>NC_086449.1:86338800-87671300 GCF_028390025.1 Pseudophryne corroboree | reverse complement strand
GGTCCGGGACAGGCTTCCAGGAGCCTGGGGAAAATCGGAGCATGTGGCGCAAAAGTGTCGCGCGCGCCGCCCGACACGTGACTCTAGTAAGAACCACCTCTCCGGATGTGTAATAGGAAGCACGTGCCGGGGCCTGGGCCCTCGATTCCCAGAACCCTGTATTCACGGTGGGCGTGGTCAGACAGAAAGCGCGGGCTTGGTACGGTGTGTGCGCCACAAACTCCGGAAGTGCTGGGTCTGCTGGTCGCAGTGAGGCAATGTACGGAACCGACGGCAGTGACGAAGACTATCTCCCCGACTCGTCAGAGTTGAGCAGCTCGGATGATAGTGGAGGGGAGGAGACGTCTTTTCACGGCAGGAAGGTTCTGGAAGTGTCCGGGGCTTGCTCCGCGGAGGCCGAACCAAGTCTCCATCCGGCCCGCGCAGTGTCGGTCCAGGTACTTACCCGAAAAGCAGATGGTTCGATTGCATGTAACAAGAAAAATTTCTGCCTGTGGTGCGAGAGGCCATTCTCAAAAATTGCGAGACATGTTCAAGCTGTCCACCACAATGAGCATGAGGTTGCAAGGGCACTCAGCTTTCCGAAGCGCTCCAGGGAAAGGACAGTGCAGCTAGACCTGATTCGCACCCGGGGAAACTTTGCCCATAATGTCGGGGTTCTCCGCGAGGGCAGCGGAGTCCTCCTACCGTGCAAGCAGCCGAAAGAAGCAACGGCTCCCCAAGATTTCATGCACTGTGTAAAATGTAAAGGGCTATTCTCCAGGAAGCACCTGTGGCGCCATGTGAAGAGGTGCCCGCTCCGCAAAAGTGTCAGCCCCAAACCTGGAAGAACCAGGGTGCAGGGTCTCTTCACTTACGCCACACCGCTCCCGAAAGATGTTGGCACTGGCCTCTGGAAGTTGCTGAGCGGAATGAATTATGATGATGTGGTACCGGTAATCAAAGGGGACCGCTGGATTATGCAGTTCGGTCAGCACCTCTATAACCGTCTGGGGTCTGATGTCAGCAAGCATGATTACATCCGTCAGAAGCTCAGAGAGGTGGGGCGGCTTCTGCTGAAGGCGATGAAGGTCACACCGTTGCGGTGTATGGAAGATTTCATTTGCCCACAGAATTTCCTGCAAGTGGTGCATGCTGTGAGGAGCCTGGCCGGTTACGATGACCGCACCAATACATATAAAATACCCTTGTTGGCTCTGAAGGTGGGACACAGCTTGCAGAAGATTTCAGCTATGGTGGAGTGTCAGGCACTGATGGAGGGCAGTGCCCTGACAGAGGAGCGTGCCCGAAACTTTCGGAAAATTTATGAGGCGAGGTGGAGCGAGCTAATCTCCACTGCTGCCCTGAAGACACTTCGAGAGATAAAATGGAATGCACCGCTGCTTCTGCCCTTCACTGATGATGTTAAGCGCTTGAACCTGTACCTCCTTGACCGTCAGCGAGAGTACATCGATGAGTTGTCCGCCCACCCTTCCAAACAGCAGTGGTCCATGTTGGCCAAAGTTACCCTCACGCAGCTGATTCTCTTCAACCGCAGGAGAGAAGGTGAGGTTTCCAAGATGCTGCTCTCCTCCTTCGATTTACGGCACACAGCCGATTTGCAGGGTGATGTGGCCCAGGCCCTGTCAGAGCTGGAGAAGGCACTCTGTCGTCACTTCTCCCGTATTGAGATTCCTGGGAAAAGAGGCAGGAAAGTCCCTGTCCTGCTATCCCCAAGCATGCAGAAAGCGATGGAGCTCCTCATAGAGAAGCGGACAGAATGTGGTGTGACCCCACACAATATCTACATGTTTGCTAGGCCAACAGCCATGTCCCATTATAGGGGATCCGACTGCATACGTCTCTACGCCCGGGAGTGTGGGGCCAAGCACCCCGAAGCATTATCTTCCACCCGCCTACGGAAGCATGTGGCTACACTTTCCAGAGTCCTCAACCTGAGCGATACAGAGATGGATCAGCTTGCTGATTTCCTTGGACATGATATTCGGGTGCACCGGCATTATTACCGCCTCCCGGAGGGTACCCTTCAACTGGCCAAGTTGAGCAAGCTGTTTCTGGCTCTCGAGCAAGGGAGAATGGCTGAATTCCGGGGCCACAATCTGGAAGAGATCTCCATTGATCCAAACGGTAGGTATCACTTGACAGTGTGGCTCCAGGGACTGACTGTCTAAGTGGGCTGGTGTGATCGGTTTCCCTGTCCTTCTCTATCCACAGAGCCGATCCAGGTGGTGAGCGATGACTCTGGGGATGAGCCAGAGAGTCAGGATACTGAGGTTCCCATGGGGCACATGGGAAAAGAAGCTGGCAGCGTGGTGTCGGCGGTGGATGGAGGTGCAGCTAAAGGTGGGTGTGACTGTCCATTCCATTTGAGATGCGTCCATGACTGGTGGTGGCGTTGCGTGGTGACTGACCTTTCTTCTCCCGCACAGGTGACAGAAGGGGTACCAAGCGCAATCCGTGGACCCCAGCAGAAGTGAAAGCTGTTGAACGTCACATGATTCGGTTCATTCGCTCATTCAAGGTGCCGGGCAAGAATGACTGTGATGCGTGCCTAAGGGCAGAACGACAAGCGCTGAAGGCTCGGAACTGGCTCTCGGTTAAGTTTTACATTAAGAACCGAATTACTGCTGAAATGAGAAAGAACCTTTCCTGAATAAAATGTATCTGCTGCTGAATACACGTTTCCTCTATCTCTAATTAAACCCGAAAATAAATCAGTTATGTGGGGTGTCCTCATTAGGCCGGTATTCCTGAATAGGTCCCCATGAGGAAGGTTCCAGACATATGTCCCGATGAGGATAGAAAAACAAGTATGTGTGTGTGTGTGTGTGTGTGTGTGTATATATATATATACAAGGGATTTCAGCAGCACTCCCAAATAAAAATATAACTGTCCGGTGCCTTCCTAAACCCGTATGGCAGCGGGTCATATATATCGTCCTGTCGGCGGCACTCCGGTATCACAAAGACACAACAGCAGGTTTGCAGAAATAACAACGTTTCGAAGCTTTAATCTCTCCGTCTTCAGGTTATACAAATGTTAAACACCACATACCTTTTATCCCCTCCCAATGTGCAAAGAGCCCCGGCGTCGACCCGGCGTTCCGACGCCCGCTAATGACGTCATCCCGCCGTCCCACCTGCCGAAGGCATTACTTTAATCAATGTGACTGTAATACCATATAAAAACATCTACAAACAAATACATAACATACATAAAATTAAAAGCAAATGTAGCACAGGCACAGATGCAGTTAATATATGTGGATAATCCAATTTCAAAGATAACATGTATAGCTGAAATATCAAGCATTATTTACCCAAATACTATACGTTCCTACCACAGAAATACATCTAATTTACTTATAAAAAACAGTGTAGTCCCAGAGTCTCGTTGAGACCCCTGGGTGCCAATGTTTGAAGCTCATAAATCCACTTGGATTCTCTTTGCAGTAACTACAATGACCTATTCCCCCCTCTAATATTGGCCGGTACATGATCGATAATAATATATTTTAAACACGCTACACTATGTCTTGCCAATGCAAAATGACGTGCCACCGGTTGATCGCTTGTGCCATTTAATATGGCCTTTCTAATGGCTAATTTGTGTAGAAGATAACCCCGTGATGTCTGTTTTAACCACCCAGTCACGCAAGTTTCTACCTCTTGTATATGTTGGCATAATAGAGGTCTCAGAGGGGTTCAAATCCTTGTCGGACTGGATCATGGGCCATAAAGATTTAGCGGCCTTGGAGATCGCCCCACTTTTAGTGTTGAAGTGATTCACCCAAGGGAAACGGGAATTAATAGTTTTCTTTTGTTTCTGTGAAAGCAACAGTTGCCTATCCATATTAAGTGCTTTCTGTTTTGCCACCAATAATTTCTCAAGAGGGTATCCCCTCTGTCTGAATTTGATGATCATATCGTCAATCTGGGCAACAGCATCATCTTTATTACTGCAAATTCTCACAGCTCGTAAGAACTGTGAGTATGGTAACCCATATTTTGATGAAATGGGGTGAAAATTTGAGAAATGGAGTAACGTGTTACGATCTGTGTTTTTGTAATAAAGATCAGTAGATATAATACCATTCTTACATTTCACCAATACATCCAAAAACTTGACACTCTCCCTACTCATCTCACACGTAAATTTAATGGGGTGTCCTGATTGGTTATGTAAATTAATAACATCACTTAATTTCTCCTCAGCTCCTGCCCAGATAACAAAGACGTCATCGATGTAACGTAAATACAAAATGATGGCTTCAGAGACAAAGGCCCTATCAAAAAAAATTCTTGCTCCACCATAAACATATATGCATTAGCATACGACGAGGCCACAGGGGACCCCATCGCACACCCTCACGTTGTGCGTGAGGGTCATGGCTAGCAGATCAATTACAAAATCCACATCAGGCCCATTATATAGGGGATTACCCATGATTAGTTTGCGTACTGCTTGTAACCCCGCCTCTTTGGGAATCACTGTATACAAGCTGGCAATATCAATGCTGCATAACACACTGTTACACGGAATATTCCCAAGATTTTGTAAATGCTTAATAAAGGAGGTCATATCTAATAAGTATCTGTCCCTGTTCACTATACATGGTTGTAACAAAGAATCAAGGTAAGTAGCAACATTCTGAAACAGCCCATTACGGGCAGCAATAATCGGGCGTCCCGGCGGATTATCGAGCCGTTTATGTATCTTCGGTAATGAATACAACAAAGGAACCATAGGATGTTCCACAATTAATGCTTTCATTAAGGAATTAGAAATAATCCCTGCATCTACAGCCCTCTGTAATTTAACATGCAAACTTTGAGCAAATGTGTCAGTGGGATCACCCTTCAAAGCCCTGTATACTGTACAATCGCTTAATTGACGATGTAATTCGTCTTTGTATGCATCCAAATCCTGTATCACAATACCCCCACCTTTATTTGCGGGGCGTATTGTGATATCAGAATAAGATGCCAAATCTCTAAGTGCTTCAAATTTGATTTTACTTAAATTGTTGTAACACTTCATATCAATGTTAGAAACATTTTCAACAGATACATCATTATTTAACAACCGACCATAGGTCTTGATAGTGGCATTGTTAGAAACAGGGTCAAACTTACTGCGTCTTTGTAATTTAGCTAACTTGGGAGGTAATGGGTCCACCACATCTGATGCCAAAGTATTTTTAGCACCACGAAAGTGCTCATGTAGTTTTAATTGCCGGTTAAGTTTGTACTTCTCCACTTCCCACTTGAAGGGGTCAAACTTAACAGTAGGAACGAACGACAGTCCCTTTCTCAGTACCTGCAATTCCGTCGGAGCGAAGGTATGTGTGGACAAATTGAACACTATTTCTTGTGGTACAATGGAGGACGGCCCACTCTGCCACGGCCCCGTCCTTTTTCACTGACCACCTCGGCGCGTCCACCGCCTTTGTCGGCGCTTGTATCCCGGATCCGTGCTCCCAAAGGGGACCTGGTGGAAGATGTGGTAGCATCAGAGATAATATCGGAATCGCTGTTGGTGTTCTTATCCGCCGATGAATCTGATTGCCAGAGTTGTTTGTAATTTCGTGGTCGAAAGTACCGTTGTCGGTCATTGCGTGTCCCGCAGGCCCATAGGTATACACGATTTTGTTCGTAATCGGCATTGACCTTGGCCAATTTATTACGTTTGAATTGGATTAATTCTTTCCGATATGCTGAGATTTGATTTTCCAATTTCTCAAGCCAATTACAACGTGTATCACTTGTGATAGTTTCCTTATGTTTCTGTTCAAAAGCAGTTATCTTCTCTCTAGCAATCGTCAATTCACGTGTTGATTCCTCAATGACGAGTAAAAGAAGATCGAAACTGCACTTATTAAGGCACTCCTTACACAGGGAACGACTCTTACCTTCTCTGAAGCAGAGGCTGAAGCTTTCTTACGTGACCGTGGGCTCAACGATGATTTTGAGGTACAATCTGCAGACATGTTATATCGGGACAGGCTTAAATTAAAACAAAAGGAGATTGATTATCTCTACCACGGGATAACCTTGAGCGATTACTACAAAGAAAAACGCATACCACGTGGTTTTAGAATTCGTAATGCCCCGACCATCGGGCGATACAATACTGCTTTTTGCAAACGATGGATTGCAATCCTTAATAAGTGCGGTTTCGATCTTCTTTTACTCGTCATTGAGGAATCAACACGTGAATTGACGATTGCTAGAGAGAAGATAACTGCTTTTGAACAGAAACATAAGGAAACTATCACAAGTGATACACGTTGTAATTGGCTTGAGAAATTGGAAAATCAAATCTCAGCATATTGGAAAGAATTAATCCAATTCAAACGTAATAAATTGGCCAAGGTCAATGCCGATTACGAACAAAATCGTGTATACCTATGGGCCTGCAGGACACGCAATGACCGACAACGGTACTTTCGACCACGAAATTACAAACAACTCTGGCAATCAGATTCATCGGCGGATAAGAACATCAACAGCGATTCCGATATTATCTCTGATGCTACCACATCTTCCACCAGGTCCCCTTTGGGAGCACGGATCCGGGATACAAGCGCCGACAAAGGCGGTGGACGCGCCGAGGTGGTCAGTGGAAAAGGACGGGGCCGTGGCAGAGTGGGCCGTCCTCCATTGTACCGCAAGAAATAGTGTTCAATTTGTCCACACATACCTTCACTCCGACGGAATTGCAGGTACTGAGAAAGGGACTGTCGTTCGTTCCTACTGTTAAGTTTGACCCCTTCAAGTGGGAAGTGGAGAAGTACAAACTTAACCGGCAATTAAAACTACATGAGCACTTTCGTGGTGCTAAAAATACTTTGGCATCAGATGTGGTGGACCCATTACCTCCCAAGTTAGCTAAATTACAAAGACGCAGTAAGTTTGACCCTGTTTCTAACAATGCCACTATCAAGACCTATGGTCGGTTGTTAAATAATGATGTATCTGTTGAAAATGTTTCTAACATTGATATGAAGTGTTACAACAATTTAAGTAAAATCGAATTTGAAGCACTTAGAGATTTGGCATCTTATTCTGATATCACAATACGCCCCGCAGATAAAGGTGGGGGTATTGTGATACAGGATTTGGATGCATACAAAGACGAATTACATCGTCAATTAAGCGATTGTACAGTATACAGGGCTTTGAAGGGTGATCCCACTGACACATTTGCTCAAAGTTTGCATGTTAAATTACAGAGGGCTGTAGATGCAGGGATTATTTCTAATTCCTTAATGAAAGCATTAATTGTGGAACATCCTATGGTTCCTTTGTTGTATTCATTACCGAAGATACATAAACGGCTCGATAATCCGCCGGGACGCCCGATTATTGCTGCCCGTAATGGGCTGTTTCAGAATATTGCTACTTACCTTGATTCTTTGTTACAACCATGTATAGTGAACAGGGACAGATACTTATTAGATACGACCTCCTTTATTAAGCATTTACAAAATCTTGGGAATATTCCGTGTAACAGTGTGTTATGCAGCATTGATATTGCCAGCTTGTATACAGTGATTCCCAATGAGGCGGGGTTACAAGCAGTACGCAAACTAATCATGGGTAATCCCCTATATAATGGGCCTGATGTGGATTTTGTAATTGATCTGCTAGCCATGACCCTCAAGCACAATTACTTTTTATTGACGGCAGATTTTTTTCTGCAAACGTCTGGGTGTGCGATGGGGTCCCCTGTGGCCCCGTCGTATGCTAATGCATATATGTTTATGGTGGAGCAAGAATTTTTTTTTTATAGGGCTTTTGTCTCTGAAGCCATCATTTTGTATTTACGTTACATCGATGACGTCTTTGTTATCTGGGCAGGAGCTGAGGAGAAATTAAGTGATGTTATTAATTTACATAACCAATCAGGACACCCCATTAAATTTACGTGTGAGATGAGTAGGGAGAGTATCAAGTTTTTGGATGTATTGGTGAAATGTAAGAATGGTATTATATCTACTGATCTTTATTACAAAAACACAGATCGTAACACGTTACTCCATTTCTCAAGTTTTCACCCCCTTTCATCAAAATATGGGTTACCATACTCACAGTTCTTACGAGCTGTGAGAATTTGCAGTAATAAAGATGATGCTGTTGCCCAGATTGACGATATGATCATCAAATTCAGACAGAGGGGATACCCTCTTGAGAAATTATTGGTGGCAAAACAGAAAGCACTTAATATGGATAGGCAACGGTTGCTTTCACAGAAACAAAAGAAAACTATTAATTCCCGTTTCCCTTGGGTGAATCACTTCAACACTAAAAGTGGGGCGATCTCCAAGGCCGCTAAATCTTTATGGCCCATGATCCAGTCCGACAAGGATTTGAATCTCTCTGAGACCTCTATTATGCCAACATATACAAGAGGTAGAAACTTGCGTGACTGGGTGGTTAAAACAGACATCACGGGGTTATCTTCTACACAAAGTGAACAGAACATGTTTCTGTCTTTACGCAAAGGGTGTTTCAGGTGTTTGAATTGCACCACGTGCAGATCACTTTTAACGGGGAGTACATTCGATCATCCCTTTAGTGGTAAGAAATACACTATCAATTTTAGATTGACGTGCACGACTAAATATATTATCTACCTGATCAGTTGCCCTTGTGGCTTACACTATGTCGGGAAAACTGACTGCACATTAAGGGAACGGATGGCCACTCACAAATTAGCCATTAGAAAGGCCATATTAAATGGCACAAGCGATCAACCGGTGGCACGTCATTTTGCATTGGCAAGACATAGTGTAGCGTGTTTAAAATAATAAGAATTTACTTACCAATAATTCTATTTCTCGTAGTCCGTAGTGGATGCTGGGAACTCCGTAAGGACCATGGGGAATAGCGGCTCCGCAGGAGACAGGGCACATCTAAAGAAAGCTTTAGGATCACCTGGTGTGCACTGGCTCCTCCCCCTATGACCCTCCTCCAAGCCTCAGTTAGGATACTGTGCCCGGACGAGCGTACACAATAAGGAAAGATTTTGAATCCCGGGTAAGACTCATACCAGCCACACCAATCACACTGTACAACTTGTGATCTGAACCCAGTTAACAGCATGATAATAGAGAAGCCTCTCGAAAAGATGGCTCACTACAACAATAACCCGAATTTTTTGGTAACAATAATTATGTACCAGTATTGCAGACAATCCGCACTTGGGATGGGCGCCCAGCATCCACTACGGACTACGAGAAATAGAATGTCAGGAATCGACTCACCAAGCTGACATCTGTCCGCCGCTGCGGACTCCGTCCTGGGTCCCTGCGTTCATCTGTCATCCGCGTCTCTGCAACCAGACGCCATCCTGGGCCTGGGAGCGCTCCTGTGACAGCGGGCGTGTAGCACGCCGCGTTCCCGCTAGGCCGCGGCATGGGCGCCGCCATGACAGCCTCCAACAGTCAGCATACGGCGGCCAATCCGGTGCTTGGCCGCACCCACTTTTCCTCACTCCACCAATGACTGTGCAACAAGGGGTATATATGAAGCTGCAGGATCAGTCTGCAGGCATCCTGAACTTTGTGTCACTCCTGCGACTCATGTGTAAGGATCTGGTTCCTGTTTCCTCCGTGTACCTGGATACCTACCTGCTGTTCCGTGTTCCTGGCTATCTACCGAAGACTCTGTACTCCTGGTTACTTCTCACAGCTCCGTGGAACTACAAGCTCCAGCAATACCTGCTTCCATCTACAGGCTTCACACTCACCACCATCTCTGTGTGCTTCAGCCTAGCAGTAGAGACTGACTCCAGGTGTGTTCCATCTCCCCACCTGTGATACAGCTTGCTTGCTGCCAGTGCCTCATCACCTGCACTGTGGACATAGTCAGACTCCTGCCTCTGCTACCAGGTTTGCCATACAACACCATCTCTGCTAGTTCCATGTTTTAATCTGCTCTGGTTCCCATACCAGAATATTCTCTACCAAGTTATCATTCATCTGTTATCATCACTACCGGTTATTATTTCATCAGTCACTATTCATTTATTTACCATACTTCAGTTACCATAGACTTTCAGCTTCAACGCTGCACTATTGACATTTGCATTCCTTACTGTTATTTTCTGCTGCCGTTTTGTGAACCATCTGTATAATAAATATCATTGCGCTCATGCGCAGAAACATAATCCAGCCTCCTCGTTTTCTCCCATCTACCTCCACTGACCCACTAGCGCCCCCTCCGGGGACACAGACAAAACCGAGTCTGACAGTAAGTTCAGGATCGATGGACTCGGACGGTGGACGGAGTGTGGGGTCAGAGGCCTTGCAAAATCTGGTCTCCCGTTTGGATGGTCAAGAGGCTGCGCAGCAGCAGATGTTCCAGTTCCTGCAAGGGATGTCCTCCCGGATAGATACACTACAGCAAACCCTGCCTAGTGTACACACTTCTACAGTTTCTGTTACTCCAGCACCTGCCAGTACTGTGAGTTCTTCTATGCCGGCTGCAGCAGCTCCAGTGTCACGTCTGCACCTGCCCGTGCTAAGCAAGTATGATGGCAACCCAAAGTTATGTCGCGGGTTTCTTAACCAATGTGAAATCCAGTTTGAATTATTGTCACATAATTTCCCCACGCCAAGATCCAAGGTTGCCTACATCATCTCTCTACTCTCTGGATCTGCTTTGAGTTGGGTGTCTCCTCTGTGGGAACGTGCTGACCCTCTGATTAACAACTATGCAGAATTCGTGTCAACCTTCAGACGGATCTTTGACGAGCCTGGTCGTGCAACATCAGCTTCTGCAGACCTAATCCAACTTCGTCAAGGTACCCGTAGTATGGGACAATATGTTATCCAGTTCCAGACGTTGGCCGCAGAGATTCAGTGGAACAATCAAGCCCTGGTAGCAGCTTTCTGGCATGGACTCTCTGACCGGATCAAGGACGAACTGGCGACCCGCGATCTTCCTGAGCAATTATCTGATTTAATTTCCTTGTGCATCAAGTTGGACTCTCGCATCCGCGAACGCAACAATGAACGTGCTCGGAGTGAGCCACGCAGATCAAGGATGATACCTTCCGTACAGTTCCAGTCTCCATCTTCTGATGAGCCTATGCAAATAAATAGGTCCCGCATAACTCCTGAGGAGCGGTCAAGAAGACTTCGTGAGAGACTATGTCTTTATTGTGCGGCTGCAGGCCACCAGATTAATTCTTGCACAGTGCGTTCGGGAAACGCCAGATCCTGACTTGCAAAGGAGGAGTCAAGTTGGGATCTTCTAGACAAGCTCCTTCTAATCAAGACCTTATCCTTCCTGTGACTTTAGAGACTTCAGTCGGGCTTCAATCTGCATCTGCATTAGTGGACTGTGGAGCCGCAGGAAACTTCATCACCCAAGCTGCGGTAAATAAATTTTGCTTGCCTGTATGTGAACTTTCTTACCCAGTCTACATTACCGCCGTGGATGGTAGCCGAATCTCCAAAGGGAATATCTCTCACCAAACTGCACCAGTGGTTTTGGGAGTTGGGTTCCTACACTCAGAATTAATAAAGTTCTTAGTCATTCCTCAAGCCACCCAGGAGATCGTTTTGGGCATGCCCTGGCTCCAGCTACACAATCCACAGTTTGACTGGTCAACGTTACAACTTACTTCTTGGGGTTCACATTGCCATCAGTCCTGTTTAGCCCAAGTTTGTCCTATCAAGTCTACTGAAGTAAAGACACAGTCAAGTCTTCCTGCGGCTTATCAAGATTTCTCTGACGTCTTCAGTGAAAAAGCCGCTGATGTCCTGCCGCCCCATAGAGAATGGGATTGTCCCATCGATCTCCTTCCCGGCAAGAAGCCACCTAGGGGGCGTACCTACCCGTTATCTGTTTCCGAAACTGAAGCGATGAGCGACTACATCAGGGAAAATTTACAGAAGGGATTCATCCGTCCTTCATCATCACCCGCTGGTGCAGGCTTCTTCTTTGTTAAGAAGAAGGATGGAGGACTGCGTCCATGCATTGACTACCGGGGTCTCAATGACATTACCATTAAAAATAGTTACCCATTACCACTCATCACCGAATTATTTGACAGAGTTAAGGGAGCCCGCATCTTCACCAAGTTAGATCTCCGCGGTGCCTACAACCTCATCAGAATCCGGAGTGGTGACGAGTGGAAGACAGCTTTTAACACTCGAGATGGTCATTACGAGTACCTGGTAATGCCATTCGGGTTGAGTAATGCCCCAGCAGTGTTCCAGCACTTTGTGAACGAAATCTTCCGTGACGTTCTGTATAAATACCTTGTAGTTTATATGGATGATATCCTCATCTTCTCCCAAGATCTTCCCTCTCATCGTCTACAAGTCCGTGAAGTCCTCCGACGTCTTCGTGAGAACCGGCTCTACGGTAAACTATCCAAGTGTACCTTTGAAGTTTCCTCTATACCCTTCCTGGGATATATAATTTCCGGATCGGATCTTCAGATGGACCCGACAAAGTTGGAAGCCATTGCCAATTGGTCCATTCCAAATTCTCTCAAGTCTATTCAGCGATTCCTGGGATTTGCCAACTACTATAGGAAATTTATTCGGGGATTCTCCACTCTCATCGCTCCTATTACCAACTTAACTCGGAAAGGGGCAGACCATTCCAACTGGTCAGAAGAGGCCTTAGCGGCCTTCCAGAAGATCAAGCTGGCCTTTATGTCTGCTCCAGTTCTGTCCCAACCAGATGTAAACAGACCGTTCGAGTTGGAGGTGGATGCCTCTACAGTTGGAGTTGGAGCTGTTCTCTCCCAGAAGGGAACTGATGGGAAGATCCACCCCTGTGGATTTTACTCTCGTAAATTCCTCCCTGCAGAAGCTAACTATTCCGTTGGAGATCAAGAACTACTGGCGATTAAGCTGGCCCTCGAAGAATGGAGGTATCTCCTGGAAGGGGCCAAACATCCGTTCAACATCTATACGGATCATAAAAATCTGCTATATTTAAAGGCAGCCCAGTGCCTTAATCCTCGCCAGTCCAGGTGGGCTATGTTTTTCTCACGTTTTAACTTTAAGCTTCATTTCCGCCCAGGTTCGCAGAATGTTAAAGCTGACGCCTTATCCCGATCTATGGAATCCGAAGAGGAAACGCCTGACTCAGTTCCACATTCCATCCTGAGTCCAGTGGTATTTGCTGCATCTCAAGTCTCCCCAGCTCCCCCTCCTGGTAAGACTTTTGTTTCCCCAGAACTCCGTCCCAAGTTGCTGTCTTGGGCCCATCAATCCAAGTTCACTGGTCATCCCGGTGTTCTGAAAACCTTCAAGTTCCTCTCTGAGACATACTGGTGGCCAAAGATGAAAGCTGACATCAAGGATTTCGGGGCATCCTGTCCTAAGTGTGTGCAGCACAAGACTCCTCGTCAGTCTCCAGCAGGTCAGTTACAACCATTGTCTGTTCCTAGTCGCCCTTGGTCACACCTGTCCATGGACTTTATCTCCGACCTTCCTCCTTCTCAAGGATACAATACCATCTGGGTTGTAGTGGACAGATTTACCAAGATGGCCCATTTTGTTCCTCTCCAGGGTCTCCCTTCTGCCCCAAAACTCGCCCAAATCTTCCTACGGGAGATTTTCCGCTTACATGGTCTACCCTCAGAAATAATATCCGACCGAGGTGTACAGTTTGTAGCGAGGTTTTGGAGGGCTCTCTGTTCTGCCATGCAAGTTAAACTGAAGTTCTCGTCAGCTTACCACCCTCAGACGAATGGGCAGACAGAAAGGGTAAATCAAGAACTAGAGACATTTTTAAGGTTGTATGTTTCATCTTCTCAGGATGACTGGTTTGATCTGCTCCCATGGGCCGAGTTTGCCCACAACTTCCGCTATCACACTGCCACTGAGACGACTCCATTCTTTGCAGTGTATGGGCAACACCCTCGTGTTCCAGACTTCCAAGAACTCCCTCACATGGATGTTCCTGCTGCCACTACTGCACTGAGTCAGTTTTCTTCAACCTGGAGGAAGATTCACACTTCTCTCAAAAAAGCCTCCAGCCGGTACAAATACTTTGCTGACCGCAAAAGACGCGCAGTTCCTAGCCTGAAACCTGGGGACAAGGTTTGGCTGTCTACCCGGAACCTCCGTCTTAGGGTCCCGTCTATGAAATTTGCACCACGTTTCATTGGTCCCTTTCCTGTCGAAAGAGTCATCAACCCTGTGGCCTACAAGCTGAAGTTACCACCTTCTCTGCGAATACCTAATGCTTTTCATGTTTCTCTCCTCAGACCATTGACAAAGCCTGCTGGATTGCTTTATCGTATAAACAACCCTTTATGAGGTCTAAGAACACTGTACGCTGAATGCGTGAGAAGTACCGTAAAGGTACGCTATTTGCGTATCGATCGCTTAGCCGTGATCGAGACGCTCAGGCGTCACGTTTACTCACGAGTAAATGATCACAGGCAGGCACGCTATTGGCTATAGACAAACGTAATGCTTCGCTATGGCGTAGCGGACGCTTGAGACCACGAGGAGGTCACCAGCGGCGCAGACGCTCACAACGCTAAACCTTGATATCTATATCTTTGACAATGAAATGCACAGTATACCTTAATGTGAGGACAGGGTGTAAGTGCAACCTTGTGTAACCTGTTTTAACTACAAAGCTGCTTGAGCGTCACCGACGCTCGTGAACACACTATACTTATGAGAAAATACACAGATACTTGTTTAGGGTCCAAAGCCTATTATATGTATTATAACTAATATACTTGCAAAAAGGAATCACAGTACAAATGATACACTACAATATAACAGAGACTTCCTAACCAAAATAGCTACACTAGAAATACAATACAATACCAATCTAATACAATACAATACAATACTAGTCAAGGGGAGATATGGGAGAAAAGAGAAGGGGGAGAGAGAGAGAGACGGAGAGAGAGAGAGAGAGATGGAGAGAGACGGAGAGAGAGAGAGAGAGAGAGATAGGGAGAGAGATGAGAGAAATGGCTCACAGAAAGACAATGATTACGGAGAGAAACTTACGCACAAGGGTAACGATCGCAAGCGCTTCTGGACAGCCAGCTTCCCGATTATCAGCAATGAGAACCGTTTGATGAGAAGTGAAAGCTGGATGCCACAGGCCCGTCTTTTATGCTACTCACACAATGCAATCTAATGGTCCCTACAATCTCATTGTCCATTGGACGCAGGAATTCGGCTTCGCACTATAACAAAGGTCATAGGTTGATTCATACAGGTGGGCTGTCAGTGGTCTTGGTTATGCAAAACCATGGGTGATAACCAACACATTCCTGTCTTCTGGAGAGCTATTGTTTGGCGAATACAAAACAGAATCCTGTCTGGGTTCTGTTCTATATTCATGATGTCCACTTTCAGTTGAGACAATGACATCTCAGCCCTCATTCTCCTGTATACAAATCCAGCCCCATTTGTAAACACAGGTGTTGGCCCTCCTCATTGAGTCTCAAAGCTCAGTGTAATTAAAGACTATTGTACTCCGTCTGCGGGAAAGATACTGATTTGGAGTACAATTGATCTTCAATTACTATTCCGGTGCTTACCTTATGCATGTAAAGTTATGAGGCCCTCCCAACATGCAAACTATTGTTTGGGGGATCTCTGAGGTCAAAGAGCCATTTGAGACCCACTGATACCTGTCTCCACTGTTCAGGTGCATGACTAAGTAAGAACAAATAATAATAAATGGACATAACTTCTTATGTCCATAACTATTCGCACGAGCGATTAATACGCTCCAAACCAACACCGGAATATTGCTATTTAAATACCCTTCCGATGGGTACCAAACACTGCTGTATGATTCCTGTTAGACCCTTCCTACAATACAAAGAGGGATTCCTCCGTTCAGGGACATTCTATATTAACCAAACTTTCAGAATCTATCAAAGGGACCATGGTCTACAAACTACATTAATTGTGAAAATATGTAACGATTGGGTCGCACGCTACGACTACATACTCCTTACCGTAAATACGCATACCGATGCGAGCGGGTGCACGCATCAGCGGGTATGCGCTATCACGGGAAAGCGCACGCACGCGCAGCGCGGACCAGCGTGAGGTGCAAATATGGCAGCGTGTATAGGGATATTTTTCTGACTTTGACAGTCCACCCTTTGGCAGTCAATAATAACTGCCACCTTCAAAACATTTCAAAAAGGAGAAAAATATAAGTCAGGGGTTAATTCATTTCCATGGTTGGGTAAGGAAGAAGAGAGGAGTAGGTGTGAAGAGGGTATGACCTAGTGAGATAGCAGAAGTATGTGTGTATGAGTCCATGTTTGGAGGGTCATGTATCATCGTGCCGTACGTGTGGTAAATCAAGCTTCGAGGTATTGCGAAGTATACATTTGAATTCCTTCTTATCCCGTGGTACAGGTCTGTGGATGGGCTGTCAAACTTTACCGAGCTCTTTTCGGCTTTTGAACAGAATGGGGAGCACATTTTAGTTGATGATACATGAATGGGGGAATATGTGATTGCTGATATCTGTGCCTGTATTCCCTATACTATGTGTGTTATTACCTGAGGGTTGTAGAAATGAAGAAAAGACATAATTACGGTAAATGCGGTGGTATTCTATGTCAGGGAAATGTACATCTGTTGTTGAAGTTTTGTTCGGTATCTGTTGAGAGTCGTCTTCTTTGCGCTGTATTGCTCCTTGGGCATGAGCAAATAGCTTTGTCAGTGCCATCAGATTTACAAAAATGTTGGGCTAGCGTGAGTTTAAGAATACTAGGGAAACTGGGGATCCATGGCAAAGTTCATCAAATGTCCATTTCTCAAGTGGTCAAAACTTCATCTTTGGTGCTTGTCTGTTGTCTGTATAGCGTCTCGTCAACTTCCTCGTCCAAGGGGGTCTTTGTATCTTGGGGAAAAGCAGAAAAACAGGTGAAAGAAACGGACCTTATAATCGCATTTTCATCACATCATGGTTTCTATCATTGGGTCATAAATCAAATCCAGGTTAATTACAGTTTCCTCACTCCTCAAGCTCATCACTCTTGTACTTTGTTTGCACCTCATTAAAGCCTGCCCGCATCTAAATATCAATCCAATAGATATAACAACACCCAAGATACATAGGAGAAACTTTCCAACATCCATTATGACTCCTTGAGCCCAGTCTCCCAAACCGGAGAACCAATTTCGCGGGTTCAACCATGACACCCAACCAGTCAGCTCATTACCTACAGCAGCAAGAGTGAGATTGTGTTTTCGGCGAAATTCCCACTTTAACTGGAGAATATCGTCCATCTTTTGGTCTATGACCTCTACCGGATCCTCGGTGCTATTTGTGATATACGTGCAACACTTCACGCCGTACTGCGTTGCCAATGTAACACAATATCCGCCTGTCACTGCTGTGAGGTAATTTAAGAACCATTCTATGCTGTACCAGTTCTGTTTTATAAGCTTGGAGTTCTCTTCCGGTGTATCTAAACGTGTCATCATACATTTCAGTGATATTATCTAACAAATTGGCGAGTGCGGAAATGTATCTATAATTCATCACTCCCCGAGCGGTGCGAGTGAAATCTAACGCTACCAGAACCTGAATCCCGGTGGATTCATGGATAAGATCAGAGGCCGGATGCTCTAATCTTTCTGACAGTTGTCTTTTAACTCGGTGCTCGTAATGAGTGTGAGTATAAGGAGCTTGGGCACCACGGTGTATGTCTTTCATTTTGTCATGTGTTACAGTCATCACTTCAGGCAATACTTTTCCAATATAACACAATCCTTCAGAGTTTGGGGCAAGCCACTTGTACGCCTTTCTCCCGCATATGAAATATGCATCATCGGGGAGAACATAAGGGACGGAGAAGGACATTACCATATTACACACCTTCCAGGTGAAATCTCCTGATCCTAATTCTTCCATCTGCTTAATGCACGTATCAGACTGTACGATATGTGCACAGTATCCTGGTGATACTTCTCCAACTCTAGTAATTCTATTTCCTAGGGTGTATCTATACCGGAAAGATTTTCCTCTACTGGCTATGTGGCGTACAAGCTCTGTATCTGTAGGCATTCTATCTGCTCTGTGTGAAAAGGTCATGGTGTGGTTACTCCATGACACTTCCCAATTTCCCGGCTTTCGGGGATTGGAGATGTTGAAACATAAGAGGGACCTATCCACATGGTATTGGTGGAGCTTCAAGCTAGGAGGGCTGGAGATATTAAACCTCCTGTCCACCGGTCTCCCACCATTTAACTCAAGTACCTCCCCTAACGTTAAAGGAAATGGTACTAGCCCTGATTTGCTATGCCCTTGAGGTACTTGAGAACATACCCAACAATCTGTCTCATTTAACACGCTACCCACTAAGGAGTGATAGTCACTCAATAGATGCCGGTCCATATGGTTATTAAAACTGGATTGGCATTATTGCTACCGAGCCTACAGATACAGTTTTCTTTTTGAACTAACAATCCTTCACAATTGTTTACAAATAACATGGTTGTTAGATCGTGCCCGGTACTCGCCTTTGCTTGGTGATTGGGTTGCTATTGGAAATTTACACCTCCGTCTCAGTCATCAGAACCTTTCTGGATCCTTTCTCGACCTCACTGGTACTCTCACCGAAACAGACTGCTCTGGTCAACATCATGGTTAACGGGAAAATCCATATCACAGTCTCTTGGGGCAAGTCCATCTTACAGGAGGAGAAAAGAAGAAATTTGTAATGGGGGTATAAGAAAATCAGTTTGAGGGGGAGAGAACTCGTTACGATAATAAGTTCTCTCGTCTTGTTGTTCTTCTTGTTCTGCTGTCCTCTCAAAGGTGCTGTCTCTCAGTCTTCCAAACGAACATTCTGGTGATGCAATATTCCTTCCCAACCGACGATCTTTCTGTAAGGAGCAAAAATCTGGCATTACCATTGGTCCAACTGAGGGGTGACATAGCATCTTTAAACCATGGAAACATGAGTGGGAAGAGAGAGACAACAAAAAAAAACAAAAGAGATAGAGAACAATTCATGTGCATATATACATTACATAACTCGACAATAACCATCAATAAGAAAAGAGAAACAAAGCATTTTTAAACATTGTCAACATTAAGAAAACATTGTTAGCATTAGAAAAACATTGTCAGACTTATTAGGCTGTCATATCTATGTGTCTAATGGTCTCCTTGAGCAGTCCCTCCCCACCAGCACCTGCATTACTCCACTGTCTGTATCTGGCCAGAAATACATTGTGGCGGAGGTCATGCTGGGGTTTGGTAGACTTCTGCAAGGACCAAGTGGATATGCAATGTGTGAATTCTTACCGATAATCGTCAAAGATGGGGATAGAGAGAGAGAGAGAAAAACATTTTTCTTCACAAATACATTTACAACGTTTCACCTGGTCATTCCTGTGTCTTCAGTGAATGACCTCCCACTTTATTAACCGTTACCTCAGGCTTACCATCCGTCGTATGATCACCTTTCTTGACTACCTATCATGGGTGTGGCTCAAAATTCCTCCTATCTGATCTCTGATTATAATGGTGTGTGTTGTAATTTTGCTCATTTCTTGGTCTAGGGGGTCTAACTTTATGTGGGTTATTACAGTTGTTGGCATAATGCCCTTCTCTTCTACAATGGTAACAAATCCTTGGCTTTCTCCATGTGCTAGGGGCCTGGGGTTCCGGTCGACTTGATGCATCCTCTAGTGCTTGGATGTTCAGTGTCATCAACCGCTCTCCCTGCGCTTCCCTGGTTCTTTGGATATTTCGGTCATGCTCGATAGCGGACTCTCTTAATGCCGCCACCGAGATACCTCTCCAATGAGGTATTGAAGTTTGTACCCTAATTTTTAGTGTGTCTTTTAAGTTGTTCGCTAATACGGACACAGCTACCTCTCTGTGGTGTACATTAGTTTCAATGTCATCTATACCTGTGTACCTAGCCATATCCTGCAGAGCCCGGTGAAAATACTCTTCTGCGGATTCACCTTCTTTTTGTCTTATTGTATAGATTTTATTCCACTTTACTACTGTAGGAAAATATTCTTTCAACTGTAGATTGATTCTTTTTACATTATCTTGGTTATACTTGTTTGTTAGTGGCACTTCCTCATCTAGCTTACAATCAGTGATAAATTTCAATGAATCAACATCGGGGGGTAAACATGCCCTCAAAACTGTCCTCCAATCTTTGTTACTTGGCTCTGCAGTATGTCCTAGCACTCTAATGTATCTTTGACAAGCAACTAAGTCTTTCCTGGGATCAGGAAATTCAGACAGAATTGCTCTTAATTCTGTTCGGGAAAAAGGGCAGTACATGGCGATGTTCCTGACAGGAGTGATTCCGGAAGAGTCAGTTTCCCCATTTGGTACTGCAATTACCCTAACAGGATTAAGTCCAGTAATGTCATTCTGAATTGATTCTAAGATATAAGGTACATTTGTTTGTGCGTGATGTATAATACCATACATACCTGTGGACACGACCTCACCTGACCCTCCATTAGGGGGTTTGATTACAGTTTTTACCGACTGGGTCGCGTCCACCTGGACGTCTTGTGTGATGGCTTCTGGAAGAGGTGCCGACATCGTTCTGGGTTCACTTTCTGGTTGGTGTTCCTGAGGAAAGTTTAACATGGGGTGCGACTTGCATGGGTTAATAGTTGTACATTCAACAGTATTACAATTATCTTTGTTACATTTATTACACTTATTCTTATCATCTATACTACAGTTGCTAAGAGCGTTTTTATTGTTCACCCTTGTGCTTTTCTCCGCAACCACAATCCCCTCCATTGCCATTTCTCTCCTCTCAAGATGAAAGTTAGGTAAGTAAGTTACATTTCTTTGCATTTCACCCTCCTGTTGCCATATCTGTAAACAATCATAATGCTTGATTCGTCTCTTTGCTGATTTAATGAGACATATCCTTCTCCTTAAATTATGCAACACCTCTGAGTCAAAACTACCTATCCCGGGAAATGGTACCTTATCCCCCGCAGTCATTCGTGTCCATTCATCACAAAAGGTCTCAGAGTGGGGACCATATTTCCCCCACATTACTAACCGAGCAGACCCTCGGGGTCTGCAAGCCTCTGGAGTCTGAATCCTGACCTCCGACCGTCTCTGTATTGTGCACTTGGCTGCCATTGTGGACCTTTTTAACACAGAAAAACTTCCTAAAATGCACCAAACACAGAACTTCGTTGGAAATCCTTAAAGCTCTTCCACTGAACTTCTTCTGCTCCGGGTATCTCCGGTCCGCCTTCTAGCAGACACGTGTAGCCGTTGCAGGCCCTATTTTTAGAGATTTTCCTGAGAAAATTCCCTTTTCCATTTTTCTTTACACAAATCACGCTTGCATGTGCTCCCTACAACACGTATGAGGGCAAGATTTACGCATGGATATACGACCTCATATCACGTTGCGTTATTGGTCACACATACAACCGTGCGGTCCAATCGTACCACTTATAGACACTTGTTGCCCATAAATGGTAGGATCATTGGAGTCTCCCTACTGTGCTCCAAAACAGCCAGAGCGTAATACAACGAAAACTTTATCACACTCTGTTGCACGTTTTCACTCAGATCGTGCTCATCACGTTCCACATAGATCACAAAGTTCACAAAGCGGGATTCAATACACTCATACCGTTTTCAAACCAATATCATTCTTATAGTTTTCTGATCAGAAAAATCATTTCCCGTAGTCTGATAGCTCTCCCCAGAGGTATTACAGTAAGGTAAGGTATTTAAACTAAGTTTTTGGAAAGCTGAAATCAATTTGTGCTATTTATCGCCTTGCGCTATTTACCGCGTTGCGCTATTTACCGCGTTGCGCCATTTATCGCCTGTTAAAGTCAACTTGTGGTTTGAGTTACGTGGGCGTACACAGACGCTCCGTTGCGTAATGTACACTGCGTGCGTCGGCCTTTGGATTGCGTACGCAAGTCTCAGTTAGGGACACGTGTACGCAAAGCAAAGATCCACCGTAACACAATTTATACTTTTATCAATGTAGATGATCCCTGATCATCTACCACACACCACACTGACTTCGCCTTATCTCCCAGGCAAACCGTGTGTTGGTCTATACTTTAACTATTACCTCTATTCTTAAACTATGAAATAACAGCAAATCTCTTTTGGCACTTTTCTATCAACTATAAAACTGGCAAACAGGATAGTGATATACGAAAAATGAAATACACAGATGGAAAAGAAATGCAGATATATATATGTATGCGTGCGTATATACGCAAGACAGAAGAAAAATAAACAGTTTTAAAAAAACACTAGCGTTTTGTTCTTACCTCCGGTTCCCGGATTCCTTCAGCACCCTTTACCTAAGCGAAGCAGACGCTTATCCCATCAGCACTGCGAGACAACCTCCCGCCCTTTGCTGAGGGATAATGTCTGCTGATCTACCTAGTGCAGATATGTGAAGGACTGGACGGCCCCCAATTGACAAAGCCTGCTGGATTGCTTTATCGTATAAACAACCCTTTATGAGGTCTAAGAACACTGTACGCTGAATGCGTGAGAAGTACCGTAAAGGTACGCTATTTGCGTATCGATCGCTTAGCCGTGATCGAGACGCTCAGGCGTCACGTTTACTCACGAGTAAATGATCACAGGCAGGCACGCTATTGGCTATAGACAAACGTAATGCTTCGCTATGGCGTAGCGGACGCTTGAGACCACGAGGAGGTCACCAGCGGCGCAGACGCTCACAACGCTAAACCTTGATATCTATATCTTTGACAATGAAATGCACAGTATACCTTAATGTGAGGACAGGGTGTAAGTGCAACCTTGTGTAACCTGTTTTAACTACAAAGCTGCTTGAGCGTCACCGACGCTCGTGAACACACTATACTTATGAGAAAATACACAGATACTTGTTTAGGGTCCAAAGCCTATTATATGTATTATAACTAATATACTTGCAAAAAGGAATCACAGTACAAATGATACACTACAATATAACAGAGACTTCCTAACCAAAATAGCTACACTAGAAATACAATACAATACCAATCTAATACAATACAATACAATACTAGTCAAGGGGAGATATGGGAGAAAAGAGAAGGGGGAGAGAGAGAGAGACGGAGAGAGAGAGAGAGAGATGGAGAGAGACGGAGAGAGAGAGAGAGAGAGATAGGGAGAGAGATGAGAGAAATGGCTCACAGAAAGACAATGATTACGGAGAGAAACTTACGCACAAGGGTAACGATCGCAAGCGCTTCTGGACAGCCAGCTTCCCGATTATCAGCAATGAGAACCGTTTGATGAGAAGTGAAAGCTGGATGCCACAGGCCCGTCTTTTATGCTACTCACACAATGCAATCTAATGGTCCCTACAATCTCATTGTCCATTGGACGCAGGAATTCGGCTTCGCACTATAACAAAGGTCATAGGTTGATTCATACAGGTGGGCTGTCAGTGGTCTTGGTTATGCAAAACCATGGGTGATAACCAACACATTCCTGTCTTCTGGAGAGCTATTGTTTGGCGAATACAAAACAGAATCCTGTCTGGGTTCTGTTCTATATTCATGATGTCCACTTTCAGTTGAGACAATGACATCTCAGCCCTCATTCTCCTGTATACAAATCCAGCCCCATTTGTAAACACAGGTGTTGGCCCTCCTCATTGAGTCTCAAAGCTCAGTGTAATTAAAGACTATTGTACTCCGTCTGCGGGAAAGATACTGATTTGGAGTACAATTGATCTTCAATTACTATTCCGGTGCTTACCTTATGCATGTAAAGTTATGAGGCCCTCCCAACATGCAAACTATTGTTTGGGGGATCTCTGAGGTCAAAGAGCCATTTGAGACCCACTGATACCTGTCTCCACTGTTCAGGTGCATGACTAAGTAAGAACAAATAATAATAAATGGACATAACTTCTTATGTCCATAACTATTCGCACGAGCGATTAATACGCTCCAAACCAACACCGGAATATTGCTATTTAAATACCCTTCCGATGGGTACCAAACACTGCTGTATGATTCCTGTTAGACCCTTCCTACAATACAAAGAGGGATTCCTCCGTTCAGGGACATTCTATATTAACCAAACTTTCAGAATCTATCAAAGGGACCATGGTCTACAAACTACATTAATTGTGAAAATATGTAACGATTGGGTCGCACGCTACGACTACATACTCCTTACCGTAAATACGCATACCGATGCGGGCGGGTGCACGCATCAGCGGGTATGCGCTATCACGGGAAAGCGCACGCACGCGCAGCGCGGACCAGCGTGAGGTGCAAATATGGCAGCGTGTATAGGGATATTTTTCTGACTTTGACACCTTTAGTCCTGAATCGTTTCCAAAGAGCTCTTCCAGTTGGCCCCAAAGTTCGAACTCAGCGGGGCGTGGAGTTCGAAATTGGCAAGATTCTGGATTCCCGTTGCCGGTATGGACGTCTTCAATACCTTGTCGATTGGTCCGGTTATGGCCCAGAGGAGAGAAGTTGGGTAAATTCGTTGGATGTCCATGCTCCAAGGTTGGTCCGTGTCTTCCATAACACTCATCCTTCCAAGCCACGTGGGTGTTCGGTGCCCACCCTTAAAGGGGGGGGTACTGTCAGGAATCGACTCACCAAGCTGACATCTGTCCGCCGCTGCGGACTCCGTCCTGGGTCCCTGCGTTCATCTGTCATCCGCGTCTCTGCCATCAGACGCCATCCTGGGCCTGGGAGCGCTCCTGTGACAGCGGGCGTGTAGCATGCCGCGTTCCCGCTAGGCCGCGGCATGGGCGCCGCCATGACAGCCTCCAACAGTCAGCATACGGCGGCCAATCCGGTGCTTGGCCGCACCCACTTTTCCTCACTCCACCAATGACTGTGCAACAAGGGGTATATATGAAGCTGCAGGATCAGTCTGCAGGCATCCTGAACTTTGTGTCACTCCTGCTACTCATGTGTAAGGATCTGGTTCCTGTTTCCTCCGTGTACCTGGATACCTACCTGCTGTTCCGTGTTCCTGGCTATCTACCGAAGACTCTGTACTCCTGGTTACTTCTCACAGCTCCGTGGAACTACAAGCTCCAGCAATACCTGCTTCCATCTACAGGCTTCACACTCACCACCATCTCTGTGTGCTTCAGCCTAGCAGTAGAGACTGACTCCAGGTGTGTTCCATCTCCCCACCTGTGATACAGCTTGCTTGCTGCCAGTGCCTCATCACCTGCACTGTGGACATAGTCAGACTCCTGCCTCTGCTACCAGGTTTGCCATACAACACCATCTCTGCTAGTTCCATGTTTTAATCTGCTCTGGTTCCCATACCAGAATATTCTCTACCAAGTTATCATTCATCTGTTATCATCACTACCGGTTATTATTTCATCAGTCACTATTCATTTATTTACCATACTTCAGTTACCATAGACTTTCAGCTTCAACGCTGCACTATTGACATTTGCATTCCTTACTGTTATTTTCTGCTGCCGTTTTGTGAACCATCTGTATAATAAATATCATTGCGCTCATGCGCAGAAACATAATCCAGCCTCCTCGTTTTCTCCCATCTACCTCCACTGACCCACTAGCGCCCCCTCCGGGGACACAGACAAAACCGAGTCTGACATAGAATTATCGGTAAGTAAATTCTTATTTTCTCTGACGTCCTAGTGGATGCTGGGAACTCCGTAAGGACCATGGGGATTATACCAAAGCTCCCAAACGGGCGGGAGAGTGCGGATGACTCTGCAGCCCCCAATGAGAGAACTCCCGGTCCTCCTCAGCCAGGGTATCAAATTTGTAGAATTTTACAAACGTATTTGCTCCTGACCAAGTAACTGCTCGGCAAAGTTGTAAAGCCGAGACCCCTCGGGCAGCTGCCCAAGATGAGCCCACCTTCCTTGTGGAGTGGGCATTTACAGATTTTTGGCTGTGGCAGGCCTGCCACAGAATGTGCAAGCTGAATTGTACTACAAATCCAACGAGCAATAGTCTGCTTAAAAGCAGGAGCACCCAGCTAGCTTGGGTGCATAGAGGATAAACAGCGAGTCAGATTTCCTGACTCCAGCCGTCCTGGAAACATATTTTCCGGGTCCTGACAACGTCTAGCAACTTGGAGTCCTCCAAGTCCCTAGTAGCCGCAGGCACCACAATAGGTTTGGTTCAGGTGAACGCTGAAACCACCTTAGGGAGAAACTGAGGACGAGTCCTCAATTCCGCCCTGTACGAATGGAAAATCAGATAAGGGCTTTTACAGGATAAAGCCACCAATTCTGACACGCGCCTGGCCCAGGCCAGAGCCAACAGCATGACCACTTTTTCTGTGAGATATTTTAACTCCACAGATTTAAGTGTGTCAAACCAATGTGACTTTTGGAACCCAAAAACCACCTGGAGATCCCAAAAGTGCCACTAAAGGCACAAAAGGAGGCTGTATATGCAGTACCCCTTTAACAAATGTCTGAACTTCAGGGACTGAAGCCAGTTCTTTTTTTTTTTTTTTTGGAAGAAAATTGACAGAGCCGAAATTTGAACCTTAATGGACCCCAATTTCAGGCCCATAGATACTCCTGTTTGCAGGAAATGTAGGAATCGACCCAGTTGAATTTCCTCCGTCGAGCCTTACTGGCCTCGCACCACGCAACATATTTTCGCCAAATGCGGTGATAATGTTTTGCGGTTACATCCTTTCTGGCTTTGATCAGGATAGGGATGACTTCATCCGGAATGCCTTTTTCCTTCAGGATCCGGCGTTCAACCGCCATGCCGTCAACGCAGCCGCGGTAAGTCTTGGAACAGACAAGGTCCTTGCTGGAGCAGGTCCCTTCTTAGAGGCAGAGGCTACGGATCCTCCGTGAGCATCTCTTGAAGTTCCGGTTACCAATTCCTTCTTGGCCAATCCGGAGCCACTAATATAGTGCTTACTCCTCTCCATCTTATCAATCTCAGTACCTTGGGTATGAGAGGCAGAGGAGGGAACCCATACACTGATTGGTACACCCACGGTGTTACCAGAGCATCTACAGCTATTGCCTGAGGGTCCCTTGACGTGGCGCAATACCTGTCGAGTTTTTCCCAACGGTTTATAATCATGTGGAAGACTTCTGGTGAAGTCCTTACTCTCCCGGGTGGAGGTCGTGCTGAGGAAAACTGCTTCCCAGTTGTCCACTCCCGGAATGAAAACTGCTGACAGTGCTATCACATGGTTTTTCGCCCCGCGAAGAATCCTTGCAGCTTCTGCCATTGCCCTCCTGCTTCTTGTGGCACCCTGTCTGTTTACGTGGGTGACTGCCGTAATGTTGTCCGACTGGATCAACACCGGCTGACCTTGAAGCAGAGGTCTTGCTAAGCTTAGAGCATTGTAAATGGCCCTTAGCTTCAGGACATTTATGTGAAGTGATGTCTCCAGGCTTGACCATAAGCCCTGGATATTCCTTCCCTGTGTGACTGCTCCCCAGCCTCGCAGGCTGGCATCCGTGGCCACCAGGACCCAGTCCCGCATGCCGAATCTGCGGCCCTCTAGAAGATGAGCACTCTGCAACCACCACAGGAGGGATACCCTTGTCCCTGGTGACAGGGTTATCCGCTGAAGCATGTGAAGAAGCAACCCGGACCATTTGTCCAGTAGGTTCCACTGGAAAGTCTTGCGTGGAATCTGCCGAATGGGATTGCTTCGTAGGAAGCCACCATTTTTACCCAGAACCCTTGTGCATTGATGCACTGAGACTTGGTTCGGTTTTAGGAGGTTCCTGACTAGCTCGGATAACTCCCTGGCTTTCTCCTCCGGGAGAAACACCTTCTTTCTGGACTGTGTCCAGGATCATCCCTAGGAACAGAAGACAAGTCGTCGGAACCAGCTGCGATTTTGGAATATTGAGAATCCAATCGTGCTGCCGCAACACTACCTGAGGTAGTGCTACACCGATCTCCAACTGTTCCCTGGATCTCACCCTTATCAGGGAATCGTCCAAGTAAAGGATAACTAAAATTCCCTTCCTTCGAAGGAATATCATCATTACGGTCATTACTTCAGTAAAGACCCGGGGTGCCGTGGACCATCCCTACGGCAGCGTCTGAACTGATAGTGACAGTTCTGTACCATAACCTGAGATACCCTTGGTGAGAAGGGTAAATTTTGACATGAAGGTAAGCATCTTTGATGTCCCGAGACATCATGTAGTCCCCTTCTTCCAGGTTTGCAATCACTGCTCTGAGTGACTCAATTTTGAATTTGAACCTCTGTATGTAAGTGTTCAAAGATTTTAGATTTTAGATTTTAAAATCGGTCTCACCGAGCCGTCTGGCTTCGGTACCACAATAGTGTGGAATAATACCCCGTTCCCTGTTGCAGGAGGGGTACCTTAATTATCACCTGCTGGGAATACAGCTTGTGAATGGCTTCCAAAACTGCCTCCCTGTCAGCGGGAGACGTCGGTAAAACAGACTTTTGGAAACGGCGAGGGGAATACGTCTCGAATTCCAATTTGTACCCCTGAAATATTACCTGAAGGATCCAGGGGTCTACTTGCGAGTGAGCCCACTGCGCACTGAAATTCATTGAGAACGGGCCCCCACCGTGCCTGAACTTGTAAAGCCCTAGCGTCATACTGAGAGCTTGGCAGAGGCGGAAAAGGGTTTCTGTTCCTGGGAACTGGCTGATCTCTGCAGCCATTTTCCTCTCCCTCTGTCACGAGCAGAAAAGAGGAACCCTTTTGTCCGCTTGCCAACCAGGACTGCGCCTGATAATACGGCGTCTTATTTTGAGAGGCGACCTGGGGTACATTCCCCTTTTTTTTTTTTTTTTTTTTTTTTAAGGCAATACTTCCAAATGCCGTTTGGAATCCGCATCACCTGACCACTTTACTGGTATAATTGGACAACGCACTTATACTTGATGCCAGTCGGCAAATATTCCGCTGTGCATCATGCATATATAGAAATGCATCTTTTAATTGCTCTATAGGCAATAATATACTGTCCTTATCTAGGATATCAAATTTCCAGTCAGGGAATCCGACCACGCCAACCCAGCACTGCACATCCAGGCTGAGGCGATTGCTGGTCGCAGTATAACACCAGTATGTGTGTAAATACATTTTAGGACACCCTCCTGCTTTCTATCAGCAGGATCCCTAAGGGCGGCCATCTCCAGAGAGGGTAGAGCCCTTGTTCTTACAAGCGTGTGAGCGCCTTATCCCCCCTAGGGGGTGTTTCCCAACGCACCCTAACCTCTGGCGGGAAAAGGTATACTGCCAATAACTTTTTAGAAATTATCAATTGTTATCGGGGGGAAACCCACGCATCATCACACACCTCATTTTATTTCTCAGATTCAGGAAAACTACAGGAAGTTTTTCCTCACCAAACATAATACCCCCTTTTTTTTTTTTTTTGGTGGTATTTATATTATCAGAAGAGTGTAAGCTTTTTCCATTGCCTCAATCATGCAATGTGTGGCCCTATTGGAAATCACGGTTGTCTCTTCACCGTCGACACAGGAGTCAGTATCCGTGTCGGCGTCTGATCCACTCAGGTGTCGACCCCCCAGGGGGTGACAACACTATTACAGACACTCTACTCCGTCTCCTCATCATTTTTCTCCTCATACATGTCGACACAAACGTACCGACACACAGCACACACACAGGGAATGCTCTGATAGAGGACAGGACCCCACTAGCCCTTTGGGGAGACAGAGGGAGAGTTTGCCAGCACACACCAGAGCGCTATATATATACAGGGATAACCTTATATAAGTGTTTTTCCCTTTATAGCTGCTGTATTGTTTATACTGCGCCTAATTTGTGCCCCCCTCTCTTTTTTAACCCCTTTCTGTAGTGTAGTGACTGCAGGGGAGAGCCAGGGAGCTTCCCTCCAACTGAGCTGTGAGGGAAAATGGCGCCAGTGTGCTGAGGAGATAGGCTCCGCCCCTTTCTCGGCGTCCTTATCATCCGTTTTCTTGTATGTTTTGGCAGGGGTTAAATGCATCCATATAGCCCAGGAGTTATATGTGATGCATTTATTTTAGCCATAAAAGGTTTTCTATCGATTTATTGCGTCTCAGGGCGCTGCCCCCCCAGCGCCCTGCACCCTCAGTGACCGGAGTGTGAAGTGTGCTGAGAGCAATGGCGCACAGCTGCGGTGCTGTGCGCCTACCTTTATCTGAAGACAGGAAAGTCTTCTGCCGCCGATTTTTCCGGACCTCTTCGCTCTTCTGGCTCTGTAAGGGGGCCGGCGGCGCGGCTCCGGTGACCCATCCAGGCTGAACCTGTGATCGTCCCTCTGGAGCTAATGTCCAGTAGCCTAAGAAGCCCAATCCACTCTGCACGCAGGTGAGTTCGCTTCTTCTCCCCTTAGTCCCTCGATGCAGTGAGCCTGTTGCCAGCAGGTCTCACTGAAAATAATAAACCTAAACTAAAACTTTCACAAAGAGCTCAGGAGAGCCCCTAGTGTGCACCCTTCTCGTCGGGCACAGAAAATCTAACTGAGGCTTGGAGGAGGGTCATAGGGGGAGGAGCCAGTGCACACCAGGTGATCCTAAAGCTTTCTTTAGATGTGCCCTGTCTCCTGCGGAGCCGCTATTCCCCATGGTCCTTACGGAGTTCCCAGCATCCACTAGGACGTCAGAGAAATATTATCGATCATGTACCGGCCAATATTAGAGGGGGGAATAGGTCATTGTAGTTACTGCAAAGAGAATCCAAGTGGATTTATGAGCTTCAAACATTGGCACCCAGGGGTCTCAACGAGACTCTGGGACTACACTGTTTTTTATAAGTAAACCAGATGTATTTCTGTGGTAGGAACGTATAGTATTTGGGTAAATAATGCTTGATATTTCAGCTATACATGTTATCTTTGAAATTGGATTATCCACATATATTCACTGCATCTGTGCCTGTGCTACATTTGCTTTTAATTTTATGTATGTTATGTATTTGTTTGTAGATGTTTTTATATGGTATTACAGTCACATTTATTAAAGTAATGCCTTCGGCAGGTGGGATAGCGTCATTAGCGGGCGTCGGAACGCCGGGGCTCTTTGCACATTGGGAGGGGATAAAAGGTATGTGGTGTTTAACATTTGTATAACCTGAAGACGGAGTGATTAAAGCTTCGAAACGTTGTTATTTCTGCAAACCTGCTGTTGTGTCTTTGTGATACCGGAGTGCCGCCGACAGGACGATATATATATATATATATATATATATATATATATATATATATATATATATATATATAGAGCAGATTTGCCCGGCACTCCCAATATTGGCAAGTATCCCGCAGAAAAAAGTAGAGATGAGGTAAATGAAGCAGCGGCACTCCGATTTAAATCAATCAACGAACGTGTATTGTATCAAAAACATGCATGAAGTGGTCACATAGGGCCAACGTTCCGGGGTCCGCAACCCCTTTGTCAAGGTGTGAACTGTTCACGTCTTGACAAAGGGGTTGCGGAACCCGAAACGTTGGCCCTATGTGACCACTTCATGCATGCTTTTGATACAATACACGTTCGTTGATTGATTTAAACCGGAGTGCCGCTGCTTAATTTACCTCATCTATATATATATATATATATATAGATATATATATAGATATAGACATACAGATACTGTGTGTATATATATATATATATATATATATATATATATATATATATATATATACGCACACACATACTGTACAGGATATATACATGTGTTATAAATATATATACATATGTACAGTCAGGCAGCCCGCCCCTTGAAGTGTCGAATATCTCACTGTGATCCTCTCTACTGAGGAGCGACGATGTCAGACACTATCCGGACCAGCCAGGGCTTCCTTCACTGGGCTTGCAGCAGAGGGAGCAGTGCCTGTGCTGTGCTGCGCTGCGAAGCTGGACACTGTGTGCGGTGGCGTGGCGGCGCCTATATGACGTCACACGTCATGACGTCAGCTGCGCGGAGGAGGCGCCGGGTCTCACTGTGAGAACGCGGCGCAGGGAGGGCTAGGAAAGCCTTTCACTGCGCCGCCATTGTGAATATTTTTATGCCTGTGGGCTGTGGCGGCATTTGAATCATCTCTAAGGCGGCGGCGGAGGTTAGGAGGGGGAAGGCAGCGGGGATGTTGGAATGCTGCTGTAGAAGGAAATCATTTTTCCTGTCTACAGCAGCATAGAGCAGTGGAGATGCTGTGGGCCTATTTGATGTGTGGGCCTGGAGCTGCAGCTCCATCCGCCCCATTGTTAATCCGGCCCTGCTTGTACCACCGTACTGCGCTATCTTCCCACACCACATTACTGCGCTACCTTTCCACACCACTCTACTGCACTACCTTCCCACACCACAATACCGCGCTACCTTCCCACACCACATTTCTGCGCTACCTTCCCACACCACAATACTGCGCTACCTTCTTGCACCACCGTACTGCACTACCTTCCCACACCACATTACTGCACTACCTTCCCACACCACATTACTGCGCTACCTTCCCACACCACCATACTGCGCTATCTTCCCACACCACAATACTGCGCTACAATCCCACACCACAATACTGCGCTACCTTCCCACAGCACCATACTGCGCTACCTACCCACACCACCGTACTGCGTTACAATCCCACACCACAATACTGCTCTGCCTTCCCACACCACCGCACTGCGCTGCCTTCCCACACCACCGCACTGCGCTGCCTTCCCACACCACCGTACTCGCTACCTTCCCACACCACCGTACTGCGCTATCTTCCCACACCACAATACTGCGCTACAATCCCACACCACAATACTGCGCTACCTACCCACACCACCGTACTGCGTTACAATCCCACACCACAATACTCCGTTACCTTCCCACACCACCGTACTGCTCTGCCTTCCCACACCACCTCACTGCGCTGCCTTCCCACACCACCGTACTGCGCTGCCTTCCCACACCACCGTACTGCGCTACCTTCCCACACCACCGTACTGCGCTACCTTCCCACACCACCGTACTGCGCTGCCTTCCCACACCACCGTACTGCGCTACCTTCCCACACCACCGTACTGCGCTACTTTCCCACACCACCGTAATGCTCTGCCTTCCCACGCCACCGTACTGCGCTGCCTTCCCCCGCCACCGTACTGCGCTGCCTTCCCACGCCACCGTACTGCGCTGCCTTCCCACACCACCGTACTGCACTGCCTTCCCACACCACCGTACTGCGCTACCTTCCCACACCACCGTACTGCGCTACATTCCCACCACCGTACTGCGCTACATTCCCACACCACCGTACTGCACTACCTTCCCACACCACCGTAATGCTCTGCCTTCCCACGCCACCGTACTGCGCTACCTTCCCACGCACCGTAATGCTCTGCCTTCCCACGCCACCGTACTGCGCTGCCTTCCCACGCCACCGTACTGCGCTGCCTTCCCACGCCACCGTACTCGCTGCCTTCCCACGCCACCGTACTCGCTGCCTTCCCACACCACAGTACTGCGCTACCTTCCTACACCACCGTACTGCGCTATCTTCCCACACCACAATACTGCGCTACAATCCCACACCACAATACTGCGCTACCTTCCCACAGCACCATACTGCGCTACCTTCCCACACCACCGTACTGCGCTACAATCCCACACCACAATACTGCGCTGCCTTCCCACACCACCGTACTGCGCTGCCTTCCCACACCACCGTACTGCGCTGCCTCCCCACGCCACTGTACTGCGCTGCCTTCCCACGCCTCCGTACTGCGCTGCCTTCCCACACCACCGTACTGCGCTACAATCCCACACCACAATACTGCGCTGCCTTCCCACACCACCGTACTGCGCTGCCTTCCCACACCACCGTACTGCGCTGCCTCCCCACGCCACTGTACTGCGCTGCCTTCCCACGCCTCCGTACTGCGCTGCCTTCCCACACCACCGTACTGCGCTGCCTTCCCACACCATAGTACTGCGCTACCTTCCCACACCACCGTACTGCGCTACCTTCCCACACCACCATACTACTTTCCAGTACTGCCTCCCGAAAGTACATAACAGCACTATACTACCTCCCCACTCTGCACCAGTATTCTACCTACCCCTACCCAATTGTGCCCCTTTTTCTAAGACCCCTCACAGACCCCTGCCTGCCCTTCTCCCTGCCCCAGTCCAGAGCGGGTGGGGAATGAGACTTGAGGCCAGACCGTTCAGAGTGCTCCACCTGGTCTTCACCATCTGGGTGCTGTCAGGTAAGCAGCACAGGCTCCGCTCCCTCCCTGGCTGCCAGTCGCTCCTGTCCGCGATCTGTGCCTCGGCATGCATGGCCCCAGCAGCAGGCACCACCGCATGAACTGTCTTTTCTCCACTCCCCTCCATCACCACCACTGCTGACCGTGCACTATTTCCCTCACTGGCAGGCAGGCGGACGGGAGTTGCTGTGGGCGGGTGGGCATCTTCCAGCGGGAGTTGTCATGTGTGTGGCAGACCATGACAGCTCCCGTAATTGTCCGGCCAGCCCAGGGTGAGCAGCACGGCGGGTAGGACACAGCGCGGGTGAAAAGGGGAGTGTTTGTTGATGTTGGAGGGGGCGGGGCCTAGGACACTGCAGGCTGCAGTAGTAGGAAACATTTGTTTCCTATCTATAGCTGCAGCCTGCATGGAGACCCACCCCCCACCTGAATCCGCCACTGGCAGCTGGTTCCGGCCCGCGTAACTAGTCCGCATCTCCATAGCAACATCCATCTGCTTGTGGCTGCAGGCACTGCTGGAGCTGGCGGTTTACAGCATGGGTTCTCCGATAGGCTGGGGGACGTCATCCACTCCAGGCTGCCAGCGCCCTCCTGACTGGCGCTTTACTTAGCCGCGTACCCCGCGTGGAATCGTGGGACCTGTGCAGCTGCTCGGAGCGTCCTAATGGTAATGACGTAGTTACCCGGTCATTGCACTTCCACCCCATCCCCCCCTGGGGCGTGAGCTTATGATGGCATGCGCTCAGGGAGCAGTGGAAGTGACAGCATGGGGTGTACTGATGTTATATAGCTGGCTTCTGCTGCAGTCCTTCCAGAGAACACCCATGGAATCTGTAATATTTCTGGATACCCCTAGAAAATGTGTGTCATTTGGTCTATATCCCGCAAATATTATTTGATAAATAGGCCCATTACGATTGTACTTGGCAATGTGTTACTCAGTGCAACTAAGCACTTCCTCAAGACGAGGCTGAAGTTAGCTTCTTATTCGGCCAGCTTCTTATTCACTTCTTATTCAAGCTCCAGCTTCTTATTCACTTCTTATTCGAACTCCAGCTTCTTATTCAGATCATTCAGTTTCGCAAGGGTTAATAAGTCTTCTGTCACAAATTTGACACCTGAAATCAACAGAGTAGGGTCCCTTGCATGTGACCCACTTGTATTTTGCCTGGCCCAACACTGTTTTGGGCATGAAATACACTGGCAAAGTGGGCACACACACCATATTTTGCCATTTTGAATAAGTAGCTGTAGTTTTGCAAGGGTTAACTAGTCTTGGGCCACAAATTTGACACCTGAAATCAACAGAGAGTGGTCACTTGCATGTGACCCACTTGTATTTTGCCTGGCCCAACGCTGTTTTGGGCATGAAATACACTGGCAAAGTGGGCACACACACCATATTTTACCATTTTGAATAAGTAGCTGTAGTTTTGCAAGGGTTAACCAGTCTTGGGCCACAAATCTGACAGCTGAAATCAACAGAGGGTGGTCACTTACATGTGACGCAGTTGTATTTTGCTTGGCCCAACGCTGTTTTGGGCATGAAATACACTGGCAAAGTGGGCACACACACCATATTTTGCCATTTTGAATAAGTAGCTGTAGTTTAGCAAGGGTTAACTAGTCTTGGGCCACAAATTTGACCCCCATAAACAACAGAGGGTGGTCACTTACATATGACGCAGTTGTATTTTGCCTGGCCCAACGCTGTTTTGAGCATGAAATATACTGGCAAAGTGGGCACACACCATATTTTACCATTTTGAATAAGTAGCTGTAGTTTTGCAAGGGTTAACCAGTCTTGGGCCACAAATTTGACACCTGAAATCAACAGAGGGTGGTCAGTTACATATGACCCACTTGTATTTTGCTTGGCCCAATGCGGTTTTGGGCATGAAATACACTGGCAAAGTGGGCACAAACACCATTTTATAAATTGCCATTTTGAATAAGTAGCTGTAGTTTTGCAAGGGTTAATTAGTCTTGGGCCACAAATTTGACACCTGAAATCAACAAAGCGTAGTCACTTACATATGACCCACTTGTATTTTGCTTGGCCCAACGCTGTTTTGGGCATGAAATACACTGGCATAGTGGGCACACACACCATATTTTCCATTTTGAATAAGTAGCTGTAGTTTTGCAAGGGTTAACCAGTCTTGGGCCACAAATTTGACACCTGAAATCAACAGAGGGTGGTCAGTTACATATGACCCACTTGTATTTTGTTTGGCCCAACACTGTTTTGGGCATGAAATACACTGGCAAAGCGGGCACACACACCATATTTTCCATTTTGAATAAGTAGCTGTAGTTTTGCAAGGGTTAACCAGTCTTGGGCCACAAATTTGACACCTGAAATCAACAAAGGGTGGTCAGTTACATATGACCCACTTGTATTTTGCTTGGCCCAACGCTGTTTTGGGCATGTAATACACTGGCAAAGTGGGCACACACACCATATTTTGCCATTTTCAATAAGTAGCTGTAGTTTTGCAAGGGTTAACTAGTCTTGGGCCACAAATTTGACACCTGAAATCAACAAAGGGTGGTCAGTTACATATGACCCACTTGTATTTTGCTTGGCCCAACGCTGTTTTGGGCATGAAATACACTGGCAAAGTGGGCACACACACCATGATTTGCTATTTTGAATAAGTAGCTGTAGTTTTGCAAGGGTTAACCAGTCTTGGGCCACAAATTTGACACCTGAAATCAACAGAGGGTGGTCACTTACATATGACCCACTTGTATTTTGCTTGGCCCAACACTGTTTTTGGCATGAAATACACTGGCAAAGTGGGCACAGACACCATTTTATAAATTGCCATTTTGAATAAGTAGCTGTAGTTTTGCAAGGGTTAACTAGTCTTGGGCCACAAATTTGACCCCTGAAATCAACAGAGGGTGGTCACTTACATATGACCCACTTGTATTTTGCTTGGCCCAACGCTGTTTTTGGCATGAAATACACTGGCAAAGTGGGCACAAACACCATTTTATAAATTGCCATTTTGAATAAGTAGCTGTAGTTTTGCAAGGGTTAACTAGTCTTGGGCCACAAATTTGACCCCTGAAATCAACAGAGAGTGGTCACTTGCATGTGACCCACTTGTATTTTGCCTGGCCCAATGCTGTTTTGGGCATGAAATACACTGGCAAAGTGGGCACACACACCATGTTTTGCTATTTTGAATAAGTAGCTGTAGTTTTGCAAGGGTTAACTAGTCTTGGGCCACAAATTTGACCCCTGAAATCAACAGAGAGTGGTCACTTGCATGTGACCCACTTGTATTTTGCCTGGCCCAACGCTGTTTTGGGCATGAAATACACTGGCAAAGTGGGCACACACACCATATTTTCCATTTTGAATAAGTAGCTGTAGTTTTGCAAGGGTTAACCAGTCTTGGGCCACAAATTTGACACCTGAAATCAACAGAGGGTGGTCAGTTACATATGACCCACTTGTATTTTGCTTGGCCCAATGCTGTTTTGGGCATGAAATACACTGGCAAAGTGGGCACACACACCATGTTTTGCTATTTTGAATAAGTAGCTGTAGTTTTGCAAGGGTTAACTAGTCTTGGGCCACAAATTTGACCCCTGAAATCAACAGAGAGTGGTCACTTGCATGTGACCCACTTGTATTTTGCCTGGCCCAACGCTGTTTTGGGCATGAAATACACTGGCATAGTGGGCACACACACCATATTTTCCATTTTGAATAAGTAGCTGTAGTTTTGCAAGGGTTAATCAGTCTTGGGCCACAAATTTGACACCTGAAATCAACAGAGGGTGGTCAGTTACATATGACCCACTTGTATTTTGCTTGGCCCAATGCGGTTTTGGGCATGAAATACACTGGCAAAGTGGGCACAAACACCATTTTATAAATTGCCATTTTGAATAAGTAGCTGTAGTTTTGCAAGGGTTAATTAGTCTTGGGCCACAAATTTGACCCCTGAAATCAACAGAGAGTGGTCACTTGCATGTGACCCACTTGTATTTTGCCTGGCCCAACGCTGTTTTGGGCATGAAATACACTGGCATAGTGGGCACACACACCATATTTTCCATTTTGAATAAGTAGCTGTAGTTTTGCAAGGGTTAACCAGTCTTGGGCCACAAATTTGACCCCTGAAATCAACAGAGGGTGGTCACTTACATATGACCCACTTGTATTTTGCTTGGCCCAATGCGGTTTTGGGCATGAAATACACTGGCAAAGTGGGCACAAACACCATTTTATAAATTGCCATTTTGAATAAGTAGCTGTAGTTTTGCAAGGGTTAATTAGTCTTGGGCCACAAATTTGACCCCTGAAATCAACAGAGAGTGGTCACTTGCATGTGACCCACTTGTATTTTGCCTGGCCCAACGCTGTTTTGGGCATGAAATACACTGGCATAGTGGGCACACACACCATATTTTCCATTTTGAATAAGTAGCTGTAGTTTTGCAAGGGTTAACCAGTCTTGGGCCACAAATTTGACACCTGAAATCAACAGAGGGTGGTCAGTTACATATGACCCACTTGTATTTTGTTTGGCCCAACACTGTTTTGGGCATGAAATACACTGGCAAAGCGGGCACACACACCCTATTTTCCATTTTGAATAAGTAGCTGTAGTTTTGCAAGGGTTAACCAGTCTTGGGCCACAAATTTGACCCCTGAAATCAACAGAGAGTGGTCACTTGCATGTGACCCACTTGTATTTTGCCTGGCCCAACGCTGTTTTGGGCATGAAATACACTGGCATAGTGGGCACACACACCATATTTTCCATTTTGAATAAGTAGCTGTAGTTTTGCAAGGGTTAACCAGTCTTGGGCCACAAATTTGACACCTGAAATCAACAGAGGGTGGTCAGTTACATATGACCCACTTGTATTTTGCTTGGCCCAATGCGGTTTTGGGCATGAAATACACTGGCAAAGTGGGCACAAACACCATTTTATAAATTGCCATTTTGAATAAGTAGCTGTAGTTTTGCAAGGGTTAATTAGTCTTGGGCCACAAATTTGACCCCTGAAATCAACAGAGAGTGGTCACTTGCATGTGACCCACTTGTATTTTGCCTGGCCCAACGCTGTTTTGGGCATGAAATACACTGGCATAGTGGGCACACACACCATATTTTCCATTTTGAATAAGTAGCTGTAGTTTTGCAAGGGTTAACCAGTCTTGGGCCACAAATTTGACACCTGAAATCAACAGAGGGTGGTCAGTTACATATGACCCACTTGTATTTTGCTTGGCCCAATGCGGTTTTGGGCATGAAGTACACTGGCAAAGTGGGCACAAACACCATTTTATAAATTGCCATTTTGAATAAGTAGCTGTAGTTTTGCAAGGGTTAATTAGTCTTGGGCCACAAATTTGACACCTGAAATCAACAAAGCGTAGTCACTTACATATGACCCACTTGTATTTTGCTTGGCCCAACGCTGTTTTGGGCATGAAATACACTGGCAAAGTGTGCCCACACACCATATTTTACCATTTTGAATAAGTAGCTATAGTTTTGCAAGAGTTAACTAGTCTTGGGACACAATTGTGAGACCTGCAATCAACAGAATGTGGTCACTTACATATCACCCACTTGTATTCTGCTTGGCCCAACATTGATTTGTGAATGAATTACGCTGGGAAAGTAGGCACAACCACCATATTATGATTTACCATTTTGAATATGTAGCTGTAGTTTTGCAAGGGTTAACTAGTCTTGGGCGACATATTTGATACCAGAAATCAAGGGTTAGATTAGCTCCTTATCGCACAGGGGAGTCATAGAGAGTCTATGTTGCGTTAAAGTTGTCTGAAGTCAGCTCTTATCCTTGCTTGAAGGAAGCTATACTCAGCAGGATTGGGGTGACGGGTCCCAGCAAAGCCCAAGAATATTATGAGTTGCAGCTGAACCCATCTGAGCCTCCAGTGGTCAAACTGGCATAATTGGCCAAACTGAGTAAAACCTGGTTACAGATAAAAACTCTTCTCAGTGGGTAGTGGAAGTGATGGCTCTAGACCAGGCTATACGGGTATCAGACCGTGGTGTAAAACACTGGGCCTTTGCAGGCTGACCCCAGACAATTGAGGAGCTAGCAGTGGTGATTGAGAGGTACCTGACCCTGGGAAATTTTAATAAAGCCAAGCAAGGGTTACAGCCAGTACATAAGCCCAATACCCAGATCCCCATTGTTAAACCAAACAGCCCGTCTCCAGTCATATGTTTTGAGTGCAGAGAGCCCAGTCATGCACAGCGGTACTTCCTAAAGCAGGGTGAGCTAGTGGATTGCAGCTCAGGGAAAACAGTACAACCTGTATTCAGTATGGCGCCTGGAATTATTTCCCCAGCTGAAACTACCATTTCATCTGATGGTACAGATTGAAGGCTGGGATATCTGGGCCTTGGTTGATACTGGCAATGAATTATCTATCATCTCTGCTAACCTGGTTCTTCCCGGGTCTGGCCAGGTTGTGCTTCTGGTAAAGATGCTATGTATACTTGGTGACATAGAAGAATGCCCATTGGTGCACCTGCCGGTGGTGATTAAAGTAAGACCAGTAAAAATGGTAGTCACAGTAGCTTCCAAACCTCTTTATCCACTAATCCTGGGCCAGGACTTCCCACTGTTGCAGGAGTTTGTTACCTGGCATGACATTGGCAGACAGACAAAGGTTAAGCTGTCGCAGGGGCCAAGATCTACTGGAAGCCAAGGTTGTATGACTGTAAACCCCTCTCTTGCCAGTGAGATTGAGACACATTAGTCCCCCATTTGCGAAAGAGTGTCTTTGCAGGACTTTAGGCGAGATCAACATAACGATGGCAACTTGTCTAATACTTTTTAAAATGTGGTAGTGGTAAATGGTAAGGTAAACTCTGCTTTACCACCTGAAGGTGTACCTTACTTTATGTGAAAAACATTTTTTTTTTACCTTGTAACTTATTTGCAAGGTAAAAGGGTAGACCAGTTGCTGATTCCCCGAAAACACGAGCAGCTGGTACTGAGGGCGGCTCACATGCATTTATGGGGTGGCCATTTAGGGGAGAGGAAAACTCTCCAGCTATGTTTCTCCTGGCCAGGCATTCATGCTGCAGTAAAAGAATATTGTCAGGAATGCCCAGTGTACTAAAAGAATGCACCCCAGACAGAATTTAGGGCGACCTTGGTTTTCCTGACTATAATTTCCATGCCTATTCAGCCAATTTTTATAGATCTGATAGGGCCAGTAGAAAAATCGGATCATGGGCATCAGTATATATTGGTGACGGTGGACTACTCCACCGGGTACCCGGAGGCCATACCACTATGTAACATGAAATCTAGCACTATTGTCCAGGAGTTCTTGATGCTGTATACCCGTCTAGGAATACCAATAGAGGTCCTGACCGACTAAGGTACCCCTTTTGTGTCTAAATTAATGAAATACCTGTGTCGCCTGTTAAAGGTGGATAGAATTACCATTTCGGTTTACCACCCGCAGACAGACGGCTTGGTTGAATGCTTTAACAGAACCCTTATGCAGATGATGAAAAGGGCAGTGTCACAGGAGAAGCGAGATTAGGACCTACTCTTACCTTAGCTAATGTTGGCAGTTTGAGAGGTACCCCAAGCCTCTTTTTTTATTATTATTATTATTATTATTATTATTATCCTTTATTTATATAGAGACTTTATATAGAGACTGTATGGGGTTTAGACCCTTCAAACTCCTCTATGGTAGACAACGCAGAGGGATACTAGATCTATTAAAAGATGGGTGGGAGCAGCAATTGTCCCAAGGGGATGCGGTTAAGATCCCGCCGGACGGAATCCCGGCGGTTGAAATACTGACGCCGGAACCCCGACCGGCACAATCCCAACATATTCTGCCTCCGTGGGTGTCCACGACACCCATAGAGGGAGAATATAAAAGTGTGCTGAGCATAGCAAAGCACCGTGCCTGCAGCGTGGCGAGCAAAGCGAGCCCACAATGGGCTGCGTTCTGCTCGCCACCCCTGTCGGGATTGTGTGGTCGAAATTCCGGCGTCAGTATTTCGACCGCCGGGATCCCATCCTGCGGGATTTAGTACTGATCCCGTCCCAAGAGCCTAACATCGTTCAGTTTGTGTCCCAATTATATGGCTGTCTAAGGCAAATTGCGCCACTTCTGACCAAGCATATGGCAAGAGCTCAACAGGATCAAAAACGCAGTCATGGCGTTACTGCTGTCAACCGGACTCTCAATAGGGGCAACAAGGTACTGATACTTGTGTCTAGGTACGGCAGGAAGGTAGAAGGAAAGAGGTAAAAGTCTACCATGTGAATTTGTTGAAGCCTTGGAAAGTGCCAGTCATCCCTCTTTAGTGGCCATGAAAACCCCAGTATGTCAGGTGCCTACTGAAGTAACTGAGTCCTAGCCAGAAACAAGAAGTGGTAAACTTAGTAGCACAGTACCAGGTTGTGTTCTCTGCCCTCCTGGGGAAAACTCAAATCATACAGCATGACAATGTTACTCCACCCAGGGGGGTGATAAAACAAAGGCAATATTGTATATCTGAGGCCCAACAGGCAGCAGTAAAACGGGAACTGGAAGTGATGCGGCGCTTGGGGGTCACAGAGTAGTCAAACAGTGAATGGAATAATCCCATTTTTTTTTAGAGCCCAAGCTTTTTGGAGCTTTGAGATTCTGTAATGACTTCAGAAAGTTAAATAAAGTTCCTCGGTTTGATTCCTATCCTATGCCCCGGGTTTATGAACTTAGCAATAAGCCTGTATCTAACTACGCTAGATTTACTGAAGGGGTACTGGCAAATTCCTCTGATGGAAGCTGCCAAAGCAACAACAGCCTTCTCTACCACAGTGGGTTTGTTCCAGTCGCACCTTCCAAAGGTGGATGCAGTGTTACAGTCTCTACAGGCACAAGGGTTCACAGCTAACCTGGAGAAGTGTGCCATCATATCTGTGGAGGCAAAGTATCTGGGGTATATTGTATGCCAAGGGTAAGTTAAACCTCAACCTGGCAAGGTGGAAGCAGTCTTCACATGGCCTAAGCTAAAATGTATGTCGCAACTCAGGATATTCTTTGGTCTGGTGGGCTATTATCGTAGGTTCAGGGGTGGAACTTGCAGCGGTGCAACCGGCAGGGCCCCTCCACGATGAAGGGGCCCACAGCCGGAGGCACTACAATGAGTGAGACTGACTCATTACATGCCACCTGCCGGCGCGCTGCAAGCCGCCGCTTCCCCTTAACAGAATGAGGCTGAGCTGCAGTCTGGCCAGAGGGGGAGGAGGATGCAGTGGAGGAGTCTGGAGAAGGAGAAGGGGCCATCTTCCCCTCTCATTCACGGGCAGCCCAGCTGTTTCTTTTTGCTACCGGAGCCGGAGCATCACGTGACCATGCGGCTAAACTGTAGAGTTAGTGCAGCAGCATTCCTTGTAAAGGCGGTAAGGCAGCTGTGTGTTTATTTATTTTTATTTTATTATACATTTTTCTAATTGTACATTTCATCCTGCAAACTCAGAATCGCGGACCTCGAAGAGGCGGAGCCTACATTGAGGGGGCGGAGATTGGGAGGTGGTGGTCTCTCTGCAAATAGTAATGGTGACTGTGCAGTGACATATAACATACAGCACAGCATAGAGTGACCCCACTAAGGCAGCCAGGCACAGGGTCATGTGTTGTCACCCAGGGTGCATGTGCTGCTGCTGGCTGCATGATGCATAGTGTGGACATCTGTCTCCATGGGCCTTGTGTATCCTTGTACAAAGGAATTGTCCCATTTTTATACAGTGAGAAGTCTTCTGAGTTTTTGTGGGAGTTGGATACAATTGGCCGACAGTTATCATATTGATATTCATTATGTCGACATAAAGAACTGTCAACAAACAGTCCCTTGTGATATAGCAGTTTCGTACTTTATACCGGTGACAGCAGTGCCTTTTTCTGGATCACATTGCATTGGCGATGTCTCAGCAGTGTTCTGGTGAGTATTTTCCCCATTATCCCTAATCCCTAAACCTTTCCCTAGTAGCTAACCTTAACCTTTACCCCTCCCCACAGCCTAACCCTAGCCACCACCCCAGTGCCTCACCCCTCCCCCCCCAGCAGCCTAACCCTAAAACTTTACCGTAGTGCCTACTATATTGGCGTTATGTGTAAAAGAAGCTCTACTGTGTGGCGTAATGTGTATAAGGAGCTCTACTGTGTGGCTTAACCTGTATAAGGGGTATTACTGTCTGGTGTAACGTCTATAAGAAGCACCACTGTGTGGCGTAACGTGTATAAGGAGCACTATTGTGTGGCGTAAAGTGTATAAGGACCATTACAGTGTGTTGTAACGTGTATAAGGAGCTCTACTGTGTTGCGTAACATGTATAAGGAACAGTACTGGGTGGAGTAACGTGTATCAGGAGCACTACTGTGTGGTATAACGTATATTAAGATACTACTGTGTGGTATAACGTATATTAAGATACTACTGTGTGGCGTAACATGTATAAGAGGCACTACTGTGTGTTGTAATGTGTATAAGAACTACTGTGTGGCGTAACGTGTAGAAGGAGCTCTACTATGTGGCGTAATGCGTATAAGAAGCAGTACTGTGTGGCATAACGTGTTTCAGGAGCACTACTGTGTGGCGTAACGTGTAGAAGGAGCTCTACTATGTGGCGTAATGCGTATAAGAAGCAATACTGTGTGGCATAACGTGTTTCAGGAGCAGTACTGTGTAGCGTAATGTATATAAGGAGTACTACTGTTCAGTGTAATGTAATGTAAATCAGTGTAATGTAATGAGGTTGCACTACTGTGTGGCATAATTTGAATTGGTGGTACTATTGTGTGCCCACACCCCTTTTCAATGAGACCATGCCCTATTTTTTGACACACGTTTTGGATCTTGGGCGGGCTGGGGCAACGCATTTTGTTGCACCTCGGCCCACCATGGTCTTGTTCCGCCACTGCGTAGGTGCATGCGCGAATTTGCCACAGGGCAGCATCATTCACTGAATGTCTGAGGAAACAGTCCCCAGACAAGATCTAATCACAGATGTGCTAAATGTAGCACATCTACAATCATGTACTCTGACATGCGGGTGGATGCCCAGCACAGGGCTGGTCCGCCCTGCATGACTGGCCCTAGCCCCCCCCATCCCCCTCGCACAGGTACAAAACCATTGCACGGTGTCGATGATTTTGTACCTGATGAGTAACTCCCTGCAAACGAAGCTCCTGCACGCTGGCAGTCTGCTACTCGCCACATCCCGGGTCGCAGAGTCTGTGTGTAACACCACGCAGCTGCCTCGGGCCACCCCCCAACGGTCCAGACAGGCCTCCGTTGTCCGGACCGTGGTTCTAAAGCCGGTGGCATGCCCCTTCCCACCACATGACCGCCTCTGCCTGTCAATCAGGCAGAGGCGATCGAAGCCCTGAGATGCTGATAGAATCACACTGGGCTCCCGGATTGCGCACTCCACAAAGTAATTCAGACTGTGACCGCTGCTGCTGCAGTGATGCAGTCTGAATTACCCCCTAGGCCCGCAGAGACTACATTGCAGAATTTAAGAAAAGCTTTATGCGCAGAGACTGTATTGATAGGCTCCTGATTCCAGGTGTCAAATTTGTGGCCCAAGACTAGTTAACCCTTGCAAAACTACAGCTACTTATTCAAAATAGCAATTTATAAAATGGTGTCTGTGCCCACTTTGCCAGTGTATTTCATGCCCAAAACAGCGTTGGGCCAAACAAAATACAAGTGGGTGATATGTAAGTGACCACCCTCTGCTGATTTCAGGGGTCAAATTTGTGGCCCAAGACTAGTTAACCCTTGCAAAACTACAGCTACTTATTCAAAATGGCAAAATATGGTGTGTGTGCCCACTTTGCCAGTGTATTTCATGCCCAAAACAGCGTTGGGCCAAACAAAATACAAGTGGGTGATATGTAAGTGACCACCCTCTGCTGATTTCATGTGTCAAATTTGTGGCCCAAGACTAGTTAACCCTTGCAAAACCACAGCTACTTATTCAAAATAGCAATTTATAAAATGGTGTTTATGCCCACTTTGCCAGTGTATTTCATGCCCAAAACAGCGTTGGGCCAAACAAAATACAAGTGGGTGATATGTAAGTGACCACCCTCTGCTGATTTCAGGGGTCAAATTTGTGGCCCAAGACTAGTTAACCCTTGCAAAACTACAGCTACTTATTCAAAATGGCAAAATATGGTGTGTGTGCCCACTTTGCCAGTGTATTTCATGCCCAAAACAGCATTGGGCCAGGCAAAATACAAGTGGGTCACATGCAAGTGACCACTCTCTGTTGATTTCAGGGGTAAAATTTGTGGCCCAAGACTAGTTAACCCTTGCAAAACTACAGCTACTTATTCAAAATAGCAATTTATAAAATGGTGTTTATGCCCACTTTGCCAGTGTATTTCATGCCCAAAACAGCATTGGGCCAGGCAAAATACAAGTGGGTGATATGTAAGTGACCACCCTCTGTTGATTTCAGGGGTAAAATTTGTGGCCCAAGACTAGTTAACCCTTGCAAAACTACAGCTACTTATTCAAAATGGCAAAATATGGTGTGTGTGCCCATTTTGCCAGTGTATTTCATGCCCAAAACAGCATTGGGCCAAACAAAATACAAGTGGGTGATATGTAAGTGACCACCCTCTGCTGATTTCAGGGGTCAAATTTGTGGCCCAAGACTAGTTAACCCTTGCAAAACTACAGCTACTTATTCAAAATGGCAAAATATGCTGTGTGTGCCCACTTTGCCAGTGTATTTCATGCCCAAAACAGCATTGGGTCAAGCAAAATACAAGTGGGTGATATGTAAGTGACCACCCTCTGTTGATTTCAGGGGTAAAATTTGTGGCCCAAAACTATTTAACCCTTGCAAAACTACAGCTACTTATTCAAAATATCAAAATATGGTGTGTGCCCACTTTGCCAGTGTATTTCATGCCCAAAACAGCGTTGGGCCAAACAAAATACAAATGAGTGATATGTAAGTGACCACCCTCTATTGATTTCAGGTGTCAAATTTGTGGCCCAAGACTAGTTAACCCTTGCAAAACTACAGCTACTTATTCAAAATGGCAAAATATGGTGTGTGTGCCCACTTTGCCAGTGTATTTCATGCCCAAAACAGCGTTGGGCCAAACAAAATACAAGTGGGTGATATGTAAGTGACCACCCTCTGCTGATTTCAGGGGTCAAATTTGTGGCCCAAGACTAGTTAACCCTTGCAAAACTACAGCTACTTATTCAAAATGGCAAAATATGGTGTGTGTGCCCACTTTGCCAGTGTATTTCATGCCCAAAACAGCGTTGGGCCAGGCAAAATACAAGTGGGTCACATGCAAGTGACCACTCTCTGTTGATTTCAGGGGTAAAATTTGTGGCCCAAGACTAGTTAACCCTTGCAAAACTACAGCTACTTATTCAAAATAGCAATTTATAAAATGGTGTTTATGCCCACTTTGCCAGTGTATTTCATGCCCAAAACAGCATTGGGCCAAGCAAAATACAAGTGGGTGATATGTAAGTGACCACCCTCTGTTGATTTCAGGGGTAAAATTTGTGGCCCAAGACTAGTTAACCCTTGCAAAACTACAGCTACTTATTCAAAATGGCAAAATATGGTGTGTGTGCCCATTTTGCCAGTGTATTTCATGCCCAAAACAGCGTTGGGCCAAACAAAATACAAGTGGGTGATATGTAAGTGACCACCCTCTGCTGATTTCAGGGGTCAAATTTGTGGCCCAAGACTAGTTAACCCTTGCAAAACTACAGCTACTTATTCAAAATGGCAAAATATGCTGTGTGTGCCCACTTTGCCAGTGTATTTCATGCCCAAAACAGCGTTGGGCCAAACAAAATACAAGTGGGTGATATGTAAGTGACCACCCTCTGCTGATTTCATGTGTCAAATTTGTGGCCCAAGACTAGTTAACCCTTGCAAAACCACAGCTACTTATTCAAAATAGCAATTTATAAAATGGTGTTTATGCCCACTTTGCCAGTGTATTTCATGCCCAAAACAGCGTTGGGCCAAACAAAATACAAGTGGGTGATATGTAAGTGACCACCCTCTGCTGATTTCAGGGGTCAAATTTGTGGCCCAAGACTAGTTAACCCTTGCAAAACTACAGCTACTTATTCAAAATGGCAAAATATGGTGTGTGTGCCCACTTTGCCAGTGTATTTCATGCCCAAAACAGCATTGGGCCAGGCAAAATACAAGTGGGTCACATGCAAGTGACCACTCTCTGTTGATTTCAGGGGTAAAATTTGTGGCCCAAGACTAGTTAACCCTTGCAAAACTACAGCTACTTATTCAAAATAGCAATTTATAAAATGGTGTTTATGCCCACTTTGCCAGTGTATTTCATGCCCAAAACAGCATTGGGCCAAGCAAAATACAAGTGGGTGATATGTAAGTGACCACCCTCTGTTGATTTCAGGGGTAAAATTTGTGGCCCAAGACTAGTTAACCCTTGCAAAACTACAGCTACTTATTCAAAATGGCAAAATATGGTGTGTGTGCCCATTTTGCCAGTGTATTTCATGCCCAAAACAGCGTTGGGCCAAACAAAATACAAGTGGGTGATATGTAAGTGACCACCCTCTGCTGATTTCAGGGGTCAAATTTGTGGCCCAAGACTAGTTAACCCTTGCAAAACTACAGCTACTTATTCAAAATGGCAAAATATGCTGTGTGTGCCCACTTTGCCAGTGTATTTCATGCCCAAAACAGCGTTGGGCCAAACAAAATACAAGTGGGTGATATGTAAGTGACCACCCTCTGCTGATTTCATGTGTCAAATTTGTGGCCCAAGACTAGTTAACCCTTGCAAAACCACAGCTACTTATTCAAAATAGCAATTTATAAAATGGTGTTTATGCCCACTTTGCCAGTGTATTTCATGCCCAAAACAGCGTTGGGCCAAACAAAATACAAGTGGGTGATATGTAAGTGACCACCCTCTGCTGATTTCAGGGGTCAAATTTGTGGCCCAAGACTAGTTAACCCTTGCAAAACTACAGCTACTTATTCAAAATGGCAAAATATGGTGTGTGTGCCCACTTTGCCAGTGTATTTCATGCCCAAAACAGCATTGGGCCAGGCAAAATACAAGTGGGTCACATGCAAGTGACCACTCTCTGTTGATTTCAGGGGTAAAATTTGTGGCCCAAGACTAGTTAACCCTTGCAAAACTACAGCTACTTATTCAAAATGGCAAAATATGGTGTGTGTGCCCACTTTGCCAGTGTATTGTATGCCCAAAACAGCGTTGGGCCAAGCAAAATACAAGTGGGTCATATGTAAGTGACCACCCTCTGTTGATTTCAGGGGTCAAATTTGTGGCCCAAGACTAGTTAACCCTTGCAAAACTACAGCTACTTATTCAAAATGGTAAAATATGGTGTGTGTGCCCACTTTGCCAGTGTATTTCATGCCCAAAACAGCGTTGGGCCAGGCAAAATACAACTGCGTCATATGTAAGTGACCACCCTCTGTTGTTTTTGGGGGTCAAATTTGTGGCCCAAGACTGGTTAACCCTTGCAAAACTACAGCTACTTATTCAAAATGGTAAAATATGGTGTGTGTGCCCACTTTGCCAGTGTACTGTATTTCATGCCCAAAACAGCGTTGGGCCAAGCAAAATACAACTGCGTCATATGTAAGTGACCACCCTCTGTTGATTTCAGGTGTCAGATTTGTGGCCCAAGACTGGTTAACCCTTGCAAAACTACAGCTACTTATTCAAAATGGTAAAATATGGTGTGTGTGCCCACTTTGCCAGTGTATTTCATGCCCAAAACAGCGATGGGCCAGGCAAAATACAACTGCGTCATATGTAAGTGACCACCCTCTGTTGTTTTTGGGGGTCAAATTTGTGGCCCAAGACTAGTTAACCCTTGCTAAACTACAGCTACTTATTCAAAATGGCAAAATATGGTGTGTGTGCCCACTTTGCCAGTGTATTTCATGCCCAAAACAGCGTTGGGCCAAGCAAAATACAACTGCGTCATATGTAAGTGACCACCCTCTGTTGATTTCAGGTGTCAGATTTGTGGCCCAAGACTGGTTAACCCTTGAAAAACTACAGCTACTTATTCAAAATGGTAAAATATGGTGTGTGTGCCCACTTTGCCAGTGTATTTCATGCCCAAAACAGCGTTGGGCCAAGCAAAATACAACTGCGTCATATGTAAGTGACCACCCTCTGTTGTTTTTGGGGGTCAAATTTGTGGCCCAAGACTAGTTAACCCTTGCTAAACTACAGCTACTTATTCAAAATGGCAAAATATGGTGTGTGCCCACTTTGCCAGTGTATTTCATGCCCAAAACAGCGTTGGGCCAAGCAAAATACAACTGCGTCATATGTAAGTGACCACCCTCTGTTGTTTTTGGGGGTCAAATTTGTGGCCCAAGACTAGTTAACCCTTGCTAAACTACAGCTACTTATTCAAAATGGCAAAATATGGTGTGTGTGCCCACTTTGCCAGTATATTTCATGCCCAAAACAGCGTTGGGCCAAGCAAAATACAACTGCGTCACATGTAAGTGACCACCCTCTGTTGATTTCTGGTGTCAGATTTGTGGCCCAAGACTGGTTAATCCTTGCAAAACTACAGCTACTTATTCAAAATGGTAAAATATGGTGTGTGTGCCCACTTTGCCAGTGTATTTCATGCCCAAAACAGCGTTGGGCCAAGCAAAATACAAGTGGGTCATATGTAAGTGACCACCCTCTGTTGATTTCAGGTGTCAAATTTGTGGCCCAAGACTGGTTAACCTTTGCAAAACTACAGCTACTTATTCAAAATGGTAAAATATGGTGTGTGTGCCCACTTTGCCAGTGTATTTCGTGGCCAAAACAGCGTTGGGCCAGGCAAAATACAACTGCGTCATATGTAAGTGACCACCCTCTGTTGTTTTTGGGGGTCAAATTTGTGGCCCAAGACTAGTTAACCCTTGCTAAACTACAGCTACTTATTCAAAATGGCAAAATATGGTGTGTGTGCCCGCTTTGCCAGTGTATTTCATGCCCAAAACAGCGTTGGGCAAAGCAAAATACAACTGCGTCATATGTAAGTGACCACCCTCTGTTGTTTTTGGGGGTCAAATTTGTGGCCCAAGACTAGTTAACCCTTGCTAAACTACAGCTACTTATTCAAAATGGCAAAATATGGTGTGTGTGCCCACTTTGCCAGTGTATTTCATGCCCAAAACAGCGTTGGGCCAAGCAAAATACAACTGCGTCATATGTAAGTGACCACCCTCTGTTGTTTTTGGGGGTCAAATTTGTGGCCCAAGACTAGTTAACCCTTGCTAAACTACAGCTACTTATTCAAAATGGCAAAATATGGTGTGTGCCCACTTTGCCAGTATATTTCATGCTCAAAACAGCGTTGGGCCAGGCAAAATACAACTGCGTCATATATAAGTGACCACCCTCTGTTGTTTTTGGGGGTCAAATTTGTGGCCCAAGACTAGTTAACCCTTGCTAAACTACAGCTACTTATTCAAAATGGCAAAATATGGTGTGTGTGCCCACTTTGCCAGTATATTTCATGCCCAAAAGAGCGTTGGGCCAAGCAAAATACAACTGCGACACATGTAAGTGACCACCCTCTGTTGATTTCAGGTGTCAGATTTGTGGCCCAAGACTAGTTAACCCTTGCAAAACTACAGCTACTTATTCAAAATGGTAAAATATGGTGTGTGTGCCCACTTTGCCAGTGTATTTCATGCCCGAAACAGCGTTGGGCCAAACAAAATACAAGTGGGTGATATGTAAGTGACCACCCTCTGCTGATTTCAGGGGTCAAATTTGTGGCCCAAGACTAGTTAACCCTTGCAAAACTACAGCTGCTTATTCAAAATGGCAAAATATGGTGTGTGTGCCCACTTTGCCAGTGTATTGTATGCCCAAAACAGCGTTGGGCCAAGCAAAATACAAGTGGGTCATATGTAAGTGACCACCCTCTGTTGATTTCAGGGGTCAAATTTGTGGCCCAAGACTAGTTAACCCTTGCAAAACTACAGCTACTTATTCAAAATGGCAATTTATAAAATGGTGTCTGTGCCCACTTTGCCAGTGTATTTCATGCCCAAAACAGCGTTGGGCCAAGCAAAATACAAGTGGGTCATATGTAAGTGACCACCCTCTGTTGATTTCAGTTGTCAAATTTGTGGCCCAAGACTGGTTAACCCTTGCAAAACTACAGCTACTTATTCAAAATGGTAAGATATGGTGTGTGTGCCCACTTTGCCAGTGTACTGTATTTCATGCCCAAAACAGCGTTGGGCCAAGCAAAATACAACTGCGTCATATGTAAGTGACCACCCTCTGTTGATTTCAGGTGTCAGATTTGTGGCCCAAGACTGGTTAACCCTTGCAAAACTACAGCTACTTATTCAAAATGGTAAAATATGGTGTGTGTGCCCACTTTGCCAGTGTATTTCATGCCCAAAACAGCGTTGGGCCAGGCAAAATACAACTGCGTCATATGTAAGTGACCACCCTCTGTTGTTTTTGGGGGTCAAATTTGTGGCCCAAGACTAGTTAACCCTTGCTAAACTACAGCTACTTATTCAAAATGGCAAAATATGGTGTGTGTGCCCATTTTGCCAGTGTATTTCATGCCCAAAACAGCGTTGGGCCAAGCAAAATACAACTGCGTCATATGTAAGTGACCACCCTCTGTTGATTTCAGGTGTCAGATTTGTGGCCCAAGACTGGTTAACCCTTGAAAAACTACAGCTACTTATTCAAAATGGTAAAATATGGTGTGTGTGCCCACTTTGCCAGTGTATTTCATGCCCAAAACAGCGTTGGGCCAAGCAAAATACAACTGCGTCATATGTAAGTGACCACCCTCTGTTGTTTTTGGGGGTCAAATTTGTGGCCCAAGACTAGTTAACCCTTGCTAAACTACAGCTACTTATTCAAAATGGCAAAATATGGTGTGTGCCCACTTTGCCAGTATATTTCATGCTCAAAACAGCGTTGGGCCAGGCAAATTACAACTGCGTCATATATAAGTGACCACCCTCTGTTGTTTTTGGGGGTCAAATTTGTGGCCCAAGACTAGTTAACCCTTGCTAAACTACAGCTACTTATTCAAAATGGCAAAATATGGTGTGTGTGCCCACTTTGCCAGTATATTTCATGCCCAAAACAGCATTGGGCCAAGCAAAATACAACTGCGTCACATGTAAGTGACCACCCTCTGTTGATTTCAGGTGTCAGATTTGTGGCCCAAGACTGGTTAACCCTTGCAAAACTACAGCTACTTATTCAAAATGGTAAAATATGGTGTGTGTGCCCACTTTGCCAGTGTATTTCATGCCCAAAACAGCGTTGGGCCAGGCAAAATACAAGTGGGTCACATGCAAGTGACCACTCTCTGTTGATTTCAGGTGTCAAATTTGTGGCCCAAGACTAGTTAACCCTTGCAAAACTACAGCTACTTATTCAAAATGGCAAAATATGGTGTGTGTGCCCACTTTGCCAGTGTATTTCATGCCCAAAACAGTGTTGGGCCAGGCAAAATACAAGTGGGTCACATGCAAGGGACCCTACTCTGTTGATTTCAGGTGTCAAATTTGTGACAGAAGACTCATTAACCCTTGCGAAACTGAATGATCTGAATAAGAAGCTGGAGTTCGAATAAGAAGTGAATAAGAAGCTGGAGCTTGAATAAGAAGTGAATAAGAAGCTGGCCGAATAAGAAGCTAACTTCAGCCTCGTTTCCTCAAGAAGGCATACAATGAGCATTTTTTTATTTTATTTTTATTGTTTACTTTTCATCTTTTTTTATTGCCTAAGGCCCTAAGCTGTTGTATTTGTGAATTTCAGTACTGCTACATATTTTATTGGTTCAGAAGCAGTTTATTTTATTTGAAAATACTTTTGATAAAAATGTTGCCTTTTTTTACATTATTACATGTATTATAGATTTATACATTTATTCTAGACTTGACAGAATAAACACCACAGTTATTGTATATAATGCATATATATGTTAGAGATGTGCACCAGACCATTTTTGCTAGATTTGGATTTGCAAAACCACTGTAACTGTTTTTTTTTTACATCGACAAAAAAAGCTATTATCACATAATGGTGGCCTTTGTTCCTATAGTATTATTAACCTCAATAATATTAATTTCCCATAATTTCCAGACAATTTTGACCACCTCACAGCTTACAATATTGTTTTCACCATTATTGCTAAGGCTGCATCGACCTGGTTGGTTACTAAGCGACAAAGCACTTGCACAAACACACAGCAGTTTATAGCACATTTATAAAACATTGCCACAAAGCAGTGGCAGAAATGAAAGTTGGTGCAAGATGGAATTGTCCTTGGATATGTTGGATATTAAAATGGACAAACATACTTAAACAAACCAAGCACTTCAGCAACACATATTGTCACTGTTGTGGCTGAAGTGTTTGGTTTGTTTGGGCCCCCACAAAACAAGATACCAATCGGTTTAAGACAACAGCTCTACAGTTGGAAAAATCAATGTGTATATCATCCTCACACATTATTAATTCATCCCCGCTGGAATCAACCATTACAGGAGTCTCTGTACATTGATCTAATTGCCGGGAAAGGCATTCCTTGTGGAATTTCCAGTTCACTTTGATGAACATCATCTTCACATTTTGAGAGTAGCCTTCTATGCCGTTCGCTCTCAAGTTTTCCGGCTGTGCTAAAAACTCTCTCCGAGTACACACTGGAGGTCGGGCAGCTTAAGTAATGCAAAGCTAATTTGTACAAGGGCCTCCAAGTTGCCTTTTTTACCTTCCAGTACTCTGAATGTGCGTGGGCACTGCGTATGCACCCGGATCCATAGGAGTTCATGATGCGCATGCTCCCGTGGCTGAGTCACATGTAGGTGTGAATAATCACACCCATGATGCGTACACACATGGCAAGGGCACATCTATATACCTTTCCTCCCCTGAGCTTTCCCCCCTCTCTCCTCACTCGTATCTCCAACTGTCTCTCTGCCTTCTCTTCTTGTATGTCCCAGGGCTATCTTAAGCTGATCATCTTCTCTCCCTCCCACATAACCTCACCTCCGACAATTTAATTATCTATTGACTACCATCTCCTCTTGCCCCCAACTGCGCTATCTTGGAGATGTACGTAACTCCTCCCTCTCCTTCAAACCACACAGTACCTTTTGAAGTACTGCCGTTTCCATCTCAAAAATATTTCTAGGATCAGACCCTTTCTCACCCTGAATGCTACTAAGACCCTCATCCACTCACTGGTCATATCCATATTGGACTACTGTAACCTCCTCATATCTTGCCTCCCTAACTCCCACCTTTCTCCCCTCCAATCTATCCTCAATGCTCATCTTCCTTTCCAAACATGGTATGTCTGCTTTCCCTTCTCTTTCAGAACCCAATTCAAGCTTTTCACATTCACAGAGCTTTCACCCATTCCTTTCCCATTTACATCTCTGACCTTAGCTCCTTTCACACACCCGCCTGTCCTCTTCATCCACAGATGCATGCCCCCTCTCCTACTAACTGATTAGTTCTTTCCATTCCCACCTCGAAGATTTTGCCGTACCTCTGGAATTCTCCATCTCTCCCCATCAAACTTTCCACCTCTAAACAAACTTCAAATTCAAACGGGCTCTCAAGATCCACTTCTTCATCAAAGTAGGGATGGCCATCGACTATCAACAGTTACCAAACATCGATGGCTAGCTATAGATGGTTAATGGTTTTGCCATCGATGACCGAGCGCCAATGGTTTCCTGCCATAAATGGCTGAGTATAACCAAATAATTTTATTTTTTTACTGGCACAGTGCTTAGCCCCGCCCACGAATCACGCTAAGCCCCAGTTTTTATTGGCCCATGGCCCGGCCAGCACCTCCCGGTGGAGCCCATCAAGTGGTGCAAACCATCAATGGTTCACCGTAGATAGTTTAAGTGCCATCGATGGTTATCACTGATGGTGACATTGAGTGCAACCATCGATGTGCAGCCTAAATCAAAGTCAGCTCTCGTACTAAACCACTGCCACATGCACACTGTCTACCCCATCTGTGTCACTCCTGTCTGTCTGCTCCACCCCTTTAGAATGTAAGCTCTCACGAGAAGGGACCTCTTCCCTTGTGTGCTTTTCCTTCCCTTACTTATACTATCATCTACACTGCACAGGGGTGGGGAACCTTTGGCCCTCCAGCTGTTGTTGAACTACACATCCCAGCATGCCCTTCAACAGTTTTAGCATGGTCAAATAGCAAAACGGTAGCAAGGCATGCTGGGATGTGTAGTTCAACAACAGCTGGAGGGCTAAAGTTTCCCCACCCCTGATCTACACCATACTCCCTACAATGGCATCTAACCCTTGTTTTCTGTCACTCTGTTTATTTGATTGTTATGACCATTGATGCAGAAATGTTTGTAAACCTTGTCCTACTGTCTCTTGTACTGTAAAGGTGGGTACACACTGGCCGATATATCGGCCGTTCTATTGAACGACCGATATATCGCGGGTCCGTCAGCCAGTGTGTACAGGCGATATGTCTGTGAACTCCATCGTTCACAGACATATCGCTACGGGCCCGCAGCACAGCCGACGGCCAATATATCTACCGATATATTGGTGCATCTCTGTGTGTGTACGGGCGACCAGCCGGCTGCCCGTACACCTGCTGCAGCGGCCGGCGGTGATTGACAGCTGAACTGGTGCCCGCCCAGTTCATGATGTCAGTCCCCGACGGATCGGGCAGTGTGTATGCACAGCACACTGCCTGATCCGTCCATAGATATATCTGCAGATCAGTTGATCTGCAGATTTATCTATCAGTGTAAAACACAAAAACTGCTGAAAGCACCTCGTAATAAATTATTCTATAAAAAATTCCACAATTTCAATGCGCTGCTGTGTAGGCACTGTGTATTTGCCTAATTGAAGGGAACTAGATTGAAAAAAGAACTCAGCTGCGCAATGAAATTGAAAACATGAACAAAAGCTGACGTATGCTGAGATAAATTATAAAAAAGAATTTAATATGACAATAGAAGAAAATTTCATGCAATAAAACATATAGGGGTATATGCAATTGCGGTCGAATTGCCGCAAATGTCGAAAAACGGGGCATTTTCGACACAAAAAAATGATTCGACAATGCAATACAGTACTTTTCGACAAAAAAACTGCCATTTCAGATTCGACTTTTTGCAATTCGACATTTACTCAAATTCGACATGTCTGCAATGGTAAAAATGCGGCTTTTCGACAAAAGTATATTCAATTGAAGAATGTCGATTCGACAACAGTGCTTTTCGACAGTCATTTCGTCAATTTCAGTCCGCCTCATTTTGCTGGCGGGATCTAATAAAAATTTTTAAAAACATGTTTTTTTTATTGCTAGTAGCATATCTATTTATATTAGAAGGGATTATGTACTTGGTTTGTCTATTAGGAGCTACAAGTAATATTTATATATTTTTTAAAAGAATATTTTTTTTTTTAACTGACTAAAATAATATGGAGAGATCAGAGCATGTTTTTCAGTGGGAAGGGGTGGGAGTGGGTTAAAAATCGTGAAAAAAAATGCGTGGGATCCCCCCTCCTAAGCATAACCAGCCTCGGGCTCAATGAGCTGGTCCTGGTTGTAAAAATACGGGGGGGGAAATGACAGGGGATCCGCCGTATTTTCACAACCAGCACCGGGCTCTGCGTCTGGCCCTGGTGCCAAAAATACGGGGGACAAAAAACGTAGGGTCCCCCGAATTTTTAACACCAGCACCGGGCTCCACTAGTCAGAGAGATAATGCCACAGCCGGGGGACACTTTTATACTGGACCCTGTGGCCGTGGCATTAAATCACTAACTAGTCACCCCTGGCTGGGGTACCCTGGAGGAGTGGGGATCCCTTAAATCAAGGGGTCCTCCCATCCAGCCACCCAAGGGCCAGGGGTGAAGCCCGAGGCTGTCCCCCCCCCCCCCCCCCCATCCAAGGGCTGCGGATGGGAGGCTGATAGCCAAATGACAAAAATAAAGAATATTGGTTTTTGTAGCAGAACTACAAGTCCCAGTAAGCCTCCCCCGCAAGCTGGTACTTGGAGAACCACAAGTACCAGCATGCGGGGGGGGGGGGGGGGGGGCGCTGGTACTTGTAGTTCTACTGCAAAAAAATACCCAAATAAAAACAGTACACGCACACCGTGAAAGCAAAACTTTATTACATACATGCACGCCGACACACACATACTTACCTATGTTCACACGCCGACTCGGTCCATTTCTTCAAGTAGAATCCACAGGGTACCTGAAAATAAAATTATACTCACCAAAATCCAGTGTAGATCTGTCCTCTTCTTTTTTGTAATCCACGTACTTGGCAAAAAAATAAAACGCAAAACCCGGACCACGTACTGAAAGGGGTCCAATGTTTACACATGGGACCCCTTTCCCCGACTGCTGAGACCCCCTGTGACTCCTGTGGTGACAGCTGATATCGAGGCCCGCCGAGCGGCATTGGCAACTCAGTCTCCATAGCGGCTCCTTCATACCCCCAGCAGCGTCTCCGTGTAGGACTCCGCCCGGTGCAAGCTTTGCACTCTCCCTCCCAGTGACAGCTACGTGGTGGGCAACGTAGGATCGTCTAACCGAGGACGCTCGGTTAGAAACCAGCCCACAGGAGAGGTAATTTTGACTTTATCTGACATCGGAGTATTTCTACATAACGGAGCTCTATTAAAACATTCATGGGACTGCAGTTACCAGTCTAAAACCTATGAATTTCTCTACATCTTAACATTTCATTCATATCCAGAATACAATACTGTCTCTACTTGTTGGATACAAATGTTGCATATTGTTACCGCTCATATCATAAGTGCTTGTTTTATCTGATATCCAGTACAGGGCAGTGACGTGCGGTGAGGTCAGGGGCTGGGGAGGCACTGCAGCTAAACACCCCCCCGGAAAAAAAAGTGCAGTCCCCCCGGTAATGCCATAGCAGGGGAGACACTCAGTGTGGGGTCCCCCTGCCATGCCATTAAACACCCCCCAAACCAGTCAGCCGAGGGCTGGAATTCCTCAGAAAGTGGGGCCCCAAAAAAATGAAAATGGGGTCTCCCCTCCCGAGCAATAACCAGTGCTATGCCCCGCACCCCTGGTGGCGGTGGGTGAGGGGTTCATTGTATGCTAATACTGTTCTTTACAGGTGGCCTACAGGTCCCAGCAAGCCTGCCCCAGCATGCTGGCACTTGGAGAACCACAAGTGCCAGCATGCCCGGACATAAATGGCCCACTGGCACCTGTAGTCCACCTGTAAAGAATAGTAATATTGTTCTTTACAGGTGGCCTACAGGTCCCAGCAAGCCTGCCCCAGCATGCTGGCACTTGGAGAACCACAAGTGCCAGCATGCCCGAACATAAAGGGCCCGCTGGCACCTGTAGTCCACCTGTAAAGAAAATATAAAAAAACCACACTACACGTACTTTAAAAAAACCTTTATTAAACAGGGTCTTCACCTGAGGGCGACGGCCTTTAAGCTCTTTTGCGTGGCCGCCGCCTTCCCAGGGCTTCTGGCGTCTTCACCTGGGGGGGGGGGGGGCGCCACCTCCCCAGGGCTTCTGGCGTCTTCCTCCGGCGTCTTTACCTGGGAGGCGGCGGCCTTTAAGCTCTTTTGCATGGCCGCCGCCTTCCCAGGACTTCCAGCGTCTTCATCTGGTAGGTGGCGGCTGCTAAGCTCTTTTGCATTGCCGCCGCCCATCCAGGACTTCCACGCAGGGCCGGATTAACAATGGGGCGGATTTAGCTGCAGCTCCAGGCCCCCCATCAAAATAGGCCCACAGTATCTGCTCTGCTGCTACTGTAGACAGGAAAACATTTATTCCTGATACAGCAGCCTGCTAGAGTTCATCCGTCCTGACGCCAGCTCCCCTTTCTCTCACTCGGCTCCCTCATTAACGGCGGGCGCGGCATGATAAACTGTGTTCTCAGCCTGAGCCTCCTTGTGCCGCATACACAGGAGAGGATGTGCATCGATATCAGAAGCACCGCCCCAGCACCACCGCGCGGCGCACGCTCTGTGTGTGAACTTCTGAAGGGATTGGGAACAGCAGCAGCACAGGCAGACACCCCTATCTGGCCTCACAAGTGGGCACCACCACCACTGACCCTCCACGGACTTTAACTGGCCCCTTGAGCCCCTGGGGATACCCCCGCATGCATCAGGTAGGACCTGCCCAGCGGCGGATTGGTACGCCGGGACAGATTGTCAGTAGGCTGCCAGACTTGCGCAATTTAGTGGCTGTTCCCCCCAATGCCAAATAGCTACGGCCGCTGCAGCTCAAGCTGGGGCTGCAGCGGTGAAGGAAGGTTCTGTGAGCCGCCCATTATCACAACAGCAGAGTGAGGGACGTCCCCAGCTCGGATATTGTGTTGCTGCGCTGCTGCTGCGGAAGACGTGCACCCCATGTGAGTGTGAGGGGAGCGGCTTCCGCGGCTCTACCTCTGTCACTCCTCACTGTACATTTCCCTCCAGTGTGTGAGCTGTGAGGTCCTTCCTCCCAGGCAGCCCCGCCTCCACATACCAGCAGCCGGGGAGCACATCAATCATCTGTGCTGAGTCTGCCCTGGCCGGCACATGAAACTCCGTTCCAGCCAGGAGGAGCTACTGTGTCGCTGGCGAGTCACTGATTAGCTCCACAGGGAGACACAAAAAGCACTCTTAGCTCTGCACTGGGGGGGGGGGGAGGGGGGAGGCTGTGTCATTGTTTTCCCATACAGACAGGCTGGACATGATGAGGTAAATCAGGCAATGTATTAAAGATGTGGGGTCACTGCCAGGTCACTGTCTGCTCAGGGCCTGGTTAACAATGGGGGTGAGGGTGCACCTCCATCCCCCCTATGTACCTCCCCTTCATCACCCCCATACGTATGTCCCCTCCGTCACCCGGTGTGTACGTCCCCTCCATCACTCCCGTACGTACATCCCCCTCCATCACTCCCGTACATACATCCCCTCCATCACTCCCGTACATACATCCCCTTCGTCAACCCTGTGTACATCCCCTCCGTCACCCTGTGTGTACGCCCCTCCGTCACCCCTGTGTGTACGTCCCCTCCGTCACCCCTGTGTGTACGTCCCCTCCGTCACTCCTGTGTGTACGTCCCCTCCGTCACCCCTGTGTGTACGTCCCCTCCGTCACCCCTGTGTGTACGTCCCCTCCGTCACCCCACGCGTGTGTCCGCCCTCCATCACCCTGTGTATGTGCGCCACTGTCACCCTGCATGACAAACAAGAGGGATGTGGTTCGTGGGGATGGCATATCCTGAGAGACCACACCCCTTGGAGTGAAACCACACTGCTCTTCTGTCAGCACACGCGCCTATGGCGAGTGCAAATATACCTAGAATTGGTCAACTCGCCCTTGCCCTGTCATGCTGCTCCTACTGTCATTTTCTTCTGGATCTGCCCCTGCTCCCAACCCCCATACCTCCTTTTCTGCTACTCCTGGCTGCACCTGTAAATTGCCGCAGCCCTGCTGGAGGGAAGTTAGGCAGCCACCGGTCACTAGGACCCAGCGGCTTGCTGGAGTCCCAACATGCGCAGCCTGTTTACAATGGCAGTTAACTCCAGCTAGCGGTACACATAACATAAGACCCCGCGCAGACAAGAAACACACTACAGTGGTAGCCGACCAGGTCAGTGGCTATTGGGGTGAGGGGAAAATTGTGTCCATGTGCACTGTTTGTCCCTCTGTCATCCTACATATATGCTCTACCTGGTGCAATGTGTATAATGTGCTCTGTATGGTGCAATGTGTATAACGTGCTCTGCATGGTGCAATGTGTATAACGTGCTCTACCTGGTGCAATGTGTATAACGTGCTCTACCTGGTGCAAGGTGTATAATTTGCTCTGCCTGGCGCAAAGTGTATACCATGCTCTACCTGGCGCAAAGTGTAGACATACCTGGCACAGTGTGTATAGGAGTTTCTACCTGGTGCAATGTGTATAAGCGGCGCTACTGTGTGGTGTAATGTGAATTGGCACTATTATGTGGCCACGCCCCTTCCCCACGAAGCCACGTCCCTAAAATTTTGTGACGTGCGCTTTACTTTCCTGCGTTTAATTAGGCCTTCTGGGCAGTAATCCCGCCCACTTCACAGACTCCACCCCTCAACAGAACCCCACCCCTATTAGGGCTGCTTCCATAAATTTCCCTGGCTGGTTTTCGATCCCAATCCGTCCCTGGACCTGCCTATTTCTACAGTACCTAGGAAAGATTACCCCAGGGAGCATGGACACATACTACGTCCGTTGAAGCTTGAAGAGGGCTATTTGCACCAAATGCTGTGCAGAGATTATCAATTCAATTATAATAACCCCTACAAGGATTACAAATATTCAATTTCACACAGCAGGATCCCTTGGGAATAATAAAGGGAATAAGCCGCACAGTGCTGTAACTGGACATTTTAGCCCTGTGTGCAAGAAACAGCATTGGTGCCCCCCCCCCCCCCCCCCAACCTATATTTAAAAACGGGCCAGTGCACAGCGTAGGCGTGCGCCAAAATTATAGGGGCCTTACACACATTACACCAGGTAGAGCCTCTGTCACACATTATGGCAGGTAGCGCCCCCTTTTATACATTATGGTAGGTAGAGTCCCCCTTTTTATACATTACAGCAGCAGAGTCCCCCTTTTTACACATTACAGCAGCAGAGTCCCCATTCTTACACATTACGACAGGCAGTGTCCTCTTGTTATACATTACAGCAGCAGTCCCCCTTTTTACACATTACAGCAGCAAAGTCCCCCTTTTTACACATTACGGCAGCAGTCTCTCTTTTTACACATTACAGCAGCAGAGTCCCGCTTTTTACACATTATGACAGGCAGAGTCCCCCTTTTTACACATTACGACAAGCTGAGTCCCCCTTTTACACATTACAGCAGCAGAGTCCCGCTTTTTACACATTACGACGGGCAGAGTTGTCTTTTTACACATTACGGCTGCAGAGTCCTCTTATTACACATTACGGCGGCAGAGTTCCCCATTTTATACATTACGGCGGCAGAGTCCCCCATTTTACACATTACGGCAGCAGAGTCCCCCTTTTTACACATTGTGGCAGCAGAGTACAAGGGGGGGGCAACCAACATATATAGACCAAAAGAGGTGGCACTTTAAGGGACTTAGAAATCACAAGAGACAGCAGTCAGAGCCCACCCCCCATTCCCCAATCCGCCAGCCCAGCTACCTGTTTCAGTGGAGAGATGTAAGGGACATCAAAGCCTGCTCCCCGCCGGGGATCAGACACCACGATCTCTCATCCCCGCCGGCTGCTGTAGGTCTCAGAGAGGAGGAGCCAGAGGTGGAGAGGGGAGGAGAGGATCCCCCTCCTCTTCTCATGCTGAAAATCCCCCATTATTCTGCCCGCCCGACTCCGGCATACTTTAATGAGAAGCAGAAGCTGTCGGCGGGTGCGGCAGCACTCCCTTGTAGCAGCGGCGGCCGATGGTAGTAAGTGTAAGTGTGCCATAGTGGCCGTGCGGGTGTGCTGCCAGATGGTGCGCTCAGTGCATTTGCGCTGTGGGCAAGGCACTATTGGCACACATCTAGTTATGGCCCTAAAGCCGCATTTTGCGCATCCACCGCAGACTGGGAATCCTATTCATCACTCACTAAAGACTTGTATATTGGGGCAATTGAGTGTTTTTATGTTTTTTGTGTGTCTTACTGTTACTATGTTTGTTTGTCCATTGCATGTTTGTTGTCCCTATTTCCATATACCGGTATTAAGATTCACTTTTTAATAATCACATAAGCAATTTCCTTTTAGGAATTTTTTATCCTATACATCAATTTTTCACAACCTTTCATTTTAATTATTAACCACTCTACACACCACTGTGTCCTAATTAACCAGATATTGGCCCTCATTCCGAGTTGTTCGCTCGGAAAAAATCTTCGCATCGCAGCGATTTTCCGCTTAATGCGCATGCGCAATGTCCGCACTGCGACTGCGCCAAGTAAATTTGCTATGCACTTAGTAATTTTACTCACGGCTTTTTCATCGTTCTGGCGATCGTAATGTGATTGACAGGAAATGGGTGTTACTGGGCGGAAACAGGCCGTTTTATGGGCGTGTGGGAAAAAACGCTACCTTTTCCGGAAAAAACGCAGGAGTGGCCGGAGAAACGGAGGAGTGTCTGGGCGAACGCTGGGTGTGTTTGTGACGTCAAACCAGGAACGACAAGCACTGAACTGATCGCAGATGCCGAGTAAGTCTGAAGCTACTCAGAAACTGCTACGAGGTGTGTAATCGCAATATTGCGATTACTTCGTTCGCAATTTTAAGATGCTAAGATTCACTCCCAGTAGGCGGCGGCTTAGCGTGAGCAACTCTGCTAAAATCGCCTTGCGAGCGAACAACTCGGAATGAGGGCCATTGTTTTTAATTATCCATCATTTTTCAATAAAGGATAAATTAAAATTTTCATAAATACATATCTGCGGGGGATGGGGGATTAGGTTTAGGCACCACTGGGGGCGTGATTAGGGTCAGGCACTAAAGGGGAAGGTTATGGTTAGGCTGCCGGGTAGGGGAGAGGGGGGTTCATAATTTTTAAAACACATGCAACATACATGTATACACACACACACACACACAATATATATACAGCACTGATCCCACCGCCATATCATTAGCCACACACCCGCTGTGCTGGTCACATCCCCTGCAGTGGCACTCAATAGGCCCTTCAGAAATTTCAGCTCCAGGCCCATGAGGACCTTAATCTGGCACTGCTTCCACGGCATCTTCGGTCTTCAGGAGCTCTTCTCAGCTCCTCCTCCGCCGTCGGACTGACAGCCGCTGCCTCGCGCTGACTTATATAAGTCAGCGGAGGGAGCGGGGTGATGACGTGGCAAGCCATGATTGGCTCGCGGCAGCCATCTTGAATTTCAAAAATTACGCTGAGGCGCCATTTTTGAAATGGGTACCGCTTCTGCTGCCAAACTCTGCAGAACTGTCCTGACTGCCGCGTCCCGCCGCCGCTACCGCCGCCCGCATCTCCACCGCCAGCACCTCCGCCGCCCGGCCTGCCGTATCCCGCACCTCCGCCGCCCACACAGTGATTGACAGCGGATCCAGTGACGGATCCGCTGGCCAATCACTGTGGCCTCACTCACAGGGGCGTGCTTTCATAGGTTGAAAGCACGTCCCTGTAGGAAAGCGGCACCTCTAACGGTGCCGCTTTCCCATGCAATTTCAATGGGCTTTTCCTGCCCATTGCTAGGCCCCGCCTGTGCCCGCCCCCCGCTCCCATATCTTTTCTCAATCACTACGGGAGGCACCACGATCAGTGCCTCCCAAACTAATTATGCACACTTTAATGATGAGTAAAATAATAAAGAAGATACTTATGTGTCATAAGTTTCTTCTTTGTATTATTTTACTCATTAATGACAGGGAAGGCACTGCCTCCCCTGACTGCACGTCCCTGGTACAGGGTATTTTACTATTTTCCCTATAAAGTTTAAGTCCAGACTATATGTTTTATTGCATGAAATTTTCTTTTATTGTGATATTAAATTCTTTTTTATAATTTATCTCAGCATACGTCAGCTTTTGTTCATGTTTCCAATTTCATTGCGCAGCTGAGTTCTTTTTTCAATCTAATATCTATCAGTGTGTACCCACCTTAAGTCCCTGTTTTCTTGTTTTATGCATACGTCATACCCTCCAACTGTACCTTTTTGCCAGGTACAGTACCTTTATTTTATGGTCTGTACCGATTTATGGGGGTAATTCAGAGTTGATCGCAGCAGCAAATTTGTTAGCAGTTGGGCAAAACCATGTGCACTGCAGGGGGTAGGGGGGGGGGGGGCAGATATAACATGTGCAGAGTTAGATTTGGGTGGGGTGTGTTTAAACTGAATTCTAAATTGCAGTGTAAAAATAAAGCAGCCAGTATTTACCCTGCACAGAAACAAAATAACCCACTGATAATGTCGATATTATCTTAAACCATAAAGCTATACCTTTAAACACACCTTTACCATGGAGCTGCTGCGGTCGCTAGCTCACGCTACGTACTTCGTACGCTATTTGCGCACAGAGTCCCGTACCGTGTACGCACTCGGCGTACACACGCCGCGATGAGTATACAGAGAACACACAGCGGGCGCACACACAGATTGATAACCTTTAAACCTTGTTAATGATACAATGTAATGATATGCTTACACTTTAAACCTTAGCAGCAAAGTACTGCAATGATGTAATACCTTTAAACCTTAAGTAGCGCTGGCGGTATAAAGTACCCGCAGTGCGTACACCTTATCAATACCATTACACCTTATACAGATTAATACACCATAAAGCCCATGCAGGAAAGTGAAAACACAACACTGATTTGTAGTTGCAACCACAGGGTTCTAAGGCCTCAGTGGATTAATTCCAAAAAGGTAAAACAATACAAATCATACACTACAGGCTAACAAGTAAATCTAAACAGAATAATGGCTACAGAGAATGTACATACGTGAGAATATTCGCAAGCGCAACCCGAGCCGGTCCTCCGCTGGTCATACAGATAGCGTTCAGAGTCTTGTGTGTCCAAGCCTGCTGCAAGCTCTCTTTATTCACTTCATCCAAAACAATACAATGGTCACTGTAATCCCTTTGTCTATTGGACACAGAGATGTACCTTTTCATTACGGGAGAGGTCATAGGTTGATTTGAAAAGGTGGGCTATGTCTTTCTCAACTGCTCTTGTGGGTGGTCTCCTCTGGATTCCCCCCGCATACATAATATACAGTAAATAAAGTTTAAACCTATATTCTGCTTCTGCATCTAACTATCCTCAGGAACATGCGATTTTCCTCAAACCAACACCAGAATGTTTCCCTTAAAATACCCTACAGCTGGATACCAAACACCACCTTGTAACCTTGTTCTGTCCCCTCCTATCCTGTAAAGGTGAATCCCTTTGTTCTGTTATCATTTTAAACAGCTATTTCTTTCTGATGTGGTGCAGGGGGCTATGTGTACAATGTGCACTATAAGGGTTAAATATGTAATGTTCTAATAACCCTCTATGCGTTCACAAACCCTACCGTAAATGCGCATACCACGCGCTAAGGCGCATGGCCGTGGAAAGCTCCGTTACGCAAGTTGCGGATATGCGCAAGCACGGCAGAGCGAGTGCACGCGCAGCGGGCATGTGCATGGGGTTAGTAAAAGGCATATGCATTACAATTTTTTTCGACTCTAACAGTCCACCCTTTGGCAGTCAATAATAACTGCCACTATCTAAACATTAAACAGAAAAATATATATTACAATATCTATAAAAATAATTGGATGGTAGGAGGAGAGGAGTAGGCGGGAAATGGATGACCTAGTGGGATAGTAAAAGCATGTATGTATGAAATCCATGTCTGAGGGGCATGTATCATCGTGCCGTACATGTTCTAGATAAGCTTCGAGGTATTGCGAAGTATACATTAAATCCTTCTCATCCCGTATTAAGGGTCTGTAAGTGGGCCAACAAACACTACCGAGCTCTTTTCGGCTTCTTGTTCCAACAAATGGGGTGCAAATTTAGTTGATGATACATGGAGGGGGAAACACATGTGAATACTAATATGTATATATATATCACCTGTCGACTATGTGTGTCACTAACTAAAGGTTGTAGAGATGAAGATGAGACACGTATCACAAATACAATCACATAACATTTGTGCAATCATTCTTGGGTGTTGGTTGAAGTCTTGTCCGGATGGGTGTATCTTTGCTGAAAGTGTTAATCAAAGTCTTTAGAATGTCCATCAAAGTCTTTAGAGTGTCCATTAAAGTCTTTTCCGAATGAATGTATAGTTCATCAAAGTTTCTTCCGAATGGATGTATTTTTGCTTGAGGGAAAACAAAGGAGAAACGGGTGAGAGAAACGGACCGTGGAATCACGTCTTATCACAACATTGTCTCGATTGATGGGTCATAAATTAAATCAGTTGTTGTAACAATGCCCCCGCTCCTCAAACTCATCACTTTGGTACCGCGCTTGCACCGCATTAAAATTCGAACATATCTGAATATCAAACCAATCATTATGACAACTCCCAGGATACAAAGGAGAAACTTTCATACACTCACGATAACATTTTGAGCCCATTCTCCTAAACCTGAGAACCAATTGCCTGGGTTCAACCATGAGACCCAGCCGGTCAGTTCATTACTCACAGCAGTAAGGGTAAGGTTCTGTCTCCTCCTGAACTCCCACTTCAATTGCAAAATATCGTCCATCTTTTGATCTATGACCTCGGTTGGGTCATCAGTGCTGTTTGCAATGTACGTGCAGCACTTCACACCATACTGAGTTGCCAAGGTGACACAGTACCCGCCTGTCACCGCTGTGATATAATTTAGAACCATCCTGTGCTGGATCAGTTCCGTTTTGTAAGCTTGCAACTCCCTCCCTGTATACCTGAAGGTGTCATCATACATCTCGGTGATATTATCTATCAGGTTCGCTAGCGCATGAATATACCTATAATTTATAATTCCTCTGGCGGTACGGGTGATATCTAACGCGAGCAGGAATTGAATCCCGGTGGATTCGTGGATCTAAACAGAGGCTGCGTGCTCTGTCCTATCTATAAGGTGTCTCTTAACGATGTGTTCATAGTGAGTGTGAGGAGCTTGAGCATTGCGGTGAACGTCGTTCATCTTATCATGGGTTATGGTCATAACTTCTGGCAACACTCTTCCAATGTAACACAATCCCTCTGAGTTTGGGGCAAGCCACTTATACGCCTTCCTCCCGCATATGAATAATGCATCATCGGGGAGAACATATGGGACAGAATATGACATTACCATATTGCAAACCTTCCAAGTGAAAAATCCTATCCCTAACTCTCTCATCTGTTCAGTACACGTATCAGGCTGTATGACATGCGCACAGTATCCTGGTGATACTTCTCCAACCCGCATGGTCCTACTTCCTAAAGTATACCTGTACCGAAAATACCTTCCACCGTCGGCTATTTGGCGTATAAGTTCAGTGTCTATGGGCATTCTGTCGGCTCTGTGTGAAAATGCCATGGTTTGGTTATTCCATGTCACTTCTCAATTTCCCGGCTTTCGGGAATTGGAAATGTTGAAACATACTAAGGATCTATCCACATGATATTGGTGAAGCTTCAAACTAGGGGGCCTAGAAATATTAAATTTCTTGTCCACCGGTCTCCCACCCCTTAATTTAAGTACCTCATCTATTGTTAATGGATACGGTACTAGTCCTGACTTGCTCTGACCTTGAGGTACTTGTGAGCACACCCAGCATTCTGTTTGGTTTAAAACCTTACCCACTAGTGAGTGATAATCACTCAATGGATGACGGTCCATGTTAATATTAAGGCTGGACTGACATCTCTGGATGCACCCGTCCTCAACTATGTTTTCACAGTTTCTACAAATACAATTTCTCTGACGTCCTAGTGGATGCTGGGGACTCCGTCAGGACCATGGGGGATTAGCGGCTCCGCAGGAGACAGGGCACAAAAATAAAGCTTTAGGATCAGGTGGTGTGCACTGGCTCCTCCCCCCATGACCCTCCTCCAAGCCTCAGTTAGGTTTTTGTGCCCGTCCGAGCAGGGTGCAATCTAGGTGGCTCTCCTAAAGAGCTGCTTAGAAAAAGTTTTTAGGTTTTTTATTTTACAGTGAGTCCTGCTGGCAACAGGCTCACTGCAACGAGGGACTTAGGGGAGAAGAAGTGAACTCACCTGCGTGCAGGATGGATTGGCTTCTTAGGCTACTGGACACCATTAGCTCCAGAGGGATCGAACACAGGCCCAGCCATGGAGTCCGGTCCCGGAGCCGCGCCGCCGATCCCCTTGCAGATGCCGAAAAGTGAAGAGGTCCAGAAACCGGCGGCAGAAGACTTTTCAGTCTTCATGAGGTAGCGCACAGCACTGCAGCTGTGCGCCATTGTTGTCACACACTTCACACCAGCGGTCACGGAGGGTGCAGGGCGCTGCAGGGGGCGCCCTGGGCAGCAATGAGAATACCTTGTTCTGGCTAAAAAAATACATCACATATAGCCCCTGGGGCTATATGGATGTATTTAACCCCTGCCAGGTCTCAGAAAAACGGGAGAAGAAGCCCGCCGAAAAGGGGGCGGGGCCTATTCTCCTCAGCACACAGCGCCATTTTCCCTCACAGAAATGCTGGTGGGAAGGCTCCCAGGCTCTCCCCTGCACTGCACTACAGAAACAGGGTTAAAACAGAGAGGGGGGGGCACTTATTTGGCGATATGATTATATATATTAAGATGCTATAAGGGAAAAACACTTATATAAAGGTTGTCCCTGTATAATTATAGCGTTTTGGTGTGTGCTGGCAAACTCTCCCTCTGTCTCTCCAAAGGGCTAGTGGGGTCCTGTCCTCTATCAGAGCATTCCCTGTGTGTGTGCTGTGTGCCGGTACGTGTGTGTCGACATGTATGAGGATGATGTTGGTGAGGAGGCGGAGCAATTGCCTGTAATGGTGATGTCACTCTCTAGGGAGTCGACACCGGAATGGATGGCTTATTTAAGGAATTACGTGATAATGTCAACACGCTGCAAGGTCGGTTGACGACATGAGACGGCCGGCAAACCAATTAGTACCTGTCCAGGCGTCTCAAACACCGTCATGGGGCGTTAAAACGTCCTTTTACCTCAGTCGGTCGACACAGACACGGACACTGACTCCAGTGTCGACGGTGAAGAAACAAACGTATTTTCCTTTAGGGCCACACTTTACTTGTTAAGGGCAATGAAGGAGGTGTTACATATTTCTGATACTACAAGTACCACAAAAAAGGGTATTATGTGGAGTGTGAAAAAACTACCTGTAGTTTTTCCTGAATCAGATAAATTAAATGAAGTGTGTGATGATGCGTGGGTTTCCCCCGATAGAAAATTATTGGCGGTATACCCTTTCCCGCCAGAAGTTAGGGCGCGTTGGGAAACACCCCTTAGGGTGGATAAGGCGCTCACACGCTTATCAAAACAAGTGGCGGTACCGTCTCCAGATAGGGCCGCCCTCAAGGAGCCAGCTGATAGGAGGCTGGAAAATATCCTAAACAGTATATACACACATACTGGTGTTATACTGCGACCAGCGATCGCCTCAGCCTGGATGTGCAGCGCTGGGGTGGCTTGGTCGGATTCCCTGACTGAAAATATTGATACCCTTGACAGGGACAGTATTTTATTGACTATAGAGCATTTAAAGGATGCATTTCTATATATGCGAGATGCACAGAGGGATATTTGCACTCTGGCATCAAGAGTAAGTGCGATGTCCATATCTGCCAGAAGTTGTTTATGGACACGACAGTGGTCAGGTGATGCAGATTCCAAACGGCACATGGAAGTATTGCCGTATAAAGGAGAAAAAGACAACGTCTTTTCAGCCTCAGTCCTTTCGTCCCCATAAGGGCAAGCGGGCAAAAGGCCAGTCATATCTGCCATGGGATAGAGGAAAGGGAAGAAGACTGCAGCAGGCAGCCCATTCCCAGGAACAGAAGCCCTCCACCGCTTCTGCCAAGTCCTCAGCATGACGCTGGGGCCGTACAAGCGGACTCGGGTGCGGTGGGGAGTCGTCTCAAGAGTTTCAGCACGCAGTGGGCTCACTCGCAAGTGGACCCCTGGATCCTACAAGTAGTATCCCAGGGGTACAGATTGGAAATTTGAGACGTCTCCCCCTCGCAGGTTCCTGAAGTCTGCTTTACCAACGTCTCCCTCCGACAGGGAGGCAGTAGTGGAAACAATTCACAAGCTGTATTCCCAGCAGGTGATAATCAAAGTACCCCTCCTACAACAAGGAAAGGGGTATTATTCCACACTATATTGTGGTACTGAAGCCAGACGGCTCGGTGAGACCTATTCTAAATCTGAAATATTTGAACACTTACATACAAAGGTTCAAATCAAGATGGAGTCACTCAGAGCAGTGATAGCGAACCAGGAAGAAGGGGACTATATGGTGTCCCGGGACATCAGGGATGCTTACCTCCATGTCCCAATTTGCCCTTCTCACCAAGGGTACCTCAGGTTCGTGGTACAGAACTGTCACTATCAGTTTCAGACGCTGCCGGTTGGATGGTCCACGGCACCCCGGGTCCTTACCAAGGTAATGGCCGAAATGATGATTCTTCTTCAAAGAAAATGGACGATCTCCTGATAAGGGCAAGGTCCAGAGAACAGTTGGAGGTCGGAGTAGCACTATCTCAAGTAGTTCTACGACAGCACGGGTGGATTCTAAATATTCCAAAACCGCAGCTGTTTCCGACGACACGTCTGCTGTTCCTAGGGATGATTCTGGACACAGTCCAGAAAAAGGTGTTTCTCCCGGAGAAGAAAGCCAGGGAGTTATCCGAGCTAGTCAGGAACCTCCTAAAACCAGGAAAAGTGTCAGTGCATCATTGCACAAGGGTCCTGGGAAAAATGGTGGCTTCTTACGAAGCGATTCCATTCGGCAGATTTCACGCAAGAACTTTTCAGTGGGATCTGCTGGAAAAATGGTCCGGATCGCATCTTCAGATGCATCAGCGGATAACCCTGTCTCCAAGGACAAGGGTGTTTCTTCTGCGGTGGCTGCAGAGTGCTCATCTACTAAAGGGCCGCAGATTCGGCATTCAGGACTGGGTCCTGGTGACCACGGATGCCAGCCTGAGAGGCTGGGGAGCAGTCACACAGGGAAAAAATTTCCAGGGAGTGTGATCAAGTCTGGAGACTTCTCTCCACATAAATATACTGGAGCTAAGGGCAATTTACAATGTTCTAAGCTTAGCAAGACCTCTGCTTCAAGGTCAGCCGGTATTGATCCAGTGGGACAACATCACGGCAGTCGCCCACGTAAACAGACAGGGCGGCACAAGAAGCAGGAGGGCAATGGCAGAAACTGCAAGGATTCTTCGCTGGGCGAAAAATCATGTGATAGCACTGTCAGCAGTGTTCATTCCGGGAGTGGACAACTGGGAAGCAGACTTCCTCAGCAGGCACGACCTCCACCCGGGAGAGTGGGGACTTCATCGGGAAGTATTCCACATGATTGTGAACCGTTGGGAAAGACCAAAGGTGGACATGATGGCGTCCCGCCTGAACAAAAAACTGGACAGGTATTGCGCCAGGTCAAGAGACCCTCAAGCAATAGCTGTGGACGTTCTGGTAACACCGTGGGTGTACCAGTCGGTGTATGTGTTCCCTCCTCTGCTTCTCATACCCAAGGTACTGAGAATTATAAGACGTAGAGGAGTAAGAACTATACTCGTGGCTCCGGATTTGCCAAGAAGGACGTGGCACCCGGAACTTCAAGAAATGCTCACAGAGGACTCATGGCCTCTGCCGCTAAGAAGGGACTTGCTTCAGCAAGTACCAGGTCTGTTCCAAGACTTACCGCGGCTGTGTTTGACGGCATGGCGGTGGAACGCCGGATCCTAAGGGAAAAAGGCATTCCGGAAGAGGTCATTCCTATCCTGGTCAAAGCCAGGAAGGAGGTGACCGCACAACATTATCACCACATGTGGCGAAAATATGTTGCGTGGTGTGAGGCCAGGAAGGCCCCACGAAGAAATTTCAACTCGGTCGATTCCTGCATTTCCTGCAAACAGGAGTGTCTATGGGCCTCAAATTGGGGTCCATTAAGGTTCAAATTTCGGCCCTGTCAATTTTCTTCCAGAAAGAATTGGCTTCAGTTCCTGAAGTCCAGAAGTTTGTCAAGGGAGTATTGCATATACAACCCCCTTTTTGTGCCTCCAGTGGCACTGTGGGATCTCAACGTAGTTCTGGGATTCCTCAAATCACATTTTAAACCGCTCAAATCTGTGGATTTGAAATATCTCACATGAAAAGTGACCATGCTGTTGGCCCTGGCCTCGGCCAGGCGAGTGTCAGAATTGGCGGCTTTGTCTCACAAAAGCCATATCTGATTGTCCATTCGGACAGGGCAGAGCTGCGGACTCGTCCCCAGTTTCTTCCTAAGGTGGTGTCAGCGTTTCACCTGAACCAGCTTATTGTGGTACCTGCGGCTACTAGGGACTTGGAGGACTCCAAGTTGCTAGATGTTGTCAGGGCCCTGAAAATATAGGTTTCCAGGACGGCTGGAGTCAGGAAAACTGACTTGCTGTTATCCTGTATGCACCCAACAAACTGGGTGCTCTTGCTTCTAAGCAGACGATTGCTCGTTGGATTTGTAGCACATTTCAACTTGCACATTCTGTGGCAGGCCTGCCACAGCCTAAATCTGTCAAGGCCCATTCCACAAGGAAGGTGGGCTCATCCTGGGCGGCTGCCCGAGGGGTCTCGGCATTACAACTCTGCCGAGCAGCTACGTGGTCGGGGGAGAACACGTTTGTAAAATTCAACAAATTTGATACCCTGGCTAAAGAGGACCTGGAGTTCTCTCATTCGGTGCTGCAGAGTCATCCGCACTCTCCCGCCCGTTTGGGAGCTTTGGTATAATCCCCATGGTCCTGACGGATTCCCCAGCATCCACTAGGACGTCAGAGAAAATAAGATTTTACTTACCGATAAATCTATTTCTCGTAGTCCGTAGTGGATGCTGGGCGCCCATCCCAAGTGCGGATTGTCTGCAATATTTGTACATAGTTATTGTTACAAAAAAATCGGGTTGTTATTGTTGTGAGCCGTCTGTTCAGAGGCTCCTACGTTTGTCATACTGTTAACTGGGTTCAGATCACAAGTTGTACGGTGTGATTGGTGTGGCTGGTATGAGTCTTACCCGGGATTCAAAATCCTTCCTTATTGTGTACGCTCGTCCGGGCACAGTATCCTAACTGAGGCTTGGAGGAGGGTCATGGGGGGAGGAGCCAGTGCACACCACCTGATCCTAAAGCTTTATTTTTGTGCCCTGTCTCCTGCGGAGCCGCTAATCCCCCATGGTCCTGACGGAGTCCCCAGCATCCACTACGGACTACGAGAAATAGATTTATCGGTAAGTAAAATCTTATTTTTCCTCAGCCAATAACCCTTCACAGTGCCTCCTAGTTTCTTGACTACTAGATCGTTTTCTGATACTCGCCTTTGCTCGATGGATGTGTTGCTCTTGGAATTCTACAAATCCGTCCTTGCCATCAGAACCCATTCCAGATCCTTTCTCGACCTCTCTGGTACTCTCACCGAAACAGACTGCTCTGGTCAACAACAGGGTCAACAGGAAAACCCGGAATGCAGTCTCTTGGGGTAAGTCCATCTTGTTAAGGGGAGAGAAAAAGGAGCAAGGAAGGGGGAGGAAAAGAGGGTAATGGAGAAAATAATAAAAAAGGAAAAAGAAAAACTGGTACGACAACCGTCTCTAGTCTTGTTGTTCTCCGTGCTCAGGTGCCGTCTCAACAGTGCTGCCTTCTCAACCTTCCTGGAACAGACACTCCAGTGATACGATGTTCTTTCTGAGTCAGCGACCTTTCTGTAGGGAACATAAATCTTGCATTACCATGTGTTTAACTGTTGTGTGAAATAAACCATCCGTAGAAAATGAAAAAAGAGAGAGAATAATAAAAATAAAATTTGTCAGATTTGCGTTCACCATCAGGCTGTCACACCATCATGTCTATCGGTATCTCTGCACATTCTCCCTTCACCAGTATTTCCACTCTCCACCCTCTGTGCATGGCCAGGCACAATGATGCTGGTGAGATATACTGGGGTTAGGCAGACCTCTGAAAAGACAGAGTAGATATGTGACGTTTGAGCTGTAAATCTGTCGGTTAACGTCAGAGTTGAAGAGGAAACTTTAAAGATAAATCACAGAGTTTACCTGGCCGCCCCTGCATCTACAAGGAATGATCTACCAACTACATCAACTGTGACCTCAGGTTTACTACCAAGGCTAGCAATCAACTTCACTGGCTGCAGACTACGGGTGCGGCCCAAAATTTTTCCTATGTGATCCCTGATCCCAATTACGTGTATCATAACTTTGCTCGTGTTCTTGTCTAGGGGGTCTGAATTTATGTGTGCTGTTACAGTTGCTGGCATAATGCCCTTCCCTTTTACACAGATAACAAACTCTTGGCTTCCTCCATGTGCCAGGGGCCTGGGGTTTTGGTCGAGTTGATGCTTCCAGTGCTTGGATGCTCATCAACATCAACCGCTCTCCCTGTGCCTCTGTGGTTCTTTGGATATTATGGTCATTATCGATAGCAGACTCTCTTAATGCAGTCACCGAGATACCTCTCCAGTTAGGTTGAGTGGTTTGTACCCTTGTTCTCAACGTTTCTTTCAAACCGTCCATTAATACGGACATAGCTACCTCTCTATGATGTACATTTTCCTTAATGTCCTCGACCCCAGTGTATCTAGCCATTTCCTGCAGTGCTCGATGGAAATATTCAGAAGCCGTTTCACCTTCTTTTTGTCTAATGGAGAAGATTTTATTCCACTTGACAACAGTTGGGAAATATACTCCTAATTGCAGATTGATCTGTCGTACATTCTCCTGAGTGTACTCATCAGTGAGAGGTACTTCTGCGTCTAATTTACAATCAGCAATGAATTTCACAGGGTCAATATTGGAGGGCAAACATGCCCGTAGCACTGTCCGCCAATCTTTGTTTGTGGGTTCGGTGGCATTACCTAGTTCTCTAATAAACCTCTGACATGCGGCTAGATCCTTTCTGGGATCGGGAAATTCAGACATAATTGTCCTCAATTCTGTCCGGGACCAAGGACAATGCATAGCAATGTTCCTGACGGGAGTGATTCCCTGAGCATCAGTCTTCCCATTGGGGACTGCGATCACCCTGACAGGATTTAGTTCAATTACACCATTTTGTGTTGACTCTACAATGTGAGGTGCTATTATCTCTGCATAATGTACAGTACCGTACTTACCTGTGGACACGACTTCACTTATCCCTCCGCTAGGGGGCTTTGCTACTGCTCTTACCGGTTGGGCTGTGCCCACCTGGGTGTCCTGTATGGTGGCTGCTAGAGAAAGTGCCGATATCGTGCTGGGTTCATCTTCTTGCTTGTAGTCCTGAGGGAAGTTTAAAATGGGATGCAACTTGCACGGGTTAGAATTAATACATTTATCAGTTTTACTCTTATCGTCATTAATACATTTATCAACTTTACTCTTATCATATATCGGTATGCCATTGTCTGTAGCCACTTTCTTCCCTGTAATATACGGTGGTGGTGGTGCGGTTGCCATCAGTTTCCTGCTAGGGTTGGAACCGGCTGTGTAAGCTAGTTCCCTCTGCATATCACCCTCTTGCTGCCATAAATTTAAACAGTTTGTGTGTCTAATCCTTTGTTTTTGAGATTTTATCAGACAGATCCTAAGCCTTAGATTATGCAATACCTCTGAGTCAAAACTACCTATCCCAGGAAATGGTGCTTTATCCCCCACAGTCATTCGTGTCCATTCATCACAAAAGGTCTCAGTGTGGGGACCATACTTCCCCCACATTACTAACCGAGCTGACCCCCTGGGTCTGAAATCTGCAGTCTGAACCCTGAATGCTGAACGTCCCTGTGTTGTGCACTTGGCTTCCATTGTGGACCTTTTTAACACGGGAAAACTTCCTAAAATGCACCAAACACAGTAGTCTACCGGTGGAAGTCCTCAAAGTTCTTCCACTAACTTTTTCTGCTCCGAGTAGCACGGATCCGCCTTTTAGCAGACACGTGTAGCCGTTGCAGGCCCTACTTCGACCTATATCCCCTGGGCCTTTAGGTACCCAGTGAATATCTGCCTCTGGAGATTTTCCTGAGAGACCAGCGAAAACTCCCTAAACCTTTACTTTACACAAATCACGCTTGTATGTGCTTCACAGAACGCTTATGATGACGAGATTTACGCACAAATATGCAAAACTTCGTATCACGTTGCGCCGTTTATTGCCCACACAACTGTGCGGTCCAATCATACCGCTCATAGACACTTGCTATCTATAAGTGGTAGGATCACTGGAGTCTCCACACTGTGCTCCAAAACAGCCGGAGCCTAATACCACGAAAACTTTATCACACTCCGTTGCACGTATTCACCTAGACCGTGCTTCACCAAGCTTCACCAAGCTTCACCAAGATTCACCAAGTTCACCAAGCGGGGTTCAATATATTCGAACCCTATTCAGCCCACACTAACATTCTATAGTTTTCTGATCAGAAAAATCCTTTCCTGTTAACTGATAGCTTTCCCCAGAGGTAATACAGAAAAAAAAAGGTTTTTAAACTAAATTTTGGAAACTGAACAAATTTGTGCTATTATCGCGCGGCTACCGTCTTTCGCTTAAACTAAAACAATGCTATTGTGTGATTTGTACTTAGTGGGCGTACTTTTACGCACGTTGCGTAAACCCGCCACGTGTGTATGCCTTTACGTTGCGTACGCAGTCCCGTGTTTTGTCCAAGACACGTGTACCAAGGCCGTACGTCCGCAGTACTACAAATCCCACACTTCTATAAATGTAAGCGATATTTAACTATAATCACTTACTTAACACACACACAGTTTCTTCTGTATAAACCTTTACAACTAGGCCAGGCTGCATGTGCGTCTTACACTTATTTCTTAAATATTAACTCTATATTTAAACTAAATAGCAACAATTTTTTTCAGTACAGGTCAAAATGAATCTAGTAATCAATAATTCAAATGGTATGATTCAGATTGGATAGCTATCTTGCAGAACATACACTGATATAAATATACACATAATTATAATATTATATATATGTACCATTCACTGGTCTCCTGAGACTCATTTACCCATTAAGTGCTTCTAATTTGCATATGAATGCTATGTGCTATTGGCTGCCTGTAAAGGTGTTTTTTTTCCACTGCTAGGAAAAAGCAGTTACACAGGTTAATTTGCATTTCAATGGCTATCTTATAGCCAGCAGAGTTAACTGAATCTTAGAGGTAAAAGAGAAAAAAAAAAACTTTGTTTATATCTGTGTGTCGTTCTTACATCAAGTATTCATCTCACTATTAACTTTCACTAGGCCCCATCTGAAACTATTTGTAAATGACTATGGCATGGTTTAAATAAATGCATTGGTAACTCATAAATGGTGATTTCTTTTTGACCAGGGAGGGCTGATTATTCTTGGCAGTGAAAATCAGCCATTTAGAAAAATGACCTTCCCAACATGGCCGCTGCTCCTCCCCCTTCCACATCCATGAGGGTTACACAAAATGGTGGACAGGCCATGTGGTTAGTCCAAAATGGAGGACAAACCATGCGGCTTCCTTTGTCACAAAAAAATCACACACCATGCAAGCCCCTGAAGTTATTTTAGGCCTGAGTTAAAAAAAAAAAAAACACTATATCAAGGCTTTTGCAGCAACTTTTAAATGTACTTTCTCTGACGTCCTAGTGGATGCTGGGGACTCCGTAAGGACCATGGGGATATAGCGGCTCCGCAGGAGACAGGGCACAATAATAAAAGCTTTAGGATCAGGTGGTGTGCACTGGCTCCTCCCCCTATGACCCTCCTCCAAGCCTCAGTTAGATTTTTGTGCCCGGCCGAGAAGGGTGCAATCTAGGTGGCTCTCCTGAGCTGCTTAGAATAAAAGTTTAAGTTAGGTTTTTTTCTTTCAGTGAGACCTGCTGGCAACAGGCTCACTGCTACGAGGGACTTAGGGGAGAGAAGTAAACTCACCTGCGTGCAGGATGGATTTGCTTCTTAGGCTACTGGACACCATTAGCTCCAGAGGGAGTCGGAACACAGGTCTCACCCTGGGGTTCGTCCCGGAGCCGTGCCGCCGACCCCCCTTGCAGATGCCGAAGTTGAAGAGGTCCAGAAACAGGCGGCAGAAGACTTTCAGTCTTCATAAGGTAGCGCACAGCACTGCAGCTGTGCGCCATTGTTGTCAGCACACTTCACCAACAGTCACCAACTGTCACTGAGGGTGCAGGGCGCTGGGGGGGGCGCCCTGGGCAGCAATGTATAATACCTTTTTATGGCTAAAATACATCACATATAGCCCTTGAGGCTATATGGATGTATTTAACCCCTGCCAGATCTCACAAACTCCGGGAGAAGAGCCCGCCGAAAAGGGGGCGGGGCCTATTCTCCTCAGCACACGGCGCCATTTTCCTGCTCAGCTCTGCTGTGAGGAAGGCTCCCAGGCTCTCCCCTGCACTGCACTACAGAAACAGGGTTAAAACAGAGAGGGGGGGCACTTATTTGGCGATATGATTACATATATAAAAATGCTATAAGGGAAAACACTTGTATAAGGGGTTGTCCCTGTATAATTATAGCGTTTTTGGTGTGTGCTGGCAAACTCTCCCTCTGTCTCCCCAAAGGGCTAGTGGGGTCCTGTCCTCTATCAGAGCATTCCCTGTGTGTGTGCTGTGTGTCGGTACGTGTGTGTCGACATGTAGGAGGACGATGTTGGTGAGGAGGCGGAGCAAATTGCCTGTATTGGTGATGTCACTCTCTAGGGAGTCGACACTGGAATGGATGGCTTATTTAGGAATTACGTGATAATGTCAACACGCTGCAAGGTCGGTTGACGACATGAGACGGCCGGCAAACAAATTAGTACCTGTCCAGGCGTCTCAGACACCGTCAGGGGCTTGTAAAAACGCCCATTTACCTCAGACACGGACACTGACTCCAGTGTCGACGGTGAATAAACAAACGTATTTTCATTTAGGGCCACACGTTTCATGTTAAGGGCAATGAAGGAGGTGTTACATATTTCTGATACTACAAGTACCACAAATAAGGGTATTATGTAGGGTGTGAATAAACTACTTGTAGTTTTTCCTGAATCAGATAAATTAAATGAAGTGTGTGATGATACGTGGGTTTCCTCCGATAGAAAATTATTGGCGGTATACCCTTTCCCGCCAGAAGTTAGGGCGAGTTGGGAAACACACCTTAGGGTGGATAAGGCGCTCACACGCTTATAAAAACAAGGGGCGTTACCGTCTCCAGATACGGCAGCCCTCAAGGAGCCAGCTGATAGGAAGCTGAAAAATATCCTAAAAGTATATACACACATACTGGTGTTATACTACGACCAGCAATCGCCTCAGCCTGGATGTGCAGCGCTGAGGGGGCTTGGTCGGATTTCCTGACTGAAAATATTGATACCCTTGACAGGGACAAGATTTTATTGACTATAGATGCATTTCTATATATGCGAGATGCGCAGAGGGATATTTGCATTCTGGCATCAAGAGTAAATGTGATGTCCATATCTGCCAGACGAAGACACGACAGTGGTCAGGTGATGCAGATTCCAGACGGCACATGGAAGTATTGCCGTATAAAGGGGCGGTCCATCGGACCTGGTGGCCATGGCAACAGCTGAAAAATCCACCTTTTGTTACCCCAAGTCACATCTCAGCAGAAAAGGACACAGTCTTTTCAGTCTCAGTCCTTTCGTCCCCATAAGGGCAGGCGGGCAAAAGGGCCAGTCATATCTGCCCAGGGGTAGAGGAAAGGGAAGAAGACTGCAGCAGGCAGCCCATTCCCAGGAACAGAAGCCCTCCACAGCTTCTGCCAAGTCCGCAGCATGACGCAGGGGCAGTACAAGCGGACTCAGGTACGGTAGGGGGTCATCTCAAGAGTTTCAGCACGCAGGGGGCTCACTCACAAGTGGACTCCTGGATCCTACACGTAGTATCCCAGGTGTACATTGGAAATTCGAGACGTCTCCCCCTCACAAGTTCCTGAAGTCTGCTTTACCAACGTCTCCCTCCGACAGGGAGGCAGTATTGGGAACAATTAACAGGCTGTATTCCCAGCAGGTGATAATCAAAGTACCCCTTCTACAACAAGGGAAGGGGTATTATTCCACACTATATTGTGGTACTGAAGCCAGACGGCTCGGTGAGATCTGAAATATTTGAACACTTACATACAAGCGTTCAAATCAAGATGGAGTCACTCAGAGTAGTGATAGCGAACCAGGAAGTAGGGGACGATATGGTGTCACTGGATATCAGGGACGCTTACCTACATGTCCAAATTTGCCTTCTCACCAAGGGTACCTCAGGTTCGTGGTACAGAACTGTCACTATCAGTTCAGACGCTGCCGTTTGGATTGTCCACGGCACCCCGGGTCTTTACCAAGGTAATGGCCGAAATGATGATTCTTCTTAAAAGAAATATGGACGCTTTCCTGATAAAGGCAAGGTCCAGAGAACAGTTGGAGGTCGGAGTAGCACTATCTTAAGTAGTTCTACGACAGCACGAGTGGATTCTAAATATTCCAAAATCGCAGTTTTTTCCGACGACACGTCTACTGTTCCTAGGGATGATTCTGGACACAGTCCAGAAAAGGATGTTTTCTCCCGGAGAAGAAAGCCAGGGAGTTATCCGAGCTAGTCAGGAACCTCCTAAAACCAGGAAAAGTATCAGTGCATCATTGCACAAGGATCCTGTGAAAAATGGTGGTTTCTTACAAAGCGATCCCATTCGGTAGATTTCACGCAAGAACCTTTCCGTGGGATCTGCTGGAAAAATGGTCCGGATCGCATCTTCAGATGCATCAGCGGATAACCCTGTCTCCAAGGACAAGGGTGTTTCTTCTGCGGTGGCTGCAGAGTGCTCATCTATGAAAGGGCCGCAGATTCGGCATTCAGGACTGGGTCCTGGTGACCACGGATGCCAGCCTGAGTGGCTGGGGAGCAGTCACACGAGGAAAAAATTTCCAGAGAGTGTGATCAAGTCTGGAGACTTCTCTCCACATAAATATACTGGAGCTAAGGGCAATTTACAATGCTCTAAGCTTAGCAAGACCTCTGCTTCAAGGTCAGCCGGTATTGATCCAGTGGGACAACATCACGGCAGTCGCCCACGTAAACAGGGCGGCACAAGAAGCAGGAGGGAAATGGCAGAAACTACAAGGATTCTTCGCTGGGCGAAAAATCATGTGATAACACTCTCAGCAGTGTTCATTCCGGGAGTGGAAAACTGGGAAGCAGACTTCCTCAGCAGGCATGACCTCTACCCGGGAGAGTGGGGACTTCATCGGGAAGTCTTCCACATGATTGTAAACCGTTGGGAAAAACCAAAGGTGGACATGATGGCGTCCCGCCTGAACAAAAAACTAGACAGATATTGCGCCAGGTCAAGGGACCCTCAGGCAATAGCGGTGGACGCTCTGGTAACACTGTGGGTGTACCAGTCAGAGTATGTGTTCCCTCCTATGCCTCTCATACCAAAAGTACTGAGAATCATAAGAGGGAGATGAGTAAGAACGATACTCGTGGTTCCGGATTGGCCAAGAAGGACTTAGTACCCAAAACTTCAAGAGATGTTCACGGAAGACCCGTGGCCTCTACCTTTAAGAAAGGACCTGCTCCAGCAGGGGCCTTGTCTGTTCCAAGACTTACCGCGGCCGCGTTTGACGGCATGGCGGTTGAACGCCGGATCCTGAAAGGGCATTCCAGATGAAGTCATCCCTACCCTGGTCAAAGACAGGAAGGATGTAACCGCAAAACATTTTCACCGCATTTGGTGAAGATATGTTGCGTGGTGTGAGGCCAAGAAGGCCCCTACAGAGGAATTCCAACTGGGTCGTTTCCTACATTTCCTGAAAACAGGACTGTCTATGGGCCTAAAATTAGGGTCCATTAAGGTTCAAATTTCGGCCCTGTCGAATTTCTTCCAGAAAGAACTGGCTTTAGTGCCTGACGTTCAGATGTTTGTAAAAGGGGTACTGCATATACAGCCTCATTTTGTGCCCCAGTGGCACCTTGGGATCTCAATGTTGTTTTGAGTTTCCTAAAGTTACATTGGTTTGAACCACTCACCACTGTGGACTTAAAATATCTCACATGGAAGGTGACGATGCTATTAGCCCTGTCTTCAGCCAGGCGTGTGTCAGAATTGGCGGCTTTATCATATATAAAGCCCTTACTTAATTTTTCATTCTGACAGGGCAGAATTGAGGACTCGTCCTCAATTTCTCCTTAAGGTGTTTTCTGTTTTTCACATGAACCAACCTATTGTGGTACCTGCGGGTACTAGGGACTTGGAGGACTCCAAGTTACTTGACGTTGTCAGGGCCCTGAAAAATATGTTTCCAGGACGGCTGGAGTCAGAAAATCTGACTCGCTGTTTAGCCTGTATGCACCCAACAAGATGGGTGCTCCTGCTTCTAAGCAGACGATTGCTCGCTGGATTTGTAATACAATTCAGTTTACACATTCTGTGGCAGGCCTGCCACAGCCAAAATCTGTAAAAGCCCATTCCAAAAGGAAGGGGGCTCATCTTGGGCGACTGCCCGAGGGGTCTCGGCTTTACAACTTTGCCGAGCAGTTACTTGGTCAGGGGCAAACACGTTTGCTAAATTCTACAAATTTGATACCCTTGCTGAGGAGGACATGGAGTCTCTCATTCGGTGCTGCAGGGTCATCCGCACTCTCCCGCCCGTTTGGGAGCTTTGGTATAATCCCCATGGTCCTTACGGAGTCCCCAGCATCCACTAGGACGTCAGAGAAAATAAGATTTTACTTACCGATAAATCTATTTCTCGTAGTCCGTAGTGGATGCTGGGCGCCCATCCCAAGTGCGGATTGTCTGCAATACTTGTACATAGTTATTGTTACAAAAATCGGGTTATTCTTGTTGTGAGCCATCTTGTCAGAGGCTCCTTCGTTGTTATCATACTGTTAACTGGGTTCAGATCACAGGTTGTACGGTGTAATTGGTGTGGCTGGTATGAGTCTTACCCGGGATTCAATATCCTTCCTTATTATGCACGCTCGTCCGGGCACAGTATCCTAACTGAGGCTTGGAGGAGGGTCATAGGGGGAGGAGCCAGTGCACACCACCTGATCCTAAAGCTTTTATTATTGTGCCCTGTCTCCTGCGGAGCCGCTATATCCCCATGGTCCTTACGGAGTCCCCAGCATCCACTACGGACTACGAGAAATAGATTTATCGGTAAGTAAAATCTTATTTTTACCCTACTTAACAGATAAGCAATCCAATCTGAATCAAACACAACATGACTCATTTGAACCTTGTTTTGCAACAATATGATCAGATATGCAGAGTACAGGTGTATGCTTGTATTGTGTGCGCATTTGGCGCCAAACAGAAATTTACAGATTTTAAAATAGCTTTGCGTTCTTACCTTCCGGATCCCACCAGCATCCCAACAAACCTTGCAGAGCAGACACCATCTTATCAGCAATGAAATAGGGTTTACCAGTGTATTCTACAGCCAAAAAAAAGCTTACGTAGGATACCTGTCCGCCCTTTTGCTGATAGAGTCTGCTTTAACCTGCTAGGCTGTGGGTATGAGGAAAACCAGGACGTAGCCCCCAATTGATAATGTCGATATTATCTTAAACCATAAAGCTATACCTTTAAACACACCTTTACCATGGAGCTGCTGCGGTCGCTAGCTCACGCTACGTACTTCGTACGCTATTTGCGCACAGAGTCCCGTACCGTGTACGCACTCGGCGTACTCACGCCGCGCTGAGTGTACAGAGAACACACAGCGGGTGCACACACAGATTGATAACCTTTAAACCTTGTTAATGATACAATGTAATGATATGCTTACACTTTAAACCTTAGCAGCAAAGTACTGCAACGATGTAATACCTTTAAACCTTAAGTAGCGCTGGCGGTATAAAGTACCCGCAGTGCGTACACCATATCAATACCAATACACCTTATACAGATTAATACACCATAAAGCCCATGCAGGAAAGTGAAAACACAACACTGATTTGTAGTTGGAACCACAGGGTTCTAAGGCCTCAGTGGATTAATTCCAAAAAGGTAAAACAATACAAATCATACACTACAGGCTAACAAGTAAATCTAAACAGAATAATGGCTACAGAGAATGTACATACGTGAGAATATTCGCAAGCGCAACCCGAGCCGGTCCTCCGCTGGTCATACAGATAGCGTTCAGAGTCTTGTGTGTCCAAGCCTGCTGCAAGCTCTCTTTATTCACTTCATCCAAAACAATACAATGGTCACTGTAATCCCTTTGTCTATTGGACACAGAGATGTACCTTTTCATTACGGGAGAGGTCATAGGTTAATTTGAAAAGGTGGGCTATGTCTTTCTCAACTGCTCTTGTGGGTGGTCTACTCTGGATTCCCCCCGCATACATAATATACAGTAAATAAAGTTTAAACCTATATTCTGCTTCTGCATCTAACTATCCTCAGGAACATGCGATTTTCCTCAAACCAACACCAGAATGTTTCCCTTAAAATGCCCTACAGCTGGATACCAAACACCACCTTGTAACCTTGTTCTGTCCCCTCCTATCCTGTAAAGGTGAATCCCTTTGTTCTGTTATCATTTTAAACAGCTATTTCTTTCTGATGTGGTGCAGGGGGCTATGTGTACAATGTGCACTATAAGGGTTAAATATGTAATGTTCTAATAACCCTCTATGCGTTCACAAACCCTACCGTAAATGCGCATACCACGCGCTAAGGCGCATGGCCGTGGAAAGCTCCGTTACGCAAGTTGCGGATATGCGCAAGCACGGCAGAGCGAGTGCACGCGCAGCGGGCATGTGCATGGGGTTAGTAAAAGGCATATGCATTACAATATTTTTCGACTTTAACACCACCCAAATCTGACTGTCTCTGCACGTTATATCTGCCCCACCTGCACTGCACATGGTTTTGCCCAACTGCTAACAAATTTGCTGCTGTGATCAACTCTGAATTATCCCCTTTGACTCTCCAAACTCCCAATGAAAGTATAGGAAAGGGAGCGTGACCGCGCCTCCATTTACCCGTGGTCATGCCCCTTCCCTATTTTGTACCGATTTTTATGTGTAAAATTATATGTTTATGTACTTTGTAAGGTGCTGCGGAACCTTTGTGGCACCATATAAAGGATAATAATGATGATGATGATTACGTAATAATAATAATAATAGTAATAATAATAATACAGATTTCTCATTGGCTATTAAATTTACCTAGATGCCAGTACATATATTCACAATGAATGTATTAACTACTATACCTACAGTGTTCCTATTTTTGCTCCTTGTATCTATATACTGTAAAAAAAAAAATATTATTAATCAGAATGGAATGTATCCCTGGACACTACATGACAGAGTCACCATTTTATCATAGACCATGACTAGTAGCAGGACTGTGACCTGCTGTTGTATAATGTATAGGCGTATGTACATGACAGGTCAGAGCCAGGGTGCTGCGCTACGTGTACGTGTAAGTTACACCGGCCTGTCTCTGCCGCTGCTCTGATTGGTCCAGGACTGCTTCTTGCCCATACATGGTGGAGAGGTGAGGGGCGGTGCATATACTCAACAATCAATGGGCAGCAGGATTTCATGGAGCGATTGCTTGGCTAGCCAATGGGAAACCGGTTTCCGGTAATGGACAGGTGAATCAGCCAGTGAGAGGAAGAGTTGTCTCTGCGGAAGCTGCCTCGGTGTCCGAGTGGTTTCCTAGCCGCTCTTATGGCTTCGCTACGCGGCCTGCTATTGCTAGTGCTGCCCCTTGTATCAGGTGGGATAAATCAGCCTCAGGACTCGGAGCTGACCTTCCTGCTACCGGCTGGGAGACAGGAGTGTTTCTACCAAACGGCCCTTTATAATGGCAGCATGGAGGTGGAGTACCAGGTGAGCCTACCCACCTACATACTTACATATAGTGTGACTTATATATAGGTATCACCACCTATAGCTGCATAGTGTGTAGAGTTAGCTGAAGATAATATGCCTTTTATAGAGATCATAACTATAGATGCATAATCCCTTAACCTATATAATCACCCCCAGACAGTATACCTTATAGAGGAATCACCTACCGTATATACTGTATATACACATTAGGACTGAGTGGGAGCAAAGAGGAAAAAAGTACTTTGTACCTGACACAAGGCATTCTGCACTGCAGGTGGGGTTGATGTAAAGTGCACAGGGGAAATTAGCTTGGAGGGTTGTGTGACCAAAAGCAGATCAAAGTTGCAGTCTTAAAACAACTGGTATTTGTGGGCTATATGCAGAATCAGCCAACATGGGAACATATATGTATTTGTTCCCCTTGCATTGCAACATGGTTTGTTCCAGATACAAAGTTACTTTCTTTTTCTGCCTTTACTCCCAACTCGGAATAATCCTATTATGTCCTACATAGGGTTCACCTGCATAGTCTCTTACTGTAACGAGGCTGAAGTTAGCTTCTTATTCGGCCAGCTTCTTATTCACTTCTTATTCAAGCTCCAGCTTCTTATTCACTTCTTATTCAAGCTCCAGCTTCTTATTCAGATCATTCAGTTTTGCAAGGGTTAATGAGTCTTGGGCAACACATTTGATGCCTGAAATTCACAGAGTAGGGTCCCTTTCATATGACCCACCTGTATTTTGGCTTGCCCAACGCTGGTTTGGGCATGAAATACGCTGGCAAAGTGGGCACATACACTATAATTCACCATTTTGAATAAGTAGCTGTAGTTTTGCAAGGGTTAACGAGTCTCGGGCAACAATTTTTACACCTGAAATCAACTGAGTCGGGTCACTTGCATATGACCCACATGGATTTTGCCTTGCCCAACACTGGTTTGGCCATGAAATACGCTGCCCAAGTGGGCACATACACAGTATTATGAATTACTAATTTGAATAAGTAGCTGTAGTTTTGCAAGGGTTAACGAGTCTCGGGCAACAATTTTGACACCTGAAATCAATAGAGTCGGGTCACTTGCATATGACCCACATGTATTTTGCCTTGCCCAACACTGGTTTGGGCATGAAATACGCTGCCCAAGTGGGCACCTTAACACTCTCAATTTCAATTATGAATAAGTAGCTGTAATTTTGCAATGGTTAACGAGTCTCGGGCAACAATTTTGACACCTGAAATCAACTGAGTCGGGTCACTTGCATATGACCCACATGTATTTTGCCTTGCCCAACACTGGTTTGGGCATGAAACACGTTGCCCAAGTGGGCACCTTAACACTCTCATTTTCTATTATGAATAAGTAGCTGTAGTTTTGCAAGGGTTAACGAGTCTCGGGCAACAATTTTGACACCAGAAATCAATAAAGTCGGGTTACTTGCATATGATCCATATGGATTTTGCCTTGCCCAACACTGGTTTGGGCATGAAATACGTTGCCCAAGTGGGCACCTTAACACTATAATTTTCTATTATGAATAAGTAGCTGTAGTTTTGCAAGGGTTAACGAGTCTCGGGCAAGAATTTTGACACCTGAAATCAACTGAGTCAGGTCACTTGCATATAACCCACATGTATTTTGCCTTGCCCAACACTGGTTTGGGCATGAAATACATTGCCCAAGTGGGCACCTTAACACTATCATTTTCTATTATGAATAAGTAGCTGTAGTTTTGCAAGGGTTAACGAGTCTCGGGCAACAATTTTGACACCAGAAATCAATAAAGTCGGGTTACTTGCATATGATCCATATGGATTTTGCCTTGCCCAACACTGGTTTGGGCATGAAATACGTTGCCCAAGTGGGCACCTTAACACTATAATTTTCTATTATGAATAAGTAGCTGTAGTTTTGCAAGGGTTAACGAGTCTCGGGCAAGAATTTTGACACCTGAAATCAACTGAGTCGGGTCACTTGCATATGACCCACATGTATTTTGCCTTGCCCAACACTGGTTTGGGCATGAAATAAGTTGCCCAAGTGGGCACCTTAACACTCATTTTCTATTATGAATAAGTAGCTGTAGTTTTGCAAGGGTTAACGAGTCTCGGGCAAGAATTTTGACACCTGAAATCAACTGAATCAGGTCACTTGCATATGACCCACATGGATTTTGCCTTGCCCAACGCTGGTTTTGCCATGAAATACGCTGCCCAAGTGGGCACATTCACAGTATTATGAATTACTAATTTGAATAAGTAGCTGTAGTTTTGCAAGGGTTAACGAGTCTCGGGCAACAATTTTGACACCTGAAATCAATAGAGTCGGGTCACTTGCATATGATCCATATGGATTTTGCCTTGCCCAACACTGGTTTGGGCATGAAATACGCTGCCCAAGTGGGCACCTTAACACTATCATTTTCTATTATGAATAAGTAGCTGTAGTTTTGCAAGGGTTAACTAGTCTCGGGCAAGAATTTTGAAACCTGAAATCAACTGAATCGGGTCACTTGCATATGACCCACATGGATTTTGCCTTGCCCAACGCTGGTTTTGCCATGAAATACGCTGCCCAAGTGGGCACATTCAAATTAGTAATTCATAATACTGTGAATGTGCCCACTTGGGCAGCGTATTTCATGGCCAAACCAGTGTTGGGCAAGGCAAAATCCATGTGGGTCATATGCAAGTGACCCGACTCTATTGATTTCTGGTGTCAAAATTGTTGCCCGAGACTCGTTAACCCTTGCAAAACTACAGCTACTTATTCATAATAGAAAATGATAGTGTTAAGGTGCCCACTTGGGCAACTTATTTCATGCCCAAACCAGTGTTGGGCAAGGCAAAATACATGTGGGTCATATGCAAGTGACCCGACTCAGTTGATTTCAGGTGTCAAAATTCTTGCCCGAGACTCGTTAACCCTTGCACAACTACAGCTACTTCTTCAAATTAGTAATTCATAATACTGTGTATGTGCCCACTTGGGCAGCGTATTTCATGGCCAAACCAGTGTTGGGCAAGGCAAAATCCATGTGGGTCATATGCAAGTGACCCGACTCTATTGATTTCTGGTGTCAAAATTGTTGCCCGAGACTCGTTAACCCTTGCAAAACTACAGCTACTTATTCATAATAGAAAATTATAGTGTTAAGGTGCCCATTTGGGCAACTTATTTCATGCCCAAACCAGTGTTGGGCAAGGCAAAATACATGTGGGTCATATGCAAGTGACCCGACTCAGTTGATTTCAGGTGTCAAAATTCTTGCCCGAGACTCGTTAACCCTTGCACAACTACAGCTACTTATTCATAATAGAAAATGATAGTGTTGAGGTGCCCAATTGGGCAACGTATTTCATGCCCAAACCAGTGTTGGGCAAGGCAAAATCCATGTGGGTCATATGCAAGTGACCCGACTCTATTAATTTCAGGTGTCAAAATTGTTGCCCGAGACTCGTTAACCCTTGCAAAACTACAGCTATTTATTCATAATAGAAAATGATAGTGTTAAGGTGCCCACTTGGGCAGCGTATTTCATGGCCAAACCAGTGTTGGGCAAGGCAAAATCCATGTGGGTCATATGCAAGTGACCGGACTCTATTGATTTCAGGTGTCAAAATTCTTGCCCGAGACTCGTTAACCCTTGCACAACTACAGCTACTTCTTCAAATTAGTAATTCATAATACTGTGTATGTGCCCACTTGGGCAGCGTATTTCATGGCCAAACCAGTGTTGGGCAAGGCAAAATCCATGTGGGTCATATGCAAGTGACCCGACTATTGATTTCTGGTGTCAAAATTGTTGCCCGAGACTCGTTAACCCTTGCAAAACTACAGCTACTTTTTCATAATAGAAAATGATAGTGTTAAGGTGCCCAATTGGGCAACGTATTTCATGCCCAAACCAGTGTTGGGCAAGGCAAAATACATGTGGGTCATATGCAAGTGACCCGACTCAGTTGATTTCAGGTGTCAAAATTCTTGCCCGAGACTCGTTAACCCTTGCACAACTACAGCTACTTATTCAAATTAGTAATTCATAATACTGTGTAGGTGCCCACTTGGGCAGCATATTTCATGCCCAAACCAGTGTTGGGCAAGGCAAAATCCATGTGGGTCATATGCAAGTGACCCGACTATATTGATTTCTGGTGTCAAAATTGTTGCCCGAGACTCGTTAACCCTTGCAAAACTACAGCTACTTATTCATAATAGAAAATGATAGTGTTAAGGTGCCCACTTGGGCAACTTATTTCATGCCCAAACCAGTGTTGGGCAAGGCAAAATACATGTGGGTCATATGCAAGTGACCCGACTCAGTTGATTTCAGGTGTCAAAATTCTTGCCCGAGACTCGTTAACCCTTGCAAAACTACAGCTACTTATTCAAATTAGTAATTCATAATACTGTGAATGTGCCCACTTGGGCAGCGTATTTCATGGCCAAACCAGTGTTGGGCAAGGCAAAATCCATGTGGGTCATATGCAAGTGACCCGACTCTATTGATTTCTGGTGTCAAAATTGTTGCCCGAGACTCGTTAACCCTTGCAAAACTACAGCTACTTATTCATAATAGAAAATTATAGTGTTAAGGTGCCTACTTGGGCAGCGTATTTCATGCCCAAACCAGTGTTGGGCAAGGCAAAATTGATGTGGGTCATATGCAAGTCACCCGACTCTATTGATTTCTGGTGTCAAAATTCTTGCCCGAGACTCGTTAACCCTTGCAAAACTACAGCTACTTATTCATAATAGAAAATGATAGTGTTAAGGTGCCCACTTGGGCAGCGTATTTCATGGCCAAACCAGTGTTGGGCAAGGCAAAATCCATGTGGGTCATATGCAAGTGACCCGACTCAGTTGACTTCAGGTGTCAAAATTCTTGCCCGAGACTCGTTAACCCTTGCACAACTACAGCTACTTATTCATAATAGAAAATGATAGTGTTAAGGTGCCCACTTGGGCAGCGTATTTCATGGCCAAACCAGTGTTGGGCAAGGCAAAATCCATGTGGGTCATATGCAAGTGACCCGACTCTATTGATTTCTGATGTCAAAATTGTTGCCCGAGACTCGTTAACCCTTGCAAAACTACAGCTACTTATTCATAATAGAAAATGATAGTGTTAAGGTGCCCAGTTGGGCAACTTATTTCATGGCCAAACCAGTGTTGGGCAAGGCAAAATAAATGTGGGTCATATGCAAGTGACCCGACTCAGTTGATTTCAGGTGTCAAAATTCTTGCCCGAGACTCGTTAACCCTTGCACAACTACAGCTACTTATTCAAATTAGTAATTCATAATACTGTGAATGTGCCCACTTGGGCAGCGTATTTCATGGCAAAACCAGCGTTGGGCAAGGCAAAATCCATGTGGGTCATATGCAAGTGACCCGACTCTATTGATTTCTGGTGTCAAAATTCTTGCCCGAGACTCGTTAACCCTTGCAAAACTACAGCTACTTATTCATAATAGAAAATGATAGTGTTAAGGTGCCCACTTGGGCAGCGTATTTCATGGCCAAACCAGTGTTGGGCAAGGCAATATCCATGTGGGTCATATGCAAGTGACCCGACTCTATTGATTTCAGGTGTCAAAATTGTTGCCCGAGACTCGTTAACCCCTGCAAAACTACAGCTACTTATTCAAAATGGTGAATTATAGTGTATGTGCCCACTTTGCCAGCGTATTTCATGCCCAAACCAGCGTTTGGCAAGCCAAAATACAGGTGGGTCATATGAAAGGGACCCTACTCTGTGAATTTCAGGCGTCAAATGTGTTGCCCAAGACACATTAACCCTTGCAAAACTGAATGATCTGAATAAGAAGCTGGAGCTCGAATAAGAAGTGAATAAGAAGCTGGAGCTTGAATAAGAAGTGAATAAGAAGCTGGCCGAATAAGAAGCTAACTTCAGCCTCGTCTTACTGTATATGGTCACCAGATATGCCTACATACAGTATGCCTTCTATATGAATCATCTACAGATGTATTGTGTATGCCTCTTACCATATATAGCTAATAGCTACATAATACATGCAGGTAGTATGCCTTATATAGGGATCACCTATGGATGTATAATAGTGTATGTTTCTCCCTGTATATTATCACCAGTTCTATAGTACCTGGGGACAGCTGTATAGTGTATGCTTCTCGCTTTGTGCCTTAAGTTTGTCGATCACCTAAAGATGTATAGAATATGCTCCTCACCCTATATAATAGCAAGATACATAATAGCTGTAGATTGTATGCCTTATATAGTGCTCTCCTATACGTCTGTATTGTATGCCTGTCGCCAGCTACATATTATCTGAATCCACAGTGCAGTATGGATCATCTGTAAATGTGTTGGTTATGCCTCTCACTGTACATCATTACCAACTATACACTATCTGCAGAAGGTCCTCTTTATATAGGTGTCCTCTTTAGATCTACAGTATCGTGTATTTGTCACTGTATATAGCCACCAACCACATAATACAGGCAGAAAACATGCATTATATCTGGATGACATAAAGATGTATAATGTATGTTTCATGCTGTATGTAGTTACAGACTACAAAATACCTGGAGACAGTATGTTATATAGTGATCACCTAGTATATGCCTTACTGTATATAGATATCTACAGACAATATGCCTTATGCAGGAGTTAGTTACAGATGTATAGTGTATGCCTCTTACTGTATAGTTACTTGCTACGTAATACTTACAAACGGAATACTTAGTATATCCCAGCTGTCGGGATGCTGGCGGTCACATGACCAACCGCGGCATCCAGACATTGCAGATCCCGACAATGGAAGGGGTAAGTATTTCTACTGTATGTGAGATTGTGTAGGTGTGGAAATAAAGATAGACTCTAATATAGTTTCTCTAACGTCCTAAGTGGATGCTGGGGACTCCGTAAGGACCATGGGGAATAGCGGCTCCGCAGGAGACTGGGCACATCTAAAGAAAGCTTTAGGACTATCTGGTGTGCACTGGCTCCTCCCCCTATGACCCTCCTCCAAGCCTCAGTTAGATCTCTGTGCCCGAACGAGAAGGGTGCACACTAGGGGCTCTCCTGAGCTTCTTAGTGAAAGTTTTAGTTTAGGTTTTTTATTTTCAGTGAGACCTGCTGGCAACAGGCTCACTGCATCGAGGGACTAAGGGGAGAAGAAGCGAACTCACCTGCGTGCAGAGTGGATTGGGCTTCTTAGGCTACTGGACATTAGCTCCAGAGGGACGATCACAGGCCCAGCTTGGATGGGTCCCAGAGCCGCGCCGCCGGCCCCCTTACAGAGGCAGAAGAGGTCCGGAAAATCGGCGGCAGAAGACGTCCTGTCTTCAACAAGGTAGCGCACAGCACTGCAGCTGTGCGCCATTGCTCTCAGCACACTTCACACTCCGGTCACTGAGGGTGCAGGGCCCTGGGGGGGGCGCCCTGAGACGCAATAATAAACGCCTTGGATGGCAAAAAAAATGCATCACATATAGCTCCTGGGCTATATGGATGCATTTAACCCCTGCCAAAATACATAAAAAAACGGGAGATAGGCTCCGCCCCCTTATCGGCGGCCTTATCTCCTCAGCACACTGGCGCCATTTTCCCTCACAGCTCCGTTGGAGGGAAGCTCCCTGGCTCTCCCCTGCAGTCACTACACTACAGAAAGGGTTAAAAAAGAGAGGGGGGCACAAATTAGGCGCAGTATTAACTATACAGCAGCTATAAGGGGAAAAACACTTTTATAAGGTTATCCCTGTATATATATAGCGCTCTGGTGTGTGCTGGCAAACTCTCCCTCTGTCTCCCCAAAGGGCTAGTGGGGTCCTGTCCTCTATCAGAGCATTCCCTGTGTGTGTGCTGTATGTCGGTACTTTTGTGTCGACATGTATGAGGAGAAAAATGATGTGGAGACGGAGCAGATTGCCTGTAATAGTGATGTCACCCCCTAGGGGGTCGACACCTGAGTGGATGAACTGTTGGAAGAAATTACGTGACAGTGTCAGCTCTGTATAAAAGACAGTGGTTGACATGAGACAGCCGGCTACTCAGCTTGTGCCTGTCCAGACGTCTCATAGGCCGTCAGGGGCTCTAAAGCGCCCGTTACCTCAGATGGCAGATATAGACGCCGACACGGATACTGACTCCAGTGTCGACGGTGAAGAGACAAATGTGACTTCCAGTAGGGCCACACGTTACATGATTGAGGCAATGAAAAATGTTTTACACATTTCTGATAATTCGAGTACCACCAAAAAGGGGTATTATGTTCGGTGAGGAAAAACTACCTGTAGTTTTCCTGAATCTGAGAAATTAAATGAGGTGTGTGATGATGCGTGGGTTTCCCCCGATAACAACTGATAATTTCTAAAATGTTATTGGCATTATATCCTTTCCCGCCAGAGGTTAGGGTGCGTTGGGAAACACCCCCTAGGGTGGATAAAGCGCTCACACGCTTGTAAGGGCTCTATCCTCTCCTGAGATGGCCGCCCTTAAGGATCCTGCTGATAGAAAGCAGGAGGGTATCCTAAAATGTATTTACACACATACTGGTGTTATACTGCGACCAACAATCGCCTCAGCCTGGATGTGCAGTACTGGGTTGGCGTGGTCGGATTCCCTGACTGAAAATATTGATACCCTAGATAGGGACAGTATATTTTTGCCTATAGAGCATTTGAAAGATGCATTTCTATATATGCGTGATGCACAGCGGAATATTTGCCGACTGGCATCAAGTCTAAGTGCGTTGTCCATTTCTACCAGTAGAGGGTTATGGACACGTCAGTGGTCAGGTGATGCGTATTCCAAACGGCATTTGGAAGCTATTTGGGGTCGGTCTTTCAGACCTGGTGGCCACGGCAACAGCTGGGAAATCCACGTTTGTACCCCAGGTCGCCTCTCAACATGAGAAGACGCCGTATTATCAGGCGCAGTCTTTTCGTGGATAAGCGGGCAAAAGGTTCCTCATTTCTGCCCCGTGACAGAGGGAGAGGAAAAAGGCTGCAGAAATCAGCCAGTTCCCAGGAACAGAAACCCTCTCCCGCCTCTGCCAAGCCCTCAGTATACGCTGGGGCTTTACAAGCAGAATCAGGCACGGTGGGCTCACAGCGCGCAGTGGGCTCACTCGCAAGTAGACTCCTGGATCCTTCAGGTGATATCTCAGGGGTACAAATTAGAATTCGAGACGTCTCCCCCTCGCCGTTTCCTAAAGTCGGCTTTACCGATGTCTCCTTCTGACAGGGAGACAGTTTTGGAAGCCATTCACAAGCTGTATTCCCAGCAGGTGATAATCAAGATACCCCTCCTGCAACAGGGAACGGGGTATTATTCCACACTGTTGTGGTACCGAAGCCGGACGGCTCGGTGAGACCGATTCTAAATCTAAAGTCTTTGAACACTTACATACAGAGGTTCAAATTCAAGATTGAGTCACTCAGAGCAGTGATTGCGAACCTGGAAGAAGGGGACTACATGATGTCTCGGGACATCAAGGATGCTTACCTTCATGTCAAAATTTACCCTTCTCACCAAGGGTACCTCAGGTTTATGGTACAGAACTGTCACTATCAGTTCAGACGCTGCCGTATGGATGGTCCACGGCACCCCGGGTCTTTACCAAGGTAATGGCCGAAATGATGATATTCCTTCAAAGGAAGGGAATTTTAGTTATCCCTTACTTGGACAATTCCCTGATAAGGGTAAGATCCAGAGAACAGTTGGAGGTCGGTGTAGCACTATCTCAGGTAGTGTTGCTGCAGCACGGTTGGATTCTCAATATTCCAAAATCGCAGCTGGTTCCGACGACTTGTCTTCTGTTCCTAGGGATGATCCTGGACACAGTCCAGAAAAAGGTGTTTCTCCCGGAGGAGAAAGCCAGGGAGTTATCCGAGCTAGTCAGGAACCTCCTAAAACCGAGCCAAGTCTCAGTGCATCAATGCACAAGGGTTCTGGGTAAAATGGTGGCTTCCTACGAAGCAATCCCATTCGGCAGATTCCACGCAAGAACTTTCCAGTGGGACCTGCTGGACAAATGGTCCGGGTCGCATCTTCAGATGCATCAGCGGATAACCCTGTCACCAAGGACAAGGGTGTCCCTCCTGTGGTGGTTGCAGAGTGCTCATCTTCTAGAGGGCCGCAGATTCGGCATTCAGGACTGGGTCCTGGTAACCACGGATGCCAGCCTGCGAGGCTGGGGAGCAGTCACACAGGGAAGGAATATCCAGGACTTATGGTCAAGCCTGGAGACATCACTTCACATAAATATCCTGAAGCTAAGGGTCATTTACAATGCTCTAAGCTTAGCAAGACCTCTGCTTCAAGGTCAGCCGGTGTTGATCCAGTCGGACAACATCACGGCAGTCACCCACGTAAACAGACAGGGTGGCACAAGAAGCAGGAGGGCAATGGCAGAAGCTGCAAGGATTCTTCGCTGGGCGGAAAATCATGTGATAGCACTGTCAGCAGTATTCATTCCGGGAGTGGACAACTGGGAAGCAGACTTCCTCAGCACGACCTCCACCCGGGAGAGTGGGGACTTTACCCAGAAGTCTTCCACACGATTATAAACCGTTGGGAAAAACTCGACAGGTATTGCGCCAGGTCCAGGGACCCTCAGGCAATAGCTGTAGTCGCTCTGGTAACACCGTGGGTGTACCAGTCAGGGTATGTGTTCCCTCCTCTGCCTCTCATACCCAAGGTACTGAGATTGATAAGATGGAGAGGAGTAAGCACTATATTCGTGGCTCCGGATTGGCCAAGAAGGACTTGGTAACCGGAACTTCAAGAGATGCTCACGGAGGATCCGTGGCCTCTACCTCTAAGAAGGGACCTGCTCCAGCAAGGACCCTGTCTGTTCCAAGACTTACCGCGGCTGCGTTTGACGGCATGGCGGTTGAACGCCGGATCCTGAAGGAAAAAAGGCATTCCGGATGAAGTCATCCCTATCCTGATCAAAGCCAGGAAGGATGTAACCGCAAAAACATTATCACCGCAATTGGCGAAAATATGTTGCGTGGTGCGAGGCCAGTAAGGCCCGACGGTGGAAATTCAACTGGGTCGATTCCTACATTTCCTGCAAACAGGAGTGTCTATGGGCCTGAAATTGGGGTCCATTAAGGTTCAAATTTCAGCCCTGTCAATTTTCTTCCAAAAAGAACTAGCTTCAGTCCCTGAAGTTCAGACGTTTGTAAAAGGGGTACTGCATATACAGCCTCCTTTTGTGCCTCCAGTGGCACTTTGGGATCTCAATGTAGTTTTGGGTTCCAAAAGTCACATTGGTTTGAACCACTTAAATCTGTGGAGTTAAAATATCTCACATGGAAAGTGGTCATGCTGTTGGCCCTGGCCTGGGCCAGGCGCGTGTCAGAATTGGCGGCTTTATCCTGAAAAAGCCCTTATCTGATGTTCCATTCGGACAGGGCGGAATTGAGGACTCGTCCTCAGTTTCTCCCTAAGGTGGTTTCAGCGTTTCACCTGAACCAACCTATTTGTGGTGCCTGCGGCTACTAGGGACTTGGAGGACTCCAAGTTGCTAGACGTTGTCAGGGCCCTGAAAATATGTGTTTCCAGGAGGGCTGGAGTCAGGAAATCTGACTCGCTGTTTATCCTGTATGCACCCAACAAGCTGGGTGCTACTGCTTCTAAGCAGACTATTGCTCGTTGGATTTGTAGTACAATTCAGCTTGCACATTCTGTGGCAGGCCTGCCACAGCCAAAAATCTGTAAATGCCCACTCCACAAGGAAGGGTGGGCTCATCTTGGGCGGCTGCCCGAAGGGTCTCGGCTTTACAACTTTGCCGAGCAGCTACTTGGTCAGGAGCAAATACGTTTGTAAAATTCTACAAAATTGATATCCTGGCTGAGGAGGACCTGGAGTTCTCTCATTTGGTGCTGCAGAGTCATCCGCACTCTCCCGCCCGTTTGGGAGCTTTGGTATAATCCCCATGGTCCTTACGGAGTCCCCAGCATCCACTTAGGACGTTAGAGAAAATAAGAATTTACTTACCGATAATTCTATTTCTCATAGTCCGTAGTGGATGCTGGGCGCCCATCCCAAGTGCGGATTGTCTGCAATACTTGTACATAGTTATTGTTACAAAAATCGGGTTATTATTGTTGTGAGCCATCTTTCAGAGGCTCCTCTGTTATCATGCTGTTAACTGGGTTCAGATCACAGGTTATACGGTGTGATTGGTGTGGCTGGTATGAGTCTTACCCGGGATTCAAAATCCTTCCTTATTGTGTGCGCTCGTCCGGGCACAGTATCCTAACTGAGGCTTGGAGGAGGGTCATAGGGGGAGGAGCCAGTGCACACCAGATAGTCCTAAAGCTTTCTTTAGATGTGCCCAGTCTCCTGCGGAGCCGCTATTCGCCATGGTCCTTACGGAGTCCCCAGCATCCACTACGGACTATGAGAAATAGAATTATCGGTAAGTAAATTCTTATTTTTCTCAGTCTCTGCCTCTACCCACATCATAGAAACATATGGTCAGAATCAATTGTTTTACCCCGCAGCTACCACTAGGGGTACAAAACTGAGCAATTCAATTTTTGCTCCGTGTAGATGCCCGGTAGCCGTGGGAATGACATTTCTTCTCTCCGCCTCCTCAGTTACGAGAAGAAATGTGCAATAAGTCTGCACTTAGGGCATCCAAATGGGAGTTTGGACACCCAAAGCAGGATTTTAGACGGGTTTAGCTGTTTTATGCGGCTGAACCCTGTCTGTTCGGGCATGACATGTGCAATATGCATGTGATCCAAGCAACAATTGAATACTGACAACTGTTTGGGCGTCTAAACAGTCCTGTTTAGACGGACAAAATAGACGCCCAAAACAATTGAATCGGTCCCATAGAATTTGACGTCAAATAAGAGCCACTTGGTCCATCTATTCTGCCCCTTATTTACCTTTTAGTAACCTCAACCTTATTTGATCCTTAGTTCTTTGTAAGGATGTTCTTATGTCTATCCCAGAGGTTCCCAAACTGTGTGCCGTGGCTCCCTGGGGTGCCTCGGGACACTTGCAGGGGTGCCCTGGGTTGGTGGTCCAGGACCAATTCAAATTATTCATGGTCGATATAATAGGCAAAACCAGTGCTGGTGGCTGCCAGTCATAAAATATGTGGCCAAACAGAAGCAAATCTTGTCCGTCACCACACAGCTGACCATAAGAATGACATACAGACGCGATCTACTTAATGTAATTTTTCTTTCTAAATTTCTCAATAAGAAATTTTTGGCCTAGGGGTGCTGTGAAAAAAATTCTGATATTCTAGGGCGCCGTGATTCAAAAAAGTTTGGAAACCACTGGTCTATCCTAATCATGTTTAAATTGCTCTACTGTCTTTGCCTCTACCACCTCTGATGGGAGGCTATTCCTCCTATCCACTGCTCTTTCTGTATATCACATCAACACACAGCCGAAGATCCAGTCTGTATCCGCTGCATCATAATCACACCCCCAACCGCCGCATATACACCTGTATCAATGCATAGGTCACTGATACTCCCATCACCTCAGTCATGTATGTTGTCGTACCAAAGACCAATCAGCCATACACTCCCTCAGTTACCAGAAGACCACCAAACCCATCGTCCCTCAACTTTACAACCGAGTTTCTAGAGACAAGCCTCCCAAGTGCCTATTAGGGCTCTGTCAAAACTATAAAAAAACCTGAAATGAACACATAGCAGCACTCCATTCTTGGGAGAGGCTGCAAGCTGAAATGCGTGGATGACACCACACACCTGTTAACACTTAAGCTCTGTGTGAAGTCTATACTGCAAAGATCTTAGCTACCAGAGACGGCAGTAGAGATCCTCCCTCCAACGTACCCAGTTCTTTACAGGAATGTGATGTCCAGCAGCTCCCTGACTGGGGGGGTCTTCAGAACACAGCACGGTCAGAGGTGCAGCGTTCAGCTGAACAACAGCCATACATAAACAGCAGACTCCAATCTGCCCCACTTCATAAGCAAACTATTTCCTTGCTGGGAAGTAGGCATCTTCAGTGTTCAATTCAAAGAGAACTTGCACCGGGCTAAAAGAAAAACTTCCTGGTAAGTCTTTCAGTCCCACCACCATGCACAACCAAGCAGGTGGCACTTTAGTACAAGCACATGAACACTTCACTGGCCCCAGGGAAGACAAGAAAGACTGTACAAATCCACTGGCACTGCCACTTTGTGTCCATCGCTGAATCAGGATTCTGCTATACACATCACACACCAGCTGGTCCATACACATCCATCCAGTACCCTCCACCACCCCTGTCCCCAACCCATCCCACTTGGCAGCCAAATGCAATTAAAATTCAGCGTACCCTTTGAAAACTATATTGGAGTCTTTCTTTAGTCCCACACCTGCATTTTCCCTTAGTGTATGACATCTGGCACATACCACTGGTGCAATGCTGTACCATCCATTCCTGTTTGAATCCGGAATAGAAAGGCTGAACAGCTTTCACAACAAAGCAGTGAGCACAGGAAAAACTCGCTGGTACGATATATTACATGACAGGTCAGAACGGCACAGCCACATATGGAGAACACTTCCTTAGGAATATCTTGTGCATACAGAACTGATCTGGATGTTTAGCTATCCCAGTCATCTATAAATGGCTGCTGCTATATGCAGAGAACTCTTATCGTCCAGGGGGATTCGTACATATTGCTTCTAATGAAAAAAGATAAATAAAAGACAATATACAACCACAGATCTGCTATATAGATACAGTAATATCCAATGCATAGTCCAGAACTCTATTGTTGTTGTTTCCACAATCCCAAAAATCTAACAAATTTGCCTAGACGACATAAGCCACATTTAGTTGATGGTGGTTTTACCCTGTAGGAACCAGCGTGACCTTTGTTTGTGTAGGCTAATAAAATTTGTAGTGTGAGATAAACTGAATTGAATAACCATGTCCCTTCCCTCCCCAGGTGATTGGCGGGGCAGGACTGGATGTGGATTTCTCTGTCACTACCCCTTCGGGGGTACGGCTGATTATGGAGCACAGGCGATCTGATGGGGTACATACGTGAGTGAAATCACCCATTCCTCTTCCATGTTCTGCATGTTCCTAATGCCTCATTTTCTCTTGTTCTCTCAGCGGTGCGTTTTATAATGATTTTGAAGTCTGACCAGGATCTGTCCTCTTGTCGCTTTGCAGGGTGGAACCCACCGAAGCTGGAGATTATATGATATGCTTTGACAATTCATTTAGCACCATCTCTGAGAAGCTGGTCTTCTTTGAGTTGATATTTGATACTCAGCAGGGGGACGATGAACCGGACAGTTGGGCGGACATTGTAGAGCCAGATGAACTCTTAGATATAAAGATAGAGGATATCAAGGTAAGCATAAAAATAAATACCCGTCTTTCTTCGTACCTAAAAGTATATTCTGTCCACATTCTCAACTTTTGGTTCCAACCAAAAAAATGATTAAGGTTCAACTCTCTGGCTATCCAGGTTCCTTGTAGTCTTGAGTGTGCGTCTTAATGCAGTTGTGCTGGCAACAGTCTGGATCGCAGGAGCAAGGAGAGTGCAGAAGGCATCACCGGATAAGCCGGCCCCTATTGGAGCAGTCTCTTTTTATATAGTCAGTGTTTGGTACACCAACTACATACTGGCAGCAGGAATTTAACAGCAGTTGGGATATGTAAAATGTTCTAGATCCCACTCATAATAAGGTTTTGGGTTTTTTTCAGACCAGGGGTGACAATACTGGAACTCGACTGAAAAAGGACTCAGCTGTGCAATGAAATTGGAAACATGAACAAAAGCTGACGTATGCTGAGATATATTATAAAAAAGAATTTTCATTCCCTTAAATTAGGCAATTACACAGTGCCTACACAGCAGCGCATTGAAATTGTGGAATTGTTCTATAGAATATTATATTACGAGGCGCTTTCAGCAGTTTTTGTTTGACAATACTGGAGTGTTGATTTAGCTTGTTCCGCACCGGCAGAAGACTGGTCTGCCTGTAGGTCAGCCTGCCCTTCCCAGTTTATAACATGGGTTATATAAATAATAAAATAGTGAATGTCATATCAATACCAGCTGCTAATTCACTCTCTTCACTCCTTTTGCCAGGTGGTAGGGACTGTGCTCAGTGTCCTGCTTATGGTGGCTACATTCCATAGTGAAGTCCACTGAGGCTTCAGCACACACTTGTGGCTGAACCTTTACCGCCATGCACCCAGTTCAACCGGAGCCTTACTGTGTGTCAGCACTGTGCAGGAGAGAGACAGCTTTTGCCCTGAATTAGCATAACTTTTAAACCCTTTTCATAACCTCTCCTAGTCCAAAGCACTTGCAGGAAGGACTACACTGTGTGGCTCTAGCATATCCGCTAAAGCAGAATGTGGCTTAGTGGGATGACTGCTGCCCAAGTATAGCTGCAATGGTTAGGAGACCTTTCACAGTAACTAACAACAGACATGCTTACACAATAATAGCAGTGTATTCAAAGCCATAAGGCAACATTTAAATATTGTACAATGGACATAAAATACAAATAGGGTTAAAAAAAAGTACAATGCAAGCTTTGTTAAACACCGTTTGTCCAGTATGCTAAACCACTATTTCCAAAGTCCTGACAACACCATCCTGTCTCGCTGGGTTTTACTTGAGATATTCAAATCAAAACTATACATTTAGGAATTATCCTTTTAATGGTGAGCTAAATGTCCGCTGTTTGGTCACTTATGGATGTGAATAGTGCTCCATTATCACTAGGACTTGTGTTCATGTATGGATAGGTTGGGTATGTGTGACAATACAGACGCCAGAATTCTGGCATTGAGATGCCCGGTGGGCGGGCGAGCGCAATGAAGCCCCTTGCGGGCTCGGTGGCGAGTTGTGCTCGCCACAGGCTCTATTCCCGCTCTGTGGGTGTCATGGACACCCACGAGGGGGAATAGTCCCTGTTAGTCTGCATGCCGACTATCTGGATTGTAAGGCGGTGGGATCCCGGCGTTGGTATTGTGACCTGCGGTCTCCTGACTGCCGGTCACACAACTACATCTCGTATGGATAGCCTTAAAAGCTGGACTGTGAGTGGGCCATGAGCACCGGGTTTGGGATACACTGATCTATTTATTTCTCCCTCCACCACCTATCTTCAGGAGGGCTTCCCAATCTCCCGGCATTACACTGCATAGTCTCATGGTTTTTTTATGGATTTGACCTAAACTGTGATCTGGAATCTCATTACCACGATCCTACTGAGGGAGCATGTATCTATCACTGGGGATAAAGGGCCCGATACATCTGGCAGCTGTTTTTCCAGTCCGCGGCCATCGATCAGCGATCAATCAGGGAAATTCTTCAAAAGTTAAAAGTCCCTAATTTGCAGTTCCCTACAATTTTGGGGTCAGGGGCAGGGAATCAAGATCTTTTCTACCTGTTGAATATCCCCAAATACCTGACCCGGCGCTGGGGAAGCTGAAAACTGTGACAATCATTTGCAAATGATTGGGGAACCTTTACCCATTGCTTCCCAAGATGGTGATCCTATTCCATTATCCTTTCCCTAACTGTGATGTTATATGTCTGTAGGAGAGAGATTTCTGTATGTTTAGGTCTTTCAAGCCATGAAACAAAATTGGAAATCTCCTTTGATAGTTTATATTTTTTCTCTTTAAAGACATATGTAATGATGGCTGGGCCTAGGAGAATGCAAGTATTGTCCTAGGTAGAATGCAGCTCTGAGGTCTCTTAATGTAAAACCCTATTAGAGATTCTTGGTATTTTACTACTACAACACCAATTATCTTATTGGGCAACATGTTCTCTCCAGCATCTATGAATGGCTGTGAGGCTTCATATCACAACTCAGTGGAGGCAGACAGATTCACAATGCAGAAGAGTCGAGGACAAAGTGACCTATATTACATCTCAGGCTGTATGATGCTTTACCTTTTGTTTGATAGTATAGCAAAAATATTGGATCAGGAATAGCGAGACTTGTATACCACACATTGATATATAAGGGACTAAGTCTTTGTTTATTGCTGCATAATGCACACCCCGTACTTTACGCTCCCAGCCTCCTACATCCCACAAATTCTGACAAACTCCAAGCATTGATTATGCAAGAATGGGCGGCCATCAGTCAGTATGTGGCCCAGAAGTTGATTGACAGCATGCCAGGGCGAATTGCAGAGGTCTTGAAAAAGACGGGTCACCACTGCAAATACTGACACTTTGCATAAACTTAATGTAATTGTCCGTAAAAGCCTTTTGACTCTCATGAAAATGCTTGTAATTGTACTTCAGTATACCATCTGATCAAAAGGTCTAAAAACACTGAAGCAGCAAACTTTGTGAAAACCAACATTTTTGGACACTTCGCTCTCTCTCTCTCTCATAGCCTTTCTAGCTATTATTAACAGGCTGAACTGTGCCACGCCCATTCATATAGCCCTAGTCTCTGCTGGTTGTATGTGTCATAACAGGCAGGAGTGAAGGAGGTTAGGATAGAACACAGATCATTCTACAATAATAACAGTATAAGGGAGATAAGGAGGAGGATTAGCTTTTAATAGACTTTCCCTGCAGGGTCCACAGGATAAACATTGAGATATGAGGTAGCGTCAGCGGATTGGCTCCAACGATCAAAGCTTTCGGCCTTCCAGAATGCAAGGAGCCAGTCCCCTATATCCCCGCCTCCTGGCTCAGGCAATTCAGTTTTTTTATTGGTAAGGCAGGAGCCGGACCACAATCTTTGGGCTGCTGATTTTGGCAGCCATAAGCTTGTTATTTAATTTATTTTTATAGTCTTAAACGTTTTTTGAGCGAGTTTTCTAACAAGCGTCTTACACGCACCTTCGAAAAAGTCGCTCCAACAACTCTGCCGGGTCGCGACAAAACTTACCCATGTGTACAGTGCTGTTTTGGTGGGCATCTGTGTCGGATGTACTAGCAAGTCCAGCAGACATTACCAGGCTGTGGCCGGAGCACGGGGAGAAGGTGAGGCGTCGGTTCCGCTTAGTGGGGGAGATGCAAGACACAGCTGCACTGTTTTCGGGAAGGAGACTACCGAACAGTAGCTGACGCAGCTGCCACCTCTGGTGCACCAGCGCTAGGCTCCAGGGATTAGTGTGAGGCCGCAATCCCTGGGGTTGATGTCAGCAGTGGGGAGTAAGACGCTCCCCTGGTCACCCCTCCTTCCGGTTCATGACCAGTTTCCCGCCATGAACTGATTTCCCGCTTCCGTCTGAGGCGCTGTGTATCTGAAAGGACCCAGTCGCAGCAAAGGCGGCTGTGGGACTGGTGTGTCTGTGTTCACTTGGGCGTCTGTGTTCACTGTAGGTTCACTGGGTGGTTGTGTACACTGTTAGCATCTGGATCCACTCAGCGTTCACTAACGTATTGATCGATCCTGGAAGCGGGGTGAAGTCTCCCTGTATCCCACTCTCCTGAGCCGGATGATACAGCACTAAGTCTCTACCTACTATTAAGTACGAGTAGTTGGATAAGTGCCTGATGCATATGAGTCTGTAACTATTACTGTTGTTTCTTTCGCTGTGCGACTGAATACGTTTAAAATCCTATATAAGGTAATGCAGTAATAGGTTTCTCCTACATACTTGAAATGTATCTGTAGTTGAATGTGTGCTCATATTGCTTATTATACTAATGTATAACCTGTGACTGATTGCTGACTTTACTATTTCTGTCCGTTTCTGTGTATTTCGATCCTCAATGCTGGTGCAAAGCAGGGAGGGATCGGATTGTATGTCATGTAACAAGTTTTTAAAGTGATTTCAGTCACAAATTGTGTAGTTAACACTGTACAGGTGTGTGATTTATTTATCATGTCTAAGAGAGGCAAGGGTGAGGAGAATACATTCTTCACAGCAGCACCAACACTGATTTCATGTTTGTCTTGCAAAACTGGGTTAACCTCTCAAGACCTGGTTCGCAATGGATTAGGTGCAAATTGTTTTAGTTTTCACCAAAGCCTCCTTAATAATCCAAGGCAGGCACAGGTTCAAGTTGAACCCCCATGGGCTACTTTTGCACAGACATTGGCCCTCATTCCGAGTTGATTGCTCGCTGCCGTTTTTTCTGCGCATGGTACGCAGCACGCGTACGCTAAGTACTTTCACACAAAACTTTGTAGTTTTGCTCGAGCTACGTTTTTCAGTCGCTCGAGTGTTCGTAGTATGATTGACAGGAAGTGGGTGTTTCTGGGCGGCAACTCTGCGTTTTCAGGGAGTGTGCTAAAAAAACGCAGGCGTGCCTGGAAAAAACGCAGGAGTGGCTGGGGAAACGGGGGAGTGGCTGGCCGAACGCAGGGTGTGTTTGTGACGTCAAACCAGGAACTAAACTGTCTGCAGTGATCGCAATGAAGGAGTAGGTCTGGAGCTACTCAGGAACTGCATGAAAAGATTTCCAAGCCGTTCTGCTAATCTTTCGTTCGCACTTCTGCTAAGCTAAGATACACTCCCAGAGGGCGGCGGCCTAGCTTGTGCACTGCTGCTAAAAGCAGCTAGCGAGCAATCAACTCGGAATGAGGGCAATTATCTAGTATAGCTGAGCGGATAATGCCAGCTCCTATACCAGGGATAGGTTATCCTATTAACCCTTACATGCAACATTTCCCCTGGGATTTATCACATCCAGTCCAGGAAACTGCAGCCTTTCAACAAAAGCAGGCTGAAAGGCCGGTGGAAGGTAAATCACATAGACATGAAACAACATCTTCACAGTCTACACATGTGTCAGATGGGGACTCGTCGGAGGATGAGGACTCTTCACACTCCAGGTCTGCATACAGAGACGAGGATGAAGGCAGCTCAGTGGACATACCTGAGCTAATTAGTGCTATGACAGCCATTCTATCCTTAGAGGAAGGAACAGAGCCTTTGTTAAAATCTAAGGCATCTGTGTTTAAACGTCCCAAAACAATCAGAACTGAATTTCCTGGGTCAGAACAGCTGACGGGAATTATGCAAGAAGCTTGGTATCACCCAGTAAGAAGTAAAGAATTCCAAAGAAATGGAATTCCCAATATACTCTCCCAGCTGGGGACTATTTAAAAGGGAGGTGGCTCCCAAAGTAGATACGCATGTCATTCGATTTAGTGCAAAAATCTACATGACCTCTGCCTTCAACAGCATTAAATGATGTCATGGATAGGAAAATAGATGGGTTTTTAAAACCATTTTCTCCTTCTCTGGGGCAATCGTAAGACCAGCCATGGCTTCAGCCTGGATAGCAAAAGCAGTGGCTGTCTGGGCTGATGCATTGGAGGATGATTTTTCATTTGCATCTAGAGAGCAAAAATACCATATTACACATATTAAACAGGCGGCGATTTTTATGGAAGAAGCATCCTTGGATATGGGTACAATTGCCTCTCAAGCATCAGCCTCAGCAGTAGCATCTTGCAAAGCCCTTTGGCTACGTACATGGAAAGCAGACTCAGAATCCAAGAAGGTTCTGGAGTCTTTTGCCTTTTATTTTTGGTAAAGAATTAGACAGTATTTTGGAGTCAGAGGCAGACTCCAAGAAAGTGAAGTTTCCTTCCACACACAAATCCAAGCCTAGATTTCCAGCTTTTCGTCCCTTTTGGACTCAAGGACAAGCAAAAGGAAAGGGGTCTGGCAAACAGTCTCAATCTGACAAGTCTGGTAAGACTAAAAAGCATTGGGCTACCAGAGTGCTGGCTTCCAATCCAGAAGATAAACCATCAGCCTGATGGTGCGGGCCTCCACCTGGGGGATCCCAGGGTGGGAGGCAGACTTCTTCATTTTGCACAGATCTGGCAGCAGTCCACCACAGATGCCTGGATGCAAGAAGCGGTATCTCACGGTTAGGCGTTTGCCTTCAGGAAACACCCTCCTTAAATTTTTTTTTTTTTTTTTTTTTACCAGTCCGTCTTCAGTGGAAACGAAGGTCAGAGCTTTGCAAGAGGCAGTTTAGAAGTTGCTTCAGTCAGGAGTGATAATTCCAGTTCCTCCTGCGCAACGAGGACAAGGTTTTTTTCCAACCTGTTTCTAGTCCAGAAGCCAAATGGGTCGTTCAGCCTATACTCAATCTCAAGGTGCTGAACAAGTACATTTCGGTGTCTCGTTTTCATATGGAGACTTTACGTTCCATTATTTTGGCCATGGAGCCTGGGGATTTTATGATATCCCTGCATATACAGGATGCTTACCTACATATTCCTATAGCACTGTCCCATCAGTGCAATCTCAGGTTTGCTATCCTCCAGCAACATTTTCAGTTTCAGGCTCTACCATTTGGACTGGCCACAGCTCCCAGAGTGTTCACCAAAATTATGTTGGTAATGGCGGCTTATCTCCGTCAGCGGGGGATAAGGGTTTTTCCATACCCTGACGATTTATTAATCTTGGCACAATCTCAGGATTTGCTTCAGTGTCGCCTGCAACAGACAATATTGTTTACAGACACGGTTGGCTCATAAATTGGGCAAAGTCGTCTCTGGATCTATCACAACGGATGACTCATTTGGGGGCTGTGTTGGATTCGGGTCTACAGAGAGTAATATTACCTCTGAACAAAATATACAAAATTCAGTCAAGGATTCAAGAGCTGCTATAAAGTCAGAGGGTATCCATTTACGCAGCAATGCGTGTGATGGGATATATGGTGTCGACATTCAACATGGTGGAGTACGCTCAAAGCCTCTACAATGTCTGATCCTTTCCTTTCCAAATTACATCAGACAATAAAAATGCAGTCTATGGTCCTTCCTCTGGTAGTAACAAGGTCATTAGTTTGGTGGCTACAGACATCCCATCTGGACAAAGGGAGACCCTTTGGATATCGGATTGGGAAGTTCTGACAACGGATGCCAGTCTTCGGGGCTGGGGAGCAGTGTCAGGAAGAACTTTGCTTCCAAGGGCTGTGGACCAAGGAAGAAAGTGGTCTGCCAATAAATGTTGGAGCTTCGGGCCATATATATATGGCACTCCTTCTTCAAGAGAAACCAATTTAAATTTGCTCGGACAATACAATGGCAGTAGCGTATCATCAGGGAGAAACTTGCAGCCAAAAAGCAATGCAGGAGGTAAGCTGCATGTTAAGGTGGGCAGAAATCCATCATCCAGCCTTGTCCGCAGCATTCATTCTGGGAGTCCTAAACTGAGAAGCGTATTTTCTTAGTCGACATGCCATTTATGCAAACGAATGGGCTTTACAACTTGAGGTCTTACAGACTCTTGTAGACATGTGGGGGTTACCGGAGATGGATCTCATGGCGTCCGGTCAGAACAACAAAGTTCCCGCATACGGGTCAAGAACAAAGGATCCCAAAGCGACCTTTGTGGATGCCCTGTCAGTAAGATGGGACTTTCGTGTGGCCTATGTGTTTCCACCGATTGCCCTGTTGCCCAGGGTGATGCGAAAGGTAAAACAAGGAAAGGGCGCCGTGATACTAATAGCTCAGGCTAGAAGACATTGGTACACAGATCTGCAGAGGCTTTTGATGGATGCTACATTCCTGCTCCCTCAACGTCCAGATCTACTGTCTCAGGGTCCTTGCTATTACAAGCACCTGGATTGACTGTCTTTGACGGTGTGGCTCTTGAGACTTCCACCCTGAAAGCAAGAGGATTCTCACAACGGGTAATTTAAACATTGCTCAGATCAAGGAAACCATCCTCGGCTCACATTTATCACAGAATATGGCAAGCCTTTATTCAATGGTGCAGTGACTGGAAATTTGACTGTATGGTTCCAAAAGAAAACTGCTAACCTACAGGATGTTCGCACTTTTTTCCAGGGAATGCTTTACATCCAACCTCCTTTTTGTTCCTCCTACAGCTCCTTTTGGGATCTAAGTTTAGTCCTAAAGGCGCTTCAAGTTGCCCCATATGAACCACTGAAGCAAGTGGATCTTAAATGGTTGACTGCTAAAGTTCTCTTTCTACTAGCTATTGCTTCAGCTAGAAGAGTTTCAGATTTAGGGGCATTATTATGTCGCCCTCCTTTTCTGATATTTATCCAGATAGAGCGGTTCTCCGAACCAAATCTGGTTATCTTCCTAAGGTGGTGTCTAAATTCCACCATAACTAAGAAATTGTAGTCCCGGCCTTCCAAGGCCCGGACCTTTCTGCGGGAGATGTATCATTGGACGTAGTCTGTGCATTAAGGATCTACGAGGATCATACCAGTGCCATCAGAAAGAGACACACTCTCTTCGTCCTCTATGGTTTTCACAAGAGAGGATGGCCTGCTGACAAGCAGACAGTGGCGAGGTGGCTTCGGATGACTATTCAGAAGCATATTCTCATGCTGATCAGCCCTATTCTCACTAATGTCTCTGCTTACTCTACTCGTAAAGGTAGGTCCGTCATGGGCAGCACAACGTGGTGCTTCAGCTGAACATATGTAAGGCAGCCACATGGTCTTCCATTAACACATTCATAAGACATTATGCCTTTTGATACCTTTTGCCTCTCAGGACGCTGAATTCGGGTGAAGGATTCTCCTGTCCAATCAGGAGCGTCCCCACCACCAAATTTGCTTTGGGACATCACATTGTTTATCCTGTGGACCCTGCAGGAGAAAATAGGATTTTGGTACTTACCAGGTAAATCCTTTTCTTTGAATCCATAGGGGCACTGGAGTACTCTTGGGATATGGACGGTGTTAGCAAGGACTGGGCACTGAATATTCAAATTTCAGTAACTCTCCTCCCCTCCATACTCCCAGAATACCTCAGTGTTTTTTCCTGAGGCGCACAGGATAGAGAGGATGAACAATGGAGAATTACCTATAACATTATAACATAACGGACAACAATAAAGTTGACACATAACGTAACTGACAACTAACCAGTTGACACCATAACCGATAAATCGGTAAGAATGTGTTACCATAAGATCCACTGAACTTGCCACAACCAGGTAAAACTGCTCTGGGTGGGCGTCCAGTGCCCCCTATGGATTCAAAGAAAAGGATTTACCTGGTAAGTACCAAAATCCTATTTTCTTTTTCATCCACTAGGGGTCACTGGAGTACTCTTGGGACGTACCAAAGCTTCCCTCGTGGGCGGGAGAGCTGTTTGGCACCTGTAACACTAGGCGGCCAAAGCTAGATGCTGATGCCGCAAACGTATCAAAATTGTAAAAGCGCACAAACGTGTGCACTGATGACTATGTAGCCGCACGGCAATGCTGCGTCGTAGAAGCCCCACGACCAGCTGCCCATGAAGTTTCCACAGAACGTGTGGAAAGAGCCGTTACTGATGTAGGCGGCTGTAACCTAGCATGAAGGTAAGCCTGACTTATGGTCAGTATAATCCATCTGGATAAGGGGGGTAATTCCAACTTGATCGCAGCAGGATTTTTGATAGCAATTGGGCAAAACCATGTGCACTGCAGGGGAAGCAGATATAACATGTGCAGAAAGAGTTAGATTTGGGTGGGTTATTTTATTTCTGTGCAGGGTAAATACTGGCTGCTTTATTTTTACACTGCAAATTAGATTGCAGATTGAACACACCCCACCCAAATCTAACTCTCTCTGCACATGTTATATCTGTTTCCCCTGCAGTGCACATGGTTTTGCCCAATTGCTAACAAAAATCCTGCTGCGATCAACTTGGAATTACCCCCCAGGTCTGCTTAGAAGCTGGCCAACCCATTTTGGCAGCATCATAGAGAACAAACAACGTATCCGTCTTACAAACTGTAGACGCTCGGGATACATAAACGCCTAATGCGCGTACCACATCCAAAGTTCCAGAATGTCCTGTTAACACAGGAACTACTATTGGTTGATTGATGTGAAAAGATGACGCTACCTTTGGCCAGAAAGCGGGATTCGTCCGAAGCTCCGCTCTGTCATCATGAAACACTAAAAACAGTGGCTTGCATGCCAATGCACCCAAATCTGAAACACGCCTTGCCGAAGCTAAGGCTAGGAGAAAAATCGTTTTCCAAGTGAGAAACTTAATATCCACTTGATGTAAGGGTTCAAAGTATGAAGACTGTACAAAATCTAAAACCAGATTCAAGTCCCATGGCGCTGTAGGTGGAATGAATGGAGGCTGTACTCTGAGGACACCTTGCAGAAAAGTGTGTACAGGCGGCAATAGAGCCAATCGTCTTTGAAAGCAAATTGACAAAGCAGATACCTGCACCTTTAGTGTAGATAAACGCAGTCCTCCATCTAAGCCAGTCTGTAGAAATAACAAAAGACGGGATAACTTGAAAGATGATGTTGGAAACTTCCGAGCTTCACACCAACCTATATAGGCGCGCCAAATTCTGTAATAATGAGCTGTCGTAACTGGATTTCTAGCACATTACATGGTTACTATAACCGATAGTGGAATGCCCTCTCTTCTTAAGAAGGCAGTCTCAACAGCCACCCCGTCAAACGCATTTGCGCTAAATCGGGGTAAAGGAATGGACCCTGTTGTAACAAGTCCGGACGTAGCAGAAGCGGGCAAGGATCGTCTGCGAGTAGCCCGTGAAGATCCGAGAACCAAGCTCTCCGAGGCCAATGAGGCGCCACTAGTATGACTGTGGCGGACTCTCGTTTGATCCGTTTTAGCAACAGAGGGAGCAGCGGAAATCCGTTTTAGCAACAGAGGGAGTAGCGGAAACGGTGGAAACAGATACACAAGGCTGTACGGCCACGCAATAGTGAGAGCATCCCCTGCCACTGCCTTTGGATCTCGCGTTCTGGACACATACTGGGGCGTTTGGTGATTATGGCGAGATGCCATCAGGTCCACTTGAGGGTAACCCCACCTCTGGACCAACATGTGAAACCCTTCTGGATTTAATGGCCATTCTCCTGGATGAAAATCACGATGACTGAGATAATCCGCCTCCCAGTTGTCCATTATCGGAATGACCACTACCGACAATATCACTTGGTGATGGGCGGCCCAATTGAGGATTCGAGCTACTTCCCGCATTGCCATGCGGCTTCTCGTTCCTCCTTGTTTGTTGATGTATGCGACTGCCGTTGCGTTGTCTGACTGCACTTGGACAGTCTGAGAGCGAAGCATGTGTACTGCTTGTTGTAGTGCATTGTAAATTGCGCGGAGTTCCAGGACATTTATAGACAGCAATCTTTCGTGATCCACCCAGAGACCCTGGAGTTGACGATTTTGAACTACAGCTCCCCAAACTCTGAGACTCGCGTCTGTGGTTAGAACTATCCAATTCCAGACGCCGAACCGATTTCCTGCAATTAGATTGTGTACTTGGAGCCACTAGAGTACAGAATCTCTGGCCCGTGGAGACAACCTCACCTCTAGTGAATCTGCAGATATGAGGACGACCACTGTGCGAGCACATGCAGTTGAAAAGGACGCGAGTGAAATCTTCCGAACAGAAGCGCTTTGAAAATCGCCACCATTGTGCCTAACGGGCGAATGCACAAATGTACCGAGGCTTGAGCACTAATCGTACCAGATGACGAATAGTCTGTACTTTCTGTTCTGGTAGGCAAATTCTTCGATCTACCGTATCGAGAATCCTCCCTAGGAATTGAAGTCGTTGAGACGGAATCCGATGTGAGTTCTTGAAGATGACAATCCAACCGTGCTGAACCAGCACATTGTACTTTAGCAACACATGTTGCAGGCGCATTTGGTGAGACGGAGCTTTGAAGAGCAAATAGTCTAAATCCGGAACTATTATCACTTCCAGGGATATGAGATGAGCCATCATAACAGCCATCACTTTGGTGAATACCCTAAGCGCCGACGAGAGGGCAAACGGTAGAGCTTGAAACTGATAATGGATCTGCCGTATCGCAAAACGCAAGAACCTCTGATGAGGTGGGCAAATCGGAATGTGTAAATACGCATCCTCGAGATCCAACGCAATCATGAATTTCCTGTGGCTCTAAACCTGCAAGTACTGTCCGCAGAGATTCCATCTTGAATCTGTAGTAAGTATTCAATATTGGCCTGACCGAGCCATCCAGCTGTGGTACCACAAACAGACTGGAATAATAACCCTGACCTTGTTGGTGTACAGGGACTGGAAACAAAACTGCTGAATCCAGCAGAGAGTGAATGGCAATTTCCCGAACCGCCCTCTTGCCGTCCGACACAGGCAGTCCTGTCTTGAAAAACCGCAGAGGTGGTAGACAGTCGAACTGTTATCTTGTAACACTAAATTGCGGATCCACCCATCTGTGGATGTCTGGAACCACGCCAAATGAAACGTCTGAAGGCGTGCTCCCACAACTGGAGAACCGAGATGGGCTGGGAGCCCGTCCTGCCACTGGCTTGCCGGTGACCTTAGCGTCCGGACGCTGGTGTTGGTTTGTTGAAAACCACGTCCTCGACCTCGCCTACCAGGCGTGGCTGTTTCTCTACCATGGCCTCAAAAGGGCTGAGGTCTAAAGGATTCGAACACTGGTCCAGAGTATACCTTTGTCCAAATTAGGACCAAACAACCTTCGCATAAGGTAATGCTTTGATTCTTCTGCAGCCAGAGCACTTGTCGTGCCACCACGAATGACGCTGAAATGCGAGAACTGACTAGGCAGACATCCGTAGAAGCTGTACATAGATAATCAGCAGCTTCGCAGATTTGATCAGTGAGAAGCATAAGGTGGACGTTTTGTAGGGCGGACCTGAGTCATGTTATACAGACAAGCAACGCCGTAGTTACCCAAATGCCAACCAAACACGGTCGAAGCAACACCCCTGCTGCTGTATACAGCGACTCTAGCATAGCTCCCATGGAGATGTCACTGACTTTGGAAACGGGTAACTAGACTGAAATCGGCGAGGTTTAGAAACCTGTGTATCAGGATCCTATTAACATATTATTTAGAGATTCCGAAAAAAAAAAAAAAAATAAGATCTGTGGTCTTGTAAAGACCACCTTATAAATTGTCAGAGCCTCTTCAGTCTGACGCACCCACACTATCTGACTGCTGGTCTATTCACCCTTCTCACAATCATCTTGCGCAGTTAGGCCTGGCATAGAATCGTCAGGATTGCAACATAGCAGAAACTGGTAATTTATAAGGCAAATGAGAACTATCTTTGCAAAAGAGGAGATGAAATGGGAGTATAAAATATTGAAACAACTTTCCCGTCTTTGCTGGTGACTTACTTATTATGTAACCAGACAAATAAATAGACCAATTCCACCTCAGTAAAATTGCGAAAATGTGCATATGGTCAAAATGCAGTGCACGTGGCCAGACCATAAGAAACCTGATTAAAAAAAGCCCCTTTTTTAGTACAGATCTATTGCTGCTGCTGCTGTGGCATAATCTCTCCCCCCCCCCCCCCCCCCCTACCCCCTGCAGCTGCGCTACATGTAATAGGGACAGGGAAACTCCTGACTGCCCAGCATGAGCCCACTAGTTAAGAGGGCTGTTTCACAGGGACAGACCGTGGCAGCAGTGTGCACTGTCCGCGGTCTGAGTGATCATAGGCGCCGGCATCTCCCCCCCCCCCCCCCCCCCCCTGCTACCCTCTTAGCGTGTGCAGGGAGCGCTGGCAGTGCTGAGCTGCCGGCCGTTATTGAGACAGACCGCGGCAGCAGTGAGCGCCGTCCGCGGTCTGAGCAGTTACCTTCCCCTAAGCCTCCGGCCGTTACAGGAACAGACCGCGGCAGCACTGAACGCTGTCCGCGGTCTGATTGCATTACAAGCAGGGAGCGCTGAGAACGGCGCTTGTAGCGGCCGTCCAGCGCGTCCCTCGGAGCGGCGGCCGGGAATAGGGGAGCGGTGGCGGGGACGGAGAAGCGGGATGCCTGGGGCGACGCACAGAGCAGTCCCCCCCACACGGCGGGGCGGCAGCGTGAGCTAACCGCCCCGGTCATAAATACCTTGGTTCCTGTGCTCTGACGGGGCTTCTACAGCAAGCTCCGTTCTGCATTCTCAGCTGAAGGTAGCTGATGTACTTGGGCTCTGACGGGGCTTCTTCCAGCAAGCTCCGTTCAGTCCTTTCTGCAGTCTCAGCTGTTGTTAGCTGAGCTGCTTGTGGCTGTGAGGGGGCTCCTTTGTGAGGCCCGACACGCCAAGAGCTGCACGCAGCAGCTTCTGTAATCCCGTACCCAGAGCTTTTGTGTAAGCTGGGAAAGGATTGTAATGTATAAAAAATAAAAACAAAAATATTTAAAAGTAAAAAATGTATGTCCCCCTCTGGAGGTCCACACTTGTGCTTCCTGTCCATGTGAGCACCGAAAAAACACTGAGGTATTCTGGGAGTATGGAGGGGAGGAGAGTTACTGAAATTTGAATATTCAGTGCCCAGTCCTTGCTAACACCATCCATATCCCAAGAGTACTCCAGTGACCCCTAGTGGATGAAAAAGAAATACGTAGTTATGGTAGACTAACCGTCGATAACTCTATTTCTCCTAAGTCCACAGAATCCACAGGGAACCCACCCTGACACACCTGATTTGAGGATCCTTTCACCTACTAACCTTCTTATATGGAAGGGTGTGCATGTATGTTCTTCTCGCCTGATTAGGGCTCTCTGTGATGCTCCTGCCTTGAGTTTTGGAAAACAACTGAATTTCCCGAGCCATGAGGTGTGGATATAGGGGACTGGCACGTTGCATTCTGGGAGGCCGAAAGCTTTGATCGTTGGTGCCAATCTGCTGACGCTACCTCATATCCCAATGTTTATCCTGTGAATAACCTGTGGACTTAGGAGAAATAGAGTTATCGACGGTAAGTTTACCGTAACTACGTATTTAACATCAGATGTTCTAAGACTTTATCAGCATTTTTAAAATGGGTTCTAATTAAATGCTCTCTTATACATAATGGAGAAAGATATTTTGTGGCGGAGCCAATACTTGGGCATGTCTAGCTTAATCTGTATTATGTCGATTAAGACCTAAAATGGCCTGAAAATAAATATTGAGATAACATATTAACAATTATTACTTCTGCGAATATAGTCCAGTTTCTTTTGATCCACAACAGTATATATCTCCCATCATCTTCATTGTGTCCTCTTCCCACCAGGAGTCCATAGAGAGTATGAAGTCCAGGCTGGAGCGGAGCATGCAAATGCAGACAGTTCTGCGAGCCTTTGAAGCCAGAGACCGCAACCTACAGGAGAGCAATCTGGAGAGGGTCAACTTCTGGTCAGCTGTGAACGTTGGCGTACTGGTCACTGTCGCCTTCCTCCAGGTGTACATGCTAAAGAGCCTCTTTTATGACAAGCGCAAGATTCAGACGTAATACCAGGATAATTCTCCATTTTAGTCCAGTCATTTCTAATCCACAGTCTTCCACAAGGTCACCAAGCCAGACTTTCAGTTGCCACTTGAATGAGATCCACGTTCGAATGAAAAGCACAAAGATCCGTTCCGGTCCTGCAGTCTGCATCAGATGGATAGTGACGTAGTACGTTGGTATACAGGAGCCATATGTTAAATTAACATGGGGGCTCTAATTTCCGTTCATTTCAGGATGACTAGCAATTTCCCTGTTCCCAACAAGGATGGAATTGACCGTAAATCTGGCAGTTTGGAGTTCATTGTGGCAGTGTCATACTAGGCCAGTCTACAGCGGATTCAGTGGAGGGGCCTTATTAACTAAACTGGTGCAACTAACAATACTATAATCCAAGGCACCTAAACAGCTTGCAGCCTTGTATAATTTGGCTCACAAAAGCTTATATCCTATTGCTATGGGTTACAGCATGGGTCTTTTAACCTGCAGCCCTCCAGCTGCTGTGGAACTACACATCCCAGCATGCCCTGCCTCAGGTTTAGCATGCCTTAATAGCAAAAATGTGGCATGGCATGCTGGGATGTGTAGTTCCACAGCAGCTGGAGGGCCGCAAGTTGAAGACCCATGGGTTACAGTATACCATTGCTTTTTGCACCAGATTAGTAAATATGTTCCACAGTGTCACGTTTGTCTTCTTAATAGACCAGCCTGGGATTTAATTATAATGCACTGACAGCATAATGTAGATTACTGCACAGTTTAGACTCTTATCTTGAATGGACTTTTGATTAGTGTAAGGGATTCTGATGTGCCAACAGCATTGTTTGTAAGGCAATAATGTATTTAGCATCAAGACTTTAGGTTTAGTCTTATTCTATACAAAACATTACTTTACAGTTAGTAAAGTATAAATCTGTCTTATTACAAGTATATTACTTGTAGAGATGAGCAAAAGACTTCTCATTCTCTGGTCAGAACATGGTGCCAGTTTCAGTGACTGCACCACACAGATCATTAATGGTCATCGTCCCAGATCTAGTCTATCAATTCATCTAAATGCAAATGTACAAAGACAGGGCCTAGTGCAGCATGGATCGCTAAATTGCAAAAACGTCAATCTGCCGATTATTGGCAGACTGCGCGTGCTCGAAGACTGAATTGCGATTGCCGTCCATTTGCAGGTTTAGTGAGATGCGATTGCAATTTGACAGGAAGTGACCGCTTGTGGGAGGCAGCATGGCGTTTGTGGGGAGTGGCTGGGAAAAGGCAGGTGGGTCATGGCTGTATTTGGGGCGTATATGTGACGTCAGCTGCGATCGCTTGCGATTAAAAACATGGCACCGGTGCGACTGCATCTGCATTATTCTGAGTAGGCCTGGGTCAACTGCAGCTGTCGATGGTACTCTGTTTCTGCGCGTGGATCACGATTCTGCGACTGAGTACGCAGAGTTGCAATTGCATCGGTGGGCGACTTTTACCACTTCACATGTGATTTTTAGCAGTAGCGGTTTTGAGACATTCTCAATAGCGATCCATGCTGAGTTAGGCCCAGAGTGCAGAGTAATATACAGCAGAATGCAGTAGTCGTCACTGGAACTTTGGTTTTTGGCATATCTGCCTGTTCTACTGCCCAACTGTATTTGCACAACATTTTTATCTAATTACTTGCTCTGTAATACACAGGGTTTGATATCTATTAAAGATCAAGTCGCTTCAGTTGGACTTTACGCAGCTGTACCTAAATTTGCATGATGCAAATGTGCTTGTGCTGATAGCTTCTTTTAAGCTGGATACCCACTAAGATTATCTGTTCAATCTTTCTGGTTGGAGCGAAAATCTGGTAATGCATGGGGGTGATTCTCCAGAAAGTAAACAAAGTCCTGTTCATCACATGCTTTTAAAACATTTTTTTTAATTCATTTTTTCTTTTAAACTGGTCTGTTAAATTGTTGTTCTAGAAAAACTTAATTACTTAGTAGCAATGCCTTACCCTATAATTTAAGACCCACTAAAACAGAGGTTCTCAAACTCGGTCCTCGGGGGCACACACAGTGCATGTTTTGCAGGTAACCCAGCAGGTGCACAGGTGTATTGATTACTCACTGACACATTTTAAAAGGTCCACAGGTGGAGCTAATTATTTCACTTGCGATTCTGTGAGGAGACCTGCAAAACATGCACCGTGTGTGCCCCCGAGGACCGAGTTTGAGAACCTCTGCAATAAAATCTTGGTATCTTGGAGAAGTATGTCGTCTGAATTTGTGTAGCTGTCCCATGCAACACGGAGAATCGTCCATGGAAGCAAATGACAACTGACCATTTGCACCTTAACACTGGAAAGCAAATTTGTTAAATCCATTTGACTTAACCAGTTTATCAGAGCGACCATTTTGGGAGCAAATGGTTGAGTGTCATTTGCTCCCATACATTACCAGATTTTCACTCCAACCAGAAAGATTGGTCAGATAATTGTTAAGTGTGTATACAGCTTAACTCTTTCATCTTAATGTCTACAAACCAATTTAGCACTGGCAGTAATCTGTACTAGTCCAATGTCTCACACTTTTCTTGTCTGACAATTTGTAAATCACACATTTCTCTGACGTCCTAGTGGATGCTGGGACTCCGTCAGGACCATGGGGAATAGCGGCTCCGCAGGAGACAGGGCACAAAATTTAAAAGTTTGACCACTAGGTGGTGTGTACTGGCTCCTCCGCCTATGACCCTCCTCCAAGCCTCAGTTAGGTTTTTGTGCCCGTCCGAGCAGGGTGCAATCTAGGTGGCTCTCCTAAAGAGCTGCTTAGAAAAAGTTTGTTAGGTTTTTTATTTTCAGTGAGTCCTGCTGGCAACAGGCTCACTGCAACAAGGGACTTAGGGGAGAAGAAGTGAACTCACCTGCGTGCAGAATGGATTTGCTTCTTAGGCTACTGGACACTAGCTCCAGAGGGACGATCACAGGTACAGCCTGGATGGGTCACCGGAGCCGCGCCGCCGACCCCCTTGCAGATGCCGAATAGAGAAGAGGTCCAGAAACCGGCGGCAGAAGACGTCTCAGTCTTCATGAGGTAGCGCACAGCACTGCAGCTGTGCGCCATTGCTCTCCGCACACTTCACACCAGCGGTCACTGAGGGTGCAGGGCGCTGGGGGGGGCGCCCTGGGCAGCAATGTAATATACCTATTCTGGCTAAAATATATCACATATAGCCCCTGGGGCTATATGGATGTATTTAACCCCTGCCAGGTTCCAAAAAAACCGGGAGAAGAAGCCCGCCGAAAAGGGGGCGGGGCCTATTCTCCTCAGCACACAGCGCCATTTTCCTGCCCAGCTCCGCTGCGAGGAAGGCTCCCAGGACTCTCCCCTGCACTGCACTACAGAAACAGGGTAAAAACAGAGAGGGGGGGCACTTATTGGCGATATTTATAATATTTGAGCTGCTATAAAGGGAACACACTTATTAAGGTTGTCCCTATATATATATATATATATATATATATATATATATAGCGCTTGGGTGTGTGCTGGCAAACTCTCCCTCTGTCTCCCCAAAGGGCTAGTGGGGTCCTGTCTTCTATCAGAGCATTCCCTGTGTGTCTGCTGTGTGTCGGTACGTGTGTGTCGACATGTATGAGGACGATGTTGGCGTGGAGGCGGAGCAATTGCCTGTAATGGTGATGTCACCCCCTAGGGAGTCGACACCAGAATGGATGGCTTTGTTTATGGAATTACGGGATAGTGTCAGCACGCTACAAAAGTCGGTTGACGACATGAGACAGCCGGCAAACCAGTTAGTACCTGTCCAGGCGTCTCAGACACCGTCAGGGGCTGTAAAACGCCCTTTACCTCAGTCGGTCGACACAGACCCAGACACTGACACTCAATCCAGTGTCGACGGTGAAGAAACAAACGTATTTTCCAGTAGGGCCACACGTTATATGATCACGGCAATGAAGGAGGCTTTGCATATCTCTGATACTGCAAGTACCACAAAAAGGGGTATTATGTGGGGTGTGAAAAAACTACCGATAGTTTTTCCTGAATCAGAGGAACTGAATGAAGTGTGTGATGAAGCGTGGGTTACCCCAGATAGAAAACTGCTAATTTCAAAGAAGTTATTGGCATTATACCCTTTCCCGCCAGAGGTTAGGGCGCGCTGGGAAACACCTCCTAGGGTGGATAAGGCGCTCACACGCTTATCAAAGCAAGTGGCGTTACCGTCTCCTGATACGGCCGCCCTCAAGGATCCAGCTGATAGGAGGCTGGAGAATACATTAAAAAGTATATACACGCATACGGGTGTTATACTGAGACCAGCAATCGCCTCAGCCTGGATGTGCAGTGCTGGCGTGGCTTGGTCGGAGTCACTGTCTGAAAATATTGATACCCTGGATAGGGACAGTATTTTACTGACTATAGAGCAGTTAAAGGATGCATTTCTTTATATGCGAGATGCACAGAGAGATATTTGCACTCTGGCATCAAGAGTAAGTGCGATGTCCATATCTGCCAGAAGAAGTTTATGGACGCGCCAGTGGTCAGGTGATGCGGATTCCAAACGACATATGGAAGTATTGCCGTATAAGGGGGAGGAATTATTTGGGGTCGGTCTATCGGATCTGGTGGCCACGGCAACGGCCGGAAAATCCACCTTTTTACCCCAGGTCACCTCCCAGCAGAAAAAGCCGCAGGCTTTTCAGCCGCAGTCCTTTCGTTCCTATAAGAACAAACGAGCAAAAGGACATTCCTATTTGCCCCGAGGCAAAGGAAAGGGTAAGAGACTGCAACAAGCAGCTCCTTCCCAGGAGCAGAAGCCCTCCCCGGCTTCTACAAAGGCGTCAGCATGACGCTGGGACCTTACAAGCAGACTCAGGGGCGGTGGGGGATCGCCTCAAACATTTCAGCGCACAGTGGGCTCACTCGCAGGTGGACCCCTGGATCCTGCAGGTAGTATCTCGGGGTTACAGGTTGGAATTCGAGATGTCCCCTCCTCGCCGTTTCCTAAAGTCTGCTTTGCCAACGTCTCCCTCCGACAGGGCGACGGTATTGGAGGCCATTCACAAGCTGTATTCTCAGCAGGTGATAGTCAAGGTACCCCTCCTACAACAGGGACAGGAGTATTACTCCACGCTATTTGTAGTACCGAAGACGGACGGCTCGGTAAGACCGATTCTAAAGAGAAGGCGTCTTAATTATCCCTTACTTGGACGATCTCCTGATAAGGGCAAGATCCAGAGAACAGCTGGAGGTCGGAGTAGCACTAACCCAAGTAGTGCTCCAACAACACGGGTGGATTCTGAATTTTCCAAAATCCCAACTGATCCCGACGACACGTCTGTTGTTCCTAGGGATGATTCTGGACACTGTTCAGAAAAAGGTATTTCTTCCGGAGGAGAAAGCCAGGGAGTTATCCGATCTAGTCAGGAACCTCCTAAAACCAGGAAAAGTATCTGTGCATCAATGCACAAGAGTCCTGGGAAAAATGGTAGCTTCTTACGAAGCGATTCCATTCGGCAGATTCCATGCACGAACTTTTCAGTGGGATCTGCTGGACAAATGGTCCGGATCGCATCTGCAGATGCATCAGCGGATAAAATTGTCCACAAGGACAAGAGTGTCTCTGCTATGGTGGTTGCAGAGTGCTCATCTGTTAGAGGGCCGCAGATTCGGCATACAGAACTGGGTCCTAGTGACCACGGATGCCAGCCTGAGAGGCTGGGGAGCGGTCACACAGGGAAGAAACTTCCAGGGCGTGTGGTCAAGCCTGGAGACGTCTCTTCACATAAATATACTGGAGCTAAGAGCAATCTACAATGCTCTAAGCCTGGCAAAACCTCTGCTTCAGGGTCAGCCGGTGTTGATTCAGTCGGACAACATCACGGCAGTCGCCCACGTAAACAGACAGGGCGGCACAAGAAGCAGGAGGGCAATGGCAGAAGCTGCAAGGATTCTCCGCTGGGCAGAAAATCATGTGTTAGCACTGTCAGCTGTGTTCATCCCGGGAGTGGACAACTGGGAAGCAGACTTCCTCAGCAGACACGATCTGCACCCGGGAGAGTGGGGACTTCATCCAGAAGTCTTCCACATGATTGTGGTCCATTGGGAAAGACCAATGGTGGACATGATGGCGTCCCGCCTCAACAAAAAACTGGACAGGTATTGCGCCAGGTCAAGAGACCCTCAGGCAATAGCTGTAGACGCTCTGGTAACACCATGGGTGTACCAGTCAGTGTATGTGTTTCCTCCTCTGCCTCTCATACCAAAAGTACTGAGAATTATACGGCAAAGGGGAGTAAGAACGATACTCGTGGCTCCGGATTGGCCAAGAAGAACTTGGTACCCGGAACTTCAGGAGATGCTCACGGAAGATCCGTGGCCTCTACCTCTAAGACGTGATCTGCTTCAGCAGGGACCGTGTCTATTCCAAGACTTACCGCGGCTGCGTTTGACGGCATGGCGGTTGAACGCCGATCCTAAGGGAAAAAGGCATTCCGGAAGAGGTCATCCCTACCCTGGTAAAAGCCAGGAAGGAGGTGACTGCACAACATTATCACCGCATTTGGAGAAAATATGTTGCGTGGTGTGAGGCCAGGAAGGCCCCGACGGAGGAATTTCAACTGGGTCGATTCCTACATTTCCTGCAAACAGGATTGTCTATGGGCCTCAAATTAGGGTCCATTAAGGTTCAAATTTCGGCCCTGTCGATTTTCTTCCAGAAAGAATTGGCTTCAGTTCCTGAAGTCCAGACTTTTGTAAAAGGAGTACTACATATACAGCCCCCAGTTGTGCCCCCAGTGGCACCGTGGGATCTTAATGTAGTTTTGGATTTTCTCAAATCCCATTGGTTTGAGCCACTCAAATCGGTGGATTTGAAATATCTTACATGGAAAGTAACCATGCTACTGGCCCTGGCTTCAGCCAGGAGAGTGTCAGAATTGGCGGCTTTATCGTATAAAAGCCCATATCTGATTTTCCATTCGGACAGGGCAGAACTGCGGACGCTTCCTCACTTTCTGCCTAAGGTGGTTTCAGCGTTTCACCTGAACCAGCCTATTGTGGTGCCTGCGGCTACTAGCGATTTGGAGGATTCCAAGTTGCTGGACGTTGTCAGAGCATTGAAAATATATATATTTCAAGGACGGCTGGAGTCAGAAAATCTGACTCGCTGTTTATACTGTATGCACCCAACAAGCTGGGTGCTCCTGCTTCTAAGCAGACGATTGCTCGTTGGATTTGTAGCACAATTCAACTTGCACATTCTGTGGCAGGCCTGCCACAGCCTAAATCTGTCAAGGCCCATTCCACAAGGAAGGTGGGCTCATCTTGGGCGGCTGCCCGAGGGGTCTCGCCATTACAACTCTGCCGAGCAGCTACGTGGTCAGGGGAGAACACGTTTGTAAAATTCTACAAATTTGATACCCTGGCTAAGGAGGACCTGGAGTTCTCTCATTCGGTGCTGCAGAGTCATCCGCACTCTCCCGCCCGTTTGGGAGCTTTGGTATAATCCCCATGGTCCTGACGGAGTCCCAGCATCCACTAGGACGTCAGAGAAAATAAGATTTTACTTACCGATAAATCTATTTCTCGTAGTCCGTAGTGGATGCTGGGCGCCCATCCCAAGTGCGGATTGTCTGCAATACTTGTACATAGTTATTGTTACAAAAAAATCGGGTTGTTATTGTTGTGAGCCGTCTGTTCAGAGGCTCCTACGTTTGTCATACTGTTAACTGGGTTCAGATCACAAGTTGTACGGTGTGATTGGTGTGGCTGGTATGAGTCTTACCCGGGATTCAAAATCCTTCCTTATTGTGTACGCTCGTCCGGGCACAGTATCCTAACTGAGGCTTGGAGGAGGGTCATAGGGGGAGGAGCCAGTACACACCACCTAGTGGTCAAACTTTTAAATTTTGTGCCCTGTCTCCTGCGGAGCCGCTATTCCCCATGGTCCTGACGGAGTCCCAGCATCCACTACGGACTACGAGAAATAGATTTATCGGTAAGTAAAATCTTATTTTCTGTCCCTAGAAGAGGAAAACATGTGAAGCTTATTATGTTCCAAGCAAATCAGGCTGTAGCATAATTTGTATTAAGCACAGGGCAGTAAAGGAAGTAAAATCATTTGCCACCACCACCAACACCTTTACCCTCAAAGAACCCATTGTAGTGACATCTACTCCTATTACAGGTTGAGTATCCCTTATCCAAAATGCTTGGGACCAGAGGTATTTTGGATATGGGATTTTTCCGTATTTTGGAATAATTGCATACCATAATGAGATATCAAGGTGATGGGACCTAAAGCTAAGCACAGAATGCATTTATGTTTCATATACACCTTGGGGGTAATTCCAAGTTGATCGCAGCAGGAAATTTTTTAGCAGTTGGGCAAAACCATGTGCACTGCAGGGGGGGCAGATATAACATGTGCAGATAGTTAGATTTGGGTGGGTTATTTTGTTTCTGTGCAGGGTAAATACTGGCTGCTTTATTTTTACACTGCAATTTAGATTGCAGATTGAACTCACCACACCCAAATCTAACTCTCTCTGCACATGTTATATCTGCCCCCCCTGCAGTGCACATGGTTTTGCCCAACTGCTAAAAATTTTCCTGCTGCGATCAACTTGGAATTACCCCCCTTATACACACAGCCTGAAGGACATTTTAGCCAATATATTTTTTATAACTTTGTGCATTAAACAGTGTGTTTACATTCACACAATTCATTTGTTTCATATACACCTTATACACACAGCCTGAAGGTCATTTAATACAATATTTTTAATAACTTTGTATATTAAACAAAATTTGTGTACATTGAGCCATCAGAAAACAAAAATTTCACTATCTCACTCAAAAAAAGTCCGTATTTCGGAATATTTGGATATGGGATACTCAACCTGTAGTACATAACATGCAGCTGAGATTTCCCCAATCAGAGTTAATTAGGAGAAAACAGTCAAGTAAGTGACTCTGCTGAAACGGCATCCATTGTCAAATCTCCATTTACGGAATAAAATTCTACCTAGATGCAGCAACCTCATATAATATATATAGAAACACTATGCATAGGACTTATTAATGCTGTGGATGTGTATACAGTAGTTTTGTCAGCCTATCGAAGATATTTTTTTGTTTGTCATTGTAAAGCAATACACCCAATGCAGGAAATGTTAAATGTTTAATTGTTGTGCAATCATCTTATCACTCTACTTGTGTCGGGTACCGCGTGGAGCTGCTGGAGGCTGGGTTTTTAATACGTCAAACACCATTTGACAAACCACATTGCTGCTACAAAGAAATTTTGTATTTTTATAGACTATCCTCAGTGCCTGTCTCAACCCAATTTAAAAACAAAAACCATGGGATTTGGAAAAACCATTAACTCCAGCTTCCGTGATCTGTTCTTTTTCAATGTCGTTTTTTTTTTTTTGCCCCCTTCTCCGCACAGATATGAGCCGCTAGAACAAATGGTACTAGTGTAGAATGAATCTTATAATAAATTAATTTGTGCTACTGTGTGTGTTTGTCTCTGTAGCTATCAGTTAAGGAAATAAAGTTGGGAGGCAGCTAACATTTGCCATTTTATTTTCCTTTATGAAACAGCCTATTAAATAGTTTGGTCACCCAACCAAACACTGTTGAATAATTGATACAAACATAACTTTCTATGTGACTCACTTGCCAAGCAAATATAATAAAGGAGTGAAATTTTGCAGAAAACAATATTTTATCTTACAACAAAACCTCCCTCCAATTCATTTCTGTACAACTGGGTTATTTTGGCAGATAAGTTTTCAAAACCTGTAAAAAAAAAAAAAAAAAAGCACCCAAAAACTCCAAAACAAGTCTACAATATGTTGAGATCGTAATTTAGCACGTGTGTGTCCCATAAGGGTACATTTACTAATACCCATTTTTAACACTGCCACAATAACCTGCGATTATTGCCAGAACTGCCCAGGTCGCAGCTCAGTGGAATAGGGGCCCTGAAAAATAACCCAGGTCCAGTTACCCCGGAAACCAACCTTGGTAAGGCTGGAGTAGAACAGTGACGTGCGGTGGGGTTGAGGCAGAGACTTTCCTGCCACACTAACGTTTGTGGCAACGTTTTGACTGTATAAATTATATGGCAAATACAAAGAATGTGTTTGAAATATCTTCTTTGCATTATTCTAATAATTTTTATAGCCAAAACTCTGGAGTAAAAAGTCTATGGCACTGCCTCACCTGCTTATATTTTCCGCACATCTCTGATTAACACTAACCAAATTTCCAGGGGTTTATACTGCTGCACCTGTGTATAATGCCCAGATGTACCCTTTGGCTCATATATTGCATGTAAATCTGGCTCTGGTGCTAGCCAGTGGCTCCTAAGCCATTTAGCTCACCGCATGTCCCTGGAGTAGAAATCGGATGACAAGGGTTATGAGACCAGGGTCCCGTTAAAGCCCTATGGAGAGCTGGCTTAGCGGTGCTTGGAGAGGATGATATCTCCAAGCGCCAGCAAAAGAAAGACCTGCCACTAACCTGGGTTCAGCCTGTGGTGTTAACAGGGTTTTCAGACCGCTGTGAGACAGCTTGAAACCAGTGTTCAATTACCCAGATTTGGGTTTTAGGTGGAAGATGGGTATAAAGTGTCTAAAATTAAAAAGTAGAGATGTTGCCCATAGCAACCAATCCTTCTGTTTATCATTTTCTAGAATGCAAGAGTGACATGGTAGCTAGAATCTGATAGGTTGCTGTGGGCAACACCACTTTTTATTTTTAGAAGCATTAGTAAATATGACAGAAGCTCTCAAACGCAGTCCTCAAGGCACCCCTATGGTCTTAAGTTTATCCATGCTTGGGCACAGATTACTTAATTAGCACCTCAGTCAATTTGATTTAACCATCTGTACAGAGCCATGGCTATACCTAAAACCTGGACCCTTGTAGTGCCTTGAGGACCACATTTGAGAACCTCTGCAATAAGCTGTTAATGCCTCTGGGTTGGTTCCTTAGGGCAGTGGTTCCTAAACTCAGGTCTTTGGGCACCACAAAAGCCAAAGTTTTAGGTATATCCCTGCTTGTGCACAGATGGTATAATTAAACTGACCTGAGGTACTAATTAAGTCACTTGTGCCTAAGCATGGCTAGCCTTAAAACGCGGACTGTTGAGGACCAGGTTTGGGAAACACTGCGTGAGGACTTTTATATGAAGGTCTGTTACCCAGCAAGTGGGATACAGAGAAGCTTTAGATCAGGGCTGGCCAAACCAGTCCTCAAGATCTACCAACAGTACACATTTTCCAGACCACCTAGCTGGTGCACAGGTGTAGTCATTACTAATTAAGATGTGCTGCATTCATTCCTAACTGACAATTCTACAGATCTCCAGGAGGCCTGGAAAACATGAACTGTTGGTAGATCTCGAGGACCGGTCTGGCCAGCCCTGCTTTAGATTAAAATTAGAAAAAAACATTGGAGAAAGGGTAAAACAAGGAAACCCTAAAACCAGACGTAGGACCGTATTAAATTGAAGTGGCAACTGCCGTCTAGTCAGGAAAACTGCAGTTTTCCGACTTTTCTTAGGTCTAATCATGATTCGACCTATTCAATGGGGCCGCGGATCCACGTGTTTTGTCGGATTTGCGGCCAAATCAGACAGGTTTTTGGTCCCGTTTTCGACAATGTCAATCCGACTTTAAAAAAAGTCGGATTGACATTGTCGAAAATGGCTAATACCTGTTGGATTTGGCCTCAAATTGCATACTAAACTGTCGGATCCTTTCGATTAGAAAGGATCAGACATCAATTGAATACACCTGGTAGTCTTATGGTGTGTACACACGATAAGATTTTCTTACGATTTTGGCTATATAGTCAAAATCGTAAGGAAAGTTAGTGCAGATCACAAAGTGAAAGTCACCTTGCGATCCCGATGCGCGGTCAGCCTCGCAAGCCTAGATAGACTGTGCAGGCAAGTCATTTTGATTATCTATAGAAGAGATAGTCAAAATTGACACTTAGCCAAAATCACACATAGTCAGTATTGCAAGCATACTCATTATGTGCTTGCGATGGCGACCTAGCCCCTGTCGCATAGTGAGAATCGGGCATATCACGAATCTCACCGTGTGTATGGGCCTTTACTAAGCTACAGGTTCTAGCATCCACAGCCATACGTGCCCAAGGCTGCCTCCTCCACATAATATGTGCAGAAACAAGCTTCATTCTTCCCTTCCCGGCAGCAGTTGATTAGAGTATAAAATATTTGCATATTTACCAAATCTTGCATAAATAATTGTCTGCTTTATTAAGATGCTTTAAAGAATGTTTACAGTGACAGTTAATTATACAGAGATATTATGTAGGACCTAAGAATGGAAGCACAAGATCTCAACCTATTAAATTTACATTTTTTTAAACCTTTTTCTACAAATTTTGAGGCAAAGGAAACTAAACTGGGATAAGGGACACTTTATATTATATACACACAGTATATATATTGTTTCAGACTAGATTAAGACATGGGAAGATGTATTAGAACACATAATAGGGAAAGGTCCCAGGCCATATTAATTTTTCATTTTTGTTCTATTCAATAGTGTTGTTTGTTTTCTTATTTACATAATTAGGTCTATATATGCAGTGGTAAAACAATGAGGTTTGCAAGTCAATAATAAAGTATAAAGAGAAGAGAACTGGGCACAAGGGCTTGGCATACAAATAAATAGACCTTGGGTAAAAGATTTTTATTAAGAATAAAGAAACTCCCTAATTTTAACCATCTTTTACATCAAATATAAATTTGAGTTAGTTCATACAAGCACTTTTCACCCTCTGATTCTCAGAATATACCAGATCTACTGTAGAGAAACCACGCTGATTATAGACATTGGGCCTTTGTGGTTTTTCGGTTAATTAATAGTTGACTTTTTTGTGGTCTGCTGGTGGGAATGGAGTCTTCGGGACTTATCTCAAGCCAGTAAAGGGATGTGAGAGAGCCTGGAGTTCACCACTTTTTATCTTCTCAATCAAAATAGAATCTGAAATGCCAAACATATATGTATATATCTATAAAATAAAAATAAAACACTTTTCTTGTAGTTTTATGTTAACTGCATTTTACTGATCCCAACAGGGCATGGGCTGCACCACAAAGGCAGCCCTAGATAATGTTCTATTTTGGAGTGCTCACTAATAAAATGAGAACATTTCATACTGTATCTCCACACCTACGGCCAGGAAGTCCAGCTGCGGAGACAAGACCTGACCTCTTCACCAGATGAACCTTGGAAGGCATCGATAATCATTACATTACAGGGGCAATAACATTGCAGCTTATTACGAAAGATCCCAGTAGCTACAATATCAGCCATTTGTTGTGTTAAAGCAGAATAACCCTACAGATAAGTCTAGGAACAAAGTGTTCATGTGATTAGGAAAGAGTACAGCTGCCTTCTGTAGGAAGTTGGTTTAAATCCTCGGGCAGGTTTGAAGCTTTTCAGTATCACATGCATACAGGAGCATGGGCCCAAGTTTTCAAGCAGCTTTTCAAATCCTTTGTTTGAGATGTTTGCTGTAGAAGTGTCCTGTGGCCCATTCCTGCATGATGCTTGACTAGTATGATGAACAAGCCAAGTCCATGGAGTAGCCCCAAGTGTAAGGCCATGGATCCATGCGGTAAGGAAAGATCTGGTCACCAGAACTGTGACTTAGCTGGAGCTGTTGGAGGAGGTCGCCTGTATGGGGGAAAAAAAAAAAAAAAAAGTATATAACCAGAGATGGAGAAGACTCCAATATCATATTCTCTCATGGAAAGGTTATATCAGGAATTTATGAGTCAAATCTAAAAATAGTCATTACCTTGGTTGTATTTAATATGTTGGACATGATGGAAACGGCCCCCACCAACATTGCCATTTACACTAAAACCACAGTAACCCTTCATGTACTTACAACTTCGCAACTACGCAAAGATATTAACCTCTGCATCTTCCCTATTACCCCCTTCAGACAAACTAGAATTACTACTCCACTTTCTAACAAGCTGCTTTATTCGGAATTAATAGAAACAGATTTGTCTAAGGCAGGCATTCCCAACCACGGTCCTCAAGGCACACTAACAGTGCAGGTTTTAGTGATATCCAGGCTTCAGCACAGGTGACTTAATTAGTAGCTCAGTTATTCAGATGTAACCATGTGTGCTGCAGCCTGGAGATCACTAAAACCTGTACTGTTGGTGTGCCTTGAGGACCGTGGTTGGGAATGCTTGGTCTAAGGTATGGTCACGTACATATCAAGCTTGGGCTCCTAATATAGCAGAAACAGAGTCATCGGATTACATCCTTAAATATTATCCCAATACGCCAAGATATTTATATTGTTGTACCTTAATGGAAACACACATTTAGGAGGACATTTACTAAGTGATAAGAGTGGAGAAGTTGCCCATGAAAACCAATCAGCACTGAAGTAACATCTATAATTTGCATACTATAAAATGATACAGAGCTGCTGATTGCCCCATCAACCAATTTCTCCACTGGCTCACTTCTCTGCTCTTATCACTGCTTAGTAAATGTCCCCCTAAGTTAATCAACAGAGCATATATTTCACCTATAGAGAAAAATCACTTTGTAACTGAGGAAGTGGGGAAATGTCCAAAATGCAAACAACCTGGAGCTACTCTATTTGTTTTTGGGAATGTAGAAAAGGAGCACGATTTTGGAATAAAGTTTTGGGTCTTATAAGAGACATCACCAAATTACGGCTTCCATTTCATGTTGTACCTATTCTTCCCCACCTAAAAGGAGCATTCACTACCTGACCTGCTTCCATTTCCTATAAAAATCTTAACAGTGGCAAAGAAAGCCCGGTTAGGAAAGTGGACAAAACCAAGTGTCCCATATCTATCCAATGTTCAAAGTGATTTGTTAGACATCCTTTATTTTGAAAGACATTCAGTTTTTCCTGATATAGAAACTGGGGTGAATTTGTTTTACAAGAGATGGGAAGTTTAAATCAGACACCTTGATGACGCATTACAAACTGATATTATGAAAGTGTTTGAAAACACAACAAAAGTATACACACTAGTTGTTGAATAACTGAAGTTATCTCCTGTAAAAGGGCCTGATAATAACATTAAGGTATGATATTTTAAGGCACTAGGTGAACTTATATTATTACCTACTTTATCCAAGATAGAACAAAGACATGATACACGAAACAGCAGGTTTATTAACATATCTGTTTATTATGAGGATTAACATGTCTAGTCAGACGGAATTCCCACCCTCTCATCCTGTTCTCCCCTTATCTTTTTTTTATTTTTTTTTATTTCTTGGTACATCATGTGCAGATATTAGCACCATTTTCTACTGAACGGTCGATGGCATTCTATCACAAAATATGACAATTTAATCTTGATTGAATTTACAGATCATACTTTTTAGTCTTTATAAGGGGCTGATTTTCTTAACTTAAAATCTAGTTATGATCCGGATGTCTTTATTGATGTACATGTTTGCTATTGCATTCTTTTCTTGAACTACATGTATTACCGTATGTATCGGGTGTGGTTCATCAAATCGACAGTGTCTAGGTCGACAATGTTTAGGTCGACCACTATAGGTCGACAGTCACTAGGTCGACATGGATGGAAGGTCGACAGGGTTTCTAGGTCGACAGGTCTGAAGGTCGACAAGGATTTTTTTTTTGTGTCGTTTTCTTCGTAGAGTGACCGGGATCCCAAATTAGTGCACCGCGTTCGCTCGCCATGCTTCGGGCATGGTGCCATCGCTTCGCTCGGCACACTTTACCGTTCCAATTGTAGTCCACGTGGATCGTTAAGTATGAAAAAATTCAAAAAAAGAAAAAATAATTGAAAAACTCATGTCGACCTTTAGACCTGTCGACCTAGCACATGTCAACCTAGAAACCCTGTCGACCTTCCATCCATGTCGACCTAGTGACTGTCGACCTATAGTGGTCGACCTAAACATTGTCGACCTAGACACTGTCGATCTTCAGACCGGATCCCGTATGTATCTTGTGTTAAAAGTTAATAAAAAGAAGTTTAAAAAAAAAACAAAACCCAGTCGCCGATTAGTGTTTTTATCGGTCTGCCACACATTCATAATAAAACTGCTCCGCCCACTCCAACACACAAATATATAAATTAGATAAGGGTTCTTCATGGAACAATTTGTAATCTCATGGAATACACAGCCAGATAGTGAGGTACCTGCAAACTATGGGTACTTGTAAACCTATTTTAGGAGCCTCCTCAAATAACATTTTGGTCAGCTGATGGTTAGTATTGGTGCAGTTGTATTAAAATGAAATATTTTCTTGCTCGGCCGAGGCCATAAACCCTTATTGTCACACTCTGGTTCCTTCAAAGCTCCCTAGACAACTGCTTTCCCTAACTTGGCTGTGACACATACTGGGGGCATTAAGTCTTATTTATATGTGAGAGGCTTGGAGCTACTGTGTGCTTGTCACTGGGACTACTTAAGCCAGTAATGCTGGCTGATTGACCAGGAAAAAGCATCTTGTGCAAAGGTTTTCCTATATAGGGTGGTCTGATACAGGCATGCTCCAGTCCTGCCTGTAGTGCTCCATGCCCTCGGGTATATGGAGAATCTGATAGATGCCGAGTCCAGGCCTGCCTACAGCACCCTACGGACTCTGATATTTGCTGGATCTCATAGATGCATGGTGCAGGCAGTGGTGAATTCCCATTAGGCACGTGCCTACAGGCTGCACTTGGATGCTTGTGTTTGTACTGCCAACCCAGAATGTACCAGTAATTGCAAAATATTTCCACTATACTGTACCATATGCCATCTTGAATGGAGTGTAAATGGGTAGGACATGCACATACTGCACCCGTGAGCTGCCCTACTTAGTAATATGTATACAGTACATAATAAAAAAAAAAAAATTATGTCAGTTTTTTTTTTTATTATTCTATTTAATTGGCTACTATCAAATGAGGTCTTATTACCAATCAATTAAAATAATAAACTTAGGCAAGGGGGGGACTGCCATTACTGTTGTACCTAGGGGCACCCTCACCCCTAAAGTTGCCCCTGCCTGTAGCAACCCATGCATTCAGGTAGGGTTTGGTATGGATGACCGGCGGACGGCATCCCACCCGCCAGAATGCCGGCAGCGTGGCTAGCGCTTAGAGTCCTCTTGCGGGCCTTCTGCGCTTGACACAGGATCTATTCCCACTCTATGGGTGTCATGGACACCCACGAGTGGGAACAGCCCTGTTGCGCTGGGATCCCGGCTGGTGGCACTGTCGGGATTCCAGCGTCGGTATCCTGACAGCTGGTAAATTAAACGCATCCCCCTCAGGTATATGGGGATTCTGATACATGAACAGTCCAGGTTTGCCTGTAGCACTCTATGCACTCAGGTATATGGGTATTCTGACAGATCAGTAGTTACCAAACTCAGTCCTCAAGGACCCCCAAAAGTTCACATTTCCCAGGTCTCCTCCCAGAATCACAAGTGAAATCATTAGCTCCACCTGTGGATCTTTTAAAATGTATCGGTGAGTAATGAATACACCTGTGCACCTGCTAGGTGACCTGGAAATCATGAACTGTTGGGTGTCCTTGAGGACCAAGTTTGGGAACTACTGTGATAGATGCAGAGTCCAGGCTTGCCTATAGCACCTGATACTCTCAGGTACGAGGTGTGTGCAATAAGTTTCTGGATGCTTAAAAAATATATTTACAAAGTGAACATTAAAAATTTTTTCAAAGATTTCACCAGAGCAGTCTATGCAAAGACTTGGTGAAGCAGCTGGACCAGTCTGAGCATGTATATCTTCTACATGCTACACTTCAGCTTTTGGTGACCAAAAACAAATTCCATGCATTTTGCGCTTGATTATCTCCCAGACAGAGTTTGAGCAACTACCATCAAACCTGACCAGCATGTTGCAGCACCAAGTCACTCGAGCCTCCATTTCTGCTCTCGAGTCAGCTGATGGTGCACCCAGTGTGAAGAAACCTTGCTCAGGCCAAGCTTTTCATGGAGTTTCCAGCAGATGGATCCCGCTGAGATGCTTATCTCCTCACCTTTGTGTCTACCTCAACTATGGCCCATATGGCAGAAATATTCTTGGTGATGGCAGATGTAGGTCGGTCACAGCACTTCTCGTCTTCCATGAACAGTCTCCTGGGCGGAAATTCTGCAAACTATTCAAACACAGTGGTTCAGGATGGTGCTTCCTCCACACAAGCAGCTTGCAGTTGATCAAAATTTTCCTGCTGTCAAAGGCCATTCTTGTAGTCATAGAAGATCATGGCTCTCCGGTGGCCTCTGCCAAGTGCCATAACAAGTTCATTAAGGAAGTGAACATGCCGACTTCTTCGGCGTGCAAAGCTGCTTATATATGGTTCCGTGCCTTGACATTTCCCAAGAACTTTGGCGATTCCAGTAAACAACCAGTCAGACTGTGTCTAGTTTACCTATGCACTGCACAGCCGGAAACTAATTGCACAACCCACGTATATGCTGGTACTTTAGGATCTACTGGATCTAATAGATGCACAGTCCAGGCCTGCCTGTAGCACCCAATGCACTGCGGCATATGCTGTATCTCAGGAATATGCTGTATCCTTCATATCTAATTACATACATCCCTTCTGTACAGTCCACACATTTTCCTTTATTCAATCTGACCTCCTCCTGCCACATGGTCAATATTGCTGTGTGACTATCATACAGCTCATCAAGAAACTCTGCAATCTGGCTGGACCATTATGTAATAGCTAGCATCTATCCTTGTGTATCAATAGCAATGCCTATTCCCTATAGATTGTAAACTTGCAAGCATAGCTTTCCTACCTCTATCCTTGTCTATTATAACCCAATTTTGTTTTACCACTGTTGTTTTCAATTGTAAAGCGCAACAGAATATGCAGCGCTATGTAAGAAACTGTTAATAATTAATAACAGATAGATGCACAGTCCAGGACGGCCTGTAGCGCTCCATTTAAAGGACATTTGTAGCCTGCTTTCTGTATACTGAAACAAACTCACAATAGTACTTCTGTACTTGCAGAACATTTGATAGATATACATATACAATCGTTCCCAATGTTTACCCAGCAGGGTCATACATAAGGAGACCAGCACACCACCAAGTAGAAAAATGAAAAAAACATTTAATATTTAAGCAGCATTATCAGGCCTTTTGAAAAGTTATTGGTACTCATCAAAGTTCGCTGAAAAGAGTCCATAATACATCATATCAGCCATCCCTACGGCCCGTTTCGGTTGTTACACCTTCATCATGGGGTCAGCATGATGAAGGTGTAACAACCGAAACGGGCCGTAGGGATGGCTGATATGATGTATTATGGACTCGTTTCAGCGAACTTTGATGAGTACCAATAACTTTTTTCAAAAGGCCTGATAATGCTGCTTAAAATAAGAATTTACTTACCGATAATTCTATTTCTCATAGTCCGTAGTGGATGCTGGGGACTCCGAAAGGACCATGGGGAATAGCGGCTCCGCAGGAGACTGGGCACATCTAAAGAAAGCTTTAGGACTACCTGGTGTGCACTGGCTCCTCCCCCTATGACCCTCCTCCAAGCCTCAGTTAGGATACTGTGCCCAGACGAGCGTACACAATAAGGAAGGATTTTGAATCCCGGGTAAGACTCATACCAGCCACACCAATCACACCGTACAACTTGTGATCTGAATCCAGTTAACAGCATGATAACAGAAGGAGCCTCTGAAAAGATGGCTCACAACAACAAAAAACCCGATTTTTGTAACCATAACTATGTACAAGTAATGCAGACAATCCGCACTTGGGATGGGCGCCCAGCATCCACTACGGACTATGAGAAATAGAATTATCGGTAAGTAAATTCTTATTTTCTCTGACGTCCTAGTGGATGCTGGGGACTCCGAAAGGACCATGGGGATTATACCAAAGCTCCCAAACGGGCGGGAGAGTGCGGATGACTCTGCAGCACCGAATGAGAGAACTCCAGGTCCTCCTCAGCCAGGGTATCAAATTTGTAGAATTTAGCAAACGTGTTTGCCCCTGACCAAATAGCAGCTCGGCAAAGTTGTAAAGCCGAGACCCCTCGGGCAGCCGCCCAAGATGAGCCCACTTTCCGTGTGGAATGGGCTTTTACAGATTTTGGCTGTGGCAGGCCTGCCACAGAATGTGCAAGCTGAATTGTACTACAAATCCAACGAGCAATCGTCTGCTTAGAAGCAGGAGCACCCAGCTTGTTGGGTGCATACAGGATAAACAGCGAGTCAGATTTTCTGACTCCAGCCGTCCTGGAAACATATATTTTCAGGGCCCTGACTACGTCCAGCAACTTGGAATCCTCCAAGTCCCTAGTAGCCGCAGGCACCACAAATAGGTTGGTTCAGGTGAAACGCTGAAACCACCTTAGGGAGAAACTGAGGACGAGTCCTCAATTTCGACCTGTCCGAATGGAACATCAGATAAGGGCTTTTTCAGGATAAAGCCGCCAATTCTGACACGCGCCTGGCCCAGGCCAGGGCCAACAGCATGACCACTTTCCATGTGAGATATTTTAACTCCACAGATTTAAGTGGTTCAAACCAATGTGACTTTTGGAACCCAAAACTACATTGAGATCCCAAAGTGCCACTGGAGGCACAAAAGGAGGCTGTATATGCAGTACCCCTTTTACAAACGTCTGAACTTCAGGGACTGAAGCTAGCTCTTTTTGGAAGAAAATTGACAGGGCCGAAATTTGAACCTTAATGGACCCCAATTTCAGGCCCATAGACACTCCTGTTTGCAGGAAATGTAGGAATCGACCTAGTTGAATTTCCACCGTCGGGCCTTACTGGCCTCGCACCACGCAACATATTTTCGCCAATTGCGGTGATAATGTTTTTGCGGTAACATCCTTCCTGGCTTTGATCAGGATAGTGATGACTTCATCCGGAATGCCTTTTTTCCTTCAGGATCCGGCGTTCAACCGCCATGCCGTCAAACGCAGCCGCGGTAAGTCTTGGAACAGACAGGGTCCTTGCTGGAGCAGGTCCCTTCTTAGAGGTAGAGGCCACGGATCCTCCGTGAGCATCTCTTGAAGTTCCGGTTACCAAATCCTTCTTGGCCAATCCGGAGCCACAAATATAGTGCTTACTCCTCTCCATCTTATCAATCTCAGTACCTTGGGTATGAGAGGCAGAGGAGGGAACACATACCCTGACTGGTACACCCACGGTGTTACCAGAGCGTCTACAGCTATTGCCTGAGGGTCCCTGGACCTGGCGCAATACCTGTCGAGTTTTTCCCAACGGTTTATAATCATGTGGAAGACTTCTGGGTGAAGTCCCCACACTCTCCCGGGTGGAGGTCGTGCTGAGGAAGTCTGCTTCCCAGTTGTCCACTCCCGGAATGAATACTGCTGACAGTGCTATCACATGATCTTCCGCCCAGCGAAGAATCCTTGCAGCTTCTGCCATTGCCCTCCTGCTTCTTGTGCCACCCTGTTTATGTGGGTGACTGCCGTGATGTTGTCCGACTGGATCAACACCGGCTGACCTTGAAGCAGAGGTCTTGCTAAGCTTAGAGCATTGTAAATGTCCCTTAGCTTCAGGATATTTATGAAGTGATGTCTCCAGGCTTGACCATAAGTCCTGGATATTCCTTCCCTGTGTGACTGCTCCCCAGCCTCGCAGGCTGGCATCCGTGGTTACCAGGACCCCGTCCTGAATGCCGAATCTGCGGCCCTCTAGAAGATGAGCACTCTGCAACCACCACAGGAGGGACACCCTTGTCCTTGGTGACAGGGTTATCCGCTGATGCATCTGAAGATGCGACCCGGACCATTTGTCCAGCAGGTCCCACTGGAAAGTTCTTGCGTGGAATCTGCCGAATGGGATTGCTTCGTAGGAAGCCACCATTTTACCCAGAACCCTTGTGCATTGATGCACTGAGACTTGGCTCGGTTTTTAGGAGGTTCCTGACTAGCTCGGATAACTCCCTGTCTTTCTCCTCCGGGAGAAACACCTTTTTCTGGACTGTGTCCAGGATCATCCCTAGGAACAGAAGACAAGTCGTCGGAACCAGCTGCGATTTTGGAATATTGAGAATCCAACCGTGCTGCAGCAACACTACCTGAGATAGTGCTACACCGACCTCCAACTGTTCCCTGGATCTTACCCTTATCAGGGAATTGTCCAAGTAAGGGATAACTAAAATTCCCTTCCTTTGAAGGAATATCATCATTTCGGCCATTACCTTGGTAAAGACCCGGGGTGCCGTGGACCATCCATACGGCAGCGTCTGAACTGATAGTGACAGTTCTGTATCATAAACCTGAGGTACCCTTGGTGAGAAGGGTAAATTTTAACATGAAGGTAAGCATCCTTGATGGCCCGAGACATCATGTAGTCCCCTTCTTCCAGGTTCGCAATCACTGCTCTGAGTGACTCAATCTTGAATTTGAACCTCTGTATGTAAGTGTTCAAAGATTTTAGATTTAGAATCGGTCTCACCGAGCCGTCCGGCTTCGGTACCACAACAGTGTGGAATAATACCCCGTTCCCTGTTGCAGGAGGGGTATCTTGATTATCACCTGCTGGGAATACAGCTTGTGAATGGCTTCCAAAACTGTCTCCCTGTCAGAAGGAGACATCGGTAAAGCCGACTTTAGGAAACGGCGAGGGGGAGACGTCTCAAATTCTAATTTGTACCCCTGAGATATCACCTGAAGGATCCAGGGGTCTACTTGCGAGTGAGCCCACTGCGCGCTGAAATTCATTGAGACGGGCCCCCCACCGTGCCTGATTCTGCTTGTAAAGCCCCAGCGTATACTGAGGGCTTGGCAGAGGCGGGAGAGGGTTTCTGTTCCTGGGAACTGGCTGATTTCTGCAGCATTTTTCCTCTCCCTCTGTCACGGGGCAGAAATGAGGAACTTTTGGCCGCTTATCCACGAAAAGACTGCGCCTGATAATACGGCGTCTTCTCATGTTGAGAGGCGACCTGGGGTACAAACGTGGAATTCCCAGCTGTTGCCGTGGCCACCAGGTCTGAAAGACCGACCCCAAATAACTCCTCCCCTTAATAAGGCAATACTTCGAAATGCCGTTTGGAATACGCATCACCTGACCACTGACGTGTCCATAACCCTCTACTGGTAGAAATGGACAACGCACTTAGACTTGATGCCAGTCGGCAAATATTCCGCTGTGCATCACGCATATATAGAAATGCATCTTTCAAATGCTCTATAGGCAAAAATATACTGTCCCTATCTAGGGTATCAATATTTTCAGTCAGGGAATCCGACCACGCCAACCCAGCACTGCACATCCAGGCTGAGGCGATTGCTGGTCGCAGTATAACACCAGTATGTGTGTAAATACATTTTAGGATATCCTCCTGCTTTCTATCAGCAGGATCCTTAAGGGCGGCCATCTCAGGAGAGGATAGAGCCCCTACAAGCGTGTGAGCGCTTTATCCACCCTAGGGGGTGTTTCCCAACGCACCCTAACCTCTGGCGGGAAAGGATATAATGCCAATAACATTTTAGAAATTATCAGTTGTTATCGGGGGAAACCCACGCATCATCACACACCTCATTTAATTTCTCAGATTCAGGAAAAATAAGAATTTACTTACCGATAATTCTATTTCTCGTAGTCCGTAGTGGATGCTGGGGACTCCGTCAGGACCATGGGGATTAGCGGCTCCGCAGGAGACAGGGCACAAAAATAAAGCTTTAGGATCAGGTGGTGTGCACTGGCTCCTCCCCCTATGACCCTCCTCCAAGCCTCAGTTAGGATACTGTGCCCGGACGAGCGTACACAATAAGGAAGGATCTTGAATCCCGGGTAAGACTCATACCAGCCACACCAATCACACCGTACAACTTGTGATCTGAACCCAGTTAACAGTATGACAAAACGTAGGAGCCTCTGAACAGACGGCTCACAACAATAACAACCCGATTTTTTTGTAACAATAACTATGTACAAGTATTGCAGACAATCCGCACTTGGGATGGGCGCCCAGCATCCAATACGGACTACGAGAAATAGAATTATCGGTAAGTAAATTCTTATTTTCTCTAACGTCCTAAGTGGATGCTGGGGACTCCGTCAGGACCATGGGGATTATACCAAAGCTCCCAAACGGGCGGGAGAGTGCGGATGACCCTGCAGCACCGAATGAGAGACTCCATGTCCTCCTCAGCCAGGGTATCAAATTTGTAGAATTTAGCAAACGTGTTTGCCCCTGACCAAGTAAATGCTCAGCAAAGTTGTAAAGCCGAGACCCCTCAGGCAGTCGCCCAAGATGAGCCCACTTCCTTGTGGAATGGGCTTTTTCTGATTTTGTCTGTGGCAAGCCTGCCACAGAATGAGCAAGCTGAATTGTACTACAAATCCAGCGAGCAATCGTCTGTTTAGAAGCAGGAGCACCCATCTTGTATGGTGCATACAGGCTAAACAGCGAGTCAGATTTTCTGACTCCAGTCGTCCTGGAAACATATATTTTCAGGGCCCTGACAACGTCAAGTAACTTGGAGTCCTCCAAGTCCCTAGTAGCCGCAGGTACCACAATAGGTTGGTTCATGTGAAAAACAGAAAACACCTTAAGGAGAAATTGAGGACGAGTCCTCAATTCTGCCCTGTCAGAATGAAAAATTAAGTAAGGGCTTTTATATGATAAGCCGCCCATTCTGACACACGCCTGGCTGAAGCCAGGGCTAATAAAATATTTCACATGGAAGGTGAAGATTCTAAGTCCACAGTGGTGAGTGGATCAAACCAATGTGACTTTAGGAAACTCAAAACAACATTGAGATCCCAAGGTGCCACTGGGGGCACAAAAGGAGGCTGTATATGCAGTACCCCTTTTACAAACGTCTGAACTTCAGGCACTGAAGCCAGTTCTTTCTGGAATAAATTTGACAGGGTCGAAATTTGAACCTTAATGGACCCTAATTTTAGGCCCATAGACAGTCCTGTTTTCAGGAAATGTAGGAAACGACCCAGTTGGAATTCCTCTGTAGGGACCTTCTTGGCCTCACACCACGCAACATATTTTTGCCAATTGCGGTGAAAATGTTTTGCGGTTACATCCTTCCTGGCTTCGACCAGGGTAGGGATGACTTCATCTGGAATGCCCTTTCAGGATCCGGCGTTCAACTGCCATGCCGTCAAACGCAGCCGCGGTAAGTCTTGGAACAGACAAGGCCCCTGCTGGAGCAGGTCCTTTCTTAAAGGTAGAGGCCACGGTTCTTCCGTGAGAATCTCTTGAAATTCCGGGTACCAAGTCCTTCTTGACCCATCCGGAACCACGAGTATCGTTCTTACTCATCTCCTTGATTCTCAGTACTTTTGGTATGAGATGCATAGGAGGGAACACATACCATGACTGGTACACCCACAGTGTTACCAGAGCGTCCACCGCTATTGCCTGAGGGTCCCTTGACCTGGCGCAATATCTGTCTAGTTTTTTGTTCAGGCGGGACGCCATCATGTCCACCTTTGGTTTTTCCCAACGGTTTACAATCATGTGGAAGACTTCCCGCTGAAGTCCCCACTCTCCCGGGTGGAGGTTATGCTGAGGAAGTCTGCTTCCCAGTTTTCCACTCCCGGAATTAACACTGCTGAGAGTGTTATCACATGATTTTTCGCCCAGCGAAGAATCCTTGCAGTTTCTGCCATTTCCCTCCTGCTTCTTGTGCCGCCCTGTTTTCGTGGGCGACTGCCGTGATGTTGTCCCACTGGATCAATACCGGCTGACCTTGAAGCAGAGGTCTTGCTAAGCTTAGAGCCTTGTAAATTGGCCTTAGCTCCAGTATATTTATGTGGAGAGAAGTCTCCAGACTTGATCACACTCCCTGGAAATTTTTTCCTTGTGTGACTGCTCCCCAGCCACTCAGGCTGGCATCCGTGGTCACCAGGACCCAGTCCTGAATGCCGAATCTGCGGCCCTTTCATAGATGAGCACTCTGCAGCCACCGCAGAAGAAACACCCTTGTCCTTGGAGACAGGGTTATCCGCTGATGCATCTGAAGATGCGATCCGGACCATTTTCCCAGCAGATCCCACTGAAAGGTTCTTGCGTGAAATCTACCGAATGGGATCGCTTTGTAAGAAACCACCATTTTTCACAGGACCCTTTGTGCAATGATGCACTGATACTTTTCCTGGTTTTAGGAGGTTCCTGACTAGCTCGGATAACTCCCTGGCTTTCTTCTCCGGGAGAAAACATCCTTTTCTGGACTGTGTCCAGAATCATCCCTAGGAACATTAGACGTGTTGTCGGAAAAAGCTGCGATTTTGGAATATTTAGAATCCACTCGTGCTGTCGTAGAACTACTTGAGATAGTGCTACTCCGACCGCCAACTGTTCTCTGGACCTTGCCCTTATCAGGAAAGCGTCCATATTTCTTTTAGGAAGAATCATTATTTCGGCCATTACCTTGGTAAAGACCCGGGGTGCCGTGGACAATCCAAACGGCAGCGTCTGAACTGATAGTGACAGTTCTGTACCACGAACCTGAGATACCCTTGGTGAGAAAGGCAAAATTTGGACTTGTAGGTAAGCGTCCCTGATATCCAGTGACACCATATCGTCCTGGTTCGCTATCACTGCTCTGAGTGACTCCATCTTGATTTGAACCCTTGTATGTAATTGTTCAAATCTTTTAGATCTCACCGAGCCGTTTGGCTTCAGTACCACAATATAGTGTGGAATAATACCCCTTCCCTTGTTGTAGGAGGGGTACTTTGATTATCACGTGCTGGGAATACAGCCTGTGAATTTTTTTCCAATACTGCCTCCCTGTCGGAGGGAGACGTTGGTAAAGCAGACTTCAGGAACTTGTGAGGGGAAGACGTCTCGAATTTCCAATGTACACCTGGGATACTACGTGTAGGATCCAGGAGTCCACTTGCGAGTGAGCCCACTGCGTGCTGAAACTCTTGAGATGACCCCCCACCGCACCTGAGTCCGCTTGTATGGCCCCAGCGTCATGCTGCGGACTTGGCAGAAGCTGTGGAGGACTTCTGTTCCTGGGAATGAGCTGCCTGCTGCAGTCTTCTTCCCTTTCCTCTAACCCTGGGCAGATATGACTGGCCTTTTGCCCGCCTGCCTTTATGGGTACGAAAGGACTGAGACTGAAAAGACTGTGTCCTTTTCTGCTGAGATGTGACTTGGGGTAATAAAAGTGGATTTTCCAGCTGTTGCCATGGCCACCAGGTCCGATGGACCGCCCCTTTATACGGCAATACTTCCATGTGCCGTCTGTAATCTGCATCACCTGACCACTGTCGTGTCTATAAACATCGTCTGGCAGATATGGACATCACATCTACTCTTGATGCCAGAATGCAAATATCCCTCTGCGCATCTCGCATATATAGAAATGCATCCTTAAAATGCTCTATAGTCAATAAAATATTGTTCCTGTCAAGGGTATCAATATTTTCAGTCAGGAAATCCGACCAAGCCCCCCCAGGGCTGCACATCCAGGCTGAGGCGATTGCTGGTCGTAGTATAACACCAGTATGTGTGTATATACTTCTTAGGATATTTTTCAGCTTCCTATCAGCTGGCTCCTTGAGGGCGGCCGTATCTGGAGACGGTAACGCCACTTGTTTTTATAAGCGTGTGAGCGCCTTATCCACCCTAAGGTGTGTTTCCCAACTCGCCCTCACTTCTGGCGGGAAAAGGTATACCTCCAATAATTTTCCATCGGAGGAAACCCACGTATCATCACACACTTTAATTTATCTGATTCAGGAAAAACTACAAGTAGATTATTCCCACCCTACCCTTATATGTGGTACTTGTGGTACTTGTAGTATCAGAAATATGTAACACCTCCTTCATTGCCCTTAACATGTAACGTGTGGCCCTAAAGGAAAATACGTTTGTTTCTTCACCGTCGACACTGAAGTCAGTGTCCGTGTCTGTGTCGACCAACTGAGGTAAATGGGCGTTTTTACAAGCCCCTGACGGTGTCTGAGACGCCTGGACAGGTACTAATTTGTTTGCCGGCCGTCTCATGTCGTCAACCGACCTTGCATCGTGTTGACATTATCACGTAATTCCTAAATAAGCCATCCATTCCGGTGTCGACTCCCTAGAGAGTGACATCACCCATACAGGCAATTTGCTCCGCCTCCTCACCAACATCGTCCTCCTACATGTCGACACACACGTACCGACACACAGCACACACACAGGGAATGCTCTGATAGAGGACAGGACCCCACTAGCCCTTTGGGGAGACAGAGGGAGAGTTTGCCAGCACACACCAAAAACGCTATAATTATACAGGGACAACCCCTTATACAAGTGTTTTCCCTTATAGCATTTTCACATATGTAATCATATCGCCAAATAAGTGCCCCCCCTCTCTGTTTTAACCCTGTTTCTGTAGTGCAGTGCAGGGGAGAGCCTGGGAGCCTTCCTCTCAGCAGAGCTGAGCAGGAAAATGGCGCCGTGTGCTGAGGAGAATAGGCCCCGCCCCCTAAAACGGCGGGCTCTTCTCCCGGAGTTTGTGAGATCTGGCAGGGGTTAAATACATCCATATAGCCTCAAGGGCTATATGTGATGTATTTTAGCCATAAAAAAGGTATAATACATTGCTGCCCAGAGTGCCCCCCCCCCAGCGCCCTGCACCCTCAGTGACCGCTGGTATGAAGTGTGCTGACAACAATGGCGCACAGCTGCAGTGCTGTGCGCTACCTTATGAAGACTGAAAGTCTTCTGCCGCCTGTTTCTGGACCTCTGGACCTCTTCAACTTCGGCATCTGCAAGGGGGGTCGGCGGCGCGGCTCCGGGACGAACCCCAGGGTGAGACCTGTGTTCCGACTCCCTCTGGAGCTAATGGTGTCCAGTAGCCTAAGAATCCAATCCATCCTGCACGCAGGTGAGTTGAAATTCTCTCCCCTAAGTCCCTCGATGCAGTGAGCCTGTTGCCAGCAGGACTCACTGAAAATAAAAAACCTAAAAAACTTTTTCTAAGCAGCTCTTTAGGAGAGCCACCTAGATTGCACCCTGCTCGGACGGGCACAAAAACCTAACTGAGGCTTGGAGGAGGGTCATAGGGGGAGGAGCCAGTGCACACCACCTGATCCTAAAGCTTTATTTTTGTGCCCTGTCTCCTGCGGAGCCGCTAATCCCCATGGTCCTGACGGAGTCCCCAGCATCCACTTAGGACGTTAGAGAAACTACAGGTAGTTTTTCCTCACCGAACATAATACCCCTTTTTGGTGGTACTCGTATTATCAGAAATGTGTAAAACATTTTTCATTGCCTCAATCATGTAACGTGTGGCCCTACTGGAAGTCACATTTGTCTCTTCACCGTCGACACTGGAGTCAGTATCCGTGTCGGCGTCTATATCTGCCATCTGAGGTAACGGGCGCTTTATAGCCCCTGACGGCCTATGAGACATCTGGACAGGCACAAGCTGAGTAGCCGGCTGTCTCATGTCAACCACTGTCTTTTATACAGAGCTGACACTGTCACGTAATTTCTTCCAACAGTTCATCCACTCAGGTGTCGACCCCCTAGGGGGTGACATCACTATTACAGGCAATCTGCTCCGTCTCCACATCATTTTTCTCCTCATACATGTCGACACAAAAGTACCGACATACAGCACACACACAGGGAATGCTCTGATAGAGGACAGGACCCCACTAGCCCTTTGGGGAGACAGAGGGAGAGTTTGCCAGCACACACCAGAGCGCTATATATATACAGGGATAACCTTATATAAGTGTTTTTCCCCTTATAGCTGCTGTATAGTTAATAATGCGCCTAATTTGTGCCCCCCTCTCTTTTTTAACCCTTTCTGTAGTGTAGTGACTGCAGGGGAGAGCCAGGGAGCTTCCCTCCAACGGAGCTGTGAGGGAAAATGGCGCCAGTGTGCTGAGGAGATAGGCTCCGCCCCTTTATCGGCTGCCTTATCTCCCGTTTTTTTATGTATTTTGGCAGGGGTTAAATGCATCCATATAGCCCAGGAGCTATATGTGATGCATTTTTTGCCATCCAAGGTGTTTATTATTGCGTCTCAGGGCGCCCCCCCCAGCGCCCTGCACCCTCAGTGACCGGAGTGTGAAGTGTGCTGAGAGCAATGGCGCACAGCTGCAGTGCTGTGCGCTACCTTGTTGAAGACAGGACGTCTTCTGCCGCCGATTTTCCGGACCTCTTCTGCCTTCTGGCTCTGTAAGGGGGCCGGCGGCGCGGCTCTGGGACCCATCCAAGCTGGGCCTGTGATCGTCCCTCTGGAGCTAATGTCCAGTAGCCTAAGAAGCCCAATCCACTCTGCACGCAGGTGAGTTCGCTTCTTCTCCCCTTAGTCCCTCGATGCAGTGAGCCTGTTGCCAGCAGGTCTCACTGAAAATAAAAAACCTAAACTAAAACTTTCGCTAAGAAGCTCAGGAGAGCCCCTAGTGTGCACCCTTCTCGTTCGGGCACAGAGATCTAACTGAGGCTTGGAGGAGGGTCATGGGGGGAGGAGCCAGTGCACACCAGATAGTCCTAAAGCTTTCTTTAGATGTGCCCAGTCTCCTGCGGAGCCGCTATTCCCCATGGTCCTTTCGGAGTCCCCAGCATCCACTAGGACGTTAGAGAAATATTAAATGTTTTTTTCATTTTTCTACTTGGTGGTGTGCTGGTCTCCTTATGTATGACCCTGCTGGGTAAACATTGGGAACGATTGTATTACTAGGAATTGACACGGCACCCCTGGATCTCATTTAAGTGTGTGCGCTTCATTTCTGGACTTTACATATAGATATACATATAGAATGTAGGACAAAACCTTATCATAAACGTGCATATCTGTAAGTCTCAGTGCTATACACTTCATATAAGCCTCCCTAATAATTTAGTTTCTCTTCAATACCCCAGCATCAGAATTTTCTACCTTACAGAGTAATAAGTACTGTGAATCTTTGCAAGGGACTCTGAAAAAATAAACAATAATAATAATAATAAATATATTATATATATATATATATATATATATATATATATATATATATATATATATACACACACATATACATAAACACATATACACAGTATATATATATATATATATATATACACACACACATACATACACAGTATATATATATATATATACACACACATACACACAGTATATATATATATATATATATATATATATATACACACACACACTGTATATATATATATATATATATATATATATATATATATATATACACACACACACACATACACAGTATATATATATATATATATATATATATATATATATACACACATATACACACACACACACACACACACACATATACACAGTATATATATATATATATATATATATACACACATACTTTTTTTTTTTTTTCATTGTGTACAATTGTAAAGCGCAACGGAATTTGCTGTGCTATATAAGAAACTGTTTATATTATATACAATGCCTTGCTAAAGTATTCACCCCCCTTGGCTTTTTACCTATTTTGTTACATTAAAAAAATATGAAATTACAGGTTGTAATCTACATGTTATGTGATGGATCTGCACAAAATAGTCTAAGTTGGTGAAGTGAAATGAGAAATTTATATAAAAAATACTTTTTTAAAAATAAAAATCTGAAAATTGGCATGTGCATATGTATTCACCCCCTTTGATATGAAGCCCCTCAAAAGTTCTGGTGCAACCAATTACCTTCAGAAGTCACATAATTAGTTAAATGAAGTCCACCTGTTTGCAATCTAAGTGTCACATGATCTGTCAGTATAAACACACCTGTTTGAAAGGCCCCAGAGGCTGCACCACCACTAAGCAAGAGGCATCACACAATGAAGACCAAGGAGCTCTCCAAACAAATCACGGACAAAGTTGTTGAGAAGTACAAGTCAGGGTTGGGTTATAAAAAAAAATATATCCAAATCTTTGATGATCCCTCGGAGCACCATCAAATCCATCATCTTCAAATGAAAAGAACATGGTGCCACAACAAACTTGCCAAGAGAGGTCCGGCCACCAAAACTCACAGACCGGGTAAGGAGGGCCTTAATCAGAAAGACAGCACAGAGACCAAAGGTAACCATGAAGGAGCTGCAGAGTTCCACAGCAGAGAGTGGTGTATCTGCGCATGTGACCACAATAAGTCGTACACTCCATAGAGCTGGGCTTTATGGTAAAGTTGCCAGAAAAAAGCCATTACTTAAGTGTTAAAAATAAGAAGGCATGTTTTGAGTTTGCCAAAAGGCATGTGGACGACTCCCCAAATGTATGGAGAAAGGTGCTCTGGTCAGATGAGACTAAAATTTCACTTTTCGCCCACCAAAGAAAACACTATGTCTGGCGTAAACCCAGCACATCCCATCACCCCAAGAACACTATCCCCACAGTGAAACATGGTGGTGGCAGAATCATGCTGTTGGGATGTTTTTCAGCAGCAGGGACCGGGAAACTGTTTCAAGTCGACGGAAAGATGGATGGTGCTAAATACAGGGATATTCTTGAGCAAAACCTGTTTCAGTCTGCCTGTGATTTGAGACTGGGACAGATGTTCACCTTCCAGCAGGACAATGACCCGAAGCATACTGCTAAAGCAACACTCGAGTGGCTTAAGGGGAAACATTTAACTGTGTTGGAATGGCCTAGTCAAAGCCCAGATCTCAATCCAATTGAGAATCTGTGGTCAGACTTGAAGATTGCTGTTCACAAGTGGAAACCGTGCAACATGAAGGAGCTGGAGCAGTTTTGCCTTGGCATGGGCAAAAATCACAGTGGCAAGCTCAGAGAGACTTATACAAAGCGACTGCAACAGGGTAGACACACCAGGAGGGGTACAACAAATGATTGATGGCCTAGCTAGGCTTGAGAAATGGTCAAGAACATGGCAACTACAGTTTAATGCTAAAAAAAAGCAAAATCATGCACTTGGGTCTCAAAAACCCAAAGGCTAAATATAGTATAAAGGGTACTATAATGGAAACTACTGAGGAGGAAAGGGATTTAGGAGTCACTATTTCAAGTGACTTAAAGGCAGGAAAGCAATGCAACAAAGCAATGAGAAAGGCAAGTCAGATGCTTGGTTGCATAGGGAGAGGAATCAGTAGCAGGAAAAAAGAAGTAATAATGCCACTGTATAGGTTATTGGTACGGCCTCATCTGATTATCTAAAGGATAAAAAGGGGCAGACTAGATGGGCCAAGTGGTTCTTATATGCCGTCAAATTCTATGTTTCTATGACTTGCAGCTGTAATTGCCGCAAAAGGTGGCTCTACAAAGTACTGACTTTAGGGGGAGGGAGAGGGGGGGGGGGGGGGGCGGGGGCATAGTTATGCACACTTAAGTTTCTCTGACGTCCTAGTGGATGCTGGGAACTCCGTAAGGACCATGGGGAATAGCGGCTCCGCAGGAGACTGGGCACAACTAAAGAAAGCTTTAGGTCACCTGGTGTGCACTGGCTCCTCCCACTATGACCCTCCTCCAAGCCTCTTTTAGATTTTGTGCCCGGCCGAGGTTGGATGCACACTAGGGGCTCTCCTGAGCTTCTAGAAAGAAAGTATAGAATTAGGTTTTTTATTTTCAGTGAGACCTGCTGGCAACAGGCTCACTGCAGCGAGGGACTAAGGGGAGAAGAAGCGAACCTGCCTGCTTGCAGCCAGCTTGGGCTTCTTAGGCTACTGGACACCATTAGCTCCAGAAGGATCGACCGCAGGCCCAGCCTTGGTGTTCGGTCCCGGAGCCGCGCCGCCGTCCCCCTTACAGAGCCAGAAGCAAGAAGAGGTCCGGAAAATCGGCGGCAGAAAACATCAGTCTTCACCAAGGTAGCGCACAGCACTGCAGCTGTGCGCCATTGCTCCTCATACACACTTCACACTCCGGTCACTGAGGGTGCAGGGCGCTTGGGGGGGGCGCCCTGAGCAGCAATAAAAACACCTTGGCTGGCAAAAATACCACAATATATAGCCCCAGAGGCTATATATGTGGTAAATACCCCTGCCAGAATCCAGAAAAAAGCGGGAGAAAAGTCCGCGAAAAAGGGGCGGAGCTATCTCCCTCAGACACACTGGCGCCATTTTCTCTTCACAGTGCAGCTGGAAGAAAGCTCCCCAGGCTCTCCCCTGTAGTTTTCAGGCTCAAAGGGTTAAAAAGAGAGGGGGGGGGGAACTAAATTTAGGCGCAATATTATATATACAAGCAGCTATTGGGGAAATTTCACTCAGTTATAGTGTTAATCCCCACATTATATAGCGCTCTGGTGTGTGCTGGCATACTCTCTCTCTGTCTCCCCAAAGGGCTTTGTGGGGTCCTGTCCTCAGTCAGAGCATTCCCGGTGTGTGTGCGGTGTGTCGGTACAGCTGTGTCGACATGTTTAATGAGGCTTATATGGTGACGGAGCAGATGCCGATAAATGTGATGTCGCCCCCTGTGGGGCCGACACCAGAGTGGATGGTTAGGTGAAAGGTATTAACCGACAGTGTCAACTCTTTACATAAAAGGGTGGATGACGTAACAGCTGTGGGACAGCCGGCTTCTCAGTCCGCGCCTGCCCAGGCGTCTCAAAGGCCATCAGGGGCTCAAAAACGCCCGCTCACTCAGATGGCAGACACAGATGTCGACACGGAGTCTGACTCCAGTGTCGACAAGGTTGAGACATATACACAATCCACTAGGAACATCCGTGACTTGATCCCGGCAATAAAAAATGTGTTACACATTTCTGACATTAACCCAAGTACCACTAAAAAAGGGTTTTATGTTTGGGGGAAAAAAGCAGGCAGTGTTTTGTTCCCCCATCAGATGAATGAATGAAGTGTGTGAAAAGCGTGGGTTCCCCCCGATAAGAAACTGGTAATTTCTAAAAAAGTTACTGATGGCGTACCCTTTCCCGCCAGAGGATAAGTTACGCTGGGAGATATCCCCTAGGGTGGATAAGGCGCTCACACGGTTGTCAAAAAAGGTGGCACTGCCGTCTTAGGATACGGCCACTTTGAAGGCACCTGCTGATAAAAAGCAGGAGGCTATCCTGAAGTCTGTATTTACACACTCAGGTACTAGACTGAGACCTGCAGATCGTGCTGCTGCAGCGTGGTCGGTGACACTGTCAAACATGAGAACATATTAAAGACGTCGTCTTATATATGAGGGATGCACAGAGGGATATTTTGCCGGCTGGCATCCAAAATGAATGTAATGTCCATTCTGTCAGGAGGGTATTAGAGACCTGTCACTGGACAGGTGATGCTGAATTTAAAAGGCGCATAGAGACTCTGCCTTATAAGGGTGAGGAATTATTTGGGGATGGTCTCTGGGACCTCGTATCCATTACCTCAGGTTTCCTCACAGACTAAGAAAGCACTGTATTATCAGGTACAGTCTTTTCGGCTTCAGAAAAGCAAGCGGGTCAAAGGCGCTTCCTTTCTGTACAGAGACATGGGAAGAGGGAAAAAGCTGCACCAGTCAGCCTGTTCCCAGAATCAAAATTCTTCTCTCGCTTCCTCTGAGTCCACAGCATGACGCGGGGGCTCCACAGGTGTAGCCAGGTACGGTGGGGGGCCGTCTCAAAAATTTCAGCGATCAGTGGGCTCGCTCACAGGTGGATCCCTGTTTCATTCAAGTAGTATTTCAGGGGTACAAGCTGGAATTCGAGATGTCTCCCCCCCCGCCGTTTCCTCAAATATGCCTTGCCGACAACTCCCTCATGCAGGGAGGCTGCGCTAGAGGCAATTAATAAGCTGTATTCCCAGCAGGTAATACTCAAGGTGCCCCTACTTCAACAAGGACGGGGTTACTATTCCACACGGTTTGGGGTACCGAAACCGCATAGTTCGGTGTGACCCATTTTATATTTAAAATCCTTGAACACATACATAAAAAAATTCAAGTTCAAGATGGAATCGCTCAGGGCGGTTATTGCAAGCCTGGACGAGGGGGATTACATGGGATCCCGGGACATCAAGGATGCTTACCTGCATGTCCCCATTTACCATCCTCGCCAGGAGTACCTCAGATTTGTGGTACAGGATTACCATTACCAAGTCCAGACACTGCCGTTTGGACTGTACATGGCACCGAGGGTGTTTACCAAGGTAATGGCCGAAATGATGATACTCCTTCGAAAAAAGGGAGTTTTAATTATCCCGTACTTGGACAATCTCCTTAAAAGGGCAAGGTCCAAGGAGCAGTTGCTAGTCGGGGTAGCACTATTTTGGTAAGTGCTACAACAGCACGGTTGGACTCTAAACAGTCCAAAGTCACAGCTGGTTCCTACGACACGTCTACTGTTCCTGGGGATGGTTCTGGACACAGAACAGAAATAAGTGTTTCTCCCGGAGGAGAAAGCCAAGGAGCTGTCATCTCTAGTCAGAGACCTCCTGAAGCCAAAACAGGTATCGGTGCATCATTGCACGCGAGTCCTGGGAAAAAATGGTAGCTTCCTACGAAGCAATCCCATTCGGCAGGTTCCATGCAAGAACTTTTCAGTGGGACCTGTTGGACAAGTGGTCCGGATCACAGCTTCAGATGCATCGGCTGATAACCCTGTCTTCAAGGACCAGGGTATCTCTACTGTGGTGGCTGCAGAGTGCCCATCTTCAAGAGGGCCGCAGGTTCGGCATACAGGACTAGGTCCTAGTGACCATGGATGCCAGCCTTTGAGGCTGGGGGGCAGTCACACAGGGAAAAAAACTTCCAGGGACTTTGGTCAAGTCAGGTGACTTCCCTACACATAAATATTCTGGAACTGAGGGCCATTTACAATGCCCCGAGTCAGGCAAGGCCTCTGCTTCAAAACCAGCCGGTACTGATCCAATCAGACAACATCACGGCAGTCGCCCATGTAAACCAACGGGGCGGCACAAGAAGCAGGATGGCGATGGCAGAAGCCACAAGGATTCTCCGATGGGCGGAAAATCATGTGTTAACACTGTCAGCAGTGTTCATTCCCGGAGTGGACGACTGGGAAGCAGATCTTCTCAGCAGACACGACCTCCACCCGGGAGAGTGGGGATTTCATCCAGAAGTCTTCCAAAGGATTGTACACCATTGGGAAAGGCCACAGGTGGACATGATGGCGTCCCGCCTCAACAAAAAGCTATAAAAGATATTGCGCCAGGTCAAAGGACCCTCAGGCGATAGCTGTGGACGCTCTGGTAACACCGTGGGTGTACCAGTCGGTTTATGTGTTCCCCCCTCTGCATCTCATACAAAAGGTACTGAGAATAATAGGAAGGCGAGGAGTAAGAACGATACTCGTGGTTCCGGATTGGCCAAGAAGAGCTTGGTACCCAGAACTTCAAGAAATTATATCAGAGGACCCATGGCCTCTGCCGCTCAGACAGGACCTGCGGCAGCAGGGGCCCTGTCTGTTCCAAGACTTACCGCGGTTACGTTTTGACGGCATGGCGGTTGAACGCCGGATCCTAAAGGAAAAGGGCATTCCGGAGGAAGTCATTCCTACGCTGATTCAAGCCAGGAAAGATGTAACTGCAAAACATTATCACCGCATATGGCGAAAATATGTTGCTTGGTGTGAGGCCAAAAAAGGCCCCAACAGAGGAATTTCAACTAGGTCGATTTCTGCATTTCCTACAAGCAGGAGTGTCTATGGGCCTAAAATTAGGCTCCATTAAAGGTACAGATCTCGGCTCTGTCGATTTTCTTCCAGAAAGAACTAGCTTCAGTACCTGAAGTTCAGACATTGTAAAAGGAGTGCTGCATATTCAGCCCCCGGTTGTGCCTCCAGTGGCACCTTGGGTTCTCAACGTGGTGTTGAGTTTCTTAAAATCACATTGGTGTGAGCCACTAAAAACCGTGGATCTAAAATATCTCACGCGGAAAGTGGTCATGTTATTGGCCTTGGCTTCGGCCAGGCGTGTATCAGAATTGGCGGCTTTGTCATATAAAAGTCCTTATCTGATTTTCCATATGGATAGGGCAGAATTGAGGACTCGTCCCCAGTTTCTCCCTAAGGTGATATCAGCTTTTCACTTGAACCAACCTATTGTAGTGCCTGCGGCTACTAGGGACTTGGAGGATTCCAAGTTACAGGACGTAGTCAGGGCCTTGAAAAATTATGTTTCCAGGACGGCTAGAGTCAGGAGAACTGACTCGCTGTTTATCCTGTATGCACCCAGCAAGCTGGGTGCTCCTGCTTCTAAGCAGACTATTGCTCGCTGGATTTGTAGCACAATTCAGCTGGCGCATTCTGCGGCTGGACTACCGCAGCCAAAATCTGTAAAAGCCCATTCCACAAGGAAGGTGGGCTCATCTTGGGCAGCTGCCCGAGGGGTCTCGGCTTTCCAACTTTGCCGAGCTGCAACTTGGTCAGGGGCAAACACGTTTGCTAAATTCTACAAAATTGATACCCTGGCTGAGGAGGACCTGGAGTTCTCTCATTCGGTGCTGCAGAGTCATCCGCACTCTCCCGCCCGTTTGGGAGCTTTGGTATAATCCCCATGGTCCTTACGGAGTTCCCAGCATCCACTAGGACGTCAGAGAAAATAAGATTTTACTCACCGGTAAATCTATTTCTCGTAGTCCGTAGTGGATGCTGGGCGCCCATCCCAAGTGCGGATTGTCTGCAATACTTGTATATAATTATTGCCTAACTAAAGGGTTATTGTTGAGCCATCTGTTGAGAGACTCAGTTATATTCATACTGTTAACTGGGTATAGTATCACGAGTTGTACGGTGTGATTGGTGTGGCTGGTATGAGTCTTACCCGGGATTCAAAATCCTTCTTTATTATGTCAGCTCGTCCGGGCACAGTGTCCTAACTGAGGCTTGGAGGAGGGTCATAGTGGGAGGAGCCAGTGCACACCAGGTGACCTAAAGCTTTCTTTAGTTGTGCCCAGTCTCCTGCGGAGCCGCTATTCCCCATGGTCCTTACGGAGTTCCCAGCATCCACTACGGACTACGAGAAATAGATTTACCGGTGAGTAAAATCTTATTTTTTCTGTTATTTCGTCCTATTTGTTGTAAGCTTCACAATAAAAAAAAACAAAACACACATCTTCAAAGTTGTAGCCTTGTTCTGTGAATGAAATGATGCAAACCTTCAAACAATCCATTTTAATTCCAGGTTGTAAGGCAATAAAACATGAAAAATTAAAAGTTTGTTTATCTCAGTTGTATATTAGATGTGGTTCCCCTATTTGTAATTTTGAAGATGCACTTGATGCAGCACTACCACTGTAGTTTTAGTTATACATTGTAGTCATTGTTATTAGCTAATCCTCAAATCATTATCTGGATGGCAGAGCCGCAGAGATAAATAGAAGCACATAGAACAAAAAACTATGCTTAGAAAGTTTGTATGATGAAATAAAAGTGGTCTTCAGGTAACCATTTGGAGAGCACTGGAGTGATTATGAAAGCCGTATTAACTATAATGAGTTATCGGCTAATGAGAACAAAACTTTCACAGATTTCAACTTGGTATCAAGCTCTTATTCGGACAGTGACCTCACCAAAGGTGGCCACACCAAGAAACAATTAGATATGCTCCATGTTAGGGTATTATCAACATGTAGTTTGCATTCCGGTTATTGTGCGCTAGAATAAAGAGCGAAGACATTTCCAGTTCCTAAGTATGCCGGTGCCTCATTATGGACATTGCGCAATAGATTTCATTTACATCTATTTGAATGTAGAAGAGCCATCCAACTGGAATGGTAACAAAAAAAATCTACCATTCAGAGAAATTTGAATGGTAGATTTGGAAAAAAGTGTGACAGCAGATATCATTACTTCCAGACAGTGGAACCGTAACTATTCAAGCTCTCTCCCCTAATGCTTTCTAGCAGCTACGTCACCTCTTCCTCCAAACATGCCCCAGTTTCACCCATACTTAATAAATCCTCACTTCACCTTGACTCCCTAAACTACTGTCCTGTCGCTCTCCTTTGCAATGTCTCCAATCTTGAGAGCATTGTCCCTTTCCACCCATTCACTTCAAGCTATTTCACTGAAACAGCTCTCCCCATGGTCAGCAATGATGTTCTCATGGCCAAATCTAAGAGTTGCATCTCTCCCCTCATCCTCCTTCAACACTGACAACCACTGTGACTTTGTCCTATCTTTGGGCCTAATTCAGACCTGATTGCTGGACGATTTTTGCTGTCCTGCGATCAGATAGTCGCCGCCTACAGGCATGTGTAGCACTGCTGTACAAACTACTTTTGTGCAGTCTCTGCGCAGCCCAGGACTTACTCAGCCGCTGTGATCACTTCAGCCTGTCCGGGACCGGATTTGATGTCAAACACCCTCCCTGAAAACGCTTGGACACGCCTGCGTTTTTCCAGACACTCCCTGAAAAGGGTCAGTTGCTACCCACAAACACCTTCTTCCTGTCAATCTCCTTGCGAATGCCTGTGCGATTGCTTTTTATGCACGATCCCGTCGCTATGCACCTATGCCTGGTGCAGTCATCCGATACGTCTGCGCATTACGGTGCATACGCATGCGCAGTACAGACCTGATCGCAGGCTGTGAGAAAACACAGACTAGCGATCAGGTATGACTTACCCCCTTTGTTCAAGTGCTACCTCTCCAAGCACTCCATTTCTATATCTACCTGTCTCTGCCTCCCACTCAGTTCTTACTTGTAGGCATCCCACGAGAGTCCATTTTTTGGTCCCCTTCTGTTCTCCCTCTACATATCTTACTTGGAAATGTAATCAGCTCCTTCAGCCTTCGATACCATCTAGAAGCTAAAGACAATCAAATCCTCCTCCCTCAATGTCTCACCCTTCATCCTCCCACATCTCCAGTTGCCTATCTGACTTCTCCTTCTCCTCCTGGATGAACCAAAATTAGTTTATTCCTTTCCAGGGTACATCCTCCACTCCCTCCCACGCCCAGTTTTTGTGGATATCAACCTCCATTCTGTTCCCCAAATACACCTCCTAGGTGTCATTCTCATTTCCACTCTTTCCTTCACTGCCCACATTCAGGCGACGTCAAATCAACCAACTCCTCTCCCACAATATTACTAGGAACTGGCCCTTCATTACCCCTCCCACCAATACGCTCAGTCACACTCATCATTTCCTCAGACTGCTGTAACCTCATCTTGTTAATGCTGCTGCTCAGTACATTTTCTTCTTATATCATACAGCAACCTACTTCACTGGCTTCCTATCTCGCTCAAAATCTAGTTAGAAAACTTCTCCCTCTCAATTACAATGCCTTAAGTCACTCCTCCCCTCCCTACAACCCTAACCTCATCTCTAGCCACACTCCCTCTTGGCCCACTACACTTCTCTGACCAACGCCCATCCTCCACGCTCGTATCTACCTCTTACGTCGCTTACAAAATTTCATTTAAGGCAACCCCATTCCCTAGAACTCACTCCCTCAACCAGTCAGATCAGCTTTAAACACAACATACATTTTAGCTAAACCAGCCCATCCGTGTAACTCATGTGTTCACCTCCAAAGTGCATCCTTTCCAGTTCATGTAAGCTCCCTCTTGTTCCTCCCTCATATATTCCATATCACCAGTGCTCCACTGCCTTGTCCCCTTCAGTGATTCTGACTGCTCACCCATACTTTGGGTACAAGATCAGAGGACTGAATAGACTCCCACCTGTGACACCTGCTAGCTTCAACCCAATTGCCAAACCCACGATCCAGTTATCTGTCCACCCAGTTTATGATACATATTGTTCTAAGTAAAGAAGAAGCAACAAAACATACTTAGCCATTACTTTGTATACAGGAGGAACATTTATACGCCCCTTAACTGTAAAATGCGAGATGAGTTATATGAATGGTTAATAAAAGACTCTAAACCAGGGTGGGGAACTTTCGGCCCTCCAGCTGTTGTTGAACTACACATTCCAGCATTCCCTGCAACAGTTTTAACACGGCCAAATAGCAAAAATGTACCAAGGCATGCTGGTATGTGTAGTTCAACAACAGCTGGAGGGCCGAAGGTTCCCCATCTCTGCTCTAAACAATGGTGAAGACTGAAGGAAGCTAGTTTGTCAGTACCAGATTCTGTGAAAAACAGCTTTGGTGGCAAATAAACTTGGTTTCTGGGAAGACTGATTACATCTGAGGTAGTATGGGTAGAAATTTTTCTTTGTCTTACGTCCTAGAGGATGCTGGGGACTCCAAAAGGACCATGGGGTATAGACTGAATCCGCAGGAGCTTGGGCACACTATAAAGACTTAAACTGGGTGTGAACTGGCTCCTCCCTCTATGCCCCTCCTCCAGACCTCAGTTAGACTTTGTGCCCAGGACTGACTGGACACACACTAGGGGAGATCTACTGAGTTTCTCTGGAAAAAGACTTTTGTTAGGTTTTTTATTTTCAGGGAGACCTGCTGGCTACAGGCTCCCTGCATCGTGGGACTGAGGGGAGAGAAGTCAGACCTACTTCTTCTTAGTTAAGGGCTCTGCTTCTTAGGCTACTGGACACCATTAGCTCCAGAGGGTTCGATCACTTGGTTCGCCTAGCTGCTTGTTCACGGAGCCGCGCCGTCACCCCCCTCACAGAAGCCAGAAGAAAGAAGCCGGGTGAGTATTAGAAGAACCGAAGACTTCAGTGACGGCAGAAAACTTCAGTAACGGAGGTACAGCGCAGCGGTAGCGCTGCGCTCAATGCTCCCACACACTTCACCAACGGCACTCACAGGGTGCTAGGGGGGAGTGCCCTGGGCAGCAGTTACTGAGGTTTTGGTTGCCCCCGCCAGTTTCCAGATTCAAATTTTAGCGGCTATAGCGCGCCAGAAGGGGGCAGGGCTTAGCCGCACATTGCTCACCAGCGCCATTTTCTCCTATTCTACAGCGCTGCAGAGACGCTGCCCGGATCTCCGAGCTCCCGCAAGTACACGGGGAGGAAAAATGGGGGGGGGGGGGGCCACATAAATTTGGCGATTTTCAATTTCTACTGTCGGCGCTGAGCATACTACTAGCTTCTGTCAGTGTATGGGTGCTGGGGTGTGAGCTGGCATACTCTCTCTGTGTTCTCCCTAGGGCTTCTCTGTGGGTCTGTCCCCGGGCTTGTGGACTGTGTGAGTGTGTCGGCACGAGGTGTCGACATGTCTGAGCCTGGGTGTTCCTCCCCGGAGGAAGTTATGGGGGCTGCAGAAAAATATTTAAGTATGTGTCTGTCGGCACAGCCGCCTGCTGATTGGATGACTATGCTGAGTACACTGAATACGAATGTGGCTTTATTGTCCAAGAGACTAGATAAATCTGATTCTCAAACACAAACATGGAGACAGTCTGTGGAGGACGCATTGTCTCAGGTACAAACAGTATCAGGGTCACAGAAGCGTGCTTTTAACCAGATGGCAGATACAGGTACCGACACAGACTCTGACTCCGATGTCGATTTGAATGAGGCTTCTTTGCATCCACGAGTTGTCAAGAGCATTCAGTACATGATTATAGCCATTAAAGAGGTTTTACGTATGTCTGAGGAACCTGCAGTTCCTGACATAAGGGTTTGTTTATTTAAAGGGAAAAGACCTGAGGTAAAATTTCCCCCCTCTCATGAGATGAATGAGCTTTGTGAAAAGGCTTGGGAGTCGCCTGAAAAACGGTGGCAGATTCCCAAAAGAATTTTGATGGCATATCCTTTCCCCTCTGACGATAGGGACAAATGGGAGTCGTCTCCAAATGTGGACAAAGCTCTCTCACGATTGTCCAAGAAGGTGGAGCTTCCGTCTCCTGACACGGCTGCTCTCAAGGATCCGGCGGATCGCAAGCTGGAGACGACATTGAAGTCCATTTTCGTCAATACTGGTGCATTGCTCAGACCTGCTGTGGTGTCGGTATGGGTGAGTAGTGCTATTGCAAAGTGGGCTGAGAATTTGGCTTCTGACATGGATGCTCTTGATAAAGAGAATATTCTTTTGGCTCTTGGTTATATCAAGGACACTGCAGATTACCTAAAGGATGCGGCAAGGGATGTTGGACTCTTGGGATCAAGAGCCAATGCCATGGCGATTTCGCCCAGGAGAGCCCTGTGGATTCACCAATGGAATGCTGATGCCGACTCCAAGAATATGGAAGCTCTCCCTTTTAAAGGTAGTGTCTTGTTCGGTGACGGCCTGGCTGACCTGGTGTCGACCGCTACGGCGGGTAAGTCATCTTTTCTTCCCTATGTTCCCACACAACAGAAAAAGGCACCCCATCAGCAGATGCAGTCCTTTCGGCCTAATAAATACAAAAGAGGTAAGGGCTCGTCCTTCCTCACTTCAAAGGGTAGAGGTAGGGGAAAGAAGTCGCCTGCAGTGTCGGGCACCCAGGACCAAAAGTCCTCCCCTGCCTCTACCAAGTCTACTGCATGACGCTGGGGCTCCCCAGGGAGAGTCCCTACCGGTGGGGGGGCCGTCTCCAATTCTTCAGTCAGGTCTGGGCTCGTTCGGCCTGGATCCTTAGGTCTTAGACATAGTGTCCCAAGGGTACAGACTGGCGTTTCAGGAGATGCCCCCCAACCGGTTTTTCGTGACAGCTTTGCCAACTTCTCTTCCCGAAAGAGAGGTGGTGAAGGAGGCGATACAAAAGTTGTGTCAACAGAGGGTCGTGGTGCCGGTTCCCCCCGTCAGATCGGGGGAAAGGGTTCTATTCGAGCCTCTTTGTGGTACCGAAGCCAGACGGTTCGGTCAGACCGATTCTGAACCTAAAATCCCTCAATCCATACTTGAAAACTTTCAAGTTCAAGATGGAGTCTCTTCGAGCGGTGATCTCCAGCTTCGAAGGGGGGGATTTTATGGCGTCAGTAGACATAAAAGATGCCTACTTACACATCCCAATTTTCCCTCCTCATCAGGCTTTCCTGAGGTTCGTGGTGCAGGATTGTCATTACCAATTTCAAGCGTTGCCGTTTGGGCTTTCCATGGCCCTGAGGGTGTTCACCAAGGTAATGGCAGAGATGATGGTCCTCCTTCGCGAGCAAGGGGTCACAATTATCCCGTACTTGGACGATCTCCTGATAAAGGCGAGGTCCAAAGAACAGTTGTTAAGAAATGTGGATCTCTCTCTGTCGGTTCTGCGGCATCACGGTTGGATGATAAATTTGCCAAAGTCTCAGTTGATCCCGACCACTCGGCTGTCCTTCCTGGGCATGGTCCTGGACACGGAGATACAGAAAGTGTTTCTTCCAGAGATCAAAGCTCTGGAAATCCAGACCATGGTCAGGGAGCTTCTGAGGCCGTCTAGGGTGTCGATTCATCAATGCACTCGGGTACTAGGGAAGATGGTTGCGGCTTACAAAGCCATTCCGTTTGGCAGGTTTCATGCCCAGGTGTTTCAGTGGGATCTACTGAAAAACTGGTCCGGGTCTCACCTGCACATGCACCGGAAAATAAGTCTATCTTCCAGGGCCAGGATTTCGCTCCTGTGGTGGCTGCAAGGCTCTCACCTTCTAGAGGGGCGCCGATTCGGAATCCAGAACTGGGTCCTGCTGACAACAGATGCAAGTCTCCGAGGCTGGTGCACGGTCACGCAAGGAAGAAATTTCCAGGGAAAATGGTCAAGCCAGGAATCTTGTCTCCACATAAATGTTCTCGAGTTGCGAGCCATTTCCAACAGCCTGCTGCAAGCACAGAACCTTCTTCAGGGTCTCCCTGTCCTGATCCACTCGGACAACATAACAGCGGTGGCGTACGTAAACCGTCAAGGCGGAACATGGAGCAGGGTGGCTATGGACGAGGCCACAAGAATCCTACGCTGGGCGGAACAGCACGTGAGCGCTCTGTCAGCAGTCTTCCTCAGCAGACACGATCTCCATCCGGGAGTGTGATGAAGAGGTATTTGCAGATGTGACAAAGCGTTGGATAATTCCTCTGATAGACATGATGGCGTCTCGCCTCAACAAGAAGCTTCCGAGGTATTGTTCCAGGTCAAGGGACCCCCAAGCCAGTGCAGTGGACGCCCTGGTGACTCCGTGGGTGTATGTGTTCCCTCCGCTTCCTCTCATTCCGAAGGTGCAGAGGATCGCAAGATGAACAAGGGTTCAGGCGATACTCGTCGTTCCAGATTGGCCACGGAGGGCCTGGTATCCAGATCTTCAAGAATTACTAGTGGAAGATCCCTGGCCGCTTCCTCTAAGAGAGGACCTGGTGTTGCAGGGGCCCTGCGTGTTTCCGGACTTACCGCGGCTGCGTTTGACGGCGTGGAAGTTGAGCGCCAAATCTTAGCTCGGAAGGGTATTCCCGGGGAGGTCATCCCCATTCTCCTTAAAGCTAGGAAGGAGGTTACGGCAAAATATTATCACCGTATTTGGAGGAAATATGTTTCATGGTGTGAGACCAAAGCAGCTCCGGCGGAGGAGTTTCACTTGGGTCGGTTCCTCCATTTTTTGCAGGCAGGCGTAGATGCAGGCCTGAAATTGGGTTCCATAAAAGTGTAGATTTCGGCTTTATCTATTTTCTTTCAGAAAGAATTGGCCGTCCTTCCCGAGGTTCAGACTTTTGTGAAGGGAGTGCTGCATATCCACCCTCCATTTGTGCCGCCGGTGGATCTTGAAGTGGTCTTGCAGTTCCTTATATCTCACTGGTTTGAACCATTGCGTAAGGTTGAGTTAAAGTTTCTCACTTGGAAAGTGGTCATGCTTTTGGCTCTGGCATCGGCTAGGCGAGTGTCAGAGTTGGCGGCCTCGTCTTGCAAGAGCCCTTATTTGATCTTACATTCGGATAGAGCGGAATTGAGGACTCATCAGCAGTTTCTGCCGAAGGTGGTTTCTTCGTTTCACATTAACCAACCTATTGTGGTGCCTGTGGCTACGGATGCTGTGGCGGTTCCAAAGTCTCTTGATGTTGTAAGAGCTTTGAGAATTTATGTCGCCAGAACGGCTCTTACCAGGAAAACAGAGGCTTTGTTTGTCCTGTATGCTTCCAACAAGATTGGAAATCCTGCTTCTAAACAAACTATTGCTCGCTGGATTTGTAATACGATTCAGCAGGCTCATTCTTCGGATGGGCTACCGTTGCCGAAGTCGGTAAAGGCCCATTCTACTAGGAAGGTGGGCTCTTCTTGGGCGGCTGCCGGAGAATTCTTGGCACTTCAGCTTTGCAGAGCAGCTACGTGGTCAGGTTCAAACACATTTGCTAAGTTTTACAAGTTTGATACCCTGGCTGATGAGGACCTCATGTTTGCTCAATCGGCGCTGCAGAGTCGTCCGCACTCTCCCGCCCGGTCTGGAGCTTTGGTATAGAACCCATGCTCCTTTTGGAGTCCCCAGCATCCTCTAGGACGTAAGAGAAAATAGGATTTCAATACCTACCGGTAAATCCTTTTCTCCTAGTCCGTAGAGGATGCTGGGCGCCCATCCCAGTGCGGACTGTTACTTGCAGTTGTAGTATTACTGGTTGTATCTGTTTACACATGGGTTGTGTATTTGGTTATTCAGCTTGTTGCTGTTAGTTCATACGGTTATCTGGTTTCATACTACTCCAGTTGTACGGTATGTTGTGGTGTGGGCTGGTATGTTTCTCGCCCTTTGTTTAAACAAAAATCCTTTCCTCTAAATGTCAGTCTCTCCTGGGCACAGTTCCTATAACTGAGGTCTGGAGGAGGGGCATAGAGGAAGGAGCCAGTTCACACCCAGTTTAAGTATTTAAAGTGTGCCCAAGCTCCTGCGGATCCCGTCTATACCCCATGGTCCTTTTGGAGTCCCCAGCATCCTCTACGGACTAGGAGAAAAGGATTTACCGGTAGGTATTAAAATCCTATTTTCACATACGGGAAAGTGAGAATGTCAATCTACAATAAATTCTCCATTTTGTTGGCATAAAAGATCTGGTGCTCTGTGCATGAGACAAGGCTGGTTGGTGGGAACCGGTCCGTAGCATTCGGCACCAGCTGTATGTGACTGGAGCATATACTTGTCTGGTAGAACTAAATAACAGACATTAAAGGGAGCCCAGTACAGAGGATACCCAGTCATGGATTACATTCAGCTGGCTTTCCGCAGGGATAATGTGCATGATTCTACCTACAGATAGTAGTAGTGCTTAGTACCGACTCTGCAAAAACCCTTCTCTCAAGCCCATCAGACAGTGACATTAAGGACATGACAGGAGACCTAAATCAGCTGATCGCAGCAGACAGAACCTTCCAGTGTGGTAAATAAGGTAATGTGAACGTGTAGGCACTGAAATGCTGTCAAAGCATAAGAATATATAAGGATTAATGGCCACAAGCTGTCACTCTACTATGGATCACCTTCCATTGCAGATGTAAGGGTCCTAGGAGTGTTCCTGGCTACTGTCTGCATACCATCCCACTCTCACTGCTGGCTGGGGATATAGGATTGTGGTTTGAGAAGTAAGGAAATCGAAACGAAATTCTGAGGGTTTCCTCCAGAACAATGGGTTATACCAACTTTGTTGTGCGGTTACTGCAAAACTAATAGCAAGTATTCATTGTGTTAAGATACACTAGTGCAAGGGTTAGACAGTCCTTGCTACTAGTCACAAGGTTGCACCGGAGCATTCTTACAGTGGCACCTACAGGCCCAGTCCTTCTACTAGCTACACCAGGCCTGGCCAACACGCGACTCTCCAGCTGTTGCAAAACTACAAGTCCCAGCATGCCCTGCCACAGTTTTCAATTAGGGAATGCTAAAACTGTGTCAGGGCATGCTGGAACGTGTAGTTTCACAACAGCTGGAGAGCCAAAGGTTGGCCAGGCCTGAGCTACACACTACACTGCTCCTCCTCCTCCTCTCACAGGGGGACCTGTTTGATGCACTAGTATCTCTGCTCTAGTGCAGTGATGTGCAACAGGTAGCCCTACAAGGCATCACTTGGCCCCCATCCCCATCCTGCATTATTGTCAGGTGTGTTCAGATTTTCTGATGTTATTACCGATAGGGGTCTCTTTTTTTTTTTTGTAAGGGATGTGGTATGTTGGGCCGACAGTCATCACATCTAAACATAAATAATGCCGACTTGATAAAATGTGGACCTAACATGCCTGGAGGCCCAGTGGTCAATTACCTGTTCCCGGCGGCAGCGATGTCTCCAACATCTTTTTCCGGGTCCCGGCGGTCATGTATGCAGCAGTACCGGCATAGACGACTCTGCAGCATTCCCGTATTTTCGCCCTAATCCTAACCTTCGATGCATAACCCATGCCCCTCCACCTAACCCTTCAGGTGGCACCTATCCACAGTCATTCTGGGAATGTCGACGTTTCAGATAACAGCATACTGAACATATAGACAGTCTGATGATGGTGACCCACTGCACCATGTCAATATACTGTTGATCATCTGACCAGATAAGTTTTGTAAGGGCCATGAAGTGGATCAGATTGCCTACCACTAAAGTAGTGTGTTATAGCAGTTCTCACAAATATGGACATTCTCAGGAAACACTGTTTTAGGCAGGGAAATGAGTAACTCATTTAGGAAGTGTCCAAAAATTAGTTGTAACTGTCAAAAATTAAATCATCAAATGTACAATAAAGTAACAAACCAGCATTTGAAAAATTAACAGCAGGAATCAAAACCACAAAATAGGTCAACTTGCTATAAATATAAGGGGGAGTTATAGGGAGTAATAAGAGGCAATACAGGATGAGGTTATATGAAGTCATATGAGGAGATATAGGGAGAGGTTATATGGAGTAATAAGAGGAGATATAGGGAGAAGTTATATGGAGTAATATGAGGAGATATAGGGAGAGGGTATAGGGAGTAATAGGAGGAGATATAGGGAGAGGTTATAGGGAGTAATAGGAGGAGATATAGGGAGAGGTTATAGGGAGTAATAGGAGAAGATATAGGGAGAGGTTATATGGAGTAATAGGAGGAGATATAGGGAGAGGTTATATGGTGTAATAGGAGGAGATATAGGGAGAGGGTATATGGAGTAATAGGAGGAGATATAGGGAGAGGGTATATGGAGTAATAGGAGGAGATATAGGGAGAGGTTATAGGGAGTAATAGGAGGAGATATAGGGAGAGGTTATAGGGAGTAATAGGAGGAGATATAGGGAGAGGTTATATGGAGTAATAGGAGGAGATATAGGGAGAGGTTATATGGTGTAATAGGAGGAGATATAGGGAGAGGGTATATGGAGTAATAGGGAGAGGGTATATGGAGTAATAGGAGGAGATATATGGAGTAATAGGAGGAGATATATGGAGAGGGTATATGGAGTAATAGGAGGAGATATATGGAGAGGGTATATGGAGTAATAGGAGGAGATATAGGGAGAGGGTATATGGAGTAATAGGAGGAGATATAGGGAGAGGTTATAGGGAGTAATAGGAGGAGATAGGAGGAGACATAGGGAGAGGTTATAGGGAGTAATAGGAGGAGATATAGGGAGAGGTTATAGGGAGTAATAGGAGGAGATATAGGGAGAGGTTATAGGGAGTAATAAGAGGAGATATAGGGAGAGGTTATAGGGAGTAATAAGAGGAGATACAGGGAGAGTTTATACGGAGTAATAGGAGGAGATACAGGGAGAGGTTATAGGGAGTAATAGGAGGTGATATAGGGAGAGGTTATATGGAGTAATAGGAGATACAGGGAGAGGGTATATGGAGTAATAGGAGGAGATATAGGGAGAGGTTATACGGAGTAACAGGAGATACAGGGAGAGGGTATATGGAGTAATAGGAGGAGATATAGGGAGAGGTTATACGGAGTAACAGGAGATACAGGGAGAGGGTATATGGAGTAATAGGAGGAGACACAGGGAGAGAGTATATGAAGTATTAGGAGGGGATATAGGGAGAGGAAATATGGAGTAACAGGAGGTATAGGAAGAGGTTATACGGAGTAACCGGAGATATAGGGAGCGGTTATACGGAGTAATAGGAAATAAGAAGGGTTATATAGCACAGTGTAAAAAAGTGATGAAGTTTCCAAGTGCATGAGAATAAATTCACCAACAGTAAGCAAACACCAACAAGTGAAATCACCAATCACCAGAAGGATAAAGTTCCCTTTATTTTAGTTTATTAATAAGATACAGAATAGGGGAGGTAATTGTACACAGTTTTCTTGGTGGCAATACATCAGCCTCTCCTTAGAATTACAAAAAGAAAAAAAGTCTGTAACATTCTTCTTTGACTCCTACTAAAAACTGCTGAAACACAAACATGATGGGAACAATCTGGGGGGGAAACTGCTGCAACAAACACAAAGGCAGTATAACAGCAGCGTGTAATATGCCCAGTGACCGTGTATTGCCACAGCGCATCACTATAGATTGCAGCAGGTCCTTAGAGTGGACCTGTCACCAACACAACATGGAGGCATATTACAGGCTGAACAAATATCTGTAAGACTGCAGCCAATCAATTCACTGCTTTATTCCCGGGTTAAATTACCGGGTCAGGCGACCTCGGGAATTCGCCATGGGCCCTTTCACACCACACAGCAACCCGTGACGACCCGGCAATATACTGGGTCGATACCAGGTTATTTGTGCGGTGTGAAAGGGGTATAAAGAGACATAGCATTTGCGTGCGCTCTCTTGTAATCTGCACTGTCTAGTACAGTTCTCAAGCTCAGTCCTCAGCGTCCCAAACAGTTCACGGTTTCCAGATCACCCGGCAGGTGCACTGTGTATCACCAACTGTCACATTTTAAAACTCCACAGGTGACCTGGAAAACATGAACTGTGTGGGGTGCTGAGGACAGAGGGGCAGATGTATTAACCTGGAGAAGGCATAAGGAAGTGATAAACCAGTGATATGTGCAAGGTGATATTGGAGCTGATTGGCTGGTGCCATTATGTAAATTAACAGTTTGGCTGGTGCCTTTATCAAATGCACATATCACTAGTTTATCACTTCCTTATGCCTTCTCCAGGTTAATACATCAGCCCCAGAGTTTGGGAAACAGTGGTCTAGTACAAGAAGTATAACCACAGTTAGATGCATGTAGAGAGGCATAAAAGTGGAGAGAGATAAAGTACCAGCCACCCAGCTCCTGTCAATTCTCAAACACAGCCTGTATCGTGGCAGTTTGGAGCAGCTTGGCTGGTACTTTATCTCTCTCAACGGCTTAGTAAATAGACCTCAATCTGCCATATGACTCATTCTGCAAAGAAGCAGATCGCACGTCCACCAGTGCTTTCACCTTAGCAGCTGCAGGAATGAGAGCATCTACAGAAAGCGGATTGCAGTAGGTAGTTTCAATTGCTGGAGGTCTCTGGGGAATGAGGCAGAGCAGGTTTGTCAGACTTGAATAAAAAAAAGTGCCAAGGGGTGTTGGGGCCAGACGAACAACTTCACTAACTACATTCATAACCAACTTCTTTAAGTGCTTATTAGTAATGCATTGTTATCACAGAATTTAGTTTGATAGGCTTGGGATAATGATAAAATACAAAGATGCACTCTGGTTACTATTGTATTCCATGCATGCAGAGAGTGATGCAAAATTGTACCATGTCCTTGGGAAATGACAATACACCATACCTCCCAACATAACCCTCTCCAGGAGGAACAAAATGCTCTGCTCCTGGACTTCCCTCTTAATTACTTATTGCCATCACCTGTGGTGAAACACCTTTCTTATCAAACAACTAGTTCACCACAGGTGCCGGCAATCATACATTAAGAGGGAAGTCCAGTAACAGAGCATTCTGTCCCTCCTGGAGAGGGTAATGTTGGGAGGTATGATACACAAATGATCCTGCTAGAAATACAGGACTGAAAAGCACTGAAGGAAGAAAATAAATCTAAGTATTTTGTCAAATGTGCATGAACACATCTACAAGCCAATACATTAAAGCCATCCGAAGGTAGAAGACAAATAGGTGTCCACTCTGTGTGCTTTCCCAATATTTAGTAGAATGTGGCATATCAATTTACAAGGATGTTGTGATCACACTTTAATAGCGGTGGTGTTTTATTAAAGAAGATTCTTTGAAGGCTATGTGCTTCTTCATCTTCCCATCCTGCTGCGGCATGCCAGGCTATAAAGTCAGAGTGACCGGCAAGTAGTCCTTCAAATCTACTATTCAGAGCAGTGGAATAAAGTACAACATGGATACGTGCCGGGTAAATTACAAAAAGAACGACAACAAAAAAGGAATACAACTGACATGCTAGGTTTTGCTCTTTGAGCTCGTTGCTCTTTATCAGTAGAACTTTGGTCACTGTTGTAGATGTGGGGATGTGACTTTTGCAGTTTGTGAGTAATGGATTTCAGATTATAACCTACTTTAAAAAAACAAAAAACCTTCCAGCAGTCAATTTTATGCTCACGATTTAATAGTGAAAATCTGAAAGGAAAAGAACAGCGGTGGACCGACCTGGACGTCTTTGGGAAATCTCTGGTTTAGAGAACCTCTGTATTCATCATGCCTTAGTTAAAACTAAAACATGATATTTTGGGAGTAGTTTTTCAGTAACAGTCTTTAGTATTAAACACAATTCAAATTATCTTTTACCGATTGCGTTATTAACTTCAGCCTTATTGGTTTCAGTTCTAAGCGGTTTGTCAAACTCTTTACAAAGCCAGAATTACGATTATTCCAAATCATGTTTGTGTTTCTCAATTCATAGAATCTTCTAATTCCCAACCCCACCCGTAGGCAATAAAGGCACCGATTTAAAGTGAATAATTCAGTCTAAATTTCTGCAGAAAAAAAAATCTCACAGTACATAGGTTTGATAGACTGTTAAATATATATATATGAAAATTAATGCAAATTGACTCGAAAAAACAAAAACTGTACATAATTCCATTAGGTTAGAAACAAATTGTAAATTACACATCTGTAATATGAAGAAATTGCTTAAATACTCAGATGGTTACATAGGGGCCAAATAACCAGCATACACTGGATGTCGTATATTACAATAGTTGGTGTTAATCTAGTTTTCTTCCATGAAAGTTACACTTTTCCACTCAACATTGAATTAAACCCTGTATTTTTCTATCATTAGACCAGAAACTACTGATAGAAATAGACTTTGTGTCTCATTTAATCCAATTAAAATATATATATATTTTTTTTAAATTCAGGCTTCTTTTAAAGAAGATCATGGAAATAGAAGCTGTCATGGCAGTATGTTTAGCAGGCATTATAAATATCTGAAGGGAGATGCCAGTCATTTTAGATTCACAGATTCAAAATGGCTTCTTTCTCTCAGTCTCAGCTTCCAGCCAAGAAATATACTCAAGTGTAATTCCAACACACACACAAACATTAAATGACACATTTGTCGGTCTAATGGATTTCATGAGGTGTATAAAGCCTATTTCTATAAAACTGGTCAACGACGACAATACTGACAGATTACACGCCTGGGCGGGCACAGCGTCTGTGACAACGAAAATGAACACCCTGCGTATAAATCTCTCCCTCTTCCCAAAAGATAACTGCAGAGCCATTGGTTTTTCGCTACCGCCCCTCCTGACGCTTAGTCTAGTAAGGAGGGCTCTGCAGGTCGGATTATGGTGGGCCGGTTTGGGGCGGCGGGAGGTCTCCGGCTGCAAAAAGGAAGAGAGGGCAAGAGAAAGAGCTGTTTTAAGAAAGGCACAGAGATGGAGATAGTTATGTGGGGTATCCATACAATAAAAACCCCACAGAGGCATCATCATTCGTTCTGCAAGTCCTAAAATAGATTATTTATTACTCTCACAGAATGTGTAGCGTTTGCTATTAGGAATAATTGGCATTAACATTATCCAGAATTTTATACAATATCTGAACGTTATATATGATGTTATTTTGTCAGAAAGACCGGCCTTAAATAGAACTTAAAGCTGCATATCTCTTTAGATGCATAATTTAGACAATTCAGTGTGTACTGGTTATTGACAATATTATAAAAGAGCTGAACATATGGATCCTCACAGTACACTCATTGCCTACAAATAGTGGGGGCAGACATTTTGTGGGCTGACTGAATATTCAGCCCATCGTCTGACTAGGAACAATGAGCTCACAGGATTCCTCATGCCTCTGCAATGCCAATAGTGCCTAGTGAATGACCTAGTGTCTCATGACTATTGGTTAAGCTCATAAAATGGAAGCCTCCATTTTCCATAGTAACGGCACTAGAATGTTCCTCCAGATAAGCAAGCCTGGTCCTTGCTTGGGGTAGCTGGCTTAGTCTACGCAAGGCATTACTAACAGATCAAGGATTCAAGAGGTCAAACTTTGTTATTAAAAAAACCCAGAAAACCCCCACAAAAAGGTAGAATCTAAAACCATAAAATACAGTGCAAAATTATGAAAATAGGATTTTAATTACCTACCAGTAAATCCTTTTCTCGTAGTCCGTAGAGGATGCTGGGGTCCAATTTAGTACCATGGGGTATAGACGGGTTCTTTGGGAGCTACTGGCACTTTAAGAGTTTAATAGTGTGGGCTGGCTCCTCCCTCTATGCCCCTCCTACCAGACTCCGTCTAGAAACTGTGCCCGAGGAGACGGACATACTTCAGAGAGAAGGAAACACACAGATAGTCGTGAGATTCACACCAGCTCACACATAACAAAAAGGAAATCAAAGCTAACCAACTGTCACGATCCGGGTATCTGGACGCCATTTCTTACCCATCAGATGCCTCCTAAGGCTGGCTCAGCGCTCCAGGACCGGATCCCATCTGTTATCCTAATGTTCACATTCCTGCATCCTCTCCTGTCTCTCTGAGACGCTGTCACAGTAACGCCTTATTACATCTGGCATGGCGTCTTCCGCGGCCTCCGCCGCCGTCCCTGAGCTTCTGCATGCAGAGTGTCAGAGTGGCGATTACGTCAGCCGCGGCCTCCGCTGTGTCCGCGTGGTTGGATGTGCACTTGTCAGCCTGGCGTCTCCTGTCTCCAGTGGCCGGCGCCGCCATTACTGTTTTCATTACCACATGGATTACAAACCAAACTTCCCTCCAAGTGTCTGCATGGGCGCAGCCATCTTGGATTCTGTCAGCTGATCATTTCCTCCAATCTGTTGTCAGTATTGTTAATCTGCATAATTGCCTAGCCAATCCCTTCCTTGCTGCAGGTATAAATACACTGTGCCTGAGCAAGGAAGGCGTCAGTGCTTTGGTTGTCAAACCTAGTTCCTGTTTGTCTCTCTCCTGTGATTGTCTTCCAGGTTCCAGCTCCTGTCTCAAGACTTCCACCATAGAGACCCGCACCAGCATTCCACCTGCGGTGTAGCCTGACTCTCCAATCCATTGTGGATTCATCTGTTTCCAGCTACAACATTACCTGCTTCCAGCTCAGCTTCCAGCAGAGTACAGCTTCCCTTAAAGGGCCGGTGTCCTTTCTACACTTTACCACTCTCCACCGGTATTATTATTTCTCCGCTCTCAAGTTCTACATTTCAGTTCATATTTCATCGCTCCCAAGTTCATTTATTATTTAACTGGTTCCAGCCAGTATCCACTCCGTGCTAACAACAGTCTGGTTCCAGCCAGTATCCACAGCAGCTGTTTTATCTTCAGCAACCCAGCTTTTCCTGGAACACCAGCTGGCACAATCCTGGGTTATCTCCATTGCTACAGTCGGGCCTGGTAAGGACTTTCCATCTAGAAGATCATAAGAACTATCTCACACTACCAGTGCCCTGTGGCTCCTGCCATCCTGTAGTACCCAGGAACTGTATTTATTCTTTGCTGACTTTTACGTTTTCTTTTACTGCTGCTGTGTTGCGGAGTTGTCATAATAAACATCATTGACTTTTATCCAAGTTGTCGTGGTCACGCCTTCGGGCAGTTATTATTCATGTTACTTACATGTCCAGGGGTCTGATACAACCTCCCAGGTTCCGGTACATCTCAGCCCCTACAACTGAGGCTGCCTCCCGTCAGCTCAGGCCCTCAGTTGTGACAGTAAGCACTGACCTAATGTATCCAGCCGGAGACCAGGATCAAGCGGCCAGGCCGATGCAAGAACTGGCAGCCCGACTAGAACATCAGGAGGCTGCACAGGGCCACATCATCCGCTGTCTCCAGGATCTCTCTACTCGGCTGGATGGGATTCAGACAACTCTCCGTGGATCAGGCGCGTCTGGTGCGTCAACCACAGTGACTCCAGCTATAACCCCACCCACCTTACCCATTTCTGCTCCACGTCTTCATCTTCCAACGCCAGCAAAATTTGACGGATCTCCAAGATTCTGCAGGGGATTTCTCAACCAGTGTGAGATTCAGTTTGAGCTACAACCTGGCAATTTTCCCAGTGACCGTACAAAAATTGCCTACATTATTTCTCTTCTCAGTGGCTCAGCCCTTGATTGGGCATCACCGTTATGGGAGAGGTCCGACACCCTGCTATCTTCCTACACTGCCTTCGTGTCAACATTCAGGCGCATCTTCGATGAGCCAGGCCGGGTAACCTCAGCTTCATCCGAGATTCTCCGTTTACGCCAGGGGTCACGTACTGTAGGACAATATCTGATACAGTTCCAGATCCTGGCATCCGAACTGGCATGGAACGACGAGGCCCTGTATGCTGCATTCTGGCATGGCTTATCTGAGCGTATTAAAGATGAGTTAGCTACCAGAGACTTACCTTCTAAGTTAGATGAGCTAATCTCACTCTGCACGAAAGTTGATTTACGTTTCAGAGAGAGAGCAACTGAGCGTGGAAGATCATCTGCTCCAAAATCTTCTGCTCCTCCTCCTCGTCAACTGTCACCATCTAAAGATGAGCCCATGCAACTTGGCCGTTCCCGTTTAACTCCTGCTGAGCGCCGAAGACGTCTCTCCGAGTTTCTCTGTCTCTATTGTGCAGCTCCGTCTCACACCATTAATGCCTGTCCCAAACGTCCGGGAAACTCCAAATCCTAGCTCGCCAAGGAGAGGGCCGGCTAGGAGTAATGATCTCCTCTCCATCTCCTCAAGATTGTAATCTCCCAGTCTCGCTTCAAGTTGCTCAACGTTATCGGAACGTCATTGCCCTCCTTGATTCCGGAGCAGCTGGGAACTTTATTACCGAAGCCTATGTTAAACGGTGGTCCCTACCCACCGAGAGACTTCCTTCGTCCATTTCTTTAACTGCCGTGGATGGCAGCAAAATTTTTGATGCAGTCATTTCTTTAAGGACTCTACCAGTTCGTCTGAGAGTGGGAGTTCTTCATTCCGAACTTATTTCTTTTTTAGTGATTCCAAGAGCCACACATCCTGTGGTCCTGGGCCTTCCATGGCTCCGTCTTCACAATCCTACAATTGATTGGACGACTACGCAAATCCTGGCATGGGGTTCCTCCTGTGCTGAGACATGTTTGTTTAAAGTATTGCCTGTCTGTTCTTCCTCCCCCAGGTCGTCTGATGTTCCACCTCCTCCATATCAAGATTTCACGGATGTGTTCAGTAAAGCTTCTGCTGATATCCTTCCTCCTCATAGAGAATGGGACTGTCCGATTGATCTCGTTCCAGGGAAGGTTCCACCTCGAGGCCGAACTTATCCGTTGTCTCTGCCTGAGACGCATTCTATGGAGGAATATATTAAAGAGAACCTAGCAAAGGGGTTCATTCGACCTTCTTCTTCTCCAGCCGGCGCAGGCTTCTTTTTTGTAAAAAAGAAAGATGGTGGTCTACGGCCGTGCATCGACTACAGAGGTTTGAACGACATTACCATCAAGAACCGTTATCCTTTACCCCTGATTACTGAGCTCTTTGACAGAGTTAGCGGAGCTACCATCTTTACAAAGCTGGACTTGCGAGGTGCATACAATCTCATCCGGATCCGTGAGGGTGACGAGTGGAAGACCGCCTTTAACACCCGTGACGGACATTATGAGTACCTCGTCATGCCCTTCGGATTGAGCAATGCTCCAGCTGTCTTCCAGCATTTTGTCAATGAGATCTTCAGAGACATTCTATACCGTCATGTCGTGGTCTATCTAGACGATATCCTCATTTTTGCCAACGATTTAGAGGAACATCATTTTTGGGTTAAAGAGGTTCTGTCCCGTCTCCGTGTCAATCATCTCTATTGCAAATTAGAAAAATGCGTCTTTGAAGTCAAGTCCATTCCGTTTCTAGGGTACATTGTGTCCGGTTCCGGACTAGAGATGGATCCTGAGAAACTACAAGCAATCCAAAATTGGCCGGTACCCTTAACCCTCAAAGGGGTCCAGAGGTTCTTAGGGTTCGCCAACTATTACCGAAAGTTTATACGAGACTTTTCCACCATTGTGGCGCCTATTACTGCTTTCACTAAGAAGGGTGCTAACCCGTCCAAGTGGTCTGAAGAAGCCATGCAAGCATTTCATCTTTTAAAACAAAGGTTAATCTCTGCGCCTGTTCTGAAACAGCCTGACATCGACTCTCCTTTCATCTTAGAGGTGGATGCCTCCTCCGTTGGAGTAGGAGCGGTGTTATCTCAGAGGGCTAAAGATGGCCATTTACACCCTTGCAGTTTCTTCTCCCGGAAGTTCTCCCCAGCTGAGCGCAACTATGCCATTGGCGACCAGGAGTTGCTAGCCATCAAGCTCGCTCTAGAAGAGTGGAGGTATCTGTTGGAGGGAGCTTCTCATTCAATCACCATACTTACAGACCACAAGAACCTTTTATACCTGAAGGGCGCACAATGTCTCAACCCTCGTCAGGCCAGATGGGCACTTTTCTTTTCCAGGTTCGACTTTAAACTCCAGTTCTGTCCGGGCTCTCAGAATCGCAAGGCCGATGCCCTTTCCCGCTCATGGGAGCAAGAAAATGAGTCAGAGTCTTCAGACAAGCATCCTATTATAAATCCGTTGGCATTCTCCACGGTAGGGATGGACTCTACGCCCCCATCAGGGAAAAGTTTTGTGAAGCCGATGCTAAGGAAGAAGCTCATGCATTGGGCCCATGCTTCCCGTTTTGCCGGACATACAGGTATCCAAAAAACCCTGGAGTTTATCTCTAGGTCCTATTGGTGGCCAACTCTGAAAAAGGACGTCTTGGAGTTTATTGCATCTTGCCCAAAGTGTGCCCAACATAAAGTATCCCGCCAGTCGCCTGCGGGGCAACTGGTTCCACTATCCGTTCCCCGTCGACCATGGACCCACTTGTCGATGGATTTCATTACAGACTTACCCATGTGCAACAAGTTCAATACCATCTGGGTGGTAGTTGACCGGTTCACCAAGATGGCACACTTCATTCCTCTCACCGGTCTTCCGTCAGCTTCCAAGTTGGCTCAAGTATTCATACAAGAGATCTTCCGACTCCACGGTCTTCCTGAAGAAATTATCTCAGATCGAGGAGTTCAATTCACAGCCAAATTCTGGCGAAGTTTATGTCAAGTCCTCCAAGTCAAGCTAAAGTTTTCCACGGCTTACCATCCTCAGACCAATGGTCAAACCGAGAGGGTGAATCAGGACTTGGAGGCCTTCCTCCGCATCTATGTGTCCTCCTCTCAAGATGACTGGGTTCAATTACTTCCCTGGGCCGAGTTCTGTCATAACAACCAGTATCATTCTTTATCTGCTTCAACACCATTCTTCACTAACTTTGGATTCCACCCTAAAGTTCCTGAGTTCCAACCGCTTCCAGCAACTTCTGTTCCCGCAGTGGATATCACCTTGCATCAGTTTGCCAATATCTGGAAGAGCGTACGATCAGCTCTGCTCAAGGCATCGTTCAGGTACAAGAAGTTTGCGGATAAGAAGCGTCGAGCAGTTCCTGCTCTCAAGGTGGGTGATCGGATATGGTTATCCACGAAGAATTTGAGGTTAAGAGTTCCCAGTATGAAGTTTGCACCTCGCTATATCGGTCCTTTCAAGATTGAACAAGTCATCAATCCTGTTGCTTACAGACTCCAGTTGCCTCCCCTCTTAAAAATACCCAGGACATTCCATGTTTCCCTGTTGAAACCGCTGATCTTGAATCGGTTTCATTCCTCACTTCCTCCAACTCCGAAAGTCCAAACTCAACGAGGCGTTGAGTATGAAGTGGCCAAGATCCTGGACTCACGTCACCGTTACGGTCAACTACAATATCTTATTGACTGGAAGGGTTACGGCCCTGAGGAACGTTCATGGACCAATGCTTCTGATGTCCATGCTCCTGCCTTGGTCCGGAGATTCCATTCCAAGTTTCCTCAAAAGCCAAAGAAGTGTCCTGGGGCCACTCCTAAAGGGGGGGGTGCTGTCACGATCCGGGTATCTGGACGCCATTTCTTACCCATCAGATGCCTCCTAAGGCTGGCTCAGCGCTCCAGGACCGGATCCCATCTGTTATCCTAATGTTCACATTCCTGCATCCTCTCCTGTCTCTCTGAGACGCTGTCACAGTAACGCCTTATTACATCTGGCATGGCGTCTTCCGCGGCCTCCGCCGCCGTCCCTGAGCTTCTGCATGCAGAGTGTCAGAGTGGCGATTACGTCAGCCGCGGCCTCCGCTGTGTCCGCGTGGTTGGATGTGCACTTGTCAGCCTGGCGTCTCCTGTCTCCAGTGGCCGGCGCCGCCATTACTGTTTTCATTACCACATGGATTACAAACCAAACTTCCCTCCAAGTGTCTGCATGGGCGCAGCCATCTTGGATTCGGTCAGCTGATCATTTCCTCCAATCTGTTGTCAGTATTGTTAATCTGCATAATTGCCTAGCCAATCCCTTCCTTGCTGCAGGTATAAATACACTGTGCCTGAGCAAGGAAGGCGTCAGTGCTTTGGTTGTCAAACCTAGTTCCTGTTTGTCTCTCTCCTGTGATTGTCTTCCAGGTTCCAGCTCCTGTCTCAAGACTTCCACCATAGAGACCCGCACCAGCATTCCACCTGCGGTGTAGCCTGACTCTCCAATCCATTGTGGATTCATCTGTTTCCAGCTACAACATTACCTGCTTCCAGCTCAGCTTCCAGCAGAGTACAGCTTCCCTTAAAGGGCCGGTGTCCTTTCTACACTTTACCACTCTCCACCGGTATTATTATTTCTCCGCTCTCAAGTTCTACATTTCAGTTCATATTTCATCGCTCCCAAGTTCATTTATTATTTAACTGGTTCCAGCCAGTATCCACTCCGTGCTAACAACAGTCTGGTTCCAGCCAGTATCCACAGCAGCTGTTTTATCTTCAGCAACCCAGCTTTTCCTGGAACACCAGCTGGCACAATCCTGGGTTATCTCCATTGCTACAGTCGGGCCTGGTAAGGACTTTCCATCTAGAAGATCATAAGAACTATCTCACACTACCAGTGCCCTGTGGCTCCTGCCATCCTGTAGTACCCAGGAACTGTATTTATTCTTTGCTGACTTTTACGTTTTCTTTTACTGCTGCTGTGTTGCGGAGTTGTCATAATAAACATCATTGACTTTTATCCAAGTTGTCGTGGTCACGCCTTCGGGCAGTTATTATTTATGTTACTTACATGTCCAGGGGTCTGATACAACCTCCCAGGTTCCGGTACATCTCAGCCCCTACAACTGAGGCTGCCTCCCGTCAGCTCAGGCCCTCAGTTGTGACACCAACTTGGAACTATTCAGCAATGGCTGAACCAACAAACTGAACCAAGTAACAATTCAGAAATACGAAGCACTGGGCGGGTGCCCAGCATCCTCTATGGACTACGAGAATAGGATTTATTGGTAGGCAATTAAAATCCTATTTTCTTTTATATCCTAGAGGATGCTGGGGTCCAATTTAGTACCATGGGGATGTACCAAAGCTCCCAGTATGGGAGGGAGAGTGCTGAGGTACCTGCAGAACTGATTGGCCTCTGAGGACCTAAAGTTTGGTCAAAGTATCGAACTTGTATAACTTAGCAAACGTGTTCAACTCTGACCAAGTAGCCGCTCGGCAAAGCTGAATAGCCGAGACACCCCGGGCAGCCGCCCAGGAAGAACCCACTTTACGGGTAGAGTGGGCCTGAACAGATCTTGGACATGCCAAACCTGCCGTAGAATAAGCATGCTGGATAGTAAGCCTGATCCAGCGAGAAATCGTCTGCTTAGAAGCAAGACACCCAATCTTGTTGGGATCATAAAGGACAAACAGCGCGACCGACTTCTTGTGACGAGTAGTCCTCTTCACATATCTCTTCAAAGCTCTTACGACATCCAAGGACTTTGAGGTAATAGAGGTGTTAGTAGCCACTGGCACCACAATAGGTTGGTTGATATGAAAAGCAGACACAACCTTTGGAAGAAATTGCTGAGTTTAGCTCTATCTTCATGGAAAATCAAATAGGGGCTCTTGTGCGACAATGCCCCTAATTCAGACACACGTCTCGCAGATGCCAATGCCAACAGTGTGACTGCCTTCCAAGTAGGAAACTTCACGTCCACCTCCTGTAAAGGTTCGAACCAATCCGATTGTAGGAACTGCAGCACCACATTACGATCCCAAGGTGCCGTAGGAGGCACAAAAGGTGGTTGGATGTGCAGAACTCCTTTCAAGAAGATCTGAACCTCATGGAGAGCAGCCAATTGTTTCTGAAAGAAAATAGACAAGGCCGAAATCTGGACCTTGATGGAGCCCAAGCGTAGGCCAACATCCACAACAGCTTGCAGAAAGATGGGAAAACGTCCAAGTTGAAACTCCACAGTAGGAAACTTCATGGATTCACACCAAGACACATACTTTTTCCAAATCCGATGGTAATGCTTAGACGTTACCCTCTTCCTAGCTTGGATCAGAGTAGGAATGACCTTGTTCGGAATGCCCTTCCGAGCAAAGATCTGGTGTTCTACCTCCATGCCGTCAAACGTAGCCACGGTAAGTCTTGATAGGCGAACGGCTCCTGTAGTAGAAGGTCCTTGCGACGAGGAAGAGGCCTCGGATCCTCCAGCAGTAATGCCAGAAGATCCGCATACCAAGCCCTTCTTGGCCAGTCCGGAGCAATGAGGATCGCCAGAACACTTGTTCTTTTTAGTAGTTTGAGAATCCTTGTGATAATGCTGATTTGATTACCTTATAACCTTCACAATAATGGGTAAGAGACACAGTACGCAATTGGCGTATGGGGTACCGTAAGGTTACACACCTAGCGTAGCATACGCTCGGCCGTGATCGAGACGCACATGCGGCACGCTCGCTCACAGCTTAATGCGTGGTTTCGAGCACGCTATAGGCGAGCGACTACCGTAATGCTACGCTACCAGCGTAGCGGACGCTCGAGACCACGAGGAGATCACGAGCGGCGCAGACGCTCACAAGATGACAATCAGTAAACCTTGAATGTAACACACAGAAAGGATACTCTTATACTGTAAACCTTGTACTGAAACACTGTAGCGATATAACGCTGCTTAACCTGATTAACACTAAAGCTGTTTGAGCGATCGAGACGCTCCTATTACCCACTGCAATGTAATGAACACACGATACCGTGCTAAGGATCCAACACCTTTACTAACAAGCTTTTAAGTTATATCGAAAAAGGTAAACAGTTCACAAGTCATACACTACAGACTAACATATAATTCTAACAGATTATCTAGACAGAAATATACAATAACGTTACAATCTTATACTATAACAGAGAGAAAGGGAATGGCCAATACACACAGAGAATAGGTTGGTTTGCAGAGAATTACTTACACACACTGGGAATGATCGCTGCGCAGCCTGGTACCAGCTCCGAGTTAGTCAATATGAAAACCGTTTGTGGAGTGAGAGCGAGCTGCCCAGGCTGGCTGATCTTATATACACTGAGTACAGTATACTACAAAGGGACCTATAATCTCATTGTTCATTGGACACAGGAATGTCTCCTCGCATCATAACAAAAGGTCATAGGTTAGTTTAAACAGGTGGGCTGTGACTATATCAAACTGCTCAAGTGGGAGGGAATCTGAAGATTCCCGCCGCATGGGTAATGAATCGCAAATATATGAAATGTCCAGAATCTACTAATGGCCATAACTATACGCAGGAGCGATTAATCTTTACCTAATCAACACCGGATTGTTGCTATTAAAATGTTCTTTAGTTAGGTACCAGACACAGCTGTTCAAACCCTGTCTGACCCTTCGTACCATACCAAGAGGAATTCCTCTGTCCAGCGACCATTTACATTAACCAAACTTACAGTCATTATTAAGTCATTATTAAGATTATTATTATCTATAAAACATGCTATTTGGTTCTATTATTAAACGATTGAGTCGCCCGCTAGACGCACACAAACTCTACCGTAAATGCACATACCACGCGCTCGAGCGCATGGCCGAGGCGCCATCACGCGGCTGCGTATATCCGCACGCACGGGAGAGAATGTGCACGTGCAGCAGGCACGCGCATGAGGTGAATATATGGCAACGTGTAGCATGATATTTTTCTGACTTTGACACTTGGGATGAGTTCAAGTGGAGGGAACACATACACTGACTGGAACACCCACGGAGTTACCAGGGCGTCCCCCGCCACTGCTTGTGGGTCTCGTGAACTGGAACAGTACCTCCAAAACTTCTTGTTGAGGCGAGAGGCCATCAAGTCTATCTGAGGTACACCCCATCGGCTTGCGAATACCTCAGGGTGGAGGCCCCATTCTCCTGGATGGAGATAGTGTCTGCTGAGGAAGTCTGCTTCCCAGTTGTCCACTACCGGAATGAAGATTGCCGCCAGCGCCAGCCTTTCTGACTAGAGGAATATTCTTGTTACCTCTGACATCGCAGCTCTGCTCTTCATTCTGCCCTGCCTGTTTATGTAGGACACCGCTGTGACGTTGTCCGACTGTACCTGAATGGCTCGATCTTGTAGAAGATGAGCCGCTTGTAGAAGGCTGTTGTATATGGCCCTTAGTTCCAGAATGTTTATTGGAAGGACAGATTCCTGACTTGACCACTTTCCATGGAAGTTTACCCCCCTGGGTGACTGGCTCCCCAACCTCTGAGACTTCATCCGTGGTCAGAAGAATCCTGTTCTGGAACCCGAACCTGCGGCCCTCGAGTAGGTGAGAAGTTTGCAGCCACCAGGGGAGCGCAATTCTTGCTTTCGGCAACAGGCGTATCTGCTGGTGCATGTGAAGATGTGATCCCGACCACTTGTCCAGGAGATCCAGCTGGGAGAACCTTGCATGGAATCTTCCGTACTGGTAGCCTCCTACGAGGCTCTACATCTTTCCCAAAAGGCGAATGCACTGATGAACCGATACCCGGGCTGGCTTCAAAACATCCCGGACCATTGATTGGATCACAAACGCTTTCTCCAGTGGTAGAACCACCCTCTGCACTTCCGTGTCGAGTATCATCCCCAGGAAGGACAGACTCTGCGTCGGTTCCAAATGTGACTTTGGCAGGTTCAGGATCCACCCATGATCCTGGAGCAGTTGAAGTGAGAGTGCAATACTCTGCAACAGCTTCTCTTTGGAAGATGCCTTTATCAGCAGATCGTCCAGATAATAAGAATTTACTTACCGATAATTCTATTTCTCGGAGTCCGTAGTGGATGCTGGGGTTCCTGAAAGGACCATGGGGAATAGCGGCTCCGCAGGAGACAGGGCACAAAAGTAAAGCTTTTACAGGTCAGGTGGTGTGTACTGGCTCCTCCCCCTATGACCCTCCTCCAGACTCCAGTTAGGTACTGTGCCCGGACGAGCGTACACAATAAGGGAGGATTTTGAATCCCGGGTAAGACTCATACCAGCCACACCAATCACACCGTACAACTTGTGATCTAAACCCAGTTAACAGTATGATAACAGAGGAGCCTCTTAAAGATGGCTTCCTAAACAATAACCCGAATTAGTTAACAATAACTATGTACAAGTATTGCAGATAATCCGCACTTGGGATGGGCGCCCAGCATCCACTACGGACTCCGAGAAATAGAATTATCGGTAAGTAAATTCTTATTTTCTCTATCGTCCTAAGTGGATGCTGGGGTTCCTGAAAGGACCATGGGGATTATACCAAAGCTCCCAAACGGGCGGGAGAGTGCGGATGACTCTGCAGCACCGAATGAGAGAACTCCAGGTCCTCCTTTGCCAGGGTATCAAATTTGTAAAAATTTACAAACGTGTTCTCCCCTGACCACGTAGCTGCTCGGCAGAGTAGTAATGCCGAGACCCCTCGGGCAGCCGCCCAAGATGAGCCCACCTTCCTTGCGGAATGGGCCTTAACAGATTTAGGCTGTGGCAGGCCTGCCACAGAATGTACAAGTTGAATTTTGTTACAAATCCAACGAGCAATCGACTGCTTAGAAGCAGGTGCACCCAACTTGTTGGGTGCATACAGTATAAACAGCGAGTCAGATTTTCTGACTCCAGCCGTCCTTTAAATGTATATTTTTAAGGCTCTGACAACGTCCAACAACTTGGAGTCCTTCAAGTCGTCTGTAGCCGCAGGCACTACAATAGGCTGGTTGAGGTGAAACGCTGATACCACCTTAGGGAGAAAATGCGGACGCGTCCGCAGCTCTGCCCTATGTCGAATGGAAAATTAAATAAGGGCTTTTATAAAACAAAGCCGCCAGTTCAGATACTCTCCCGGCCGAAGCCAGGGCCAGTAACATAGTCACTTTCCATGTGAGATATTTCAAATCCACCTTCTTTAGTGGTTCAAACCAATTTGATTTGAGGAAATCTAAAACTACATTTAGATCCCACGGTGCCACCTTAGGCACCACAGGAGGCTGTATATGCAGTACTCCTTTGATAAAAATCTGGACCTCAGGGACTGAGGCCAATTCTTTTTGGAAGAATATTGATAGGGCCGAAATTTGAACCTTAATAGATCCCAATTTGAGACCCATAGACAATCCTGATTGCAGGAAATGTAGGAAAACGACCCAGTTGAAATTCCTCCATCGGAGCACTCCGCTGCTCGCACCACGCAACATATTTTCGCCAAATACGGCGATAATGCTTCGCGGTGACTTCCTTCCTTGCCTTTATCAAGGAAGGAATGACTTCTTCTGGAATGCCTTTTCCTTTTGGGATCTGGCATTCAAAACGCCATGCCGTCAAACGCAGCCGCGGTAAGTCTTGAAAAAGACAAGTACCCTGCTGAAGCAGGTCCCTTCTCAGTAGTAGAGGCCACGGAGCGTCCGTGACCATCTCTTGAAGTTCCGGGTACCAAGTCCTTCTTGGCCAATCCGGAGCCACTAGTCTTACTCCACTTTGCCGTATAATCCTCAATACCTTTGGTATGAGAGGCAGAGGAGGAAACACATATACCGACTGGTACACCCAAGATGTTACCAGCGCGTCCACAGCTATTGCCTGCGGATCTCTTGACCTGGAGCAATACCTGTCCAGTGTTTTGTTGAGGCGAGACGCCATCATGTCCACCATTGGTTTTACCCAACGGTTTAATAGCATGTGGAAAACTTCTGGATGAAGTCTCCACTCTCCCGGGTGAAGGTCGTGTCTGCTGAGGAAGTCTGCTTCCCAGTTGTCCACGCCCGGGATGAATACTGCTGACAGTGCTATCACGTGATTCTCCGCCCAGCGAAGGATCCTGGCAGCTTCTGCCATTGCCCTCCTGCTTCTTGTGCCGCCCTGTCTGTTTACATGGGCGACTGCCGTGATGTTGTCCGACTGGATCAACACCGGTCTTCCTTGAAGCAGAGGTTCCGCCTGGCTTAGAGCATTGTAGATTGCTCTTAGTTCCAGAATGCTTATGTGAAGAGACTTTTTCAGGCTCGACCACACTCCCTGGAAATTTCTTCCCTGTGTGACTGCTCCCCAGCCTCTCTGGCTGGCACCCGTGGTCACCAGGATCCAATCCTGCATGCCGAATCTGCGGCCCTCCAATAGATGAGCCTCCTGCAACCACCACAGAAGGGATACCCTTGTCCTCGGCGACAGGGTTATCCGCAGGTGCATCTGAAGATGCGACCCTGACCATTTGTCCAACAGATCCCTTTGCATGGAATCTGCCGAAAGGGATTGCTTCGTAAGAAGCTACCATTTTTTCCCAGGACTCTTGTGCATTGATGTACAGACACCTTTCCTGGTTTTAGGAGGTTCCTGACCAGGTCAGATAACTCCTTGGCTTTTTCTTCGGGAAGAAAAACCTTTTCTGAACTGTGTCCAGAATCATCCCCAGGAACAGCAGACGAGTTGTCGGCATTAATTGGGATTTTGGAATATTCAGAATCCATCCGTGCTGCTTTAGCACCTCTTGAGATAGTGCTAAACCCATCTCTAGCTGTTCTCTGGACCTTGCCCTTATTAGGAGATCGTCCAAGTATGGGATAATTAATACGCCTTTTCTTCGAAGAAGAAATATTATCTCGGCCATTACCTTTGTAAAGACCCGAGGTGCCGTGGACAAACCAAACGGCAGCGTCTGAAACTGATAGTGACAGTTTTGTACAACGAACCTGAGGTACCCCTGTGTGAGGGGTAATTGGAACGTGGAGATACGCATCCTTGATGTCCAAGGATACCATAAAGTCCCCTTCTTCCAGGTTCGCTATCACTGCTCTGAGTGACTCCATCTTGAACTTGAACTTCTTTATGTACAGGTTCAAGGACTTCAGATTTAGAATAGGCCTTACCGAGCCATCCGGCTTCGGTACCACAAAAAGAGTGGAATAATACCCCTTCCCTTGTTGTAGAAGAGGTACCTTGACTATCACCTGCTGAGAATACAGCTTGTGAATGGCTTCCAAAACCGTCTCCCTTTCTGAGGGGGACGTTGGTAAAGCAGACTTCAGGAAACGGCGAGGTGGCTCTGTCTCTAATTTCAACCTGTACCCCTGAGATATTATCTGCAGGATCCAGGGATTTACCTGCGAGTGAGCCCACTGCGCGCTGTAATTCTTGAGACGACCGCCTACCGCCCCCGAGTCCGCTTGCGAAGCCCCAGCGTCATGCTGAGGCTTTTGTAGAAACCGGGGAGGGCTTCTGTTCCTGGGAAGGAGCTGCCTGTTGCTGTCTCTTCCCTCGTCCTCTGCCTCGTGGCAGATATGAATAGCCCTTTGCTCTCTTATTTTTAAAGGAACGAAAAGGCTGCGATTGAAAGGTCGGTGCCTTTTTCTGTTGGGGAGTGACTTGAGGTAGAAAGGTGGATTTCCCGGCCGTAGCCGTGGCCACCAAATCCGATAGACCGACCCCAAATAACTCCTCTACGCATCGCCTGTCCACTGTCGTGTCCATAAAGCTCTTCTGGCCGAAATGGACATAGCACTTACCCGTGATGCCAGTGTGCAGATATCTCTCTGTGCATCACGCATATAAAGAAATGCATCCTTTATTTGTTCTAACGACAGTAAAATATTGTCCCTGTCCAGGGTATCAATATTTTCGATCAGGGACTCTGACCAAACTACCCCAGCACTGCACATCCAGGCAGTCGCAATAGCTGGTCGTAGTATAACACCTGCATGTGTGTATATACCTTTTTGGATATTTTCCATCCTCCTATCTGATGGATCTTTAAGTGCGGCCGTCTCAGGAGAGGGTAACGCCACTTGTTTTGATAAGCGTGTTAGCGCTTTGTCCACCCTAGGAGGTGTTTCCCAGCGCTCCCTAACCTCTGGCGGGAAAGGGTATAAAGCCAATAACTTCTTTGAAATTAGCAGTTTTTTATCGGGGCACCCCACGCTTCATCACACACGTCATTTAATTCTTCTGATTCGGTAAAAACTACTGGTAGTTTTTTCACACCCCACATAATACCCTGTTTAGTGGTACCTGTAGTATCAGCTAAATGTAACATCTCCTTTATTGCCAAAATCATATAACGTGTGGCCCTTTTGGAAAATACGGTTGATTCGTCACCTTCACTACCGGAATCAGTGCCTGTGTCTGGGTCTGTGTCGACCGACTGAGGCAAGGGGCGTTTTACAGCCCCTGACGGTGTTTGAGGCGCCTGGACAGGCACTAAGTGAGTGTCCGGCCGCCTCATGTCGGCAAACGACTGCTTAAGCGAGTTGACGCTATCCCGTAATTCCACAAATAAAGGCATCCATTCTGGTGTCGACCCCCTAGAAGGTGACATCCTCATATTTGGCAATTGCTCCGCCTCCACACCAATAACGTCCTCATACATGTCGACACACACGTACCGACACACAGCAGACACACAGGGAATGCTCTATACGAAGACAGGACCCACTAGCCCTTTGGGGAGACAGAGGGAGAGTCTGCCAGCACACACCAAAAAGCGCTATATATGACAGGGATAGCCTTATGATTAAGTGCTCCCTTATAGCTGCTTTTATATTAATATATTGCCATTTATTTTGCCCCCCCTCTCTGTTATACCCTGTTTCTGTAGTGCAGTGCAGGGGAGAGACCTGGGAGCCTTCCTGACCAGCGGAGCTGTGACAGAAAATGGCGCCGTGTGCTGAGGAGATAGGCCCCGCCCCTTTTCCGGCGGGCTCGTCTCCCGCTATTTAGTACATTTAGGCAGGGGTAAATATCTCCATATAGCCTCTGGGGCTATATGTGAGGTATTTTTAGCCTTTTTAAAGGTTTACATTTGCCTCCCAGGGCGCCCCCCCCCAGCGCCCTGCACCCTCAGTAACTGCCGTGTGAAGTGTGCTGAGAGGAAAATGGCGCACAGCTGCAGTGCTGTGCGCTACCTTAAGAAGACTGCAGGAGTCTTCAGCCGCCGATTCTGGACCTCTTCTTGCTTCAGCATCTGTGAGGGGGCCGGCGGCGTGGCTCCGGTGACCATCCAGGCTGTACCTGTGATCGTCCCTCTGGAGCTTCATGTCCAGTAGCCAAGAAGCCAATCCATCCTGCACGCAGGTGAGTTCACTTCTTCTCCCCTCTGTCCCTCGTTGCAGTGATCCTGTTGCCAGCAGGAATCACTGTAAAATAAAAAACCTAAGCTAAACTCTCTAAGCAGCTCTTTATGAGAGCCACCTAGAATTGCACCCTTCTCGGCCGGGCACAAAAATCTAACTGGAGTCTGGAGGAGGGTCATAGGGGGAGGAGCCAGTACACACCACCTGACCTGTAAAAGCTTTACTTTTGTGCCCTGTCTCCTGCGGAGCCGCTATTCCCCATGGTCCTTTCAGGAACCCCAGCATCCACTTAGGACGATAGAGAAATGGAATTATGTTCACTCCCTGTTTTCGTCAGAGGAGCATCATCTCCGCCATGACCTTGGTGAACACCCTCGGTACTGTGGAGAGGCCAAATGGCAATGTCTGGAACCGATAGTGACAGTGCTGTAGTGCTAATCATAGATAAGCCTGGTTTGGCGGCCAGATCGGAATGTGAAGGTACACATCCTTGATATCCAGGGATACTAGAAATTCCACCTCCTCTAGACCTGAGATCACTGCTCTCAGAGACTCCATCTTGAATTTGGAAAACCCTCAAGTAGGAGTTCAATGACTTCAGGTTCAATATAGGCCTTACCGAACCGTCCGGTTTCGGTACCACAAATAGGTTTGAGTAATAACCCTTGGATTTTAAGTGAGGTGGAACTGGAACAATTACATTTGTCTGTAACAATTTTTGAATGGCTTCCTGCAGGATAGCACTTTCTTTCAGCGAAACTGGTAAGCCTGATTTGAAGAATCTGTGAGGTGGGAGTTTCTGACACTCCAGTCTGTAGCCCTGGGTAACAATGTCTGTCAACCAGAGGTCTAGGCATCATGACGCCCAGACATGACTGAAATCTTTTAGTCTCGCTCCAACCTGCCTGATCTCCAGGCTGGGAGGTCCACCGTAATTTTCTTTTTAAATTTTGCGGTCAGAGAGGACTGCAGTGTAGGTGTAGGATAAGATTTCCTAGTCGGTGCGGAGGGAAGACATGTCGACTTACCTGCGGTCGCCATGGAAATCCACGCATCCAATGCATACCCAAATAGGGCCTGACCTGTGAAGGGCAGGTTCTCCACACTTTTCTTGGATTCTGCATCCGCAGTCCATTGGCGCAGCCAGAGTCCTCTGCATGCCAATACCGCCATGGAAGTAGCCCTTGTATTAAGCAGGCCTATGTCCTTCATAGCCTCCACCATGAAACCTGCAGAAACCTGCAGTGACGTAAAAACAAATCAATGTCACTCCTATCCATAGTATCTAATTCCTCTAGTAATGTGCCTGACCACTTTACTATGGCTTTAGAAATCCACGCACAAGCAATAATGGGCCTTAAAGCCACGCCTGTAGCAGTGTATAGTGATTTGAGTGTAGTCTCAATCTTGCGGTCAGCCGGATCCTTTAAGGCGGTTGAACCAGGGACAGGTAAAACCACTTTTTTAGACAACCTAGATACAGAAGCGTCTACTATAGGTGGGTTTTCCCACTTCTTTCTATCCTCTTCAGGGAAAGGGAAAGCAATGTGAATTCTTTTAGGGATCTCGAATTTTTTCTCTGGGTTTTCCCAGGATTTTTCAAACAAGGAGTTAACTCCTTAGAAGCAGGGAAGGTAAGCGAGGATTTCTTATTTACTGTAAAATAAGATTCCTTTTCAGGTACTTTCTCAGAAATACGCAAAACATCCCTAATGGCTTCAATCAGTTGCACTCCTTTAGCAAGGGATGCATCTCACCCCTGCATATCCCCATCACCGTCCCCTGTATCAGAGTCGGTATCCGTGTCAGCTTGCATTATCTGGGCAAGTGTAAGTTTTTTCGAAAATGTAGGTGGAGGTTTAGACGAAGTAGTGGGAGCTGAATACTTCAAACCCTCTATAGATTTTCTCAAAAACTGCGTTTTTTTCTCAGAATGTGACATCCTAGTTGCAATCTGGGATATCATTCCCGTTAAAGAATCCACCCATGGGGGTTCGGATTCAGACGGCTGAGACAGTAAATTGCAGTACTGAGTACACGGAATAGACTCCTCAGGAGAAGATAAACACTCTGCAGCACAGGACACAGAGTCCTTAGACATGGTAATGTGGATATACACACTAATACACACACACACACACACAGAAAAATGTCACACAGTTTGCCCCAGAGCACCTTCAGAGAGTCACAGAGTATAAGGAACCAGCCACACAGCGCCCCTGTAGGCAGTTGTTATGATAAAAGCCCGGCGCTGACCAACTAACCTTAATAGGTTAATTTGTACTACTATCACACTCCACCCCCCCCCCCCCCCCCAGTCTATAACACCCTGGTAACGCAGAGCTATAGCTGTAGTTATGTGGAGAGCAGCGCTCCCTGTCAGCGTCTCCTATGATCTGCGGGGAGAAAATGGCGCTGGTGAGTGATGGATCTGCTCGGAGAGGAAGCCCCGTCCCTTGTAATGGCGCGTGATTTTCCACCCTAATTATTTATACTGGCCTGTAGTTTATTTGTACTAACAGCGGGATTAGCCCCTGTTAGGTGCGTGACCAGTGTAGGGTGTATCCGCGCCGGCTCAGGACGCGTCTCTAAGCGCCTACACTGTGTTGCTGAGCATTCTTGAAGCGCAGCCTATCAGAGCTGCGCTCCCACCCTTGTGCCGCCATTCCCGTCGGCGACCCGCTAACCGGGACGCAGACTCTGTACTCCCCACTCTTCTTTCTTCTGGCTCTGTTAGGGGGTGGCGGCCGTGCTGCAGGAGTGAGCGGTCGCCTCGTGGGCTTGCGATCAGTACCCTCAGTAGCTCAGTGTCATGTCAGCGGAGTAGAGAACCATTAACTCTTCAGGAAGTTGCTTCCTACTCCCCCCCCCTAAGTCCCACGAAGCAGGGAGGCTGTTGCCAGCAGCCTTCCTGTACCTAACTCTAGAAAACAACAAAACTAGAAAAACTCCTAAGAGCTTCCCTAGCTGTGACTGGCTCCTCCGGGCACATTTTCTAAACGGAGTCTGGTAGGAGGGGCATAGAGGGAGGAGCCAGCCCACACTATTAAACTCTTAAGGTGGTATTCAAATGATAGATCACGCCCAATCTCCTTTCTAAAGTGTTCCCCGTTATCGTGCATATCGCGCCCATAGTATTCAGGTTTAGCTGCGTAAAGGGTCAGGCGCCCTCGCTACCCCGGGGGTAGCGAGCTGAAATGATTATACCACGCCCATCAGCAGAAACAGTACGGGTGTGGAAGTGGGTGAAAAGAATTGAACACCGCCCTGTAAGTGCCAGTGGCACCCGCCCAGTGCTTCGTATTTCTGAATTGTTACTTGGTTCAGTTTGTTGGTTCAGCCATTGCTGAATAGTTCCAAGTTGGTTAGCTTGGATTTCCTTTTTGTGAATCTCACCACTATCTGTGTGTTTCCTTCTCTCTGAAGTATGTCCGTCTCCTCGGGCACAGTTTCTAGACTGAGTCTGGTAGGAGGGGCATAGAGGGAGGAGCCAGCCCACACTATTAAACTCTTAAAGTGCCAGTAGCTCCCAAAGGACCAGTCTATACCCCATGGTACTAAATTGGACCCCAGCATCCTCTAGGTCGTAAGAGAAAATGGGTAAAACACTGAGTGAGTGTACAGCTCAAGACTAAGACAAAGCACATACACCCCTAATATATGAACTCCTAAATAGACTTGATAAAACTATGAAGCCTTTTCTGTCTTGACTTACAGGGCAGTACAAGGTGGCAGAGGCATGTATGAGGATGGTATGGTTTATAATCTGCACTGGGGACCACTACAGGTCTACCTTATATACTGAAAGTTGGGCTTGCCAAAAAAAACCCAAAACCAAATAAATAATGTAATTGGCTGCAGAATTTCCATAAAAAACTGGCACAGCATTCATTACCGTTGCTCTGTGCAGAGTATTCATCTAGAGAGATAAACATACTGAGTGCGATGTGTTCATAATCAGTACATAGATTTAATGTCATGCAGTATTATCATTACAGCATGCAATAGAGGGTGGCCCTTACCTGGGTACTCCAGGTGGAAGACTGGGAGGAATACGAGCCGGTCGGGATGGGATCTGAGGTGGCGCTGAGAAAGGGTCATTATTAGCAGCAGGGAAAGGCCCCGCAGGGCCAGGGCGGGAGGGGATGGGAGGATAAGCAGAACCTCCTGCTGGCACAGGAATGAGAGGGGGCCCAGGGGTTGGACCCCTGACTGCAGGAGGCCGGCTTGGAGGCAAGATGGTGGAAACCGGTCTCTTCTGCACGGTAGGGCTAGAGGACAAAAAAAAAAAAAATAGGTTATAAACAGAAAACATTCTCCGTCCATCTCCCCCATCAACCTACGTGTGTGCTAATTTTCTCTGGTCTTTATAGAGCAGCTGCCCTGTTTGGCACAGGTTGTTAATAATAAACACCTGTAAACAGAGAAAGTGCCAGTGTAGTGCAGTTTATTAGGGTTGGGAATGGGTGACCGACAGGAGGGCGAGCGCAACGAAGGCCCTTGCGGGCTTGGCGGCTTGCCACATGTTCTATTCACACTCTATGGGTGTCGTGGACACCCACGAGTGGAAATAGTCCTGGGCCCCCTGCCGGCCGGGATCCCGGCGTCTGTATACTGACTGCCGGGATCCCAACCGCCAGGATCATTAACTGCATCCCGATTACTACTATGGTTACAGGTGTTCTTTAACTTGTTGGCAGTTTGCAAGTGTGTGTGTGTTTCTGCAATTTCAACTGTCATTTGCAGGCAGGAAGCCAATTTCAAATATCAGAAGTTTTTCCAGTAACGTGTGATCCCACCATAACCAATTTAGGGGCATACATACAAAGAGAGAGAGAGAGAGAGAGAGAGAGAGAGAGAGAGAGAGAGAGAGAGAGAGAGAGAGAGAGAGAGAGAGAGAGAGAGAGAGAGAGAGAGGCTGTGTTTCAAAAAATGACAGGAGTTGATTGGTTGGTAGTTTATCTCTCTCTACTTAATTTCTCTCTCCAAACTTCTTATAAATAAATTCCTTATCCTTTTTTTCCTTTAACTATTACAATATTTTTTTTGCTTTCTTTGAAATATAGACAATGCAAACATATTGTGAAATTCAGTCTTCCCATCTTACACCTACTTTGCTTGATATTCAGTACCAAATATTCTACAATTCTCTCCTTTGACTCTCGCCACCTACTTATATGCCCACCTAACGACCAGAAGCTCTACCAAGGCTGTAAAATGCTGCTCCTTACCTCTGAAAACCCCAACTAGTCAACAGTAACTAATTCTAGTTTTCTCCTGAAATCAAATCCGAAAAAATAGGATTTTAATTACCTACCGGTAAATCCTTTTCTCGTAGTCCATAAGGTATATTGGGGAGACTTCGTACAATGGGGTATAGACAGGGTCCAAAGGAGCAGGTTGACTTTAAATTTCTTCACTGGGTGTGCTGGCTCCTCCCCTCTATGCCTCTCCCACAGGCAGTTATAGGTAAAACAGTGTCCAAAGGAGAAAGGACACATTTGAGAGAATGAACAAGACAACAAAGAGAAGATCGCTTCTTCGTGGTAGAGGCCAAGGGTCTTCGACGGACAAGTCCAGAAGATCCGCGTACCACGCCCTCAGAGGCCAATCTGGGGAAATCAGAATTGCCTGGACTCCTTGATTTCTGATTCGCTTGAGCACCCTTGGGAGCAACGGAATCGGAGGTAACAGGTAGACCAGCCGGTAAGGCCAAGGCGACGTCAGTGCGTCCACTGCCCTCGCCTGAGGGTCCCTGGTTCGAGAGCAATACCAGTGAAGTTTCTTGTTGAGATGAGAAGAGAAGCCATCATGTCTATCTGCGGGCAGCCCCACCAGTGGATGGTCTGCTGGAACACCTGATGGTGAAGTCCCCACTCTCCCGGGTGGAGGTCCTGACGACTGAGGAAGCCCGCTTCCCAGTTGTCTACCCCCGGAATGAAGATTAGAGACATTGCTCTTGCATTTCCTTTCACCTAGAGGAGTATCTTTGACACCACTCGCATGCAGGGTCTGCTTTTTGTCCCTCCTTGCCAACTGATGTACGCCACTGCAGTGGCGTTGTCCGACTGAACTTGGATCACGTGATTCATGAGCAGAGGAGAGGCCTGAAGCAGAGCATTGTAGATCGGCCGAAGTTCCAGAATGTTGATCGGAAGCAGGGATTCGTGGGCTGACAACCTGCCCTGGAACTGCGCCCCTTGGGTGATAGCTCCCCATCCTCTCAGACTCACATCCATTGTGAGGAGGATCCAATCCTGAATACAGAAACTCCAGCCTTCCAGAAGATTGGAGGACTGCAGCCACCACAGGAGAGATATCCTGGCCTGAGGTGACAGCCAAACCATCCGGTGCATCTGTAGATGTGATCCGGACCACTTGATCAGGAGATCCAATTGAAATGTTCTGGCATGGTACCTCGTAGAAGGGGACCATCTTCCCCAACAATCTGATGCAAAGATGAATGGATACACGGCAGGTCGGAGCACCATGCGGACCATCTCCTGAAGTGTTCTCGCCTTGTCCTCTGGGAGGAACACCTTCTGGGCCACCGTATCCAGTAACATCCCTAAGAACAGGAGCCGCCGAGTCGGTTCCAGGTGGGACTTTTGCAGATTGAGAATCCACCCGTGGCGTGACAGAAGTTGGGATAGTGTGGTCGATATTGAGTAACAAAAGCTCCCTGGATCTTGCTTTTATTGCTTTTATCAGAAGATCATCTAGGTAAGGGACAACATTGACCCCCTGGACCCGGAGGTGGAACATCATCTCCCCCATCACCTTCTTGAATACCCTCGGAGCCGTGGACAGGCCAAATAAAGGGTAGTGTCTGGAACTGATCGTCCAGTAGGGCAAACCTCAGACAAGCCTGATGCGGTGGCCAAATTGGAATATGAAGGTAGGCGTCCTTTATATCCAGGGAAACCAGGAACTCCTGTTCTTCCAGACCCGCAATCACTGCCCTCAGAGATTCCATTTTGAACTAGAAAACCTTTAGGTAAGGATTCAAGGACTTTAGATTAAAAATGGGCAATACAGAGTCGTCCGGCTTTGGAACCACAAACAGGTTGGAGTAATAACCCCTGCCTCGTTGTGGTATCTGTACTGGAACAATGACGTGGGACTGGACCAACTTTTGTATGGCTTGTTGCAATGTAACTTGCGTATCCTCCAAAGCTGGTAAGCTTGATTAGAAAAATCATTGGGGAGGAGCACCATCGAACTCCAGCTTGTAGCTTTGAGAAATGAGGTCCTTTACCCAGGTATCCTGGCAGGAGCTTTCCCAGATGCGGCTGAAGTGATACAGTCAGGCTCCCACTTCGAGATCCCCTCGGGTGGGTGGGCACAGTCATGCTGAGGACTTGGTGGAAGCAGAACTGTTGCTCTGTTCCTGAGAACCGGTGTTTGCAGGTCTTTTTGACTTACCTCTGGCGCCTCTATTTGCATTGGTGGCACCTTTGGCCCTAGAACGAAATCTGTTAGACCGAAAAGACTGAACAGACGGCCCCGGGTAGGAACGCCTAGCCGGTGGGGCCCCAGAGAAACTTAAATAGGTCATCTAACTCTGCATATTCAGGGAAAGTGACATTTGACTTGTTTTGCGTAAAGAAAAACCGACTGCTCTGACGCAGCGTCCTCTAGAGGGAGCTTTAACACGTTCCATATAGCCAGAATGAGGGGTTCAATACCCTGAGCAGAATCAGGATCCCCACTAACAGGTAAAACACGCTTTTGAGGACCTGCCTGAGAGATGAAGGGCTGTGTAAAATCAGCCCAAGCAACTAAGTCTGCAACAGCCAGTTGTAGTAAATGAGTTTTCTGAACATTTGCAGACAGTTGTGATGACATATCAGACATCATAGTTTTAAGAGCCCCTAGCCAGGAGGGCTCTGGACCCTCTCCCCCAGCCCCTTTACCAAGTTGTGAACATTGGCTGCATTGTTCACATGAAACAAGATAAGGGAGATAATCTAGTGTGGCATACACTACAGTGTGTGTGTTTACCCATGTTTACAGTAATTACAATGACATACACACAGACGGTATCCGTTCACATGGTCGACCATGTTATGGTCGACAGTCATTAGGTCGACCACTATTGGTCGACATTGACATCGTCGACATGGACGCATGGTCGACACATGAAAATGGCCGACACATGAAAAGGTCGACACATGAAAAGGTCGACATGAGTTTTTTAACTTTTTTTTCTTTTGGGGAACTTTTCCATACTTTACGATCCACATGGACTACGATTGGAACGGTAAAGTGTGCCGAGCGAAGCGGTAGCGGAGCGAAGGCACCATGCCCGAAGCATGGCGAGCCATGCGAGGGGACGCGGTGCACTAATTGGGGTTCCCAGTCACTTTACGCAAAAAACGACACCAAAAAAAGTTAAAAAACTCATGTCGACCTTTTCATGTGTCGACCTTTCAAGTGTCGACCATTTTCATGTGTCGACCATGTGTCCATGTCGACCATGTCAATGTCGACCAATAGTGGTCGACCTAATGACTGTCGACCATAACATGGTCGACCATTCATACCGGAACCCACACAGACAGTAATACTGATCAAGCCTGCCCTTACTGTATGTGAGAGACGAGACACACAGAGAGAGACACCAGTCCCAGTGAGGCTGTCAGCTAATTATATAACAGTGAAACAATAGTAAATTCTGTCCTGTAGAGGACCCAGATTGTGTACAATAGCGGCTCTCCCCCTTTGCTATACCCTGTACCAGTTTTCCAGCACATCTTGGGAGTCAGGAAGAGCTGTGTGTGCTGATTGCTGCTGCAGTAAGCAGAGGAAATCGCCAAAATGCCTCTGGTCCCGCTCTGAGGTAGTTCCCCCCCCTCCCCCTCATGGCACCAGAGCTACAGTGGTTTTTATACTGGCAATATCTCCAATCACGCTTAAAAACATCGCATCAGTGCTAGTTTAAGCCATCTTGAGCCAGTTTACACGGGGGGGCTCTATCGGGTCCCCCCCAAGGAGGGTACCGTATGCCGCGTTCAGTTGCAGCAATCCGAACACCCCCCAGGCTTGTACTCACCACAGACGTCACCTTCAGGCTAGTATTAGGGGTGTTCGGCATGCTGCGATTGCGACAGCCAAGGCACAGTGCCCCGCTGAACAAACAACCTCTCAGGACGGTGGTCCTGCAGCGGGGAAGCGATTCTGCACCTCGCAAGGCAGGTGACCGCCCACCCCCCTAACTCTCACTGTGCAGGTATGCTGTTGTCCAAACAGCTTAGCAAAAAATAAGATTTTAAACCTACCGGTAAATCTTTTTCTCCTAGTCCGTAGAGGATGCTGGGGACTCCGTAAGGACCATGGAGTATAGACAGGCTCCGCAGGAGACATGGGCACTACAAAGAACTTTAGATGAGTGTGCACTGGCTACTCCCTCTATGCCCCTCCTCCAGACCTTAGTTAGAGAACGGAGACGGACAATACGAGGAAAGGATTTTTGTTGATCTAAGGGCAAGATTCATACCAGCCCACACCATCCACACCGTATAACATGGAATATACGCCCCCAGTATGAACAAAACAGCATCAGCCAAAGACTGATCCCAACTGTAACATAACCCTTATGTAAGCAATAACTATATCCAAGCCTTGCAGAAAAATGTCCGCACTGGGACGGGCGCCCAGCATCCTCTACGGACTAGGAGAAAAAGATTTACCGGTAGGTTTAAAATCTTACTTTCTCGTACGTCCTAGAGGATGCTGGGGACTCCGTAAGGACCATGGGGATTATACCAAAGCTCCAGACCGGGCGGGAGAGTGCGGATGACTCTGCAGCACCGATTGAGCAAACATGAGGTCCTCATCAGCCAGGGTATCAAACTTGTAGAATTTTGCAAAAGTGTTTGAACCCGACCAAGTCGCCGCTCGGCAAAGCTGTAACGCCGAAACGCCTCGGGCAGCCGCCCAAGAAGAGCCCACCTTCCTGGTGGAATGGGCCTTTACCGAATTTGGTAACGGCAATCCAGCCGTAGAATGAGCTTGCTGAATCGTGTTACAGATCCAGCGAGCAATAGTCTGCTTAGGAGCAGGAGCGCCAACCTTGTTGGCTGCATACAGGACAAACAGTGCCTCTGTTTTCCTAACCCTAGCCGTCCTGGCTACATCATTTTTTAAGGCCCTGACTACATCCAGGGACTTGGAATCCTCCAAGTCATTCGTAGCCACAGGTACCACAATAGGTTGGTTCATGTGACACGATGAAACCAAGTTAGGCAAAAATTGAGGACGAGTCCTTAATTCTGCTCTATCCACATGGAAAATCAGATAGGGGCTCTTGTGCGACAAAGCCGCCAATTCGGACACCCGCCTTGCAGATGCCAAGGCCAACAACATGACCACCTTCCAAGTGAGAAATCTTAACTCAACCGTTTGAAGAGGTTCAAACCAGTGAGATTTTAGGAACTGTAACACCACGTTAAGGTCCCACGGTGCCACTGGAGGCACAAAAGGAGGCTGTATGTGCAGCACTCCCTTTACAAAAGTCTGGACTTCTGGGAGAGAAGCCAATTCCTTCTGAAAGAAAATTGATAGGGCCGAAATCTGTACCTTAATGGAGCCTAATTTTAGGCCCATATCCACTCCTGTCTGTAGAAAGTGGAGAAAACGGCCCAGATGGAAATCTTCCGTAGGAGAATTCTTGGATTCACACCAAGATAAATACTTTCTCCAGATATGGTGATAATGTTTCGCCGTCACTTCCTTCCTAGCCTTTATCAGAGTAGGGATGACTTATTCCGGAATGCCTTTCCCATTTAGGATTCGGTGTTCAACCGCCATGCCGTCAAAGGTAACCGCGGTAAGTCTTGGAACGCGCAGGGCCCCTGTTGCAACAGGTCCTCTCTGAGAGGAAGAGGCCACGGATCTTCTGTGAGCATTTCCTGAAGATCTGAATACCAGGCCCTTCGAGGCCAATCTGGAACAATGAGTACTGTCTGTACTCTTTTTCGTCTTATGATTCTCAATATCTTTGAGATGAGTGGAAGAGGAGGGAACACATAGACCAACTGAAACACCCATGGTGTCACCAGGGCGTCCACTGCAACTGCCTGAGGGTCCCTTGACCTGGCACAATACCTCCGAAGCTTCTTGTTGAGGCGTGAAGCCATCATGTCTATTTGAGGAAGTCCCCACTGACTTGTTATCTCTGCAAAAACTTCTTGATGAAGTCCCCACTCTCCTGGATGGAGATCGTGTCTGCTGAGGAAGTCTGCTTCCCAGTTGTCCACTCCCGGAATGAAGACTGCTGCCAAAGCACTTATGTGATTTTCCGCCCAGCGCAGAATCCTGGTGGCTTCCGCCATTGCCACTCTGCTCCTTGTTCCGCCTTGGCGGTTTACATGAGCCACGGCTGTGACATTGTCGGATTAAATCAGAACCGGTAGGTCGCGAAGAAGATTCTCCGCTTAACATAGGCCGTTGTATATTCCAGTACGTTGATGTGTAGACAAGCCTCCTGACTTGACCATATCCCCTGAAAGTTTCTTCCTTGTGTGACTGCTCCCCAACCTCGGAGGCTCGCGTCCGTGGTCACCAGAACCCAGTCTTGAATGCCGAACCTGCGACCCACTAGAAGATGAGCACTCTGCAGCCACCATAGGAGAGACACCCTGGCCCTGAGGGACAGGCTTATTTTCTGATGAATTTGGAGATGGGACCCGGACCACTTGTCCAGAAGGTCCCACTGTAAAGTCCTCGCATGAAACCTGCCGAAGGGGATGGCCTCGTAGGTTGCCACCATTTTCCCCAGTACACGAGTGCATTGATGGACCGACGCTCCTTTCGGTTTTAACAGGTCTCTGACCATGTTCTGGAGTTCCTGGGCTTTTTCCGTTGGGAGAAAAACCCTCTTTTGTTCCGTGTCCAGAATCATGCCTAAGAACGATAGTCGAGTTGTTGGAACCAACTGTGACTTTGGTAGATTTAGAATCCAGCCATGTTGCTGCAGCACTCCCAGGGAGAGCGCCACGCTTTTCAGCAACTGATCTCTCGATCTCGCTTTTATCAGGAGATCGTCCAAGTACGGGATAATTGTGACTCCCCGCCGGCGCAGGAGCACCATCATTTCCGCCATTACCTTGGTGAAAATCCTCGGGGCCGTGGAAAGCCCAAACGGCAACGTCTGAAACTGGTAATGACAGTCCTGTACAGCGAATCTCAGGTACGCCTGTTGAGGGGGATATATGGGGACATGAAGGTATGCATCCTTTATGTCCAGTGACACCATAAAATCCCCCCCTTTCAGGCTGGAGATTACTGCACGGAGCGATTCCATCTTGAATTTGAACTTTTTCAAGTACAGGTTTAGGGATTTTAAATTTAGAATGGGTCTGACCGAGCCATCCGGTTTCGGGACCACAAATAGGGTTGAATAGTACCCTTTTCCCTGTTGAACCCGGGGAACCTCGACAACCACTTGTTGTTGACACAATTTTTGAATTGCCGCTAGAATTATCTCCCTTTTTGGGGAAGAAGCTGGTAAAGCCGATTTGAAAAACCGGCGAGGAGGCACGTCTTCGAATTCCAGCTTGTAACATTGGGATACAATTTCCATCACCCAAGGATCCACGTCTGACTGAACCCAGACGTGGCTGAAGAGTCGAAGACGTGCCCCCACTGACGCAGACTCCCTAAGTGGAGCCCCAGCGTCATGCGGTGGATTTAGTAGAAGCCGGCGAGGACTTCTGCTCCTGGGAACTAGCCGTAGCCGGCAGTTTTTTCCCTCTATCCTTACCTCTGGCGAGGAAGGAAGACCTCTTCTGGACTTATGCGACCGAAAGGACTGCATCTGATATTGCGTCGGTTTTTTTTTCTGTGGGGAAAATAAGATTTTACTTACCGGTAAACCTATTTCTCGTAGTCTGTAGTGGATGCTGGGGACTCCGTAAGGACCATGGGGAATAGATGGGCTCCACAAGAGACAGGGCACTTCAAGAAAGAATTTGGATTCTGGTGTGTTCTGGCTCCTCCCTCTATGTCCCTCCTCCAGACCTCAGTTAGAGAAACTGTGCCCGGAAGAGCTGACAGTACAAGGAAAGGATTTTGGAATCCAGGGCAAGACTCATACCAGTCACACCAATTACACCGTATAACTTGTGATAAACATACCCAGTTAACAGTATGAACAACAACAGAGCATCAGATCAACCCTGATGCAACCATAACATAACCCTTATTTAAGCAATAACTATATACAAGTATTGCAGAAGAAGTCCGCACTTGGGACGGGCGCCCAGCATCCACTACGGACTACGAGAAATAGATTTACCAGTAAGTAAATTCTTATTTTCTATGACGTCCTAGTGGATGCTGGGGACTCCGTAAGGACCATGGGGATTATACCAAAGCTCCCAAACGGGCGGGAGAGTGCGGATGACTCTGCAGCACCGAATGAGCAAACACAAGGTCCTCCTCAGCCAGGGTATCAAACTTGTAGAACTTTGCAAAGGTGTTTGAACCTGACCAAGTAGCTGCTCGGCAAAGCTGTAATGCCGAGACCCCTCGGGCAGCCGCCCAAGAAGAGCCCACCTTCCTTGTGGAATGGGCCTTAACGGATTTAGGCAGCGGCAACCCAGCCACAGAATGAGCCTGCTGAATCGTGTTACAGATCCAGCGAGCAATAGTTTGCTTTGAAGCAGGCGCCCCAAGCTTGTTGGAAGCATACAGGATAAACAAAGATTCTGTTTTCCTGACCTTAGCCGTTCTGGCTACATAAACCTTCAAAGCCCCGACTACATCCAGTGACTCGGAATCCTCCAAGTCAGTAGTAGCCACAAGCACAACAATAGGTTGGTTTATATGAAAGGATGAAACCACTTTCGGCAGAAATTGTGGGCGGTCCGCAATTCTGCTCTATCCGCATGGAAAACCAGATAAGGGCTTTTATGTGACAAAGCCGCCAATTCTGACACACGCCTAGCCGAAGCCAAGGCTAATAGCATGACCACCTTCCACGTGAGATATTTTACTTCCATCGTTTTGAGTGGTTCAAACCAGTGAGATTTCAGGAAACTCAACACCACGTTAAGATCCCAAGGTGCCCCTGGAGGCACAAAAGGGGGCTGAATATGCAGCACTCCCTTTACAAACGTCTGAACTTCAGGCAGAGAAGCCAATTCTTTTTGAAAGAAAATGGATAAGGCCAAAATCTGAACCTTAATGGAACCCAATTTAAGGCCCAAAGTCACTCCCGACTGTAGGAAGTGAAGGAAAAGGCCCAGCTGGAATTCCTCCATAGAGGCATTACTGGCCTCACACCAAGCAACATATTTTCGCCATATACGGTGATAATGTTGAGCCGTCACATCCTTCCTAGCCTCTATCAGCGTAGGAATGACCTCATCCGGAATGCCTGTTTCTGCTAGGATCCGGCGTTCAACCGCCATGCCGTCAAACGCAGCCGCGGTAAGTCTTGGAACAGACAGGGCCCCTGTTGCACATGTCCTGTCCTAGAGGCAGAGGCCACGGGTCCTCTGTGAGCATTTCTTGCAGATCTGGATACCAAGTCCTTCTTGGCCAATCCAGAACAATGAGTATTTGTATCCTCGTTTCCTTATGATTCTCAGCACCTTGGGTATGAGAGGAAGAAATACATAGACCGACGGGAACACCCACGGTGTCACCAGTGCGTCCACAGTTATCGCCTGAGGGTCTCTTGACCTGGCGCGCAATATCTCTGCAGCTTTTTGTTGAGGCGGGATGCCATCATGTCCACCTGCGGCAGTTCCCACCGACTTGCAATCTGCGTGAAGACTTCTTGATGAAGTCCCCACTCTCCCGGGTGGAGGTCGTGCCTGCTGAGGAAGTCTGCTTCCCAGTTGTCCACTCCCGGAATGAACACTGCTGACAGTGCGCTTACGCGATTCTCCGCCCAGCGAAGAATTCTGGTGGCTTCTACCATCGCCACCCTGCTCCTTGTGCCGCCTTGGCGGTTTACATGAGCCACTGCGGTGATGTTGTCTGACTGAATCAGAACCGGTTGGTCGCGAAGCAGGGACTCCGCTTGACGTATGGCGTTGTATATGGCCCTTAGTTCCAGGATGTTGATGTGAAGGCAAGTCTCCTGACTTGACCACAGCCCTTGGAAATTTCTTCCCTGTGTGACTGCCCCCCACCCTCGGAGGCTTGCATCCGTGGTCACCAGGACCCAGTCCTGAATGCCGAATCTGCGACCTTCGAGAAGGTGAGCACACTGCAGCCACCACAGGAGAGACACCCTGGCCCTGGGGGGATAGGGTGATTAACCGATACATCTGAAGATGTGATCCGGACCACTTGTCCAGTAAGTCCCATTGGAAGGTCCTCGCATGGAACCTGCCGAAGGGAATGGCCTCGTATGATGCCACCATCCTTCCCAGGACTCGAGTGCAGTGATGCACTGACACCTGTTTTGGTTTTAATAGATTCCTGACCAGTGTCACGAGCTCCTGAGCTCTCTCTATCGGGAGATAAACCCTTTTCTGGTCTTTGTCTAGGATCATGTCTAGGAGAGGCAGATGAGCTGTAGGAACCAACTGCGACTTTGGAATATATAGACTCCAGCCGGGTTTCCTTTACACTTCCAGAGAAAGTGATACGCTGTTCAGCAACTGCTCTCTTGATCTCGCTTTTATGAGGAGATCGTCCAAGTACGTGATAATAGTGACACCTTGCTTCCGCAGGAGCACCATCATTTCCGCCATTACCTTGGTGAATATTCTCGGGGCCGTGGAGAGACCAAACGGCAACGTCTGAAATTGGTAATGACAATCCCGTACCGCAATTCTGGGGTACGCCTGATGAGGTGGATAAATGGGGACATGAAGGTATGCATCCTTTATGTCCAGAGTCACCATAAAATCTCCCCCTTTCAGGCTTGCAAAGACCGCTCTTAGCGATTCCATCTTGAACTTGAACCTTTTCAGGTATATGTTCAGGGATTTTAAATTCAATATGGGTCTGACCGAACAGTCTGGTTTCGGGACTACAACATGGTCGAATAATAACCCCCTCCTTGTTGAAGGAGGGGAACCTTGACGACCACCTGTTGAAGATACAATTTGTAAATTGCAGTTAACACTGTTTCCCTTTCGTGGGGGGAAGCCGGCAGGGCCGTCGGTGAGGGGGCATCTCCTCAAAGTCCAGCTTGTATGCCTGAGACACAATATCTATTGCCCAGGGATCTAACAGGGAGTGAACCCACTTGTGGCTGAACTTACAAAGGCGTGCCCCCACCGGGCCTAGCTCCGCCTGTGGAGCCCCAGCGACATGCGGTGGATCTTGTGGAGGCCGGGGAGGACTTCTGTTCCTGGGAACTAGCTGTGTTGTGCAGCTTCTTTCCTCTGCCCCCGCCTCTGGCAAGAAAGGACACACCTCGGACTTTGTTTCTTTATTTGAAAGGCTGCATTTGATAATGTCGTGCTTTCCTAGGCTGTGCAGGAATATAAGGCAAAATATCAGAATTACCAGCTATAGCTGTGGAGACCAGGTCCGAGAACCCTTCTCCACACAATCCTCAGCCTTCCATATGCCTCTTAAGTCGGCATCATCTGTCCATTGCATATTCTACAGGACACGTCAAGCAGAAATAGACATAGCTTTTGTCTCTAGGACCCAGTAGACTCATGTCTCTTTGTGCATGTTATATATATATATATATATATATATATATATATATATATATATATATATATATATATATATATATATATATATATATATATATATATATATATATATATATATCTCTTAAGACAGCATCTTTAATATATATATATATATATCTATACGTCCCGACTGGTGTTCTCGAATAGCATATACGCGGCGGATGACTGAAGAGAATAAGCACATTAGCTTTAAAGATCAGAACGATTCTAATTAATTTCCACTGGGATTTTTTAGAGAAAAATAGTGTATAAAAGTATTACACATAGGGTAGGATGCAGACCTTTGCGCGAATGGATCATACGAACTAATTTGCTGTTCATTTATGTATGAGATGGACTCCAGCTGTAATGTTAATTAATAGGTTCATTGATGTGAAACCGTGTAAGGTTATTATTAGTCTTTGATAATCGATAATGAAAATATGGATAATTTGAGCTTATCTTTTGTGATGTAATTGTGAAATGCCAATGGTTTATAAGTTGTATGAATTGTCTATTTGTATTTTTAAGTGAAATCATGTTGTAATTAATTCATTGAGAACAATACCTAGAACGGGTATATAAAGAGATCAAGTTGTTAATTAACCACACCCCCTGACGAAGTACCTGACGTACGAAACGCGTTGGGCGTGGCTAAGTGACGTAGACGCCGTGACGTCATCCTCCGGATTCAGAGCCGGAGACTAGACGAGCTGTGGTTCGGGAGATATACCGGCTAAGTTGCGGTGGAAACACCATGCTGATGAATTTTAACTTTTAATGTATGTAATCAAATGCTACAAAGTAAAAGTTGTTACTTCTTATATAATCAAGAGTGCGCTCTCCATTTTTCGACAGTCTATATCTATATCTATCTATCTATCTATATGCTAGGGTCTCCATCTCTGCTGATAAGGTACCTGTCCACGCTGCCACAGCGCTATAAACCCATGCCGACACCATCGCCGGTCTGAGTAGTGTACCAGAATGCGCACGCTATCTGCAGGATCCCTGAGAATAGCTGTTACGTCAGGGCTACCTTTTGGGCAAACGTGACACCCTAGGGGAAGATTACCATCGTATCCTGGCCCTAGTGGGGAAAGGATACTCCTTGAAAATTCTTTGTAGGAAACTGCAGTCTCTTGTCTGGAGATTCCCACTCTTTTTCCTCATGAGAGGAGGGAAATTTACCTCAGCTTTCTTCCCCTTAAACATGTGTACCCTTGTGTCAGGTACAGATGAGTCATCAGTGATATGCAAATCATCTTTTATTACAATAATCATATATTGAATACTTTTCTGCCATTTTGGCTGTAACTTTGCATTATCGTAGTCGACACTGGAGTCAGACTCCGTGTCGATATCAGTGTCTATTATTTTGGATAGTGAGCATTGAGAGACTCTGAAGGTCTCTGCGACATAGGGAATCTACCCATGTCTGTCCCTGTCAGTTCTCTAATCTTTTGTGCAATAAATTCACCTTAGCACTTAATTACACATATCCAAACAGGTGTCGGCATTGTCGACGGAGACACCCTCTTACACACATTTGCTCCATCTCCTCCTTAGGGGAGCCTTTTACCTCAGACATGTCGACACACACGTACCGACACACCACACACTCAGGGAATGCTCATCTGAAGACAATTCCCCCATAAGGCCCTTTGGAGAGACAGAGTATGCCAGCACACACCCCAGCGCTATTAACCCAGGAATAACACAGTAACTTAATGTTAACGCCGTAGCTGCTGTTTATATTGATTTTTGCGCCTAATTATGTGCCCCCCCCCCCCCCCCCCTCTCTCTTTTTACCCTCTTCTACCGTGTAATTGCAGTGGAGAGGCTGGGGAGCTTCCTCTGTGGTGCTGTGGAGAAAAAACATGGCGCTGGTGAGTGCTGAGGAAGAAGCCCCGCCCCCTCGACGGCGGGCTTCTGTCCCGCTTTCATGTACAATTTTTGGCGGGGGCTCATGCATATATACAGTGCCCAACTGTATATATGTGCCCACTTTTGCCAAGAGGTCCTAATTGCTGAACAGGGCGCCCCCCCCCCCTGCGCCCTACTGTGACCGGAGTATGTGGGTGTAGTGTGGGAGCAATGGCGCACAGCTGCAGTGCTGTGCGCTACCTTAGTTTGAAGACTGGAGTCTTCTGCCGCCGATTTCGAAGTCTTCTTGCTTCTTTCACCTGGCTTCTGTCTTCCGGCTCTGCAAGGGGGACGGCGGCGCAGCTCCGGGATCGGACGACAAAGGGTAAGCTAATGGTGTCCAGTAGCCTAAGAAGCAGGACCTATCTTCAGAGAGTAGGGCTGCTTCTCTTCCCTCAGTCCCACGATGCAGGGAGTCTGTTGCCAGCAGATCTCCCTGAAAATAAAAAACCTAACAAAATACTTTCTTATAGCAAGCTCAGGAGAGCTCACTAAGTAGCACCCAGCTCGTCCGGGCACAGATTCAAACCGAGGTCTGGAGGGGGGACATAGAGGGAGGAGCCAGAACAAACCAGAATCCAAATTCTTTCTTGAAGTGCCCCGTCTCCTGCGGAGCACGTCTATTCCCCATGGTCCTTACGGAGTCCCCAGCATCCACTAGGACGTTAGAGAAACATAAGGTAAAAAGGTAGATTTACCCGCGGTAGCTGTGGAAACCAGGTCCGCAAGACCTTCCCCAAATAAATCCTCACCTTTGTAAGGTAAAACTTCCATATGCTTCTTTGAGTCGGCATCACCCGTCCATTGGCGGGTCCACAGGGCTCGCCTAGCAGAAATCGCCATGGCGTTGGCTCTTGAACCTAGTAGCCCAGCGTCTTTCTGAGCGTCTCTCATATATAAGACTGCGTCTTTAATATGACCTAAGGTCAATAAAATGGTATCCCTATCTAGGGTATCAATGTCAGCTGACAAGGTATCTGTCCAAGCTGCTACCGCACTACAAACCCAAGCCGATGCTATTGCCGGTCTGAGGAAAGCACCCGTATGTGTATAAATTGATTTTAAGGTAGTTTCCCGTCTGCGATCAGCAGGATCCTTGAGGGCTGCTTTGTCTGGAGACGGCAGCGCCACCTTTTTTGACAAGCGCGTTAACGCCTTGTCCACTCTGGGCGAGGATTCCCACCATAACCTGTCCTGCGCAGGGAAAGGATACGCCATAAGAATTCTTTTGGGAATCTGCAGTTTCTTGTCTGGAGTTTCCCAAGCTTTTTCAAATAACGCGTTCAGCTCATGAGATGGGGGAAAGGTTACCTCAGGTTTCTTTTCCTTAAACATGTGTACCCTCGTGTCAGGGACAGAGGGGTCATCTGTGATATGTAAAACATCCTTTATTGCAATAATCATGTAATGAATACTTTTGGCCACCCTTGGGTGTAACCTCGCATCATCGTAGTCGACACTGGAGTCAGAATCTGTGTCGGTATCAGTGTCTGCTACTTGGGACAGGGGACGTTTCTGAGACCCTGAAGGGCCCTGTGACACAGTCAAAGCCATGGATTGACTCCCTGTTCTATCCCTGGACTCTGCTTTGTCCAATCTCTTATGTAATAAAGACACATTTGCATTTAAAACATTCCACATGTCCAACCAATCCGGTGTTGGCGTTGCCGACACAACAATCATTTGCTCCACCTCCTCCTTAGATGAGCCTTCCGCTTCAGACATGCCGACACACACGTACTGACACCCCCACACACTCAGGGATATATTTATATGGAGACAATTCCCCACTAAGGCCCTTTGGAGAGACAGAGGGGTACATTTACGAAGATGGGAGTTCTATTTAAGATGGGATGTTGCTCATAGCAATCAATCAGATTCCAGATATCATCATCTAGAAGGTGCTAGATAAATGAGAAATACAATCTGATTGGTTGCTATGGGCAACATCCCATCTTAAATAGAACTCCCACCTTAGTAAATTTACCCCAGAGAGAGAGTATGCCAGCACACACCAGCGCCACCTGACTCTGGAAACATAATTCCCAGTTAAGCAGCGCTTTTATACCAATATATGTATATACACTCACTGCGCCAATCTAATGTGCCCCCCTCCCCCTCTTTTTTGCCCCCTGTCACCGTGTTCAGCAGGGGAGAGTCCGGGGAGCCAGCTTCTCTGCAGTGTGCTGTGGAGAAAATGGCGCTGGTTAGTGCTGGAGTATCAAGCCAAGCCCCCTCAGCGGCGGGCTTCGGTCCCGCTCAAATTCACAATCCTGGCGGGGGATTATCTTATATACTGCCTCCCCAGTATACCTATATACTTTAGCCAGTCCCAAGAGGTTTAATATTGCTGCCCAGGGCGCCCAACCTGCGCCCTGCACCCTCCAGTGCCTGCCGTATGTGGGAGCAATGGCGCGCAGCGTTACCTCAGAGAAGATCTGAAGTCTTCAGCCGCCTTTGAAGTCTTATTTCTTCTGATACTCACCTGGCTTCTATCTTCCGGCTCTGTGAGGGGGACGGCGGCGCGGCTCCGGGACGAACGGCGAGGGTGAGACCTGCGTTCCGACCCTCTGGAGCTAACGGTGTCCAGTAGCCTAAGAAGCAGAGCCTATCACTTAAGTAGGTCTGCTTCTCTCCCCTCAGTCCCACGATGCAGGAAGCCCGTTGCCAGCAGTGCTCCCTGAAAATAAAAAAACCTAACAAAATTCTTTTCAGAGAAACTCAGGAGAGCTCCCCTGTAATGCACCCAGTCTCCTCTGGGCACAGGATCTAACGGAGGTCTGGAGAAGGGGCATAGAGGGAGGAGCCAGTGCACACCCATCTAAAGTTCTTTATAGTGCCCATGTCTCATGCGGAGCCCGTCTATACCCCATGGTCCTTGCAGAGTCCCCAGCATCCTCTAGAAATAAAAGTTTAAAATTAATTGAAGAAAACTCTCTGGAGCTGCAGAGATGTGCTTCCTCTCCTGAGGGCACTTTTTTCTAAACTGCCTGTGGGAGGGGGCATAGAGGGGAGGAGCCAGCACACCCAGCGAAGAAATTTAAAGTGCACCGGCTCCTTTGGACCCCATCTATACCCCATCGTACTAAGTCTCCCAAATATCCCTTATGGGATACTAGAGAAACCATATTTGAACATGTTTCAGAGGGAGGGAAACTGCAGATTCTTGCCTTTTCTTGAATGTCTGGTAATTCAGGATGTAGAAATCTGGTCTCAATCATAAGTTAATCTAGTCAATGACCTGCACTGTTACCAGCGATATATGCTATGTCATTTCTGCCCTCATTTATCTATTGAAATTGTGAATCAGCATGGATTAGCTAATTTCCCATATCATTCTCCATGGTCATCAGTGCAACCATCAGATCAAAGAAAGCTACTAAACCCATCATTACTTATTATGCACCTTTTTATGTATGAAATAAGATTCTTACAGGGAGATTTAAAACAAATGTTTCTTTGGCGCCTATACACAACACCTGCATCCTTTTCTGAACCCAAAGTGCGACACAATGGTCACCTGACACTCACTGGGGAGAACTTATAGGTGCTGGCCACCAGGTCTCCTTTCTACTGGAAGTGTAAGTGGAGGGGTGTTACAGCTGACCCCTGGGACTGGTGGCTTTATCCCTCCGCAGAATTCGGACTCTGCGGTGCGACAATACCAGGAGGACAGGTTAATGTGCTCTGGTGAAGAGAGTGCAGATGTCATAGCATGCGTGTGGGGGCAAGCAAAGAGCCCCACCTTCCAATAAGGACAGGGGCATGTGGGGAGGATGAGATGAAGTCAGTGGAGAGCAGTCTGCACAACGCGCCCTGTATTGCAGAAGCAGCGGTGATCCCCATAGATCGGATGTTGCAGCATTGGCCACTGTGCGCTCTCTGCCAGGATATACCATGAGGAAATCTATGCTGATGTAATCCCTTCCTAGCTCTCTATGGTTTGCAATCACTTATTGCTTTTGGCAACCTGCAATACAGATATTCACATATAGAGAGACTCACTATGACCTTCATTTATACAGTAGGATAAGTATTCTCACCCATGTACAAACCATCCTATGAGATACTAACCTGTGTCCACTGTTCTGGTTCTGCAGCCAGGTGTCATCCACTGGTGGGGGGACCGGGGTGGAGATTGTGCTAGTGGTAATGTCGCCAATGATGTTCAGAGACTCTTTCAGTGCGTGGTACATTCTCAGCATCTCGTCTCGTCGCTGCGCCTGGTCTGCAGACTCCTCCATTAGGCTGTTCTGGTCGGTGGAGGAGTACAGGTACGCCAGCAGCTCCGAGTGGATGAAGTCTTTTGCCTGCAGACCAGGAAGGGGAAAATTACCAGGTGACCAAATTCCGGTGCGATGGGATGAACCCATCCATGAGAAATAATACATCAGCTCAACAAAGAGAAAAATATTAAATAAAACCCACAACTCTACAAGCGACACTTCTGTCTGTCTGTGTGTGTTATCAGCAGACAAAACATTTGGCAATCATCTGCTCGTGAAGACAGCTAGCTGAAAAGGTAGCCGCCCATTGGACGATCTTGTCTATTGGCCAGAGAGTTGAACAGCAGGATGACCGTTCTATTTAGCTATGCAACGGTGACAGGTAACACTACTTGATCGTTTTTATCAAGATGCCCAGGATTGCATTCCAGCCTATTCGAGGTGAAAGATGACCGCACAAAAAGGCCGACAGTGATCAACTTCTTAGCACACTTTCCGTCATGCTTGATAGTGATCCAAAGGATTAGCAGAGGATCATTATTTGGTGTAGTGGTAATTATGAGTCAGAGCATGGCGTGATACCGGGGCTCCTGACACATAACAGCTCCAATAAAGCAAAATGCGGTCCGCTGTATACTTTATCTCGATCAGTAATTGAGAACTCTCTGCCACTTTAACTGGTCTACTTCTGATCATTCACAAAAGCCAAAAATCTTTCTATTTTCCTATATACATTACACTAGAAACATAAAAGGGCTAATTGAATGAAATAGTGCGATTTGCATATATAATAAATCAGGTTTGGAATTGCATATTTGCGTAATAGGAACTGGTTAGAAACGTTGCGTTCATATTATGGTGTAAAACTCGTGAGTTAGATGGACATATTCTGCGAGGAAAAGCCCAGCGCTTATTCCCCTAATATGCGGCGATAGATTACAGTCTGCTCACATTATTGATCATAAGGTGCATTATGGTCTTTGGCATTAAGTCACGGATGGATTTGTTGACTATTCCCATGTAAGAGTCCACCAAGTTCCGGATGGTCTCCACTTGTCTCTCCAGTTGTGGATCCATGGAAAACGTATTTTCCTGGACTTCTTCATCATTCTCCGTCTGGAAGTCAAGAGGAGAGAAATGATCTGTTTCATGCCAATAAGTAAAAGCCACCGTTTATGCATGTGATATATGGAAGGTACACTCACACCTTGCTGAAGTCCACGCTCCTATCACAGCATGACTGCAGCAGTAATCCGTGCGTCAAACATCAGAAACCGTTCCCATTCCACAAACACAATGACTGCCACGGCAGCCCTCCATCCCCACACTCTGCGACTCCACATCTACCCCACTCACCCAACACCCAGAGACTGCAGCGGTAACCCACCCTCTCCACACACTAAGTGCATCATCAGTCCAGCCTCTACCTCACACCTACAGTGACTGCAGCAGCAGCCCGCTCTCCTCCTCACCACTCCCCCAAAGACTGCAGTGGCAGGCATTACACTCATCACAGTAAGGGCCTGCAGCAGAGGAACTCGCTCTCCTCCTCCTCTTCCTACCCCAAACCCCCCCCCCCGAGCCTCCCCCTCCAATGACTGCTGTGGCAGGCATTCCACTCATCACAGTAAGGGCCTGCAGCAGAGGAACTTGCTCTCCTCCTCCTCTTCCTACCCCCCTACCCCCACGCCTCCCCCTCCAATGACTGCTGTGGCAGGCATTCCACTCATCACAGTAAGGGCCTGCAGCAGAGGAACTTGCTCTCCTCCTCCTCTTCATACCCCCCCACCCCTGCGCCTCCCCCTCCAATGACTGCTGTGGCAGGCATTCCACTCTCCTCACACCCAGTGACTGTAGCAGCAACCTGCTCTCTTCCTCCCCACCCCAACCACCCACCAGAGCAGACATAAGATGACAGGCCCTACTGGTCATATTCTACAACCCATGAACAGGCGTCAACAAACCCCATGACAAGGCATTCACTCTCAGACAATAAGAAACCATAACACACAATAATAACCATAACACACAATACACTGGAGCAGTCCATTTACCTGATCTTTTTCAGGATAAACTCCAGCTCGGAGGAATGATGCTTTCCAGCTATCCACATCTTCTTGAGAATCACAAGCGAGTTCTATCTGACGCAAATCCTTATATACATTACTGAAATGACAAATGGGCAGTACATATGTCTAGATTCTTGACAATACTGCATGGAAGGAGGCCATCCTTTAGAATTACATGGTACCCATGCATCATGCAATGTGTCAGGCACATGCCACTCCCTAAAACACCACCTAAAGCCAGGACATGCGCCAAGTTACCGGACAGAAGAGCCCCCACCTCTGCTACTCACCGCTGTTCTGTGTTGAAAATGGCAAAAATATGTTTTGTGGACATGAATCCCTTCTCTACATCTCGGATCTTCAGATTATCAAGGGGCAGCATGTATTTCTTCTCTTTCTCCTGCAGAGGGCAGAGCAGAGCTGAGCACTGTATGAGCATTTGGAAAGGAAACTTGCACATGTACCAAGTCTTTTTAACAATTCACATCCCCATTATCTAATGGAACAGGAATAGGGAAGAACGGCTTATAGATGTGCGGCTTACAGTTTACGATGCTTTGCATTTACACTTTCAAGGCGCTAAGCAGTACAGAAATGTGGTGCTTTTTATGTTAGTGTGTAATAGTTATCCAAACTATTAAACATAAACTTAAATAGAGGACTTTCATCAACTGGCCCGGCCGCAATGGCGCTGACCAGCGCACGCCTAGCTAGACAGGAGTGTGAGGAGTTAAAAGGAATGGAACTTATGTTTCGGCTAGAAATGCAACATCTGGAACAGTTTAAGTGTCTGGGAGGATTTTTGGCCCAAGGAAGGTGCTGGATGTAGGGCCCCCCCAGCCTCCTAACCCCTCCTCTCTCACTTCCTGCAGAACCACAAATGTGCTCCCGAGGAGGCTCACAGCATATCAATGCCACGTCACAGCAGCCTGGATATCCCTGGGATCGCACGGCTCATCCGTCCACGGCAGATTTAGGGAAAGCTGGTAAGATCTGTAACTGGGGATGGGGTCAGGAGAGGGGTTACAAAGCTGGTGTACGCATAGTCAGTTTGTTTAATACCAGACAATGCAACATACTTGCGAGGGGGGGGATAAAACTTGCTTCGGATGAGGGTAAGAATATTGCTGTGTGTGCCGATTACTGCATGGTGCAAATGGGAAAAAGGGGAACGGGTAGAAGATTGCAGTGCTGTATGTATGAGAATGAATAAGATACACGGTTACGGGGTATGGGAAGTAGTGCATACCTAAATGTGCAGGGAGGGCGATAGAAATGCCATATGGTTTACCTAGGGTTAAATAGGAAGCTGTGGATAGTGGCTGGCCACTAAAGGCCACCGATAAGAGTGTCTGGCAGCTGGGTGTAGATATGGATATATGTAACAGGGAGACTCTGAACAGTAAGATATATAGGGCTAATGCGCATGGTATTTACAGGGCTAGGCTAATCACTAGAGAATGTAATGTGAGGTTACAAAGAGACAGACGCACATCTGGCTGTCCGAGGGGCACAAAGCTTTGACTATTCTGCAGCTACGCCAAGCACAGGAAGTTGCAAGGAATTTTCCTGAGCGGCTGGAACTGAACTTGTGGGATACAGAGAGTGACTGGTTACATATGGCTGGCCCCGTTCTCCCAGTGTTCAGACTACGTGTTCGTTGGATTGAATGTGAACAGTAGTCTACACACTGGTTAAACTGGGATGGACAACGACAGATGAGAGAGAGACACAAAAAACGTCTACAGGAGCAACAGTCGCTGCATGCCGAACATACACAGATGCATAGCTATGTATATCGTCATCATAATATGTAAAAGTCATGGATGTGAACTGTAACCGCAAAATAAAAACATTGTCAGACCCCTGTGTCCAGTTTTACCTCATCGTCTTTATACCAGGACAAGGACTCTGCTGTGAGCACAAACCAGTACTCCTTGGAGCCTCCTTTCATGATACTTATGTTGTTGATGGTTAGCCAGCCTCTCCTGATGACCTGCAAGGAGACAGAGGGGGGGGGGGAAAAAAAAAAAGTAGAAAATGGGGGATGGGAGAAGGGAAACAAAAGACAGGCAGCAAGAATCCATTATGCGGGTTCTATATGCAGCCTAATACTTTCCCTTTAGAAACGGCTGCGGGCGATACTGGTGGCTTGGAAGAGGCCATATTGTCACTTGAAGATTTTAAACGGGCACAAATGATCTTTATATTAACACTACTTATGTCAGATGGGCCCATGGTAAACCTACAGAAGCACGATGCACAGGAAAACCTACATAGGTGCTATGCACATAAATCCTATTCACTACAGGGACAATTTTTATTTTAGTTGCGCTGCAGTCAAGGCCCTCGACCTGAGCGTCCATCATGTCTCTGATAACTTGTCAAAAACAAGCCCATGAGAAATGTCTTTAACTATGGCCTGTGTGTACATAGCGATACAATTTATTTTTTTTTGTAATTTTTGGCCTTAGCCTTACGCTTAGAACAATTAACACGCATTGGTGATCTGGTGGGGTGTTAGAAGTGGGTTGGGTGACCGGTGGTCAGGTTCCCGGCGGCCAGCATACAGACACTGGGATCCCGGCAGCCAGAATGCCGACTGGGGGGGGGGGGGGGGGGGGGCGGCGACCGAAACAAAGCTCCCTGCGGGCTCGGTGGCTCGCCACAGGTTCTACTCCCATTCTATGGGAATAGCCCTGGGCCCCCTGACAGCATTCTGGCGGTCAGGATCCCGGCGTCGGTATGCTTACCACAGGGATCCAGGCTGCCGGTAACATGACTACATCCTGTTGGAAGTATATCAGCCACTGTATTTTCATATCCAAGAATACAATTTTTTAAAAAAAAAAGAAGGACAACCGGTCACCTACACTAAGCGCAAGCAGTCACTATGAGGGCCACATACGTGGGTGTGGCTAATTTGCAGAACACACAGGGGCCTACACACATAGCACATAATCATTTCTACATACATCTAACATAACAAGCAAAATAAAAAATAATCATAATAATAATCAAAAATTTAAACCCAACACCAAAGCATTCGTATCGTTCCCTTTCAGATCAATAACCTCACATATATGACCATAAACGCATCCGTTAGCAGCAGTGACACTATAATCAGTTCCCCAACCCTGCGTTTTGTGGAGATATTGATCCTGATGAATCATGCACATATAGAATATTGTTTATCTGATTGGCTGCAGAATAACAGTCCCGGGCAAGCGATAGTTGGCACAGTGTAAACCAGGTAAGATAGAGGGGTGCCACAGGCAGAAAATGTTACAACTTCAAAGCATGTCCTTATTTCAGCTTGCAACAAGACAAACCACTTGTTAGCCATTGAAAGCAAACCACACTTCCCACTGGGACTAATTTCACATAGAGGTCTGTACTGGGAAAGCTTGTGTAGGAAAACAAGTAAAACAAGTATTCCAGTGTACAGATACGCAGTAGTCTGGTTGTATTAGGGATACACCTAATTATGAGGCAACTACACTCAACGGGTTGAGTACAATATCCTGGTGGTCACCATCCAGGCGGTCACAATACTGACAGCAGAATCCAGACAAATTTTGGTGAGTATTCCTACCCTAACTCACTCCTCCCGCAGCCTAACCATCGCATTCAACAGGCTAATCCTAACCCATGCCTCCTGCAGCCTAACCATAACCATCGCATTCAACAGGTTAATCCTAACCTACTACTCCTGCAGCCTAACCCTAACCGTCGCATTCAACAGGCTAATCCTAACCCACGCCTCCTGCAGCCTAACCCTAACCGTCGCATTCAACAGGCTAATCCTTACCCACGCCTCCTGCAGCCTAACCCTAACCATCGCATTTGGCAGGCTAACCCTAACTCACTCTTCCCGCAGCCTAACAATAACCATTGCCTTCAGCAGGCTAACCCTTACCATCCCCTCATAAAGCCTAACCCTCACAGGAAGAGATATTGAAATAAGTAATGTTTAAGAAGAGTGCTTCTATAATAAGTGTGGATAAGTATGTCCAGAGCAGTATGCGGTTTACAGAAAGTAATCCATAAGTCATCCATATAATAATAATAATAATAATGTAATAAAATGTGGGTGGTACTTGTTGAATGAGATCATGTTAACATAAGGCAAATACAATAAGGTGATTTTAACTTGGACCCACTAACCCCTCCTAATATAACAGTAAGTCGGGTTACTCCATCAAACCTACTGGGACTCCCACCAAACTCCAAAATGAAAGCACTGTCTAACCCAATACTACCCATAAGGTCAACTGGTCGGGAAAATTTTGAAATTAGGTAATTTGTCAAGGTCAATTAATAGTCTAGAGACCTAGCAGCAGCACACTGACTCAAGTTAAGCTATTTCTGTCCAGTAACTAGAAGCCATTACTTCCACATTCACTGATTCAGAGTAACTATCAAGATTCAAGACCCTTCAAGCCAGGAGGCACTGCCCGTTCTTTGTCTGTAATCTAGCATAATGGGGCAGATGTATAAAGTCTGGAGAAGTGATAAAGCAGTCATAAGTGGAAGGTGATAACGAACCAGCCAATCACCTCCTGTCAATTTACATATTGGAGCTGGTTGGCTGGTGCATTATCACCTTCCACTTATCACTGCTTCATCACTTCTCCAGCCTTAATACATCTGTCCCAACGTTCAACCACTTTGGTGACTTGTGGACGAGAATGGCTTGACTTAAATAAGGTTCAAATGTTCTCTAAAATTGGAATAGAGTACAAATAAAATACTTTATCAATTTAATTAAAAAAAGACAAAGGGCCAAATCCTAAAAATGAACTAAGTTTTAAGTTGCCTTTTTTTCCCCATCATAAATATATAAATATAATTTGTACCATTGGTTGAAGTGGGTTTTCTTTTTCTGACCAAAGCATGGCTACTCACACTTAGCAAGTACTTACCAATATCTCCCCCTGAGTTTAGGATAAGGAGCCACAAGATTAGAGTGATGCGGGAGTACAGTACAGTGCAAAAACAGAGAGGAAGTTTTATGGGAAAAGAGTTATGGAAAGAGAATGAAGGATGGATGGAGTGTAAACACAGAACGGAAGAGCAGCAACAAGGAGAAAGGGGAAAAAATTACATGCAATTAATATACAGTTAATATTAAAATCCCATCATACCAACAACAAAACAGAGTAAAATAAGAAAAAAAGTCAGTGGGAAAATTATCTGTACATGCCGATTTTAATATTAAAATGCACATGCAATGCTGTGTAGAGAACGCAGTAGAGTTTAATGAGTTTGTTGGAGAACGCGTGTAAGGAGGTCAGAGACAAGAGTGTGAGGAACACGGTACGCTGTGGGTTCCAGAGTATCACTATACCCTAATCTCATATACAGGAAGCTTTCTAGTCACTTAAATGGGCTCCCGGGCGTGTCCTGAATATGCAGCATGTCAAGCACCAGTCTCCACGAGCTCCTTAAATCAGCATGTCTTGAAAATCGCCAGGATTATTGTATTGGAAGGTGCCCTGGGCACAAGTGGCTAACAAGGCTAGGTGCACACAGCTGTTAACGTCTAAGGTGCGGTCACTGGCGCCCTAACAAGCGTGAGCATGGGGCTGTGCTAGGGACAGGAGACCCTGCCGCGCCTGTGCTTTACCTGGTTTGGAACAGCCCGCTTCTTGTTGAGCTGCGTGCTTCTCTGCTGTGCACTGGAAAATAGAGCAGGATCAGGGTTATAGTGGCTTGAGAGGTTATAGCCTAATTCTCAATCCCTATATTGCAAGGCTGTAGACAAATCAACAATGCTGAACATGAATAATGACCATGTCTAATAATCACCTAAAAAGAATAGAACCACACAGGTCATTCTACAGGAGAGTTATCAGAAGGAGGAGATTGTCACCAGGGGGGATATCACAAATCCCAGTATCCAGAAAGCAATAGCTGGTAAATAGCTACTGACATCGTGGGACTTTGCAGAGAGGTTCTAAGGCAATGGGTTCAGTATAACTGACCGGTGGATGGGATATTGGCGGTCACAATACTGTCGCCGGCATCCCGATGTTTGAAATCCCAACAGGACGAGGTAAGTACAGTATGTTCTCCCCTCTCTCCTACACACTAACCCTCCCTTCCCGCAGCCTAATCCTAACCTCCCTCTTCCCCACAGTCTAACCCTAACCCTCCCCCTTAGTGCCTAAACTTAACCCCCCTCCCCACAGCCTAACCCTAACCTACCCCATTCCCAAGTGGCGTGTACACCCAAATCCCCCTGCTATACTTACGGCCGGGATGCCGGGGTCTGTGTCCTGACCCTGTCGAGTTTCCAACTGCCGGCATCTTAACCCATCCCAAGGCAACATGGCTGCAGGTATACAGTGCATCCAGAAAGTATTCACAGCGCTTCACTTTTTTTCACATTTTGTTATGTTACAGCCTTATTCCAAAATGGAATAATTCATTTTTTTCCCCTCAAAATTTTACACACAATACCCCATAATGACAACGTGAAAAAAGTTTTGAGATTTTTGCAAATTTATTAAAAATAAAAAACTAAGAAATCCCATGTACATAAGTATTCCCAGCCTTTTACATGATGCTCAAAATTGAGCTCAGGTGCATCCTGTTTCCACTGATCATCCTTGAGATGTTCCTACAGCTTAATTGGAGTCCACCTGTGGTAAATTCAGTTGACTGGACATGATTTGGAAGGGCACACACCTGTCTATATAGGCTCCCACACTTGACAGCGCATGTCTGAGTACAAACCACGCTGTCAAAGGAATTGTCTGTAGACCCCCCGAGACAGGACTGTCTCGAGGCACAAATCTGGGGAAGGGTACAGAATAATATTTGCTGCTTTGAAGGTCTCAATGAGCACAGTGGCCTCCATCATTGGTAAATGGAAGAAGTTCGGAACCACCAGGACGCTTCCTAGAGCTGGCCAGCCGTCTAAACTGAGCGACCGGGGGAGAAGGGCCCTAGTCAGGGAGGTAGTGGACAAGTGGAATAGCCTCTACCACCTCTGATGGGAGGCTAAGACAGTAGAGCAATTTAAACATGCATGGGATAGACATAAGGATATCCTTACAAAGAAATAAGGATCAAATAAGGTTAGAGATAAAAATAATATAAAAAAAAAAAGGGGCAGACTAGATGGGCCAAGTGGTTCTTATCTGCCGACAAATTCTATGACCAAGAGCCCGATGGTCACTCTGTCAGAGCTACAGCATTCCTCTGAAGAGAGGAGAACCTTCCAGAAGGAGAACCATCTCTGCCGCAATCCACCAATCATGCCTGTATGGTAGAGTGGACAGACGGAAGACACTCCTTAGTAAAAAGCACATGGCATCCTGCCTGGAGTTTGCCAAAATGAACATGGTCTGATGAGACAAAAGATTGAACTCTTTGGCGTGAATGCCAGGCATCATGTTTGGAGTCAACCAGGCACCGCTCATCACCAGGCCAGTACCATCCCTACAGTGAAGCATGGTGGTGGCAGAATCATATGCTGTGGGGATGTTTTTCAGTGGCAGGAACTGGGAGACTAGTCAGGATAGAGGGAAAGATGAATGCAGCAATGTACAGAGACATCCTGGATGAAAACCTGCTCCAGAGTGCCCTTGACCTCAGACTGGGGTGATGGTTCATCTTTCAGCAAGACAACGACCCTAAGCACACAGCTAAAATATCAAAGGAATGGCTTCAGGACAACTCTGACTGCCCTTTAGTGGGCCAGCCAGAGCCCAGACTTGAATCCGATTGAACATCTCGGGAGAGATCTGAAAATGGCTGTGTACCGACGCGTCCCATCCAACCTGATGGAACTTGAGAGGTGCTACAAACAGGAATGGGCGAAACTGCCCAAATCTAGGTGTGTCAAGCTTGTGGCATCATATTCAAAAAGACTTGAGGCTGTAATTGCTGCAAAAGGTCCAACAACAAAGTATTGAGCAAAGGTTGTGAATACTTATGTACATGCGATTTCTTAGTTTTTTATTTTTAATAAATTTGCAAAAATCTGAAAAAAAAAAAAACTTCTCTCACATTGTCATTATGGGGTATTGTGTGTAGAATATTGAGGGAAACAATTTATTCCAGTTTGGAATAAGGCTGTAACATAACAAAATGTGGAAAAAAGTGAAGCGCTGTGAATACTTTCTGGATGCACTGTACATTTGTTACCTCCAAGGACTATGTCTTCCATTGGTGACACAAAAGGTAGGCATGGGGAACCTAACCACCACTCAGTACTCTAGTTAATGAGATTTCCTCTGTGTCCCAGGTATTTTCTCAATTTCAATCCAGCAACATCATTCTAGGCGTTAACTGGGGACACATTCTCTGCTCATGTAATAGCAACATCATTACTAGGTATCTCTAAGATGGCTTAAAGTGTACTGTTCAACTATTTAGAGTGCAGGCAGCCATTTTGTGACTGAACATGAGATTACCGCCTACTGACACATGATTTTACACTGGTTTCTCCCACAAAATGGCATTCACTAAGTTACAATATGATATTTTGGAGTGCAGCAACACTGGATTTTTATGAATGCTTGTTCAGCCCACAAAATGGCCGGCCACCACATTGTGCAAGCAATGCACATTGATGGGAGTAGATTTACAGAGGTCACAGGGATTATGAATCTATAAACACAAATGAAACTGATCTGACATTTATGTATTCTACACAAGTACTCAGACACATGTAATACATTCACACACATGTAGAACGTATATTGAATACCCACCCTGGGATGTGCTGCTCGGTATAACAGCTGGGTTGTGAAAGAATGGGGGAGCGAACGATGATCGTGAGGATGCAGAAAGAGACAGAGTGCAGGTCAAAAGTGACAGTGAGAAGAAAAACACAGGAAAGAAATTACTGGAGAGAGGAGTAAACTGTGGAGAGGAAGACAGTGTGAGACAACCAGCAACAGGGAAGAGTGAGCTAAAGCAAGCATGAGCGGGGCAAGAGCAATGGTGCTGCACAAACAAGATGGCTGCACACACAAACTACACTCTCAAGCAACAACTGGACTATTTCACAGAGTTAGGAGTTACAGACACTGGGACCCAATTACAGCAGAAAATATATAACAATATGCACCATAACAGCCAGTTTCGTAAAGAGAAAACCACACCATTCACATTGATCTCTACAAAATGTGCATAGAAAAAAAGCCCTCCTATTTATTAATGACTTTCCAACCTTTTGTCATTTAAATTGACTTAAGATTGGCTAAATGATAGCACATGGCCTATTAACGTTTTACCCATCAGCCACTCAGAGCAGCGGCAGCCATTTTGTGACCTGTACCAATGTTCGTGAGAATGTGCCCTTTCCATTCACTAAGAGCCAGGGACAACTTTGAGATGTGTAGGGCCAGAGTATAGTCACAGTTTCTGAGGAGAATGTGAACTGGCTCCGCCCACAAAATGTCTGCTTCCACCATTTGTATTCCAAAGTACATCAGTGATGTCACTAATTAAATCCCTAACTAGGCTGCTTCCACTGTGTACAGGCAACAGGGTACATTACACAAACATCTCACAGCTGAAGCAAAAGACCTAAGCAAGCCATCCCCTCTTCACCTAAACTGGGTATCCTTCCTTTTTGTTTCCCTTCCAGCATAATGCTAAAAAGAAAAGATAGCAATCTTCATTTTAAAAAAATAAAATGATAATTGGGGAGATTATTTACAGTTTATGCTACCACATATGAAGTCTAAAGCCTTGGTAACATCAGTGTAGCTCAGGGAAGCACTTTATATCTCACCTAGTTACCTTTCAGGGTGACAGCGCAGATCAGGTGCGGTTACAAACTCCCATAGGCTTATGGCCGAAGCATTGGGTACTGAACTGAAAAAGTGATCAGCTTTTCCTAAACTCCACTAGCAATACAGGTCTGACTGGTTGCTACACGCATAACAACCCGTCTCCCTATGCACCAATGTTGACAAATGTTCCGGATGCTTTCTCATGGCATTTTGTTAATATAAAACCACTTAAAAGGGTTATTAGCCACTTTTACACTCAACATTTTAGTTCATCTACGGTTTACAACAAGATTGTTATAAAAACAGAATACAAGTCATTTCCATGCAGTCGTTGTAGAGAAGCCTCATGCGGGCTGCTCATAGCTGTGACCTCTGGGGCGCCGGGAACTTACTTGGCGAATCCGATGAAGTCTTCATGATTAGTGTTGATGTAAGACAGCTCGATGTCTATTAGTAGGAGGATCTGTGGGCACAGAAGAGAGAGGCTATATCTGATGCTGGAAGGAGCCCCAGTTGCAACAGATCACCTGTCATTATCGTTTACCACATCCTCAGCTATGATGAGCTAATGGGTCCACTCCTATACTAGCACCCATCATGAGTTCACAATCAGATATGGGTCATCTGGCATTAGGTATATTCCACATAAACGCTAAGAACTAAATACCAACCTATAGTTAGGCCCATTATTGATTAACATTTATTAAGTTCTGGACAGAATAGTACATGAGTCTGGAGGAGAACTACATGCATTAGTTGTACAGACCATTATGAGACTGGTGGAGAACTACACTCCATTGTACAGCCTATTACATGACACTGGTGGAGAACTACATACTGACCTCCATTGAAAACTACGAGCAATTTGTTTTTTATTTGTTTTTTAACAGACAACTTAGGTCTGTTCTAGGAATATTCCGGCAGAGTTATTACTTACCTGCTCCTTTGTTTTTCCTTCTCTCTCCCGGATGTACGTTGTGACAATCCTCTCACTCTCTTCTCTGAGCCTTGGGTAGGAAGCCAGCTACATGGGGGAGAAACAGATAGTCCCTATAGTGCACAATTCACCCAATCTTATTTCCTTCACACTTAATAGCATTTAGTTGACTGTACATATTGGCTCTGCAGCATCTTCTTAGCAATCTCCTTAAGTTTCAGCATGCATGAGTGAGACGATGGTACAGGAGATTAATAATGGGAAACACAGACATGCCAGACATCACATGACCAACACACACCTATAGCCTCACAAAGAGCATGTCTCACTAGTCATAAACCATAGTTTAGATATGTAAACAGGAGGTGGCCTTTCCTATAGATACCAGACCTAGACAGCTTAGACTATGAAAGCTAAAAACTAATTGGTTACTACAAGCAACGCCCCCTGCTTACATATCAGTCATCCATGCTTTACTTATAGAGGAGTGAATTCCGGCACGGTTCACATCTAATCCATTTTCAATGGCAGGAAAGCAGTCATTAGAAACCCTAATTAGAATTAGTTTTTAATTCCTCATTTTATGCACTGTTAAACCTCAAGATATAAATGCAACAAATATACAACCAGAAATGTACAAGTAGGAACAGTATTAAAAATTAAGTACAATTTAGAAGCCGTTAATACTGTAATGTGGGAGGGAAGTTCTCATCGCCTAAGAACACATTTGGACAATAAGTGACTTAAACTAGAACACACTACATATAAAACACACCATACATTACCAAGCAACTTGAGAAACATGTTCTAATATATACAGAGCTTTAAAACTTGCATTTGGTAATGCAGTCTGTATATAAATGTTTTCAGTTCAGATTTTAGGTTCTACTGCTATGTCTTAATTAACTGTATGAATGAAAGACACACACACTGGGCGCAATTCAATTCTCTGCGACATGCCGCCTGGAAGTCCAGCTGGACAGATTACCACTCATTACGGTAAGTAGTCTTTGCTACATTTTCCATGCAACCCTAGGGGTATGGGGCAGAATAAGAGAAGACACATCACAGAGAAATGCATTGCCCCCACTACAGCAACTACTTAGGTCACAAGTGAAACTTTTTCATGGTAGTTCCTTAAATCCAATCCCAGCCACACAAACATAACTTTCTGGATAAATAGATTGTAAAGCGCAATGGAATTTACGGCGCTCTACATGAAACTGTTAATAATAAAAATGATAAATTATGAGATAGAGCTTACTTTTTGGTAACACTTTGGTATGAATATCTAGAATAGATATCCTATTGGAATAAATATGACTAGAGGTATATTTAAGCAAAACAAAAAAGCCAAAAATAAGATGATTTTGCCCAAAGCTGTGTCTTAGAAAACAAGGGGTCGATTAAATTCACCGACAGTTGAATAGCGCTGGGAATTAGCTCCCAGCGCTATTCAATACAGCGCCAAGTGACACTCAATTGTCGGGAATTCTTCTCTCACTCCCGGGGGATGAGAGAGGAAATCTGACAAAAGTGCTGACGCGCGGCCGGCGCGATGCTGATTCTGTCGGGAATCAGCATCACGCCGGGGAGTTAAGTCGGAGAATGCCCATTCTCCCGACAAATCAACCTGTTAGGTCCGGGAGAACGGGCATTCGCCGACTTAACTTGAGCTGAATTGAATAGCGCCGGGAGCTAATTCCCGGCGCTATTCAACTGTCGGTGAATTGAATCGACCCCAATGTAAACTTAGAAATGTATCCAAAATGTAACCAGCTAGTTCTGATTAGTGTAACACCAACGGCGGTATCTAATGCTGCCCGAGTACGGTGTCCATGCGGGATGCCGGCCAAACTGGTTAGTTTTTTAAAGGGACAATCACTTACAAGGCTAAACCATGCCTTGTAAGAGATTGCCCCTTAAAATAAGATTTTACTCACCGGTAAATCTATTTCTCGTAGTCCGTAGTGGATGCTGGGAACTCCGTAAGGACCATGGGGAATAGACGGGCTCCGCAGGAGACTGGGCACTCTAAAAGAAAGATTAGGTACTATCTGGTGTGCACTGGCTCCTCTGTGCCCGGAAGAGCTGACACAATAAGGAAGGATTTTGAATCCCGGGTAAGACTCATACCAGCCACACCAATCACACCGTATAACTTGTGATACTATACCCAGTTAACAGTATGAAATATAACTGAGCCTCTCAACAGATGGCTCAACAATAATCCTTAGTTAGGCAATAACTACATACAAGTATTGCAGACAATCCGCACTTGGGATGGGCGCCCAGCATCCACTACGGACTACGAGAAATAGATTTACCGGTGAGTAAAATCTTATTTTCTCTGACGTCCTAGTGGATGCTGGGAACTCCGTAAGGACCATGGGGATTATACCAAAGCTCCCAAACGGGCGGGAGAGTGCGGATGACTCTGCAGCACCGAATGAGAGAACTCAAGGTCCTCCTCAGCCAGGATATCAATTTTGTAGAATTTAGCAAACGTGTTTGCCCCTGACCAAGTTGCAGCTCGGCAAAATTGTAAAGCCGAGACCCCTCGGGCAGCCGCCCAAGATGAGCCCACTTTCCTTGTGGAATGGGCTTTTACTGATTTAGGATGCGGCAATCCAGCCGCAGAATGCTCCAGCTGAATTGTGCTACAAATTCAGCGAGCAATAGTCTGCTTAGAAGCAGGAACACCTATTTTGTTGGGTGCCTACAGGATAAAAAGCGAGTCAGTTTTCCTGACTCCAGCCGTCCTGGAAATATAAATTTTTAAGGCCCTGACTACGTCCAGTAACTTGGAATCTTCCAAGTCCCTAGTAGCCGCAGGCACTACAATAGGTTGGTTCAAGTGAAAAGCTGATACCACCTTAGGGAGAAACTGGGGACGAGTCCTCAATTCTGCCCTATCCATATGGAAAATCAGATAAGGGCTTTTACATGACAAAGCCGCCAATTCTGATACACGCCTGGCCGAAGCCAAGGCCAATAACATGACCACTTTCCACGTGAGATATTTCAAATCCACAGTTTTAAGTGGCTCAAACCAATGTGATTTTAAGAAACTCAACACCACGTTGAGATCCCAAGGTGCCACAGGAGGCACAAAAGGGGGCTGAATATGTAGCACTCCCTTTACAAATGTCTGAACTCCAGGCAGTGAAGCCAGTTCTTTCTGGAAGAAAATCGACGGAGCCGAAATCTGGACCTTAATGGAACCCAATTTTAGGCCCATAGTCACCCCTGACTGTAGGAAGTGCAGAAAACGACCCAGCTGAAATTCCTCTGTTGGGGCCTTCCTGGCCTCACACCACGCAACATATTTTCACCAAATACGGTGATAATAGTTTGCGGTTACTTCTTTCCTGGCTTTTATCAGCGTAAAAATGACTTCTTCCGGAATGCCCTTTTCCTTTAGGATCCGGAATTCAACCGCCATGCCGTCAAACGCAGCCACGGTAAGTCTTGGAACAGACAGGGCCCCTGCTGTAGCAGATCCTGTCTGAGCGGTAGAGGCCATGGGTCCTCTGATATCATTTCTTGAAGTTCTGGGTACCAAGCTCTTCTTGGCCCATCCGGAACCACGAGTATCGTTCTTACTCCTCGTTTTCTTATTATTCTCAGTACCTTTGGTATGAGAGGCAGAGGAGGGAATACATAAACCGACTTGTACACCCACGGTGTCACTAGAGCGTCCACAGCTATTGCCTGAGGGTCCCTTGACCTGGCGCAATATCTAGTTTTTTGTTTAGGCGGGACGCCATCATGTCCACCTGTGGCCTTTCCCAGCGGTTCACCAACAGTTGGAAGACTTCTGGATGAAGTCCCCACTCTCCCGGGTGTAGGTCGTGTCTGCTGAGGAAGTCTGCTTCCCAGTTGTCCACTCCCGGAATGAACACTGCTGACAGTGCTAAGACGTGATTTTCCGCCCATCGGAGAATCCTTGTGGCTTCTGCCATCGCCATCTTGCTTCTTGTGCCGCCCTGTCGGTTTACATGGGCGACTGCCGTGATGTTGTCTGATTGGATCAGTACCGGCTGGTTTTGAAGCAGAGGCCTTGCCAGACTTAGGGCATTGTAAATGGCCCTCAGTTCCAAAAAATTTATGTGTAGGGACGACTCCTGACTTGACCAAAGTCCTTGGAAATTTCTTCCCTGTGTGACTGCCCCCCAGCCTCGAAGGCTGGCATCCGTGGTTACCAGGACCCAGTCCTGTATGCCGAATCTGCGGCCCTCTTGAAGATGAGCACTCTGCAGCCACCACAGTAGAGATACCCTGGTCCTTGGAGACAGGGTTATCAGCCGATGCATCTGAAGATGCGATCCCGACCACTTGTCCAAGAGGTCCCACTGAAAGGTTCTTGCATGGAACCTGCCGAATGTAATTTTGCTTCGTAAGAAGCTACCATTTTTCCCAGGACTCGTGTGCAGTGATGCACCGATACCGGTTTTGGTTTCAGGAGGTCTCTGACTAGAGATGACAGCTCCTTGGCTTTCTCCTGCGGGAGAAACACTTTTTTTTCTGTTCTGTGTCCAGAACCATCCCCAGGAACAGTAGGCGTGTGGTAGGAACCAGCTGTGACTTTGGAATGTATAGAATCCATCCGTGCTGTTGTAGCACTTCCCGAGATAGTGCTACTCCGACCAACAACTGCTCCTTGGACCTCGCCTTTATAAGGAGATCGTCCAAGTACGGAATAATTAAAACTCCCTTTTTTCGAAGGAGTATCATCATTTCTGCCATTACCTTGGTAAAGACCCTCGGTGCCGTGGACAGTCCAAACGGCAGTGTTTGGAATTGGTAATGGCAATCCTGTACCACAAATCTGAGGTACTCCTGGTGAGGATGGTAAATGGGGACATGTAGGTAAGCATCCTTGATGTCCAGGGATACCATGTAATCCCCCTCCTCTAGGCTTGCAGTAACCGCCCTGAGCGATTCCATCTTGAACTTGAATTTTTTTATGTATGTGTTCAAGGATTTCAAATTTAAAATGGGTCTCACCGAACCGTCCGGTTTCGGTACCACAAACAGTGTGGAATAGTAACCCCGTCCTTGTTGAAGTAGGGGCACCTTGACTATCACCTGCTGGGAATACAGCTTGTGAATTGCCTCTAGCACAGCCTCCCTGCCTGAGGGAGTTGTCGGCAAGGCAGATTTGAGGAAACAGCGGGGGGGGGGGGGGGGGGACGCCTTGAATTCCAGCTTGTACCCCTGAGATACTACTTGAAGGATCCAGGGATCCACCTGTGAGCGAGCCCACTGATCGCTGAAATTTTTGAGGCGGCCCGCCACCGTACCTGGCTACGCCTGTGGAGCCCCTGCGTCATGCGGTGGACTCAGAGGAAGCGGGGGAAGAATTTTGATTCCGGGAACTGGCTGACTGGTGCAGCTTTTTCCCTCTTCCCTCGTCTCTGTGCAGAAAGGAAGCGCCTTTGACCAGCTTGCTTTTCTGAAGCCGAAAGGACTGTACCTGATAATACAGTGCTTTCTTAGGCTGTGAGGAAACCGGAGGTAAAAAATTTTCTTCACAGCAACAGCTGGGGATACGAGGTCCCAGAGACCATCCCCAAACAACTCCTCACCCTTATAAGGCTCTATGTGCCTTTTAAAGTCAGCATCACCTGTCCAGTGTCGGGTCTCTAATACCCTCCTGACAGAATGGACATTGCATTAATTCTGGATGCCAGCCGGCAAAATATCCCTCTGTGCATCCCTCATATATAAGACGACGTCTTATGTTCGCAAAATAGTATCCCTGTTTGACAGGGTTACAGACCACGCTGCAGCAGCACTATCTGCAGGTCTCAGTCTAGTACCTGAGTGTGTAAATACAGACTTCAGGATAGCCTCCTGCTTTTTATCAGCAGGTACCTTCAAAGTGGCCGTATCCTAAGACGGCAGTGCCACCTTTTTTGACAAACGTGTGAGCGCCTTATCCACCCTAGGGGATATCTCCCAGCGTAACTTATCCTCTGGCGGGAAAGGGTACTCCATCAGTAACTTTTTAGAAATTACCAGTTTCTTATCGAGGGAACCCACGCTTTTTCACACTTCATTCACTCATTTGATGGGGGAACAAAACACTGCCTGCTTTTTCTCCCCAAACATAAAACCCTTTTTTAGTGGTACTTGGGTTAATGTCAGAAATGTGTAACACATTTTTTATTGCCGGGATCATGTAACGGATGTTCCTAGTGGATTGTGTATATGTCTCAACCTCGTCGACACTGGAGTCAGACTCCGTGTCGACATGTGTCTGCCATCTGAGGGAGCGGGCATTTTTGAGCCCCTGATGGCCTTTGAGACGCCTGGGCAGGCGCGGGCTGAGAAGCCGGCTGTCCCACAGCTGTTACGTCATCCAGCCTTTTATGTAAGGAGTTGACACTGTCGGTTTATACCTTCCACCTATCCATCCACTCTGGTGTCGGCCCCACAGGGGGCGACATCACATTTATCGGCATCTGCTCTGCCATCACATAAGCCTCCTCATCAAACGTGTCGACACAGCCGTACCGACACACCGCACACACACACAGGGAATGCTCTGACTGAGGACAGGACCCCACACAGCCCTTTGGGGAGACAGAGAGAGAGTATGCCAGCACACACCAGAGCGCTATATAATTTTGGGATTTACACTATATTGAGTGAATTTTTCCCAATAGCTGCTTGTATATACAATATTGCGCCTAAATTTTGTGCCCCCCCTCTCTTTTTAACCCTTTGAGCCTGAAAACTACAGGGGAGAGCCTGGGGAGCTGTCTTCCAGCTGCACTGTGAAGAGAAAATGGCGCCAGTGTGCTGAGGGAGAAGCCCCGCCCCTTTTTCAACTGACTTTCTCCCGCTTTTTGTGGAATACTGGCAGGGGTAATTTTACATCTATATAGCCTCTAGGACTATATATGATGTAGATTTGCCAGCCAAGGTGTCATATATTGCCCTCAGGGCGCCCCCCCCAGCGCCCTGCACCCTCAGTGACCGGAGTGTGAAGTGTGCATGAGGAGCAATGGCGCATAGCTGCAGTGCTGTGCGCTACCTTGGTGAAGACCGAAGTCTTCTGCCGCCGATTTTCCGGACCTCTTCTTGCTTCTGGCTCTGTAAGGGGGACGGCGGCGCGGCTCCGGGAACTAACACCAAGACAGTTCCATGCGGTCGATCCCTCTGGAGCCAATGGTGTCCAGTAGCCTAAGAAGCCCAAGCTAGCTGCAAGCAGGTAGGTTCGCTTCTTCTCCCCTTAGTCCCTCGATGCAGTGAGCCTGTTGCCAGCAGGTCTCACTGTAAAATAAAAAACCTAAAATAAACTTTCTTTCTAGGAGCTCAGGAGAGCCCCTAGTGTGCATCCAGCTCGGCCGGGCACAGAAATCTAACAGAGGTCTGGAGGAGGGTCATAGTGGGAGGAGCCAGTGCACACCAGATAGTACCTAATCTTTCTTTTAGAGTGCCCAGTCTCCTGCGGAGCCCGTCTATTCCCCATGGTCCTTACGGAGTTCCCAGCATCCACTAGGACGTCAGAGAAAAAAAAAAGTCAGAGTTCAGCCGGAATCCCGCACAGCCGACCGGACGCAAATGTGTGCAGTTTGCACCAGTTTGCATATTTCAGTGGTAAGATTTTCTCCCAGTGAAAGTATTTAGCACGTGAAGGTGAATATGGCACACGCATCCCATTAGGTGGGAGAGTAAAGGGGATATGGTGGCCAAAGCATGGAAGCTACTATAGGTGCCTTTTTTTTTTTTTTTTGCATGTCTGGGACCTCAAGCAAGGGACACAAAACACACAGATCCTAGGCCAGCGACGAAGCTGGAGGTGGCCACAGATGGCCTGGGTGACGTGCCCCCATGTCAGCTCCAGACATCATTGAAGCTCGACCTGAAATAAACGTTAGGAGGATGGGAAGCAAAATAATAAGCGTGGATTCGGTAAATATATGATACCCAAGGATGATGAAACAGGGATAAATGCAAACGATTAACAGCCCAACGGAAGCACCAATGAATGGTCACAAGTAGAATAGTAGTAAGTGGAATTTCAGATGACCAGAGTGAACAGATGCAATAAGGCAGAGGTTCTCAAACTCGGTCCTCAGGACCCCACACAGTGCATGTTTTGCAGGTAACCTAGCAGGTGCACAGGTGTATTAATTACTCACTGACACATTTTAAAAGGTCCACAGGTGGAGCTAATTATTTCACTTGCGATTCTGTGAGGAGACCTGCAAAACATGTACTGTGGGGGGTCCTGAGGACCGAGTTTGAGAACCACTGCAATAAGGTATACAGCTATACGGAGAATATACTGTACAAATATCTACGATGGAAATATATGTATCAAGACACAGCAAAGTGAAGACTTCTAGATCCATACGTTCATCCACCTTCTGTTGCACCCCTATTAGGGGGCACACAGTCTTTAATGTTGGATTTTGTGCTTTGAAGGACATATGTACAGGTGCAGCCCAATACAACAATGGGACAGGAATTCCTCTTCATCAGCGTTTATGTATGTAGACCAGATATGTTCCTTTCGCCACCCCTGTCGGGATTCTGCTGGTCGGGATTCCGGTGTCGGTATTTCAACCGCCGGGATCCTGTCCAGCGGGATTTCGTACTGATCCCCTTTGCACAAAGATACTTACACAGAAACGTTCCTTGCAACCAGCATTTGCAAATGGGGAAACGCATATATGACTATTAGGAGGAACATTATGCTTTCCATAGCTATAGGTGAACCAAGAGATACCAGGGCAGTATTTTTCCCCCACACATGGAGACATTATAAATCCACTGCCCTATTACACAGCACACCAATGTCTTGATACATACATCTTTAATTACCAGTTTTGAATACACTCTCAAATGGAGATATTATTGGACGTTTACCCTTCTGTTTGAAGCGATGCCCTCTGACCCAGTGATGTCACAGGCGGGGGAGGAGCAAAGCAGAGGGAAGAAAAAGAAGGAGTGACAGACAGTAAAACAATAGGATACAGTTAGTAGGTGACAGAGGAAGAAGGGTGCGGGGAGGGCAAACAAGTGACGGATATAATTTCACACACATATATGCCAAATTCAATATCTTGTGGTCAAATGTAATAGAGGGCAGGATTCTGAAAGTCCCAAGATTTCAGCGAGTTAGCAGATATATTTAAAGCGACATTGCTGCTTTAATTTATCAGCTAAGTCGCCAAAATCTTGGGACTCTCAGCATCCCACACACTACTGCATTTGGTACTAATGCTGCAAACATACTTCACTCCTCTACTAAAAGACAGATCAATCAAGAAGGATCTTAAATCCAATTTTCACTGAATTTATACTTGTGGAAGAGAAATAGTACGATTTTACAATGTGTGATCTGCAGGAAAAAGCAGAGGGGCTCTGAACTTGACAATATTCTAATAAAGTGTTTTGAAATGTATAACGTTATTGTTTAAAGTCTCTTGCCTCACACTAGAACTCTGTTGGGTATATCTCCACTGTTTGCTTTAACCAGCAAAGCCCTGAAACTTCCATTTACTGACGACCTCTGCTGGTGAGTTTCCGTAATCTGTGACCATTTGATTAAACAACTCACAGCTAGACGTTCTTTCCGGTACCCATTCTCAGAAGAATGCCTCAGCCTATCAACAGCCAGGAGCTTAATTCTAGACTTAAGTCCCTTCCTTCTGTGGTTATTAGAGAGTCCGGCCAGCCAGCCAGCATAGGTCCCACTACTGTATGTATTAGGACACTGCAGAACCAAGCAAACAGCCGCAGCACTAATGTGGGGAAAGGGTTTAAAAAAATAAAAAATAAGAATTTACTTACCGATAATTCTGTTTCTCGGAGTCCGTAGTGGATGCTGGGGTTCCTGAAAGGACCATGGGGAATAGCGGCTCCGCAGGAGACAGGGCACAAAAAGTAAAGCTTTATGATCAGGTGGTGTGTACTGGCTCCTCCCCCTATGACCCTCCTCCAAGCCTCAGTTAGGATACTGTGCCCGGACGAGCGTACACAATAAGGAAGGATTTATGAATCCCGGGTAAGACTCATACCAGCCACACCAATCACACCGTACAACCTGTGATCTAAACCCAGTTAACAGTATGATAACAGAGGAGCCTCTGAAAGATGGCTCCCTACAACAATAACCCGATTTAGGTAACAATAACTATGTACAATTATTGCAGATAATCCGCACTTGGGATGGGCGCCCAGCATCCACTACGGACTCCGAGAAATAGAATTATCGGTAAGTAAATTCTTATTTTCTCTATCGTCCTAGTGGATGCTGGGGTTCCTGAAAGGACCATGGGGATTATACCAAAGCTCCCAAACGGGCGGGAGAGTGCGGATGACTCTGCAGCACCGAATGAGAGAACTCCAGGTCCTCCTTAGCCAGGGTATCAAATTTGTAGAATTTTACAAACGTGTTCTCCCCCGACCACGTAGCCGCTCGGCAGAGTTGTAATGCCGAGACCCCTCGGGCAGCCGCCCAAGAAGAAACCACCTTCCTTGTGGAGTGGGCTTTTACCGATTTTGGCTGTGGCAGGCCTGCCACAGAATGTGCAAGCTGAATCGTACTACAAATCCAGCGAGCAATAGTCTGCTTAGACGCAGGAGCGCCCAACTTGTTGGGAGCATATAGTATAAACAGTGAGTCAGATTTCCTGACTCCAGCTGTCCTTGAAATGTATATTTTTAAAGCTCTGACAACGTCCAACAACTTGGAGTCCTCCAAGTCGCTTGTAGCCGCAGGCACTACAATGGCCTGGTTCAGATGAAATGCTGACACCACCTTAGGGAGAAAATGTGGACGAGTCCGCAGTTCTGCCCTGTCCGAATGGAAAATCAGATATGGGCTTTTGTAAGATAAAGCTGCCAGTTCTGACACTCTCCTGGCCGAAGCCAGGGCTAGTAGCATGGTCACTTTCCATGTGAGATATTTCAAATCCACATTTTTTAGTGGTTCAAACCAATGAGATTTGAGAAAGTCCAAAACAACATTGAGATCCCACGGTGCCACTGGAGGCACCACAGGGGGCTGTATATGCAGTACTCCCTTAACAAAAGTCTGGACTTCAGGAACTGAAGCCAATTCTTTCTGGAAGAAAATCGACAGGGCCGAAATTTGAACCTTAATAGATCCCAATTTGAGACCCATAGACAATCCTGATTGCAGGAAATGTAGGAATCGACCCAGTTGAAATTCCTCCGTCGGAGCACTCCGATCCTCGCACCACGCAACATTTTCGCCAAATGCGGTGATAATGTTGCGCGGTTACTTCCTTCCTTGCTTTAATCAAGGTAGGAATGACTTCTTCCGGAATGCCTTTTCCCTTTAGGATCCGGCGTTCAACCGCCATGCCGTCAAACGCAGCCGCGGTAAGTCTTGAAACAGACAGGGACCCTGCTGAAGCAGGTCCCTTCTCAGAGGTAGAGGCCACGGATCCTCCGTGATCATCTCTTGAAGTTCCGGGTACCAAGTCCTTCTTGGCCAATCCGGAGCCACTAGTATCGTTCTTACGCCTCTTTGCCGTATAATTCTCAATACTTTTGGTATGAGAGGCAGAGGAGGAAACACATACACCGACTGGTACACCCAAGGCGTTACCAGCGCGTCCACAGCTATTGCCTGCGGATCTCTTGACCTGGCGCAATACCTGTCCAGTTTTTTGTTGAGGCGAGACGCCATCATGTCCACCATTGGTCTTTCCCAACGGGTTACAAGCATGTGGAAAACTTCTGGATGAAGTCCCCACTCTCCCGGGTGAAGGTCGTGTCTGCTGAGGAAGTCTGCTTCCCAGTTGTCCACTCCCGGGATGAACACTGCTGACAGTGCTATCACATGATTCTCCGCCCAGCGAAGAATCCTTGCAGCTTCTGCCATTGCACTCCTGCTTCTTGTGCCGCCCTGTCTGTTTACATGGGCGACTGCCGTGATGTTGTCCGACTGGATCAACACCGGTTTTCCTTGAAGCCAAGGTTCTGCCTGGCTTAGAGCATTGTAGATTGCTCTTAGTTCCAGAATGTTTATGTGAAGAGACGTTTCCAGGCTCGACCACACGCCCTGGAAGTTTCTTCCTTGTGTGACTGCTCCCCAGCCTCTCAGGCTGGCGTCCGTGGTCACCAGGATCCAATCCTGTATGCCGAATCTGCGGCCCTCCAATAGATGAGCACTCTGCAACCACCACAGAAGATATACCCTTGTCCTTGGAAACAGGGTTATCCGCTGGTGCATCTGAAGATGCGACCCTGACCATTTGTCCAGCAGATCCCTCTGGATAACTCTTGCGTGGAATCTGCCGAATGGAATTGCTTCGTAAGAAGCCACCATTTTTCCCAGGACTCTTGTGCATTGATGTACAGATACCTTTCCTGGTTTTAGGAGGTTCCTGACAAGCTCGGATAACTCCTTGGCTTTTTCCTCCAGGAGAAAAACCTTTTTCTGAACAGTGTCCAGAATCATCCCTAGGAACAGCAGACGTGTTGTCGGAATTAACTGGGATTTTGGAATATTCAGAATCCACCCGTGCTGCTTTAGCACTTCTTGAGACAGTGCTAGTCCCATCTCTAGCTGTTCTCTGGACCTTGCCCTTATTAGGAGATCGTCCAAGTATGGGATAATTAATACGCCTTTTCTTCGAAGAAGAATCATCATCTCGGCCATTACCTTGGTAAAGACCCGAGGTGCCGTGGACAATCCAAGCGGCAGCGTCTGAAACTGATAGTGACAGTTCTGTACGACGAACCTGAGGTACCCCTGGTGTGAGGGGTAAATTGGAACGTGGAGATACGCATCCTTGATGTCCAAGGATACCATAAAGTCCCCTTCTTCCAGGTTCGCTATCACCGCTCTGAGTGACTCCATCTTGAACTTGAACTTTTTTATGTACAGGCTCAAGGATTTCAGATTTAGAATAGGTCTTACCGAGCCATCCGGCTTCGGTACCACAAATAGAGTGGAATAATACCCCTTTCCTTGTTGTAAAAGGGGTACCTTGACTATCACCTGCTGAGAGTACAGCTTGTGAATGGCTTCCAAGACCGTCACCCTGTCGGAGGGGGACGTTGGTAAAGCAGACTTCAGGAAACGGCGAGGTGGAGACGTCTCTAGTTCCAACCTGTAACCCTGAGATATTATCTGCAGGATCCAGGGATCCACCTGCGAGTGAGCCCACTGCGCGCTGAAATTCTTGAGACGACCCCCCACCGCCCCCGAGTCCGCTTGAGAAGCCCCAGCGTCATGCTGAGGCTTTTGTAGAAGCGGGGGAGGGCTTCTGTTCCTGGGAAGGAGCTGCCTGTTGCAGTCTCTTCCCCTTTCCTCTGCCTCGTGGCAGATATGAATATCCCTTTGCTCTCTTGTTTTTAAAGGAACGAAAGGGCTGCGGCTGAAAAGTCGGTGTCTTTTTCTGTTGGGGAGTGACTTGAGGTAAAAAGGTGGATTTCCCGGCTGTAGCCGTGGCCACCAAATCCGATAGACCAACACCAAATAACTCCTCCCCTTTATACGGCAAAACTTCCATATGCCGTTTTGAGTCCGCATCACCTGACCACTGTCGCGTCCATAAACTTCTTCTGGCCGAAATGGACATAGCACTTACCCGTGATGCCAGTGTGCAGATATCCCTCTGTGCATCACGCATATAAAGAAACGCATCCTTTATTTGCTCTAAAGACAGTAAAACATTGTCCCTATCCAGGGTATCAATATTTTCAATCAGGGACTCTGACCAAGCTACCCCAGCACTGCACATCCAGGCTGTCGCTATAGCTGGTCGTAGTATAACACCTGTATGTGTGTATATACTTTTTTGGATATTTTCCATCCTCCTATCTGCTGGATCTTTAAGTGCGGCCGTCTCAGGAGAGGGTAACGCCACTTGTTTTGATAAGCGTGTGAGCGCCTTGTCCACCCTAGGAGGTGTTTCCCAGCGCGCCCTAACCTCTGGCGGGAAAGGGTATAAAGCCAATAACTTCTTTGAAATTAGCAGTTTTTTTATCGGGGGCAACCCACGCTTCATCACACACCTCATTTAATTCATCTGATTCAGGAAAAACTATAGGTAGTTTTTTCACACCCCACATAATACCCTGTTTTGTGGTACCTGTAGTATCAGGAATATGTAACGCCTCCTTCATTGCCAAAATCATATAACGTGTGGCCCTACTGGAAAATACGGTTGATTCGTCACCGTCGCCACTGGAATCAGTGCCTGTGTCTCGGTCCGTGTCGACCGACTGAGGTAACGGGCGTTTTACAGCCCCTGACGGTGTTTGAGGCGCCTGGACAGGTGCTGATTGATTGTCCGGCCGTCTCATGTCGTCAAACGACTGCTTTAGCGTGTTGACACTATCCCGTAATTCCATAAATAAAGCCATCCATTCTGGTGTCGACTCCCTAGGGGGTGACATCCCCATATTTGGCAATTGCTCCGCCTCCACACCAATATCGTCCTCATACATGTCGACACACACGTACCGACACACAGCAGACACACAGGGAATGCTCTTAAAGAAGACAGGACCCCACTAGCCCTTTGGGGAGACAGAGGGAGAGTTTGCCAGCACACACCAAAAGCGCTATATATGACAGGGATAGCCTTATAATAAGTGCTCCCTATATAGCTGCTTTAATATATATAATTTTGCCACAATTTTGCCCCCCCTCTCTTGTTTTACCCTGTTTCTGTAGTGCAGTGCAGGGGAGAGCCTGGGAGCCTTCCTGACCAGCGGAGCTGTGTGAGGAAAATGGCGCTGTGTGCTGAGGAGATAGGCCCCGCCCCTTTTTCGGCGGGCTCGTCTCCCGCTCTTTAACGGATTCTGGCAGGGGTTAAATATCTCCATATAGCCCCCGGAGGCTATATGTGAGGTATTTTATGCCAAAAAATAGGTTTACATTGCTTCCCAGGGCGCCCCCCCCCAGCGCCCTGCACCCTCAGTGACTGCCGTGTGAAGTGTGCTGAGAGCAATGGCGCACAGCTGCAGTGCTGTGCGCTACCTTAAGAAGACTGAGGAGTCTTCTGCCGCCGATTCAGGACCTTCTTCTCTTTTCAGCATCTGCAAGGGGGCCGGCGGCGAGGCTCCGGTGACCATCCAGGCTGTACCTGTGATCGTCCCTCTGGAGCTAATGTCCAGTAGCCAAAGAAGCCAATCCATCCTGCACGCAGGTGAGTTCACTTCTTCTCCCCTAAGTCCCTCGTTGCAGTGATCCTGTTGCCAGCAGGACTCACTGTAAAATAAAAAACCTAAGCTAAACTTTTCTAAGCAGCTCTTTAGGAGAGCCACCTAGATTGCACCCTTCTCGGACGGGCACAAAAACCTAACTGAGGCTTGGAGGAGGGTCATAGGGGGAGGAGCCAGTACACACCACCTGATCATAAAGCTTTACTTTTTGTGCCCTGTCTCCTGTGGAGCCGCTATTCCCCATGGTCCTTTCAGGAACCCCAGCATCCACTAGGACGATAGAGAAATGTAGATACTGATTGTTTAGTTTGGGATTTAGCTGTGCATGCGATACATAAAATATCACTATGGGGATTTCAGCTTGGAATTTGTATGTTTTGGTATATTGACATGACAGGGAACAACACTGGCAACGTCTGACACTCAGGTGTTTTACAATGTAAAACTGAGAAAAAGAGGATTTTAATAACCTACCGGTAAATCCTTTTCTCGTAGTCCGTAGATGATGCTGGGGTCCATTTTAGTACCATGGGGTATAGACTGTTCCGCAGGAGCCTTCTGCACTTTAAGACTTTTTAACAGTGTGAACTGGCTCCTCCCTCCATGCCCCTCCTCCAGACCTCAGTATAGGTACTGTGCCCGAGGAGACGGACAACTTTGAGAGAAGAATTTTACATTAAACTAGTGGCGAGATTCACACCAGCTCACACCATACAAAACATGCCGCCTAACATGGCCTTTAACATAACCCATGCTAATGTGCATGCATAACGTAACAGCAACTGCTGTAAAACATCTTACATGAGAACCTGTGTAAAAAGACAAAACGTAATTTGCAGGAAAAATGAGCACTGGGCGGGCGCCCAGCATCCTCTACGGACTACGAGAAAAGGATTTACCGGTAGGTTATTAAAATCCTATTTTCTCTAACGTCCTAGAGCAGGGGTGTCAAACTCAAATTCATCGGGGGCCGCATCAGCAGTTTGGTCCCCATCAAAGGGCCGGTTGTATCTGTAGGTCTATGTGTCCACTCTTTATTATCATAAATTAATGTCACTGCATTCAATTATTACTGTTTTTTGTAATAATGTAAGTAATAACTAGCTCTGAAAGCAGAAACATAGTCAGAATAATGACAAGTAGATATTCAAATGTACAATTATTGTACAATGTATTGAAAAATGTTTTTTGGTAACAAACATTAATTTTTTTTTAAACATACAAATATTGCCAAACACTGTTTATTAAACATATGGAAAACACAAGGCCATGTGCCCCCTTTTATAGTGCCCAGCCATCTGCCCCCTTTTATAGTGCCCAGCCATCTGCCCCCTTTTATAGTGCCCAGCCATCTGCCCCCTTTTATAGTGCCCAGCCATGTGCCCCCTTTTATAGTGCCCAGCCATCTGCCCCCTTTTATAGTGCCCAGCCATCTGCCCCCTCCATTTACTTTACTTACCTTTTACTTCTTTCTTTCTTTTACTTCTTTCTTCTTGCTCCTCTCCGCGGCGTCCGCGCGCTCCTCTGATCCCTGGAGATGTCGGGCGGACGTCACGTGATGACGTCACGTCCGACACCCAGGGAGCAGTGCGGGGCAGGAAGAAGTCGGGCCAGGTCCCGGAAGGTAAGGCACGGAGTAAATTCATTGAAAAAAAAAAAGGGGAGGCTGCAAGGCTGGCGGCGGCCCCGCGGGCCATCAGACGAGGTCTGGCGGGCCGGATTTGGCCCGCGGGCCTTGTGTTTGACACCCCTGTCCTAGAGGATGCTGGGGTCCATTTTAGTACCATGGGGATGTACCAAAGCTCCCAGTATGGGCGGGAAAGTGCTAATGTTCCTGCAGAACTGACTGACCAAATTGAAGGTCGTCAGCAGCCAAGGTGTCAAACCTGTAAAACTTAGTAAACGTGTTTGCCCCTGACCAAGTAGCTGCTCGGCAAATCTGCAACGCCGAGACACCCCGGCAGCCGCCCAGGAAGAACCCACTTTCCTAGTAGAATGGGCCTTTACCAAACTCGGTAACGGCAATCTTGTCGTGGAATAAGCGTGCTGAATGGTACCTCTGATCCAGCGCACAATAGTCTGCTTAGAAGCAGGACCCCCCAATCTTGTTGCGGTCATAGAGGACAAACAAAGATTCTGTGTTCCTTATCCGAGCCGTTCTTGTAACATAAGTCCTCAACGCTCTGACGACATCCAAGGACTTTGAAACGGCCGAGGTGTCAGAAGCCACTAGCACCACCACAGGTTGGTTGATATGGAAAGAAGACACCACCTTTAGAAGAAAATGCTGACGTGTCCGCAGTTCAGCTCTATCTTCATGAAAAATCAAATAAGGACTCTTGTGTGACAGAGCCCCTAATTGAGACACTCGTCTGCCTGAAGCCAAGGCCAACAGCATGACCACTTTCCAAGTGAGAAACTTCAACTCCACCTCTTGCAGAGGCTCAAACCAGTCCGATTTAAGGAACTGCAACACCACATTAAGATCCCATGGCGCTGCAGGAGGCACAAAGGGAGGTTGGATGCGCAGAACCCCCTTCACGAACGTCTGGACCTCAGGTAGGGAAGCCAATTGTTTCTGAAAGAAAATGGACAACTCCGAAATTTGGACCTTGATAGACCCTAATCTCACGCCAGCATCCATACCCGCCTGTAGAAATAGGAGAAGACGTCCTAATATAAACTCCACCGCAGGAGACTTCTTGGATTCACACAAAGATACATATTTTCTCCAAATACGATGGTAATGTTTGGGCGTTACCCCTTTTCCTGGCCAGAATAAGTGTGGAAATGACTTCACTGGGAATACCCTTACTAGGATCTGGTGCTCAACAGCCATGCCATCAAACGTAGCCGTGGTAAGTCTTGATAAACTAATGGCCCCTGCTGAAGCAGGTCCTCGCAAAGAGGAAGAAGCCGAGGATCTTCCAGTAGTAACTCCTGAAGATCTGGATACCAAGCCCTCCTTGGCCAGTCTGGAGCAATGAGAATTGCTTTAACCCTTGTTCTTCTGATGATCTGGAGAACTTTTGTATTAGTGGAAGTGGAGGGAACAGATACACCAACTGAAACACCCACTGGGTCACCAGTGCATCTACTGCTATTGCTTGTGGGTCTCTCGACCTGGAACAATATTTCTGAAGCTTCTTGTTGAGACGTGATGCCATCATGTCTACTTGAGGAACACCCCAACGATCTGCTACCTCTGCAAAGACTTCTGGGTGGAGGCCCCATTCTCCTGGATGGAGATCGTGTCTGCTGAGGAAGTCCGCTTCCCAGTTGTCCACTCCCGTAATGAAAATTGCCAACAGAGCTTTTGCATGTCTTTCTGCCCAGAGGAGTATTTTTGTCACCTCTGTCATTGCCGCTCTGCTTTTCGTTCCGCCCTCGCGGGTTTATGTAAGCCACTGCCGTTACATTGTCTGACTGGATCTGTATGGGACGACCTTGAAGAAGGTGCGCCGCTTGATGAAGGCTGTTGTACACAATTCTCAACTCCAGAATGTTTATGTGAAGGAGTGCTTCTTGACTTGACCATCTTCCTTGGAAGCTTTCCCCTTGCGTGACTGCTCCCCCAACCTCGGAGGCTTGCATCTGTGGTCACCAGGACCCAAGTCTGAATCCTGAACCTGCGTCCCGCCAGGAGGGGAGAACTTTGTAGCCACCACAAGAATTAAATTCTGGCTTTTGTTGACAAGACTATCCTCCGATGCATGTGTAGGTGCGATCCGGACTTGTCCAGTAGGTCCCATTGGAACACCCTGGCATGGAATCGGCCATATTGTAGAGCCTCGTAGGCCGCTACCATCTTCCCCAGCAGGCGGATGCATTGATGAATCGATAAGCGTGCTGGTTTCAAAACTTGCTTGCCCATCCTCTGGATCTCCAGAGCCTTTTCCACCGGTAGGAAAACTTTCTGTGCTTCCGTGTCCAATATCATTCCCAGAAATGATAACCTCATTGTCGGTTCCAATTGTGATTTTGGAGGGTTTATGATCCAACAGTGTTGTTGAAGCACAGTCAGGGATAGTGCAATGTTCTGCACTAACTTCTCCCTGGATCTCGCTTTAATCAGGAGATCGTCCAGGTAAGGAATAATGTTGATTCCTTTCTTGCGAAGGAAAACCATCATCTCCGCCATCACCATGGTGAATATTCTCGGAGCCGCGGAGAGCCCGAAAGGCAATGTTTGGAACTGGTAGTAGCAGTCCTGCACCGCAAACCTCAGGTATGCCTGATGCGGAGGGTAGATGGGAACATGCAAATAAGCATCTTTGATGTCCATCGACACCAGAAATTCCTTTTCCTCCAAGCTGGAGATCCCCGCTCTCAGGGATTCCATCTTGAATTTGAACCTTTTCAAATAGAGGTTTAGAGTCTTTAGGTTTAGAATCGGTCTGACCGAGCCATCCAGTTTCCGCACTACAAACAGGCTTGAATAAAAACCTTTTTCCGGTTGTAACACAGGAACGAATGAAATTACGTTGTCTAGACATAATTTCTGTATCGCGTTCAGCACTTTTGATCTGTCCTGAACAGAAGCTGGTAAGGCTGATTTGAAAAATCGGCATGGGGGGGGGGGGAGGTCTTGAAATTCCAACTTGTACCCTTGGGATACTATCTGTAAAACCCAAAGATCCAGATATGCGTGAACCCAGCCCTGGCTGAAAAACCATAGATGGGCCTCCACCCGATCGTACTCCCGCAGGGGAACCCCAGTGTCATGCTGAGGTTTTAGCAGAAGTAACTGTTGACTTCTGCTCCTGTGACCCTGATGGTGTTGTAGATTTTTTACCTCTTCCTTGCCCTTTTCCTGCGAAGAAGGGGGTACCCTTTGCCTTTTTGGACTTGTTGGGCCGAAAGGACTGCATCGTATGAGAATGAAATCCTTTCCTAGGTGGAGCAGCTGCGGAAGGCAGAAATGCCGAATTGCCTGATGTAGTTGTTGAAATCATGGCATCCAGCTTGTCTCCAAAGAGGGCTTCTCCATTGTAAGAGAGCGCCTCAATATTCTTTTTTGATTCCGCATCAGCATTCCATTGGTGGATCCACAGCGCCCTGCGGGCTGAAATCGCCATAGCGAAGGATCTTGAACTCAGCAACCCAATATCCTTCATAGCTTCAACTAAGTAACCTGCAGCATCTTTGATATGGCTGAGAGTTAGGACTATTTCATCCCAGTCAACTGTGTCTATGTTACCAAGCAAGTTGTCAGACCATTTTTCCACAGCGTTACCCACCCACGCACAAGCAATGGTGGGCCTGGGCACGGTTCCATTAGCCGTATATATGGATTTTAGGGATGCTTCTAATTTACGGTCAGCCGGATCTTTTGTTGAGGCTGACCCAGGGGCAGGCAAAACAATTTTCTTAAACAGCCGCAAAACTGAGGTGTCTATCATTGGGGGTGTCTCCCATTTGTGCCCGTCTTCCTCAGGGAAAGGGTACGCTACATGTATCCTTCTGGGAATAGTAAATTTATTCTCTGGGTTAGACCAGGATTCTTCAAAGAACGCATTCAGATCCTTTGAAGGAGGAAAAGTCACCACCTGCTTTTATTTAATTTTAAATAATCCATTTCCTCTGGGACCAGTGTTATTTCAGGAAACTACAACACTTCCTTTATAGCGACTATCATACATTGTATGCTTTTGGCTAATTTAAGGTCTACCCCTCTCAAATCCCCAGTGTCTACGTCAGTGTCGGAAACCGTGTCTGTGTCCCCTTGCATTATCTGGGCCAGAGACCTTTTCTGGGAACTGGATGGGATCCGAGTGTATGATATGGACACACTGCCTCGAATATTTGGTCTGTTGTTCAGACTCGAAGAATTTCTTTGCCAGTATTGACATATTCTTCTGCAACATTCTCACCCACTCCGGTTCCTTCTGAGAGGGAAGGGCCACCATATTACGCTCTCGTGCATCTAAAATGGGTTCTTCCGGGGAAGAACCCTCCCCGATGTCTGACATGGTATACACTTGTACACATACACACACACCCCTATCACACAGGGGAGCTATCGGGGACGGAACCAACAAAAGTCTGTCAGAGAGACACAGATGGATTTGCCAGTCCACACACTGCACCTTATATGTGAATTAAGGAAATATTTCCCAATTACAGCGCATAAACCAATATTAGGCCTACAGATCTAATTATATAGAACACTCTCTTCCCCCTCTACAACTCCTGGTACTTGTATCAGCGTTGTCCTGAGGAGAAACAGCGTTCAGGAGCTTCCCACTGGCGTCTCTGCAGGAGAAAAATAGCACCCTGTGAGTGTTCTGGCAAGTCTGAGGAGAAGCCCCGCCCCCCTGTGATGGCACGATTCAGCCTCAGCAATTCAGCCTCAGCAATATTTATACTGGCCGGGGATTTAGTACATCAGCGGCTAACTTGTATGTACGTTTAAGCCAGTGAGAGTAAGGATTTTCACCATGCCACTTAGAGGGCGTGTCCCCCGCGCGCTCTGCACCTTTGTGCTGAGAGACATGGCGCGCAGCGTCCCGCCGCTGCGCGTGTACCTGTGTTCCGCCAACAACGACCGGAGGACCCCTCTCTGCAGGACTCCGGTAATATACTCACCAGCCTTCTGACTTCTGGCTCTGTTAGGGGGTGGTGGCAGTGCTGTGGGAGTGAACGCTGGCCAGGCTTGGGCTGTGTTCAGTACCCTTCAGGAGCTAATGGTGTCCTATCAGCGGAAGCAGAACCATTAACTCACTGAGAAGTTGGTTCCTACTTCCTCCCCTAAGTCCCACGAAGCAGGGAAGCTGTTGCCAGCAGCTTCCCTGTAAAATAAAAAACCTAAGAAAGTATTTTTTCAGCAGAGCTCCACTAGTGTGCATCCAGTCTCCGGGCACATTTTCTAAACTGAGGTCTGGAGGACGGGCATAGAGGGAGGAGCCAGTTCACACTGTTAAAAAGTCTTAAAGTGCCGAAGGCTCATGCGGAACCGTCTATACCCCATGGTACTAAAATGGACCCCAGCCTCCTCTAGGACGTTAGAGAAAGAATAATATCTTCCTTTGTAACTAAACTTAAAAGAGCCAGAGGGGAAATTTGCACCAATGTAATGGATGTAACAGCTGCCAGTGCCTGTATGACACGGAGTACATTAGTACATGGCAGTGTATTTGTGGCATGCTATACTTCTGAGGTCCAAAATTTACATTCTGTCCATCTATAAATATCTGAAGCAGAGACCTTTACTGCAATCCCCCACTCATGACGACTACATGGCGAAGATATGACTCAGTATAATTCATTTTTACCATATTAAAAGTAGGATAAATAGATCACGAGGCCATAAAAGCTTCTGTTCCCAATTACCTACTTTCCTAATACAGTTAGTTTCCAGTCCCTGACCTTTGTCGCACAATAATTAAAATTACTCTGGGCGAACTTGCTTCTTAATGAAATATGCCTCATGTTAAACTTGGAAATGGGTTGTAGAAGCAGATGCTGCTAAAGAATAGTTCAGTTTTATATTGCTCAGATTTAGAACGACACATGGCTGCAAAATATCAATCAGGCAAAGTGCAATGGGACAGTCGCTCCATCCTGGATATACAGTGCCTCACGGTAACAGAGATAGGCTCCTACCTTGGTTGTACATTGTCTCACAGTGTTTATCAGTTCCTGGATGACCAGGTCCACACATTTCAGACAAGGTTCCTTTAACTTCACAACTTGCTTCTTCACTATAGCTTCAAAGGCCATATCTGGGGTAAACAGGCCCGTCCTGTATGGGAAGAGATGAATGTGTCAGTAGAGGAATGGGAGAGTGCAATGTGGCCACTGTGACTTTGAGGAGGACAACATTTTCGCCCTGATCACACTTACCTTACACCATGGATATTCTTAATGGCATAGCTAATTTCTCGCCGTAGATCCTTTTCATCAAACTCCATCTTTACAGAACACAAAGAAAGTGGCAATTTATAAATCATTAGAAGATGCAGTCAAAGGTGGGTTGTTCTGCAGTCAGCGGTTCTAGGGAACAAGGGGTGGGTCAGCAGGCAGAGGTTCTAGGGAACAAGGGGTGGGTCTGCAGGCAGAGGCTCTAGAACAGAGGTTCTCAAACTCGGTCCTCGGGGGCACACACAGTGCATGTTTTGCAGGTAACCCAGCAGGTGCACAGGTGTATTAATTACTCACTGACACATTTTAAAAGGTCCACAGGTGGAGCTAATTATTTCACTTGCGATTCTGTGAGGAGACCTGCAAAACATGCACTGTGTGTGCCCCCGAGGACCGAGTTTGAGAACCTCTGCTCTAGGAAGCCAGGGGGTGGTCTACAAGCAGAGGTTCTAGAGCAGCAGTGGCCAACCTGTGGCTCTTGAGCCGCATGCAGCTCTTTCTTTATTCAAATGTGGCTCCCAACACTCAAAGTCACCTGACCACAACAGATCCTGGAAACTGGTGCACTCCAGTCAGACACACAGCAGCACTATGGCGACTGAATACTGAGGGAGCCAGATACTGGGCTGTAGTGACATATGAGGGTGGGCAGGAGTGACACAATGGGGAGCTGGCTGGAGTGACAAAGGAGAATCCTGGGAGGAGAGACACAATGGGAAGCTGACTGGAGTGACAAAGGAGAATCTTAGCAGGAGAGACACAATGGGGAGCTGGCTGGAGTGACAAAGGAAAATCCTGGGAGGAGAGACACAATGGGCTGGAGTGACACATTGACACATAGGGGAGCTGGCTGGAGTGACACATGGAGGAGCTGAAGTGTATTATGTGAATATGGCTTTTTCAATAGATTTTATGTGGATCTGGATTTTTTTTTATTATTTTATGTGAAAGTGTCTTTTTCAATGTATTTTATGTTGATTCTGGCTTTAAAATGTATTTTATGTGGATCTGGAATTTTCATTGTATTTTATACCAGGGGTGTGGCCTAGCAGGTACAAGGACACACCCCATTTTTGCACACGCTTGATGTCGGCTCTTTGACGTACCTAACAAGATTTGTTGGCTTTTTGTCTCTGACTGGTTGGCCACACCGGTTCTAGAGAGACAGGGGTGGGTTTGCAGGCAGAGGTTCTAGAGTGCCAGGGGTGGGTCTCCAGGCAAAGGTTCTAGAGAGCCAGGGGTAGGTATGCAGGCAGAGGTTCTAGAGAGCGTGTTCAGGGGCGGGTCTGCAGGCAGAGGTTCTAGAAAGCCAGGGTTGGGTGTGAAAGTTGAGGTTCTGGGTCTATAGACACAGGTTCTAGAAAGCCAGGAGAGGAGCTGAAAGCAGATTATCTAAAGAGGCGGGTTGAAGGCATATGATATAGCAAGGCAGGGAAGGGACTACAGACAGCAGACCTAAAGAGCCAGGGGAGGTACTTAGAGTGGATACATGGATTATTAGGAGAAACAGGGGGGGGGGAACATCCAGTCAGAAATACACAGTAGTAGTAGTCAGGAGAAGGGCCGCAGGCAGAGCTTCTAGAGAGCTAGTAGTGGAGCTGCAGGCCTAGGAAGCAAGGAAGGGGTTGACGGCAAATGATCTGGTGAGGAAGGAAAGGGACTGCAGGCAGCGGCCCTGAAGAGCCAGGGGAGGGTTGTCAAATTCCTGAACCATCATTGAAAAGGGCAAAAGGATATTGTCACCCATTTAAATGTACACATCCTGGCAAAACACCTATAGCTAACCACAGAGCTTATTTGGATAAGGCTAGAGGATAGTGCTAAAATAGTCTACAGTAAATACAGAGTTATTACAGGTACATAAGGAAATAGATTACCTTCACAAGCTCAAAGGGGAAGCGCTCATGAAAGATGCGGTTTATCCTGGCCCCCCCGGACAGCTCCAGCGTGTCCACCTGATCCCCAGATCCTTCAATCCGCTTCTCAAAGTCAACCCCAAGCTGCTGGACCATCCTGCAAGAGGAGCAAAGTGATAATTGGACCTGTCACCTACACATGGTGAAAGCTACCATTTTGTGAGCAGATGTAATATTCACACGGATTCAGTATGTCAGTTCATTGGTAAGAAGACACCAATGAGGCTTTAGACCTCGTGCATTAGTGATGTCAATAACTCTCAGCGAACCAATACGCATTGCTAAACACGGTAGTCTAGCTGGGTAATGCATTCCTCACTGAATAAATGGACAAGATCTAAAGAAACTATTTTATTGTTAGACTACAGGGACAGGCAACAGGGAAGGAACTTGTGGAGTAACAAAATTACACTATGAAAACGTATGTACTGATATATATTAATGTTTTTGTAATTTATTCTATTAAAGAGGATATCCAGTCAGAATGTCAATAGTACATATAAGTACTAGCTTTAGGGTAGGGTTTAAATAGTGGGAAAAAAATACAATGTCGATATAATCACCATGTTGACATTGTGGATTTTGACAGACCATCCATGCTGACATAAGATACTCTTATACTACAGACTGTATGTAGGAGGATAAGAGACTGCTACTCTTAACTTACAGGCTGTGTGTTGGAGTAAGAGACCAGTACCCTTACACTACAGACTGTATGTAGGACGATAAGAGTAGGTAGGTGGACTTACATTTTTGTCCAAACATGTACTAAGAAAGCTTATTATTATGGTAAACTGTATAGTTAATTATAATCGATCTGATTATTAGTATTCTCAGTGCTTAAAGTGTGCACCTGCTATTTTTTCTGCATGGCACTATGGCTCTCGGCATGGAAGCACCTCTTATTATGTTTGAAATAAAGGTGTGCAGTCCCCGTCCCCCCCCCCATTTTTTAATGCAGACATTATGTAGGAGAGAATATGGCGCATATTTTCAAAATGTGATAGTAACCGATTTTAAATCGATCTAAATCGATGTGTGTTTAAGGGGCTAAAACACATTTATCAACAGACAATTTTTTATATTTTTAAAGGTTAGTAATTATATGTGTTTCAGTCCCTGAATCATATCAATTTAGACAGATTTAAAAATCGATAAAAATTAAAATAAGATTTTACTCACCGGTAAATCTATTTCTCGTAGTCCGTAGTGGATGCTGGGCACTCCGTAAGGACCATGGGGAATAGACGGGCTCCGCAGGAGACTGGGCACTCTAAAAGAAAGATTAGGTACTATCTGGTGTGCACTGGCTCCTCCCTCTATGCCCCTCCTCCAGACCTCAGTTAGGATACTGTGCCCGGAAGAGCTGACACAATAAGGAAGGAATTTGAATCCCGGGTAAGACTCATACCAGCCACACCAATCACACCGTATAACTCGTGATACTATACCCAGTTAACAATATGAAATATAACTGAGCCTCTCAACAGATGGCTCAACAATAACCCTTTAGTTAGGCAATAACTATATACAAGTATTGCAGACAATCCGCACTTGGGATGGGCGCCCAGCATCCACTACGGACTACGAGAAATAGATTTACCGGTGAGTAAAATCTTATTTTCTCTAACGTCCTAGTGGATGCTGGGAACTCCGTAAGGACCATGGGGATTATACCAAAGCTCCCAAACTGGCGGGAGAGTGCGGATGACTCTGCAGCACCGAATGAGAGAACTCAAGGTCCTCCTCAGCCAGGGTATCAAATTTGTAGAATTTTGCAAACGTGTTTGCCCCTGACCAAGTTGCAGCTCGGCAAAGTTGTAAAGCCGAGACCCCTCGGGCAGCCGCCCTAGATGAGCCCACCTTCCTTGTGGAATGGGCTTTTACTGATTTAGGATGCGGCAATCCAGCCGCAGAATGCGCCAGCTGAATTGTGCTACAAATCCAGCGAGCAATAGTCTGCTTAGAAGCAGGAGCACCTATTTTGTTGGGTGCATACAGGATAAAAAAACGAGTCAGTTTTCCTGACTCCAGCCGTCCTGGAAATATAAATTTTTACGGCCCTGACTACGTCCAGTAACTTGGAATCTTCCAAGTCCCTAGTAGCCGCAGGCACTACAATAGGTTGGTTCAAGTGAAAAGCTGATACCACCTTAGGGAGAAACTGGGGACGAGTCCTCAATTCTGCCCTATCCATATGGAAAATCAGATAAGGGCTTTTACATGACAAAGCCGCCAATTCTGATACACGCCTGGCCGAAGCCAAGGCCAATAACATGACCACTTTCCACGTGAGATATTTCAGATCCACAGTTTTAAGTGGCTCAAACCAATGTGATTTCAGGAAACTCAACACCACGTTGAGATCCCACGGTGCCACAGGAGGCACAAAAGGGGGGCTAAATATGTAGCACTCCCTTTACAAAAGTCTGAACTTCAGGCAGTGAAGCTAGTTCTTTCTGGAAGAAAATCGACAGAGCCGAAATCTGGACCTTAATGGAACCCAATTTTAGGCCCATAGTCACTCCCGACTGTAGGAAGTGCAGAAAACGACCCAGCTGAAATTCCTCAGTTGGGGCCTTCCTGGCCTCGCACCACGCAACATATTTTCGCCAAATACGGTGATAATGGTTTGCGGTTACTTCTTTCCTGGCTTTTATCAGCGTAGGAATGACTTCCTCCGGAATGCCCTTTTGCTTTAGGATCCGGAATTCAACCGCCATGCCGTCCAACGCAGCTGCGGTGAGTCTTGGAACAGACAGGGCCCCTGCTGTAGCAGATCCTGTCTGAGCGGTAGAGGCCATGGGTCCTCTGATATTATTTCTGTAAGTTCTGGGTACCAAGCTCTTCTTGGCCCATCCGGAACCACGAGTATCGTTCTAACTCCTTGTTTTCTTATTATTCTCAGTACCTTTGGTATGAGAGGCAGAGGAGGGAATACATAAACCGACTGGTACACCCACGGTGTCACTAGAGCGTCCACAGCTATTGCCTGAGGGTCCCTTGACCTGGCGCAATATCTAGTTTTTTGTTTAGGCGGGACGCCATCATATCCACCTGTGGCCTTTCCCAACGGTTTACCAACAGTTGGAAGACTTCTGGATGAAGTCCCCACTCTCCCGGGTGTCGGTCGTGTCTGCTGAGGAAGTCTGCTTCCCAGTTGTCCACTCCCGGAATGAACACTGCTGACAGTGCTAAGACGTGATTTTCCGCCCATCGGAGAATCCTTGTAGCTTCTGCCATCGCCATCCTGCTTCTTGTGCCGCCCTGTCGGTTTACATGGGCGACTGCCGTGATGTTGTCTGATTGGATCAGTACCGGCTGGTTTTGAAGCAGAGGCCTTGCCAGACTTAGGGCATTGTAAATGGCCCTCAGTTCCAGAATATTTATGTGTTGGGACGACTCCTGACTTGACCAAAGTCCTTGTAAATTTCTTCCCTGTGTGACTGCCCCCCAGCCTCGAAGGCTGGCATCCGTGGTTACCAGGACCCAGTCCTGTATGCCGAATCTGCGGCCCTCTTGAAGATGAGCACTCTGCAGCCACCACAGTAGAGATAACCCTGTCTCCAAGGACCAGGGTATCAGCCGATGCATCTGAAGATGCGATCCCGACCACTTGTCCAAGAGGTCCCACTAAAAGGTTCTTGTATGGAACCTGCCGAATGGAATTTTGCTTCATAAGAAGCTACCATTTTTCCCAGGACTCGTGTGCAGTGATGCACCGATACCTGTTTTTGTTTTCAGGAGGTCTCTGACTAGAGATGACAGCTCCTTGGCTTTCTCCTGCAGGAGAAACACTTTTTTCTGTTCTGTGTCCAGAACCATCCCCAGGAACAGTAGGCGTGTGGTAGGAACCAGCTGTGACTTTGGAATGTATAGAATCCATCCGTGCTGTTGTAGCACTTCCCGAGATAGTGCTACTCCGACCAACAACTGCTCCTTGGACCTCGCCTTTATAAGGAGATCGTCCAAGTACGGGATAATTAAAACTCCCTTTTTTCGAAGGAGTATCATCATTTCTGCCATTACCTTGGTAAAGACCCTCGGTGCCGTGGACAGTCCAAACGGCAGTGTTTGGAATTGGTAATGGCAATCCTGTACCACAAATCTGAGGTACTCCTGGTGAGGATGGTAAATGGGGACATGTAGGTAAGCATCCTTGATGTCCAGGGATACCATGTAATCCCCCTCCTCCAGGCTTGCAATAACCGCCCTGAGCGATTCCATCTTGAACTTGAATTTTTTTATGTATGTGTTCAAGGATTTCAAATTTAAAATGGGTCTCACCGAACAGTCCGGTTTCGGTACCACAAACAGTGTGGAATAGTAACCCCGTCCTTGTTGAAGTAGGGGCACCTTGACTATCACCTGCTGGGAATACAGCTTGTGAATTGCCTCTAGCACAGCCTCCCTGCCTGAGGGAGTTGTCGGCAAGGCAGATTTGAGGAAACGGCGGGGGGGAGACGCCTCGAATTCCAGCTTGTACCCCTGAGATACTACTTGAAGGATCCAGGGATCCACCTGTGAGCGAGCCCACTGATCGCTGAAATTTTTGAGGCGGCCCCCCACCGTACCTGGCTACGCCTGTGGAGCCCCCGCGTCATGCGGTGGACTCAGAGGTAGCGGGGGAAGAATTTTGATTCTGGGAACTGGCTGACTGGTGCAGCTTTTTCCCTCTTCCCTCGTCTCTGTGTAGAAAGGAAGCGCCTTTGACCCACTTGCTTTTCTGAAGCCGAAAGGACTGTACCTGATAATACAGTGCTTTTCTTAGGCTGTGAGGAAACCTGAGGTAAAAAAATTTCTTCCCAGCTGTTGCTGTGGATACGCAGTCCCAGAGACCATCCCCAAACAATTCCTCACCCTTATAAGGCTCTATGTGCCTTTTAAAGTCAGCATCACCTGTCCAGTGTCGGGTCTCTCATACCCTCCTGACAGAATGGACATTGCATTAATTCTGGATGCCAGCCGGCAAAATATCCCTCTGTGCATCCCTCATATATAAGACGACGTCTTATGTTCGCAAAATAGTATCCCTGTTTGACAGGGTTACAGACCACGCTGCAGCAGCACTATCTGCAGGTCTCAGTCTAGTACCCGAGTGTGTAAATACAGACTTCAGGATAGCCTCCTGCTATTTATCAGCAGGTACCTTCAAAGTGGCCGTATCCTAAGACGGCAGTGCCACCTTTTTTGACAAACGTGTGAGCGCCTTATCCACTCTAGGGGATATCTCCCAGCGTAACTTATCCTCTGGCGGGAAAGGGTACGCCATCAGTAACTTTTTAGAAATTACCAGTTTCTTATCGAGGGAACCCACGCTTTTTCACACTTCATTCACTCATTTGATGGGGGAACAAAACACTGCCTGCTTTTTCTCCCCACACATAAAACCCTTTTTTAGTGGTACTTGGGTTAATGTCAGAAATGTGTAACACATTTTTTATTGCCGGGATCATGTAACGGATGTTCCTAGTGGATTGTGTATATGTCTCAACCTCGTCGACACTGGAGTCAGACTACGTGTCGACATCTGTGTCTGCCATCTGAGGGAGCGGGCGTTTTTGAGCCCCTGATGGCCTTTGAGACGCCTGGGCAGGTGCGGGCTGAGAAGCCGGCTGTCCCATAGCTGTTACGTCATCCAGCCTTTTATGAAAGGAGTTGACACTGTCGGTTAATACCTTCCACCTATCCATCCACTCTGGTGTTGGCCCACAGGAGGCGACATCCCATTTATCGGCATCTGCTCTGCCTCCACATAAGCTTCCCCATCAAACATGTCGACACAGCCGTACCGACACCGCACACACACAGGGAATGCTCTGACTGAGGACAGGACCCCACACAGCCCTTTGGGGAGACAGAGAGAGAGTATGCCAGCACACACCAGAGCGCTATATAATGTAGGGATAAACACTATCACTGAGTGAATTTTCCCCAATAGCTGCTTGTATAAACAATATTGCGCCTAAATTTAGTGCCCCCCCTCTCTTTTTAACCCTTTGAGCCTGAAAACTACAGGGGAGAGCCTGGGGAGCTGTCTTCCAGCTACACTGTGAAGAGAAAATGGCGCCAGTGTGCCGAGGGAGATAGCTCCGCCCCTTTTTCGGGGACTTTTCTCCCGCTTTTTTATGGATTCTGGCAGGGGTAATTATCACACACACAGCCTCTGGGGCTATATATTGTGATTATTTTGCCAGCCAAGGTGTTTTTATTGCTGCTCAGGGCGCCCCCCCCCCCAGCGCCCTGCACCCTCAGTGACCGGAGTGTGAAGTGTGTATGAGGAGCAATGGCGCACAGCTGCAGTGCTGTGCGCTACCTTGGTGAAGACTGAAGTCTTCTGCCGCCGATTTTCCGGACCATCTTCATGCTTCTGGCTCTGTAAGGGGGACGGCGGCGCGGCTCCGGGAACGAACACCAAGGACGGGTCCTGCGGTCGATCCCTCTGGAGCTAATGGTATCCAGTAGCCTAAGAAGCCCAAGCTAGCTGCAAGCAGGTAGGTTCGCTTCTTCTCCCCTTAGTCCCTCGTTGCAGTGAGCCTGTTGCCAGCAGGTCTCACTGTAAAATAAAAAACCTAACATATACTTTCTTTCTAGGAGCTCAGGAGAGCCCCTAGTGTGCAACCAGCTCGGGCCGGGCACAGAAATCTAACTGAGGTCTGGAGGAGGGGCATAGAGGGAGGAGCCAGTGCACAGCAGATAGTACCTAATCTTTCTTTTAGAGTGCCCAGTCTCCTGTGGAGCCCGTCTATTCCCCATGGTCCTTACGAAGTGCCCAGCATCCACTAAGACGTCAGAGAAAAATATTGATAAAAATCGACCTTTAATAAATATACCCCTAAGAGACGAGCTACCCTTGCATTATGTACTGTATGTAGGAAAGTAAAAGATTGTTACGCTTAAGGCCCCTGCACATTTGGCGAGCTGCCCGACTGCGGATATAGCCGACTCAGCGGCGGGGTAGAAACTTCACTCCCCCCCTCACCCGGCTCCATAGCAGTGTATGCTAATATGGACAATATCGTCCATATTGGCCTGCATGCATAATCGACTGGGCATCAACAATGAACGAGCGCGGGGCCGCACATCGTTCATCGTTGGGTCCTACACACTAACCGATTTGAACGCGTTCTCGTTCATATCGTTTATTAAAATCTATTAGTGTGTAGGGCCCTTTAAACTACAGAATACGTCAATTTGTCAGACATACAGGGGAGTATTCAATTAGCCATGGTAAATTTTCCATTCATATTTTTTGGCCGATTTTTTTTTTTAGGGCAATTTCAGTATTGCCTTTTCTTGGTCGAAAAATGTACCTGTTTTCGTGCGAACACACAGGATCCGGGATAAGTTCCTCAATCCATGTGTTTTCACGAACGCAGTAACAAAAAAATGGCACTTACCCGGGATTTTGTTTGCCTCAAGGAAGGTGAAACAAAATACCTGATAATGCCAACTAGCGGCATCAATTGAATTTACTGTGGCTAACTGAACCCCCCCTCCCCCCAGTGTTAATCTGTGAAGTGAGATGGGGGTGGGGGACTGGTCACTTACTGGAGAAGGGCTTTGGTTTTCCTTGTCGGATCATCAGGCCGGAAGTTCTTGTACTCTTCAACCTCTTTTTCCAGGGACAGCACCTGGCTCTGCAGCTTACTCCTCAGTGCAGGCAGGGTTTCCCGGATGTGATTCGTGAGTTGCTAAAATATGGAGGGGGAGATGGATTTACAAACTTAATTTGCTGTAACAGGTTGTAGCAGACAGGTCCGGACCAGCTTTCTGGAGATTTTAGGGTTTTGCTGCTCCACTTATTTGTATCGCGAGTCAGGCAGGACATTATGCTTTACTAATATCTGTTGTTTTATGAAGTGCTGTGTGGTTACACTTGAGTAACGAGCCACAGGCTGCCTCCAAGTCAGTCTCCTTGTAGGTATAGCAGCCAATGACGTGCTGGGGAGGTGTGTAACATAATACAGTACCTCTAAGCCAGGCCAAACTGTGGCTCTACAGCTGTTGCGAAACTACAAATCACAGCATACTGTTCCACCAATCAGCTGGAAAAGTATTCTGAGACTTGAAGTTTGAAGCTGGTGAGTTGGCAGGGCACAGGGACAGGACAAACCCAACCCGTGTGGTACCTACAGCACAGTCGGCCCCAGGAAAACAGTGCTGCTGCTCCACTGATGACAGAGGCAACCACCCACCAGTAGTAAGCTCTGTACCAGCAATTCATGTGAGTAACTATTCACACATTCACATGGAGAACACAGCTACTCACTATATCTAGTACTGTAACCAATTGTATACTACTTCCATAACTACTGAAGCATAACTAGCTAGTGTGTTTAATATAAAATACAGTGTTGGGAGCTACAGGGAAAATATGACTGGGAACTAAAAAATGCAGTATTAGTAGTGAGCATTGAAGACGACACGGAGGTGGACACCGCTCGGTAATGTATTAATAGGTATTAGTTCTGGGCACTGCAGGTGTGGTTTGTGTGCCAGGGATTCTCTTCTGAGTCAGACCCTTGTGTTAGATATGGAAATCTGATTGCAGCCACAATTCTGAAGGAGATTTGCAGAGGTGCGAGCAAAAAATAGGAATTTAATACCTACTGGTAATTCCTTTTCTCGTAGTCCGTAGGGGATACTGGGAAGTATTAGTACCGTGGGGTATAGATCGGGTCCATTGGAGCCTGGCACTTTAAGAAATCTTCAGTGTATGTTGGCTCCTCCCCTCTATGCCCCTCCTGCAGACTCAGTCTAGGAAAACTGTGCCCGAGGAGACGGACATACTTTGAGAGAAGGAAAACATACAATAATAGCGGTGAGGCAACAAACCAACACACAACAGTAAAAGTATAGCAATGCTAACCAGAACAGGAATAGGGACAGCAATAGCAAACTCAACCAAGACCTTGCAACCAAGTAAGCAGGAAAACGAAGCACTGAGGTGCGCGCCCGGTTCGGACTACGAGAAAAGGAATAACCGGTAGGTATGAAGTTCCTATTTTCTCTAACGTCCTAGGGGATACTGGGCAGTATTAGTACCATGGGGAAGTCTTAAAGCTCTCAGAAAGGGTGGAAGAGTGCCGAGATCCCCGCAAAACCGCTTGACCAAACTGAAGGTCTTCACCGGCCAAGGTATCGAACTTATAGAACTTAATAAACATGTTTGAACCCGACCAAGCAGCAGCTCGGCACAACTGTAAGGCCGAGACGCCATGGGCAGCTGCCCAGGAAGGAACCCACCGAACTAGTGGAGTGGGCCTGAATAGAACTCGCAGAGGCAACGCTGCCGAAGAATAAGCCTGTTTGATAGTAAGCCTGAGCCAACGGGCAGTGGACTGCTTAGAAAACAGGACATCCAATCTTGGTAGCGTCGTAAAGGACAAAGAGAGAGAGTCAGACATAATGTGACAAGCAGTCCTCTTGACGTAAATCCTCAAAGCCCGAACCACGTCCAAGGACTTTGGAGCAACCGAAGTGTCAGACAATACCGGAACCATTATCTGTTGATTAATGTGAAAAGCCAATACCACTTTCGGCAAAAAGTGCGGGCGAGTCCTGAGCTCCACCCTATCCTCGTGAAATATCAAATAAGGGCTCTTACAGGATAAGGCCCGCAAATCTGACACACGACTAGCAGAGGCAAAAACTAGCAACATGACGGTCTTCCAAGTAAGATATTTCAAGTGCACCCTGTGTAAAAGGTTCAAACCAGTCCGACTGGAGAAAGGTCAGGACCACCGTGAGATCCCACGGAGTCGTAGGATGGACAAAGGGTGGCTAAATGCGAAGGACACCCTTCAGGAATGTTTGTACCTCCAGAATTACCGCCAGCTGTCTCTGGAAGTAAATAGATAGGACCGAAATCTGAACCTTGATGGATATCCACACCTACTTGCTGGAAGAGCAGAAAACAGTGAAGTTGAAAATCCATCATAGAATATTTTCTACTCTCACACCAAGAAACAAGTATTCTTCCAGATACGGTGGTAATGCATCGACGTGACCACCTTTCGGGCTTGGACCATAGTTGAGATGACCCTGGAAGTTAGACCTTTTCTGGCTAGAATCTCCCTCTCAACTTCCAAGCATAGCCGCAGTAAGTCTGGATAGATGAACGGCCCTTGTTGAAGAAGATCCTTTAGAAGTGGCCGCATACCATGCCCGGCGAGGCCAATCCGGGGCAATTAGAATTGCTTGAACTCTTTCCCTTTTGAGTCTTTTTAGAACTCTGTTAACGAGAGGAATCGGAAGGAACAGACAGACAAACTGGTAGGTCCATGGCGCCTTCAGAGCATTCACCGCTGCAGCCTGCAGATCCCTCGTCCTGGAGCAGTAGCAACGGAGCTTCTTGTTGAGACGAGAAGCCATCATGTCTATCAGCGGGCAGCGCCACCACTAAACCAGCTGTTGAAACACCTGAGGGAGAAGGCCCCATTCCCCGGATGAAGGTCGTGCCTGCTCAGGAAGTCTGCTTCCCAGTTGTCCACCCCCGGAATGAATATGGCCAATATGACCCTTGCGTTGGCTTCTGCCCAGAGGAGTATCCTTGAGACATCTCGCATTGCAGCCCTGCTTTTTATTCCGTCCTGTCTGTTTATGTACACCAGCGCCGTGGCGTTGTCCTACTGTACCTGTATGGCTTCATGTTGGAGGAGAGAGGATGCCTGTAGAAGGGCATAGTAAATCGCCCTGAGTTCCAGAACATTTATCAGAAGAGAAGACTCCTGACTCAACCACCTCCCTTGGAACTATGCCCCCTGGGTCACAGCCCCCCAACCACGGAGGCTTGCATCCGTCGTCAGCAGAGTTCAAGACTGGATTCCGAAACTCTGACCCTCCACAAGGTGAGAGACTTCTAGCCACCATAACAGGGAGATCCTTGCTTTCGGCGATAGGGAAGCAAAACCCTGCCCACTTGTCCAAAAGATCAAGCTGGAACGGACGGGCTTGGAACTGTCGTATTGGATTGCCTCGTAGAAGGCCACCATTTTGCCCAGTAGTCGGATGCAAAGGTGCACAGAGTTCCTGCGGAGTCTGAGCACAGAGCGGACCATGGCCTGAATTGTCAAGGCTTGTCCATAGGGAGGAAAACTTTCTGAGACACAGTGTCCAGTATCATCCCCAGGAAATGAAGCCTCTGACGGTTCCAGGTGTGATTTTTGGAAATTGAGGATCCACCCATAGTCCGCAAGAAGACGTGTAGTTAAGTTGATGCTTTGTAACAGAAGCTCCTTGGACACCGCCTTTATGAGGAGATTGTCCAAGTAAGGGACTATGTTCACACTCATCAAGCGTAGCTGCAGCATTATTTCCGTCATAACTTTTGTGACCACCCTCGGTGCCGTGGATAGGCCAAAGGGCAAGGCCTGGAAGTGGTGGTCCTGTATTGCGATAAGTTTGATGCGAGGGCCATATCAGAATGTGCAAATATGCATCCTTGATATCCAGGGATACCAGGAATTCCCCTTCCTCCAGACCAGAAACCACTGCTTTGAGAGATTCCATCTTGAACACTTGTAGATACGGGTTCAGAGATCTATGGTTCAAGATTGGCCGTACCGAACCATCCGGTTTTATTCAAGCCACAAATAGGCTTGAATAAAACCCCTTGCTTCTGAGCAGAGGAAGGACCAGAACAATCACTAGTGTGTGTAGAAGTTTTTGAATTGCGTCCTGCAAGGTAACTTTCGCTACAGGTGAAACTGGTAAGCCTGACCTGAAGAATCTCTGAGGATGGAGTGCTTGAAATTCCAACTGGTACCCTTGGGATACGAGATCCCTCACTCGAGGGTCCCGGCAGGACGCCGCCGATACGAGAGAAATATTGCAGTCGAGCACCCACCTGAAAGATCCCCTGCAGCTGGGGCCAACCGTCACGCGGAAAGCTTTGTGGAGGAAGAACATGAGGTCTTGTCCAGTGATCCAGCATTCGCTGGGTCTGCGAGATTTACCTGTTTCCTCTGGCTGCATTTGAGGCAACCCTGGTCCTGCCTCTAAACCTGGCCACACGGAAGGACTGTAGAGTGGGACCGGGGTAAAGACGTCTAGCCGGAGGCGCAGAAGACAGCAGATAGGTGGACTTACCCGCCGTTGCTTGAGAAATCCACTTATTTAATTCCTCCCCAAACAGGGCATCCCCCATAAAGGGAAGATTTTCCACACTTTTGGAATCAGTATCCGCTGTCCATTGTCGCAGCCACAGAGCCCTGCGGTCTGAGACCGCCATAGCCATGAATCAGGCATTAATGAGGCCTATCTCCTTGATTGCCTCACTCATGAAGTTAGCAGCATCCTGGTATGTTATTTATGGGGTGGGTGTGGGGTGCGGTGGCCCCTATGTCGGTATGGCTGGGCGGATTCAGGTCGGCACACCCTAACACTTTATTAACACTTATGATTTTCCCTATCACTTTGTATATACTTTTGTATTATTTTAATCACACTTCACTTACATAGCACTTATGTGCTTCTTATTAACCCTTATTAATTTTCACCTGTGTGCTGACCTGGGGTAGCCGACCTGATGGTGTCCTGCACCCCTGAGCCATACCTAGTATTAGGGACCCCAGTGACGGAGACGCCTTGCCGATCGGCCTGGGGGATTAACCCTATATCTGCAGATATACACAACTAAGCTCTCCGTATTATCTGATTATTATGTAGTATTATTTTTCACTCCGTGTGCATTAGGGATAACAAAATGTTTTTTCTTACATATGTTGCAGTAGAGTCAGGATCTCATCCTGAGGCAAAGTGTGAAACCCCAAGACCACTTAACCATGGCCCTTGTGATCCGCCCACAAGCAACGGTGGGCCTCTGCGACTCCCACTGCGGTGTAAATGGATTTGAGTGTAGTCTCAGTTTTCTGGTCAGCAGGGTCTTTTAGAGAGATAGCACCAGGTACAGGCAGCACAAACTTGCGTGACAGCCTGTACACTGAGGTATCCACAATTGGAGGGTTCTCCCATACCTTCCTATCCTCAGGGGGGAAAGGGAAGGTATTTAGCAACCGCCTAGGGGTTTGAAATTTTTTGTCAGGATTAACCCACGCCTCTTTAAAAAAACTGTGTTTAATTCCTTGGAGACAGGGAATGTGGCAGTAGATTTTGGTTTCACATTAAAAAACAACTCATCAGGTTCTGTCTCTTTATCTGGTATATTGAGGACTTCTCTAATAGAATATATTAGGGCTTCAACACCCAGAGACAGCGTATTATCACCTTCCAAATCTGGCAAGTCATTTCCAGAGTCAGATTGGAGTACATGTGGGAGTGTGCGGTTAAGCGATAGCAGCAGGGAGGGCTGTGAAGCCTGTCTGGTCAGCAGCATTGACTAAAAAATCATCCACAGATTTCTTTAGCATTTGCCTTTCCTGTCTGGCAGTAGCCAAGTCAGAATTTACATTAGATATCATTCCTTTAAATGATTTTAACCACTCTGGTTCCTGTGTACTGATTCCCTGAGAAGGGAGAAAGCATTGATTACATAGTAGAGATCCCCCCCTGGAGAAAGGGAAAAACTTTGTGTTGCAGGGTGGACACAGCCTTTTTTACCAGACATATTGATAAACACACACACACACACACACACACGGGTGTGGTTCGTTTTATCGACAGTGTCTAGGTCGACCACTATAGGTCGACAGTCACTAGGTCGACATGGATGGAAGGTCGACAGGGTTTCTAGGTCGACATGTGCTAGGTCGACAGGTCTAAAGGTCGACATGAGGATTTTTATTTTTTTTGGTGTCGTTTTCTCCGTAAAGTGACCGGGATCCCAAATTAGTGCACCGCGTCCACTCGCATGGCTCGCTTCGCTCGCCATGCTTCGGGCATGGTGCCTTCGCTCCGCTACCGCTTCGCTCGGCCCCCTTTTTACCGTTCCAATCGTAGTCCACATGGATCGTTAAGTATGAAAAAATCCACAAACAAAAAAAAAAGAAGAATTACTCACCGGTAATTCTATTTCTCGTAGTCCGTAGTGGATGCTGGGACTCCGTAAGGACCATGGGGAATAGCGGCTCCGCAGGAGACTGGGCACAACTATAAAGAAAGCTTTAGGTCTAACTGGTGTGCACTGGCTCCTCCCACTATGACCCTCCTCCAGACTTCAGTTAGGATACTGTGCCCGGAAGAGCCGACATAATAAGGAAGGATTTTGAATCCCGGGTAAGACTCATACCAGCCACACCAATCACACCGTATAACTCGTGATACAATACCCAGTTAACAGTATGATAACAACTGAGCCTCTCAACAGATGGCTCAACAATAACCCTTTAGTTAAACAATAACTATATACAAGTATTGCAGACAATCCGCACTTGGGATGGGCGCCCAGCATCCACTACGGACTACGAGAAATAGAATTACCGGTGAGTAAATTCTTATTTTCTCTGACGTCCTAAGTGGATGCTGGGACTCCGTAAGGACCATGGGGATTATACCAAAGCTCCCAAACGGGCGGGAGAGTGCGGATGACTCTGCAGCACCGAATGAGCAAATTCTAGGTCCTCCTCAGCCAGGGTGTCAAACTTGTAGAATTTAGCAAACATGTTTGACCCCGACCAAGTAGCTGCCCGGCAAAGTTGAAGAGCCGAGACCCCTCGGGCAGCCGCCCAAGAAGAGCCCACCTTCCTCGTGGAATGGGCTCTCACTGATTTAGGATGCGGCAGTCCAGCCGCAGAATGTGCAAGCTGAATCGTACTACAGATCCAGCGAGCAATAGTCTGCTTTGAAGCAGGTGCACCCAACTATTATACTATTATTGGGCGCATACAGGATAAAGAGCGAGTCAGTCTTTCGGACTCCAGCTGTCCTGGAAACAGATTTTCAGGGCCCTGACTACGTCCAACAACTTGGAAGCCTCCAAGTCTTTTGTAGCCGCAGGCACCACGATAGGTTGGTTCAGATTAAAAGCTGATACCACTTTAGGGAGAAACTGGGGACGAGTCCTCAATTCTGCCCTATCCATATGGAAAATCAGATAAGGGCTTTTACATGACAAAGCCGCCAATTCTGATACACGCCTGGCCGAAGCCAAGGCCAACAACATGACCACTTTCCACGTGAGATATTTCAAACCAATGTGACTTTAGGAAATCCAACACCACGTTGAGATCCCAAGGTGCCACTGGAGGCACAAAAGGGGGCTGAATATGCAGCACTCCCTTAACAAAAGTTTGAACTTCAGGTAGTGAAGCCAGTTCTCTCTGGAAGAAAAACGATAGAGCCGAAATCTGGACCTTAATGGAACCCAATTTAAGGCCCATAGTCACCCCTGACTGTAGGAAGTGCAGGAAACGGCCCAGCTGAAATTCCTCCGTTGGGGCCTTCCTGGCCTCACACCACGCAACATATTTTCGCCATATGTGGTGATAATGGTTTGCGGTTACTTCTTTCCTAGCTTTAATCAGCGTAGGAATGACTTCCTCCGGAATGCCCTTTTCCTTCAGGATCCGATGTTCAACCGCCGTGACGTCAAACGCAGCCGCGGTAAGTCTTGGAACAGACAAGGCCCCTGCTGCAGCAGGTCTTGTCTGAGCGGTAGAGGCCATGGGTCCTCAGATCATTTCTTGAAGTTCCGGGTACCAAGCTCTTTTTGGCCAATCCGGAACAATGAGTATAGTTCTTACTCCTCTTCTCCGTATTATCCTCAGTACCTTTGGTATGAGAGGAAGAGGAGGGAACACATAAACCGACCGGTACACCCACGGTGTCACTAGAGCGTCCACAGCTATCGCCTGCGGGTCTCTTGACCTGGCGCAATACTTTTCTAGCTTTTTGTTTAGGCGGGAAGCCATCATGTCCACCTGTGGCCTTTCCCAACGGTTTACAATCAGTTGGAAGACTTCTGGATGAAGTCCCCACTCTCCCGGGTGGAGGTCGTGCCTGCTGAGGAAGTCTGCTTCCCAGTTGTCCACTCCCGGAATGAACACTGCTGACAGTGCTAACACGTGATTTTCCGCCCATCGGATAATCCTTGTGGCTTCTGCCATCGCCGTCCTGCTTCTCGTGCCGCCCTGTCGGTTTACATGGGCGACCGCCGTGATGTTGTCTGACTGGATCAGTACCGGCTGGTTTTGAAGCAGGGGTTTTGCCTGATTTAGGGCATTGTAAATGGCCCTTAGTTCCAGAATATTTATGTGCAGGGAAGTCTCCTGACTTGACCATAGTCCTTGGAAGTTTCTTCCCTGTGTGACTGCCCCCCAGCCTCGAAGGCTGGCATCCGTGGTCACCAGGACCCAGTCCTGTATGCCGAATCTGCGGCCCTCTTGAAGATGAGCACTCTGCAGCCACCACAGCAGAGACACCCTTGTCCTTGGAGACAGGGTTATCAGCCGATGCTTCTGAAGATGCGATCCGGACCACTTGTCCAACAGGTCCCACTGAAAGGTTCTTGCATGGAACCTGCCGAATGGAATTGCTTCGTAGGAAGCTACCATCTTTCCCAGGATCCGCGTGCAGTGATGCACCGACACCTGTTTTGGTTTTAGGAGGCCTCTGACTAGAGATGACAGCTCCTTGGCCTTCTCCTCCGGGAGAAACACTTTTTTCTGTTCTGTGTCCAGAACCATCCCCAGGAACAGTAGACGTGTCGTAGGGACCAGCTGCGACTTTGGAATGTTTAGAATCCATCCGTGCTGTTGTAGCACCTCCCGAGATAGTGCTACCCCGACCAACAACTGCTCTCTGGACCTCGCCTTTATCAGGAGATCGTCCAAGTACGGGATAATTAAAACTCCCTTCTTTCGAAGGAGTATCATCATTTCGGCCATTACCTTGGTAAAGACCCTCGGAGCCGTGGATAGACCGAACGGCAACGTCTGGAATTGGTAATGACAATCCTGTACCACAAATCTGAGGTATTCCTGGTGAGGATGGTAAATGGGGACATGCAGGTAAGCATCCTTGATGTCCAGTGATACCATGTAATCCCCCTCGTCCAGGCTTGCAATAACCGCCCAGAGCGATTCCATCTTGAACTTGAATTTTTTTTTATATATGTGTTCAAGGATTTCAAATTTAAAATGGGTCTCACCGAACCGTCCGGTTTTGGTACCACAAACATTGTGGAATAGTAACCCCGTCCTTGTTGAAGTAGGGGTACCTTTACTATCACCTGTTGTGAATACAGCTTGTGAATTGCCTTTAACACTGCCTCCCTGCCTGAGGGAGTGGTTGGCAAAGCAGATTTGAGGAAACGGCGGGGGGGAAGACGTCTCGAATTCCAGCTTGTACCCCTGAGATACTATCTGAAAAATCCAGGGATCCACTCGTGAGCGAGCCCACTGATTGCTGAAATATTTGAGACGGGCCCCCATCGTACCTGGCTCCGCCTGTGGAGCCCCAGCGTCATGCTGTGGACTTAGAGGAAGCGGGGGGAGGACTTTTGCTCCTGGGAACTGGCTGTATGCTGCAGCTTTTTTCCCCTACCTCTGCCTCTGGGCAGAAAGGACGCGCCTTTAACCCGCTTGCCCCTATTGGGCCGAAAGGACTGTACCTGATAATACGGTGCTTTCTTTGGCTGTGAGGGAACATGGGGTAAAAATGTAGACTTCCCAGCTGTTGCTGTGGAAACGAGGTCCGAGAGACCATCCCCGAACAACTCCTCACCCTTATACGGCAGAACTTCCATGTGTCGTTTGGAATCTGCATCTCCTGTCCACTGCCGAGTCCATAACCCTCTCCTGGCAGAAATAGACATTGCACTAATTTTGGATGCCAGCCGGCAAATATCCCTCTGTGCATCCCTCATGTATAAAAGTGCGTCTTTTATATGCTCTACGGTTAGCAATATAGTGTCCCTGTCTAGGGTATCTATATTTTCTGACAGGGAATCTGACCATGCAGCTGCAGCACTGCACATCCATGCTGAAGCAATAGCTGGTCTCTCTTCATGCTTCTGGCTCTGTAAGGGGGACGGCGGCGCGGCTCCGGGAACGAACACCAAGGTCGGGTCCTGCGGTCGATCCCTCTGGAGCTAATGGTGTCCAGTAGCCTAAGAAGCCCAAACTACCACCTGTTAGGTAGGTTCGCTTCTTCTCCCCTTAGTCCCTCGCTGCAGTGAGTCTGTTGCCAGCAGATCTCACTGTAAAATAAAAAACCTAAATATACTTTCTTTCTAGGAGCTCAGGAGAGCCCCTAGTGTGCATCCAGCTCAGCCGGGCACAAGATTCTAACTGGAGTCTGGAGGAGGGTCATAGTGGGAGGAGCCAGTGCACACCAGTTAGACCTAAAGCTTTCTTTATAGTTGTGCCCAGTTTCCTGCGGAGCCGCTATTCCCCATGGTCCTTACGGAGTCCCAGCATCCACTTAGGACGTCAGAGAAAAATAATGTGAAAAACTCATGTCGACCTTTAGACCTGTCGACCTAGCACATGTCGACCTAGAAACCCTGTCGACCTTCCATCCATGTCGACCTAGTGACTGTCGACCTATAGTGGTCGACCTAAACATTGTCGACCTAGACACTGTCGATCTTCAGACCAGATCCCCACACACACACACACACACACACACATACACTAAGTGAAATAATACAGAAATAGTGAAAAACACAGTAATATGAACACAGAACTCCAGACAGCCTGTATGGAGTGATATAGAGAGGGATGAGACCAGCACACAATGCCTCACAGCTAAAGCAGTGTTTTGCTGGTCATAAACCAGAGCTTTAGATAAGGTAACAGGTTTTCTGATACTAGAAAAGCTCTCCCCTTTCTATAAATCCCACTGGTACCGTACAAAGTGACTCTGGAGGATCTGTGTAGGAGCAGCGCTTCCCTGTGTGCAGTCAGCAGGCTAAAGTAGCAGGAAATGGCACCTATTCACCTCTCGTCCCGCTCTCCGGGAAGCCCCGCCCCCGTAATGACGCGTGGTCCCCTCTCATGTATTATACTGGCATTTGTGTCCAAATTGCATGGAAACGGGGTTAAAACTAGTGATGAGCGAGGTTCGGTTTTACTCGGTTTTACTCGGTTCTCAAAACGGCATCTTATTGGCTATCCAAAACACGTGACATCCGTGAGCCAATAAGATGCCGTTTTGAGAACCGAGTAAAACCGAGTAAAACCGAGTAAAACCGAATCCGCTCATCACTAGTTAAAACCCCTTCCTGTACTAGCGTCAGTGTGGGTGTCCACAGCGGGCAACGCAGCCAAGTGCCCGTCGCGCTCTTATGCCGCCACTGTCAGCGGAGGCCCGCTAACCGGGGACCCGGTGTCTGTACTCACCGAACCGCGTCTTCGGCATCTGTTAGGTTAGCGGCATGCTGTCGGCGTGCGCACACACCCTGGGGGTATGCAAAACAGCACCTCAGGAGCTTTGTCCTGTCAACGGGGATCCGGACCATTAACCCTGTAAGAGGTTGGTTCAGTGCCCCGCCCCCCCCTCAAAGTGCCACGACGCAGGAAGACTGGTGCCAGCCAGTGCTGCCTGAAAATAACAAACTAAAACAAATTTCTGAAGAACACACTCTGGAGCTCCAGAGAATGCACCCGGCTCCTTTGGCACATTTTTCTAAACTGAATCTGGGGAGGAGCCAGCACACACTGAAGAGTTCTTAAAGTGCCAGGCTCCAACGGACCTGATCTATACCCCATGGTACTAATACTCCCCAATATCCCCTAGGACGTTAGAGAAATAAGCCATGTTTCCTGTACCATGAATACCTGCAAGTATATGCAGAGTAAAGACCATTCACTTAGGCTCTCCCTAAAATCTAAAGCTTTCCTTTATTTTGGCAGCAATCACGCAGTTACACAAATTGCACAGCCTTATCTTATTATTGAGTATTACTGTAAGCAGATCACACTGAATTATAGGCATCACCTACTTGGTTCAAGGCTTTCTGCAGGTGTGGAGTCCCCATTCTGTCTGCAATGTGCCGATACCCAGGATGAGAGAGGAAGAACTTTCTTTCTGCAGCGAGGGCAGCTCGGATATCCTTCTTACCATCAATGTCCTTCTGGCTTCTATTCACAACCCCAACATAGCCTACATAAGAGAAGGGCCTGGGTCATGACAGGTGAGGATGCACCATATGGCTAAGTGTGAAAAACAGAACTTTCTGATCACTCCGCCAGGTAAGCACATTGGGTGTGGATTAATAGATCGACAATGTCTAGATAGATAATCAATAAGTCGACACCACATGCCTGTTAAATATTAGGTCGAAAGATGAATGGTAAACCCATTTTCTCCTCTTTTTATTTTAATCCATATCTAACCATAACTGTCCCTAGTGCTTACCTGTAACCGTCCCCTGCAGTAGCCCAACCCCAACCGTCCCCTGCAGTACCCCAACCGTCCCCCGCAGTAGCCCAACCCCAACCGCCCCCCGCAGCAGCACAACCCCAACCGTCCCATCCTATTGCCCAACCCTCCCCCTAGTGCCAACCCCTAACAATGTTGATAGGCACATGTCAACCATGTCATTGCTGACCTTTTGTACTTGTTGACCTAATGCATGTCAACCATGGGGTGACAACCTTTTTATTGTGGAAGTAGACATGACAAGCTTTCATCTGGATACCAAGCACAATGCTAGAACAGATGCAGTAATCATGACACATTACCAGGACCAGCGGGCACCTGTTGCCTTCAGTGGAGGCAGCTATCTTGTGAGCTGGCAAACCTTTTATAAAGAGTGCTTTAGGAAGGGACATATGTGCTTTAGGAAGGGACATATCTGATATTAACCACTTCCTCTGATACTGTTCCTTAACAATTATAGTGGTTAACAGCTGCACAGGAACCACAAAGATGTGCTGAGACAACCCGTGTCAAGGATGTTATGTCACTAGAATCAATATCTAGAGGGGAACATGTCCCTTTGGTTATAAGTGTCCAGATATATATTGGTCCAGCCCATAAAATAGCTGCCTCCATTTACACAGCAATAAGTACATGGAGGATTTTCAGGCAATAAATAAGGCTAAGGCCAAGGCGTTTTCCATATGTCTGGCCTGAGCAGCCCCTCCATATAATACATTCATGCTGCCCACAGGATGTTGTTACCTCTCCTTAACGGCAACAGCTTGTTCTCCAGAATATCTCTGGCATCTGTGCCTTCATCCATTAGGTCCAGCTTGGTTATTACACCAATAGTCCTCAAACCTAGAAGGAAGATACATAGGGTGGAATTCAAATGTTTGAAAAATCAGTTGGGTGTCTGTTTTTTCCTATCTAATAGACAGGAAAAAACAGACACCCAACCGACTTTTCAAACATTTGAGTCTCCCCCATATAAGCAAACACGATTAGTAACAGGTTTATTTTATTGGGAGCCAATTCACCTACCAGTATATATTTTTTAAATTATGGGAGTAAACCGGAGCACCCGGAGGAAACCCTGTGCTTGCCCGGGTTTCCTTCAGGTACTCCGGTTTCCTTCCACAATCCAAAAACATACTGGTAGGTTAATTGGCTCCCAATAAAATGAATCCTAGCATAAATGTGTGTGCGAGTACATGTGTGTGGGAATATAGAGTGTAAGCTCTACAGGGGCAGAATCTGATGTGAATGGCCAAATATTCTATATAAAGTGCTGCGGAATGTGTGCGCACTGTAAAAATAACGTGGTGTGACAAACGCACACTTGATAGATAATGGAAAAAGTAACAAATCATTTGAGTTGTAAAAGGCAAAATTAATATAAACCATTAATAGAGTACTGTGAGTTAATGTGGTACATTGTTTGGGCTAGGAGTATCTGGCAAGAGTTTATAGTGGTCGCCCTACTGGACGTTGAGTACGAAGGGTGAGAGAACAGTATCTGCGGATTATATAAGCTTGATGTAATAGTCCCTGCAATCAGACAGTTCAGTCGTACAGATAGTTTACATTTGTGCTGTATAACAGATACATTGTGCATGACGACACAACCGAAACCATAAATTCTAAAATAAAAAATAAAAACACACACAACAAAATAACCTCCTAATTCCAGCTAAACCACATTTCCTGACCTACTTCCCCCTGTCTGAATTATGATGCAATATGACCCCATGATCCAGTACATGCAACTACCAAAGATGTGCAAAACACAATTTAAATGTGTGATTGGGGCCCAGCCTATCACTACTACCAACTACAGTGTAATTCTAAAGCTGGCCCAATGATGCACTACACTATTCTCAGTCTGCAGCCGTCCAATGAGTAATACTGAGAAAACCCAGACTGAACAAGGGGCCTAATTCAGACCTGAACGCTATTTTTTGCAGCGCTGCGATCAGATAATCGCCGCCTATGAGGGAGTGTAGTTTTGCTTTGCAAGTGTACGATCACATGTGCAGACGAGCACTACAAAAAAGTTTTGTGCAGTTTCTGAGTTGCCCAGGACTTACTCAGCCGCTGCGATCACTTCAGCCTGTCCGGGCCCGGAATTGACATCAGACACCCGCCCTGCAAACGCTTGGACACGCCTGCGTTTTTCCAACCACTCCCAGAAAACGGTCAGTTGACACCCATGAACGCCCTCTTCCTGTCAATCTCCTTGCGATGGGCTGTGCGAATAGCTTCTTCGTAAAATCCATCGCACAGCAATGATCCGCTTTGTATCTGTACAACACGTCTGCGCATTGCGGTGTATATACATACGCAGTTATGACCTGATTGCAGTGCAGCAAAAAAAATCTAGCGTGCGATCAGGTCTGAATGACCCCCAAGGTATATACACATACGTATTACCCAACATAAATCCAAATCATCAATCCAGTAAGTGAATGGCCGATGGTGTATACTGCTGTGGATATTGAGAATCCTGGGATCCGAGAGATATCCCTACATGCTGTTCAGAAAAAAAAACATCCCACACACATTGCAGCACATATATGATGTAAAGTAATGTAACCATAGCAACCTTAAAATGCTTTCTCTCATTTTACAAACCGCATTAGAAACAGAACGATGACTATAAATGATGGCTCAGCCTTACCCTGTGGATCCACCTCCTTTGCCATTTTTAAGGCATCCGAATTTGCCAGGTCTGTGTTGGCGGGTGTGACTGCCAGGATGAGGCAGCTGTCCCTATTGATGAACTGCAGAATCATGTCCTTGATCTGGTACTCAATGTCCTGAGGCTGGTCACCGACTGGGACCTTTGTAATACCCGGGAGATCAATCAAGGTCAGGTTCAAAACTGAGAGGTGGAAAAGAGTGCCATAAATACAAATTAGTTAGACAACTGAGCACATAACTAAAGGTGCATACACACTGTGCGATTTTACCTCCGATATGGACTATATAGTCCATATTGGAAGTAAATAAAGTGTATTTCGCACCATGTGTATGCACCTTGTGATGCCGATGCGTGGTCCTGCGGGTTCGACATTGTAATGAAATATACTGTATATATCAGAGGCTCATGCCTACAGCGTCAAGATAGTCCGTATCGGCCGCCGCACGGGTCGCATCTGTGTACGCACCTTAAGTCAATTATACGATCACATAAGTACTTAAATCTTATTCTCAGACCTCCCTTTTGGGGTCTTATCACACACAAGGGTGGGTTTAGGATTGTATGATAGTAATGTAACATTCACTCTGATCCTGTGATGTAATGTAACCTGGTGACTGGAGCCGGATGTTAGCACATATTTACACCATTCTCCTGCAGCCACCCCTCACGTATCTAGTAAGTCGACATTTTCTCTGACAGTCGAAACTGCTTCTTACAGATTCATACTCAAATACGAGTTGATGCTAAAACATTAGCTGGAACATTCAGCCACCAAACACATTCCGTGCTGGACATAACTGCCCATGGTGTAGAGCAGGGGTGGGGAACCTCAGGCCCGCGGGCCGTATAAGGCCCTCAGAGCCACTTGATCCGGCCCGGCCAGGCTCACCTAACCGAGGGAGATGCCGGGCGCCCGCTGAGATTTTGTTACTAGCGGGCGCCCAGCTTCTTCCCCTCAGCAGCAGACGGAGGCAGGAGCTCACTCCTGAGCTCCAGCTTCCAGCTCTGGCAGTGTACGTTGGCGGTGCTATGGGAGTGATGTCATGACGTCTCTCCCATAGCTCTGAGGAGCGGGTGGCCAGGCAGAGGGCAACGGTCCGGAAGCAGGAGCGGGGCTGGTGAGTATTGTGGGGGTTTTTTTCTTTTAATGTGTGTGTGTGTGTAAGCGGCGCTACTAGGGGGCATATCTAATGGGGCATATTTAATGGGGCATAACAACTGACTGGGGGGATATCTAATGGGGCATAACAACTGACTGGGAGCATATCTACTGGGGCATAACAACTGACTGGGGGTATATCTACTGGGGGGCATAACTACTGGGGCATATCTGCTGGGGGGAGGCTATTTTTTAAGTTGATAATTTTTGTATGGCCCCCGAAGTATTTTATAAATATCCAAATGGCCCTTGGTAGAAAAAAGGTTCCCCACCCCTGGTGTAGAGTGTGCAGCGTATGGTTCCTCCCTACTGAGCAGGCCGCAGTGCTCGCTACTATCGGCTATTAAGAGCAGGCCCAGTAACACTCACGGCTCAGGACACCAATGTCAACAGAAAGCTCTGCAAAACAAATTCCCTTCGAGGATTTCTTCTCCCAAAACAGAAACAGATTAAGTATACACCCCATGTGGGCCATACATATTGAAGTCATACTCTCCACCTTCTGCAATATACGTAACCCAGAGAACAGATGATACAGTACAAGTTGTGAACAGGGGGCATGGCAGCTAATCATATGCTACCCTGTGACTTTTTGTGCCAGCTTCCGCACACCAGCTGTGTGGAGAGAAAAACACCCTGGGCAAGAATAATTTGGTGGAACGTTACTTTTTTTTTGGTTTTGTTTTAGGTTTAATATGTAGAGCAGAACTTTCCAAACTCTGCCACTACAGTCCAGGTTTTAAGGCTATCCAGGCTTGAGCACAGGCTACTTAAATAGTACCTCAGTCATTTTGATTTAACCATCTGGACTCAGGCATGGATATCCTTAAGACCTGGTCTGTAAATGCAGAGTCTGGGAAAGTCTGATGTACAGTATGAATATGTATCCCTTGGTATAGGGTCAGTTCAATTTCATTTTATATACACTTCTTCATAACTAGCATCACAATGGAGTTACTACAGTCATTAGCAAAATAACACGGAAATCAACTTATTCTCATTAATTAGACTGTAAGCTCTTGGGGGAGAAACTCAGTCGTCTTTTGTCTACTATGTCTCAAAATGCGATATACCCAGTGGCACTACAGTTACCCATAATGCATCACTTCATTGCAGCTAGCTGTGCTCTATATGTTTCCTGAGGCTCTAACTTACATCTGGCTGAAAGCGTATTATCTAAAAATAACACAAAAATGAAAGTGCTCGGCCTAGATCATAAAAGGAGCACGTCCAAAGGGGCAGCACGACGGGTCACTTCCAGAACTGGAAACAACTTCTCTGTGGCTAAACACATTGGCTTTGATCATTCAAGTTATTTCATCCATCAGGATAGCTAGCAGCTGTGTGTCTGCAGACCGCTATCCCCCGTCACTACGCACCATGGGGGGAATACACCCGCAGGTTGATGGGGACAGGTGAGATGCCTTTGTTTGATCCAGTTACTCGCTCAGTTTCTGCTTCGATTTCCTGACGAACTTCATCAAAATCTGTGAATTTTTTGGATTTACAGTGCAGGAACTCCGCATATTCTAGAGAACAGGAAAAGTGCAGGTTATATGTCAGTCATGTTACAAGTTCATATTAAAGAGGTTTATTAACATTTTTATTGCACCAGAAAATTGCACAGATAAAAGGTACAGTCACGAGTAGATTGTAACCAGATGCTTACTAACCATCATGTAAGTGTTCCATTTTATTAAATAAGCACCAAATTATAGTATAGCGCCCTCCTGTCTGTCACCCTGTAGTGGGAGGGACAGACCCCACGTCACACAGCTCCCTCCTGTCTGTGTCACCCTGTATTGGGAGGGACATACCACATGTCACATAGCTCCCTCCTATCTGTGTCGCCCTGTGGTGGGAGGGACAGGCTTCATGTCACATAGCTCCCTCCTGTCTGTGTCACCCTGTATTGGGAGGGACAGACCCCCATATCACATAGCTCCCTCCTGTCTGTGTCACCCTGTATTGGGAGGGACAGACCCTATGTTACATAGCTCCCTCCTATCTGTGTCGCCCTGTAGTGGGAGGGACAGGCTCCATGTCACATAGCTCCCTCCTGTCTGTGTCACCCTGTATTGGGAGGGACAAACTATGTTACATAGCTCCCCCCTATCTGTGTCGCCCTGTGTTGGGAGCGACAGACCCTATGTTATATAGCTCCCTCCTGTCTGTCGCCTTGTGGTGGGAGGGACAGACCCTATGTTATATAGCTCCCTCCTGTCAGTGTCGCCTTGTGGTGGGAGGGACAGATCCTATGTTACATAGCTCCCCCCTATCTGTGTCGCCCTGTGGTGGGAGGGACAGACCCTATGTTACATAGCTCCCTCCTGTCTGTGTCATCTTGTGGTGGGAGGGACAGATTCCATGTCTGGAACCTAGCCTTTGTAAAACAATATCAGGGGTCTATTTTCCACGATCAATACAAATGCACGCAAAATTATACAAATGGGTACGATATAAAGAAATCAAGCAATAGCATTTATATTTTCAACAAGCGTGTGCCCTGTTTTATGACACATCTAACCAGATACATGTAATAGCCCCTTTGCTTCACTCTTGTGGGACTCCTCTTCCACAGTATATTTTCCGTAAAGTGCAACATCTGTCAGACACACAGGAACCCTAAGTTTAAGTGAACAATAGCTGTATAAAAAAGGAATATTGCTATAATGTCCACTACTATGAAGTCTCCACAGGACAAAGTTTTGTTGCTTTATAATGTATTTATTAGAGGGGAAAAACTGCAATACAATTTTTAGCGTCCCTCTATCTCTTTCGTAAGGAACATTCTGTTCTACGTTTTGGTTGTGTTAAAACTATTATATAATTCTATTGCCTCCAATCCTAGCAATCCAGTGTCATAACACACCTCAAGACTTAAATATATAAAAAATGAATTGATAAAATAAATGTTCTGCTGGACACGAGAGCCCGGTTTGTGTTTTCTAAGGGTTAATGGCGGCTCTACTTGCAAAACATTTCTGCAAACCGTAATCTGTAACTTAATTTACGATCCAATTACAAACGGTAGTTTGGCCAAAGGGAAACTGTCAAACAGGTTCTACCTGTAAGAAATGGCTTTAAGTAGCTTGTGGTACTAGACTAGATAGAGATAAAGATAGATAGAGATATAAAGATAGATAGATAGAGATATTTTACAAGGCTCAGGATACCCTGTCGTTACACAACAGCTGGAGCAACGCAGACTGCCTACCACCGTCCTAGCGGAGGACTTTGAAGATAATTTGCATTTATTTGCACAAAGAACAGTCAGTGGATATAAAGGATCATACGCCTGGCTCACGTCCATGGACTTCTCATTCGGAGCTGCTGCAGACTGCTCCCTGTACGGTCTGGTATACAGTCCCTGTGCTTATACAGGTCTCTTCTCCAGCAAGGTACGGGAGAAGACATCACCCAGGGTACACCTGGGACAGGTATTCGGCAGCTCACACCCAGGATGCAGCACAAAGGCAGAGGCCAGATACACATGATGTTGAAAAGAAGAAAAGTGATGCAGTAGAAGTACCTGTCTTAGAAAAGATGAGCTGGAGGATGAGGGGGCGACGTGTGACAATTCCAGATCCACGGGGCAGGAAATCTCTGCAAGAAATAACAAGATTAAGAAAAAAAGTTAAAGATCGGAATTTGTGGGAGAAATCCAGTACCCGCAATGTCTCACTCTTAACCTACATAAGGGTTATAGATCACTGATAGTGTAAATAGAACATTACATGTTTAATATGGTACTAGGTGAACAGATCTGCCGTAACACACGTTAATGTGTCCTGGACCCAGCTACAGCGGACACGGTTTAGTGGTGAAGTAACAAATAATACATTTCATATACACATTAACAGGTAAATGGACGCCCCAACCCATAGCACCTGCTACTAAACGCTCTGCCACTGACAGCAGCCTGGAGAAGTCTGAAGTGCAGTGTGAGAAGACATCAGACTGGAGGGTAAAAAATATAAGATTTTAAACCTACCGGTAAACATTTTTCTCCTAGTCCGTAGAGGATGCTGGGGACTCCATAAGGACCATGGGGTATAGACGGGCTCCGCAGGAGACATGGACACTATAAAGAACTTTAGATATGGGTGTGCACTGGCTCCTCCCTCTATGCCCCTCCTCCAGACCTCAATTAGAGAAACTGTGCCCAGAGGAGATGGACAATACGAGGAAAGGATTTTGTTAATCTAAGGGCAAGATTCATACCAGCCCACACCATCCACACCGTATAACCTGGAATATACGCAACCAGTTAACAGTATGAACAAAACAATATCAGCTAAAGACTGATCTCAACTGTAACATAACCCTTATGTAAGCAACAACTATATACAAAACTTGCAGATTTTGTCCGCACTGGGACGGGCGCCCAGCATCCTACGAACTAGGAGAAAAAGATTTACCGATAGGTTTAAAATCTTATTTTCTCTTACGTCCTAGAGGATGCTGGGGACTCCGTAAGGACCATGGGGTTTAAACCAAAGCTCCTGACCGGGCGGGAGAGTGCGGACGACTCTGCAGCACCGACTGAGCAAACGCAAGGTCCTCATTAGCCAGGGTATCAAACTTATAGAACTTTGCAAAAGTGTTTGAACCCGACCAGGTAGCTGCTCGGCAAAGCTATAAAGCCGAGACGCCTCAGGCAGCCGCCCAAGAAGAGCCCACCTTCCTAGTGGAATGGGCCTTTACCGAATTTGGTAACGGCAATCCTGCCGTAGAATGAGCCTGCTGAATCGTGTTACAGATCCAGCGAGCAATAGTCTGCTTCGAAGCAGGAGCGCCAACTTTGTTGGCTGCATACAGGACAAGCAGTGCTTCTGTTTTCCTAACCCGAGCCATCCTGGCTACAAAGTTTTTTAAGGCCCCGACTACATCCAGGGACTTGGAATCCTCCAAGTCACCCGTAGCCACAGGCACCACAATCGGTTGGTTCATATGAAAAGAAGAAACCACCATAGGCAAAAATTGAGGACGAGTCCTCAACTCTGCTCTATCCACATGGAAAATCGAATAGCGGCTGTTGTGAGACAAGGCCGCCAATTCGGCCACCCGCCTTGCAGATACCAAGGCCAACAACATAACCATCTTCCAAGTGAGAAATTTTAATTCAACCGTTTGAAGAGGTTCAAACCAGTGAGACTTCAGGAACCATAACACCACGTTAATGTCCCATGGTGCCACTGGGGGCACAAAAGGAGGCTGGATGTGCAGCACTCCCTTTACAAAAGTCTGGACTTCCGGGAGAGAAGCCAATTCCTTCTGAAAGAAATTAGACAGGGCCGAAATCTGTACTTTAATGGAGCCTAATTTTAGGCCCATATCCACTCCTGTCTGTAGAAAGTGGAGAAAACGGCCCAGATGGAAATCTTTCGTAGGAGCATTCTTGGCTTCACACCAAGATACATACTTCCTCCAGATACGGTGATAATGTTTCGCAGTCACCTCCTTCCTATCCTTTATCAGAGTAGGGATGACTTCCTCCGGAATACCTTTCTCAGCTAGGATTCGGTGTTCAACCGCCATGTCGTCAAACGTAACCGCGGTAATTCTTGGAACAGGTCCTCCCTGAGAGGAAGAGGCCACGGATCTTCTGTGAGCATCTCCTGAAGATCTGAATACCAGGCCCTTCGAGGCCAATCTGGAACAATGAGTATTGTTTTCACTCTCTTTTGTCTTATGATTCTCAATATTATTAAGATCAGAGGAAGAGGGGGGGGGGGGGGGGGGGACACATAGACCGACTGAAACACCCATGGTGTCACCAGGGCGTCCACCGATACTGCATGAGGGTTCCTTGACCTGGCACAATACCTCCGAAGCTTCTTGTTGAGGCGGGACGCCATCATGTCTATGTGAGGAATTCCCCAAAGACTTGTTATCTCTGTAAAAACTTCTTGATGAAGTTCCCACTCTCCTGGATGGAGATCGTGTCTGCTTCCCAGTTGTCCACTCCCGGAATGAAGACCGCTGACAGAGCGCTTACGTGATTTTCCGCCCAGCGCAGAATCCTGGTGGCTTCCGCCATTGCCACTCTGCTCCTTGTCCCGCCTTGGCGGTTTACATGAGCCACGGCTGTGACGTTGTCTGATTGAATCAGAACCGGTAGGTCGCGAAGAAGATTCTCCGCTTGTCGTAGGCCGTTGTATATGGCCCTCAATTCCAGTACGTTGATGTGTAGACAAGCCTCCTGGCTTGACCATAGCCCCTGAAAATTTCTTCCTTGTGTGACTGCTCCCCATCCTCGGAGGCTCGCGTCCGTGGTCACCAGAACCCAGTCTTGAATGCCGAACCTGCGACCCTCTAGAAGGTGAGCACTCTGGAGCCACCACAGGAGAGACACCCTGGCCCCGGGGGACAGGCTTATCTTCTGATGTATCTGTAGATAGGACCCGGACCACTTGTCCAGGAGGTCCCACTGAAACGTCCTTGCATGAAACCTGCCGAAGGGGATGTCCTCGTAGGCTGCCACCATTTTCCCCGGAACTCAAGTGCATTGATGTACAGACACTCTTTTTGGTTTTAGCAGGTCTCTGACCCTGTTCTAGAGGTCCCGGGCTTTTTCCATCGGGAGAAAAACCTTCTTCTGTTCCGTGTCCAGAATCATGCCTAGGAATGATAGTCGAGTCGTTGGAATCAATTGTGACTTTGGCAGATTGAGAATCCAACCGTGTTGTTGTAGCACTCTCAGGGAGAGCGACACGCTCTTCTGCAATTGATCTCTCGATCTCGCTTTTATCAGGAGATGGTCCAAGTATGGGATAATTGTGACTCCCTGCCTGCGCAGGAGCACCATCATCTCCGCCATTACCTTGGTGAAAATCCTCGGGGCCGTGGAAAGCCCAAACGGCAACGTCTGAAACTGGTAATGACAGTCCTGTACAGCGAATCTCAGGTACGCCTGATGAGGAGGATATATGGGGACATGAAGGTATGCATCCTTTATGTCGAGTGACACCATAAAATCCCCCCCTTCCAGACTGGAGATCACAGCCCGGAGCGATTCAATCTTGAATTTGAACTTTTTCAAGTACAAGTTTAGGGATTTTAGATTTAAAATGGGTCTCACCTAACCATCTGGCTTTGGGATCACGAACAGGGTTGAATAGTACCCTTTCCCCTGTTGGACTAGGGGAACCTTGACAATCACTTGCTGTTGACACAGCTTTTGAATTGCAGCTAACACTACTTCCCTCTCTGGGGGAGAAGCTGGCAAGGCAGACTTGAAAAATCGGCGAGGGGGCACCTCTTCGAATTCCAGTTTGTAGCCTTGGGATACAATATCCATCGCCCAAGGATCCACGTCTGACAGAACCCAGACCTGGCTGAAGAGTCGAAGACGTGCCCCCACCGGTGCTGACTCCCTCAGTGGAGCCCAAGCGTCATGCAGTGGATTTAGAAGCCGGGGAGGACTTCTGCTCCTGGGAACTAGCCGAAGCAGGTGTTCTCTTCCCTCTACCCTTACCTCTGGCGAGGAAGGATGAGCCCCGACCTCTTCTGGACTAATGCGACCGAAAGGACTGCATCTGATATTGTGGAGTTTTCTTTTGCTGTGGGGGAAAAGGCAAAAAAGTAGATTTACCTGCGGTAGCTGTGGCAACCAGGTCCGCGAGACCTTCCCCAAATAAAACTTCACCTTTGTATGGTAAAACCTCCATATGCTTCTTTGAGTCGGCATCACCCGTCCATTGGCGGGTCCACAGGGCTCGCCTGGCAGAAATCGCCATAGCGTTGGCTCTCGAACCTAGCAGCCCAACATCTCTTTGAGAGTCCCTCATATATAAGACTGCGTCTTTAATGTGACCTAAGGTCAATAAAATTGTATCCCTGTCTAGGGTATCAAGGTCAGCTGACAAGGTATCTGTCCAAGCTGCAACCGCACTACACACCCAAGCCGATGCTATTGCCGGTCTGAGTAAAGCACCCGTATGCGCATAAATAGATTTTAAAGTAGTTTCCTGTCTGCGATCAGCAGGATCCTTGAGGGCTGCTGTGTCCGGAGACGGTAGCGCCACCTTCTTGGACAGGCGCGTTAAAGCCTTGTCCACCCTGGGTGAGGATTCCCAACATACCCTGTCCTGTGCAGGGAAAGGATACGCCATAAGAATCCTTTTGGGAATCTGCAGTTTGTTATCTGGAATTTCCCAAGCTTTTTCAAATAACTCATTCAGCTCATGAGATGGGGGAAAGGTTACCTCAGGTTTCTTTTCCTTATACATGCGCACAATCGTGTCAGGGACAGAGGGGTCATCTGTGATATGCAAAACATCTTTTATTGCAATAATCCTATAATGAATACTTTTGGCCACCCTTGGGTGTAACCTCGCATCATCGTAGTCGACACTGGAGTCAGAATCCGTGTCGGTATCAGTGTCTGCTATTTGGGATAGGGGACGTTTTTGAGACCCAGAAGGGCCCTGAGACCCAGTCGAAGCCGTGGATTGACTCTCTGCTTTTTCCCTGGACTCTGCTTTGTCCAGTCTCTTATGTAATAAAGTCACATTGGCATTTAAAACATTACACATGTCCATCCAATCATGAGTCGGCGTTGCCGACGGAGACACCACAATCATCTGCTCCACCTCCTCCTTAGCTGAGCCTTCCGCATCAGGCATGCCGATACACTCGTACCGACACCTCTACACACACAGGGATATAGTTATAAGGAGACAGTTCCCCAAAAAGGCCCTTTGGAGAGACAGAGAGAGAGTATGCCAGCACACACCCAGCGCCAATTGACACTGGAGACAATTTCCCAGATATAGCGCATATATATATATATATAAATATATATATATATATATATATATATATATATATATATATATATATATATATATATAATTTACTGTGTAATACACTCACTGCGCCTTACAAGTGCCCCCCCCTCCTTTTTTCAGCCCTGTGTCACAGTGTTCAGCAGGGGAGCGACCGGGGAGCCAGCTTCTCTGCAGATCTGTGGAGAAAATGGCGCTAATTAGTGCTGAGGGACCAAGCTCCGCCCCCTCCAGCGGCGGGCTTCGGTCCCGCTCAAAGTATAAAAACTGGCGGGGGATTTATATAATAACTGCCTCCGCAGCCCATAAACTTATAAATGCCAGATTGAGAGGTTTTTATTGCTGCTCAGGGCGCACCCCCTGCACCCTGCACCCATCAGTGCCTGTTAGTGTGTGCTGTGTGTGGGAGCAATGGGCTTCCCTCAGGGAAGATCTGATAGTCTTCTGCCGCCTAAGAAGTCTTCTTTCTTCTTATACTCACCCGGCTTCTATCTTCCGGCTCTGTGAGGAGGACGGCGGCGCGGCTCTGGGACGAACGGCGAGGGGAGACCTGCGTTCCGACTCCCTCTGGAGCTAATGGTGTCCAGTAGCCTAAGAAGCAGAGCCTATCACATAAGTAGGTCTGCTTCTCTCTCCTCAGTCCCACGATGCAGGGAGCCTGTTGACAGCAGTACTCCCTGAAAATAAAAAAACCTAACAAAATTCTTATTCAGAGAAACTCAGGAGAGCTCCCCTGTAATGCACCCAGTCTCCTCTGAGCACAGGATCTAACTGAGGTCTGCAGGAGGGGCATAGAGGTAGGAACCAGTGCACACCCATATCTAAAGTTCTTTATAGTGCCCATGTCTCCTGCGGAGCCAGTCTATACCCCATGGTCCTTACGGAGTCCCCAGCATCCTCTAGGACGTAAGAGAAATGTATCAAACCACCAAGAGCAAAGAAGAGGAGAAACTACCAAGTAGCACCTATCTATGAATTATCTAGCACAGTCTATAAAATGACAACTTCTCCAATATCACTCTCATAGGTTAGATGCATCTCATCCTGGATGAGTAGAGAGGACTTTAGCAGTATGTGGCAAGTTCTGCACAGACGTGAACTGGCGAGACCGACACCAGCAGAGCTAAATCACAGCGGTGACTGAGGATCACAGTGTGCACTGGCTGCCACACCACAGGATTTGCATATATGACTTGTTCTTGACATTTATACACATTTAAAACATTTTAAAGAGCTTTACCACCTAATATATGAATTTTACCAAATCCCCCTTTCCCCTAATAACAGCTTTGTATTACCTATATCTGGGACACCTGCCGATCACTAGCAGCTGAAGGGCTGTCGCCAAAACAGTAGACCCTATATAACAGCCCTTAGTGGAACATCAGTCTGATCTCCCATACAAACTGCACCAAGAGCTGATTCTCAGTGGTCCTGTCTATGGGCAAGTACCAAGCTCCTTCTAAACACAGGTACTGGGGGAGAGAATCAAATACAATGCCTTCTTTCCCTTTACATTTTCTCTGTCATATATTTAGCTACATACATCATATATTTAATAGCCAAAAGCTTCAATGGAACATTTTGGTACGTTTGCTCTGCCAATAAATTCAATCAACGCGACACGCGAGTCCTTCCTGGTAGACCTCTGCATGCCACATAAAAATCCCAAAGGGGAGGCATTAATTGGTCGGCTGTTGGGATCCTGGATGTCAGGAGACCGACGCATTTGTGACCTCAAGGGGTGTATTCAATACCTGTCAGGTCCTTTCCGATGGAAAGGAGCCGACAGGTCAGTATGCAATGAGCGGCCAAATCCGACTGTCGGATTTGTCCGCTCCCGACAATTCTGGGGAGGCAGACGCTGCTCAAACCCCATCCAGTCACGTCCGGGTCCTCTATGCTGAGCGCCGGTGGCAGTCCGTGCTGCCGCTGCCACTACTGTGCTACACTACTCACCTGTCCCCACTCCTCTCCGTGGTGGTCTCCGTCCCCACCCCTCTCCGTGGTGGTCTCCGTCCCCACCCCACTCCTCTCCGTGGTGGTCTCCGTCCCCACCCCTCTCCGTGGTGGTCTCCGTCCCCACCCCACCCCTCTCCGTGGTGGTCTCCGTCCCCACCCCACTCCTCCCCGTGGTGGTCTCCGTCCCCACCCCACTCCTCCCCATGGTGGTCTCCGTCCCCACCCCACTCCTCCCCATGGTGGTCTCCGTCCCCACCCCACTCCTCCCCATGGTGGTCTCCGTCCCCACCCCACTCCTCCCCATGGTGGTCTCCGTCCCCACCCCACTCCTCCCCATGGTGGTCTCCGTCCCCACCCCACTCCTCTCCATGGTGGTCTCCGTCACATGCTCACTGTGTCCCCACTCCCCAGTATCATCTCCCCGATTGTGACAATGGCAATCAGACTTTAAAAAGAGTCGGACTGACATTGTTGGAACCGGGGTCAAAACCTGACCGATTTGGCCGCAGAACACGTGGATCCGCGACTAATCCGAAAGAAGGGACAAGAAGGGAATTCCTGACTTGTCGGACAAAATGGCCCGGCATTGAATAGGTCGGAACCCCTTCCGACCTAAACCTGTAGGAAACTGCCGTCTTTCCGACAGGTATTGAATATACCCCTTAGTCTTCTACAATCTCAGCTACTGCTGTCAGGGAGCTGCCATGAAGTTCTCTATGAAAATGGAAACTACACCAAAGGCCAGCGTAATACAAAGGGAAGCATCCAACTCCAAACTAGGGCCCCCCGTCACACTTCCAGTATCAACATCAGACTCACTCCTCTCCACCAAATGATAGCTAGAGGCATCACACACACACACACACACACCTGTTGAAAACAGATTGGGGGGGGGGGGGGGGGCAAGACAGGTTCCCCCACAACTTTGAGTAGATTACTGCGTTAACATCAGGGTAAAACCATTAATTGAGCGGGAAGACATTGATTAAAAAAAAAAAAAAAAAAAACACTGAACGTTTTGGCAAATACCATTTTTTTTCCAGACAGACCGTATAGCTGTGATAATGGAGCGTGGCTTAGGGAATGCACGCTGCATTGTACTAATAAGGTTTTACTCAACGGTAAATCTATTTCTCGTAGTCCGTAGTGGATGCTGGGACTCCGTAAGGACCATGGGGAATAGCGGCTCCGCAGGAGACTGGGCACAACTAAAGAACGCTTTAGGACTACCTGGTGTGCACTGGCTCCTCCCACTATGACCCTCCTCCAGACCTCAGTTAGGATACTGTGCCCGGAAGAGCCGACACAATAAGGAAGGATTTTGAATCCCGGGTAAGACTCATACCAGCCACACCAATCACACCGTATAACCCGTGATACTATACCCAGTTTACAGTATGAAATATAACTGAGCCTCTCAACAGATGGCTCAACAATAACCCTTTAGTTAGGCAATAACTATATACAAGTATTGCAGACAATCCGCACTTGGGATGGGCGCCCAACATCCACTACGGACTACGAGAAATAGATTTACCGGTGAGTAAAATCTTATTTTCTCTGACGTCCTAAGTGGATGCTGGGACTCCGTAAGGACCATCGGGATTATACGAAAGCTCCCAAACGGGCGGGAGAGTGCGGATGACTCTGCAGCACCGAATGAGCAAACTCTAGGTCCTCCTCAGCCAGGGTATCAAACTTGTAGACTCTTGCAAAAGTGTTTGAACCCGACCAAGTAACAGCTCGGCAAAATTGTAAAGCCGAGACCCCTCGGGCAGCCGCCCAAGAAGAGCCCCTTTCCTCGTGGAATGGGCTTTTACAGATTTAGGGTGCGGCAGTCCAGCCGCAGAATGTGCAAGTTGAATCGTGCTACAGATCCAGCGAGCAATAGTCTGCTTAGAAGCAGGAGCACCCAGCTTGTTGGGTGCATATAGGATAAATAGCGAGTCAGTTTTCCTGACTCCAGCCGTCCTGGAAACATATTTTTTTCAGGGCCCTGACTACGTCCAGTAACTTGGAATCCTCCAAGTCCCAAGTAGCCGCAGGCACCACAATAGGTTGGTTCACATGAAACACTGATACCACCTTAGGAAGGAATTGGGAACGAGTCCTCAATTCCGCCCTATCCATATAAAAAAATCAGATAATGGCTTTTGCATGATAAAGCAGCCAATTCTGATACACGTCTGGCCGACGCCAAGGCCAACAGCATAACCACTTTCCACGTGAGTTATTTTAGCTCCACGGATTTAAGTGGCTCAACCCAATGCGACTTCAGGAAATCCAACACCACGTTGAGATCCCACGGTGCCACTGGAGGCACAAACGGGGGCTGACTATGCAGCACTCCCTTAACAAAAGTCTGAACTTCAGGCAGTTAAGCCAGTTCTTTTTGGAAGAAAATCGACAGAGCCGAAATCTGGACCTTAATGGAACCCAATTTTAGGCCCATAGTCACCCCTGACTGTAGGAAGTGCAGAAATCGACCTAGCTGAAATTCCTCCGTTGGGGCCTTCCTGGCCACACAGCACGCAACATATTTCCGCCATATGCGGTGATAATGGTTTGCGCTCACTTCCTTCCTAGCTTTAATAAGCGTAGGGATAACTTCCTCCGGAATGCCCTTTTCCTTCAGGATCCGGCGTACAACCGCCATGCCGTCAAACGCAGCCGCGGTACGTCTTGGAACAGACAGGCCCCCTGCTGCAGCAGGTCCTGTCTGAGCGGCAGAGGCCATGGGTCTTCTGAGATCATTTCTTGGAGTTCTGGGTACCAAGCTCTTCTTGGCCAATCCGGAACAATGAGTATAGTTCTTACTCCTCTCCTCCTTATTATTCTCATTACCCTGGGTATGAGAGGCAGAGAAGGGAACACATACACCGACTGGTACACCCACGGTGTTACCAGAGCGTCCACAGCTATCGCCTGAGGGTCCCTTGACCCGGCGCAATATCTTTTTAGCTTTTTGTTGAGGCGGGACGCCATCATGTCCACCTGTGGCCTTTCCCAACGGTGTACAATCATTTGGAAGACTTCTGGATGAAGTCCCCACTCTCCCGGGTGGAGGTCGTGTCTGCTGAGAAAGTCTGCTTCCCAGTTGTCCACTCCGGGAATGAACACTGCTGACAGTGCTAACACATGATTTTCCGCCCATCGGAGAATCCTTGTGGCTTCTGCCATCGCCATCCTGCTTCTTGTGCCGCCCTGTCGGTTTACATGAGCGACCGCCGTGATGTTGTCTGACTGGATCAGCACCGGCCGTGTTGAAGCAGGGGTCTAGCCTGACTTAGGGCATTGTAAATGGCCCTTAGTTCCAGAATATTTATGTGTAGGGAAGTCTCCTGACTTGTCCATAGTCCTTGGAAGTTTCTTCCCTGTGTGACTGCCCCCCAGCCTCAAAGGCTGGCATCCGTGGTCACCAGGACCCAGTCCTGTATGCCGAATCTGCGGCCCTCTAGAAGATGAGCACTCTGCAGCCACCACAACAGCGACACCCTGGCCCTTGGAGACAGGGTTATCCGCCGATGCATCTGAAGATGCGACCCGGACCACTTGTCCAACAGATCCCACTGGATGATCCTTGCATGGAACCTGCCGAATGGAATTTCTTCGTAAGAAGCTACCATCTTTCCCAGGGCTCGCGTGCATTGATGCACAGACACCTGTATTTGTATTAGGAGGTCTCTGTCTAGAGACGACAACTCCCTGGACTTCTCCTCCGGGAGAAACCCTTTTTTCTTGTTCTGTGTCCAGAACCATACCCAGGAACAGTAGACACGTCGTAGGAACCAGCTGCGACTTTGGAATATTCAGATTCCAGCCGTGCTGTTGTAGCACTTCCCGAGATAGTGCTACTCCGACGAACAACTGCTCCCTGGACCTCGCCTTTATAAGGAGATCGTCCAAGTACGGGATAATTATTTCGGCCATTACCTTGGTAAATACCCTCGGTGCCGGGGACAGACCAACGGCAACGTCTGGAATTGGTAATGACAAACCTGTACCACAATTTTGAGGTACTCCTGGTGAGGAGGGTAAATAGGGACATGCAGGTAAGCATCCTTGATGTCCAGTGATAACATGAAATTCTCCAGGCTTGCAATAATCGCCCTGAGCGATTCCATTTTGAACTTGAACCTTCGTATATAAGTGTTCAAGGATTTCAATTTTAGAATGGGTCTCACCGAACCGTCTGGTTTCGGTACCACAAACATTTGTGGAATAGTAACCCCGGCCTTGTTGAAGGAGGGGTACCTTGATTTCACCTGCTGGAAGTACAGCTTGTGAATTGCCGCCAGTACTACCTCCCTTTCTCCGAGGGCAGCACGCAAGGCTGATGTGAGGTAACGGCGAGGGGGAGTCGCCTCGAACTCCAGCTTGTATCCCTGTGATACTACTTGCAGAACCTAGGGATCCACCTGTGGGCAAGCCCACTAGTCCCTGAAGTTCCGAGACGCGCCCCCACCGCACCTGTCTCCACCTGTGGAGCCCCAGCGTCATGCGGTGGACTCAAAGGAAGCGGGGGATGATTTTTGATCCTGGGAACTGGCTGTCTGGTGCAGCTTTTTCCTTCTTCCCTTGTCTCTGTGCAGAAAGGAAGCACATTTGACCCGCTTGCTTTTCTGAAGCCGAAAGGACTGTACCTGAAAATACGGTGCTTTCTTAGGCTGTGAGGAAACCTGAGGTAAAAAAATTTCTTCCCAGCTGTTGCTGTGGATACGAGGTCCCAGAGACCATCCCCAAACAATTCCTCACCCTTATAAGGCAGAATCTCCATGTGCCTTTTAAAGTCAGCATCACCTGTCCACTGCCGGGTCTCTAATACCCTCCTGGCAGAATGGACATTGCCTTAATTCTGGATGCCAGCCGGCAAATAGCCCTCTGTGCATCCCTCATATATAAGACGACGTCTTTAATATGCTCTATGTTAGCAAAATATTATCTCTGTCTAGGGTATTAATATTGACAGGGTATCAGACCACGCTGCAGCAGCACTATTCATGCTGAGGCAATTGCAGGTCTCAGTATAGTACCTGAGTGTGTAAATACAGACTTCAGGATAGCCTCCTGCTTTTTATCAGCAGGCTCCTTCAAAGTGGCCGTATCCTAAGACGGCAGTGCCACCTTTTTTGACAAACGTGTGAGCGCCTTATCCACCCTAGGGGATATCTCCCAACGTGACCTATCCTTTGGCGGGAAAGGGTACGCCATCAGTAACTTTTTAGAAATTACCAGTTTCTTATCGGGGGAACCCACGCTTCATTCACTCATCTGATGGGGGAACAAAACACTGCCTGCTTTTTCTCCCCAAACATAAAACCCCTTTTATGTGGTACTTGGGTTCATGTCAGAAATGTGTAACACATTTTTCATTGCCGAGATCATGCAACGGATGTTCCTAGTGGATTGTGTATATGTCTCAATCTCGTCGACACTGGAGTCAGACTCCGTGTCGACATCTGTGTCTGCCATCTGAGGTAACGGGCGTTTTTTGAGCCCCTGATGGCCTTTGAGACGTCTGGGCAGGCGCGGGCTGAGAAGCCGGCTGTCCCACAGCTGTTACGTCATCCAGCCTTTTATGTAAGGAGTTGACATTGTCGGTTAATACCTTCCACCTATCCATCCACTCTGATGTCGGCCCCACAGGGGGCGACATCCCATTTATCGGCCTCTGCTCCGCCTCCACGTAACCTTCCTCATCCAACATGTCGACACAGCCGTACCGACACACCGCACACACACAGGGAATGCTCTGACTGAGGACAGGACCCCACAAAGTCCTTTGGGGAGACAGAGAGAGAGTATGCCAGCACACACCAGAGCGCTATATAATGCAGGGATTAACACTATAACTGAGTGATTTTTCCCCCAATAGCTGCTTGTATACACATATTGTGCCTAAATTTAGTGCCCCCCCCTCTCCTTTTAACCCTTTGAGCCTGAAAACTACAGGGGAGAGCCTGGGGAGCTGTCTTCCAGCTGCACTGTGAAGAAAAAATGGCGCCAGTGTGCTGAGGGAGTTAGCCCCGCCCCTTTTTCGGCTGACTTTTCTCCCGCTTTTTTCAGGAATTCTGGCAGGGGTAATTTATCACATATATAGCCCTGGGACTATATATTGTGATGATTTGCCAGCCAAGGTGTTTATATTGCTGCTCAGGGCGCCCTCCCCCCCCAGCGCCCTGCACCCATCAGTGACCGGAGTGTGAGGTGTGCAGGAGGAGCAATGGCGCACAGCTGCAGTGCTGTGCGCTACCTTGTTGAAGACCGAGGTCTTCTGCCGCCGATTTTCCGGACCACTTCTTGCTTCTGGCTCTGTAAGGGGGGCGGCGGCGCGGCTCCGGGACCGAACGATCGAGGTCGGGTCCTGTGTTCGATCCCTCTGGAGCTAATGGTGTCCAGTAGCCTAAGAAGCCCAAGCTATCTCCAGTCAGGTAGGTTCGCTTCTTCTCCCCTTAGTCCCTCGCTGCAGTGAGTCTGTTGCCAGCAGATCTCACTGTAAAATAAAAAACCTAAAATATACTTTCTTTCTAGGAGCTCAGGAGAGCCCCTAGTGTGCATCCAGCTCAGCCGGGCACAAGATTCTAACTGAGGTCTGAAGGAGGGTCATAGTGGGAGGAGCCAGTGCACACCAGGTAGTCCTAAAGCTTTCTTTAGTTGTGTCCAGTCTCCTGCGGAGCCGCTATTCCCCATGGTCCTTACGGAGTCCCAGCATCCACTTAGGACGTCAGAGAAATACAGAATATATTTTTAGCCCCCGACAAGTGCAGCGTGCTGCTCTCTACAGAGGAAGGAAGGCAACAGAGCGGCTGATTGTGACAATCAAGGTTAACAAACAAACAGAAATATGCCTGGTCTCTGTGCCATGTGCTGCGTCAGGCCTCTGATAACCGGAGCACCGAAGTATTGTTCAGCTGGGCACAGGACCAACAGGAAGTTGACGGATACACATAGGATAAGGCATGGAGTAATCCTGTACTGAAGAAAAAATCACCTCTCTTTAATTTTCATTATTATATATAGACCAGCAGGTCACAAACCAAACATTCAGAACATATAAATAATTACAGTAACACACCAGTAACCAGAATAATCACATGACTAGAACTAGCAACGGACAGGTTGTATAGTAAAGACATCAAAAGTGTTATAACAACAGGAAATAAAAAGGCAAGTAGGCCAGAGTGACAAAACTAGGACTTATTTTCTTTCATCATATTTAACTTCTTTATTAAGAAACAAGGAAGGGATGGATTTATTCGATAGTCATAATGCTGTATACTTCCTGGCAAAGTTGCATCATTAGAGAGAAACCAAGGGATCCAGGTTTTGTCACGAATGTCAGATTCCGCTGATAAATATATTACTAGCTCGCTGGGCTGGCTTTTGCAATCATTGGCCGCTTGATTTTTGTCTGTGTTATTATAAAACATAAGAGATCAGTCTGCTATCAGAAATAACTTGTCCCCCCCAGTCATTGTCAGTGTTGGGGGAGTTGTATTTAAGTAATTTGTTGAATTAAGGATCATAAATCACTCCAAAATCCAGAATTTATCAGTCCATCAGGATGTAGTATGGTATGCCGGCGTCCGGGTTCCCGGCGACCAGCATACCGGCGCCGGGAGCCCAACCGCAAATGAGCCCCTTGCGACGCGCGCAACGCTATTTATTCTCCCTCCAGGGGGGTCGTGGGCCCCCACGAGGGAGAATATCTGTGGTATGCCGGCTGTCAGGATTCCGGCGCCGGTATACTGTGTGCCAGGATCCAGACATTCGGCAACCTGAAGAACACCCGTCCCACCAGAGGTGTAGGACCATGCTTACGTGTCCTGATTTTCCCTGCACAGACAATACCATTGAAGGGGGTAGATGCCATGTAATTTTGGATATCCAGTCTTTAGGTCGATAGCACTTAGGCCGACATGGTCACTATACACATGAAAAGGGTGACATGAGTTTCAATTTTTTACATTTTTTTTTTTTTTACTTTTTCATACTTTACGATCCACGTGGACTACGATTGGGAATAGTAACCTTGCCCCGGTCACTTTACGAAGAAAACGACCCCACTTAGAAAAAAAAAAAAAAAAAACTCGTGTCAACCTTTTTCCATGTCTACCTAATGGCCACGTCAACCTATTTCAGGTGTCGACCTAGTCACTGTCGACCAATAGTGGTCGACCTAGTTACTGTTGACCCAATGATCCACACCCGTAATTTAGAGGGGACAATCTGGTATAGGACCAGTTTTCTGTGTTGGCCATGAAGGTTGGCCTGCGCATGGACGGATAAGCAACCTACCTTTGTGACCGAATACTCTACATGTTCTGTACCCAGCATGTTGTACATGGTCAATTTGGTGTCAAATGGTATTCTACTTGTATTTAGGTTAAATGTGATCATGGCTGCTAGGGGGTTCAAAACAGAGGGTGTACACTGGGAAAGCGGGTCCAACATTGTATAGAGACACTGCTCAAGTTAAACAAGGATGATCCTAGCCCATTAGCAAAGACTATGCAAAATTAAAGAAAAAAAATTAAAATAGTCTGTAAGAAATTGGCAATATTTCTCAAAGTTTAAAGATAAAGGTCTTTTAAAAATGTAGTGGTAGCCACTACCAAAACCACTGTGGGAAATTAGTTTTGTGGCCCTAGGGTGTTATCACGAGCCTGTCTAGCAGGAACGCAGCCTACTTGATACAGGTCAAATTGCCGAGTCATATAGTTGTTGAATCTGTTGATATCTGTGCACAGCAGAGAGCTAGGCCTATAGCTGGCGTATCTGGTAAGATCCTGGTTACGTTTAGAGATCACTACAATAAGGCTGATCCAAATGTGGGGTCAAAAGTTCTGTAACATGACATGGAGAAACCATGAGGACAAGGAGCTTTAGAGGGTTTCTGAGACTTAATTACAAACTTTGGGAATGATGCAGAGTTGAACGCACGGCTGCTTGTACAGCGTATTGAGTGTATTTACTCTTCACAACCTCCGTTTGTGACTGAGGAGGTGTAGCTGGGCTTCAGCGGGGTGTTTTAGCTGAGGCCAAATTTCAATGTGGGCGTGCTGAGCTGGACGTAAGCGTGCAGTTGCCTGTTTCCAGGTGTCACCAATTATAAGCTGGTACAGTGGAGCAAAGTTGGTATACCAATGACGGTTATACCACAGGGAGACCCATCTGTCCTTAAAAGTAGACCATTGGCGGCACACAACGCGGATGTTTTTGTGAACGTTGTACTAAAATATTTATCAGCCAATCAGACTTTACCTGCCCAGAGCTAATTAAACACAGGTAGGCAATGTTTGTCTGACTGCGGAGATTTTACTTGAGTCGCACGGTTTTAGTAAATAACCCATCACAGGGATTTAATACTGATAAAACCATCAACATTTTATTTGTTTCGTAAAATTTTAACATAAGCCCTATATTTAAAAGCATAGATGAAACGCAACAAAAAGAAAATACAAGATACCACAGAATATAGGGCTGTATTATACAAGTGTGTGTGTGTGCGTATGTATGTGTAAGCAGGCACTTTATACAGCTGACAAAGTGAGAGCTGTGACACGAGAAGGATGGCCAGGTAAGAGGTGACAATCGATGTGAGGTGTGGTCTTACCTGTGTACCAGTGTGTGATAATGACATGTTACTAGGTGACTTTATACAAGAGTCAGGGACCTTAGAACACAGGAAGTAGGTCAGCTTATTACCTGGGCAGATACAAGTAAAGCAGCACATAACAATACAATGATGTCAGGGGGAAGATAATGAATGGAGAGCAGGAGTAAGCAAGGTACAGTATAAGGGATGACACACATGCAATGGCTGGTGTGACTGAGCTGCAGGATTTAGAAGCGCAGCAGAAAGGAAGGAAGCACGGAGCAGAGCCCTGACAAAGTACATCCAGTTCTAGTAATTGAACGCTGTGTGAGACCCCTTCCGCAGACTGAGCCTTGTCTGTACCAGACCTTGCCGTCTGATGTCCCAAGCCTCTGTCTAACACACGCCTATGACCGCGGGACATCCCTAGGACAGGAGATCGTGCAGGGCGAAGCAGCAGAGATTGCTCAGATACAAACAGGCAGGGAAACTAAAGTGCTTTACCAAAGACATGTTCAATGCTTATTTCTCTTTAATACAGAAGGGAGAGTGAGACAATGACCGGTTGAAAGCTTGGTTTCTTTACAGGCCACAGTGTACCAGCAACAAACATTTTCTCATAAAAAAAACGAGTTTTATGGTAAGAACTTACCTTTGTTAAAACTCGTTCTGCGAGGTACACTGGGCTCCACAAGGAAAGACATAGGGGTGTAGAGTAGGATCTTGATCCGAGGCACCAACAGGCTCAAAAGCTTTGACTGTTCCCAGAATGCATAGCGCCGCCTCCTCTATAACCCCACCTCCCTGCACAGGAGCTCAGTTTTTAGTTAACCAGCCCAATGCAGTAGCAGGAAAAGAGACAACAGTTAGTAGCCACATACACCACACTCTCACGACAGGAGAAGTGTCAGCGGCTAATGCCATACCAACCCAAAGAAGCTAAGTGCGTCAGGGTGGGCTCCTTGTGGAGCCCAGTGTACCTCGCAGAAAGAGTTTTAACAAAGGTAAGTTCTTACCATAAAACTCGTTTTCTGCTGCGGGGTACACTGGGTTCCACAAGGATAGACATAGGGGATGTCCTAAAGCAGTTCCTTATGGGAGGGGACGCACTGTAGCGGGCACAAGAACCCGGCGTCCAAAGGAAGCATCCTGGGAAGCGCAGTATCGAAGGAATAGAACCTTATGAACGTGTTCACAGAGGACCACGTAGCTGCCTTGCACAATTGTTCAAGGGTCGCACCACGGCGGGCCGCCCAAGAAGGTCCAACAGACCGAGTAGAATGGGCCGTAATGTGAGCAGGAGCTGATTGCACATGCTTATGTGAGGGCTGGGCTATCACCATTCTAATCCATCTGGCCAAAGTTTGCTTGAGAGCAGGCCAGCCCCGTTTGTGAAATCCAAACAGCACAAAGAGAGAATCAGATTTCCGAATAGAAGCAGTTCTCTTCACATAGATACGGAGAACCCGTACCACATCCAAAGACCGCTCTTTGGGAGACAGATCAGGAGAAACAAGTGCCGGAACCACAATCTCCTGGTTAAGGTGGAACGAAGAAACCACCTTAGGTAACTATCCGGGACGAGTCCTAATAACCGCCCGGTCACGGTGAAAACATCAGATATGAGGAACTACAAGACAAAGCACCCAAATCCGACACTCTTCTAGCTGAAGCAATAGCCAGCAGAAACGCCACCTTAAGAGAAAGCCACTTAAGATCAGCTGAACCAAAAGGTTCAAACGGAGACTCTTGTAACGCCTCCAAAACCACCGACAAGTCCCAAGGAGCCACAGGCGGGACATAGGGAGGTTGGATACGCAACACGCCCTGAGTAAAGTTATGCACATCAGGTAAGGTCGCAATCTTTCTCTGAAACCACACCGACAAGGCAGATATTTGAACCTTGAGGGAGGCCAGACGCAGGCCTAAGTCCAGGCCCTGCTGAAGAAAGGCCAACAGCTTGGCTATACTAAACTTGGAAGCGCCATAACGGTTAGTTGCGCACCAAACAAAGTAAGAATGCCAGACCATATAGTAAAATCAGAGCAGAAGCCGGATTCCGGGCCCGCAACATAGTTTGAATGACCGCCTCAGAAAACCCTTTAGCCCTCAAGACGGAAGCAACGCCGTCAAAGACAGCCGGGCTAGGTCCTGGTAGACACAGGGGCCCTGAACGAGGTGTGGGCATTGTGGAAGTAGAATTGGACGCTATGACGATAGGCCCTGCAGGTCTGAGAACCAGTGCCATCTGGGCCACGCTGGAGCTATGAGAAGCAGAATTCCTCTTTCTTGCTTGAACTTCCGAATTACCCTGGGCAGGAGTGACACCGGAGGGAACACGTACGGCAGCCGAAACCTTCACGGCACCGCCAGCGCATCCACGTATGCTGCTTGAGGATCCCTTGTCCTTGCTCCAAAGACCGGAACCTTGTGATGGTGTCGAGACGCCATCAGGTCTACGTCTGGAAGGCCCCACTTTTCCACTAGGAGTTGAAACACTTCTGGATGGAGGCCCCACTCTCCGGCATGTACGTCCTGACGACTGAGAAAGACCGCTTCCCAATTCAGGACTCCCGGAATGAATATTGCCGATATGGCCGGTAGATGGCGTTCCGCCCAATGTAGAATCCGCGAGACTTCCTTCATTGCCAAACGGCTTTGAGTGCCGCCTTGATTATTTATGTAATCCACTGTGGTGGCGTTGTCCGAATGTACTTGAACAGGACGGTACTGAATTAAATGCTGGACCAGGTTCAACGCATTGAAGACCGCCCGCAATTCCAGAATGTTGATCGAGAGGAGAGATTCCTCCTTGGTCCACCGACCCTGAAGGGAGTGTTGCTCCAGCACCGCGCCCCAACCTCTTAGACTGGCATCTGTCGTCAACAGGACCCAGTCGGATATCCAGAAGGGACGGCCCCTGCACAGTTGTTGGTCCTGGAGCCACCAGTGCAGCGACAGACGAACCTCCAGAGTCAATGAGATCATGTGAGACCTGATCCGGTGAAGCAGGCCATCTCACTTGGCTAGAATCAGCCTCTGGAGGGGGCGAAAATGGAATTGAGCATACTCCACCATGTCGAATGCTGACACCATGAGGCCCAGCACCTGCATCGCCGAATGTATCGACACTTGCGGACGAGAAAGGAAGCAACAAATCCCGTCCTGAAGCTTCAGGACTTTCTCCTGAGACAAGAACAACCGCTGGTTGTGAGTGTCCAATAGCGCTCCCAGGTGCACCATGCTCTGAGCAGGGACCAGGGAGGATTTCTTCCAGTTGATGAGCCACCCGTGGGCTTGTAGAAACCGGACAGTTATATCCAGATGACGTAGGAGAAGTTCTGGGGAATTTTCCAGGATTAACAAGTCGTCCAGATACGGCAGTATCCTGACCCCTTGACGGCGGAGTACCACTGTCATCACCGCCATAACTTTGGTGAAGACTAGCGGAGCCGTAGTTAAACCAAAAAGGTAATGCCCAAAACTGGTAATGGAGGTTGCCAATCGCAAACCTCAGGTATTGCTGATGTGACACTGCTATAGGAATATGCAGGTAAGCATCCTGTATGTCCAGGGAGACCATGTAGTGCCCAGGTTCCAAGGCTAGAACTATAGAGCGAAAGGTTTCCATACGGAACTTGGAAACTTTCACAAACCTGTTCAATGCCTTGAGGTTGAGAATGGGCCGGGAGGACCCTTTCGTTTCGGGACTAGAAACAGCGGAGAATAGTACCCCCGGCCCCTCTGAGCAAGAGGCACCTGTACTACAACTCCTGTATCCAGGAGGGTCTGTACCACCGAATGTAGAGTGTTTGCCTTTGCCTGGTCCAACGGGACGTCTGTCCGGCAAAAATCGATGAGGGGGTCGGTTTTTGAAGGCTATGGCGTAACCTCAAGTGACGACTTCCCGTACCCAGGCATCTGAAGTGGTCTTCAACCATTCTGGGTATACCCTAGAAGCTGCCCCCCCACCCTGGGATCCCCCAGGGGGAGGCCCGCCCCGTCATGCGGCAGGCTTATCGGTCTTGGAAGCTGGCGGACTGGCAGCCCAGGCTCTTTTGGGCTTCGGCTTACCAGGTTTGGAAGTGCGGGCCTGCTTGTTGTACGCCTGACCTTTTGCTTTATCTGAAGGACGAAAGGGGCGAAAGGAAGTACCTTTAGCCTTCGACACAGAAGGAGCGGTACTTGGTAGACAGGCAGTTTTGGCAGTAGCCAAGTCAGCCACTATCTTATTTAAGTCCTCCCCAAACAGAATATCTCCCTTGAAAGGGAGTACCTCCAGGGTTTTTCTAGAGTCCAGATCCACAGACCAGGATCTCAGCCACAATATCCGGCGAGCCAGGACTGACGTAGTAGAGTCCTTGGCTGCTAGGATACCGGCATCAGAAGCCGCCTCTTTAATATAGTGAGAAGCTGTGACAATATATGACAAGCATTGTCTAGCATGGTCAGAAGAGATTTCATCTTCTAACTCTAGGGCCCATGCTTCAACAGCCTCTGCAGCCCATGTTGCTGCAAAAGTGGGCCTTTGTGCAGCACCCGCGAGGGTGTAAATCGCTTTCAGACAACCCTCCACACGTTTATCCGTAGGCTCTTTTAGAGACGTGACGGTAGTGACAGGTAAAGCTGAGGAAACCACCATCCTAGCCACATGCGAGTCTACTGGAGGAGGCGTTTCCCAATTTTTAGACAGCTCTGGCAAGAGGGGATAGCGAGCCAGCATCTTCTTTTGAGGCACAAACTTCTTACCCAGGTTTCCCCAAGGTTCCTGACGTATATCCACTAGGTGGTCAGAGTGAGGTAAAACTTGTTAAACCACCTTCTGACGCTTGAACCTATCTGGTTTCTTAGGAGGGGCGGATGGCTCGGGATCATCCGTAATCTGTAAAATTAACTTAATAGCCTCCAAAAGATCAGGAACATCCACATGTGAACTACCCTCCCCATCAGCAGTATCTGTGTCAGAATCTGTGGGGTCAGTGTAAGCGCCATCTTCATCAGACGAGGTGTCAGTGACAGAAGTGGATTGTGAGGAGATAAGAGCTCGCTTAGAGGACCCCTTGGTCTTAGGCGAGCGAGGGTCAGACTTCTTAGTAGTCAAGGACTGGTTCAACTTCTTCAATTGAACAGACAAAAAATTCCGCCCACAGCGGGTTAGCTGCGGGGATCACATCCGGTTGAACCGGCATAGGAGGTCCCATAGGGGGTGTTAGTTTAGTAACTAGCGTATGTAGAAGCGTGGAGAAAGTAGCCCACGGTGGGTCATTATGTACCCCCGTTGCCACAGTCCCACTGGGGGGGCAAGGAGCCCCCAGAACCAGAGCCCACAGCTGCTATAGTCTCCTCATAGGGATCTGTGGCTTCAGCAACACCGGCAGTGTGTTCAGCCCCAGAACAGTTACCCTCAGAAGCAGACATGATATAACTTGCAGTACCAGGTAACAGTACAATTGTCAGAAGCACAATACCTCTTACCCAAACCCCTGCGCAGTGTAGTCAGCACAAGCAGAGATACAGGAGAGATATAGTGACTAAAATCACAGAGAAAAATACGTATTAAAGTATATCTTGTGAAAATCCTATATAAATATAAAACCTGACGCACCAAGCCCCCTCAGGTTATAGAATATAGGGATAGCAAGTTGAGTGAGAGACACAAAACGGAAACCACTCAGCAAGGTAATGCACACACATATAGTCACAGTTAAACAACGCAGAGGTTATTACAAACAATAATACTGCACTGGACCAGCTTATATATATAGCTATGCAGTCAATAGATATAACACTGCACAGTAAGAACTGAATGTATATCACAGGGTACTTGTACCAGAGAACCCTGACTAAATGCACTCTTTCTTAACTAACACTGTCTAATTGACATGTAGAATACTTAAGTGTCATGTAAAGTCACAGCGCTGACAACCAGGCGGCTTTACACAGGAGGATTTGCCCAAGCAGTCCCAGGAACAGTGTAGCTGAGAGAAATGGCGCCCAAACACTGACAGGGAGTGAGGGAGTGACAGATATGCAGCTCCAGGGCGGGAACATTTGCTGGAAATGGCGCCCTGGGGCTGGGGGACGAGCTCCAGGTCTAAGCCTTATCCCCTCTGCTGGCAAAACCACCAGGTACTGCGGGCTACACATAAAAAGGTTTTAAGGGAAAACCTGACCTGCACCCATGCCCTGGTGATCTAGTGGGATCGCCTGTACTGCCACAGTGTCCACCACCAGCGCGTACAGCCCGCCTCCCACCAACCGCGCCGGATTGCGATAAAGCACGGGTCCCGCGAGCGGGACCCACTCACCACCTCCCGAAGCGCGGCCATGCGATCCCGGAGAGCCCCCGTTGTGTGTGCCTGACAAAAAGAAACCCGGAGCCTCCTGCTGTAGTTACCCGGCAACCAGGGCTCGGGAGTGTACAGCGCCGCTGGGGAGAGATGGAGCTGCAGCAGTGAATGTCACCAGATATGTACACACTGCAATAGCCCTTGAAGTCTTCACTTTTCTTCTCAAAAAAGCTCTTCTTAGGGCTGCCCAGAGCAGCCCCTCTGTTATGTTCCTGCTATCTGCGGCACCAACTACAAACTGAGCTCCTGTGCAGGGAGGCGGGGTTATACTGGAGGCGGCGTTATACTGGAGGCGGCGCTATACATTCTGGGAACAGTCAAAGCTTTTGAGCATGTTGGTGCCTCGGATCAAGATCCTACTCTACACCCCTATGTCTTTCCTTGAGGAGCCCAGTGTACCCCGCAGCAGAAACATGATGACATTAACAGGAAACTGGATTCGGGACAAATTCATAAGTAACAATTGGCTCTGCGCCCAATACATGTTCATGATGAATTTGCGCAGATCTGGGTGTTTGCTCAACCAGCCCCATCATCGCACTATAAAGTAATAAGACCGTGTGGACCTGTACGGACCCTGGATTTGGCTGGAAGCCCAGAAGGGTAGGTGTGAAGCCAGATTAGGGTCACTGTGGAGGTGAATAAACGAGGGGGACTTTGGACAGTTACTGATCCTTCACTTGTATAAAGTTTACCGGTGTGTAATTTTCTCCTATTAATGGCTTGTTAGGAGTATGTGTTTGAACTATTATCCCTGAGGAATATCTTTAGTGCACTATACACATATCATCAGAAGGTTAATACCTACAGGTTGTGTGCCATTTCTGGGAAAGGACTCCGGAGGGTGTGACCTGTTTGAGTTCAGCTTATCTGAGACACCAGCAGTTTAGAAAATAGCGCGCAATATTTACAGTCAGTTAGCAGCCGAGCGTAAAGCGCCTACCATCAAACCTGCACAGGTCAGAGGCCACTCCATGTTTTACACTTCACGGCTTAAGAGATTTTCTGCGTGTAACATATTTGCCTCCTGCGGTCAGAAAACAAATGACACAGCCTGTAGTTACACAGGCTGCAGATTATTCACACTCAGGGGTGGACAGAATAATGGATAAACTCTGAGCCAGCGTAATATTCACGAGTCTGGGGGGCTGAGGAATATTATCCCCAAAGGGTAACAAGATAAAGCAAAGGTGCTGTTTCTTGGAATGTAGGTTATTTCCAGCGTGAACGTTTGTGTGCATAAGATATTAAAATCAAACAGGAATTTTGTCAACAGAAAGAACATTACAGAACAATGTCCCCATATTTATATGGCAGGTTCCTGCCATGTGACAGTCTGGAAACGCAGAGCAGGCATAAGGCAGAACTTCAGTACAGCCTCCAGTGAGATTTATATATCATCTCTCATAAGAGAAGTTCACGTTACTAGTACACGGATGTCTGCAGGCCCAGAATATAACAAGTTATTTTTTTTTAGATTATATATTATTCATTTAAAACAAAAAAAGAAGAAGAGAAGGACAGAAAGTAGAAGATTCAGACTCCTAAACTCAGATATGTGATAAATAAAAAAATAAAAAAACAACAACAGGAAAATTATAATTCCAGAACAAGGGATATTAAGGTGGTCGACAGAACTGCTGGATCCCTGTGCCTTGTATGGTCAAATCTAACAGTCAGGCATAGACCAAGCTGATTGGATCCCACATCACAGCACGAGTGGTCACCTGGCGAGTGGACCACTGAAGATGGATCTGAATGACAGCTGGCATACAACACACCATGCTGTTATATTATCCAGAGGGGTATAACATGTCAGTGAATTAGACATGACAGACATATCTATTCAATTGTTACTCGGTTCAGGTGTGAATGCAGCAGGCGCACACATTTCTGCAATACTCCTGAGGTGGCGAGCAGAAATTTGTGTGGTTTGTCCCTCCGTCAGACAAGCACTTCTCAGGCAAATGCATGCTGCCGCGTGTGGCAAATTATGCCCAAAACTGTTTTACTGGTCATTTAAATCGAAAAGAGAGTCTGCACCATAAGCAGCACTAATAAGTACCTGGCATAAAGCAGTCTCTGGAGAACCTGTGGTATGACCAAGCATCTTCCCATCGTCACTAGCGGCAACCTTTATACCCAACCCTTCGTAGAGCTATTGGTATAGCCTACAAGATGGCTGCTCACCTTACCGCTCCAGACCAGTGGTTCCGAAACTTGGTCCCCAAAGATCCACAACAGTTCATGTTTTCCAGGTCACCTAGCAGGCGAACGGTGTATTAATACCCCTTTTTCATTAGTGATGCGGGTCGCAGCCGGGAGCCTGACACGAGTGCTACTCGGCTGCGACCCGCATCAGAGCCCCCTTTGCCACTGCACTCACCAACCCGGCATATTGCCGGGTTGGTGACGCTGCTGGTGACGTGGCAGGGGCGGTGCTGGGAGATCACATGATCTCCCAGCGCTGCTCTTCCACACACTGAACGGGAGCCGTGTCGCATTGACACGGCTTCCGTTTACACTGCACAGCTTACCGGGTTGAACTCGTGTTCAACCCGGTAAGCTACCCGGGTAGGATTCCCGGATCACTTGATCCGGGTTTTTGCAGAGGGAGCACGTTCCACTAGCAAAAAAATACGGGTAAATGCGCGTCCCTGTGCATTTACCCTTGTTTTTTGAGCTAGTGGAAAAGGGTTATTACTCACAGACACATTTTAAACGATCCACATGTGGAGCAAAGGATTTCACTTGTGATAATGTGGGAGACCTCTAAAACATGAACTGTTGGGGGTCCTTAAGGACTGAATTTGGGAACCACTGGGCTAGACCATGGCTGAACCGAAATACACAAAACACAATTCACACAATCTAAAAAAAATCCTGATGGTACAAACAATACATGAGCAGGAGAAAAATATAAACTTAGAAACTCTGAGGGATGAGTGGAACATAGCGGAAAACAGAGTTTATAAACCCATATGTTAATAATAAAACTTTGCTCAGGTATGGGATATCCTACATGTAGTTAAACAATCTGCTCTCAGAAGCTGTATTTCAGGATAATTTACCTTTAGGGCTCAGAGACTTTTTCCCTGTTCTTGTGGCTTAGTGACAGCAGAATGAACAGCACTGCAAATAGGCTTCATATAACGCAATAGAGTGCAGACAATACACAAGAGCTTTCAGGTTGAATACCGGACATAACATGTATGCAAAGCATGAAGTAACCATGTCGCAGTGCCAGACGATCACAGAGCAGTGACCTCCGATCACTGGGCGCAGGGAAAGCTATACAGTGGGTCGGTCGCCCTGGTAAAAAAATTATTTATTTACAAGAACATGAGGAACTACAGTATATCATGTTCCCTTCCTTTTCCCGTTATTCATTAAGGAGAGAGGAGAAAGACTTTTGTGGTTTACAACATGGCTGCTGAGGCAACGTTTGGGGAGATGACTGAATGGGGGAATCACTAATACTCCTTTTGTATCTGTAACACATTCAGATGCATAAATACTAAACGGATGCTGGAAACATTGGGATTATGTAGAAATACACTTTTAAATCAAACCGCTTTAATCCTGCGCTGAACTACAACTCCCAGCATTCTCTCTCAGCCATGATTTATCCTCATCAGGGGACTATAAGTAGCTGCAGTAACTTCATGAGCCATTGTTTATATTATATGCTATGAGAAATGATAGAAGCCGGGTACATGGACTAGTAACAGTAGTTTAGGACCAGTACATATTACATTGCTGTCTCAGTAGATGGCGCACTGTATTCTTGGACTCTTTCATTAATTCATGTTAAGACTGTATGAATGAAAGATTTACTATAATTTCCAAGACAGGGACACAAAGTCTTACCCTTCACCTTACAGCCTTTATCCACAGAATAATAGGAGAGAGCAGGTGTGGCAATGTTTTAGTGTGGCCACAAGTGGGTGTGCAATAGGGCAGTAGAGAATCCCACTGTGAGCACTGGTGTACATCCATTTCCTCTAGTAAGAAAGATTTCAATGATGCACCAGCAGTGAGCTGGGAAACACTGGGTCACCTCCCCTGTTTTTAGTTTACCTATCCTTTCTTTGGAGACGCATTTCACACTGATGTACTGTAACCCCTATGACCCCTTGTCCATTTAAATAGACATTATTAAAACATTCTTTAGGTAGTCTGTAGTGTGATGACTGTTGCCATTTAAATCCCAATGTCCATTTACATTTACGAAATCCAGTGAAAATTTTCCGGCAGATGGCAGGACTGGCTTGTAATGGTTGCTGCAAGTCTGAAAGATGGCTTTGCCCAGAAATTTTGCCACGAGGCGAGTATCCCACTTTACAAGTAAACAGACGGACTTTATCAACCGAATTTCGCCAAAATCGTTACGCAAACAATAATAAGATTTTACTCACCGGTAAATCTATTTCTCGTAGTCCTTAGTGGATGCTGGGAACTCCGTAAGGACCATGGGGAATAGACGGGCTCCGCAGGAGACTGGGCACTCTATAAGAAAGATTTGGTACTATCTGGTGTGCATTGGCTCCTTCCTCTATGCCCCTCCTCCAGACCTCAGTTAGGATACTGTGCCCGGAAGAGCTGACACAATAAGGAAGGATTTTGAATCCCGGGTAAGACTCATACCAGCCACACCAATCACACCGTATAACTCGTGATACTATACCCAGTTAACAGTATGAAATATAACTGAGCCTCTCAACAGATGGCTCAACAATAACCCTTTAGTTAGGCAATAACTATAAACAAGTATTGCAGACAATCCGCACTTGGGATGGGCGCCCAGCATCCACTACGGACTACGAGAAATAGATTTACCGGTGAGTAAATTCTTATTTTCTCTGACGTCCTAGTGGATGCTGGGAACTCCGTAAGGACCATGGGGATTATACCAAAGCTCCCAAACGGGCGGGAGAGTGCGGATGACTCTGCAGCACCGAATGAGAGAACTCAAGGTCCTCCTCAGCCAGGGTATCAAATTTGTAGAATTTAGCAAACGTGTTTGCCCCTGACCAAGTTGTAGCTCGGCAAAGTTGTAAAGCCGAGACCCCTCGGGCAGCTGCCCAAGATGAGCCCACCTTCCTCGTGGAATGGGCTTTCACTGATTTAGGATGCGGCAATACAGCCGCAGAATGCTCCAGCTGAATTGTGCTACAAATTCAGCGAGCAATAGTCTGCTTAGAAGCAGGAGCACCTATTTTGTTGGGTGCCTACAGGATAAGAAGCGAGTCAGTTTTCCTGACTCCAGCCGTCCTGGAAATATAATTTTTTAAGGCCCTGACTACGTCCAGTAACTTGGAATCTTCCAAGTCCCTAGTAGCCGCAGGCACTACAATAGGTTGGTTCAAGTGAAAAGCTGATACCACCTTAGGGAGAAACTGGGGACGAGTCCTCAATTCTGCCCTATCCATAAGGAAAATCAGATAAGGGCTTTTACATGACAAAGCCGCCAATTCTGACACACGCCTGGCCGAAGCCAAGGCCAATAACATGACCACTTTCCACGTGAGATATTTCAGATCCACAGTTTTAAGTGGCTCAAACCAATGTGATTTCAGGAAACTCAACACCACGTTGAGATCCCACGGTGCCACAGGAGGCACAAAGGGGGGCTGAATATGTAGCACTCCCTTTACAAAAGTCTGAACTTCAGGCAGTGAAGCCAGTTCTTTCTGGAAGAAAATCGACAGAGCCGAAATCTGGACTTTAATGGAACCCAATTTTAGGCCCATAGTCACTCCCGACTGTAGGAAGTGCAGAAAACGACCCAGCTGAAATTCCTCTGTTGGGGCCTTCCTGGCCTCACCCCACGCAACCAATTTTCGCCAATACGGTGATAATGGTTTTCGGTTACTACTTTCCTGGCTTTTATCAGCGTAGGAATGACTTCCTCCGGAATGCCCTTATGCTTTAGGATCCGGAATTCAACCGCCATGCCGTCCAACGCAGCCGCGGTAAGTCTTGGAACAGACAGGGCCCCCGCTGTAGTAGATCCTGTCTGAGCGGTAGAGGCCATGGGTCCTCTGATATTATTTCTGTAAGTTCTGGGTACCAAGATCTTCTTGGCCCATCCGGAACCACGAGTATCGTTCTTCCTCCTCGTTTTCTTATTATTCTCAGTACCTTTGGTATGAGAGGCAGAGGAGGGAACACATAAACCGACTGGTACACCCACGGTGTCACTAGAGCGTCCACAGCTATCGCCTGAGGGTCCCTTGACCTGGCGCAATATCTCTTTTGTTGAGGCGGGACGCCATCATGTCCACCTGTGGCCTTTCCCAACGGTTTACCAACAGTAGGAAGACTTCTGGATGAAGTCCCCACTCTCCCGGGTGTAGGTCGTGTCTGCTGAGGAAGTCTGCTTCCCTGTTGTCCACTCCCGGAATGAACACTGCTGACAGTGCTAAGACGTGATTTTCCACCCATCGGAGAATCCTTGTGGCTTCTGCCATCGCCATCCTACTTCTTGTGCCGCCCTGTCGGTTCACATGGGCGACTGCCGTGATGTTGTCTGACTGGATCAGTACCGGCTGGTTTCGAAGTAGGGGTTTTGCCTGACTTAGGGCATTGTAAATGGCCCTCAGTTCCAGAATATTTATGTGCAGGGAAGTCTCCTGACTTGACCATAGTCCTTGGAAGTTTCTTCCCTGTGTGACTGCTCCCCAGCCTCGAAGGCTGGCATCCGTGGTCACCAGGACCCAGTCCTGTATGCCGAAACTGCGGCCCTCTAGAAGATGAGCACTCTGCAGCCACCACAGTAGAGACACCCTGGTCCTTGGAGACAGGGTTATCAGATGATGCATCTGAAGATGCGATCCCGACCACTTGTCCAAGAGGTCCCACTGGAAGGTCCTTGCATGGAACCTGCCGAATGGAATTGCTTCGTACGAAGCCACCATTTTTCCCAGGACTCGTGTGCAGTGATGCACCGATACCCGTTTTGGTTTTAGGAGGTCTCTGACTAGAGATGACAGCTCCTTGGCTTTCTCCTGCGGGAGAAACACTTTTTTCAGTTCTGTGTCCAAAATCATCCCCAGGAACAGTAAGCGAGTGGAAGGAACCAGTTGTGACTTTGGAATGTTTAGAATCCAGCCATGCTGTTGTAGCACTTCCAGAGATAGTGCTACTCCGACCAGTAACTGCTCCCTGGACCTCGCCTTTATAAGGAGATCGTCCAAGTACGGGATAATTAAAACTCCCTTTTTTCGAAGGAGTATCATCATTTCTGCCATTACTTTGGTAAACACCCTCGGTGCCGTGGACAGTCCAAACGGTAGTGTCTGGAATTGGTAATGGCAATCCTGTACCACAAATCTGAGGTACTCCTGGTGAGGAAGGTAAATGGGGACATGCAGGTAAGCATCCTTGATGTCCAGGGATACCATGTAATCCCCCTCGTCCAGGCTTGCAATAACCGCCCTGAGCGATTCCATCTTGAACTTGAATTTTGTTATGTAAGTGTTCAAGGATTTCAAATTTAAAATGGGTCTCACCGAACCGTCTGGTTTCGGTACCACAAACAGTGTGGAATAGTAACCCCGTCCTTGTTGAAGTAGGGGCACCTTGACTATCACCTGCTGGGAATACAGCTTGTGAATTGCCTCTAGCACAGCCTCCCTGCCTGAGGGAGTTGTCGGCAAGGCAGATTTGAGGAAACGGCGGGGGGGGGGAGACGCCTCGACTTCCAGCTTGTACCCCTGAGATACTACTTGAAGGATCCAGGGATCCACCTGTGAGCGAGCCCACTGATCGCTGAATTTTTTGAGGCGGCCCCCCACCGTACCTGGCTACGCCTGTGGAGCCCCCGCGTCATGCGGTGGACTCAGAGGAAGCAGGGGAAGAATTTTGATTCTGGGAACTGGCTGCTGGTGCAGCTTTTTCCCTCTTCCCTGTGCAGAAAGGAAGCGCCTTTGACCCGCCTGCTTTTCTGAAGCCGAAAGGACTGTACCTGATAATACAGTGCTTTTCTTAGGCTGTGAGGAAACCTGAGGTAAAAAATTTTCATCCCAGCTGTTGCTGTGGATACGAGGTCCCAGAGACCATCCCCAAACAATTCCTCACCCTTATAAGGCTCTATGTGCCTTTTAAAGTCAGCATCACCTGTCCAGTGTCGGGTCTCTAATACCCTCCTGACAGAGTGGACATTGCAATAATTCTGGATGCCAGCCGGCAAAATATCCCTCTGTGCATCCCTCATATATAAGACGACGTCTTATGTTCGCAAAATAGTATCCCTGTTTGTAAGGGGTACAGACCACGCTGCAGCAGTCTGCAGGTCTCAGTCTAGTACCCGAGTGTGTAAATACAGACTTCAGGATAGCCTCCTGCTATTTATCAGCAGGTACCTTCAAAGTGGCCGTATCCTAAGACGGCAGTGCCACCTTTTTTGACAAACGTGTGAGCGCCTTATCCACCCTAGGGGATATCTCCCAGCGTAACTTATCCTCTGGCGGGAAAGGGTACGCCATCAGTAACTTGTTAGAAATTACCAGTTTCTTATCGGGGGAACCCACGCTTTTTCACACTTCATTCACTCATTTGATGGGGGAACAAAACACTGCCTGCTTTTTCTCCCCACACATAAAACCCTTTTTTGTTTTTAGTGGTACTTGGGTTAATGTCAGAAATGTGTAACACATTTTTTATTGCCGGAATCATGTAACGGATGTTCCTAGTGGATTGTGTATATGTCTCAACCTCGTCGACACTGGAGTCAGACTCCGTGTCGACATCTGTGTCTGCCATCTGAGGGAGCGTTGATGGCCTTTGAGACGCCTGGGCAGGCGCGGGCTGAGAAGCCGGCTGTCCCATAGCTGTTACGTTATCCAGCCTTTTATGTAAGGAGTTGACACTGTCGGTTAATACCTTCCACCTATCCATCCACTCTGGTGTCGGCCCACAGGGGACGACATCTCATTTATCGGCATCTGCTCCGCCTCCACATAAGCCTCCTCATCAAACATGTCGACACAGCGTACCGACACACCGCACACACACAGGGAATGCTCTGACTGAGGACAGGACCCCACAAAGTCCTTTGGGGAGACACAGAGAGAGTATGCCAGCACACACCGGAGCGCTATATAATGTAGGGATAAACACTATCACTGAGTGAATTTTCCCCAATAGCTGCTTGTATAAACAATATTGCGCCTAAATTTAGTGCCCCCCCTCTCTTTTTAACCCTTTGAGCCTGAAAACTACAGGGGAGAGCCTGAGGAGCTGTCTTCCAGCTACACTGTGAAGAGAAAATGGCACCGGTGTGCTGAGGGAGATGGCTCCGCCCCTTTTTCGGCTGACTTTTCTCCCGCATTTTTCTGTATTCTGGCAGGGGTAATTACCACATATATAGCCATCTGGGGCTATATATTGTGGTTATTTTGCCAGCCAAGGTGATATTATTGCTTCTCAGGGCGCCCCCCCCCCCCAGCGCCCTGCACCCTCAGTGACCGGAGTGTGAAGTGTGTATGAGGAGCAATGGCGCACACCTGCAGTGCTGTGCGCTACCTTGGTGAAGACTGAAGTCTTCTGCCTCCGATTTTCCGGACCATCTTCATGCTTCTGGCTCTGTAAGGGGGACGGCGGCGCGGCTCCGGGAACGAACACCAAGGCCAGTTCCATGCGGTCGATCCCTCTGGAGCTAATGGTGTCCAGTAGCCTAAGAAGCCCAAGCTAGCTGCAAGCAGGTAGGTTCGCTTCTTCTCCCTAGTCCCTCGATGCAGTGAGCCTGTTGCCAGCAGGTCTCACTGTAAAATAAAAAACCTAATTTAAACTTTCTTTCTAGAAGCTCAGGAGAGCTCCTAGTGTGCAACCAGCTCGGGCCGGGCACAGAAATCTAACCGAGGTCTGGAGGAGGGGCATAGAGGGAGGAGCCAGTGCACACCAGATAGTACCAAATCTTTCTTATAGAGTGCCCAGTCTCCTGCGGAGCCCGTCTATTCCCCATGGTCCTTACGGAGTTCCCAGCATCCACTAGGACGTCAGAGAAAAGGAGTTGCTAGAGTAACAAAATATTGAATTAGAACACAATGTTTTGGTGTACAACGCTACCAAAGTGTGCATTGGGTCTAAATTATCAAACTATAATTTTTTTAGGGGTTACTTATGGCCTCATTTGTCTACTTTACCAGTGTCATCACTGGGATACACCGGAAACATACAATGGGTCATAAAAGGGTTAAGAGAGAATTGTTAGGAACAACACTCAAGTGATACATGTAAAAAGTCATCCTCATCAATTTAAGCCATAAACGAGGTTAGACCAAGCAGCATGTCAGGAGAACACATTTTATTTCAGTGGTAGTTGTAAAATAGTCGTACGCTGGACTGAAATGCCAAGTGTAAGCGTGACAGTAAAGTACACGTATACACGAGAGTCACATTATTACAACCACCAGCTAATAGCCAGAGTAACCGCCGTGTGCAGCACAGACATCAGCTAGATGTTCACTGCAGTCATTTTAGACACACGTCTGGTAGCCCCCAGGTTCATTCTGACGGTGAGCTGCTCCACTGTAGCGTGTCGGGCAGCCTTCACGCACCTTCACAGCCGACGTTCACCTCTCACATCAATGGCGCGTGGTGCTCCTCAGTTTCCACGTCTGTTATTTGCAACTATGCCATTTGTCCAGTCACCATACACCTTTACCACAGCAGCACGCGGACAGGTCACACACTGCGCTGTGTCAGAAATACTGCCACCCTTGGCCCGAGAGCCGATAATCATCCCTTTTTGCAACTCGTATAAATCGCCCTTTTACTCATGATAGCAACGAGTGATATGTGTGCAGATGGCCTATCGTACACCTTATATACCCAACAAGCCAGCGCACGACACGCAACGTATTTCATGGGCTTCGCGCTGCTGACGTCAAATGTAGGAAGTGGTCATAATAATGTGACTCGACAGCGTAGTATGTAGCGGTACCTCCTTACAACAGGCCTTAGGCGTGCGTGTGCGCTGAGCAGACCATCTAGACCCACAGAATGAAAACAAAGGGTACTGAGCGTGCTGCATAGACTAAATAAACTACAATCACAGAACTACTGTGCATTACTACACAAAGCAGGCCTAGGAAACCTGGAACTGTCCAGCTATTGTAGGAGTACTAGCTTCTGGCTGTTGGGACTTGTAGTTCACCAACAGCATATTGTCTACTACTGCATTAAGTTCTTACTCCCCCTCTATGGAACCAAAGGTGTATTCACTAAAATGCCCAGTTCTTGCTAGTCTCCATTTACAGAGCACTATTTATAGCCTATGAAGTCTCCAAAAGGGCAGGTGTTACCAGGAATAGTTAATAGACTACGTAATACAAATGTGCTTGTTGCTTGGAATCCTGCACTTTGTTCAGAGCTGTCTGTACAAGACTCCATTCTCACAACACTTCCACTTTCCTTGTATATTACTGTCTGTGTCAGCAACCAGACTCCAGTCATCTAATGAGGGGAGGGGGATGAGTGCCAGTAATGGATGAGGAAATAGCTTAATCAATATGGATGTGATCAATCACCTACTGCACATTCTAGAAAATACATTTCTTCTGACATGCATGCGGATTAATTCTTCTCTTTTCCTTTGTACATCAGATTGCAAGCTCTGTGGGGCAGGATTTCTTGTCCCCAACAATTTTGCATTCCACAGCCCATCTTGATACAGTCATCAGAAGATAAAACACTGCCGTTCGGGCCATTCGCAGGTTCTCTCCACACTACAGAGAAGAAGGTTGATGTCTGCTACAGAGCAGGGTCCGATAAGCTAAAATGGGATGGCGTTGCCCCAGAGAATTCAAGGGTTCACATACTTATTAATGTCTTTGTTAAAGGAAGCTATACACAACACAATTGCAGTACGACACCATTGCAGCAGCCAATTTGTGGGCTAAATCAATCATGGGAGAACTAGAGGTCACTAGTTCCTCGTGAATCAGCAGGTGGCATTTCCACAAACACTGATTTAGCCTCAAAAAATGGCTGCCTACGCGGCGTGTGGGGGCGACGAGTAAAAGTTTAAACAAAGGCTGCAAAAACAAAAGTATTCCATTAGTCACAGGCATGCTGGGTAGGTTTCCGATATACTAACCATATTTTAAAGAAGACTCAATTAGTCATACTGGGTGGTATTCAAATGATATATCACGCCCAATCTCCTTTCTAAAGTGATAACCGTTATTGCGCGTATCGTGCCCATTGTAATCAGGTTTAGCTACATAAAAGGTTGGGCGCCGCTGAAATTATTAGCTCTCGCCCATCAACAGAAACATAACAGGTGTTGAAGGGGGTGAAACGAATTGAATTCCACCCCACTGAGTCCTATGGGTGGGCTTGTTTCACTTATCAACTGGTTGCAGGCAACCCTTGAACACACATCTACTACAAGTTACTAAATCCTGGACAATGACATAACAAACCTTCAGGGCAATTTGATTGTAGGTGATGTGCCATGAAAGCCTGGCTGCACACATCTACCAGCTACAGTAGTGCAGACTTTGCAAGGTAGAGTTACAAGGGAAAACTTGCGATGCCAGTGGGCTCAAAGTGCTATTCTGGAAAGGGACATCACATGTATTGCGCACAATTGTATCCTCCCCATATCTTTACATCAGAACAAAACCCGTACCACGCATTGGGAGGGGGGGGGGATTAAACTGTTTTTGGGAGACTTTCAGTAATGGACAAAATTTAATTGTTTGTCGATTGGCAAAAGTGTCACAGATGCCCATTACTAAACCCTACTGGACACACTGGGGTCGATTCAATTCGGCAACAGATGAATAGCGCCAGGAATTAGCTCCCGATGCTACTCAATTCAGCTGCTGGTTACCCGCAATTGTCGGGAATTCTTCTCTCATCCCCTGGGGGTGAGAGAAGAAATCCGACAAAAGTGCTGCCGCGCGGCTGATTCTGTCGGGAATCAGCATCGCCGCGGGTAGTTAAGTCGGAAAATGCCTGTTCTCCCGACAAAACTACCTGTTAAGTCGGCGAGAACGGGCATTCGCCGACTTAACTTTAGCTGAATTGAATAGCGTCGGGAGCTAATTCCCGGCGCTATTCATAAGTTGCCGAATTGAATCAACCCCATTGAGTTTGGGTACTTAAACGTCCCAGATTTGGTTGGATTTCTGCTCATCATTATCCGTAGTGTGTGAGCAAAAATGGTGAACGCACGCGGAACTCATTGAATACCACCAGTCCGGCGCCCAACATCTGAATTTCTCAACATTTATCAATGTTGGTAATAAACGTTTGAAATTTGATGTTCCAGGAAAACCTCCTGAACACCCACATGGGGACAAGAACAACGATTCACATTAAATGCAGGTCGGTTTTCTACAGAGGAAGCAGCCATTACGTAGGTTGATCCAATATTAAACCTATCAATTCATGCAGAACCAGATGAAGCAATACCTGTTTCACACTCCCAGGTCCCTGTATAGACATAACAATAGATAACTATTCTACTATACGCAGCCTCATAGACACATCAGTGACAACTATAAGCTTTCATGCAGATCACTTTACTAACATACACAAGTGTTTCTGCCTAGCGGGACTAGCAGAGACACATTATACAGCCAACTACAAATGTGTAAATATACACTTAAAATAACAAACAGTACTTTGCTTCAATATGCTAAGCTTGTGAGACACTTGTTATTCGTGACTTGCATAGAAGATATGTATAAAAAAAACACTGCTGTGGGTAAAAATTAAACTGACAAAATGAAATAAATACAACATTTTTTTTATATATATATATATATATATATATATATATATATATATATATATATATATATATACACACACACACATACATACATACATACATACATACAAACATTCACACCCTTGAAACAATTAAGTGATTAGTTTGGACAACATTATCAGTCTCCCATCTCCTTGGAGACATCTGTGGGGTAACCCTACTCCTGAGCAGCCCCTGCTGTCACTAGTAGGAGCGTTGCCCGGTGACGTCACCCATTGAGAAGCCCGCAGGAAGCTACGGGAAGTGCGCAAAGTCGTTCCGTGAATAGGTAGCCCTGACGAGTGCCTGGGAGGCGCCGGGCGACCCAGAGTCCCGGTTGGTGCAACTTACCGGCCTACGAAGTTCTCGAGGACGGAGCTCTTGCCGGCGCTCTGTCCTCCCACCACGGCTATCTGCGGCAGGTCGAGGTTACAGGCCTGGCCTATGGAAGCGAAGGCGTCCTGAAGCTTGTTGACGAGGGGAATGAGGTCTTCCATCCCCCGGTTCCCCATGGTTGCTCACGGTTTCCGCAGCTCTCTCCGTTACCGCTCGGCTTCCTCTGCCATCCACTCAGCCCAACGGCCGCCACCCGGCATTCCGTATTGGTCACCGTTTATGTCAGTCTGCAAATTCTGTGACCTGATTGGTGGCTCTTTCGGGCTCGTCACCGCCGAGGAAGGGCGGAGAAGCCGGTAGGCGGGGCTACGTAGGAAGGGCAGTCTAAGCAGCTCTGATTGCTCAGCGACGTGATGGCCGTCAGGGGCGAGCGAATCTGATTGGCTCCTTTCTGCAGTCACTCACGTCACGTGATCCACCAGTCATGAACATTTCCCACGGACCCGGAAGCTGGCCGTCGCTTACATCTATTTGTTATGGAGCTGCAAGTCCTAGCTGGGCAGGGCATGCTGGGACTTTTAGTTCTTCAACAGTTGCAGAGGGTCAGGCAGGTGTGAAGACTTATCAAGCTACGGCACAAACGTTCCACGTGTCTTGGAATTGGCTCGTGACACCTGTCGCTTTTTTTTTTGTGCTATAACAACACTTTTACAATTTCCAAACTTACCAGGCACGGGGAGGCTACTGTCATAAATTAAGCTATGTTTATGTATAGCTATATAGAGTATCAACTGTAAAGTGCAATGGAATAGGCTTGTGTTATATAGAAGTAAACGTAAATAATAAGTAAATTGCAAAAAACTTTCCACTTTATGAAGATGTACAGTAGTAGGGTTTCCCTGTAATTCCACTTCATTAGTATTGCTTATACTGCATAGCAATATATAGTCTTATAGGGGACTGTGCAAATAATTGTTTTCAGTCATGCTCATTACCATTAAGTTTATGTGCTAGGACACAATGAGAAAGTGTAACAGGACATGACCACAATTATTGTAAATGTTATCATTATATTATGATTATGCAATGCTATACCTGTCATGATTAAAGGACCGCAAGTTGTCTTTTATAAAGACATTGCTAATAACATTCACGGATATACAGTATACTGAATGTACAAATGTTTTCATTTGTAGACATAACTAGATATTTAGCATTGTATATACACTGGTTATCCTATTGCTTTCCGTAATCATCCTTTTTTAGGTTCAGGAGAGAAGCGTCATGTGGATTCACTGATAGGAAGGCAGCTGTGTGTGGGAAAATGTCTCCCCCACAATCACAAAATCATCTTCAATATCTTCAGGTTATATAATGGGTTGGGTATGCGTGACCAGCAGTCACCACATTGATGGTGGGATCGCGTGCCGGGGGGGGAGGGGGGCGAGAGCGCAACAACCCCATTGTGGGCTTTTATAGTCCGGTATCTGGTCTTTAGGTCGACCCCTCTTAGGATGACCACTATTTGCCGACATGCATTAGGTCGACATGAGTTGTTTTTTAATAAAAATTCATAATTTTTTTGCATTTTTTCATTCTTTATGATCCACGTGGACTTTGATTGGGAATAGTAAACTGTCCCGAGCGCTGCGGTGGCGGAGCGAGGCACCTTGCCCGAAGCATGGCGAGCGAAGTGAGCCATACGAGGGGACACAGTGCACTAATTGGGGTTCCCCGTCACTTTACGAAGAAAACAACACCATTTAAAAAAAAAAAAAACTTATGTCAACCTTTTTCCACGTCGACCTAATGACAGTGACAACCTATTTCAGGTGTCGACCAATAGTGGTTGACCTAATGACTGTCGACCTAAGTGTGGTCGACCCTATGATCCCCACTGCATAGAGGGATTCTTGAGAAGGTTATATTAATAACATTAGCACAGAGTCCTATTTTTACCTGTCAGGTTGGAACAACACTGTCCAGACAACAACCCTACTTACCAGCTACTGTGGCTGCTTCTTTCTCTTTAAGAAATATTGGCAAATCATTTTTGTTATGTATTTCTTTTGTTTACATGTACAGTATGTAGATTATTATTATTTTGAAATCAAAATAGACATGATCAGTACCATTTGAATGTACTTAAGGTACCCGTATCATGGAGTCCTGTAGTCATATAATAGTGGGTGCATTGTAACCATATCACTGTTACTCCATGGCAGGCCCAAGGCCTCATTCCTCACATTTCCCACTGGCCTTTAGACTAGGGTGGTCATTCTGACCCGATCACACGCTGCAGTTTATCGTAGCGGTGCCATCGGGTCAGATCTACGCCGCAGTGCGCCGGCGCATGCCAGAAGGCCGTCGCTGCGGTACGATTGCCTCTGCCTGATTGACAGGCAGAGGCGATGTCACACGCAGCCGCTGGGGAGCGACCAGTAGCTCCCGACCAGCACGCTAAAGCTGTGCTGGCCGGGAGCTACTCCTAAAGTGCAAAAGCATCGCCGCTGTGTGATGCTTTTACACTTCAGCGGGGAAGGGCGGCACCGACATGTGGGGCGGGATAGCCCTGTCCTGGGCATCCCCCCGCATGTCTATGGACATGATCGTAGCCCTGCAAAATTTTGCAGGGCTACGATCTACTCGGAATGACCCCCTAGAAGAGGTACCTGCATGGCACATATACCATACAGCACATTTTACAAGCATATTGCGTTACACCCCACACAAATTGGATACCTTGAACAGTAAATGTTCAGACCATAATAGCTTTTGTTTCTCTGAATTAAGAGTCTATCAAATAAGGTTTATTGGAACCTCGCAGGACTAGACCCTGTAGCTACACCTCCTGATTCCAGCATCTGGTTGTACTTCCCTCTCACACACCACCTGCACTGTGTTAAGCCAAGGCTATGAGAAAAAAACATAGGTAGGGGTGGGAACAGGTTAAAACAATTTAATATAGGTGGTAGTGGATCTTGCAATTGCTTTCATTTGTATTCCTGTTGTTTCAAAAGTTGAAACAAATTAAATATACAAAGACATGCCAAACTGGAAAATATTGATAACTGATGATGTCTAAAATATGCATCCACTATGAAATGTCTCCTTCTCTCTCCCCTTCCGCACAGTCTGGCCAGTGGCCACTACATGCAGTATAAAGGATTGAATGGAACTGCTGCTCACGCCCAGTGGCAGCAGATTCACTGTGTGTGTAGGAGCTGGGTTCCACATACCCATGTTCCCTTTGTCCTTGTCAACATTCTAACATTCTGAATGACAAATAGTATACAGAAAGGGTGCACACCAACAATTTTGCGCAATAAAATGAATAGAGCTGCCCAGCTTCTCCACTCAGCGGGACAAACACATAAATCCCGTGAATACAAGGTAAATACAATAAAGTGCAGTGTGCATTGGCGCTCATACCATAAGACGAATGACTGATAATGAGGATAAAAAATTCAAATAAATTTATTATGACAAAAAATCAATTGTAGATTCATGCATGATATTGCACTGATTAAAACATGAGGATATAGACCTGCAGACAATGTCTGAAGCAAAGTGACTGTGCATAGAGGGAGTGTGAATCTCTCACCGTGTCATGGCCCTGCGGTGGGCTAGCTTTCAAGAAAGCAATTTGCGGTCCAGAGCTGATACAGCCCGGCACCACCGCACAGGGCTTGGATCAGCAAAATGTGTCCCGGACGAGTCAATGCTCCACTGGTTCTGCTGTAGTATATTCTCGTTGACAACGCGTTTCGGTAGGTATGTCCTACCTTTTTCTCAGCTCTGGACCGCAAATTGCTTTCTTGAAAGCTAGCCCACCGCAGGGCCATGACACGGTGAGAGATTCACACTCCCTCTATGCACAGTCACTTTGCTTCAGACATTGTCTGCAGGTCTATATCCTCATGTTTTAATCAGTGCAATATCATGCATGAATCTAAAATTGATTTTTTGTCATAATAAATTTATTTGAATTTTTTATCCTCGTTATCAGTCATTCGTCTTATGGTATGAGCGCCAATGCACACTGCACTTTATTGTATTCTGAATGACAGTAAAGCCCAGTACCCACCGGCCGATGCATGAGAGATGTGTGCTGAGCGAACCGCTCAGCACACATCTCTCCCGCCGCTCAGCACAGCGCGATCTGTGCTGAGCGTGCGGGGGGAGACGGGGGGCCGCTCACTTCACCCAGCGGGTGAAGTGAGCGACCCGCCAGATTGGCCTGCATGCAGGCCAATCTAGCAGCAGCGATAGCGATGCGTGGGGCTGCGCATCGCTATCGCTGTAAGGGGTACTCACGGAGCGATCAGGCTGATATTCTAAGCAATCTAGTCAGATTGCTTAGAATATCGCTCCGTGAGTACCCCCCTTTAGCTAACTACCCCCCACCCCCAGCACTGGAACAAGCTTCAGCCTCCTATATAAAGGAATTTAGACAACGTTACAAAGAGCTGTACTATATTATTATTTTAATTATTATCCTTTATTTATTTGGCGCCACAAGGGTTCCGCAGCACCCAATTACAGAGTACATAAACAAATAATCAAAACAGGAAAACAACAACTTACAGTTGAAGACAATATAGGACAGGTACAGGATAAATAAACATAGCTACAGCAGCAGATGACACTGGAATAAGTATCAGGTGGCAGAGGACTGCAGTAGTTGATGCAGTTGAAGATTATTAAAGTAAGAGAAAGGATAAGCACATGAGGGAAGAGGGACCTGCTCGTGAGAGCTTACATTCTAAAAGGGGAGGTGCAGACAGACGGGTGACACAGACGGGGTGCATAGAGAGCGTGGAAGAGAGGGTTAGGATGAGATTTGTCTGGGTTTGGTGAAGAAGTGGAACTTGAGAGCACGTTTGAAGTTTTGTAGAGAGGTAGGGAATTCCAGAGAATTGGAGCAGCACGTGAAAAATCTTGGAGGTAGGAGTGGGAGGAAGTAATTAGAAGACAGGAGATTCGGCTATACGTAAGAGGCACACTTATACTGAAACCCTTATTTAATCTAACAAGTCCTATATAAACACTGAATCCTTTTGCGGAAATTCCGGCGAGTCTGCCCATATTTGTAAAGTGGCAATCATTTAAAATGCAAAACCAGGTTGGAGTTGTACCCCAAAGGCCTGCTCCATCCAAAGCATGCCTACCCTTATTTGTGGCCCCCAAGCTGCCTGCTCTTATTTGTGGCCCCCAAGCACTATAATGTGCCCAGGAAGTTATAAAGGTCTGGATCTGATTTTACTGGATGTGGGTTGGCGAAGTGCCGGGTGGGCACAGGAGTGGGTTATAAATGTGATGGCAGATCCTGATCATTCATATAGAGTGTGGTACAAAGGCAACTGTCATAGATAAACCACCTGGGGGGGGGGGGGGGGGCAGTTGCACGGAAACCCCTCTTCCCCACAGTCTGGCCAGTGGCCACTACATGCAGAATAAAGAGTTGAATGGAGCTGCTGCGCATGCCCAGTGGCAGCAGATTTTCCTACCGAGTCTACTGTGTCCTACCAAGTCTACGACTCAAGTCTACCGTTGAGTACCATCTGGGGGGAAAAAAAACAAACATGTTTGCCATTGTGCCTGTTGATCTGGGCCAGTATTGGCCCAGATTAACAATACAAAAAAACCCAGATGGGTTATGTTTATACACAGGTAGTGAAGTCACCTTAATGAACTAGACTGTTCATGTGACCTCATTATTTTTCGGGCTCTAATGTGTCTTGTACTTTGCTACTGGAATTGCTCATGACTACAGCAGGAGTGTCCCGCCCAATGAAATACACAACATAGATATTGCTGGTGAAAGTCAACACAGTGTTATTACCAAAGTCCATGTCAACATGAGATACACTACAAACCTGCAGGAATAATCAAACCTTACTAATTTTATAAACAAAGTAGGCCACAGGTGTCCAAACTCAGCATACGTTCCACCTAGCTGGCAAGCACCTGAGTGCTGATGTAACAAAGAAAAGGGGAAAAGTCAGAACAGAATGAAACCCTATAGCAAGAAAATCAGTTGTAATGATGGAGCCAGGACTACTTCATAGCCAGCCAGAGCCGGCCATAGGTATAGGCAAACTAGGAAATTGCCTAGGGCATTTGATATGCCTAGGGGCATCAGCAGCTTCTGCTGATTAAAATGATATGCGGCATGCCTATATTCTGTGTGTACCATTTCATATGCAGATACAGCCACAGTCTCACACAGTATATAGGCATGCTGCATATCATTTTAATCAGCAGAAGCTGCTGATGCCCCTAGGCATATCAAATGCCCTAGGCAATTGCCTAGTTTGCCTATACCTATGGCCGGCTCTGTACACTATGGTTCCTTTTTGCTGTTTTTTGTCTCCCTTTCTGAGGACATTGGAAAAGTGATTCTACGCTATAAAAGTGGTTGGAAATGTATGTGCTTGTGTATCCTAGCTACATAGCAATGCAAATAAGATACATTTTCATAAAAAAAAGGTGCCAGACGTTAGCATTGAGGCAAGATTTATGAGGACACATCCGTATCCAAGCTGAGGCAGAGGTCACAGTGTTAGTGGCAGTGCGAGTGCTGTGTGCATGTGAGTGGGTTGGTTGTGCAGTAGTGTTCGGAATATGTGTAAGGAGCATTATGTGTGTCATGTAAAAATGCATTAATAATGTACAACATATGTGTAAGGGGCACTATGTGTGTCATATATATAAGGGCATTAATAATGTGCACCATATGTGTAACAGGGTAGTACTGCATGTGTGTCATTATGTGTATAGGGGCACTAATAATGTGCAGCAAATGTGTAGGGGGCACTATGTGTGTCATTATGTGTATAAGGGCATTAATAATGTGCGGCATATGTGTAAGGGAAATTATGTGTAAAAGGGCATTAATAAAGGTTGTCATAATGTGTAAGGCGCATTATGTTTATAAGGACATTAATAATGTGTCTCATATGTGTAAGGGGCATTACTGTGTGGAATTATGTGTATAAATGCATTACTAATGTGTGGCATTATATGTATAAGGTGCTCTACTATGTGGCGTTGCATATAGAAAGGGCACTAGGGTGTGGTGTAATGTGAATAAGGGGCTCTACTGTGAGAAGTAACGTAAAGTGGTACTACTGTGGGATGTAATATGAATTATGGACACTATAGCATGATCAAATGTGAATTATAGTTGCAGTACTGTGTGGCGTAATTGGAATTGGGGTTACTATTGTGTGGCCATTCCCCTTGCCAGCAAAAACACACCCCTTTTTGGGCTGTGCGCCAAATGTGCGAACTGTTCCTATTTAAAATATAGGGGGTACAAACACCAAAATAAGGACTGCTATGGGTGAGGGGTGATGGTGCTGGGAAAGAGGTACAAGGTCAGAGGCGGAACCAGCGGTTGTGCTAGGGGGCACCAGCCAAAATCTTGCCTAGGGCATCATATTGGTTAGGGCCGGCTCTGTAGCCAGCAGTATATAATAAAATAATAAGCATCGTAAAGCCTATCAGACTCTAAACAAACATTAGCTGACTCCTTTTTAGTGCGGGTAATTAGCACACAGCCATACAACAGACTAAAGCTTACAGTACAACCTGTAATAACATGCATTCAATACATAACTTTAATGGCTGGAGGAGAGTGACATTCTTACCTACTCTCCCGAAATGTCAGGGAAACTGTGGATTTTTCGGTGGCTATAACAGCCCCCCCCCCCCCCCCGATGTTCCCTTAGAGTTTGGCATACTCACCAGTACTTAGGATGCTGCCAGGTCTTAAGCTTAGAGCAGTAAATGCTTATATAATTCAGGGGTGATAACAGGGTAGTAGCTGGAGTGGATAGTGGAAATTATATATTTTAAATGAGATAGAACCTGAGGTTACCAAGTAAGTTAACCAGGAATTTCCGTGGCCACTGAGAATATGGCAAGGGTAGATGACTCCTGGGAGGAACAAGGGATATAGTAGCTTGCAGTTGATGACTAAGCAGCAGTGAAGGTAGAACCTGTACTCCAAATGCAGGCCTTTAGAACTATGAAAGCAGCAGAAGAAGGGAGATACAAAGGGCACAGCCAGAACACGCACCGTAATAACGGACCAGCGCTTCTGTGCACCAGAACAGTACCAGGTAGTGTATATCACTGACCTGGTTTGGGAGTGTTGTGGACTCGGGGCTTCTTCCGATGACCGGGAAGAGGAACCGCCACTGGGTCGTAGTAGAGATGGCCGGATGTAGGTCTTCCTCATGCAGAACTAAGACGGCAGGCGGGAGGCCCAGAGGAATTCTTGTAGGTCTCCTGTAAGACAAGACTTGTAGAAATAATGAAGGCTGGGGTACTGAGATATTGGAGACACTGTGGTATTGAAGGCACTGAGGTACTGGGAGTACAGGGAGTGCTGGGAGACCCTTGGAGGCACGGAGGTGTTTGGAGGCACGGAGGTGCTTGGAGGCACGGAGGTGTTTGGAGACACCGAGGTGTTTGGAGGGACGAGGTGCTTGGAGGCACGAGGTGCTTGGAGACACGGAGGTAACTGGAGGCACGGAGGTGCTTTGAGGCGCGGAGGTGCTTGGAGGCACGAGGTGCTTGGAGGCACGAGGTGCTTGGAGGCACGGAGGTGCTTGGAGGCACGGAGGTAACTGGAGGCACGGAGGTGCTTGAGGCGCGGAGGTGCTTGGAGGCACGAGGTGCTTGGAGGCACGAGGTGCTTGGAGGCACGGAGGTGCTTGGAGGCACGGAGGTGCTTGGAGGCACGAGGTGCTTGGAGACACGGAGGTAACTGGAGGCACGGAGGTGCTTGTAGGCACAGGATGCTTGGAAGCACAGGTTGCTTGTAGGCACAGGATGCTTGGAAGCACAGGATGCTTGCAGGGACAGGATGCTTGGAAGCACAGGATGCTTGCAGGGACGAGGGAGCTCTGGATCATAGCTTCCACAGGAGAAACGAAGATACTCAGGCATCGGATCTCTGCCTGGTATCTGATTTTAAATTCCCCGCCCTAGCCTGATTGGCGGAGCAGGCAGGTGACGTCAGACCTGCTCCGCCTCCTTGCCCTTGCTTGTGATGGCGGCGCCCTTGCTTCCGGGAAGCCGCCGGAGAGCAGCGCCGACCCGCCGCTGAAGCCGGAGACTGACAGGGGAAGAGAGGCGCCGGGCAGACCAGGCCACCCGCAGGGACAAGCGCGGTCGCCGCTGCCCGAGGTTCGTGACAGTACCCCCTCCTCCAGGAGTGGCCCCTGGACACTTCCCGGGCTTAGTCGGATGTCTGGAGTGGAAGATCCGAATCAGACGAGGAGCCGTTACTTCAGTAGCCCCAATCCAACTTCTCTCCTCAGGTCCATAACCCTTCCAGTCCACCAAGTACTGTAATTTTTTATGAAGATAACGAGAGTCCAGAATAGCTTTGATTTCAAACTCCGCTCCAGCTTCTGCCACTACGGACGTTGGCCTTGGGAGTGCTGAGTGGAATCGATTCAGTATGAGGGGACGGAGTAGAGAAACATGGAAGGCGTTAGGTATGCGAAGATGGGCAGGCAAACCCAGTTTACAGACCACAGGATTTAAGACTTGTAGCACAGGGTAAGGACCGATGAACCTTGGAGCGAATTTCATGGTGGGCACCTTCAACCGGAGATTCCGTGTGGACAGCCATACCCTGTCCCCAACTTTATATTGAGGTGCGGCTTGCCGTTTCTTATCTGCAAAGAACTTGTACCGAACAGAAACCTGCTTAAGATTAGCATGAACCTTTCTCCAAATTTGTCCAAAGTGTCGTAGAGTGGACGCTACAGCAGGAACCTCTATTATCGGAAGGCTTGGAAATTCCGGAACACGGGGATGGAACCCGTAGTTGACGAAAAATGGTGATTCCCCAGTGGAAGAATGAAACAAATGGTTATGGGCAAACTCCGCCCAAGGCAACAACTCCACCCAGTTGTCCTGTGAAGGAGAGAGATACAACCGAAGAAAAGTCTCTAGATCTTGATTGACTCGTTCCGTTTGTCCATTTGTTTGGGGATGATAAGCCGACGAAAACTTAAGTTTAATGTGTAGAGTTGAACAAAGGGCTTTCCAAAACCTGGCGGTGAACTGTACTCCACGGTCAGAAACAATCTCTTGTGGCAACCCATGCAAACGAAAATGTTCTCGGATAAACAATAGAGCCAGTTTCGGTGCTGTCGGAAGACCAGTCAAGGGCACAAAGTGTGCCATCTTCGAAAAACGGTCAACGATAACCCAAACGGTGTTGCAACCCTTGGAACAGGGCAAGTCAGTGATGAAGTCCATGGAAATGTGAGTCCAGGGTCTCACAGGGATAGGCAGAGGACGAAGTAACCCTGCAGGAGGCAGACGAGGAGATTTATGTTGTGTACATTGGGGACATGAATTAACGCAATCTTGTACATCCTTCCTCATGGTGTTCCACCAGTAAGACCTTTGCAGAAACTTGTACATCTTCTGAGCGCCGGGATGACCGGAAAACTTGGAGTTATGGACCCACCGTAGTATTCCTGGGCGGAATCTAGCTGGTACGGACATTCTTCCAGGAGGAGGAGCTGGAGTAGTTAAAGCAGCAGAGACAGAAACTGGATTCAGAATTAAACCCCGCTCCGGAGGTTCATCCTCGTCTGTGGGAACCTGTGAACGGGAAAGCGCATCTGCTTTAATATTGAGAGTCCCGGCACGGTACTTGATAATGAACGAGAATCGGGAAAAGAAAAGTGCCCATCTCGCCTGGCGAGGATTCAAACATTGTGCGGATTTGATGTACAGTAAATTCTTGTGATCCGTGTAGATGGTAAACACATGTTTAGCCCCTTCTAGAAGATATCTCCATTCTTCCAAGGCAGATTTGATTGCCAAGAGTTCCTGGTCTCCAATAGAGTAATTTCGTTCGGCTGGAGAGAATTTACGAGAGTGGAAGCCACACGGATGTAATTTCTTATCAGAGGAATGCTGGGAGAGGACAGCCCCCACCCCGACTGAAGATGCATCAACTTCTAAGAAGAAGGGTTCCTCGAAATTTGGTTGTTGGAGAACTGGAGCCGTCGTGAAAGCTAACTTTAAGCGAGAAAAAGCTACAATGGCTTCCGGAGGCCACAAACTAGGATTAGAACCCTTTCTCGTCAGGGCAGTAATGGGTGCAACAATGGTGGAGAAACCTTTAATGAATTTCCTGTAGTAGTTCGCAAAGCCCAGGAACCTTTGTATTGCTTTCAGGGAAAGAGGCTGAGTCCAATCACGAATGGCCGACAACTTTTCCGGATCCATGCGAAGCTCCGTCCCCGAGATGACATAACCGAGGAACGGAATAGATGTTACTTCAAAGGTACATTTGGAAAGCTTGGCGTAGAGATGATTCTCTTGTAAACGGTGTAGCACCTCTTTGACTTGAGTCCTGTGTTCGACAAGATTCTTGGAAAAAATCAGTATGTCGTCCAGATATACCACAACGCTCTGATACAGCATATCACGAAAGATTTCGTTGACGAATCCCTGGAAAACCGCGGGAGCATTACTAAGACCAAACGGCATCACCAAGTATTCGTAATGCCCATCTCGGGTATTAAAGGCAGTCTTCCATTCATCCCCCTCTCGGATGCGTATAAGATTATAAGCTCCTCTCAAGTCGAGTTTTGAAAAAATGCGGGCACCACGAACCCTATCAAATAACTCTGTGATTAGTGGCAAGGGGTATTTATTCTTAATAGTAATGTCGTTTAGGCCGCGGTAGTCGATGCATGGTCTCAACCCCCCGTCCTTTTTCTTCACGAAAAAGAAGCCTGCACCAGCAGGGGAGGAAGAGGGGCGAATGAATCCCTTGAGCATATTGGACTTAATATACTCCGACATGGCTTGAGTCTCGGGAAGAGACAGAGGATATGTGCGACCACGAGGTGGCGTCTTCCCTGGGACAAGGTCAATAGGGCAGTCCCAAGGCCTGTGAGGTGGTAACAGGTCAGCAGCTTGTTCCGAAAATACGTCCTTGTACCCTTGATATGCCTCCGGAATGTGCTCTTCATCCGTTTTGGAGGTAACACGGAGCGGACAAACAGGAGTAAGACAATTAGTGTGACAAAAGGAACTCCAGGACAGAATTTGTGACGACTTCCAATCGATGTGGGGGTTATGACTTTTCAGCCAAGGCATTCCAAGAACCAGATCATGGGGCATTTCTGGGATTACCAAGAGTTCCAAATCTTCCTGATGTAGAGCCCCGACCCGCAGCTTAACTGGCCCCGTGCGCCACATTATGAGACCTTTGGAAATTCTAGTCCCGTTGATAGCCGTCAGTGAAATTGGCCGCTCGATAGGCCGTAACTTTAAACCCAAACTTTGGGCACAGAAGGAAGAAACGAAGTTCCCTGCAGCTCCGGAATCCAATAGGGCTTCACAAGACCTGGAGACTGAATTGGAGACTAGAGTTACTGGAAGCAAGCAGTCCGAAGTTGGAGAAGCTTTTGTCGTAACTCCCAGCTTGACTCCTCCGGAACAAGCTAGGTCTGCCCGTTTCCCGGACGGACTTTACAAGATTTAAGAAAATGATCTGCGGCTCCACAGTAAAGGCAGAGTTTACCCTCACGACGACGCTGTCGTTCTTCCGGAGACAGTCGGGAGCGGTTAATTTGCATGGGCTCATCTGAGCTAGGTGAGGCCACCGGCCTAGGAGTAGGATTCCGGAACCTGGAACGATCCGAACGGTTACGTTCTCTTCCACGCTCCTGCATCCGAAGATCCACCTTGACGCAAAGGGAAATCAAATCTTCTAATGGATCCGGCAGATCTCTAGTAACCAGCTCGTCTTTCAGCCGGTCGGAAAGACCGTTCCAGAAGGCAGCTCTCAGGGCATCATTATTCCAGCGTAGTTCGGAAGCAATGGTCTGGAAATGAACCACGTACTGGCCCACGGAACGGGCGCCCTGCCGAACACGGAGCAAATCGGAAGAAGCAGTGGTCATTCTGCCGGGCTCGTCGAAAATCCTTCGAAAGGACGAGATGAAGTTGGTGTAGTTGGAAACCATGGGATCAGATCGTTCCCATAATGGAGACACCCAATCCAAAGCAGAACCTTCCAACAGAGAAATAATATATGCTACCTTGGACCGGTCTGTAGGAAAGTTGTGTGCAAGTAGCTCGAAATGTACCTCGCACTGGTTCAAGAAACCACGACAATTTTTGGGATTCCCATTATAGCGGGACGGAGTAGGCAACTGAAGGCGTGGAGTGACACCGGCCGATGGTTGAACATTGCTGGCAACGGCAACTGGTGCGACTGCTGGAACAGGAGCCGGAATTACTGAGGCCAGAGACGCCTGAATCTGATCCAGACGCCCGGACAACTGCTGGAGGTACTGCATCACCTGACCTTGTGCTGCTTCCTGACTTTGCACTCGAGAAGCCAGGTTCTGGATGGCACTAGAGTCCGTGTTCCGATCCCCCGAGTCCATGAGGCCTGAGTATACTATCACTGACCTGGTTTGGGAGTGTTGTGGACTCGGGGCTTCTTCCGATGACCGGGAAGAGGAACCGCCACTGGGTCGTAGTAGAGATGGCCGGATGTAGGTCTTCCTCATGCAGAACTAAGACGGCAGGCGGGAGGCCCAGAGGAATTCTTGTAGGTCTCCTGTAAGACAAGACTTGTAGAAATAATGAAGGCTGGGGTACTGAGATATTGGAGACACTGTGGTATTGAAGGCACTGAGGTACTGGGAGTACAGGGAGTGCTGGGAGACCCTTGGAGGCACGGAGGTGTTTGGAGGCACGGAGGTGCTTGGAGGCACGGAGGTGTTTGGAGACACCGAGGTGTTTGGAGGGACGAGGTGCTTGGAGGCACGAGGTGCTTGGAGACACGGAGGTAACTGGAGGCACGGAGGTGCTTTGAGGCGCGGAGGTGCTTGGAGGCACGAGGTGCTTGGAGGCACGAGGTGCTTGGAGGCACGGAGGTGCTTGGAGGCACGGAGGTAACTGGAGGCACGGAGGTGCTTGAGGCGCGGAGGTGCTTGGAGGCACGAGGTGCTTGGAGGCACGAGGTGCTTGGAGGCACGGAGGTGCTTGGAGGCACGGAGGTGCTTGGAGGCACGGAGGTGCTTGGAGGCACGAGGTGCTTGGAGACACGGAGGTAACTGGAGGCACGGAGGTGCTTGTAGGCACAGGATGCTTGGAAGCACAGGTTGCTTGTAGGCACAGGATGCTTGGAAGCACAGGATGCTTGCAGGGACAGGATGCTTGGAAGCACAGGATGCTTGCAGGGACGAGGGAGCTCTGGATCATAGCTTCCACAGGAGAAACGAAGATACTCAGGCATCGGATCTCTGCCTGGTATCTGATTTTAAATTCCCCGCCCTAGCCTGATTGGCGGAGCAGGCAGGTGACGTCAGACCTGCTCCGCCTCCTTGCCCTTGCTTGTGATGGCGGCGCCCTTGCTTCCGGGAAGCCGCCGGAGAGCAGCGCCGACCCGCCGCTGAAGCCGGAGACTGACAGGGGAAGAGAGGCGCCGGGCAGACCAGGCCACCCGCAGGGACAAGCGCGGTCGCCGCTGCCCGAGGTTCGTGACAGTGTACACCAAAGCAGAAACTTGTAGCATGAAACTCACCGGCAATGAGGTGCAGGGCTGGCTGCTTTTTAACAAGTGTAGGGACCAGTGGGAGAGAGCCAGACAGACCAGCTCACCCTAATGACAGTAGCAGATGACCCTGGCTGGACCCCTTTACTTACAGTAGTACACACCCACCTAACATCTCAGCGCCTATGGAGAGAGTGCATGTCTGGGTGCTGCTGGGACTGAGTATTGGTAGTGACATAGCCAAAACTGTTTCCTGTGTTAAAGATGATATAGTCTAATTAGTAACTTATACTATGTTTGCATTGTGTGCTTCAGGACATTGGGAAGTTATAAGGCAAAGACAATGACTGATGGACATAGCAAAACAGATATACTGTAGCAACCAAGAGCCATTTAGTCAGAAACTCAGAGGTCTGCAGCGGGCAGTCATTCGTCATAAGGTCAAAGTGAAACTGGTTATCAGGCAGGAGTCTATACTGGTTGATATGACCTAGTGGTGTAGACCATAGGTGGTTTGCAATAAGCAACAGCAGAATATGAATTGACATTAGGCAATACAGTAATCATTAACCAGGCTTGTAGGTTTATTAGGAACAGTGGTACCAGCTGTATATGCACATGATGTTGGATACACACAACAGTGGTGATATCAGCAGTATGGCAGGTAATATAGCGGTATGTGGTCTCACCTCTAAGGAGCTAAGTACTGTTGCACTCAACACATTGGGGTCGCGCCTGTATAGTGACTTAATACCGTTGTGGTCACTGCGCTAGTGAAAGAGAAAGAAGACAGCGTAGACGCACACTCGTCTCCAACAATAATTGGGACCAAATTTAGTATGCAGCAGTTTTGGACGCTAGATTTAAAGGCACAATTATATTCACTAAAAAAAACAGGTGTGTTTTGTATTAAATATAATTGCCCCTTTAAATCCAGCTGCCAGAATTGCTGAAGACTTGGTGGCTTTAAAAAAAAACTGCATAGTAAATCTAGCCTCCGGAAACAATGCAATCAGGACACTTACTGTACACTTCAACTTGGGGGTTTATTTATACCCCTTTTCCACCAACATCCCGAGTCTGACCCGGGATTTGGAAAATGGATCCAATCCGGGTCAGACCCGAGATAGACCCCGTCCCCACTACGGCTCCGACCTGGATTAGTCCCGGGTTGGCGACATATGGGTGCAGTCCATACTTACTGACTTGGCTGTCCCCTTCTCTGGGAGCGAGCAGCTCGGTCGGCGCATAGGAGGTGTGGCCAGCCAACCCCTATTCCACAGTGTCGATAAATTAGAAACTGTGTAGCGGGGGGCGGGGCTGTGATGATGCGATTCACCGCAAATCGCATCATCAGGTCCTCCGGACCACCCACTTGCACTCTATTGTTGGGCGGCCGAGGGGGGAAGTGGGGGCTGTAGCAGGTATGTGGCAGCCTTGCCTGTATTTCTGGGCGGCAGGAGCGCCACCTGATTTTTAGGAGCTTCCCGGCCATTCCGGGAGTGTAGGCAAGTATGGTGCAGTCTCTCTTATGCCAGCACTTTGAGATTACCTAATTTCCAAGCACTGGGAAATTCATCTTTAACCATCCTGTAAGCGGGGCCCGGGGTGTATGGCCCGGATTACCCGTTTACACTGAGCCTTACTCGAGTTTTTCTCTGGGATCAGCCATGGTACCTACCCAGGAAGGATTATAGAAGTGGAGATGTTGCACATACAAACCAGATTCTACTTATTTATCTAACACCTTCTAAGATGGTAATGGCTAGAATCTGAATGGTTGCGAAGGGCATCTCTACTTCTATAAACCCACACTATAGTAAATATACCTCCAAGAATACACAGAGTTGCTGGTTCTATAAGCTGCAAGCACATCTGGAAACCCTTGCCTGTTTTCTGGATGTACCTCTTGGTACGTGAGCACAACAATCGTAGTTTCCCTGCCCTAATATCCCCCATAGTAATAGCTCAGAACATCGTTGCTAATTGATTCTGACTCCTCAGTATTGTCTTTAAGATGTATGCCTGTGGGTCTCTGCCAGGACTAGATGGAAAGGTACAAAATGTGCATGATATAAGCTTACAATATGCAAATAACCAAACTGACAAAGGTGTAATACATTACTGAACAGAAGCGTTGTGTGACTCAGGGCCATGCTCCGAAGATATATCATCTGCAGACAAGCGTGGACAGTGCAGTGTTTATTGTAGCATTACTGAGTTTATCCATCAGCTCACCCCAATCCACCAACAATCAGATTGGTACGCAGGAGTGTGAGGTCTCACCTTGCTTTTTCCTTACTTTTGTTCTGCAAATAGTGGTTAATGGAAAGCATCAAATCTTGCTTCACTGGACTTCACACAAATATTTATTCCAACTAACCAATGTTCCATTGTATGCCTTCTGTTCCAATAAACTAGGAACTACAGGTGGATGGTTCATGAGAGTGATAGCTAGAAGACAAATAGCATGGAGGGGATGATTGTGAGAAATAACAAATATATTTGGGATGCGGTCAAGGTGCCGCCGGCCGGAATCCCGGCGGTCGAAATACAGACGCCGGAATCCTGACCGCCACAATCCCGACATATTCTCCCTCCGTGGGTGTCCACGACACCCATAGAGGGAGAATATAATAGTGTGCCGAGCGTAGCGAGGCACCGTGCCCGCAGCGTGGCGAGCGAAGCGAGCCCGCAAGGGGCTGCGTTCCGCTCGCCACCCCTGTCGCGATTGTGTGGTCGGGATTCCGGCGTCGGTATTTCGACCGTCGGGATTCCGGCCGGCGGCATTTAGTACTGATCCCATATATTTTATATGAAATACTGTACATGCACATTACAAGAATATTACCAGTCATTACATAGCAATGCAAGGCCTCGTGTCCTCTTGTTGCATGGTTTCTACCAGTGAGGTGCGCAGGTGAGCCTTTCCTGTCATACTCCAGGTTGGTTTTGGATTGTAAATGATTTCCGCTATTAAAAAAAAGTAGGAGTTTGGCCGGAATCTCAAATCTCTGTCCGTCTTGCACTGCATTACATATGGCCCATGGTGAGTAAATCTGGCTCTGGTACTAGCCTGTGTCTCACCGCACGTCACTGGTTTCTACAGGTCCCAGAAATCAAAGGTGAGTTCTAATGTCTGCACTAAGTAGGAATGCTTTATACCTTATCACTCGAACATTTGTCTAAAGAATATATAGAAGATTACATCAGAACTTACCCTCTTTATAATTATTTACAGAATTGTAATAATAGGATTTTGGTTACCTACCGGTAAAACCTTTTCTCGTAGTCCGTGGAGGATGCTGGGGTCCATATTAGTACCATGGGGTATAGACGGGTCCACCAGGAACCATTGGCACTTTAAGAGTTTAATAGTGTGGGCTGGTGTGGCTGGCTCCTCCCTCTATGCCCCTCCTACCAGACTCAGTCTAGAAACTGTGCCCGAGGAGACGACATACTTCGAGAGAAGGAATAACACAGATAGTGGCGAGATTCATACCAGCTCACAGAATCCGGCCAACATGCCGGAACAACTTCAGCAACAGCTAAAACAGTAAATAACGCAGAACTTACCTATGAACCAGGTAACACTGAACCATAAAACCAATGCAGGAAAATAAAGCGCTGGTCGGGTGCCCAGCATCCTCTACGGACTACGAGAAAAGGATTTACCGGTAGGTAACCAAAATCCTATTTTCTCTTACATCCTAGAGGATTCTGGGGTCCATATTAGTACCATGGGGATGTACCAAAGCTCCCAGTACGGGAGGGAGAGCGCGGAGGCTCCTGCAACACTGCTTGACAAAACTTGAGGTCATCAGCGGCCAAAGTATCGAACTTGTAAAACTTGGCAAACGTGTTCGACCCAGACCAAGTAGCTGCTCGGCAGAGTTGTACCGCCGAGACACCCCGGGCAGCCGCCCAGGATGAGCCCACCTTACGAGTAGAGTGGGCCTTTGCCGATTTCGGACATGGCAATCCTGACGTGGAATAAGCATGCTGGATAGTGAACCTGATCCAGCGTGAAATCGACTGCTTAGAAGCAGGACATCCAATTTTTTTTGATCATAGAGGACAAACGGAGTCACTTTTCCTGTAACGAACCATCCTTGTCACGTAAATCTTCAAAGTCCTCACTACATCCAAGGCCTTTGAAGTAAGTGAGGTGTCAGTAGCCACTGGCACCACAATAGGTTGGTTGATATGGAAAGCCGAAAAAACCTTAGGCAGGAACTGGAAATGAGTCCTAAGTTCCGCCCTGTCTTCATGGAAGATCAGATAGGGGCTTTTACAAGATAAAGCCCCCAATTCCGACACACGTCGGGCTGAAGCCAAGGCCAACAAGGTGACCGCCTTCCATGGGAGAAACTTGAGATCAGCCTCCTGTGGAGGCTCAAACCAAGCAGATTGCACTGCAACACCACATCAAAATCCCATGGAGCCGTAGGCGCCACAAAGGGAGGCTGGATATGCAGAACCCCTTTCAAAAAGGTCTGAACTTCAGGAAGAGCAGCCAATTGTTTTTGGAAGAAGATGGACAAAGCAGAAATCTGGACCTTGATGGAGCCCAGCCTCTGTCCCACATCCACCACTGCTTGCAGGAAAAGGAGAAAACGTCCAAGTTAAACTCCACCACCAGAAACTTTTTGGCCTCACACCAACAAACATATTTCTTCCAAATGCGATGGTAATGCTTAGATGTTACCCCTTTCCTAGCCTGTATCAGGGTAGGAATGACTTCACTCGGAATACCTTTCCGAGCTAATATCTGGCTTTTAACTGCCATGCCATCAAACGCAGCCACGGTAAGTCTTGAACGGCCCCTGCAGTAGCAGATCCTCCCGAAGAGGTAAGGGCCGTGGATCTTCTAGTAGAAGATCCAGCAGATCCGCGTACCCAGCCCTCCTTGGACAGTCCGGAGCAATGAGGATTGCCAGAACCTTTGCTCTTCTTACCAGCTGAAGGACCTTTGGAATCAGAGGAAGTGGAGGGAACACATACACTGACCTGAACACCCACGGTGTTACCAGTGCGTCCACCGCCACTGCCTGAGGATCTCTCAACCTGGAACAGTACCTCCCCAGCTTCTTGTTGAGGCGGGAGGCCATCATGTCTATGTGAGAAACCCCCCACCAACCGGTGACCTCCTCGAACACCTCCGGGTGGAGACCCCACTCCCCTGGATGGAGATTGTGTGTCTGCTGAGGAAGTCTGCGACCCAGTTGTCTACTCCCGGAATGAAGATTGCTGACAACGCCACCGCGTGCCTTTCTGCCCAGAGGAGTATTCTTGACACCTCTGACATAGCAGCTCTGCTCTTTGTTCCGCCTTGTCGGTTTATGTAGGCCACCATGGTCACGTTGTCCGACTGCACCTGAACAGCCCGATCCTTTAGAAGGTGTGCTGCTTGCAGAAGGGCGTTGTACACGGCCCTTAGTTCCAGGATGTTTATTGGTAGAGGAGATTCTTGATTCAACCACCTTCATTGAAAGGTGTCCCCCAGAGCGACTGCTCCCCAACCTCTTAGACTTGCATCTGTGGTCAAAAGGATTCAGTCCTGAATTCCGAACCTTCGGCCTTCCAGAAGGTGCGGAAGTTGTAGCCACCAGAGGAGTGAAATCCTGGCTTTCAGAGACAGACGTATCCTCTTGTGCATGTGTAGGTGAGAGCCCGACCACTGGTCCAATAGGTCCAGCTGAAAAGGACGAGCATGAAACCTGCCGTATTCAGAGCCTCGTAGGCGGCAACGATCTTCCCCAGAAGGCAGATGCATTGAAGAACCGAAACCCGGGTAGGCTTTAAGACTTCCCGAACCATTGGCTGAATCACCAGTGCCTTCTCCACTGGGAGAAAAACCCTCTGCATCTCCGTGTCGAGGATCATTCCCAGGAAAGACAGCCGCCTTGTCGGCTCAAGATGAGACCTTGGAAGATTCAGGATCCAACCATGCTTCCGGAGCAGCTGTGTCGAGAGCGCGATGGATCGCAACAACTTCTCCCTGGACGACGCCTTGATCAGGAGATCATCCAGATATGGAATTATGTTCACCCCCTGTTTGCGGAGGAGAACCATCATCTCCGCCATCACCTTGGTGAAGATCCTTGGTGCTGTGGAGAGGCCAAACGGCAGCGCCTGGAACTGATAGTGATCGTCCAACAGTGCAAACCTGAGGTATGCCTGATGCGGCGTCCAAATGGGAATGTGGAGGTAAGCATCCTTGATGTCCAGAGACACCAGGAACTCCCCCTCTGTCAGTCCTGAGACGACAGCTCTCAGAGATTCCATCTTGAATTTGAACTCCCTGAGATAAGGGTTCAAAGACTTTAGGTTTAGAATAGGCCGTACCGAACCATCCGGTTTCGGTACCACGAAAAGGTTCGAATAATAACCCTTGTTCCACTGTTGAGGTGGAACCGGAACAATTACCTCCGACACCACCAATTTCCTGATGGCATTCAGAAGAACTGTTCTGTCTGCCAGCAGCGCCGGCAAGCCTGACTTGAAGAAACGGTGAGGCGGGGGATCTTGAAACTCCAGTTTACCCCCTGGACACTATATCCAGGACACAGGGATCCAGACCAGACGACACCCAGACGTTGCTGAACTGTCGGAGTCTCGCCCCCACCTGACCTTCCTCCAGGCCAAGCTGTCCACCGTCATGCGGAGGACTTGCTTGTATTAGAAGTGGGCTTCTGGGCTTGGGAACCTGCGGGAGCAGGTTTCTTTGCCTTTGGCTCGACCACCTCTGAAGAAGGTATTCGAAGGCTTGCCCTTTCTAGACTTCGCGGGCCGAAAGGACTGTGACGTGGCAGGTGTAAAAGGCTTCTTTGTAGCCGGTGCAGCCGAGGGGAGAAAAGGAGACTTACCCGAGGTAGCCGTGGCAATCCACGCATCCAGCGCCTCCCCAAAGAGAGCCTGACCTTTATACGGCAGGCCCTCCACACTTTTCTTAGATTCCGCGTCCGCAGACCTGTTGCGCAGCCAGAGACACCTACGAGCCGAGACGGACATGGAGGAGATCCCAGCCGCCATGGAACCCAGGTCCTTCATGGAATCCACCAGGAACCCTGCAGAATCCTGAATATTACGTAAAAATAAATCAACATCACCTTTATCCAGCATAGTTGATTCCTCCTGTAGAGTGATTGACCACCTGGCAATAGCTTTTGCAATCCAAGCACAGGCTATCGTAGGCCGCAATATAGCCCCAGAAGCCGTGTAAATGGATTTTAGCGTAGCGTCCACCTTGCGATCTGCCGGGTCCTTCAACGCAGTGGACCCCGGGACTGGTAACACAGCCTGTTTTGACAGCCTGGAGACAGAGGCGTCGACTATCGGTGGGGACTCCCATCTCTTTCTATCTTCTTCAGGGAAAGGAAAAGCAACCAAGACTCTCTTAGGAACCTTGAATTTCTTTTCCGGAGTTCCCCAGGCCTTTTCAAAGATAGCATTCAATTCTTTGGACGCCGGGAAGGTGAGGGGGGGCTTCTTATTATCCGTAAAGAAGGCCTCCTCCACCTGTTCCTGAGCTGTGTCCGAAATGTGTAAAACATCTTTTACAGCCTCAATCATCAACTGCACCCCCTTAGCAAGTGATGCTGACCCCCTCAATACATCCCCATCACTGTCAGCCGTGTCAGAGTTGGTGTCCGTGTCATCCTGCAGAATTGCAAGTGCACGTTTATGAGAATGTACCGCAGGGGACCCTGAGGAGGCAGTAACAGACCATACAACCATCGAGGACTGAAGGACCTAAGTGGCATGCTCGATCCTAGCAACCCTATCAGAAATCTGAGAAATAGTCCCCCTCAAAGAGACCAACCATTCTGGCTCACTAAGCAGGATCTGTGCTAAAACAGTGCAGTCCTGATTGCATGGTATGGAGTCTTCCTGGGAAGACAAATCCTCTGCAGCATATGAAACAGTGTCCCTAGACATGTTGTCACACACACCAAACACCCCCCAACCACACAGGGTACTGGCAGATAGAGTCCCCCCCCCCCAAGAATGGCAGAGAGACACAGAGATTGGAGCCAACCCACACACAGCGCTATTTGAGTATAGGGAGACCCTAAACTCGCGCTGACTGTGTCCCTTAATAGGTGACACAGTCTTAACACCATCTCCCCCCCCCCCCCTTCTACAACCCCCTGGTGCCATACAGATAGCTGGAGTTGTGCAGGAGGGACCTGGCATCCACTGGCAGTGAGCTGCAGGCTGGAAAATGGCGCTAAATGCTGCTGGGTCCGCTCTGAGGAGAAGCTCCGCCCCCTCAATGGCGCTGTCTTCCCGCTCTGTACAGATTATACTGGCCGGAGGTGTTAATGCTGGCTTGGATCCTTAGACCCCGACAGGCTGTTCTTGGTCAGTTTTGGATCCGGAGCTGGCCCAGGGCGCCCCCCCACCCCAGCGCCGCACCGCAGTACCGCTGAGCCTTCCCGCTCCTACCCATAGCTGCCTTCTTCACACTGTCCCCCCGCTTGAGAGGGGGGACAGTGACTCACTCGTCTATTTTCAGCTTTCTGAGGGGGTGGCGGCTGGCTGCCGGGGCGAGCGTTCCCCTGCGGCGGGGCACGATCAGATCCCTCTGGAGCTTCACGTCCATTCAGCGGGAGCAGTGGCTCAAGACCCCGCGGGGCGGACACTGCTTTCCCCCCTCAGTCCCACGCTGCAGGAAGGCTGTCGCCAGCAGCCTCCCTGTAAAAAAAATAAACTCTGAAAAAAAGAAATTAAACTTTCTCTTACATCCTAGAGGATGCTGGGGACTCCGTAAGGACCATGGGGATAGACGGGCTCCGCAGGAGACATGGGCACTTTAAGAAAGACTATAGGTATGGGTGTGCACTGGCTCCTCCCTCTATGCCCCTCCTCCAGACCTCAGTTTACTACTGTGCCCAGAGGAGACTGGGTGCATTACAGGGAGCTCTCCTGAGTTTCCTGGAAGAAAGTATATTTGTTAGGTTTTTTATTTTCAGGGAGCCTGCTGGCAACAGACTCCCTGCATTGAGGGACTGAGGGGAGAGAAACAGACCTACTTTAATGCTAGGCTCAGTTTCTTAGGCTACTGGACACCATTAGCTCCAGAGGGATCGGTACGCAGGTCTCACCATCGCAGTCCGTCCCAGAGCCGCGCCGCTGTCCTCCTCGCAGAGCCGGAAGATAGAAGCCGGGTGAGTATGAGAAGAAAGAAGACTTCAGAGGTGGCAGAAGACTTCAGATCTTCACTGAGGTAATGCACAGCATTAACGCTGTGCGCCATTGCTCCCACACAGCACACACAAACGGCAGTCACTGTAAGGGTGCAGGGCGCAGGGGGGGGGCACCCTGGGCAGCAATAAACCTTGTATTCTGGCAAAAGTATATATATACAGCTGGGCACTGTATATATAAAGAGCCCCAGCCAGGTTTTTAGATATTTGAGCGGGACAGAAGCCCGCCGCCGAGGGGGCGGGGCTTCTTCCTCAGCACTCACCAGCGCCATTTTTCTCCACAGCACAGCGCTGAGAGGAAGCTCCCCGGACTCTCCCCTGCTTATCCACGGTGAAAGAGGGTATTAAAGAAGGGGGGGGGGTACATATTTGGCGCAAAATACATACAGCACTATCTAGGTAAACATATTGTGTGTGTTTTTTCCTGGGTCATATAGCGCTAGGTGTGTGCTTGCATACTCTCTCTCTGTCTCTCCAAAGGGCCTTGTGGGGGAACTGTCTTCAGATGAGAGGATTCCCTGAGCGTGTGGTGTGTCGGTACGAGTGTGTCGACATGTCTGAGATAGAAGGCTTCCCTAGGGAGGAGGAGCAAATGAATGTGGTGTCTCCGTCGACAACGCCGACACCTGACTGGATGGATATGTGGAATGTTTTAAGTGCTAATGTAAATTTATTGCACAAAAGATTAGACAAAGCGGAAGCTAGGGAACAGCCAGGGAGTCAACCCATGTCTGTCCCTATGTCGCAGGGACCTTCGGGATCTCAAAAGCGCCCACTATCCCAAATAGTAGACACAGATACCGACACGGATTCTGACTCCAGTGTCGACTACGATGATGCAAAGTTACAGCCAAAAGTGGCTAAATGTATTCGATATATGATTATTGCAATAAAAGATGTTTTGCATATCACAGAGGAACCCCCTGTCCCTGACACGAGGGTACACATGTATAAGGGAAAGAAACCTGAGGTAACCTTTCCTGCCTCACATGAGCTGAACGAGTTATGTGAAAAAGCTTGGGAATCTGCGGACAAAAAACTGCAGATTCCCAAAAGGATTCTTATGGCGTAACCTTTCCCGCCGACGGACATGATACGGTGGGAATCCTCCCCTAGGGTGGACAAAGCGTTGACACGCTTATCCAAAAAGGTAGCGCTGCCATCCCAAGATACAGCTACCCTTAGGGATCCTGCTGATCGCAATCAGGAGGTTACCTTGAAGTCCATTTACACACATTTGGGTACCTTACTCAGGCGGCTATTGCGTCGGCTTGGGTGTGTAGCGTGGTAGCAGCATGGACAGATACCTTATCAGCGGAAATTGAAACCCTGGATAAGGATACCATCTTATTGACCCTAGGACATATAAAAGATGCCGTCTTATATATGAGAGATGCTCAAAGAGACATTGGTCTACTGGGTTCTAGAATCAACGCTAAGTTTCTGCTAGACAAGTCCTATGGACCCGGCAGTGGAGAGGCATATGGAGGTTTTACCTTACAAGGGGGAGGAATTGTTTGGGGAAGGTCTCTCGGACCTGGTCTCCACAGCTACAGCTGGTAAATCAAATTTTTTGCCTTATATTCCCTCACAGCCTAAGAAAGCACCACATTATCAAATGCAGTCCTTTCGGTCACAAAGAAACAAGAGAGTACGAGGTGCGTCCTTTCTTGCCAGAGGTAAGGGCAGAGGGAAAAAGCTGCACAACACAGCTAGTTCCCAGGAACAGAAGTCCTCCCCGGCCTCTACAAAATCCACCGCATGACGCTGGGGCTCCGCTAAGGGAGTCAGCCCCAGTGGGGGCACGTCTTCGAATTTTCAGTCACATCTGGGTTCACTCACAGGTGGATCCCTGGGCAATAGAAATTGTTTCTCAGGGTTACAAGCTGGAATTCGAAGAGGTGCCTCCTCGCCGGTTTTTCAAATCGGCCATGCCGACTTCTCCCCCAGAACGGGAGATAGTGTTAAATGCAATTCACAAATTGTATCTTCAACAGGTGGTGGTCAAGGTTCCCCTACTTCAACAAGGGAGGGGATATTACTCAACCCTGTTTGTAGTCCCGAAACCGGACGGTTCGGTCAGACCCATTCTAAATTTAAAATCCCTGAACCTATGCTTGAAAAGGTTCAAATTCAAGATGGAATCGCTCAGGGCGGTCATCGCCAGCCTGGAAGGGGGGGATTTTATGGTACCTCTGGACATAAAGGATGCATACCTTCATGTTCCCATATATCCACCTCATCAGGCGTACCTGAGATTTGCGGTACAGGATTGTCATTACCAATTTCAGACGTTGCCGTTTGGGCTTTCCACGGCCCGAGAATTTTCACCAAGGTAATGGCGGAAATTATGGTGCTCCTGCACAAGCAGGGAGTCACAATTATCCCGTACTTGGCCGATCTCCTCATAAAAGCGAGATCACGAGAGCAGTTACTAAACAGCGTGTCACTTTCACTGAAGGTGTTACAGCAACACGGCTGGATTCTCAATATCCTGACGTCGCAGCTGGTTCCCAAGACTCGTCTGACCTTCTTGGGCATGATTCTTGATACGGACCAGAAAAGGGCTTATCTTCCAATGGAAAAGGCTCAAGAACTCATGACTCTGGTCAGGAACCTATTGAAACCAAAACAGGTGTCAGTGCAACACTGCACTCGAGTCCTGGGAAAGATGGTGGCATCTTACGAGGCCATTCCATTCGGCAGGTTCCATGCGAGGACCTTCCAATGGGACCTACTGGACAAGTGGTCCGGGTCACATCTACAGATTCATCAGTTGATCACCCTGTCCCCCAGGGCCAGGGTATCTCTCCTGTGGTGGCTGCAGAGTGCTCACCTTCTAGAGGGTCACAGGTTCAGCATTCAGGACTGAGTTCTGGTGACCACGGACGCGAGCCTCCGAGGTTGGGGAGCAGTCACAGACATTTGTTTTCACATCAACGTCCTGGAGCTGAGGGCCATATACAACGCCCTTCGTCAAGCGGAGACCTTGCTTCGCGACTTACCAGTTCTGATCCAGTCAGACAACATCACCGCAGTGGCTCATGTAAACCGCCAGGGCTGCACAAGGAGCAAAGTGGCAATGGCGGAAGCCACCAGGATTCTTCGCTGGGCGGAAAATCATGTAAGCGCATTGTCAGCAGTGTTCATTCCGGGAGTGGACAACTGGGAAGCAGACTTCCTCAGCAGACACGACTTGCATCTAGGAGAGTGGGGACTTCATCAGGAAGTCTTCGCACAGATTGCAAGCCAGTGGGGACTGCCCCAGATAGACATGATGGCGTCCCGCCTCAACAAAAAGCTGCAGAGGTATTGCGCCAGGTCAAGAGACCCTCAGGCGGTAGCTGTGGACGCCCTAGTAACACCGTGGGTGTTCCAGTCGGTCTATGTGTTTCCTCCACTTCCTCTCATCCCAAAGGTGTTGAGAATAATAAGAAAAAGAGGAGTACAGACAATTCTCATCGTTCCAGATTGGCCACGAAGGGCCTGGTATCCGGATCTGCAGGAGGTGCTCACAGAAGATCCGTGGCCTCTTCCTCTAAGACAGGACCTGTTTTAACAGGGTCCCTGTCTGTTCCAAGACTTACCGTGGCTGCGTTTGATGGCATGGTGGTTGAACGCCGGATCCTAGCGGAAAAGGGCATTCCTGCTGAGGTCATTCCTACTCTGATAAAGGCTAGGAAGGATGTGACAGCTAAACATTATCACCGTATATGGCGAAAATATGTGTCTTTGTCACGATCCTGACTGTAGTTCTCGTATTTGGTGACTTACCCCTGCCATCTGTCCTGGATCCTGTGCCTTTTTGCTCACTGAGATAAACAGCTTGTCAGCACCAGGGCCAATATTTACTAAAAAATCGAGTTTGTCCAATTTGTGTATTTTTTTCTAAGTCCCAACACGGGAATTCACTAAGCACCAATCTCGGCAGTGGTTTGAATGACAAAGTTCAGATATACGAATGAATAGACCATCGGTCAAACGCGGCTGTTATTTCATACAACACGGGCATTCACTATTCATTCGTATTTTGGTGTTAGTCTCTGAGTGCTCAATTGCGGTCGTATTTTTTTGTGAATCGTTAAAAAAAGCGGCAAAAAAATAGACCTGCTTTTTTCAGCCGTGTTTACATGTGTTGACACTTACAAATCATTCACACCTGACTTATCATGCCTATAAAAGGGACACAAACTTGTCTCATCCAAAATAATTTATTGCCTTATGTTTGGTGGAGTAAATTTGGAGTTTTAAAAGTCAATACACATTTTTCAACATATATCCATTATTACACACATTAGTGTTAAAAGTTTAAATCTTTTTCATTTTGTGGGTTGTGCCTCAGGTTTTTAAATAGGATTACTCATTTTTTACACACACAAACATGCCACAACAATAATGTCATTCATTTTGGTTATTAAAATTTAAAAATTTACACAAACATATGAGGACACTTTTACACAACTCTATTGTGTTTTTCTTGTAAAGTCGTCAACAGAAGAAATGTAAACCAGTTTTAATTCGCATTGTAAGTTGCATTGGTCATGGATGATTATTGTGTCTGCAGGATCTGAGATTGATTGGAATCTAGAAAGAGTAATGATTAGAAAAAAATCAAGTGGTCTGTTTACTTCCTGCTAAAGACATTCTGGCTGGCTGCTAATTATTGTGTCTGCAGGATCTGAGATTGATTGGAATCTAGAAAGAGTAATAATTAGAAAAAAATCAAGTGGTCTGTTTACTTCCTGCTAACATCTATGTGCAGCTCAAACATTTCCCTCCTCCAAAAACATTCAAAGATGGTAAAGAATAAATGTGCGTACAAATTTCCTGTTGTTTGTACCACTTATAATTAATGATGTTGTACAAATTGTCAAGGAGCTAAGTGTTATATCTATTTTGACAAAAATACACTTACTAAGTATTTTGATTTACTTCTCTGAAATTTAAATTGTGAGGTTTATTTTTTAAATTTTTTTTGTTGGCTGCTTGTCTTGCCCTTTGCCTTTAGCACTGTCATGTTGGCGTGCTCTGGTGAAGCGTCTTGGTGGTGATGACACTGGCGTGATATTTGGAGTAGTCGTACCAGAACTGCTGCTTGTTTGCTGTTGGTGCATGGATCTGAGTGTTTTATTGAGGTTAATGAGGGTGGCATTAAGTTCACGTGTAGCAGCATTTTGATTGTCTACAATTCGGAATAAAGTTTCATTTATCTTTTGATTGTTTTGAAAAATGTTCATATAGCTTTGCTGTTGTCTGTGCTCTTCTTCCATTATGCGCTGTAAGTTGCCCATGACCTGTGTAATGTCTGCACGCATGAGTTCCATGGTATTGCCAATTCTCATGGTTTGTTCATTTTGTCTACTCATATTTCTGTTTAATCTTCTGAGGTGACATGGTAGGCTTGCAAACATTTGTGTCTGCCTACGCAGGCAATCTTCATTAGTGGCCTGCTGTCTAGCCCAAATGTTCCAAAACACTTGATCAGGGCCTTGTGTTACTGGTGTTGTTGGGCTGTGTTGTAGTGGTGGTGGTGTGCTTTGCTGTGGTGGTGTACTCACAGGTGCTGGGTGGCTGATTCCTTGGCTTAATGGCTGCATTTCTAACATGATTGTCTCATCGATGTCACTGTGTTGCTGTTGTTGCGGAGGGATGCTGTTACCAGGACTAGAAGCTGTAATTGTAAAAAAATATCCGTTAGTTATCCATATGTTTGAAAAATTATAACAAATCAGTAAACATGGAACACATGTCATTGACTGTTGCTTTCAGATATCGTGCCTAGCAACATCATCACTCATAACGTAAAAACATACATATGCCTGTTTGTGGCTAATGTGTCTGGTTACATCATTGGGAAAGCAAACACATTATTTTTATTGTAGATCAGACATACTCCACCATAAAAACTCATTGTAATCCATAATGTGTTACCTTATAGTTTTTCAAAAACAAACATAGGAATGTGTTTATATGTATTTGGCAATGTTAGGTCAAACACACATGTGAAAATTTGTGAGACAACCTTACTATTTCACAAAATTACACATGAGTTTCTGTTGCAGCATCTTACACACAATGTGCTACTGTATGGCTGAAGTGGACATACATATATTTACAGGATGTGGACAAGGCCATTTTGCTAGGATTCCATTTCATGTTTTATTGACTTCGGTAATTATATCATATTTTGATGTGTTTTAACTTTATGCGTTTAAGTGAAAGTTTGATTACGATCTGAAATGTATTAAAAAAAATTCAGTTTGATACTCACAATCAAGATGAGGGGAGTGTGGTTCTCGTCTTGGAGGTGTTTAAAATTTGGAGCGGCGGGACCGAACATACTGTCGATAATCTTCGTGGTGGGGTAGCCTGCTGTGTTTGGCCCTGGACATCAGACCTTGCTTTCTTTGCTGCCACATGTTTTTTTTTTGGTGGTGTGTTACAGAAGTCCCACTTCTGCTGCTCCAGACTTCTTTTGATGGACCTGGTATTGAAAGTTAAATTTTGTTATGGCCATTCCTTTACAAACATACCTTATACTACAATGGACACTTTACCTGCTTCCGCAGCGTCATCATCATCAGATGTCATGGGAGTTACTGTAGGACGACCAGTACTTTTTCCAACACTGTAAAACCAAAATAAGAAATCATGTAATCATGCTATTGTTGATACATTCACCCATTATGCTTATAAACATTAATTCATTAAAAAATGCTTGTTTTTTTATTTAAAAAAAACATAAGGACCGTAAACCAAAAAACCACTACATAAAACAATAAAGATTGTCCAATAGCCATATGCACTATGGAAAGTGCAACACAGGAAAACATGTACAGGACACAGACATAGGACACAAGTTAAAATACATACACTAACAACCAAAAACACACACATCTTAATTTTGTAATGAAAGGAAAAATATTACATATGCAATATAGAAATTGCTCTGTGATGTGGCACTCCAAACACACATTACCACTATATGAGGCAACCAAAAATAAAACCACAAAAAAAAAATAATAATAATAGACTGCAGTGTTGTGTCAGGGTACAAATACAGACTCAAACTGAACAAACAAATAGTGGGTTTTTAAAAAAAATTATTACATTCAGTAATAATGACATTACACATGTAAGTGGTTTCCAAACCACTTTCCACTACTCCAGCCTCTAACATGACAACCACTGTTTTAGCAACATTGCACATGGATAACCTAAATATAAAACATGGGGGGTCATTCCGAGTTGTTTGCTCGGTAAATTTCTTCGCATCGCAGCGATTTTCCGCTTAGTGCGCATGCGCAATGTTCGCACTGCGACTGCGCCAAGTAAATTTGCTATGCAGTTAGGAATTTTACTCACGGTTTTTTCATCGTTCTGGTGATCGTAATGTGATTGACAGGAAGTGGGTGTTTCTGGGCGGAAACTGGCCGTTTTATGGGTGTGTGTGAAAAAACGCTACCGATTCTGGGAAAAACGCGGGAGTGGCTGGAGAAACGGAGGAGTGTCTGGGCGAACGCTGGGTGTGTTTGGGACGTCAAACCAGGAACGACAAGCACTGAACTGATCGCAGATGCCGAGTAAGTTTGAAGCTACTCAGAAACTGCTAAGAGGTGTGTAATCGCAATTTTGAGAATCTTTCGTTCGCAATTTTAAGATGCTAAGATTCACTCCCAGTAGGCAGCGGCTTAGCGTGTGTAAAGCTGCTAAAAAACAGCTTGCGAGCGAACAACTCGGAATGACCCCCATAGTCCAAATTAAAAACTTAAAAATGTGCAAAAGGAATACTTTATTGCTGGACAATTCAATGACACACCAAGTCCAAACTACACATGGAAAATATAGCGTAAAAAAACACATGACATACAATAAAGTAAGATGTTACATTGGCTTTTGTAGAAAACATTACCAAAAACAATGTATTTGCTGACACACACTTGAAGATGGGAGTAATATGCAACGTCACATGACACACATTTGAAAAAAATGAAAACAAAAAAAAAATACATAGAATGTTAATGCAAATACACGTGCTCACCATTCTTCCTGGGCCTATCTGAATCCCGGACATGGGTTGCAGAGACTACTTCAGGAGGTATTACACTCTGCATGGGCTCCTCATACTCCAGATATCTTGCAATATAGGGCTGCCCACCACCGGTTTTTCTAGCCGACTTCGCCTCCTTGGCCATTTTGGACTTGACACGTCGCTTTATGTCATAGTACCGTTTGCGGCACGTGTCCTCCGTCCGCTTGACCACCCCCTCACTATTGACAGCAGCAACAACTTTCGCCCACAACACCGTCTTCTTCCGTGTTGGCACCTTGGCGGACTCAGGCCCAAATAGCTGCCGCTGATACTTCATCAGTTCCCGCACCAATGCCACATTTTCTGCATAACTAAACTTGACATTCCACCCAGTCTTAGTAGTGGTGCGTGGCTGCGGAGCTCTCTGACTGTCACTATCACTGTCACTTGAGGCTGCTGCAGCAACCTTACCCACCTCCTCCACCTCACTAACCTCACTCACACTCACCTCCTCCACATGACCGACCTCCTCCCCCTCACTCACACCCTCCACCTCACCCACCTCTGAGTCACACATAATTGTGTCTAAACACTTAACAGAAAAATAAAAAGACAAACACACTCCTTCACTACCACTGCACAAATCACACACACGACTATAAATAAAAAATACTTGGACCAAAAATTAGACAAAACCACAACAAACAAGACTACAAGAATGACAAGACTACTTTCAAACACAATCCTTCACTCAGAAATTGCCCAAAAAACTCCTCACCAAACCAACTACTCACCAACCTCCACAGCACAACCTCCCTCCTCGGTTTGGGGCGTATTTATATGGTTGCGCACAGACACTCCTACATCTAAAACACAACCAATCACGAACGGGGATGAAAAACGAAACTAAAAGTGAAAATGCGGCTGGGGTTTTAAAAAAACCCTGCCGCGTTTAACTTAGAAAATAAACCAGCAAAAACACGTACGCAAACGACAATGACGGCCGTAAATGTGCCAAAAAAACCCGACTGGCATCGACATCGGAAAACACGAAAACCATAAAGTCGACTGCTTCGTAACTTTGCGTATATAGGCCCTCATTCCGAGTTGATCGGTCGCAAGGCGAATTTAGCAGAGTTACACACGCTAAGCCGCCGCCTACTGGGAGTGAATCTTAGCTTCTTAAAATTGCGACCGATGTATTCGCAATATTGCGATTACTAACTACTTAGCAGTTTCAGAGTAGCTCCAGACTTACTCTGCCTGTGCGATCAGTTAAGTGCTTGTCGTTCCTGGTTGACGTCACAAACACACCCAGCGTTCGCCCAGGCACTCCCACCGTTTCTCCGGCCACTCCTGCTTTTTTTCCGGAAACGTTAGCGTTTTCAGCCACACGCCCCTGAAACGCCGTGTTTCCGCCCAGTAACACCCATTTCCTGTCAATCACATTACGATCGCCTGAGCGAAGAAAAAGCCGTGAGTAAAAATACTTTCTTCATAGTAAAGTTACTTGGCGCAGTCGCAGTGCGAACATTGCGCATGCGTACTAAGCGGATTTTCACTGCGATGCGATGAAAAATACCGAGCGAACAACTCGGAATGAGGGCCATAGTTTCAAAAAGTTGCATGAAAATGCACCCGATACAAAACGAGTTAAAACACTACACAAACCGACTCAAACACGAATATTAGTAAATATTGGCCCATGAGATGAGTTCTCTGCCTGGAAGGTAATAGTTAACGAGCTCCACCTGTGGTGATCTCCTGTGTGAGTCTGAATTCAGAAATCTGAAGTTTAGGCCTAAAAGCCAGCATCCTCTGTTTGCAGAAGTTCAGGCTTCAGTGTTCTCTCGGCCTGCTAGGCCTCACTCCACATCACAGCCTAGTCTAGAGTACTCACATGACAGTGACTGTTCACCTGACCCAGAGCTGTCCAATCCTCTGCCAGCCTGAGACTCTCTGAATCACCTGACACTGCTCACCAATCACCAAGGACCAGGAAGTATAAGTCAGGAGACTGAGTTGGAAACTGGGCCAGTTCCTCGTGTCACACACAGCTCTGTGTGAGCTTTGAAGCTGAGCTCCCTAAAGGTAACCCTTGTACTTCAGTTCATGTAAAAACTCTGTTCCTTTGTTTCCCAGTTTGGATTACATTTGTTTTGCCATTGATATCCAGTATTTCCACGAGTCTCAACTTAAAGACACAGCTGCAGTGTTTCATCTTAAAGGCACAGTACGGTATTCCACAGTCTCAACTTAAAGGCACAGTTGCAGTGTTTCATCTTAAAGGCACAGTACAGTATTCCACAGTTTCAACTTAAAGACACAGCTGCAGTGTTTCATCTTAAAGGTACAGTCGCAGTATTCCACAGTCTCAACTGAAAACCACAGCTGCAGTATTCTACCGTCACAGCCGCAGGGTTCTTCAGCCTCGTACTAGAGTTATAGCCACAGTCATCGTTCTACTTTCAGTTGCGTTTCCAGTTATATCCGGTACCAGCCCGCATTACAGTTGCATCCCAGTCTCACCAGTAACCAGTCCGTCTTACTATCTTGCCAGTAACCTTGAGTACATAAGCACCTACTCCTGTGACAGTATATCCAGTACAGTCTCACCTATACATTCATCATCCTGCTATCAAAGTCCCTGGTGATCCAGTGGTCAGGATACGGCTTCCTCTGCCGAGGCCCGGGTTCGATCCCCGGTCAGGGATTGCTCCTTCTTCTCACTGATTCCTACAGACTAGCCTAATATTCACATAGTCCTCCAGTTGCCCGCACAGACTTCACTAACACTGGGTTCACAAAACCACAGTCATGACATTCTTGGTGTGAGGCCAGGAATGCTCCTACGGAAGAATTCCATCTGGCCCGTTTCTTTCACTTCCTACAAACTGGAATGAATTTGGGCCTAAAATTAGGCTCCATTAAGGTTCAGATTTCGGCCTTATCCATTTTCTTTCAAAAAGAATTGGCTTCTCTCCCAGAAGTACAGAATTTTGTGAAGGGAGTGCTGCGTATTCAGCCTCCTTTTATACCTCCGGTGGCGCCTTGGGACCTTAATGTGGTGTTGAGTTTCCTTAAGTCGCACTGGTTTGAACCACTTAAAATGGTGGAGTTAAAATATCTCACTTGGAAGGTAGTCATGTTGTTAGCCTTGGCTTCGGCTAGGCGAGTGTCGGAGTTGGCGGCTTTGTCTCATAGTTTTCCATATGGATAGAGCGGAATTGCGGACCCGTCCTCAATTTTTGCCTAAGGTGGTGTCATCTTTTCATATGAACCAACCTATTGTGGTGCCTGTGGCTACATGAGGATTCCGAGTCCCTTGATGTGGTCAGGGCTTTGAAAATTTACGTGGCCAGAACGGCTAGAGTCAGAAAAACAGAAGCACTGTTTGTCCTGTATGCAGCCAACAAGGTTGGCGCTCCTGCTTCAAAGCAGACTATTGCTCGCTGGATCTGTAACACGATTCAGCAGGCGCATGCGACGGCTGGATTGCCGTTACCAAAATCGGTCAAGGCCCATTCCACTAGGAAGGTGGGCTCGTCTTGGTCGGCTGCCAGAGGGGTCTCGGCACTACAGCTGTGCTGAGCTGCTACTTGGTCGGTGTCAGGATTCTGATTTTGTCTGTCCCCGGCGGGGGCGCTAGTGGGTCAGTGTTGGTGTGACGTAATACACGAGGAGACCGAAGAATAGTCCTGCGCATAGGCGCTGATATTTATTATGTCATAGGGATCACAAAGCAATTGAATAACAGGTGCAGTGGAATGCAAAACCAGAAATAACAGGAAATAAATATTCAAAAGTCACTGGTAACTATGACTGAATCAAACAGAACTCCGGTAATTGTAAAAAGCACACAGTCTCAGTATAACTCAGGATGAAATAACTTTGGAAAAACAGAACTCTGATAAATGTACAGTCTCTATGAAGCACAAGTCCAGATAGCCTAACGGGCTCAAGCAGGAGACAGTCTCTAAGCAAATAGATGTTAACTGCTGAGATGCACAGACGGTAACTGATAATGAGTGCACAGGTAGATAATGATAAACCACCTGAGGAGAGTCTCTTACTGCTGGTGGATTGTGGCTGGCTGTGGCTGGAGTTTGTAGTTCCACAGGAACACTGGAACAGGGAGATGACTTGGAGATGCTAGAAATAGAAGACTGCTGGAAACAAAGGATTGAAGACTGGAACGGAACTGGAACTGCTGGGACCTGTAGTTCCACAGGTCCAATACACAGGGGTATCTCTGCAGACAGATGACTGCAAACAGGAGACGCATGTTCACAGAATGTGACGTGTTGTCCAAGGCGATGAGACTGAGCCAGGAACTGGAGTTTATACCCCTTGGTCTGTCATGATTGGATGTTGCATCTGAATTGGGTGTTCAGATCAGCTGTGAGTTAGCTGAAGCACTGTGTACTCCAGGCTGCAGTAGACTGAAAACTGGAACTGGAACAGAACTGAACTGCTGGAACCTGTAGTTCCACAGTAGTGATGCGACGGAGAATGCAGATTCCTGACAGTCGGGTTCAAACACCTTTGCAAAGTTCTATAAGTTTGATACCCTGGCTGAGGAGGACCTCCTGTTTGCTCAATCGGTGCTGCAGAGTCATCCGCACTCTCCCGCCCGTTTCGGAGCTTTGGTATAATCCCCATGGTCCTTACGGAGTCCCCAGCATTCTCTAGGATGTAAGAGAAAATAAGGTTTTAAACCTACCGGTAAATCTTTTTCTCGTAGTCTGTAGAGGATGCTGGGCGCCCGTCCCAAGTGCGGACTACTTCTGCAAGACTTGTATATAGTTTTGCTTACATAAGGGTTATGTTATTGTTTTCATCGGTCTCCGACTGATGCGATGTTGTTTTTTCATACTGTTAACTGGTTAGTTTATCACAAGTTATATGGTGTGAATGGTGTGGGCTGGTATAAATCTTGCCCTTGGTTTAACAAAAATCCTTTCCTCGTACTGTCCGTCTCCTCTGGGCACAGTTTCTCTGAGGTCTGGAGGAGGGGCATAGAGGGAGGAGCCAGTGCACACCCAGGCCTAAAGTCTTTCTTAAAGTGCCTATGTCTCCTGCGGAGCCCGTCTATCCCCATGGTCCTTACGGAGTCCCCAGCATCCTCTAAGGACTGCGAGAAAAAAATTTACTGGTAGGTTTAAAATCTTATTTTTACCAAGAGAACTCTGTAGAGCTCCCGTCTTCATGGAAGGGGTTTTGAGACATATAGGAGTGGGTGTGGTCAGTCTCGGCCGTATTCTGGCACTCCACAGCTCCCCCACAGCAAATCAGTGGAGCCTTATCTGCACCAGTTTTGATTAGAAACGGTACCTGACAGGCAGGGCCGGATCAAGGCTCCAGGGGGCCCGGGGTACTTTAGACAAGGGGGGCCCCTGAGGGCTAAATATAGTGTATATACTGAGGAAGGGGAGGTTTCTTACAAATATATATATATATATATCTAAAGATTGGTACACACTGGAAAGATATATCTGCAGATCAATTGATCTGCAGATATATCTATGGACGGATTGGGCAGTGTGCTGTGCATACACACTGCCCGATCCGTCGGGGACTGACGTCATGAACTGGGCGGGCGTGTACACACGCCCGCCCAGTTCAGCTGTCAATCACCGCCGGCCGCCGCAGCATGTGTACGGGCGGTCGGCCGACCGCCGTACACACACAGCGACGCGCCAATATATTGGTAGATATATTGGCCGTCGGCTGTGCTGCGGGGCCGACGCGATACGTCTGTGAACGACGGAGTTCACAGACGTATCGGCCGTACACACTGGCCGACGGACCCGCGATATATCGGCCGTTCAAGAGAACGGCCGATATATCGGCCAGTGTGTACGGGCCTTAAGATTGATAAAAGTGTGAGCAGAAAGCTGTTGGAGGCAGCAACAAAGGATAGCACTTATTATTAAATAGAAAATTAGCATACATACACACAACACACACATAGCATACATAAACACTCACAGACAGCATACATACATACCACACAGCATACATACTACACACCAACAACATATACACACACACCAACACCATATATATACACACACACACACACACTACACACCAACAACATATATATATACACACACACACACACACACACACACACACACACTACACACCAACAACATATATATATTATACACACACACCAACAACATATATATATACATACACACACTACACACCAACACACACACACACACACACACACACCACTAACCAACTGAACAGAGGAGAGGAGAAGAGGAGGAGATTCTGCCGGAGTCCATGTGAGTTAAACACAGGAGCTGCTGCTGCTGCACATGCTCAGCAGCTCCCTCTACGGTGTTACAGAAGAGGCAGAGAGCTCAGCTGATCAGAGGCAGAGCTCAGTGAGGAGCAGCCATACAATTCATTCATGGCAGCTCGTCTGTGCCTGTGGGTGGCCCCGCCGGGTGCAGAGACGGGGACAAGGCTGTCTCCGTCTCTGAAACACAAAATTTGTCTGCAGAGGGGAAAGTTTGCACCACTGCCACCAATGAATGAACTTCCTAAAATAAAAAAAAACGACCAGTGTTTGACGGCAGGCACGGGGGGCCCAGGGTAATGTGTCCCCTGGGCTCTCCCCTTAATCCGGCTCTGCTGACAGGGCTGGCCCCCTCTCGCCCTTCAGTTTTATTCTCTGCATGGAGGCCTTGGCTGGTTCTGTTAGACGCAATCTCAATATTTTCGGCCTGGAGGTGGATGGCAGGGAATATAAACTAGCATTGTTTGCGGACGATCTTTTGGTTGTCCTATCGAATCTGACAATCTCATGCACGAATTCAATAATTTTGGTTCCCTTTCGGTGGCAGTGAATGTGTCAGCTCCTTCTCAATCCCTGGTGAGTCTCAAACAGTCCTTTCTATTTAGCTGGCACCCCAGTAGTTTAAAGTACCTGGGAGTCAAATTACATATAGACCTTACACGCCTCTTCAACGAGAATTTCAAAACCCTACTCACCACACGTCGCTCAGAATTTAGAGACTGGGGCAACAGAAGGCTCTGTTGGCTGTGAGGCTCAGTGTAATTAGAGTCCTATATCTTCTACAGACGTTACCAGTACATATCTCTAAGACTATCAGCGTCCGGGGTCTTACCGGCACGCCGGGGCCGCAGGGTTTGCTGTGCAGGCGGCTTGTGGGCAGCGGCGGAGGAAGGCTGCTGCTCCCGGTCCATGTGCAGCGGTAGACGGCGGTGGGGGGTCCGCTCGTGGCGGCGGGATGCCGCTGCAGCGAGTCTCACTCACTTAGGCGGTTGCTGGGAGACCAGGGGCAGGGAGCTGTGTGGTGTATACAGAAAGGTCTGCCTTACTGGGAGCCGCCATGTTGGAGACCAAATTCTGAAGCATAGTGCAGGCTTCCTGTTTTTTCCAGCCAATCCAGGGATAGTTCTCCTTATAAAAGGGGGCTGGTTTATGACAGGGACGCCAGTGCTTCAAGTTACAACCCAGTTGTAGGTGCTTTAGCCTGTGCTCCCAGGATTCTTGCAGTGTCCTGGTTAGTCCTGACTTTGCATAGCCGTTTCTTATTTGCTGCTGCAGTCCTGCCATTTCTTACCTACTGCCGCCTGTGGAAGTGCTCCTGGAAACCCCGGTCCAGTAATAGCCTTTGGGCATGGACGGTCCCGGGCTACAGCCTCGTCTTTCAAGCCACAGTCCGCAGTTCTTTATCTTCAGCCACGTCTTTAAACCACCATTTACAGTCCACAGATCATTATCCACAGCCTCGTCTTTCAAGCCACAGTCCGCAGTTCTTTATCTCCAGCCACGTCTTTAAACCACCATTGACAGTCCATAGTTCATTATCTACAGCCTCTTCTTTCAAACCACAGTCCGCGGTTCTTTGTCTTCAAACCTCGTCCTTAAGTCATAATTCACAAGCCACAGTTCTTTTCCCTCAACCTCATTCTCAAGAACCACTACTCACTGACTCATAGCTCCAACTATGTTGTCCTTTGATCCCTCGTTCCATGAGAAGGAACTATATCCAGCCTCCACGTCTTCTTCATCCGCAGTCATCTACTTCCTTGGGCAAGTCTCAGCTGTCGAATCCTCAAATCCAGCCAAGCGTGACAAAGACTTGGTTTAGAGACCTACACAATGCAGTCAGAGACTTTGTGTGGGGCAGCAAGAGGCCACGTTTTCAACATTTTTCACCAAAAACACATGGGAGGCCTTCAGTTGCCCCACTTCTATTTATATTATGACTCCATTATCCTTAATAGGGTAATGGAGTAGTCCCGCACGACTGACACCAAACAATGGGTGCTTATAGAAAACCCTACCATCACCAATACACCATTGTCCTTGGCGTTCACGACTCCCTGCTGTCCCCTACCACGCTGTTGGCCCTACACTAACACATTGGAGCAGATTACGGGCCCTTCCATATGTGTCTTCTAAATTCTCCCCCCTGACTCCACTGTTCCATAACCCAGATTTTCCTCCGGGGGTCTCCGGTCGAGGGTTTGAGGCTTGGTCCTCGAAGGAGGTTTCACATGTCGGCCAGCTGGTGGAGAGCGGGGAGATACTCCCTTTCCCTACCTTACAGCTGAAATGGAGCCTTCCATCATCTGAGATTTGGAGGTACCTTCAGTTAAAACACTTTGTAGCGGAGAGCAAAGTTCATTCTGACGCCGTTAGACCCACGACAATATTTGAGATTATGTGTCTTGATTGGGTGGTCTTCAGTTTGCCGGCGGCCGGGCTCCAGACGACCAGTATACCTGCGCCGGAATCCCGACCGCCGCCATACCGACAGCTTTTCTCCCTCTTGGGGGTCCATGACCCCCCTGGAGGGAGAATAGATACACCGTGCCCACAGCGCGGCTAGCCCGCAAGGGGCTTATCTGCGCTCGCCCAGCTGCCGGTATGCCGGCGGTCGGGATTCCGTCGCCGGTATGCTGGCCGCCAGAAGCCCGATCGCCGGCATAACATACTACACCCGTCTTGATTTATCCCGTCCAACGCACTTCCTCTCCAAATGCAACAAACTCCTGATTGAAAATAAGTTCCCAGCCCTCCCTAAATACACTAGTGATTGGGGTAAGGACCTGAAGGTTGAGCTGACAGAGGAGGACTGGAGTTATTGTTTTCAGGCCACCTTTGTTAGTTCGATTAGTTACTCTGTGCTCGAGACGCAATTCAAAGTTTTAATGCGTTGGTACAGGTGCCCTCTGACACTTGCCAAAATGTTTCTGGGTATTCCAGACCTATGTTGGCGCTGTAACAACGAAACGGGCTCCCCGCTACATATCTGGTGGGATTGTCAATTGCTTCGCCCTTTTTGGAATAATGTAATTTCAATTTCTAAACTGATTGTGGGATCCGAAGTCTCCTCTGAACCTGCTTTCTGGCTTCTTAATTTAGTTACTGGCCCCCTGACACTTAAAAAAAATCCCTTCTGAAATTTTTTTTATAGTGCAGCTAAGGTGGTGATCCCTGTCCGTTGGCGCAATATTGCCCCTCCCATGGTCAAAGAGTGGTTTACTAGAATAGACATGTACATGTCAATGGAGGAACTACGGTTGACACCTGGAAACCATAAGGGACTTATAGCTACTTGGTCTCCCTGGCTTGACTTCAAGTCCTCACAGACGTATTTACTGCATATGCACTGTGAATGAATCTCAAATACTGGGTCCTCCTTTGGGTTCCTGTTAGTTTTCTGACATCATGAGGAGACTCTTATCCTTGTCGGTTTCAGTTGATAAATTGATATTCCGCACAACGCTCCCCCCCCCCCCCCCTTCTCCCTCTTGCTTCCTTTTTACTTGTTCTTTTTTGCTCTTCTTTTCTGTCTTTTTTTTCTCCTTTTTGGTTTGTTTGTGAGATTTAATAATGAATAGTCAAGATTTGTTTGCGTGTTCTACAGGTTAATAGTTTTATGGGGACCATTGCTTTTGAATACTAGATATTGGGGGTAATTCCAAGTTGATCGCAGCAGGATTTTTGTTAGCAATTGGGCAAAACCATGTGCACTGCAGGGGAGGCAGATATAACATGTGCAGAGAGAGTTAGATTTGGGTGGGGTGTGTTCAATCTGCAATCTAATTTGCAGTGTAAAAATAAAGCAGCCAGTATTTACCCTGCACAGAAACAAAATAACCCACCCAAATCTTACTCTCTCTACACATGTTATATCTGCCTCCCCTGCAGTGCACATGGTTTTGCCCAATTGCTATAAAAAATCCTGCTGCGATCAACTTGGAATTACCCCCATTAATGTATATCTGATTTATCTTTGCTCAACATTTTTTGCTGTTTTTATGTGTCATGAGCCCCTTTGATATGCCTGCTCATATGTCTGCATGTTTAATGTTGTTTTGTATATTAAAAACCAATAAACATTTATTGCAATAAAAAAAGATCAAGTTACTTTCCACCTTGGAAAAAACATGTCGCAGGTGGTGCAGATTTAAAATGTACAGAGAGATTTAAGGATCAACTCAATTAGCCGCGAAGGGGGATACAGTCATTAGGTCGACCACACTTAGGTCGACCACTATCGGCCGACATGCATTAGGTAGACATGGTCACTGGGTCAACATGGTCACTAGGTCGACATGTACTAGGTCGACATGGAAAAAGGTCGACAGGCGTTTTTCAAATTTTTTGTTTTCATTTTTTGAACTTTTTCATACTTTACGATCCACGTGGACTACGATTAGGAATAGTAACCTTTCTCAAAGCATGGCGAGCGAAGTGAGTCATGGGAGGGGACACGGTGCACTAATTGGGGTTACCCGTCACTTTACGAAGAACATGACACAAAAAAAAAAAAAGGATTTTAATACCTACCGTAAATCCTTTTCTCCTAGTCCATAGAGGATGCTGGGGTCCACTTCAGTACCATGGGGTATAGATGGTTCCGCAGGAGCCATGGGCACTTTAAGACTTTAAGGGTGTGAACTGGCTCCTCCCTCTATGCCCCTCCTCCAGACCTCCGTTATAGGAACTGTGCCCAGGGAGACGGACATTTCGAGGAAAGGATTTACTTTTATACTAATGGTGAGATTCATACCAGCTCACACCTCAACCATGCCGCACAACATGGCAATCAACATGACACATGCCAACAGGCATGAACCATTTACAGCAACATGCTGAAAACAAATTAAACAGAACTTGTGTAACTATAAAGAACAAACTGCAGGTAAAGTACGCACTGGGTCGGGTGCCCAGCATCCTCTACGGAATAGAAGAAAAGGATTTACCGGTAGGTATTAAAATCCTATCTTCTCATATGTCCTAGAGGATGCTGGGGTCCACTTCAGTACCATGGGGTTATACCAAAGCTCCAGTATGGGCGGGAGAGTGCGGATGACCCTGCAGTACCGATTGACTGAACTTGAGGTCCTCATCGGCCAAGGTGTCAAACTTATAAAATTTAGCAAATGTGTTTGACCCTGACCAAGTAGCTGCTCGGCAAAGTTGTAAAGCCGAGACGCCCCGGACAGCTGCCCAGGATGAGCCCACTTTCCTAATAGAATGGGCCTTCACCGACTTCGGTACCGGCAAGCCTGCCATAGAATGAGCGTGCTGAATTGTCCCTCTGATCCAGCGCGCAATGTCACGATCCGGGTATCTGGACGCCATTACCTGCCGTTTAGGTGTCTTCTGAGACTGGCCCAGCGTTCCAAGTCCGGATCTCATCTGTGTCAACACTCTGCACATCCCTCCTGTCATTCTGAGACACTACCACAGCGGCGCCATGTTTGAATCCAACATGGCGTCTCCCGTCCTCCGCGGCCTCCGCCGCCGTTACTGTGTTATTGTTGCAGGTTCTCAGAATCGTGTATCATGCCTGCCGCGGCCTTTGCTGCCCTCCAAGTGTCTCAGCATATAACTGTCATCTGGCGTCTCCTGTCCTCCGCGGCCGGCGACGCCATTATCATTGTTTGCACATTTCATTTCAAACCAGTTTTCCCTCCAGGTTTCAGCATGGGCGCAGCCATGTTGGATATGATCACATGCTCCAATTCCTCCAATCCACCGTCTCTGGAATCTGCATAATTGCCCAGCCAATGTCTGCATAGCAGCAGGTATAAGTATCCTGTGTCTGGGCCAGATAGATGTCAGTGCTTTGAATGTCATACCTTTTTCCAGTCTCTCTCTCCTGTGGCTTGTTTCTCCAGGTTCCAGTTCCTGTCTCCAGCATCCACAAAGAGACCCGCACCTGCTTTCCATCCTGCAGGTGCAGCCTGACTCTACAGCCTTCCGTGGCTGTCCAGTTTCCAGCTATCTACTATCTGCTTCCAAGCAGCCAGCTTTCAACTGATTCCAGCTTCTACCAAACACCGGTGCTGATCCAGCAGATCCTATCTTACCAACAGTATCCACTACCACCGGTAATCATCTATCAGCTATTCTGTTTCTACGCTTACTAGCATCTCACATCATTCACTCTGTGTTCATCACCTGGCTGGTTCCATCCAGCATCCATTCCGTGACTTTAGTACCTGGCTGATTCCATTCAGCATCCACCCTGTGTTTCATCACCTGGCTGATTCCACTCAGCATCCACTCTGTGTCTTACCACCTGGCTGGTTCCATCCAGCTGATACAGCAGCATACTCAAGTTACAGATTCAGCTGCTACAACTACTGGCATGTTTCTCGGCTATTTCTACTACTACAACCAGGCCTGGTAAGGTGATTCCATCAAAGGACTTTTACATCTGTTCTAAACCTACCAGTGCTCTGAGAAACCTTCTATGGTTATGTGTTCCAGGAACTGTGTTATTTGCCACTGTCTTTGCTAAACCTTGAATACTGCTTGTTATCACACGGAGTCTGTTAATAAACTTTTATTTTGAATTTTAAACTGGTTGTCATGGTCACACCTTCGGGTAATCATTCTGCACTTACATGTCCAGGGGTCTGATTAAACCTCCCAGGTTTAATTTCATCTCAGCCCCTACAACTGAGGCTTCCTCCCGTCAGCCTAAACCCTCAGTTGTGACACGCAATAGTCTGCTTAGAAGCAGGACACCCAATCTTGCTGGGAGCATACAGGACAAACAGAGCCTCGGTTTTCCGTAATCGAGCTGTTCTTGCGACATAAATCTTCAGAGCTCTAACCACATCTAGAGACTGTGACTCAGTAAAAGTGTCAGTAGCTACTGGCACCACAATAGGTTGGTTTATGTGGAAGGACAAAACCACCTTTGGAAGAAATTGTTGACGAGTTCTTAACTCTGCCCTATCTTCATGGAAGATCAGGTAAGGGCTCTTGTAAGACAAGGCCCCCAACTCAGACACCCGCCTTGTGGATGCCAAGGCCAAAAGCATCACCACTTTCCATGTGAGAAACTTCAATTCTATCTCCTGCAGAGGTTCAAACCAATCTGATTGAAGGAACTGCAACACCACATTAAGGTCCCATGGTGCCACTGGAGGCACAAATGGAGGCTGGATGTGCAGAACACCTTTCACGAACGTCTGAACTTCTGGAAAGGAGGCCAATTGTTTTTGAAAGAAAACTGATAAGGCCGAAATCTGGACCTTGTGTTAGGCGCCGGGGTCCGCTCGTCGGTGCGGCCCGGCGCCTAGCAACCAGGGACGCCGTGCGCGTACAGCCGCCGGCTCCCTGGCAACGTTAGACGCCGGGCGCACGGAGCCGCTCAGACCCTAGCAACGGGGACGCCACGTTCGGGCCGCGTTCCCCGTTGCTGGGTCTTTTCTAATTGTATAATGGTGTGCTGGCCGTGCAGCATGCAAGCTGCACGGCATTACTTGTGATTACCCAGTCTGGCTCCTGATTGGGGAGCTCACAGTTATAAGCACCCTTTGGACTTCTCACAGACGCCGGTGATAGCTTCCTGTTTGCCTGTGTTGGTTACAGAGAGTTTCCAGTCCTGCTCAATCCGGTTGTTCCTGTCCTCAGTGATCCTGTACTCGGAAATTGTCATCTGTTCCTGGAGTCTGACCGAGCACCTTTAACATCCTGTGGTGTTCGTGAGTCGCGGCGTAGCCGTGTGTTGCGGCTTGACCGCTTACTGTTTATTATTTTGTATCTTTGTGTTCTGGAGCTTTTGCGGAGGATTCCGCTCCCCCTGATCCACTCTGGTATCCAGCGGTGCTGGATAGGAGTTACGGATCAGTGGATCTTTGGTTGTCCTTTTCCCTGGCGGCTAGTCCGCACATACTTTTTGGTTTAGTTAGTTAGCTTGTAACCCCTGGCCTGGTTGCTTAGTCAGAGGGCCCCTTGTTATCACCCTGTCTCGGATTTCCCTTTGTCTCCCATTAAGACCTGAGGGGGCATCGGGGTTGGGCAGACATAATCCGCCCTTCGAACGCGGCTGCCATGGGCTCAAGCAACCATAGTCTCGCAGGGGATTTCTGATAACACGGGCGAGACAACGGAGTTAGGGCGCCAGGGGTTACTAGGCTCTCCTGCTCCCACATCCAGTATATCTTTCCAGTACTCAGACCTCTGCCATAAGATCTCCTCTGGTCTGGAGTACGGGAATCATAACACCTTGATTGACCCCAATCTAAGGCCCGCATCCACACCAGCCCAAGGATTTGTCACCTCTGCGAAGACTTCTTGGTGGAGGCCTTATTCTCCTGGATGGAGATCGTGCCTGCTGAGGAAGTCTGCTTCCCAATTGTCCACTCCCGGAATGAAAATTGCTGACAGAGCTCTTACATGCCTATCTGCCCAGAGGAGAATCCTTGTCACCTCTGCCATTGCCGCTCTGCTTTTCGTTACGCCTTGCCTGTTTATGTACGTGACTGCTGTTACATTGTCCGACTGGATTTGCACAGGATCTTGAAGATGTACCGCTTGTAGAAGGCCGTTGTAAATGGCTCTCAATTCCAGAACGTTTATGTGACTTGACTTGACCATTTTCCTTTGGAAGCTTTCCCCTTGTGTGACAGCTCCCCAGCCTCGGAGACTTGCATCCGTGGTTATTAGGACCCAGTCGTGAATCCCAAACCTGCGTCCCTCTAGTAGGTGAGAACTGTGTAGCCACCACAGGAGCGAAATCCTGGCTTTGGGGGACAGGATTATTTTCCGGTGCATGTGTAGGTGGGATCCGGACCACTTGTCCAACAGGTCCCACTGGAATACTCTGGCATGAAATCGGCCAAACTGTATGGCCTCGTAGGCCACTACCATTTTGGTTTCAATATTTGTTTGACCATTTTCTGGATTTCCAGAGCCTTTTCCACTGGAAGAAATACTCTCCGTACTTCTGTGTCCAGAATCATCCCTAAAAAGGACAATCTTGTCATCGGTTCCAACTGCGACTTTGGAAAATTCATGATCCAACCGTGTTGTTGGAGTATTGACAGGGAGAGTGCGGGCACACAGCATCTATTCAGTGCGAGGAGTGAGCCGGGGGCTTCCCAGCTGCTCAGGGAGAACTGGGCATGCACCCCAAACTACGGAAAATAGATCCTCGGTGCATGGCCACGCCCACTCTGCCATAGCCATGCCCTCCCACCCGAGGTCATGCCCCTTTTTTTGTGGGGGGGGGGGGGGGGGGGCATGGCGTAGCCGCGCGAGTGTTTCCAAGTTGGGAGGTATGTACATGCGCCAAACAATACATTTATTTGCACCCCCTGCATAGGAGCATTGTTTGTTTCAGATACACGGTTACTGTACTTGCTTTATTTTTGCTATGGGTCCTAACTCGGGACCTGATTCCAATTTCTATAGAATTGCACAAAAGGCGCTGTGCAATTCCATAAAAGTAAAACGCAATTGCAGCAGGGGGTGTCTGTAGGAGATAGGTGCCCTCTACATACATCTGCGAGATCTGAGTTGTGCATCTTCAGACGCAGCATCGGATCACTAATGGGACTATTGCTACCATCGGTCATGACTTGCGATATCACAAGACCCATTCTACACGTGCTCAGAATGGGTCTTGGCATGAGCAGACCGCTAACCACTGGATTTGTACATAAATCATCGAATTTGCGAGCGCAAGATGTCCCCGTTAAGGTCCCTACACACTGACCGATTTGAACGATATAAACAATTAACAATTTTTCAGTAACGATTTTTTGCATACAGACTGAATGATTTACATAGTAACATAGTATCTAAAGTTGAAAAAAGACAATTGTACATCGGGTTCAACCTATTTGTGGTCTCCTATGCACGATTATTTTGTATAATTTTTTTTTACTGAAGTTGCTGACTGCCGTTCCGCTTAACCCCTCTTTTTTATAATAACCATAGTGCGTGACTATGCACCGTAACCCTGGATATCCTTATCCATTAGGAATTTATCTAACCCATTCATAAAGGTGTTGACTGAGTTGGCCATTACAACTCCCTCAGGCAGGGAATTCCAAACACGTATCGTCCTTACCGTAAAAAAGCCTTTACGCCGTATTTTGTGGAATCTCCTCTCCTCTAACCTGAGCGAGTGTCCACAAGTTCTCTGTGTTGATCTAACCAAAAACAGGTCCTGCGCAAGATCTGTATATTGTCCCCTTATATATTTGTAAATGTTGGTCATGTCCCATCTTAATCTCCTCTTTTCCAGTGTAAACATGCCTAGTCTTGCAAGCCTTTCCTCGTATTCCAGCGTCTCCATACCCTTAATTAGTTTGGTCGCCCGCCTTTGAACCTTTTCTAGCTCCAGGATATCCTTTTTGTAGTAAGGTGCCCAGAATTGTACACAGTATTCAAGGTGTGGCCTCACAAGTGATTTATATAACGGGAGTATAATACTCTCGTCCCTAGCATCAATTCCCCGTTTTATGCATGCTAATATCTTATTAGCCTTCTTTGCTGCAGTCCTACTTTGGGTACTACTGCTTAGTTTGCTATCTATGAGGACACCTAAGTCCTTTTCCAGTACAGAATCCCCTAATTTTACCCCATTTAGTAGGTAGGTGTTATTTTTGTTCTTGTTACCACAGTGCATTACCTTACACTTGTCTGTATTGAAGCGCATTCTCAGTTTCACTGCCCAAGCTTCTAATTTAACTAAGTCATTATGAAGCGACTCAGCATCCCCCTCCGCATTTATAACTTTACACAATTTGGTATCATCTGCAAAAATTGACACCATGCTCTCTAGACCTTCTGTTAGGTCGTTAATGAAAATATTGAACAATAGCGGTCCTAATACTGAGCCTTGCGGCACACCACTTAGCACTTCAGTCCAAGTTGAAAAAGATCCATTAACCACAACGCGCTGCTCCCTATTATCTAACCAGTTGTTGACCCAAGTACATATTGTGCTTCCTAGCCCTGATTCTTGTAGCTTGTAGATAAGTCTCATGTGTGGTACAGTATCGAACGCTTTGGCAAAATCTAAAAAGATTACATCCACTTCTTTACCCTGATCTAGGTTTGCGCTTACTGTTTCATAAAAGCCAAGTAAGTTGGTTTGACAGGATCTGTCCTTCATAAACCCATGTTGATTCCTTTTAATGACCTTATTGACTTCAAGGAACTTCTGAATACTATCTCTTAGAATACCTTCCAATACTTTACCCACTATAGATGTAAGACTACCTGGTCTATAATTACCTGGTTCAGCTTTACTTCCCTTTTTGAATATAGGCACTACTTCCGCTATACGCCAGTCTTTGGGAACCATACCTGATATTACTGAATCCTTAAAGATCAAAAATAGCGGCTTTGCAAGTTCAGAATGAAGCTCCATTAGAACCCTTGGGTGAATACCATCGGGACCTGGTGACTAATTAATCTTTAAATGTTTTAATCGGTCACAGACTACTTCCTTGCATAAATAAGTACCTATCAGTTGGATATTCTCATTATTGAGATTATATGTTAGTCCCTGAATTGGGTCCTCTCTAGTAAATACTGTTGAAAAAAACTCATTTAGTGTGTCCGCTTTGTCATTATCATTTTTGCTTAAGACTCCAAACTTGTCTTTTAAAGGGCCTATACTCTCCTTCTTTAATCTCTTGCTATTAATGTATTTTAAGAATTTTTTGGGATTCGCTTTGCTTTCCTTTGCTACTAGTTTTTCAGTTTCTACTTTAGCCGCTCTTATTTCCTTTTTGCACATTTTGTTACATTCCTTATAGTGCTGAACTGACTCTGCTTCCCCGTCAGATTTGTATTTTTTAAATGCTCGCCTTTTCTTGCCCATAAGTTCCTTAATCTTTTTGTTAAGCCACATCGGTTTATGATTTTTATTCCTTTTTTTGCTGCTCGTAGGAATAAATTTGAGTGTATTTTTAGCTAGCAGGAATTTTAGTACCTCCCATTTCTCCGTAGTATTTTTTCCTAAAAACAAACCTTCCCATTCAATATCCATGAAAAATACCCTCATCAGCCCCCCATCCGCCGCCCTTGGATGGGGGGGACAGCCTCGGGCTTCACCCCTGGCCCTTGGGTGGCTGGAGGGGGGGACCCCTTGATTTAAGGGGTTCCCACTCCTCCAGGGTACCCCGGCCAGGGGTGACTAGTTGGGTATGTAATGCCAGGGCCGCAGGGACCAGTATAAAAGTGTCCCCCGGCTGTGGCATTATATACCTGGCTAGTGGTAATTTGCTTTGCTAAAGTTTAGAGTCCTAGTTGAGCCAGTATAGGGCTGTTTATGGAAACTGATATTGAATGTGACCATATTGTGGTCGCTGTTTCCTATGGGTTCCCCTACTATAATACCTGATACCAAATCCCCATTGTTTGTTAATACCAGGGCCAATATTTACTAAGAATTCGAGTTTGTCCGATTTGTGTTTTTTTTTCTAAGTCCCAATCCGGGAATTCACTAAGCACCAATCTCGTCAGTGTTTGGACTATTCGTAATGGTTTGATTTGCAAAGTTCCGAAATACGAATGAATAGACCATCGGTCAAACACGGCTGTTATTTCATACAATACGGGCATTCACTATTCATTCGTATTTGGGTGTTAGTTTCTGAGTGCTCAAGTACGGGTCTGTTTTTTTTCGAATTGTTAAAAAAAAAAAGCAGCAAAAAAATAGACCTGCTTTTTCCAGTCGAGTTTGGATAACCATGCACGGATCAGTGAGATCTGTGCATGGTTATCTATGGGAAAGGGTCTGTTTAGTGTAAAAACTGAAAAAAAAAAATTGCGTGGGGTCCCCCCCTCCTAAGCATAACCAGCCTCGGGCTCTTTGAGCCTGTCCTGGTTGAAAAAAATATGGGGGGAAAAATGACAGGGGTTCCCCCATATTTCTTAAACCAGCACCGGGCTCTGCGCCTGGTCCTGGTTCCAAAAATATGGGGGACAAAAAGCGTAGGGGTCCCCCGTATTTTTGAAACCAGCACCGGGCTCCACTAGCCAGGTATATAATGCCACAGCCGGGGGACACTTTTATACTGGTTCCTGCGGCCCTGGCATTACATACCCAACTAGTCACCCCTGGCCGGGGTACCCTGGAGGAGTGGGAACCCCTTAAATCAAGGGGTCCCCCCCTCCAGCCACCCAAGGGCCAGGGGTGAAGCCCGAGGCTGTCCCCCCCATCCAAGGGCGGCGGATGGGGGGCTGATAGCCTTTTTAAAAAATGTGAATATTGTTTTTAGCGGTTGACTGAAAGTAACCTCACCGCTGACCGCAAAGTTCCCACCATTGGCTACAATGGAGCGCATAGGCGCTACATTGTATCTGTGCCGTGTGCTGCCTCACAGACACTACAGGAGCACACAGCCAATCAGGAGAGTGCCACGACGTGGCGCTCCCTGATTGGCTGAAGGGACCCTCTTTGACAGGAGTCAGGGGGGGTCCTGGCAGTCGGGGAAAGGGGTCCCATGTGTAAACATGGGACCCCTTTCAGTGCGTGGTCGGGTTTCCGTTTTATTATTTTGCCAAGTACGTGGATTATACAAAGGTCTGATTCTACACTGGATTATGTGAGTATAATTTTTTTCACAGGTACCCCAAGGATTCTACATGGAGAAGATGACCGAGCCTCGTGGGAACATAGGTAAGTATGTATGTATGTATGGAGGTGTGCATGTATGTAATAAACTTATACTTTCACGGTGTGTGTGTGTCCTGTTTTTTGGGGGGTATTTTTTTAGTAGTAGTACTACAGGTACCAGCGGGCCCGGTTTTCCACCGCATGCTGGTACTTTTGGTTCTCCAAGTACCAGCTTGCGGGGGAGGCTTGCTGGGACTTGTAGTACTGCTACTAAAAACAATATTCACATTTTTTTAAAAGGCTATCAGCCCCCCCACCGCCGCCCTTGGATGGGGGGGGACAGCCTCGGGCTTCACTCCTGGACCTTGGGTGGCTGGAGGGGGGGACCCCTTGATTTAAGGGGTTCCCACTCCTCCAGGGTACCCCGGCCAGGGGTGACTAGTTGGGTATGTAATGCCAGGGCCGCAGGGACCAGTATAAATGTGTCCCCCGGCTGTGGCATTATGTACCTGGCTAGTGGAGCCCGGTGCTGGTTTCAAAAATATGGGGGACCCCTACGCTTTTTGTCCCCCGTATTTTTGGGACCAGGCGCAGAGCCCGGTGCTGGTTGATTAAATATGGGGGAACCCCTGTAATTTTTTCCCCCATATTTTTTCAACCAGGACCGGCTCAAAGAGCCCGAGGCTGGTTTTGCTTAGGAGGGGGGACCCCACGCAATTTTTTTCAGATTTTTTTAAGACTTTATGCAACTTTTTAAGGTACACAATGAAGCCCTGTGTCACGATCCGGGTATCTGGACGCCATTACTTGCCTTTTAGATGTCTCCTGAGGCTGGCTCAGCGTTCCAGAGCCGGATCTCATCTGTGTTACTGATGTCCACACTCTGCATCTCCCTCCTGTCACTCTGAGACGCTGTCACAGCGGCGCCATGTTTGATTTCTGTATGGCGTCTCCCATCCTCCGCGGCCTCCGCCGCCGCTCCTGTGTTCCAGTATACACGTTGTCAGAATGGTGCCTCATGCCTGCCGCGGCCTCCGCTGTCGTCCATGTGTCCCGGTGCAGTTCTCGGTCTGGCGTCTCCTGTCCTCCGCGGCCTGCGCGGCCATTGCTGCTGTGTTTCCACATGGTTTTCCAAACCAACTTTCCCTCCAAGTACTAACATGGGCGCAGCCATGTTGGTTTCAGTCACATGTTCAATCTCCACCAATCCGCTGCGCTGTGGAATCTGCATGATTGATCAGCCAATGCCTGCATTGCAGCAGGCATAAGTATCCTGTGCCTGAACCAGGAAATAGTCAGTGCTTTGGTTGTCAAACCTAGTTCCAGTCTCTCTCTCCTGTGGTTGTTTCTCCAGGTTTCCAGCTCCTGTCTCCAGCCTCCACTAAGAGACCCGCACCTGCTTTCCATCCTGCGGTGCGGCCTGACTCTGCAGTCCTCCGTGGCTATTCCAGCTTCCAGCTATTAACCCATCTGCTTCCAGCAGTCAGCTTCCAGCAGTATCCAGCTTCCTTAAAGTGCCGGTGTTGTTCCAGCGGATCCCTACTTACCAGCAGTATCCACTAACCACCGGTAACCACTTTTCAACTCTCCTGTTTCCACGCTCTCTAGCATCATACAGCATCCACTCCGTGACTTCATCACCTGGCTGGTTCCATCCAGCATCCACTCCGTGTCTTCATCACCTGGCTGATTCCATTCAGCGTCCACTCTGTGTTTCTACCATCTGTCTGGTTCCATCCAGTATCTACAACAGTCTGTTCAAGTTACCAGCTTCACCTACTACACCTGCTGGCGTGTTCCTCGGCTACCTTCACTACTACAGACAGGCCTGTTAAAGATATTCCATCAATGGGACTTTAACATCCGTTCCTCAACCTACCAGTGCTCTGTGACGCCTCCCAAGGTTATAGTGATCCAGGAACTGTTTTATTTATCTCTGCTTATTATTATCTTTGATTACTGTTGTATCAACACGGAGTCTGTTAATAAATCTTTTATTGACTTTTAAACCTGGTTGTCATGGTCACACCTTCGGGTAATCCTTCTACACTTACATGTCCAGGGGTCTGATTAAACCTCCCAAGTTTAATTTCATCTCAGCCCCTACAACTGAGGCTTCCTCCTGTCAGCATAGACCCTCAGTTGTGACAGTAAGCACTGACCTTATGAATCCAGCCGGAGACCAGGATCAAGCGGCCAGGCCGATGCAAGAACTGGCAGCCAGACTCGAACATCAGGAGGCTGCACAAGGCCACATCATCCGCTGTCTCCAGGATCTCTCTACTCTGCTGGATGGGATTCAAACGACCCTCCGTGGATCAGGCGCGTCCGGTGCGTCCTGTCACGATCCGGGTATCTGGACGCCATTTCTTACCCATCAGATGCCTCCTAAGGCTGGCTCAGCGCTCCAGGACCGGATCCCATCTGTTATCCTGATGTGTACATTCCTGTATCCTCTCCTGTCACTCTGGGACGCTGTCACAGTAAACGCTATATTACACCTGGCATGGCGTCTCCCGCGGCCTCCGCCGCCGTCCCTGAACTTCTGCATGCAGAGTGTCCGAGTGGCGATTACGTCAGCCGCGGCCTCCGCTGTGTCCGCGTGGTTGGATGTGCATCTGTCAGCCTGGCGCCTCCTGTCTCCGGTGGCCGGCGCCGCCATTACTGTTTTCATTACCACATGGATTACAAACCAAACTTCCCTCCAAGTGTCTGCATGGGCGCAGCCATCTTGGATTCTGTCAGCTGATCATTTCCACCAATCTGTTCTCAGTATTGATAATCTGCATAATTGCCTAGCCAATCCCTTCCTTGCTGCAGGTATAAATACACTGTGCCTGAGCAAGGAAGGCGTCAGTGCTTTGGTTGTCAAACCTAGTTCCTGTTTGTCTCTCTCCTGTGATTGTCTTCCAGGTTCCAGCTCCTGTCTCAAGACTTCCACCATAGAGACCCGCACCAGCATTCCACCTGCGGTGTAGCCTGACTCTCCAATCCATTGTGGATTCATCTGTTTCCAGCTACAACATTACCTGCTTCCAGCTCAGCTTCCAGCAGAGTACAGCTTCCCTTAAAGGGCCGGTGTCCTTTCTACACTTTACCACTCTCCACCGGTATTATTATTTCTCCGCTCTCAAGTTCTACATTTCAGTTCATATTTCATCGCTCCCAAGTTCATTTATTATTTAACTGGTTCCAGCCAGTATCCACTCCGTGCTAACAACAGTCTGGTTCCAGCCAGTATCCACAGCAGCTGTTTTATCTTCAGCAACCCAGCTTTTCCTGGAACACCAGCTGGCACAATCCTGGGTTATCTCCATTGCTACAGTCGGGCCTGGTAAGGACTTTCCATCTAGAAGATCATAAGAACTATCTCACACTACCAGTGCCCTGTGGCTCCTGCCTTCCTGTAGTACCCAGGAACTGTATTTATTTTTGCTGACTTTTACGTTTTCTTTTATTGCTGCTGTGTTGCGGAGTTGTCATAATAAACATCATTGACTTTTATCCAAGTTGTCGTGGTCACGCCTTCGGGCAGTTATTATTCATGTTACTTACATGTCCAGGGGTCTGATACAACCTCCCAGGTTCCGGTACATCTCAGCCCCTACAACTGAGGCTGCCTCCCGTCAGCTCAGGCCCTCAGTTGTGACACGTCCACCACAGTGACACCAGCTGTAACCCCACCCACCTTACCCATTTCTACTCCACGTCTTCATCTTCCAACGCCAGCAAAATTTGACGGATCTCCAAGATTCTGCAGGGGATTTCTCAACCAATGTGAAATCCATTTTGAGCTACAACCTGGCAATTTCCCCAGTGATCGTACTAAAATTGCCTATATTATTTCCCTTCTCAGTGGCTCAGCCCTTGACTGGGCATCACCTTTATGGGAGAAGTCTGATACCCTGCTGTCCTCCTATACTGACTTTGTAGTAACATTCAGGCGCATCTTCGACGAGCCAGGCTGGGTAACTTCTGCTTCATCTGAGATTCTCCGTTTACGCCAGGGAACACGTACTGTGGGACAGTATCTTATACAGTTCAAGATCCTGGCATCCGAACTGGCATGGAACGACGAGGCCCTGTATGCTGCATTCTGGCATGGCTTATCAGAACGCATCAAGGATGAATTAGCTACCAGAGACTTGCCCTCTAAGTTGGATGAGCTAATTTCACTATGCACAAAAGTTGATCTACGGTTCAGAGAAAGAGCAACTGAGTGAGGAAGATCATCTATTCCAAAATCTTCTGCTCCTCCTCCTCGTCAACCGCCTCCATCCAAAGATGAGCCCATGCAAATTGGTCGTTCCCGTCTATTTCCTGCTGAGCGCCGAAGACGTCTCTCTGAGTCTCTCTGTCTCTACTGTACCGTCTCACGGTATCAATGCCTGTCCCAAACGTCCTGGAAACTTCAAGTCCTAGCTCGCCAAGGAGAGGGCCGGCTAGGAGTAATGATCTCCTCTCCATCTCCTCATGATTGTAATCTCCCAGTCTCGCTTCAAATTGCTCAACGTTATAGGAACTTCATTGCCCTCCTTGATTCCGGAGCAGCTGGGAATTTCATAACCGAAGCTTATGTTAAATGGTGGTCCCTTTCCTCGTCCATTTCCTTGACTGCCGTGGATGGCAGTAAGATTTTTGACACAGTTATTTCTCTAAGGACTCTACCAGTTCGTCTGAGAGTAGGAGTTCTTCATTCAGAATTTATTTCTTTTCTAGTGATTCCAAGAGCCACACATCCAGTGGTTTTGGGCCTTCGATGGCTCCGTCTCCACAATCCATCGATTGACTGGACGACTACGCAAATACTAGCATGGGGTCCCTCCTGTGCTGAGACCTGTTTGTCCTAAGTGCTTCCTGTTTGTTCTTCCTTCCCCAGGTCGTCTGATGTTCCACCTCCTCCATATCAAGACTACACGGACGTGTTCAGTAAAGCTTCCGCTGATATCCTTCCTCCTCATAGCTAATAGGGCTGTCCAATTGATCTCATCCCAGGGAAGGTTCCACCTCGATGCCGAACTTATCCGTTGTCCTTACCAGAGACGCATTCTTTGGAGGAGTACATCAAAGAAAACCTGGCGAAGGGTTTTATTCGACCTGCTTCTTCTCCAGCTGGCGCAGGCTTCTTTTTCGTTAAGAAGAAAGACGGTGGCCTGCGGCCGTGCATTGACTACAGAGGTTTGAACGACATTACCGTCAAGAACCGATATCCTTTACCCTTGATTACAGAGCTCTTCGATAGAGTTAGCGAAGCAACCATCTTTACAAAGTTGGATTTGAGGGGTGCCTACAATCTCATCCGGATCCGTGAGGGTGACGAGTGGAAGACCGCCTTTAACACCCGTGATGGACATTATGAGTACCTCGTCATGCCCTTCGGATTGAGCAATGCTCCAGCTGTCTTCCAGCATTTCGTGAATGAGATCTTCAGAGATATCTTATACCGCCATGTCGTGGTTTATCTAGATGATATCCTTATCTTTGCCAATAATCTAGAGGAACATCGTCTCTGGGTAAAGGAGGTTCTGTCCCGTCTCCGTGTGTTATGCACACCAGTGCCTGCAGGAATGTACTGGTGTTTGAACTGTTATACACACCAGTGCCTGCAGGAATGTACTGGTGTCTGAACAGAGAGGGATGCAAAACAAATGAACTCACAGACAGACTGGGAAATATGACATAACGTACACAGAAGGTGATAGGGTAACAAAACCAACACAGAGTGAACAGAGAAGCCCAGAGGCTAAGAAACTGGGTGTCTCCCTAGTATTAGAAATGCTCAGATGGAAAAAGCAAGATGTTGTGTTTTAATACGTAGAGAACCCGAAATGCTGTTGCTAAGGGCAACAGCAAAACCCTAAAGGGTTACCAACGGGTGTGGCAGTAAACTCCTTGGTCAGAGATGGAATAATAGACACAAGGAGAGTCTCCACAATCCTAATTCTCACTTGCAGGGCCCAGGTTCAGCTTACTGCCACTAAACTGACACATGGACGCCCTGCACAGTGAGAGAGGATTATGCAGGCAGGTCTGAAAGTACAGCCACAAACCTGCTGGGTTCACAGAATAGCAAAAGAACCTCAGCAGGCTAAACGACTGACTCCAGTCTTACTGCTAGGTCTGGATTGGCAGAGTGTAGTACCAAATGCCCAGGCCTATTTGCAGTAAGCAACAACAAAATACAAAGCTACACAGTACTGGCTAACTTTCAGGAACTGACTAACCAACAAAGATTCAGCAGCATCTGCTTAACCTGAGAAGAGGCCTTATAAAGCAGGTGCTGTCCACGCCCCCCTCAGACCTCACAGACTGTGAGCACAAAAACCAGCACCGGATCCCATGCCTGTAACCACTGCACAGCAAAAGACCCGAACCGGAGTATCAGCTGCGCTCAGGTTACTCCGCTAGCACTTGTCTCCCGGTTGCCATGACGATGTGGCAGCACAGGGCAGGAGACCCTAACACCGTGTCAATCATCTCTATTGCAAATTAGAGAAATGTGTTTTTGAAGTCAAATCCATTCCGTTTCTAGGTTACATTGTGTCCGGTTCCGGACTAGAGATGGATCCTGAGAAACTACAAGCAATCCAGAATTGGCCGATACCCTTAACCCTCAAAGGGGTCCAGAGGTTTTTAGGGTTCGCCAATTACTACAGAAAATTTATACGAGACTTTTCCACCATTGTGGCGCCTATCACTGCGTTGACCAAGAAGGGTGCTAATCCGTCCAAGTGGTCTGAAGAAGCTACGCAAGCTTTTCATCTATTAAAGCAACGGTTCATCTCTGCACCGGTTCTGAAACAGCCCGACATCGACTCTCCTTTCATCCTTGAGGTGGATGCCTCCTCCGTTGGAGTAGGAGCGGTGTTATCCCAGAGGGCTAAAGATGGTCATCTACATCCTTGCAGTTTCTTCTCCCGGAAGTTCTCCCCAGCTGAGCGCAACTATGCCATTGGCGACCAGGAGTTGCTAGCCATCAAGCTTGCTCTAGAGGAGTGGAGATATCTGTTGGAGGGAGCTTCTTATTCAATCACTATACTTACCGACCACAAGAATCTTTTATATCTGAAAAGCGCACGATGTCTTAACCCTCGTCAGGCCAGATGGGCACTTTTCTTTTCCAGGTTCGACTTTAAACTCCAGTTCTGTCCGGGCTCTCAGAATCGCAAGGCCGATGCCCTTTTCCGCTCATGGGAGCAAGAAAATGAGTCGGAGTCTTCAGACAAGCATCCTATTATTAATCCGTTGGCATTCTCCACGGTAGGGATGGACTCTACGCCCCCACCAGGGAAAAGTTTTGTGAAGCCGGTATTAAGGAAGAAGCTCATGCATTGGGCCCATGCTTCCCGTTTTGCCGGACATACAGGCATTCAGAAAACCCTTGAGTTTATCTCTAGGTCCTACTGGTGGCCAACTCTGAAGAAGGACGTCATGGAGTTTATTGCCTCTTGCCCAAAGTGTGCCCAACACAAAGTCTCCCGCCAGTCGCCTGCGGGGCAACTGGTTCCATTATTTGTTCCCCGTCGACCGTGGACCCATTTGTCGATGGACTTTGTTACAGACCTGCCTACGTGCAACATGTTTAATACCATCTGGGTGGTAGTTGACCGGTTCACCAAGATGGCACATTTCATACCTCTCACCGGTCTTCCGTCAGCTTCCAAGTTGGCTCAAGTGTTTATTCAAGAGATCTTCCGACTCCACGGTCTTGCTGAAGAGATCATCTCTGATCGAGGAGTACAATTTGTAGCCAAATTTTGGCGAAGTTTGTGTCAAGCCCTCCAGGTCAAGTTGAAGTTTTCTACAGCTTACCATCCTCAGACCAATGGTCAAACTGAGAGGGTGAATCAGGACTTGGAGGCCTTCCTCCGCATTTATGTGTCTTCCTCTCAAGATGACTGGGTTCAACTCCTTCCCTGGGCCGAGTTCACCCACAACAACCAATACCATTCCTCATCTTCTTCAACACCATTCTTTATCAACTATGGATTCCACCCTAAAGTTCCAGAATTCCAACCGCTTCCAGCAACTTCCGTTCCAGCAGTGGATGTCACCTTGCGTCAGTTTTCAAATAACTGAAGAATGTGCGAGCGGCTCTGCTCAAAGCATCGTTCAGGTACAAGAAGTTTGCAGATAAAGGTGGTCATTCCGAGTTGTTCGCTCGCAAGCTGCTTTTAGCAGCTTTGCACACGCTAAGCCGCCGCCTACTGGGAGTGAATCTTAGCATAGTAAAATTGCGAACGAAAGATTCGCAATATTGCGAAAAGACTTCTCTGTGCAGTTTCTGAGTAGCTCGAGACTTACTCAGCCAGTGCGATCAGTTCAGTGCTTGTCGTTCCTGGTTTGACGTCACAAACACACCCAGCGTTCGGCCAGACACTCCTCCGTTTCTCCAGCCACTCCCGCGTTTTTCCCAGAAACGGTAGCGTTTTTTCGCACACACCCATAAAACGGCCAGTTTCCGCCCAGAAACACCCACTTCCTGTCAATCACACTACGATCACCAGAACGAAGAAAAAAAACTCGTAATGCCGTGAATAAAATAATTAACTGCATAGCAAATTTACTTGGCGCAGTCGCACTGCGGACATTGCGCATGCGCATTAGCGACTAATCGCTCCGTTGCGAGAAAAAAATAACTAGCGAACAACTCGGAATGACCCCCAAGAAGCGTAGAGGGGTTCCTGCTCTCAAAGTGGGTGATCGTGTGTGGTTGTCCACGAAGAATTTGAGGTTAAGAGTTCCCAGCATGAAGTTTGCACCTCGTTACATCGGTCCTTTTAAAATTGAACAAGTCATCAATCCTGTTGCTTACAGACTCCAGTTACCTCCCTTCTTGAAAATACCTAGGACATTCCATGTTTCCCTTTTGAAACCGCTGATTCTGAATCGGTTTCATTCTGCACTTCCTCCGGCTCCTAGCGTCCAGACTCAACGGGGAGTTGAGTATGAAGTTGCCAAGATTCTGGATTCACGTTTCCGTTACGGTCAATTGCAGTATCTAATTGACTGGAAGGGCTATGGTCCTGAGGAACGCTCTTGGACCAATGCGTCAGATGTCCATGCTCCTGCCTTGGTCCGGAATTTCCACTCTAAGTTTCCTCAAAAGCCTAAGAAGTGTCCTGTGGCCACTCCTAAAGGGGGGGGGGGGGGTGGTGCTGTCATGATCCGGGTATCTGGACGCCTTGCCTTTTAGATGTCTCTTGAGGCTGGCTCAGCGTTCCAGAGCCGGATCTCATCTGTGTTACTGATGTCCACACTCTGCATCTCCCTCCTGTCACTCTGAGACGCCGTCACAGCGGCGCCATGTTTGATTTCTGTATGGCGTCTCCCGTCCTCCGCGGCCTCCGCCGCCGCTCCTGTGTTCCAGTATACAGGTTGTCAGAATGGTGCCTCATGCCTGCCGCGGCCTCCGCTGTTGTCCATGTGTCCCGGTGTGCAGTTCTCGGTCTGGCGTCTCCTGTCCTCCGCGGCCTGTGCCGCCATTGCTGCTGTGTTTCCACATGGTTTTCCAAACCAACTTTCCCTCCAAGTACTAACATGGGCGCAGCCATGTTGGTTTCAGTCACATGTTCAATCTCCACGCGCTGTGGAATCTGCATGATTGATCAGCCAATGCCTGCATTGCAGCAGGTATAAGTATCCTGTGCCTGAACCAGGAAATAGTCAGTGCTTTGGTTGTCAAACCTAGTTCCAGTCTCTCTCTCCTGTGGTGGTTTCTCCAGGTTTCCAGCTCCTGTCTCCAGCCTCCGCTAAGAGACCCGCACCTGCTTTCCATCCTGCGGTGCAGCCTGACTCTGCAGTCCTCCGTGGCTATTCCAGCTTCCAGCTATTAACCCATCTGCTTTCAGCGGTCAGCTTCCAGCAGTATCCAGCTTCCTTAAAGTGCCGGTGTTGTTCCAGCGGATCCCTACTTACCAGCAGTATCCACTAACTACCGGTAACCACTTTTCAACTCTCCTGTTTCCACGCTCTCTAGCATCATACAGCATCCACTCCGTGACTTCATCACCTGGCTGGTTCCATCCAGCATCCACTCCGTGTCTTCATCACCTGGCTGATTCCATTCAGCGTCCACTCTGTGTTTCTACCATCTGTCTGGTTCCATCCAGTATCTACAACAGTCTGTTCAAGTTACCAGCTTCACCTACTACACCTGCTGGCGTGTTCCTCGGCTACCTTCACTACTACAGACAGGCCTGTTAAAGATATTCCATCAATGGGACTTTAACATCCGTTCCTCAACCTACCAGTGCTCTGTGACGCCTCCCAAGGTTATAGTGATCCAGGAACTGTTTTATTTATCTCTGCTTATTATTATCTTTGATTACTGTTGTATCAACACGGAGTCTGTTAATAAATCTTTTATTGACTTTTAAACCTGGTTGTCATGGTCACACCTTCGGGTAATCCTTCTACACTTACATGTCCAGGGGTCTGATTAAACCTCCCAAGTTTAATTTCATCTCAGCCCCTACAACTGAGGCTTCCTCCTGTCAGCCTAGACCCTCAGTTGTGACACCCTGCACGGATCTCACAGATCCGGCCGGGATTCCTTGTGTTTTGTCAGGCAGTGTTATACTCATCACTCCCGTAAAACACTGCCTGATATTACGAATCACATCGACATCGGAAAAAACGATTGTGCAAAACTCGGCAGCTTAGTGAATGATCGTATCAGGATTCAAAAAGTTGCAGTAAAATGCACCCGATACCATTCGAGTTCAAACACCCTTCAAAACGGCAAAAACACGAATCTTTGTAAGTATACCCCCAGGTCTAAGATTGCATTGTACCCAGTTGGTTCCTCAATTAGTTGAACTAAGTAGTTATCATTAAATGTGTTTAAAAACATATTGGGGGTAATTCCAAGTTGATCGCAGCAGGATTTTTGATAGCAATTGGGCAAAACCATGTGCACTGCAGGGGGGCCAGATATAACATGTGCAGAAAGAGTTAGATTTGGGTGGGTTATTTTGTTTTTGTTCAGGGTAAATACTGGCTGCTTTATTTTTACACTGCAAATTAAATTGCAGATTAAACACACCCCACCCAAATCTAACTCTCTCTGCACATTTTTAAACCCAGACATGGGGGGGGGGGGGGGGGACGCCCAGCACAGGGCTAGCCCGCCCCGCATGTCTGTGCCGGCCCCCCCGCACAAATACAAAAGCATCGCACAGTGGCGATGCCTTTGTATTTGAGAAGTAACTCCCGGCCAGCGAAGATCCTGCGGCTGGCCGGGAGTTACTCATCGCTCCCGCTGGCCGCAGCGGCTGCGTGACACGTCACGCAGCCGCCGCGGCCCCCCCCAACGGTCCTGCCATGTCTGCGTTGGCCGGACCGCTCCCCCTAAGCGGCGGCTAAATGCCGCCGTTCGGCCCCCTCCCGCCTAGCGACCGCCTCTGTCTCAGAGGCGATCGCTAGGCAACGATGACTGCCATGCGCCGGCGCACTGCGGCACCGGCGCATGCGCAGTTCCGACCCAATCGCACGGCTGCAAAGAAGTGCAGCGTGCGATCGGGTCGGAATGACCCCTCATGTGCACTGCAGGTCGGGCAGATGTAACATGTGCAGAGAGATTTCGATTTGGGTGGGTTATTCTGTGCAGGGTAAATACTGGCTGCTTTATTTTTACACTGCAATTTAGATTTCAGTTTGAACACACCCCACCTAAATCTAACTCTCTCTGCACATGTTATATCTGCCCCACCTGCAGTGCACATGGTTTTGCCCATTAGCTAACAAATTTGCTGCTGCGATCAGATCTGAATTAGGCTATCAGTCTTTCAATCAGGCAGAAGTAAAAACAGACACAGGGCCTGATTCAGAGTTGCAAGCAAAGCCAAAAAGAACACAACTGGGCAAAACCATGTGGGGCTAATACAACATGTGCAGAGAGATTTAGATTTAAGTGGGTTGTATCCTACGAATACTGGGCAGCTTCATTTTTATACTGCAATTTAGATTATAGGGGTAAATGTATTACCCTCCGTTATGGGGGAGCAGTATCAGCGCACCGATACTGCTTCTCCCCCTTTCTATTACTGTTGCGGTGCTGGCTCAGATAGCGCACCTTTCCATATCGGCACTGCTATCTAATGTAGCCCATACACTTGTGAGATATTAGGTACAATCCTTCAATTTCGACCGCATCTGTGAGAGAAATCGAAGGATTGTATGCACATTTTAGGTACCTTGTCACGCGATGTGCGGGCACGCCGCTCAAATATCGCGTCTCATGATAGTATGTGCTGCACTTAATATTTATTGAATCGCAGTGCAATCGCATGTGATTTTAAAAACACTTGCAATATATCGCACTGTGATGCGCGATGGGCACCCACTCGGCGTGACGTGCCCATCACGTGATTACCATACGATCTATCGCATGGTAATCACTTTGACAGTACAGGTGTGATTTCATCGCACCTGAACTGCCGGTGCGATGCCCGCGATGTCGCGTCGCGGGGCATCGCACAAATGTATTGGCACCAATACAGATAGCACACTGATATGAGGGGGCATTGCTGACCGTTCTGACACCTGCAGCTGTCAGTTTCGACAACTGCAGGTGGCGATGCCCATTCACCGCAGCAGGGACAGAGCTGTCCCTGGCTGTGGCGGGTGTCGGCTCCGGACAGCGTAGGGGATCTCACGTGAGTATGAGATTCTGCGCATCAGCACTGAGCAAATCAGGTATATTTTTAACATGCGTCATTTCCCCGATTTCTCAATACAGTAGATCGCTAATCGGTGGATCATCAGTTCAGACGGATTGGAGAATCACAGCCATTGATGTATGGAGGGCAGTAACTTGCAGGAACAGTGTGAAGCTGCTCAAATAATAAGGCTGTTCTAAGCAGAGTGTGACCGCTTGTCCGAGGCCTGCTAGGAAGGATCAGTCTGTGTGGTCACATTCAGATTAGATAGTCCCTTGTACCCACTAACTCCAGTTCACCCTGTGCTGATTACGGGAGGTCTCAGTCCGTTCGTAGTATGGTAACCACAGCGGCTCTGAGTCAGGACTGAGTGGTTTTAAATAAAATAAATGAGTATAGTGTGCTGCGCTCCTTTGCTGGATAATTATTTGGGCCAGAATAACGTCCATTATTCACATTACAGCGCACAGCAGCATCTATTATTCACATTACACCGCCTAACGGCATCTGTTACTCACATTACAACGCACAGCGGCATCTGTTGTTTACATTACAATGCAAAGCGGCGCCTGTTATTCACATTACAGCACACAGCGCCTTCACATTATTCATATGACAGCGCCCAGCGACGTCCGTTACTCACATTACACCGCACAGCGGCATCTGTTTTTTTACATTACACTGCACAGTAGTGTCACATTATTCACATTACACCGCACAGCGCCGTCACATTACAGCGCACTACGGCATCCTTTATTCACGTTACGTCACCCAGCGGCATCCGTTACTCACATTACACCGCCCAGCAATGTCCGTTACTCACGTTACAACGCACAGCGACATCTGTTATTCACATTACACCCCCCAGCATCGTCCGTTGTTCACATTACAGCGCACAGCATCATCCGTTATTCACATTACAGCGCACAGCGGCTGCACATTACACCGCACAGTGGCATTCAGTACTCACATTACACCGTACAGCAGCATCACACTATTCACATTACAGTGTACTGCGGCGTCACATTACACCACACAGTGGCATTCAGTACTCACATTACACTGTACAGCAGCATCACACTATTAACATTACAGTGTACTGCGGCGTCACATTACACCACACAGAGGCGCCCCTTATTCACATTACAGTGCACAGCGGCGTCCGTTACTCACATTACAATGCACAGCGTCGGCACATTATTCACATTACACCGCACAGCATCGTCCGTTATTCACATAACAGCGCACAGTGGCATCTGTTATTCATATTACACTGCCCAGTGGCGTCTGTTACTCACAATACAATGCACAGCGGCATCTCTAGCTCACATTTGTTAGGTTCCTGGTGCTCAGAACAAGGGAGATGTCATGAAGTGAGTCCAGAGCACCAGGACTTAACGCTTGGAAAGGGGAATGGAAAGGGCGCCCTATCTCCGTTGTCTCGCCCGTGCTGTCAGTACACTCTTGCGAGACTATGGTTGCTTGAGCCCATGGCAGCCGCGTTTGAAGGGCGGATTACGTCTGCCCAACTTCGATGCCCCCTCAGGTCTTAATGAGAGACAAATAGTGTACCGATACAGGGTGATAACAAGGGGCCCTCTTACTGAAACAACCAAAGCCAGGGGCTACCAACTAGCCTAAAACTAAATGTATGTGCGGCTTGCCGCCAAAGGAAAAGAACAACAAAGGAAATGCTGACCACACGCCGACACAATACTTTTGTGTACCGGCGGTGACAGCATAAGCAGAACCCACTGCAAAACACCAGTGACAGAAATAATCACGGAATACAGCGGCCTAGGCCGACGGACGCGGCAGAGCCGCTACTCACGGAACCGGTACGAATACTGGCAAACGGATAGGAACTCCCAATGCTGCTGACACAGACTCTCAGAACTGGATGACAGGCAGAATCACAAACGACAGACCGGTGGACACCAAGAAGCCAGAAACTCGACCAGGCATAGGCAAAGCCACTGGACTTCTGTACAGGAACACTTCACGGCAGGACACGGGATCAGACACAGGAATCGACACAGGGACTGACACAGGAATCGACACAGGAAGCAGTTCGACAGACACTGCTACACAGGAGCTCAGGAATTGGCAGGAACAAGCTCAGAACTCAAGCAGACTGGAAACCTAGAAATATCACCAGCGTCTGTGAATAGCACTGAACCAGCATATAACAGAGAGGCCTAATTAATAATCTAATGCAGCTGCCCTATTGCATGACTCCAAACTGACAAGATGCAATTAGCAGCCAGGTGAGGCTGAACACATGGGAACAAGCTGCAATTACACAGACTCACCAGCGGCAGCAACCAAGAATACTCAAACAGAGCAACGGGAAATCCTGGCCTGCGAAACAACTTATAAACATAAAATAGGAATGAACCACTACCTGTGGTTCATAACAACATTACACCGCACAGATGCATCCGTTATTCATATTACAACACACAGCAGCATCACATTACAGCGCCCATCGACATCCGTTACTCACATTAAAATGACACATTATTCACATTACAGCGTACAGCGACGGCACATTATTCACATTACAGCGTACAGCGACGGCACATTATTCACATTACAGCGTACAGCGACGGCACATTATTTACATTACAGCGCACAGCGACGGCACATTATTCACATTACAGCGCACAGCGACGGCACATTATTCACATTACAGCGCACAGCGACGGCACATTATTCACATTACAGCGCACAGCGACGGCACATTATTCACATTACAGCGCACAGCGACGGCACATTATTCACATTACAGCGTACAGCTACGGCACATTATTCACATTACAGCGTACAGCGACGGCACATTATTCACATTACAGCGCACAGCGACGGCACATTATTCACATTACAGCGCACAGCGACGGCACATTATTCACATTACAGCGTACAGTGACGGCACATTATTCACATTACAGCGCACAGCGACGGCACATTATTCACATTACAGTGCACAGCGATGGCACATTATTCAAATTACAGCGTACAGCGACAGCACATTACACCACCCAGCACCATCTGTTACTCACATTACGCCGCGGGTGGCGGTGCCGATAGAACTGTTCTATCACAAGAGCACTTCGTTTGCAGGCAGAGGCAGATGTCAGAGAGATTAGAGAAGACTCATACTCACCTCTCCTGCTGGATCCACCGCAGCAGCACCGTCCTTTCCTCCGAGGTCTTCGCGATGACGTCAACGGAGCTTGGCGCGCAGATCTCCTCCTCTTCCTGACAGCCGGGTGGTGTGGGGACGGGACCTCTTCTCCTGTTAGCGTCCGGTGGCCGCAGTGCACGAGGCAAAGTACATTAAGTTAGTGAGGCGCGGGTCGGGTGGGTGGGGCCACACATGACAGGCGGGCCCACGCCTCAATCAGCCCACCGGGGCTCTGCTTGGTAGAACTAATGACCAATCCGGCCCTGGTCACCAGAGTTCTGTCTTGCCCACTGTGCCTGCAGTAAATGAGGAGGATGAAAGTACGGAGCCACAATTCGTTTGACTACTGCTGAATAGAGTTCCTGTCCTGGCAGCAGGGTTTTGCTGGGAAGCCTGGTGATGAAGCTCCTTCAGCTATGTCTCCTTCTCCGTTCCTGCCATTGGGGACCTGCCAGCAGTGGGACTCCCCTACCCACAGTCAAGCAAATCGCGGGCATAATGCAGTGAGGGGGCGTGGCCTAATGCCGGGAGGGGGCGGAGCTACGATTGTGGGTAGTGAACCTTAACAGAAACTTACTCTATGAGTCTATCAGGTCCCCCGCATGTGCCACTGACCGGCGCTGCCGCTGGGGCGGTGTGAGGGGTGTACCACTGGTGTTCTTGATGCCGGAGGGGGCGGGCCCTAGGGGGCGCTGTAGGCTGCAGTAGCAGGGGGAAAAAAACCTGTCTACATAGCACAATATACATTTGCAGATACCGTGGGCCTATTTTGGAGGGTGGGCCTGGAGCTGCAGCTCCATCAGGCCCATTGTTAATCCGGCCCTGACTACTATGTCTCCTATTCCTGCTGCTCTTTCAATTTGCTTTAGTAACAGTTCCTCATCAGATGCGTTGATACCAGGCGGCCTATAGCATACACCCAATACTAACTTTTTTATTCCTTTTTCCCTGCATGCAATTTGTACCCATAATGTCTCGACAGTGTCTACAGTCCCCTCCTGAATATCTTCCCGTATATCAGGTTTTAAAAACGGCTTTACGTAAAGACACACCCCTCCACCCTTTTTATTTAGTCTGTCTCTCCTAAACAGTGTATAGCCCTCTAGATTGACTGTCCAATCATGAGATTCGTCCCACCAAGTTTCAGTAATGCCTATAATATCAATGTTAGAGATGTGCACCGGAATTTTTTCGGGTTTTGTGTTTTGGTTTTGGGTTCGGTTCCGTGGCCGTGTTTTGGGTTCGAACGCGTTTTGGCAAAACCTCACCGAATTTTTTTTGTCGGATTCGGGTGTGTTTTGGATTCGGGTGTTTTTTTCAAAAAACCCTAAAAAACAGCTTAAATCATAGAATATGGGGGTCATTTTGATCCCAAAGTATTATTAACCTCAATAACCATAATTTCCACTCATTTTCAGTCTATTCTGAACACCTCACACCTCACAATATTATTTTTAGTCCTAAAATTTGCACCGAGGTCGCTGGATGACTAAGCTCAGCGACCCAAGTGGCCGACACAAACACCTGGCCCATCTAGGAGTGGCACTGCAGTGTCACGCAGGATGGCCCTTCCAAAAAACACCCCCCAAACAGCACATGACGCAAAGAAAAAAAGAGGCGCAATGAGGTAGCTGTGTAAGTAAGCTAAGCGACCCTAGTGGCCGACACAAACACCTGGCCCATCTAGGAGTGGCACTGCAGTGTCAGGCCGGATGGCCCTTCCAAAAAATACTCCCCAAACAGCACATGACGCAAAGAAGAAAAAAAAGAGGCGCAATGAGGTAGCTGTGTGACTAAGATAAGTGACCCTAGTGGCCGACACAAACACCTGGCCCATCTAGGAGTGGCACTGCAGTGTCACGCAGGATGGCCCTTCCAAAAAATACTCCCCAAACAGCACATGACGCAAAGAAGAAAAAAAAGAGGCGCAATGAGGTAGCTGTGTGACTAAGATAAGCGATCCTAGTAGCCGACACAAACACCTGGCCCATCTAGGAGTGGCACTGCAGTGTCACGCAGGATGGCCCTTCCAAAAAACACTCCCCAAACAGCACATGACGCAAAGAAAAATGAAAGAAAAAAGAGGTGCAAGATGGAATTGTCCTTGGGCCCTCCCACCCACCCTTATGTTGTATAAACAGGACATGCACACTTTAACCAACCCATCATTTCAGTGACAGGGTCTGCCACACGACTGTGACTGAAATGACGGGTTGGTTTGGACCCCCACCAAAAAAGAAGCAATTAATCTCTCCTTGCACAAACTGGCTCTACAGAGGCAAGATGTCCACCTCATCATCATCCTCCGATTCATCACCGTGTACATCCCCCTCCTTGTTAGGCGCCGGGGTCCGCTCGTCGGTGCGGCCCGGCGCCTAGCAACCAGGGACGCCGTGCGCGTACAGCCGCCGGCTCCCTGGCAACGCTAGACGCCGGGCGCACGGAGCCGCTCTGACCTTAGCAACGGGGACGCCACGTTCGGCCGCGTTCCCCGTTGCTGGGTCTGTTCTAATTATATTTTGGTGTGCTGGCCGTGCAGCATGCAAGCTGCACGGCATTACCTGAGATTACCTTGTCTGGATCCTGATTGGAGGGTTCCTGAATAAAGGCACTCTCAGGACTTCTTACAGACGCCGGTGATAGCTTCCTGTTTGCCTGTGTCAGCTACAGAGAGTTTCCAGTCCTGCTCAATCCGGTTGTTCCTGTCCTCAGTGATCCTGTACTCGGAAGTTTGTCATCTATTCCTGGAGTCTGACCGAGCACCTTTAACATCCTGTGGTGTTCGTGAGTCGCGGCGCAGCCGTGTGTTGCGGCTTGTCCGCATACTGTTTATTATTTAGTTTATTTGTGTTCTGGAGCTTTTGCGGAGGATTCCGCTCCCACAGATCCACTCTGGTATCCAGCGGTGCTGGATAGGAGTAACGGATCAGTGGATCTTTGGTTGTCCTTTTCCCTGGCGGCTAGTCCGCACATACCTTTGGTTTAAGTTAGTTAGCTTGTAACCCCTGGCCTGGTTGCTTAGTCAGAGGGCCCCTTGTTATCACCCTGTCTCGGATTTCCCTTTGTCTCCCATTAAGACCTGCGGGGGCAGACATAATCCGCCCTTCGAACGCGGCTGCCATGGGCTCAAGCAACCATAGTCTCGCAGGGGATTTCTGATAACACGGGCGAGACAACGGAGTTAGGGCGCCAGGGGTTACTAGGCTCTCCTGCTCCCACAACCAGCATATCTTCCCAGTACTCAGACCTCTGTCATAAGATCCCCTCTGGTCTGGAGTACGGGAATCATAACATTATCACCGGCCAGACAAAAGAAAAAAAAAAAATTTTTTAATTAACAGGAGTTAATCTTTTTTTTTCACTTATTCAGTTGGGAGATTTTGTCGGCCTCATGAATCCCGCCGGTGTTGGGCCAAATCCTGGCCAGCTTCTAGTTAGTCAGATTCAAGAACTTACTCAGATGGTTCAGGATCTGTCCCTCCGGGTGAGGTCACAGGAAGATCTGTTACGGACTTCCCCGAGGGTCATCCCTGAACCAAAAATGCATCTGCCTGACCGTTTTTCTGGGGATAGAAAACAGTTTTTTAATTTTAAAGAGTCTTGTAAACTTTATTTTCGTTTAAGACCAGTCTCCTCAGGTACGGAGGCTCAGCGGGTTGGAATTATTATTTCTCTGCTTCAGGGGGATCCTCAGACCTGGGCTTTTGGTTTAAAGACAGACGATCCGGCCTTATCGTCTGTAGACGCCTTTTTAAAATCTTTAGGGCTATTGTATGACGACCCTGATAGAGAGGCGTCCGCTGAGAGTCAGTTGCGTGCTCTTAGACAGGGTAGGAATCCCGCAGAGAGTTATTGTACGGAGTTTCGCCGTTGGTCGAACGACTGTGGATGGAATGACCCAGCCCTACGCAGTCAGTTTCGCCTCGGCTTATCTGAATCTATAAAAGACAGTCTCCTTCAGTATCCCGCTCCTGAGACTCTCGATAAACTCATGGAGCTCTCTATTAAGATAGATCGTCGGCTCAGAGAGCGGAGGGCTGAAAAAGGGGCATCTGTCGGGTCTACTCCTTGTGTTCTTTCCATTCCTGTAGACATGGAGGAGCCTATGCAGATAGGTCTTTCCAAATTGTCTCCTGAAGAAAGAACCAGGAGGCAAAATTCTGGTCTTTGTTTATACTGTGGAGGTAAGGGACATTTTGCCCGTAGTTGTCCGAACAAGTCGGGAAACTTCCTGACCAAGTGAGTTGTGAGGGGGTTCACTTTGGTCTGCAGCTTATCTCCTCAAATAATTCACTGTTAGTTCCTGCTAAAGTTTCCTTTGGCAGCCTCTGTTCCTCGGTCTCTGCTTTTGTGGACAGTGGAGCTGCAGGGAACTTTATGGATTTAACATGGGCCAAGGCCTTAGGTATTCCTCAGTTAACCTTGGGTAGGTGTGTCACCATGCATGGTTTAGATGGGAGTCCCTTGTCCAATGGGGTTATTTCTCTATGCACACCTCCTGTTTTACTCTCGGTAGGAGCTCTGCATTCTGAAAAGATTGAGTTTTTCCTTACCCATTGTCCAGCAGTTCCTGTGGTTCTGGGTCACCCTTGGCTGGCCTTTCATAATCCCATCATTGATTGGCAGTCGGGGGAGATCTTACAATGGGGTACCATCTGTAATAAAGAATGTATTACGCTTCCTATCCGAGTAGCTGCCGCCGTTCCCGCACCCATTCCTGGGGAATACCAGGATTTTGTTGATGTATTTTCCAAGGGCAATGCGGATATTCTGCCTCCCCATAGGCCTTATGATTGTGCCATTGAGCTAATTCCTGGTGCCACGTTGCCTAAAGGAATGTTATATGCATTGTCTGGTCCTGAAACTGTGGCCATGAATGAGTATGTGAAAGAAAGCCTTGGGAAAGGATTTATCGGGCCATCTAAATCCCCTTTAAGTGCAGGTTTCTTCTTCGTAGAGAAGAAGGATGGTTCACTCAGACCCTGCATTGACTTTAGAGCTTTGAATAAAATCTCAGTAAAGAATACTTACCCTCTGCCGCTGATCTCTGTCCTCTTTGATCAGCTACGTTCGGCTGTGATTTTTTCCAAGATTGACCTGAGAGGAGCATATAACCTCATCAGAATCAAGTCAGGGGATGAGTGGAAAACGGCATTCAGTACTCAGTCAGGCCACTATGAGTATCTGGTTATGCCATTTGGCCTGTCTAACGCTCCGGCAGTTTTCCAGGATCTCATTAACGATGTGCTCCGTGAATTTCTTGGAAGATTCGTTGTAGTCTACTTAGACGATATTTTGATATATTCTGACTCTGTAGAACAACATGTTACCCAGGTGCGTCAGGTTCTAAAGAAATTACGTGAAAATCACCTATATGCCAAGCTGGAGAAGTGTGAATTTCATGTCACGGAGGTATCCTTTTTAGGGTACATTATTTCCCCTCGGGGATTCCGTATGGAACCAAAGAAGCTCCAAGCCATCCTTAGTTGGGCGCAACCCACCAACTTAAAAGCAATTCAGCGCTTTTTAGGGTTTGCGAACTACTATAGAAGATTTATTCACTCTTTCTCTGACCTAGTTGCTCCCATTGTGGCACTGACTAAGAAGGGAGCAGATCCTACCAATTGGTCACGTGAAGCTGAGTTATCTTTTCAGGCCTTGAAACAAGCCTTTGTCTCAGCCCCTGTCCTTAGACATCCCAACCCAGAATTGCCTTTCATTGTTGAGGTTGATGCCTCGGAGGTTGGAGTAGGGGCTATCCTTTCTCAGAAGGATCCGGATTCCCTTGAATTACATCCTTGCGCCTTTATGTCCAGGAAATTCTCATCTGCAGAATCCAACTACGATGTTGGTAACCGGGAATTGCTGGCTATTAAATGGGCTTTCGAGGAGTGGAGGCATTGGCTTGAAGGAGCGACTCATACCATTTCAGTTTTGACTGATCACAAAAATCTTCAATACATTGAATCAGCTAAACGACTGAATGCCCGGCAGGCTCGTTGGGCTTTATTTTTTACTCGTTTCAAATTCATTATCACCTTCAGGCCAGGTTCCAAGAATACTAAGGCAGATGCCCTGTCACGCAGTTTTCTTCCAGTTCAAGACAACAGTCCTGTTACTCCCATACTTCCGTCTTCAGTCATTCGGGCAGGCCTCACACAGGATATATTTACCCAGTTAAAGCTGCTTCAACATCAAGCTCCTGGAAATACTCCTGCTGGTCGTCTTTTTGTCCCTGAGTTTTTGAGAGCAACTGTTTTGACGGAGTTTCATGATAGCAAAGTTGCCGGGCATCCGGGAATCGCTAAGACTTTGGAATTAGTCTCCCGCTCAGTATGGTGGCCTGGTCTTTCCAAAGACATTAAAGAGTTTGTTTTTTCGTGTCAGGTCTGTGCACAGCATAAAGTTCCCCGTTCTTTGCCTATAGGTCAACTTATGCCCTTGAATGTTCCTCTTAGGCCATGGTCGCATATCTCCATGGATTTTGTGGTGGACCTCCCTCTGTCAGCCGGATGCCGAGTCATATGGGTGGTAGTGGACCGTTTTAGCAAAATGGCCCATTTCATTGCTCTTCCCCGATTGCCATCTGCCCAGGGATTGGCAGTCTTGTTCCTCCGCCATGTTTTCAGACTCCATGGCTTACCCACTGATATTGTTTCTGATCGGGGTCCACAATTCATTGCACAATTTTGGAAGTCTTTTTGTGCTTCGTTAAAGATGAAATTATCTTTAACGTCCGGCTATCATCCCCAATCCAATGGGCAGACTGAGCGAGTTAACCAATCTCTAAAACAATATTTGCGTTTGTACTCGGCCAAACTCCAAAATGACTGGTCTGAGTTTCTTCCATTGGCGGAGTTTGCTTATAATAATGCCTGTCATTCCTCCACCAATGTGTCTCCATTTTTTGCAGTTTTTGGTTTTCACCCCAGAGCTAATTCATTTTTTCAACATTCCTCTGTCTCCTCTCTGGCCCTGACCTCTCATCTTAAACTTATTTGGAGAAAAGTGCACCTGGCTCTCAGAAAAGCAGCATTCCGGGAAAAAAAAATTTCTGACAGGCTCCGGCGGCCGTGCACTTTTAAAGTAGGAGACAGGGTGTGGTTGTCGACTCGCAACATTAAACTTCGACAAACCTCAGCCAGATTGGGTCCTAGATTTATTGGACCATTTCACATTATCAAAAAAGTCAATCCAGTTGCTTTCCGGTTACGTTTACCAAAAACTTTGCGGATCGGAAATACCTTCCATTGCTCATTGCTGAAACCATATGTTTCGTCTAGTAGATTTCCTCGTAAAATATCTCAGGGGAGATCACCAATAAATGTACAGGGTCAGCAGGAGTTCTTGGTGGAGAAGGTTCTCGATTCCAAGTTTTCCCAGGGTCGGCTTTATTTTTTGGTACATTGGAGAGGTTATGGGCCAGAGGAAAGGTCTTGGGTCCTGGATGAGGATCTTCATGCCCCGAGGCTCAAAAGGGCATTTTTTCGAGAATTTCCTCAGAGACCTGGCTTTAGGGGTTCCTTGACCCCTCCTCAAGGGGGGGGGGTACTGTTAGGCGCCGGGGTCCGCTCGTCGGTGCGGCCCGGCGCCTAGCAACCAGGGACGCCATGCGCGTACAGCCGCCGGCTCCCTGGCAACGCTAGACGCCGGGCGCACGGAGCCGCTCTGACCTTAGCAACGGGGACGCCACGTTCGGCCGCGTTCCCCGTTGCTGGGTCTGTTCTAATTATATTTTGGTGTGCTGGCCGTGCAGCATGCAAGCTGCACGGCATTACCTGAGATTACCTTGTCTGGATCCTGATTGGAGGGTTCCTGAATAAAGGCACTCTCAGGACTTCTTACAGACGCCGGTGATAGCTTCCTGTTTGCCTGTGTCAGCTACAGAGAGTTTCCAGTCCTGCTCAATCCGGTTGTTCCTGTCCTCAGTGATCCTGTACTCGGAAGTTTGTCATCTATTCCTGGAGTCTGACCGAGCACCTTTAACATCCTGTGGTGTTCGTGAGTCGCGGCGCAGCCGTGTGTTGCGGCTTGTCCGCGTACTGTTTATTATTTAGTTTATTTGTGTTCTGGAGCTTTTGCGGAGGATTCCGCTCCCACAGATCCACTCTGGTATCCAGCGGTGCTGGATAGGAGTAACGGATCAGTGGATCTTTGGTTGTCCTTTTCCCTGGCGGCTAGTCCGCACATACCTTTGGTTTAAGTTAGTTAGCTTGTAACCCCTGGCCTGGTTGCTTAGTCAGAGGGCCCCTTGTTATCACCCTGTCTCGGATTTCCCTTTGTCTCCCATTAAGACCTGCGGGGGCATCGGGGTTGGGCAGACATAATCCGCCCTTCGAACGCGGCTGCCATGGGCTCAAGCAACCATAGTCTCGCAGGGGATTTCTGATAACACGGGCGAGACAACGGAGTTAGGGCGCCAGGGGTTACTAGGCTCTCCTGCTCCCACAACCAGCATATCTTCCCAGTACTCAGACCTCTGTCATAAGATCCCCTCTGGTCTGGAGTACGGGAATCATAACACTCCTCACAGATTATCAATTCGTCCCCACTGGAATCCACCATCACAGCTCCCTGTGTACTTTGTGGAGGCAATTGCTGCTGGTGAATGTCTCCACGGAGGAATTGATTATAATTAATTTTAATGAACATCATCTTCTCCACATTTTCTGGAAGTAACCTCGTACGCCGATTGCTGACAAGGTGAGCGGCGGCACTAAACACTCTTTCGGAGTACACACTTGTGGGAGGGCAACTTAGGTAGAATAAAGCCAGTTTGTGCAAGGGCCTCCAAATTGCCTCTTTTTCCTGCCAGTATACGTACGGACTGTCTGACGTGCCTACTTGGATGCGGTCACTCATATAATCCTCCACCATTCTTTCAATGGTGAGAGAATCATATGCAGTGACAGTAGACGACATGTCCGTAATCGTTGGCAGGTCCTTCAGTCCGGACCAGATGTCAGCATCAGCAGTCGCTCCAGACTGCCCTGCATCACTGCCAGCGGGTGGGCTCGGAATTATGAGCCTTTTCCTCGCACCCCCAGTTGCAGGAGAATGTGAAGGAGGAGATGTTGACAGGTCGCGTTCCGCTTGACTTGACAATTTTCTCACCAGCAGTTCTTTGAACCCCTGCAGACTTGTATCTGCCGGAAAGAGAGATACAACGTAGGTTTTAAATCTAGGATCGAGCACGGTGGCCAAAATGTAGTGCTCTGATTTCAACAGATTGACCACCCGTGAATCCTTGTTAAGCGAATTAAGGGCTCCATCCACAAGTCCCACATGCCTAGCGGAATCGCTCTGTGTTAGCTCCTCCTTCAATGTCTCCAGCTTCTTCTGCAAAAGCCTGATGAGGGGAATGACCTGACTCAGGCTGGCAGTGTCTGAACTGACTTCACGTGTGGCAAGTTCAAAAGGTTGCAGAACCTTGCACAACGTTGAAATCATTCTCCACTGCGCTTGAGACAGGTGCATTCCACCTCCTATATCGTGGTCAGTTGTATAGGCTTGAATGGCCTTTTGCTGCTCCTCCAACCTCTGAAGCATATAGAGGGTTGAATTCCACCTCGTTACCACTTCTTGCTTCAGATGATGGCAGGGCAGGTTCAGGCGTTTTTGGTGTTGCTCCAGTCTTCTGTACGTGGTGCCTGTACGCCGAAAGTGTCCCGCAATTCTTCTGGCCACCGACAGCATCTCTTGCACGCCCCTGTCGTTTTTTAAATAATTCTGCACCACCAAATTCAAGGTATGTGCAAAACATGGGACGTGCTGGAATTTGCCCAGATTTAATGCACACACAATATTGCTGGCGTTGTCCGATGCCACAAATCCACAGGAGAGTCCAATTGGGGTAAGCCATTCTGCGATGATCTTCCTCAGTTGCCGTAAGAGGTTTTCAGCTGTGTGCGTATTCTGGAAAGCGGTGATACAAAGCGTAGCCTGCCTAGGAAAGAGTTGGCGTTTGCGAGATGCTGCTACTGGTGCCGCCGCTGCTGTTCTTGCGGCGGGAGTCAATACATCTACCCAGTGGGCTGTCACAGTCATATAGTCCTGAGTCTGCCCTGCTCCACTTGTCCACATGTCCGTGGTTAAGTGGACATTGGGTACAACTGCATTTTTTAGGACACTGGTGAGTCTTTTTCTGAGGTCTGTGTACATTTTCGGTATCGCCTGCCTAGAGAAATGGAACCTAGATGGTATTTGGTACCGGGGACACAGTACCTCAAACAAGTCTATAGTTGGCTCTGCAGTAATGATGGATACCGGAACCACGTTTCTCACCGCCCAGGATGCCAAGGCCTCAGTTATCCGCTTTGCAGCAGGATGACTGCTGTGATATTTCATCTTCCTCGCAAAGGACTGTTGGACAGTCAATTGCTTGGTGGAAGTAGTAAAAGTGGTCTTACGACTTCCCCTCTGGGATGACCATCGACTCCCAGCAGCAACAACAGCAGCGCCAGCAGCAGTAGGCGTTACACTCAAGGATGCATCGGAGGAATCCCAGGCAGGAGAGGACTCGTCAGAATTGCCAGTGACATGGCCTTCAGGACTATTGGCATTCCTGGGGAAGGAGGAAATTGACACTGAGGGAGTTGGTGGGGTGGTTTGCGTGAGCTTGGTTACAAGAGGAAGGGATTTACTGGTCAGTGGACTGCTTCCGCTGTCGCCCAAAGTTTTTGAACTTGTCACTGACTTATGATGAATGCGCTGCAGGTGACGTATAAGGGAGGATGTTCCGAGGTGGTTAACGTCCTTACCCCTACTTATTACAGCTTGACAAAGGCAACACACGGCTTGACACCTGTTGTCCGCATTTGTGTTGAAATACTTCCACACCGAAGAGCTGATTTTTTTGGTATTTTCACCAGGCATGTCAATGGCCATATTCCTCCCACGGACAACAGGTGTCTCCCCGGGTGCCTGACTTAAACAAACCACCTCACCATCAGAATCCTCCTTGTCAATTTCCTCCCCAGCGCCAGCAACACCCATATCCTCCTCATCCTGGTGTACTTCAACACTGACATCTTCAATCTGACTATCAAGAACTGGACTGCGGGTGCTCCTTCCAGCACTTGCAGGGGGCGTGCAAATGGTGGAAGGCGCATGCTCTTCACGTCCAGTGTTGGGAAGGTCAGGCATCGCAACCGACACAATTGGACTCTCCTTGTGGATTTGTGATTTCGAAGAACGCACAGTTCTTTGCTGTGCTTTTGCCAGCTTAAGTCTTTTCATTTTTCTAGCGAGAGGCTGAGTGCTTCCATCCTCATGTGAAGCTGAACCACTAGCCATGAACATAGGCCAGGGCCTCAGCCGTTCCTTGCCACTCCGTGTGGTAAATGGCATATTGGCAAGTTTACGCTTCTCCTCCGACGATTTTATTTTAGATTTTTGAGTCCTTTTTTTACTGATATTTTGTGTTTTGGATTTTACATGCTCTGTACTATGACATTGGGCATCCGCCTTGGCAGACGACGTTGATGGAATTTCATCGTCTCGGCCATGACTAGTGGCAGCAGCTTCAGCACGAGGTGGAAGTGGATCTTGATCTTTCCCTATTTTTGGAACCTCAACATTTTTGTTCTCCATATTTTAATAGGCACAACTAAAAGGCACCTCAGGTAAACAATGGAGATGGATGGATACTAGTATACTTATGGATGACGAGTGACTGACGACACAGAGGTAGCTACAGCCGTGGACTACCGTACTGCGTCTGCTAGTATAGAGATGATAATGATATAAAAATATATATATATCACTACTGCAGGTATATATAATATAATGACGGACCTGCTGGACACTGTCAGCAGACTCCTACTACTAGTATGAAGAAGATAGAAAAAAAAAAACCACCACAGGTAGGTATACAATTATGGACGAGCACTGACGACACAGAGGTAGCTACAGCCGTGGACTACCGTACTGCGTCTGCTAGTATAGAGATGATAATGATATAAAAAATATATATATATCACTACTGCAGGTATATATAATATAATGACGGACCTGCTGGACACTGTCAGCAGACCATTAAACTACAAGTATGAAGAAGATAGAAAAAAAAACCCACAACAGGTAGGTATACAATTATGGACGAGCACTGACGACACAGAGGTAGCTACAGCCGTGGACTAACGTACTGCGTCTGCTAGTATAGAGATGATAATGATATAAAAAATATATATATATATCACTACTGCAGGTATATATAATATAATGATGGACCTGCTGGACACTGTCAGCAGACTCCTACTACTAGTATGAAGAAGATAGAAAAAAAAACCCACCACAGGTAGGTATACAATTATGGACGAGCACTGACGACACAGAGGTAGCTACAGCCGTGGACTACCGTACTGCATCTGCTAGTATAGAGATGATAATGATATAAAAAATATATATATATCACTACTGCAGGTATATATAATATAATGACGGACCTGCTGGACACTGTCAGCAGACTCCTAAACTACTAGTATGAAGAAGATAGAAAAAAAAAAAACCACCACAGGTAGGTATACAATTATGGACGAGCACTGACGACACAGAGGTAGCTACAGCCGTGGACTACCGTACTGCGTCTGCTAGTATAGAGATGATAATGATATAAAAAATATATATATATCACTACTGCAGGTATATATAATATAATGACAGACCTGCTGGACACTGTCAGCAGACTCCTAAACTACTAGTATGAAGAAGATAGAAAAAAAAAACCCCACCACAGGTAGGTATACAATTATGGACGAGCACTGACGACACAGAGGTAGCTACAGCCGTGGACTACCGTACTGCGTCTGCTAGTATAGAGATGATAATGATATAAAAAAAAAATATATATATATATATATCACTACTGCAGGTATATATAATATAATGACGGACCTGCTGGACACTGTCAGCAGACTCCTAAACTACTAGTATGAAGAAGATAGGAAAAAAAAAACCACCACGGGTAGGTATACAATTATGGACGAGCACTGACGACACAGAGGTAGCCACAGCCGTGGACTACCGTACTGCGTCTGCTAATATAGAGATGATAGAGATGAACAAAAAAAATATAACACTACTGCAGGTAAATATTTATATAATATAATGAATGACGGACCTGCTGGACACTGTCAGCAGAATGCGTTTATAGAATAAAATAAAAAAACACCACAGGAGTGTTTAACTTTTTCAGGCAGACAATATACTGGTGGTCACTGGTCAGTCACACTGGCAGCAAAAGTGTGCACTGTACTCCTGCTATAACTGCACCCCAGTCTCCCCCACAATTCAGCTGTGTGAGCAGTGAGCACTCAGCACAGTCAGATATACATAGATGATATTATCATGCAGCACACTGAGGCTGAGCACAGATATGGTATGTGACTGTGTATCGTTTTTTTTCAGGCAGAGAACGGATTATATTAAATAATAAATAAAACTGGTGGTGGTCACTAGTAACTATCAGCAAAACTCTGCACTCTGAGTACTCCTAATGCTCCCCAAAATTACTAAGTTAGTAGTAAATCAACTCAAGTGTCTCTATCTATTCTAACGGAGAGGACGCCAGCCACGTCCTCTCCCTATCAATCTCAATGCACGTGTGAAAATGGCGGCGACGCGCGGCTCCTTATATAGAATCCGAGTTTCGCGATAGAATCCGAGCCTCACGAGAATCCGACAGCGGGATGATGACGTTCGGGCGCGCTCGGGTTAACCGAGCAAGGCGGGAAGATCCGAGTCTGCCTCGGACCCGTGTAAAAAGGCTGAAGTTCGGGGGGGTTCGGATTCCGAGGAACCGAACCCGCTCATCTCTAAATATCATACTGTTTGCTTGCTGCAAGTATTTCTAGTTCACCCTTTTTACCAGTAAAGCTTCTGGCGTTTACATACATACAACTAAGATAAGTATTTTCCCTTGCGTTAGGGACATCTTTCACCTTATGTAGCAATGATGACCTGTAATCGTCATTGGTTAGTGCTTTGGTAAAATCTCTTTTAGTACCCATGTTAGTAACCTTACCGCCTGCTCTTACCCTCCCCCCAACTTCTCCCCCATTTTGTTTACTACCGCCATCCCCACTATTCTCACTGCACGCCCCGTAGTTTCTAGCTAAACCCTCCCCCCAGGCTCCTAGTTTAAAATCTCCTCCAACCTTCTAACCATCCTTCCCCCCAGCACCACTGCCCCCTCCTCAGTCAGGTGCAATCCGTCACGACAAAAGAGATGGCGCCTGACTGAGAAGTCCGCCCAGTGTTCCAGGAACACAAACCCCTCTTTCCTGCACCAATCCCTAAGCCACACATTTACCTCCCTAATCTCCCTCTGCCTCCCTGGACTAGCGCGTGGCACGGGTAATAATTCCGAGAATATTACCTTAGATGTCCTTGCCTTCAGTTTCTTTCCTAAGTCCCTATAGTCTCTCTTAAGGACATCCCACCTTCCGTTAACTTTGTCATTGGTGCCAACGTGCACCAAGACCGCCGGGTCTTTCCCAGCCCCTCCCAATAATCTATCTACCCGGTCCGCGATGTGCCATACCCGAGCACCCGGGAGACAACAGAGTGTACGGCTATCACGGTCCCGGTAGCAGATTGCCCTATCTGCCTTCCTGATGATAGAATCCCCTACCACCACCATCTGACTAGGTACCTCACTATCTTTTATCCCAACCGCGCCAGAGGGACCGCTCCTCTGGATGCTAGAGGGAGCAGTCTCCTCCGGCACCGTCATTTCTTCACTATCATCCTCCGATTCCTCGTCCAGTCGGGCAAATTTGTTCGGGTTTGATAGTTCAGAGATGTGGAGCCTCCCCCTCTTTTTCTTCCTTCTAACTGTGACCCAGCTGGCTACCTGATCATCATCCTCTTCTACCAGTGACCCCTCCTGCAACTCCTCCACCGTTCTGTCTAAACTTCGCTCGAGATTGTGAATCTCCCTCAGTCGCGTAACGGTTTGCTCTAGATCAGTTACCTGGGCTTCCAGGGCAACAGTTCGCACACACCTCGTGCAGATGTAATCACACTGGGCCGGTAGCTCCAGGTGTGCATACATCTTGCACGACATGCACTGAGTGAGGTCCCCAATCACAGCCCCTCCCATATTGTTTGTAAGGTCTAACTCCCTGTTACTCTCAAAGAAAAAGCAGCAAAAATAAGAAGTCGAAGACAAACAATCTCACTTATACAATAATTAAGCTGGCTTATACTTATCTATCTTTGTGCGGTTCTTGGTCCTTCACTTTTATGCAGCCGTAGTACTCTCTCCTGCGGCACCTATACTCCACTTAGCAGTTGTTCCAGCTCACTGCACCTCCTTTTCACTCAGCTTCCAGCTCCTGCTAAAGAAAAAAAAAAAAAAAAACACCCCTCACACACGCACTATCACAGCCCCTCTGCTACTCCAAGTAAGAGACCCTCTCACTCACTCACTCACTCACTCACTCACTCACTCACTCACTCACTCACAAGGTCAGCCCCTTGCAGCCTCACCAGAAGTTTAATGGTACTGCAAATGTGTGTTCCTGATGGTGTATTATATCACATTTTTCAGTATTCTAACTCACCTTTTTCTGTTACCAACTCACACTTACAAATCCAAGCAGCACTTTAAAATACAAGCCCTTACAAAGATGTATGAATGATCTGAACATTATGACATTGCAAACATCTATACCGTCCAAATTGGCTTGCATGAATAACATAACCTCCAGCTGTACCTTTTTCACCAGTACAGTACCGTTTTTTTATGGTCTGTACCGGCCAAAAAGGGCTTTGTACCAATTTTTGACTCACTAAATCCTCACTGAAAGTATAGGAAAGGGGGCGTGACCACGCCTCCTTTACCCGTGGACACCCCCCTTTTCCTAATTTGTACCTTTTTTTAGTGCAAAATGTTGGAGGGTATGGAATAAACGACAATATACCATAGATGAACGACCGCGGGGACGCGCATCGTTTATCATTGATGACTACACACTGAACGATATTAACGATATATCATTTATTTCGCTTACGTCCTAGAGGATGCTGGCGTCCAATTTAGTACCATGGATATAGACAGGTCCTTTGTGAGCCATTGGCACTTTAAGAGTTTAATAGTGTGGGCTGGCTCCCCCCTCTATGCCCCTCCTACCAGACTCAGTTTAGAAAATGTGCCCGGAGGAGCCGGTCACAGCTACGGGAGCTCCTAGGAGATTTTCTAGTTTTATTATTTTCTTGAGTTAGTTAGGTACAGGGAGGCTGCTGGCAACAGCCTCCCTGCTTCGTGGGACTTAGGGGGGAGTAGGAACCAACTTCCTGAAGAGTTAATGGTTCTCTATCTCCGCAGACAGGACACTGAGCTACTGAGGGTGCTGATCGTTAGCCCACGAGGCGACCGCTCACTCCCGCAGCACGGTCGCCACTCCCGAACAGAGCCAGAAGATTGAAGATCTTGTGAGTACAGCGCCGGCGTCCCAGTTAGCAGGTCGCCGGCAGGTATGCCGGCACAAGGGTGGGAGCGCAGGACTGACAGGCTGTACTCCGGGAAGGCTCAGCAACACACTGTGTAGGCGCTGTGAGGGGCGTCCTGAGCCAGCGCGAATACACCCTACACTGGTCCAGCAGCTAACAGGGGCTAATCCCGCTGTTAGCACTAACAAAACATCAGGCCAGTTTAAACATTAGTGCGGGAAGCCGCGCACAATTACAAGGGGCGGGGCTTCCTCTCAGAGCGGATCCAGCACTCATCAGTGCCATTTTCTTCTTGCAGATCGTAGGAGATGCTGACAGGGAGCGCTGCCCTCCACATGCTTCCAGCTGTACCTCTGTGGTAACAGGGTTATAGACAGGGGGGAGTGTGATAATACAACCAATTACCGTATTAAGGGGGTCAATCCGAGTTGATCGCTAGATAAAAATGTTCTCAGCGCAGCGATGAGGCAAAAAAATGGCACTTCTGCGCAATGCGCACGCACAACGTACTTTCACAACAGCCGTTGCAGTTTTACACAAGGTCTAGCGAAGCTTTTCAGTCGCACTGCTCATCGCAGAGTGATTGACAGGAAGTGGGCGTTTCTGGGTGTCAACTGACCGTTTTCAGGGAGTGGTAGAAAAGACGCAGGCGTGCCAGGAAAAACGCAGGCATGGCTGGGAGAACGCAGGGCATGTTTGTGACATCAAAACAGAAACTAAACAGTCTGAAGTGATCGCAAGCGCTGAGTAGGTCTGGAGCTACTCTGAAACTGCACAATTTTTTTTTGTAGCCGCTCTGCGATCCTTTCGTTCGCACTTCTGCTAAGCTAAAATACACTCCCAGAGGGCGTTGGCTTAGCGTTTGCACGGCTGCTAAAAACTGCTAGCGGGCGGTCAACTCGGAATGACCCCCTAAGGGTAGTTAGTCAGCACCAGGCTTTTATCATAATAATTGCCTACAGGGGCGCTGTGTGGCTGGCTCCTTATACTCTGTGTCTCTCTGAAGGTGTTCTGGAGGAAACTGTGGCTGACATTTTCGTGTGTGTGTGTGTGTGTGTGTGTGTGTGTGTGTGTGTGTGTGTGTGTGTGTGTTGTATATCCCACATTACCATGTCCAAGGACTCTGTGTCCTGTGCGGCAGAGTGTTTATCTTCTCCTGAGGAGTCTATTCCATGTACTCAGGAACGCAATATACTGTCTCAGCCTTCTGAATATGAACCCCCATGGGTGGATTCTTTAAGGGGGATGATATCCCCGATTTCAACTAGGATGTCACATTCTGAGAAGGAGACGCAATTTTTGAGAAAATCTGTGGAGGGCTTGCAGGCTTTGGCTCCCACTACTTCGTCTAAAAACCCACCTACATACCCACATAAATGTCCACTTGCCCAGATAATGCAAGCTGACACGGATACCGACTCTGATACAGGGGACGGTAAATGGAATATGCAGGTGGGGGGGGGGGGATGCCTCCCTTGCTAAAGGGGTGCAACTGATGATTGAAGCCATTAGGAAAAGGTATCTGAGCAGGAAGAGGAGACTTACTTTACAGCAAATAAGACATCCTCGCTTACCTTCCCTGCTTCTAAGGAGTTAAACTCCTTGTTTGGAAAATCCTGGGAAAACCCAGAGAAAAAATTCCAGATCCCTAAAAGAATTCTCAAAGCTTTTCCTTTCCCTGAAGAGGACAGAAAGTGTGAAAATCCACCTGTAGTAGACACTTCTGTATCTAGGTTGTCAAAAAATGCAGTTTTACAGTCACGGTTCAACCGCCTTAAAGGAGCCGGCTGACCACAGGATAGAAACTACGCTCAAATCACTATACACGGCTACAGGCGTGGCCTTTGGTCAAGTCAGGAATCTGTCCTTCCAATAAACGTTCTGGAACTAAGGGACATATGCAACGGCCTCCTACAAGCGGCAAATCTTCTGCAAGATCGGGCCATTCAGGTTCAGTCGGACAACGTCACGGTGGTGTCCTACATAAACAGGCAGGGTGGAACGAAGAGCAGAGCTGCAATGTCAGAGCTAACGAGAATCCTCCTCTGGGAAGAAAGGCATGCGCTGGCGCTGTCGGCAATCTTCATTCCAGGAGTGGACAACTGGGAAGCGGACTTCCTCAGCAGACACAAGCTCCATCCAGGAGAATGGGGACCCCACTCAGAGGTTTTCGCAGAGGTAACAAGCCGGTGGGGCGTACTTCACATAGACACGATGGCCTCTCACCTCAACAAGAAGCTTCGGAGGTACTGTTCCAGGTCAAGAGACCGGCAAGCAGGGCAGTGGACTCCCTGGTAACTCCTTGAGTGTTCCACTCGGTGTATGTATTCCCTCCACTTCCTCTCATCCCAAGGATTCTCAAACTAATCAAAAGAACAAATGTTCAGGCGATCCTCATTGCTCTGGACTGGCCAAGACGGGCTTGGTACGCGGATTTTCTGGAATTACTACTGGAGGATCCGAGGCCTGTCCTTCTTCGCGAGGACCTTCTACAACAGGGGTTGTTCGCCTATTAAGACTTACTGCGGCTACGTTTCATGGCATGGAGGTTGAACGTCAGATTTTAGCTCGGAAAAAGTATATGTCTTGGTGTGAATCCAAGACGTTTCCTATGGTGGAGTTTCAACTGGGACGTTTCCTCCTCTTTCTGCAAGCTGGTGTGGATGTAGGCCTACGCTTGGGCTCCATCAAGGTCCAGATTTCGGGCTTGTCCATTTTCTTCCAGAAACAATTGGCTGCTCTCCCTGAGGTTCAGAGTTTCTTGAAGGGAGTTCTGCACATCCAACCACCCTTTCTGCCTCCTACGGCACTTTGGGATCTTAATGTGGTGCTGCAGTTCCTGCAATCGGATTGGTTTGAACCTTTACAGAAGGTGGATGTAAAGTTTATTACTTGGAAGACAGTCACTGTTGGCATTGGCATCTGCAAGACGTGTGTCTGAATTCGGGGCATTGTCGCACAAGAGCCCCTACTTGATTTTCCATGAAGATAGGGCTGAACTCAGAACACGTCAGCAATTTCTTCCAAAGGTTGTATAGGCTTTTCATATCAACCAACCTATTGTGGTGCCAGTGGCTACTGACAACTCGATTACCTCAAGTCCCTGGATGTTGTGCGGGCTTTGAAAATTTATGTGAAGAGAACTACTTGTCACAGGAAGTCAGACGCACTTTTTGTCCTTTATGATCCCAACAAGATTGGATGTCCTGCTTCTAAGCAGACCAATTCTTGCTGGATCAGGCTTACTATCCAGCATGCTTATTCTGCAGCAGGTTTGGCTTATCCAAAATCTATTCAGGCCCACACTACACGTAAAGTGGGTTCTTCCTGGGCGGCTGCCCGGGGTGTCTCGGCTCTTCAGCTTTGCCGAGCGGCTACTTGGTCTGGTTCGAACACATTTGCTAATTATTACAAGTTCGATACTTTGGCCTCTTAGGACCCAAAGTTTGGTCAATCAGTTCTGCAGGTACCTCAGCACTCTCCCTCCCGTACTGGGAGCTTTGGTACATCCCCATGGTACTAAATTGGACCCCAGCATCCTCTAGGATGTAAGAGAAAACAGGATTTTAATTACCTACCGGTAAATCCTTTTCTCTTACTCCGTAGAGGATACTGGGCGCCCGCCCAGTGCTTCATATTCTTGCATTGTTACTTGTTTACGTTGTGGGTTCAGCCGTTGCTGACTCATTCCAAGTTGGTTAGCTTGCCTTTCCTTTTTGTTATGTGTGAGCTGGTGTGACTCTCATCACCATCTGTGTATTTCCTTCTCTCGAAGTATGTCCGTCTCCTCTGGCAAAGTTTCTAGACTGAGTCTGGTAGGAGGGGCATAGAGGGGGGAGCTAGCCCACACTATTAAACTCTTAAAGTTCCAGTGGCTCCCAAAGGACCCGTCTATTCCCATGGTACTAAACTGGACCCCAGCATCCTCTACGGACTACGAGAAAATAGGATTTTAATTGCCTACTGGTAAATCCTGGTAAATCCTTTTCTCGTAGTCCGTAGAGGATGCTGGGGTCCACATTAATACCATGAGGTATAGACGGGTCCACTAGGAGCCACTGGCACTTTAAGAGATTGATAGTGTGGGCTGGCTCCTCCCTCTATGCCCCTCCTACCAGACTCAGTCTAGAAACTGTGCCCGAGGAGATGGACAACTTCAAAAGAAGTATTTTACACAGATAGTGGTGAGATTCATACCAGCTCACACACAAGTAGCTTGAAACATCAGCAACGGCTGAAAAAGATTACTTGGCAAGTAACAAAACAGTACTTAACCAAGAACTAAGTAGTACTGAACTAAGTAACCACTGCAGGATCACGAAGCGCTGGGCGGGCACCCAGCATCCTCTACGGACTACGAGAAAAGGATTTACCGGTATGTAATTAAAATTCTATTTTCTCTTACGTCCTAAAGGATGCTGGGGTCCACATTAGTACCATGGGGATGTACCAAAGCTCCCAGTACGAGAGGGAGAGCGCGGAGGCTCCTGCAGAACTGATTGACCAAACTTCAGGTCTTCAGAGGCCAAAATATCGAACTTGTAGAACTTTGCAAATGTGTCCGACCCAGACAAAGTAGCCGCTCGGCAAAGCTGTAAAGCCGAGACACCCCAGGCAGCCACCCAGGAAGAACCCACCTTACGAGAAGAGTGGGCCTTAACAGACGTAGGACATGGCAATCCTTCCGTAGAATATGCATGCTGGATAGTGAACCTGATCCAGCGAGATATTGTCTGCTTAGAAGCAGGACACCCAAGTTTCTTGGGCTCATACAGGACAAACAGAGTCAGATTTTCTGTGACGAGCTGTCCTCTTCACATAGATTTTCAGAGCCGTTACCACATCCAAGGACTTCAAAGAATCTGAGTCAGTAGCAACTGTCACCACAATAGGTTGGTTGATATAAAATGCGTACACAACCTTCGGAAGGAACTGCTGACGTGTCGGAGCTCAGCTCTATCTTCATGGAAGATCAAGTAGGGGCTCTTACAAGACAAAGCCCCCAGCTCCGACACACGCTAGCAGAAGCTAAGGCCAACAAAGTGACAGCCTTCCATGTGAGAAACTTGACCTCAACCTCCTGTAGAGGCTCCAACCAATCCGATTGGAGAAACTGCAGCACCACGTTAAGATCCCATGGTGCCGTAGGCGGCACAAAGGGAGGCTGGAAGTGCAAAACCCCTTTTAAAAAGGCCTGAACCTCCGGGAGGGAAGCCAACTGATTCTGGAAGAAAATAGATAGGGCCGAAATCTGGACCTTTACGGATCCCAACCTCAGGCCCATATGCACACCTGCTTGCAGGAAGAGGAGAAACCGTCCCAGTTGAAACTCCACCACTTCTTGGACTCACACCAAGATACATATTTTTTCCAAATACTATGGTAATGCTTAGACGTTACTCCTTTCTTAGCCTGTATCAGGGCAGGAATTACCTTGTTCGGAATGCCCTTCCGAGCTAATATCTGGCGTTCAACCTCCATGACGTCAAGCGTAGCCGCGGTAAGTCTTGATAAGTGAACAGCCCCTGCTGCAGCAGGTCCTTTCCGAAGAGGAAGAGGCAGTAGATCCAGAAGATCCGTGTACTAAGCCCTTCTTGGCCAGTCCGGAGCAATGAGGATCGCCTGAACTCTTGTTCTCCTTATGAGTTTTAGAACTCTTGGAATGAGTGGAAGTGGAGGAAACACATATACCGACTGGAACACCCACGGAGTCACTAGGGCGTTTACCGCCACGGCTTGCGGGTCTCTCGACCTGGAAAAATACCGCCGAAGCTTCTTGTTGAGACGAGAGGCCATCATGTCAATTTGAGGTACACCCCAAAGATCTGTTACCTCTGTGAACACCTCCGGATGGAGTCCCCACTCTCCTGGATGGAGATCGTGCCTGCTGAGGAAGTCCACTTCCCAGTTGTCTACTCCCGGAATGAAGATTGCTGACAGCGCCAATGCATGTTTTTCTGCCCAGAGGATGATTCTTGTTACCTCTGACACTGCAGCTCTGCTCTTCGTTCCGCCCTGTCGGTTGATGTAAGCCACTGTCGTTACATTTTCCGACCGCACTTGAATGGCTCGATCTCGCAGAAGATGTGCCGCTTGGAGAAAACAGTTGTAGACGGCTCTTAGTTCCAGAATGTTTATTGGTAGGCCGGCTTCCAGACTTGTCCACCTTCCTTGGAAGGTCTCCCCTTGAGTGACTGCGCCCCAGCCCCGGAGACTAGCATCCGTGGTTAGAAGGATCCAGTCCTGAATCCCGAACCTGCGGTCCTCCAGAAGGTGAGGTAACTGTAGCCACCAGAGGAGTGAAATCCTGGCCTTTGGCGACAGACGTATTCTCTGGTGGATGTGCAGATGAGATCCTGACCACTTGTCCAGGAGATCCAGTTGGAAGGGTCGAGCATGAAACCTCCTGTACTGCAGAGCCTCATAAGAGGCCACCATCTTCCCCAGAAGTCGAATGCACTGATGAACCGACACCCGGGCTGGCTTCAGGACATCCCGGACCATTGCTTGTATCACCAACGCTTTTTCCTCTGGGAGAAACACCCTCTGCACTTCCGTGTTGAGGATTATTCCCAGAAAGGACAACCTCCTGGACGGCTCCAAATGTGATTTTGGAAGATTTAGGATCCAACCGTGTTCCCTGAGTAGGTGGGTCGTGAGAACATCGGACTGTAATAGCTTCTCCTTGGACGATGCCTTTATCAGCAGATCGTCCAGATACGGAATTATGTTCACCCCCTGTCTGCGGAGGAGAACCATCATCTCCGCCATCACCTTGGTGAATACCCTCGGTGCTGTGGAGAGGCCGAATGGCAGGACCTGGAACTGAAAATGACTGTCTAACAGTGCGAATCAGAGAAAAGCTTGATGCGGCGGCCAAATCAGAATGTGGAGGTACGCATCCTTGATATCCAGGGATACCAGGAATTCCCCCCTCCTCCAGACCTGATATCACCTCAGAGACTCCATTTTGAATTTGAACTCCCTTAGAAAGGGGTTTAGTGATTTTAAGTTCAAAATGGGCCTGACTGAACCATCCGGTTTCGGTACCACGAAAAGATTCGAATAGTAATGGGGTGGAACTGGTACAATGACCTGTGACTCCACCAACTTCTGGATGGCTTCCTGTAGGATAGCCCTGTCCGCCAGCAAAGCTGGCAAGCCTGATTTGAAGAATCGGTTAGGAGGGAGATCTTGAAACTCCAGCCTGTATCCCTGGGAGACAATATTTTCCACCCAGGGATCCAGACCGGACGACACCCAGACGTGGCTGAAATGCCTGAGTCTCACCCCCACCGGCCCCACCTCCAGGCCGCGCTGTCCATCATCATGGTGAGGACTTTGGCGTACCTGAAGCAGGCTTCTGTTCCTGGGAACCCGCCGCAGCAGGTTTCTTCGATTTTGGCCGACTTCCTCTAAAGAAGGTGTTGGACGGCTTGGCCTTTCTTGTTTTAGCAGCCCGAAAGGACTGTGAGGCAGCTGAAGAAAAAGGTTTCTTCATAGCAGGTGCAGCTGAGGGAAGAAAAGGTGACTTACCCGCTGTAGCCGTGGAAATCCACGCATCCAATGCTTCCCCAAAGAGAGCCTGACCTGTGTAGGGTAGGGTCTCCACACCTCTCCTGGATTCCGTGTCGGCAGACCACTGGCGCAGCCAAATTCCTCTACGAGTTGAGACAGACATGGACGATATCCCTGCAGCCATTGAACCCAGGTCTTTCATGGATTCCACCATAAATCCTGCAGAATCCTGAATGTTAAGTAAAAACAATTCAACTTCACTTTTATCCATTGTATCCAAATCCTCAAGTAATGTGGCTGAACACTTTACTATAGCTTTGGAAATTCATGCACAGGCAATAGTAGGACGTAGTATCGCCCCTGAAGCCGTGTATATGGATTTGAGTGTAGTGTCAATTTTGCGATCAGCCGGTTCTTTTAACGTGGTAGATCCGGGGACAGGTAAAACCACCTTACATACAGACGCGTCAACTATGGATGGGTTTTCCCATTTTTTCCTATCCTCCTCAGGAAATGTGTAAGCAACCAGAACCTTTCTAGGGATCTGAAATTTTTTCTCTAGGTTTTCCCAGGCTTTCTTAAATATAGCATTTAGGCCCTCATTCCGAGTTGTTCGCTCGCTAGCTGCTTTTAGCAGCATTGCAAACGCTAGGCCGCCGCCCTCTGGGAGTGTATCTTAGCTTAGCAGAATAGCGAACGAAAGATTAGCAGAACTGCTACTAAATAATTCCCTGCAGTTTCTGAGACCTACAGACCTACTCCTAGATTGCGATCACCTCAGTCCATTTAGTTCCTGGTTTGACGTCACAAACACGCCCTGCGCTTGGCCAGCCACTCCCCCATTTCTCCAGCCACTCCTGTGTGAAAAAACGTAGCTCGAGCTTGTGTAAATCTCCAAAGTTTTGTGTTAAATTACTTAACGCATGCGCGCTGCGTACCATACGCATGCGCATTTTCCACCTAATCGCTGCGTTGCGAAAAACAGCAACGAGCGAACAACTCGGAATGACCACCCTAATTCCTTAGACGCAGGGAAGGTTAGCGAGGTTTTCTTTTTATCAGTGAAATAATCCTCCTCAACCTGCTCAGGTGTTGTATCAGCAATATGCAACACATCTCTAATGGCCTCTATCATCAACTGCACCCCTTTTGCAAGAGATGCCGCCCCTCGCAGCACATCCCCATCACCGCATCACAATCGGTATCCGTGTCATCTTGAATATCTGGGCAAGAGCACGTAGGGGGCCCTGAGGTAACAGAACCGGACCAAACTGCCATAGAGTTCTGTAAAACCTGAGTTGCAGATTCAATTTGTGCAACTCTAGTAGAAATCTGAGAAATCATACTTTTAATAGAGGCTAACCTGATTACATGGAATGGGATCATCCTGAGAGGACATATCCTCTGCAGCATATGACAGAGTCCCTGGACATAGCTTAATGGAGACCACAACCACTCCACACACACACACACACACGCGCGCGCGCGCACACACACACACACACACACACACACACACACACACGCACACGGGGCAGACAGAGTTTCCCCCCCAAAAAAATGTCAAGAGAGACACAGAGATTGGAGCCAACCCACACACAGCGCTTCAGGATATAGGGAAACCCTTATCCAGCGCTTACTGTGCACCTTAATAGGTTGCACAGTACAGATATACAGCCCCCCCCCCCCCCCCCCCTTCTACAACCCCCTGGTACCGTATAAGATAGCTGGTGTTGATTTGGAGGGACAGCTCTCACTGACTGCGCTTCTGCAGGCAGGAAAATGATGCTGAATGCTGCAGGGTCCGCTCTGAGGAGAAGCTCAGCCCCCTTCCATGGCGCTGTCTTCCCGCTCTTCTGAAGATTATAATCAGGGCCGGTTTGAGCCCTCTCTGCGCCCTGGGCAGGAAATGGGGGCATGACTTAATACAGGAGGCGTGGCCAGTTACGCCCCCTGTACAGTAGTAGCGCCTCTAAAATGCTGAGCGGTGCACGATGACGTCATCGCGCACCGCACAGCAAAGGTCCTCTCCACAAAGGGAAACTAGACCTTCACAGGGGGACACAGCCGGGGGACACAGCGGTCAGCGGAGGGCACAGCAGCAGCAGCGGATCTTGCCATGGTGCGGTGCCCTCCGGAAGGCGGCACCCCGGGCAAAAGTCCTGCTTGCCCGTGGCAAGATCCGCTACTGATTATAATGGCCTGTGGAATTGTGCTGGCAGTGATCCTGGGACCCTGACAGGCTTGGTGGTCAGTGTAGGGTGTAGGTGCTGGCTCAGGGCGCCCCTCACAGCGCCGCACCATGTACCGCTGAGCCCCGGAGCGCAGTTAGTACTGCGCTCCATACCCTGTTGCCGCCATCTTCACACCGGCTTCCCGCTTGCCAGGGGGGCCGGTGACTAACTCGCCACAGATCTTCTGGCTCTGTAAGGGGGTAGCGGCATGCTGTTGGGCTGAGCAATCCCCTGTGGCGGAGAACGTTCGATCCCCTCAGGAGCTCAGTATCCTGTCAGCTGAGATAGTGGCTCAGACCCCGTAGGGCGGACACTATTCCCCCCCTTAGTCCCTCGATGCAGGGAGGCTATTGCCAGCAGCCTCCCTGTGCCTAAACTCTTATTAAAAATAATAAAACTAAAAGACCTCCTATGGAGCTCCCGTAGCTGTGACCAGCTCCTCTGGGCACATTTTCTAAACTGAGTCTGGTAGGAGGGGAATAGAGGGAGGAGCCAGCCCACACTCTCAATCTCTTAAAGTGCCAGTGGCTCCTAGTGACCAGGGCCCAAGGTACCTGAAGCAGCTACTGACCCCATACTGCCCCACTCGATTACTGTGATCTGTAGATGAAGGACTTTTAGCAGTACCTAGAATCTCCCGTAATTCATCTGGGGGTCGAGCTTTTAGTCACGCGGCTCCGACTCTATGGAACCCACTTCCCCGCACAGTGTGAGAGGCCCCAACTATAGAATCCTTCAAAAGTAGACTCAAGACTTTCCTTTTTACTCAAGCATTCCCATAATTGTCCCTTTAGTATCTTCATGCTTCTGTATTTTATGAAAAACTGTTCTGTACTTCATTATTTTCTGTACTATATTATGCTATGTATCTGTTAAGCGCCTAGAGTCCTATTGGAGAAAGAGCGCTATATAAATAAAATGATTATTATTATTATTATTATTATTATTATTATTATAGTGGACCAGTCTATACCCCATGGTACTAATGTGGACCCCAGCATCCTCTAGGACGTAAAAGAAAAGGATGTACCGGTAAGTAATTAAAATTCAGTTTTTTTCAACTATATTGCTATATAAAACTATCTATAATGTGTAGGGCACTTATATCTCCATTATGTTCCGAGGTATGTTGACACAGTGGGGTAAATTTACTAAGGTGGGAGATTTTTAGAACTGGTGATGTTGCCCATAGCAACCAATCAGATTATATCTATTATCTGCTAGAAGCAGCTAGATAAATGGTAAGTAGAATCTGATTGGTTGCCATGGGCAACATCACCAGTTCTAAAAATCTCCCACCTTAGTAAATTTACCCCAGTGTATGCCACAGGCTCAGCTAGACATTCCAATTGTTGTAGAACTACAAGTGACAGCCAGTCCATTTCTTGCCTAGCCCTGATGTATATTAATCATGTAACGAATCTGTAATACTTTAATAGCTGGTTTTAAAAAGAAACATAAGGTAAGCTGTACATTTTTTAACAAAGTTGGTAAAAAAAAGAAAAAACGCCAACTTCCGCCAGCGATGTTATCGTTGCTAGCTATGGTGCCTGAACATCATTCCGATGTCACTTCCGGCTGTCAGTGGAAAGATGGCGGCGCCCAAAGGACACGCGTTACTGCACCGGGTATTGGCAGAGTGTCCGGTAACGAAAGCGCGGGCCTGCGACCTGGTGTTACCACACGGCCCTGTGAGGACGCCGGTGTTCATGCCGGTGGGGACTCAGGGGACGATGAAGGGGATCACCGCTGATCAGCTACGGGACCTGGGCTGTGAGATTTGCCTGGGGAACACCTATCACCTAGGAATGAGGCCGGTAAGAAGCGAATAGGGAAGTGGACTGCGACTAGAATGGGAGAACCTGGGAGGGTGTTGTGCAATTAGTCCCATCTTCCCTGAGTGCTGCGCAGCCTTTGTTGTACTATAAATCCAAGGATTCCTGATTGCTCTCCAGTTGTTGTTGAACTTGAAGTCCCTGCTTTCCTGATTGTTGCAGGTTGTTGGACTGTAAAGCTAGGTACACACTGTCCAATTTTTTTTTCTTTGTCGTCGCGATAATTAGGGTGATTTTTCAACAAATCGAAGGCCTCTTCATCTAAGTTACACACTTAAATATTTTTCTTCTTTTAAGTTACCGATTTTCTACCATACCACACTGAATCTGCATATGTCTGTCCACAAGGATAGCATAGTCATGGAAAAATGTGGGAAATATGTTCAGATTATTGAAAATGTCCACGATATTGAATCAACATTTCGGTCTTGACCTACTGACTAGATCACAGGTTCTCAAACTCAGTCCCCCACACAGTACATGTTTTGCAGATCACCTTACAGAATCGCAAGTGAAATAATTAGCTCCACATGTGGACCTTTTAAAATGTGTCCGTGAGTAATTAATACACCTGTGCACTTGCTGGGTTACCTGCAAGACATGCACTGTGTGGGGTCCTGAGGACCGAGTTTGAGAACCACTGGACTAGATTATTAGAGGTTCGTGTTTGTGGGCAAGATTTTTTTAAGTTTATTGGCAAAGTCCAAATTATACTTCTGACAGAGTTAAATGGTTTGTTCCAATTTATGCTGATATGTAGAAACAGGAATTTGTCCTTTTTATGTTTATATTTTCTCAGATTTGCTCAGTTCAAATTCCCATGAGCTTATACGGTGCAACAATATACAATGTTGTGAATATATTGGAATGCGTTGCTTGTCCTTTCTTACAGATAGTAGAACAGTCTGGAAATCATAAATTATTTGCTTGTTAATAATAATTTGGGCAATTCTACCCCTGCTGCTAATACACAATTTAGTTTGTGATTTCAATAACATTCTAGGCCGCTGCAATCAAGAACGTGGCGGCGGGACTCCTGAGGGCGCAGCTAAGCTAAGCTGTGCCGGAAGGAGCCATCCTCGGTTTCTGCTAACCAGCAGAAATTGCGATATGATCGACTCGCCTCTAGTCTCCAAACCTTTAAACGTTCCCTGAAAACTCAGCTCTTCAGACAAATTCCAGACCCACCCACAACCTTCAGTGCTTCCCTATCTAATTACATTCTCTCTGTTCATAACATACATAACACATACCTCCCAACATGACCCTCTCCAGGAGGGACACAGTGCTCTGCTTCTGGACTTTTCTCTTAATGTATGATCGTCATCACCTGTGTTGAACAGGTTACTGGATAAGAAAGGTGTTTCAGCACAAGTGATGGCAATCATACATTAAGAGAAAAGTCCAGAAGCAGAACATTCTGTCCCTCCTGTAGAGGGTCATGTTGGGAGGTATGATAACATCACATATTTCTCTGACGTCCTAGTGGATGCTTGGAACTCCGTAAGGACCATGGGGAATAGCGGCTCCGCAGGAGACTGGGCACAACTAAAAGAAAGCTTTTAGACTACCTGGTGTGCACTGGCTCCTCCCACTATGACCCTCCTCCCAGTTAGATTTCTGTGCCCGGCCGAGCTGGATGCACACTAGGGGCTCTCCTGAGCTCCTAGAAAGAAAGTTTATTTTAGTTTTTTTATTTTACAGTGATACCTGCTGGCAACAGGCTCACTGCATCGAGGGACTAAGGGGAGAAGAAGCGAACCTACCTAACTGGTGGTAGCTTGGGCTTCTTAGGCTACTGGACACCATTAGCTCCAGAGGGATCGACCGCATGGAACTGGCCTTGGTGTTCATCCCGGAGCCGCGCCGCCGTCCCCCTTACAGAGCCAGAAGCAAGAAGAGGTCCGGAAAATCGGCGGCAGAAGACATCAGTCTTCACCAAGGTAGCGCACAGCACTGCAGCTGTGCGCCATTGCTCCTCATACACACTTCACACTCCGGTCACTGAGGGTGCAGGGCGCTGGGGGGGGGCGCCCTGAGCAGCAATAAAAACACCTTGGCTTGCAAATATATCACAATATATAGCCCCAGAGGCTATATATGTGATAAATACCCCTGCCAGAATCCATAAAAAAGCGGGAGAAAAGTCTGTGAAAAAGGGGCGGAGCTATCTCCCTCAGCACACTGGCGCCATTTTCTCTTCACAGTGCAGCTGGAAGACAGCTCCCCAGGCTCTCCCCTGTAGTTTGCAGGCTCAAAGGGTTAAAAAGAGAGGGGGGGCACTAAATTTAGGCGCAATATTGTATATACAAGCAGCTATTGGGAAAAATTCACTCAATATAGTGTTAATCCCTAAATTATATAGCGCTCTGGTGTGTGCTGGCATACTCTCTCTCTGTCTCCCCAAAGGGCTGTGTGGGGTCCTGTCCTCAGTCAGAGCATTCCCTGTGTGTGTGCGGTGTGGCTGTGTCGACACGTTTGATGAGGAGGCTTATGTGGTGGCAGAGCAGATGCCGATAAATGTGATGTCGCCCCCTGTGGGGCCGACACCAGAGTGGATGGATAGGTGGAAGGTATAAACCGACAGTGTCAACTCCTTACATAAAAGGCTGGATGACGTAACAGCTGTGGGACAGCCGGCTTCTCAGCCGCGCCTGCCCAGGCGTCTCAAAGGCCATCAGGGGCTCAAAAACGCCCGCTCCCTCAGATGGCAGACACAGATGTCGACACGGAGTCTGACTCCAGTGTCGACGAGGTTGAGACATATACACAATCCACTAGGAACATCCGTTACATGATCCCGGCAATAAAAAATGTGTTACACATTTCTGACATTAACCCAAGTACCACTAAAAAAGGGTTTTATGTGTGGGGAGAAAAAGCAGGCAGTGTTTTGTTCCCCCATCAAATGAGTGAATGAAGTGTGAAAAAGCGTGGGTTCCCCCGATAAGAAACTGGTAATTTCTAAAAAGTTACTGGTGGCGTACCCTTTCCCGCCAGAGGATAAGTTACGCTGGGAGATATCCCCTAGGGTGGATAAGGCGCTCACACGTTTGTCAAAAAAGGTGGCACTGCCGTCTTAGGATACGGCCACTTTGAAGGTACCTGCTGATAAAAAGCAGGAGGCTATCCTGAAGTCTGTATTTACACACTCAGGTACTAGACTGAGACCTGCAGATAGTGCTGCTGCAGCGTGGTCTGTATCCCTGTCAAACAGGGATACTATTTTGCGAACATAAGAGCATATTAAAGACGTCGTCTTATATATGAGGGATGCACAGAGGGATATTTTGCCGGCTGGCATCCAGAATTAATGCAATGTCCATTCTGTCAGGAGGGTATTAGAGACTCAACACTGGACAGGTGATGCTGACTTTAAAAGGCACATAGAGCCTTATAAGGGTGAGGAATTGTTTGGGGATGGTCTCTGGGACCTCGTATCCACAGCAACAGCTGGGAAGAAAATTTTTTACCTCCAGGTTTCCTCACAGCCTAAGAAAGCACTGTATTATCAGGTACAGTCCTTTTGGCTTCAGAAAAGCAAGCGGGTCAAAGGCGCTTCCTTTCTGCACAGAGACGAGGGAAGAGGGAAAAAGCTGCACCAGTCAGCCAGTTCCCAGAATCAAAATTCTTCCCCCGCTTCCTCTGAGTCCACCGCATGACGCGGGGGCTCCACAGGCGTAGCCAGTTAAGGTGGGGGGCCGCCTCAAAAATTTCAGCGATTAGTGGGCTCGCTCACAGGTGGATCCCTGGATCCTTCAAGTAGTATCTCAGGGGTACAAGCTGGAATTCGAGGCGTCTCCCCACCCGCCGTTTCCTCAAATCTGCCTTGCCGACAACTCCCTCAGGCTGGGAGGCTGTGCTAGAGGCAATTCACAAGCTGTATTCCCAGCAGGTGATAGTCAAGGTGCCCCTACTTCAACAAGAACGGGGTTACTATTCCACACTGTTTGTGGTACCGAAACCGGATGGTTCGGTGAGACCCATTTTAAATTTGAAATCCTTGAACACATACATAAAAAAATTCAAGTTCAAGATGGAATCGCTCAGGGTGGTTATTGCAAGCCTGGAGGAGGGGGATTACATGGTATCCCTGGACATCAAGGAGGCTTACCTACATGTCCCCATTTACTATCCTCACCAGGAGTACCTCGGATTTGTGGTACAGGATTGCCATTACCAGTTCCAAACACTGCCGTTTGGACTGTCCACGGCACCGAGGGTCTTTACCAAGGTAATGGCAGAAATGATGATACTCCTTCGAAAAAAGGGAGTTTTAATTATCCCGTACTTGGACGATCTCCTTATAAAGGCGAGGTCCAGGGAGCAGTTGTTGGTCGGAGTAGCACTATCTCGGGAAGTGCTACAACAGCACGGATGGATTCTATACATTCCAAAGTCACAGCTGGTTCCTACCACACGCCTACTGTTCCTGGGGATGGTTCTGGACACAGAACAGAAAAAAGTATTTCTCCCGCAGGAGAAAGCCAAGGAGCTGTCATCTCTAGTCAGAGACCTCCTGAAACCAAAACAGGTATCGGTGCATCACTGCACACGAGTCCTGGGAAAAATGATAGCTTCTTACGAAGCAGAATTCCATTCGGCAGGTTCCATGCAAGAACCTTTCAGTGGGACCTTTTGGACAAGTGGTCGGGATCGCATCTTCAGATGCATCGGCTGATACCCTGGTCCTTGGAGACAGGGTTATCTCTACTGTGGTGGCTGCAGAGTGCTCATCTTCAAGAGGGCCGCAGATTCGGCATACAGGACTGGGTCCTGGTAACCACGGATGCCAGCCTTCGAGGCTGGGGGGCAGTCACACAGGGAAGAAATTTCCAAGGACTTTGGTCAAGTCAGGAGTCGTCCCTACACATAAATGTTCTGGAACTGAGGGCCATTTACAATGCCCTAAGTCTGGCAAGGCCTCTGCTTCAAAACCAGCCGGTACTGATCCGATCAGACAACATCATGGCGGTCGCCCATGTAAACCGACAGGGCGGCACAAGAAGCAGGATGGCGATGGCAGAAGCCACAAGGATTCTCCGATGGGCGGAAAATCACGTCTTAGCACTGTCAGCAGTGTTCATTCCGGGAGTGGACAACTGGGAAGCAGACACGACCTACACCCGGGAGAGTGGGGACTTCATCCAGAAGTCTTCTAACTGTTGGTAAACCGTTGGGAAAGGCCACAGGTGGACATGATGGCGTCCCGCCTAAACAAAAAACTAGATATTGCGCCAGGTCAAGGGACCCTCAGGCAATAGCTGTGGACGCTCTAGTGACACCATGGGTGTACCAGTCGGTTTATGTATTCCCTCCTCTGCCTCTCATACCAAAGGTACTGAGAATAATAAGAAAACGAGGAGTAAGAACGATACTCGTGGTTCAGGATGGGCCAAGAAGAGCTTGGTACCCAGAACTTCAAGAAATGATATCTGAGGACCCATGGCCTCTACCGCTCAGACAGGATCTGCTACAGCAGCGGCCCTGTCTGTTCCAAGACTTACCGCGGCTGCGTTTGACGGCATGGCGGTTGAATTCCGGATCCTAAAGGAAAAGGGCATTCCGGAGGAAGTCATTCCTACGCTGATAAAAGCCAGGAAAGAAGTAACCGCAAACCATTATCACCGTATTTGGCGAAAATATGTTGCGTGGTGTGAGGCCAGGAAGGCCCCAACAGAGGAATTTCAGCTGGGTCGTTCTCTGCACTTCCTACAGTCAGGAGTGACTATGGGCCTAAACTTGGGTTCCATTAAGGTCCAGATTTCGGCTCTGTCGATTTTCTTCTAGAAAGAACTGGCTTCACTGCCTGGAGTTCAGACATTTGTAAAGGGAGTGCTGCATATTCAGCCCCCTTTTGTGCCTCCTGTGGCACCTTGGGATCTCAACGTGGTGTTGAGTTTCCTAAAATCACATTGGTTTGAGCCACTTAAAACTGTGGATTTGAAATATCTCACGTGGAAAGTGGTCATGTTATTGGCCTTGGCTTCGGCCAGGCGTGTGTCAGAATTGGCGGCTTTGTCATGTAAAAGCCCTTATCTGATTTTCCATATGGATAGGGCAGAATTGAGGACTCGTCCCCAGTTTCTCCCTAAGGTGGTATCAGCTTTTCACTTGTACCAACCTATTGTAGTGCCTGCGGCTACTAGGGACTTGGAAGATTCCAAGGACCTGGACGTAGTCAGGGCCTTAAAAATTTATATTTCCAGGACGGCTGGAGTCAGGAAAACTGACTCGCTTTTTATCCTGTAGGTACCCAACAAAATAGGTGCTCCTGCTTCTAAGCAGACTATTGCTCGCTGAATTTGTAGCACAATTCAGCTGGAGCATTCTGCGGCTGGATTGCCGCATCCTAAATCAGTAAAAGCCCATTCCACGAGGAAAGTGGGCTCATCTTGGGCGGCTGCCCGAGGGGTCTCGGCTTTACAACTTTGCCGAGCTGCAACTTGGTCAGGGGCAAACACGTTTGCAAAATTCTACAAATTTGATACCCTGGCTGAGGAGGACCTTGAGTTCTCTCATTCGGTGCTGCAGAGTCATCCGCACTCTCCCGCCCGTTTGGGAGCTTTGGTATAATCCCCATGGTCCTTACGGAGTTCCCAGCATCCACTAGGACGTCAGAGAAAATAAGATTTTACTCACCGGTAAATCTATTTCTCGTAGTCCGTAGTGGATGCTGGGCGCCCATCCGAAGTGCGGATTGTCTGCAATACTTGTATGTAGTTATTGCCTAACTAAGGGTTATTGTTGAGCCATCTGTTGAGAGGCTCAGATATATTTCATACTGTTAACTGGGTATAGTATCACAAGTTATACGGTGTGATTGGTGTGGCTGGTATGAGTCTTACCCGGGATTCAAAATCCTTCCTTATTGTGTCAGTTCTTCCGGGCACAGTATCCTAACTGAGGCTTGGAGGAGGGTCATAGTGGGAGGAGCCATTGCACACCAGGTAGTCTAAAAGCTTTCTTTTAGTTGTGCCCAGTCTCCTGCGGAGCCGCTATTCCCCATGGTCCTTACGGAGTTCCCAGCATCCACTACAGACTACGAGAAATAGATTTACCGGTGAGTAAAATCTTATTTTTGTCTTTCTTTACTCTCACACCCTCCTGACACTTGGCCAGCATTGCTGTGTGATCATATCATACAACCCATTAAGAACCTAGCAACCTGGTGGACCATTATGCAATAGGTAGCATCTATCCTTGTGTATCAATGCCTATTTCCCTATAGATTGTAAGCTTGCGAGCAGGGCCTTCCTACCTCTGTCTGTCTGTTTTTACCCAGTTTTGTTCTATTACCGTTGTTCTAATTGTAAAGCGCAATGGAATATGCTGCGCTATGTAAGAAACTGTTAATAAATAAATAATAATTTCTGCTTGTTGAAGGGGGGGAGGGGGTCAGCATGCTGGGTGGTCTTGCCCAACGATGGACGGCATGCTAGGAGAAGGTTAGAATTTGCTCTCCTTACTGAATTAGGCCCAGAATCCGTATGATTTGATTGTTCATTCTCCAGTGTTTGGGAGTAAATGATCGATTGTCACTACTCCCATACATCACCAAATTTTCATTCTATACAGCCAGATTGGACAGATTATTGAATACAATGCACCTAGCTTTAGTCCCTGCATAGCTGCTCGGCAGTTGTACTATAAGTAATGTCCAAAGTTAATAATAGAAAAAGAAGTATGTTGCAAATCTTGAGGAATTCTCTGACTAGCTACAGTAGATATCAAGTTTCGGCAACAATGGAGATGCATAAGGGACCTGAAAAAGAAATCCAGATGTTGAGTTGGTGGACCTGATATTACCGGGTGGTCTTCAGGTTGGCGACTGTCGGGATCCCGGCGCACAGTATACCGGCGCCGGAATCCCGACAGCCAGCATACCGACACTTTTTCTCCCCGTAGGGGTCCACGACCCCCCCGGAGGGAGAATAAATAGCGTGGCGAGCCTGCAAGGGGATCATTTGCGCTTGCCACGCTGTCAGTATGCCGGCGGTCGGGCTTCCGGCGCCGGTATGCTGGTGCCCGGCCGCCGGCATACCATACCACAGCCGATATTACCTGCACATTAAAAACCCTTTTGGAATTTTTTTGTATTGAAGTGTTTAGATGTGAATGTTTTTGATTTATTTCCTTGTAGGGGCCTGAAATAATGAAGAAGGTGAATGGTCTGCATGGTTTTATGAACTGGAACCGGAATCTTCTTACAGTAGGTTTGGAACCCTTTCAGATAACTTCAGCCTCGTGATGTTCCATGATAACGCAGATGTGGCAAAAGGTCGACATAGAATAAGTAGACGTTAGGAAAGGTTGACATGTAAATAGTCGCCACAAAAAAAGATGATTTAAAAAAAAAAAAATTTGGGGGGTGTTTTGTAACTTTTCTGGCACAAACAAGCCCCAGTAGTGTACCACGTCCCTTCTCATGGCATGCTTCGGGCAAGGTGCCTCGATCCGCTACCACTGCGTTTGGCACAGGTTACTATTCCCAATCTTAGTCCACGTGGATGGTAAAGTATGAAAGAGTTGAAACTCCCCCCCCCCAAAAAAACTTGTCTACCATATGTGTGTCGACCTTTTGACCTGTCTACCTTTTACATGACATTTTGATCTTGTCGACCTAATGCATGTCTATTATTAGTGGTAGACCTTTTTACTGTAGATCTATAATTCGGATACCTGAAAACGCACTGAATAGTCATGGTTATGTATGTATCAGGACAGTGGAGGCTTTCAGATGGTGTCCTTGGTGGAACTGTCCAAGGTGACAGAAGAGGGGGTGCACTTCAAATCTCCATATGATGGGAAAGAAATCCTTCTCACCCCAGAGAAGTCTATTGAAATCCAGAATGCACTTGGTAAGTGTTACCTCCTCATCTGTATACAAGATATATCCACAGTGTACAGCTATGTTTATCGGAAACAAATAATATGAGGTCTTTAATATGAATGTCCACTTCAAGATTAATTTGTCTTTTACATTGCTACCATCAACTGTTGCTAAATACATTTATTTCTCCTTCATCCACTAGGGGCCACTGGAGTGTAGTTACAATGGGGAATAGTAGGCAGTAGTTGGGAGCTGGCACTTTAAAAATTCTCACACTGTGGCTAGCTCCTCCCCTACTATCTCCCCTCCAAGCCAGTCTTAGTTTAGTGCCCGAGGTAGCTGGTTCACTTGGGTTTAGCTGAAGAAATTTTTCTTTTTTCTTTATTTTCTTTTTCTTACTTACACACACAGACTGGCAGCTCTGCCACTGCCAGTCTGCACCGCGGGAGCTGCCGGCGGGGTCCCATCGCAGCTGCGTGCGGCTCGGGATGGGCCCCGGCTGAGGGAGACACTGAGCTCTCCTGAGTTGGCGGACACCGCTGCGTGCGGCGCGTGTCGGGACCGCTCCATCCATCAGAAGATTCCGGCAGCAGGGCAGCGGTGAGTATCAGTGGCCGGACACCGCTGCGTGCGGCGCGTGTCAGGGTCACCCCGTCCGACAGTATACGTGAGTGCGATGTTGGAGGCCACTCCGTCGACAGAGGCCGGACACCGCTGCGTGCGGCGTGTGTCGGGGCCACTCCAGCATCTGCAGGCAGTGGTGAGTAAACACCCCCCCTTCACATGGATGTATGATTATATATTACAATGTGATCTAAGTAATATGTTGATTCCCCCAGTGTGCCACTGTAGGATCTCATGTGTCTGGAGTGGGTCAGATTATAACACAGGGCGCCTTTTCTGGTTCAAATTTGGCGCCTTTAAGGGGGGGGCGGAGCTTCAGTGCGCTATGCACAGCGCCCGCTCTGTACTGCGGCTCAGCTCTCCTCGCTCCCCGCCCGCGACACACATGGCCGGCGGGGGATGCAGGGCGCTCACAGACGGGTGCGTTTTATTTCGCCAGAGGGGGGTGGAGCTAACTCCTGCTCGGTGCAGCGAGCGTTCCCCGCGCCCCGGACATCCGCACGAGGTAATACAGATCCCGCGCTGTGCAGCGGGCTCCCTGCTCCCCGCACGCATTGCCGGACGGGGATACAGAGCGCTCACCACCCCGGGTAACTACAGATCCCGCGCTGTACAGCGGGCTCCCTGCTCCCCGCACGCATTGCCGGACGGGGATACAGAGCGCTCACCACCCCGGGTAACTACAGATCCCGCGCTGTACAGCGGGCTCCCTACTCCCCACACGCATTGCTGTCCCGCGATGTACATCGGGCTCAGCGCGGACGGGGATACATGGCGCTCACCGCTTCGTGGAACTGAAGCAGGTTAGTTTAAGTTTTGGGGGCCGACCTAATTCCGCTCTGCACAGCGGGCTCCCTGCTCCACGGCCACTGCACGCATTGCTAGAGGGAGAGTCAGGGAGCTTACTACCTCATTTAATGTTTATACTGGGAGCTTTGCTCACGGGCTCCCCGCTCCCCAGCACACACACACACATGGATAGAGCCTGCTCTATATCAGGGGCTCATTAATGTCATTATAAATAGCTTTTATAGCTTGGTGGCCATAATAGTGGAGCATATTATGCATAGGAACCCAGGTTCACATATCACCCCCTACATAATTAGCTTAATTATATATATATATATATATATATATATACCCACATATTTATATCTATATATATATATATATATGTGTATGGGGTTATGTATGGGTGTGTGTGTGTGTGTGTATATATATATATATATATATATATATATATATATACTGTTACACAGATATAGTAGCAATGTTTTTATTATAAGACAGAACTGGTTTCACATTAGCTCCGCTTTGCCACATAACTTTTTCCCCCGACTGGACGCCATTTTGGGCAACCAGCGGAGCCTCTGAGAAACAGGGCGGGTGTTACCTTCCCTTTATTATTCCTGTGTTTCACTTAATAATAATAATAATAATAATACTGGTAGTAATTTGGGGAATGTGTGTGGCATCAGACAAACAGTCGCTGTAGCGGGTATCTGATGGGACCAAGGTTTGAATCCAAAAAAAAATAAAAAAATAAAAAATAAAGAGTTACTTTAAAGGGAGCTCTTATAGCCTAGTGGCTAAGACTCCTGTCCCACAGCGCAGCGCTACTGGTTCAGGTCTCCGCTGCTCCAGAAAGTTTATTTGGATCGGGTCGGTCACTACACGTTGTAGTGCAGACCTTACATAGGGCTGTGTTTATTTAACCCACCTTTTCTCCTTTCGTTTGTCTCACCTGGGATAGTCAAAGAATTCCCTCTTAGGTGTGAAATATGCGGTGGAGACATCTGCTTAGCCCTCCACGCACCTGCAGGACGCTCCTGTTTAAACAGCTCAGATTATGCAGGTAATGTCACTGTTAACCAGAGACCTTGTACGTCATTTCCCCTCTCCAGGTTTCTAAAAGAACCTTGATAACCTTCCATGTTACAACTCGGCAGTGGAAACGCCTCTCTGGGAGGAGGAGAGAGAGGTCCAGGATACTGATGAGGTCCGTTTTTCGGTTGAGTCTGAACCAGTGTCTCAGAATATCCAGGTGCATTACACAGCAGTTCGTCTGATACTGCAGGTAAAGGAGGCGGACACGTCAAGTCCATCAGGGTTCGACGCCGATGACGAAATGACAGCGACTGGTCCAGTTTCGGATGGGCTGGGCAGGCTCCGGTGGACAGCCGGCAGACACCCGAATACACTTCAGGTATCAAACAATGTTTGTTTTCCTATCCTTCCCCCGCAGACGGCAGGAAGGGATATCAGGGCCTCTCCAATATATACCCCTCGATGTATCGCCGGTCCAACAAGCTGCCGTTTTCCTGAGGCAACCTTGCTCAGGGGTCCATCGAAGACACATATGCGGCAGCTGGGTTCTACCTTGTCCGGAGCAGGTAGGTTGTGGAACAATTGTCCTCTAGGTTACAGGATGTTTCGCATCAGGATCATTTGATGCTTGGGTACAGGTCAGAATCACGATTCTGCTTTATGTTCTTGGGAGGTTCTGCAGACTTGGAACCTGCATTTTCGCTTGGGCTGTCTTAACCCGACGACCTCTGGGGTTGCAACAGTGACAGGTGAACATGAAATCCTACGGGGCAGAGGGTTCAGGGAAAGGAACTTTCTGCAGGATTTCTTGAGCCATTGGAGGTAAGTCCACTTTGCTTTATCCTACCACTGCCCCAGCTCCAAGACAGACCTTTACCGGTCTTTCCTTTAGATTTTTCCGTGCCCTTTCAAGCTTTCCACTCCACACGGGCGATATCTCCGTCGCCAGGGGATGTCAGGGGGATAGACTGAAGCAGAGGTTCAGCATCCTCGGTCCAGTCTGATTTTAGGTCATCCTATACACCCACTACAGGTCAGACCTTCCTACCACCTGGAGGGTCCTAGGATGGGCGCATGTCGGTGGGAGAAGGCTTGGGCGGTTACAGACTAGATTTTGGAGTACAACCGTCTCAGGAGTCCCTCGGCAGGGGTCGGCCGATTTACGATGACAAGAGAGTCATACTGCAGGCGGCGCTCCATATGCTCCTAACCGCAAAGGGTGTTGATCACTGTTTTTCACATATCATTTGAATCGGGACAGTTCTCAGGCCCTTGTTTTCTCTTCACGTTCCGAAGCCAGTGGGCTTGGCCAGGCCTATTCTGGCCTTAGAATCCTTTCAGTCTGTGATTGCCAGTTTGAACAAGAAAGGGAGTTTTACGTGTCCCTTGTCTTCAGGGATGCCGGTTTACTGGTTTCCGCTGGGTTTCCTCATCGGGCTCAGATTCACATTACAGGATTCTCATTTTCACGGTCAGTCCTTTACTTTCGGTCTCTCTTCCGCTCCCACAGGGTTCAGGAAAATCATAGAATAACTCTTTTTCAAGGACAGGAGGTGACGTTGGTTCCCTAATGGGACAATCTACTGCTACTATCCCACTCTGTACATTAGGTGGCTTCTGAATATCCTGAGGATCCAGGAGCTTCTGGTTCGATACAGGTCCAATTTATGCTCCTCCTAGACGTTTTCTCAACTCGGTCCGTCAGAGGATTTTTCCTTCCTCGGCACCAGGTACTCTATTTCTTCAGTTTCTGTAGTGTAGTGGTTATCACGTTCGCCTGACACGCGAAAGGTCCCCGGTTCGGAACCGGGCAGAAACACCAGTCAAGTTGCGACGCAATGATTGGTCGCCTACATTCTCCTCTGAGCGGGGGACAACAATCTTCTTTCCAGGTCAAGCCACCAGGTCAGACTCCCGGGTAAGGTAACATTCCCCAGAGTTTGTCAGCTGGTCCGACGTTGGATCGACCTCAGGACGTTCTGACTGACTCTTTAACCCTTTACTACTCTTGGACGTGAGCAGTAGCCGAGGATGCCCTCAGGGCTCCTGGGAGTTTCTGGTTATTCTATCCTGCCTCCTTTTCTATTTCTACCTCACTTTCGGTAACACAGGAGGGGAATATGCGTGCTAGTCCTCTCGGTGGCTCTGGCTGGGCCACCCATAACTTGAAGTTACGGCTATACCTGTTGTCAGTAGAGGAGCCTTGGCTCCTACCTCAACTAGACTGTCTACTTCAACAGGGTCCTTTGCTTTGTTCAATCTTACACTGGTTTCATTTAACCGTGTGACTGTTCACGAGACCTCAGAAGGGAGGAGTCCCCTAGTTCGGTTAGGCCTACTGGGCCCCGATTTCAGAAGTCTGTTACCTCTTCTCGCTTTTGCCACTTTTGGAAAACGGTATGGGACATAATACGGATAAAAGGGGTTTTCCCCTTCTTTCAGTTACCACTCAGCCGTCATTTTTGGTTCCTCTGGGAGGTTTTGCTCCGCTGCGCTTCAAACCACATTGATCTGAATTTTAGGTTTCTGTCTTTTTCGGTTTTTCTTCCAAAAGAGATTAAGCCTGGCGGCCGTAAGTTCGGCCTCTTTTTCAGGGAGTACTCTATTGGCAACTCCCCTGGCTGTGCTTCGACCTCAGCGGTCGTTTCTTCCAGAGGGGATGTCCATGTTTCATATAAATCTGACACTAGTGTTTTTCAGTCCTCTCTGAATGTTGTCAGGGCTCGCCAACTCTCTCTTCAGAGGTCTCGGGCTATTCGATGAAGTGTTTTTCTTCTTTGTTCTGTACGATGCTCCTGTACTAAATAGCTGGGGTCCCAGCATACGCTGGGCAGTTGGATACATCTGACCATCAGACAGTCTTCTTGGCGGTTACTAGGGAGCCTCCGGTTTCCATTTCAGCGCACTTTACGCGCATTGTAAGACCTTCGTGGGCAGCTGCCTGCGGGGTCTCCATGAATATTTTGTCGGGGGGCTACTTGGTCAAACCGACATTCGTTTTGTCAAATTCTACAAGTTTGACACTTTTACGGCCTCTGCATCACTGTTTGGCCGAGCAGTTTTTACAGGACTCTCAGCGCTTCCCACCCGTTTTTGTAACTACACTCCAGTGGCCCCTAGTGGATGAAGGAGAAATCAGGATTTTGGTACTTACCGATAAATCCCTTTCTCCGATTCCACAGGGGCCACTGGACGCCCGCCCAGCGCTGTTCCTCCTGGTTTTTTGCTTAACGGTTTGCAGATCACCATATGACTGCTTGTTGAGTTCAGGCTAGCCTGGTTTTTGTCAGGCTCTGTTCCAGGTTTAGTTTGTGTTCGCCTGGCTAACCTCCTCTACCTTACGGTTTGGTTACTACAGCTCTCCTCGGGCACAGTTTTACGTAGACTGGCTTGGAGGGGAGATAGTAGGGGAGGAGCTAGCCACAGTGTGAGAATTTTTAAAGTGCCAGCTCCCAACTACTGCCTACTATTCCCCATTGTAACTACACTCCAGTGGCCCCTGTGGAATCGGAGAAAGGGATTTATCGGTAAGTACCAAAATCCTGATTTTTATATATATATATATATATATATATATATATATATATATATATATATATATATATATACATACACACACACACACACACACACACACACACACACACACACGCTGTTTTCGGGTCTTATGTCATCCAATTTGAGTTGTTTGTTTTCAAAGCCTTTAGTTACGATACAGATTTTCTTTGCTGCCTCATTTGTACAGTTGTACTCCTGTGTCATGAGAGGTAGGGAATACCGCACAGGATATGGTAAGTATAAGCAAATGATATTATAAAACCAAAGTCAAATGATTACAAGAAAACAAAGTTTTCTAATTCTAATATTACTTGGTGGTGCACCCTGAGTCAGTATAAGAACATAGGAAAATGTAGAGAAAAGAAGACTCTTTTGTGGGCGCACTCTTAAACTTGAAATAAATATGGAAATTAGTCCAAATAGATTAAAATTCAAATTTTAATGATTCAACAAAATTAAGATAATAAGTGGTTCATAAAGAAAATAATAGTCAAAACGATAATACATTCATATAGCACAGAGTGCTGATACAGAATAGAAGCTAAATTCTGGCTGACGGAAGAAATTCTGAGTGTTTATAAACAATATAGTTTGAATTTTTGGACGGTACGTTCTACTGATAAACACAACACTGTAATATGTCCCTTGTAAGAGTATAATTAATACAAATAAAGCAGTCTAGATGCTGGTTATACTTATGGATAGTATAAGGGTGGAAAAATAAGATGGCAGTGTGAATCTTCTGTCAGTGTTAGACACTGTATGGGCTAAACCAATAAGCTCTACTAAACAGAGAATTCCTCAATGGTCACCCACTTGAGTACTGACTCAGCCCAACACTGATTAGCTTCCGAGATCAGACGGCTTTGGGCGTTTCCAGTGTGGTATGATAGTAGAGGAAATGAAGAATAATTGGAAGCTCTGGAATCATTGATGAGAGTTCACGAAATTACATAGTTATTAAGATAGATATCAGAGGTAGAGGGAACCAGATGGATCTGCTGCCAATGTTAGACAGGGACGTGGCCCTGAATCAATGGTGAGAGTCCACGAAGTACAGAAAAGAAGGAAATAAGAGAACAGTACTTGTAATTTTGACAGTATTGTAATTTGGACAGTATTGGAATAAATAGTAGCATCAATTATTGTAAATGGCTGGATTCTAATGATATCGTAATCAGAAATTAACAAGACAAAAAAATGTCTGAGATGAAGAAACAAAGAAATGAAAGAATGAAGAGGGATAACAAAATAATCACCCTACTATATTAAAGTATCCAACTGCAGGATGTTGATATTGAAGGAAACAAAATGGATAACACAAAGACTGTAGCAAAATTACAATTGTATTTTCTGACTTGAAAAAAGGGGTTTAGATTGAGTAATTCCCAATATCATAATACATGTACAGTAAATCGTAATATAGAATAAGAGTATTATAGATATTAATGTAGTTGAAAAATGCTGGAACAAAACCAGCTAATAATCTGCACACCGCAAGTGTGACCTTTTTCAAACATAAATTGATACTAATTAAATGTGTAGCGATGGCGGGCCATTAACTGCTGATATGCATTTTGTAATAAAAAGATATAAGGTGAAAAAGGAGCTGATATTACCGCACTGGGTATTAAGCCATCTCGTTATTGCGAGTGCCTCTGGCTTGGTAGAGCCCCTGATGGCTCGATTGGTGAGAGAGGGGAGGTGCCGGGCGCGGCCGGCCTGACGGTGATGCTGGCGAGTGCGGGAAGCCGTCCACTGCAGGTGCCACTGGCTTGGTGGAGCCCCTGATGTCTCGATTAGTGAGAGAGGGGAAGGCGCCGGGCACCACCGACCTGGCGGTAATGCTGGCGGGTGCGGGAAGCCGTCCACTGCTTCGACGGGGACGGGAAAGTCAGAGGAGGCGCTAGGCGCATACAGGTGCTGATGAACGTCTGTTGCTGCAGTCAGCCAGATGAAAAAAAGGGGTGATGTCGGAAAACGCGTTTCACCCGTCCACCGGGCTTGATCACTTCCTGGTGAGGGCTGGATCCCAGCGGTGCTTTTAAAAGCAGGTTAATCTGGATCATCCAATCAGGCGGACATGTGTTAATCCATTAATTAGCTGCTAGGATCATGTGACTTGTGTCGTCCGGACAGATTGCAATAGTACTGGATCAATTGTTGATTGCCAGGAGACTCCATTATACATGTGAACAAAATAAAATGGGAAAAAAGGGGGGATTATAAAACACAACCAAGGTAATGAATTTAGACACTTTGATATATAAATTGTAGATAATGACCGAAGAAATGCAAGCTAAATTAAATGTAGGTAATTGCAGGTGATTGCTTTGACCCTGCAAATGTAAAAGCACAAATAAATCCTAAAAAGCGTGAAGGATGCTGTTTGTTGAATAAATAGGTTTGTAGACACAATTCACGGATGGTATCACCTAATTATGAGAAGTCCTGGTACATTAAAAGGATTAATTAGTGGCCTAATTTCCAGCTGTGAATTATATCATTAAGGCTGGGTAATATAGCTGTTATCAGATGATACTAAGACCGTTTTAATAACATTTAATTGATCCTATAGAATGCCTTCAGTGGATAGTCTCAACAGGATGAATTTAGGCCTTGATTAATTGCCAAACATAAGTATGTACACGGTAAGTGAATAAAATAAACGCAGTCTGCACAGAGTACACATGCACCGCTTAAAGTTTAACATGAGGGTAGTAGACTCTGATAAGGCTATCTATTTATCTTATAACATTCACAATAAATAGGTAAGAGACTCAGTACGCAATTGGCGTATGGGGTACCGTAAGGGTACGCACTTAGCGTAGCATACGCTCGGCCGTAATCGAGACGCACATGCGACACGCTCCCTCACAGCTTAATGCGTGGTGTCGAGCACGCTATAGGCGGCCGACTACCGTAATGCTACGCTACCAGCGTAGCGGACGCTCGAGTCCACGAGGAGAACACGAGCGGCGCAGACGCTCACGGGATGACAATCAGTAAACCTTGAATGTAACACACAGGATACTCTTATACTGTAAACCTTGTACTGAAATACTGTAGCGATGTAACGCTGCGTAACCTTGTTAATGCTAAAGCTGCTTGAGCGTTTGAGACGCTCCTATTACCTTCTGCAATATAATAAACACACGATACCTTGCTAAGGTTCCAACACCTTTACTAACAAGCTTTTAGTTATATTGAAAAGGGGAAACAGTTTACAAGTCATACACTACAAGCTAACATATCATTCTAACAGAATATCTAGACAGAAATATACAATAGCGTCACAAACTTATACTATAACAGAGAGAGAGAGAATGGCCAATACAAACAGAGAACAAGTTGGTTTACAGAGAATTACTTACACACACTGGGAACGATCGCTGCGCAGCTTCTGGTACCAGCTCCAAGTTAGTCAAGATGAAAACCGTTTGTGGAGAGTGAGAGAGCTGCCCAGGCTGGCTGATCTTATATACACTGAGTACAGTACACTACAAAGGGGCCTATAATCTCATTGTTCATTGGACACAGGAATGTCTCCCTGCATCATAACAAAAGGTCATAGGTTAGTTTGAACAGGTGGACTGTGACTATATCAAACTGCTCAGGTGGGAGGGAATCTGAAGATTCCCGCCGCAGGGGTAATGAATCGCAAATATAGTAAACGTCCAGAAAATACTAATGGCCATAACTATACGCAGGAGCGATTAATCTTTACCTAACCAGCACCGGATTGTTTCTAATAAAATGTTCTTTAGTTAGGTACCAGACACAGCTGCTCAAACCCTGTCTGACCCTTCGTACCATACAAAGAGGAATTCCTCTGTCCAGCGACCATTTACATTAAACAAACTTACAGTCATTATTAAGGGGAACATTATCTATAAAACATACTATTTGGTTTTATTATTTAACGATTGAGTCGCCCGCTAGACGCACACAAACTCTACCGTAAATGCACATACCACGCGCTCGAGCGCATAGCCGAGGCGCCATCACGCGGCTGCGAGTATCCGCACGCACGGGAGAGAATGTGCACGTGCAGCAGGCACGCGCATAGGGTGGATATATGGCAACGTGTAGCATGATATTTTTCCGACTTTGACAGTCCACCCTTTGGCAGTCATCAATAACTGCCACTTCCTAAAACAGTTCAAAAAATAAGAATTTACTTACCGATAATTCTATTTCTCGTAGTCCGTAGTGGATGCTGGGAACTCCGTAAGGACCATGGGGGATAGCGGCTCCGCAGGAGACTGGGCACAAAAAGAAAGCTTTAGGACTACCTGGTGTGCACTGGCTCCTCCACCTATGACCCTCCTCCAAGCCTTAGTTAGGATACTGTGCCCGGACGAGCGTACACAATAAGGAAGGATTTTGAATCCCGGGTAAGACTCATACCAGCCACACCAATCACACCGTACAACTTGTGATATGAAACCCAGTTAACAGCATGATAACAGAGGAGCCTCTGAATAGATGGCTCACAACAAGAACCCGATTAGTTAACAATAACTATGTACAAGTATTGCAGACAATCCGCACTTGGGATGGGCGCCCAGCATCCACTACGGACTACGAGAAATAGAATTATCTGTAAGTAAATTCTTATTTTCTCTGACGTCCTAGTGGATGCTGGGAACTCCGTAAGGACCATGGGGATTATACCAAAGCTCCCAAACGGGCGGGAGAGTACGGATGACTCTGCAGCACCGAATGAGAGAACTCCAGGTCCTCCTCAGCCAGGGTATCAAATTCATAGAATTCTGCAAACGTGTTTGCCCCTGACCAAGTAGCTGCTCGGCAAAGTTGTAAAGCCGAGACCCCTCGGGCAGCCGCCCAAGATGAGCCCACCTTCCTTGTGGAATGGGCTTTTATTGATTTAGGCTGCGGTCATCCTACCGCAGAATGCGCCAGCTGAATAGTGCTACAAATCCAGCGCGCAATAGACTGCTTAGAATCAGGAGCACCCAGCTTGTTGGGTGCCATCAGGATAAACAGCGAGTCAGTTTTCCTGACTCCAGCCGTCCTGGAAAAATAAAATTTTCAGGGCCCTGACTACGTCCAGCAACTTGGAATCCTCCAAGTCCCTAGTAGCCGCAGGCACCACAATAGGTTGGTTCAAGTGAAAACCTGAGACCACCTTTGGGGGAAACTGAGGACGAGTCCTCAACTCTGCCCTATCCATATAGAAAACCAGATAAGGCTTTTACATGACAAAGCCGCCAATTCTGACACACGCCTGGCCAAGGCCAAGGCCAACAGCATGACCACTTTCCACGCGAGATACTTTAGCTCCATGGTTTTAAGTGGCTCAACCAATGCGACTTTAGGAAATCCAACACCACGTTGAGATCCAAAAAGTGCCACAGGAGGCACAAAAGGAGGCTGAATATGTAGTACTCCTTTAACCAAAGTCTGAACTTCAGGCAGTGAAGCCAGTTCTTTCTGGAAGAAAATCGACAGAGCCGAAAGCTGGACCTTGATGGACCCCAATTTGAGGCCCAAACGTCACCCCTGCTTGCAGGAAGTGCAGTAATCGACATAGTTGAAATTCCTCCGTCGGGGCCTTCATGGCCTCCCACCAAGCAATAAATTTTCGCCAAACGCGGCGATAATGTCTTGCGGTGACATCCTTCCTGGCTATGATCAGGGTAGGGATGACTTCCTTCGGAATACCCTTTTCCTTTAGGATCCGGTGTTCTACCGCCATGCCGTCAAACGCAGCCGCGGTAAGTCTTGGAACAGACAGGGTCCCTGCTGCAGCAGGTCTTGTCTAAGCGGCAGAGGCCAAGGGTCCTCTGCCAGCATCTCTTGAAGTTCCGGGTACCAAGCTCTTCATGGCCAATCCGGAATCCCGAGTATGGTTTTCACTCCTCGCCTTCTTATTATTCTCAGTACCTTGGGTATGAGAGGTAGAGGAGGAGACACATAAACCGACTGGTACACCCACGGTGTCACTAGAGCGTCCCCAGCGATCGCCTGAGGGTCCCTTGACCTGGCGCAATATCTTTTCAACTTCTTGTTGAGGCGGGACGCCATCATGTCCACCCGTGGTCATTCCCAACGGTTTACCCGCATTTGGAAAACTTCTTAATGAAGTCCCCATTCTCCTGGGTGTAGGTCGCCCATCGGAGAATCCTTGTGGCTTCTGCCATCGCCATCCTGCTTCTTGTGCCGCCCTGTCTGTTTACATGGGCGACCGCCGTGATGTCGTCTGATTGGATCAGTACCGGCTGGTTCTGAAGCAGGGGCCTTGCTTGGCTTAGGGCATTGTAAATGGCCCTTCGCTGCAGAATATTTATGTGAAGCGAAATCTCCTTGGAAATTTCTTCCCTGTGTGACTGCACCCCAGCCCCGAAGGCTGGCATCCGTGGTCACCAGGACCCAGTCCTGTATTCCGAATCTGCGGCCCTCTAGTAGATGAGCCCTCTGCAGCCACCACAGCAGCGACACCCTGTTTCTTGCTGACAGGGTTATCCGCTGTTGTATCTGTAGATGGGACCCGGACCATTAGTCCCACAGGTCCCACTGGAACGTCCTTGCGTGGAGTCTTCCGAATGGAATTATGCTTCGTACGAAGCTACCATTTTTCCCAGGACTCGTGTGCATTGATGTACCGACACCTGTCCTGGTTATAGGATGTCTCTGACTAGAGATGACAACTCCTCGGCTTTTTCCACTGGAAGAAACACTCTTTTCTGGTCTGCGTTCAGAAACATTTCCAGGAACAGAAGACGTGTCGTCGGGACCAGCTGTGACTTTGGAATATTGAGAATCCAGTCGTGCTGTTGTAGCACTTCCCGAGAGAGTGCTACCCCCACCACCAACTGTTCTTTGGACCTCGCCTTTATCAGGAGATCGTCCAAGTACGGGATAATAAAAACTTCCTCCTTGCGAAGGAGTATCATCACTTCTGCCATTACCTAGGTAAAGACCTTCGGTGCCGTGGACAACTCCAACGGCCGCGTCTGGAACTGATAGTGACAGTCCTGTACCACATATCTGAGGTACTCCTGGTGAGGAGGGTAAATGGGGACATGCAGGTATGCATCCTTGATGTCCAGGGAGACCCTGTAATCCCCCTCGTCCAGGCTCGTAATATCCGCCCTGAGCGATTCCATCTTGAACTTGAAACTTCTGATATAAAAGTTCAAGTATTTTAATTTCAAGATGGGTCTCACCGAAACAATTCGGTACCACAACCACTGTGGAATAGTAACCCCTTCCTTGCTGAAGGAGGGGCACCTTGACAATCACTTGTTGTGATTATAGTGTTGAATATCCACCAACACCGTCTCCCTGGCAGAGGGAGGTGCCGGTAAGGCAGATTTTAGGAAACGGCGGGGGGAAGAACGTCTCGAACTCCAGCCTGTACCCCTGAGATACTACTTGAAGGACCCAGGGATCCATGTGAGAGAGCCCACTGTCCGCTGAAATTTCTGAGACGGGCCCCCACCGTACCCGGGTCCGCCTGAGCAGCCCCCGCACCATGCTGTGGACCTACCGGACGCAGGGAGGATTTCTGCTCTTGGGAACCAGCTGTGTGTTGCAGCTTTTTCATCTACCTTTGCCTCTCGGCAGAAAGGATGAACCTCTAGCCCTCTTGCTTTTCTGGGGCCGAAAGGACTGTACTTGATGATACAGTGCTTTCTTTTGTTGTGGGGTAGCCTGTGGCAAAAAAATCGATTTCCCAACAGTAGCTGTGGAAACGAGGTCTGAAAAACCATCCCCAAACAGTTTTACCCCCTTATAGGGCAACTTCCATGTGCCGATTCGAGTAGGCATCGCCTGACCATTGCCAAGTCCATAACCCCCGTCTGGCGGCAATGGACCTAGCGCTTATTTTTGATGCCAGCCGGCAAATATCCCTCTGTGCATCACGTATGTATAAGACCACGTCTTTTTTATGCTCTATTTTCAGCAAAATATTGTCCCTATCCATAGTTATTTTCCGACAGGGAATCTGACCATGCAGCGGGAGCACTGCACATCCATGCCGAAGCAACGGCTGGTCGCAATATAATGCCCTAGTGTGTGACTATATCTTATAGGGTAACCTCCTGCTTTCTATCAGCAGGTCCCTTCAGGGCGGCCGTATCCGGAGACGGTAGTGCCACCTTTTCTGATAAGCGTGTAAGCGCTGTATCTACCCTATGGGGTGTTTCCCCGCGTGACCTATCCTCTGGCGGGAAAGGGTACGCTGCCAATAACCGTTTTAGAAATTATCAATTTCTTACCGGGGGAAGACCACTCTTCCTCACACACCTCATTTAATTTCTCAGATGCAGGAAAAACTACTAATAGTTTTCTCTCACCAAACACAATACCCTTTTATGTGGTACCTGGGGTATAATCATAAATGCGTAATACATTTTTCATTGCCTCAATCCTGTAATGGGTGGACCTATTTGGAGGGTACACCAGTCTCATCGACGTCGACACCTGGAGTCAGTATCCGTGTCGACATCTGTGTCTGTTATCCGAGGTAGCGAGCGATTTTAGAGCCCCCCATGACATTTGAGACGCTGGAACAGGCACAAGCTGAGTAGCCGGCTGTTCTGTGTCGTCGACCTTTTATGTAAGGAGTTGACACTTTCACGTAATCTTTCCATAAGTTCAACCACACCGGTGTCGACCCCGCAGGGGGTGACAACATATTTATAGGCATTCGCTCCGCCTCCACCTCATTATCCTCCACATACCTGTCGACACAGCCGTACCGACACACCGCACACACACAGGGAATGCTCTGATAGAGGACAGGACCCCACAAAGCCCTTTGGGGAGACAGAGGGAGAGTATGCCAGCACACACCAGGGCGCTATATATCACAGGGATAGCACCTATAAAAAGTGTTTTCCCTTATAGCTGCATATATATATGTATACTGCGCCTAAATTGTGCCCCCCCCTCTCTTTTTAACCCTTTCTGTAGTGTATTAACTGCAGGGGAGAGCCAGGGAGCTTCCCTCCAACGGAGCTGTGAGGGAAAAACGGCGCCAGTGTGCTGAGGAGATAGCTCCGCCCCTTTTTCGCGGACTTTTCTCCCGCATTTTTATGGATTCTGGCAGGGGTTAATGTACATCCATATAGCCCTGGGGGTTATATGTGATGTATTTTTGCCAGCCAAGGTGTTAATATTGCTGCTCAGGGCGCCCCCCCCAGCGCCCTGCACCCATCAGTGACCGCAGTGTGAGGTGTGCATGAGGAGCAATGGCGCACAGCTGCAGTGATGTGCGCTACCTTGATGAAGACTGATGTCTTCTGCCGCCGATTTTCCGGACCTCTTCTTGCTTCTGGCTCTGTAAGGGGGCCGGCGGCGCGGCTCTGGGACCGGACTCCGAGGCTGGGCCTGTGTTCGATCCCTCTGGAGCTAATGGTGTCCAGTAGCCTAAGAAGCCCAAGCTGGCTGCAAGCAGGCAGGTTCGCTTCTTCTCCCCTTAGTCCCTCGATGCAGTGAGCCTGTTGCCAGCAGGTCTCACTGAAAATAAAAAACCTAAAACTAACTTTTATCTAAGAAGCTCAGGAGAGCCCCCTAGATTGCACCCTGCTCGGTCGGGCACAAAAATCTAACTGAGGCTTGGAGGAGGGTCATAGGGGGAGGAGCCAGTGCACACCAGGTAGTCCTAAAGCTTTCTTTTTGTGCCCAGTCTCCTGCGGAGCCGCTATTCCCCATGGTCCTTACGGAGTTCCCAGCATCCACTAGGACGTCAGAGAAAAGAAAAATATATGTCATAATGTAAATACCATTTTATGATTGGGTAAAGGGAGGAGAGGATCAGGTGGGAAAAAGGTATGACCTAGTGAGATAGTAGAAGCATGTGTGTATGAATCCATGTCTGAGGGGTCATGTATCATCGTGCCGTACGTGTTTTACATCAAGATTCGAGGTATTGCGAAGTATACATTTGAATTCCTTCTTATCCCGTATTACGGGTCTGTGGATGGGCTGTCAAACTTTACCGAGCTCTTTTCGGCTTTTAGTTGTAACAAAATGGGGGAGCACATTTTAGTTGATGATACATGAATGGGGGGATATGTGAGTGCTGATATCTGTGCCTATATTCCCTATTGACTATGTGTGTCATTACCTGAAGGTTGTAGAAATGAAGATAAGAAGCAATTATGGTAAATGCAGTCATAAACTATGTGAGTTTAATATACATTTGCCGATTGAGGTCTTGTCTTGTGTCTTGTCTCGATGTACATGTTGACTGTAGTCTCCTGATGCTTTTGCTATAAATGACGGCAAAAGTTTTTCCATTGTCCAGAAAGTTAGTCACTAAAATATTTGGGCTATCGTAAAATTTAGAGTCACTAGGGAAAATGGGGCTTGTAGCAGAGTTCATTAATGGTCTGTATAAAAGAGGTTGTCAAATTCTTCTTCCAAGCGGATGTCTTTGTACCTTGGAGGAAAACAAAGGAGAAACGGGTGAAAGAAACGGACCGTGGAATCACATTTTCATCACAACATTGTCTCTAACGTTGGGTCATACATCAAATTAGTTGTTGTTAGTACAGTGTCTTCGCTCCCTAGACTCATCACCCTGGTATTACTTCTACGCTTCGCTAAAACCCAAACGCATCTAAATATCAGGCCAACCAATATGACGACTCCCAGAATACACAAAAGAAATTTCCCTACATCCATAATAATACCTTGGGCCCATTCTCCTAAGCCCGAGAACCAATTTCGTGGGTTCAACCATGACACCCAACTGGTCAGCTCATTACCCACAGCAGCGAGTGTGAGATTGTGTTTCCTTCGAAACTCCCACTTTAATTGTAAAATGTCATCCATCTTTTGGTCTATGACCTCGGCTGGGTCCTCCGTGCTGTTTGTAATGTACGTGCAGCACTTTATTCCATATTGAGTTGCCAGGGTAACACAATACCCGCCTGTCACAGCTGTGAGGTAATTGAGAATCATCCTATGCTGAACCAGTTCTGCTTTGTAGGCTTGTAACTCTTTCCCAGTGTACCTGAATGTGTCGTCATACATTTCGGTGATATTGTCTAATAAATTTGCAAGCGCAGATATATATTTGTAATTTATCACTCCTCTGGCGGTACGAGTGATATCTAACGCGAGTAGGAATTGAATCCCGGTGGATTCATGGATCAGATCAGAGGCTGAATGTTCTGTCCTCTCTATCAGGTGCCGTTTAACGACGTGCTCGTAATGAGTGTGGGTATAAGGAGCTTGGGCACTGCGGTGAATATCTTTCATTTTGTTATGGGTTACAGTCATTACTTCAGGCAGTACTTTTCCAATATAGCACAATCCCTCTGAGTTTGGGGCAAGCCACTTATACGCCTTCCTCCCGCATATGAAATATGCATCATCGGGGAGAACATATGGGACGGAGTATGACATTATCATGTTACAAATTTTCCATGTGAAATCTCCTAACCCTAATTCTCCCATCTGTTTAGTACACGTATCAGTTTGTACGATCTGTGCACAGTATCCTGGTGATACTTCTCCAACTCGCATGGTCCTACTTCCTAAGGTGTACCTATACCGGAAATATTTTCCATGGTCGGCTATTTGGCGTATAAGTTCTGTGTCTATGGGCATTCTATGGGCATTCTGTCGGGTCTGTATGAAAAGGTCATGGTTTGATTACTCCATGACACTTCCCAATTTCCCGGCTTTCGGGGATTGGAAATGTTAAAGCATACTAAGGATCTATCCACATGATATTGGTGGAGCTTCAAACTAGGAGGACTAGAGATATTAAACCTCTTGTCCACCGGCCTCCCACCACTTAGCTCAAGTACCTCTCCCACAGTTAAAGGGAATGGTACTAGTCCTGATTTGCTATGGCCTTGAGGTACTTGAGAGCATACCCAACAGTCTGTCTGATTTAACACTTTACCCACTAAGGAGTGATAGTCACTCAATGGATGCCGGTCCATGTGGATATTAAAACTGGACTGACATTTCTTGATGCACCCATCCTCAACTATATTGTCACAATGCCCACAGATGCAGTTCTCTTTAGCTTACAATCCTTCACAATGTCTACAAATAACATGGCTGCTAGATCGTTTTCTGGTACTCGCCTTTGCTTGGTGATTGTGTTGCTATTGGAAATTTACGCCTCCGTCTCAGTCATCAGAAACCCATTCCGGATCCTTTCTCGACCTCACTGGTACTCTCACCGAAACAGACTGCTCTGGTCAACATCATGGTCAACAGGAAAACACGGACTACAGTCTCTTGGGGCGAGTCCATCTTACAGGAGGAGAAAGAGAAATTTGTAATGGGGGCACAAAAAATACTTTGAGGGGAAAGAAAAAATGTTATGATGCTTTTGTCCTTTAGTCTTGTTGTTCTTCTTGCTCTGCTGTCATTTCAAAGGGGCTGTCTCTCAGTCTTCCAAACGAACATTCTGGTAATACAATATTCCTTCCAAATCTGCGATCTTTCTGTAAGGAGCAAAAATCTTGCATTACCATTTGTCCAACTGATGTGTGACATACCATCTTTAAAACATGAGAAAGAAGAGAAGAGAGAAAAACAAAAGAGAGAGAGAACAATTCATCACATTTTGCATTAAACAACAAAAAAAACATTGTCAGATCTTCCGTTCACCATCAGGCTGTCACACCAACACATCCACTGGTGTCCTTGCGAAGTCCCCTCCCCACCAGTATTTCCACACCCCACCGTTTTGCGCCTGGCCAGGACACATCGATGTCGGTAGGTCACACTGGGGTTTGGTAGACTTCTGCAAGGACCAAATAGCTATGTGATGTTTGAGTTCTGCCGATGAACATCAGAGATGGGGAAAAAGAACATTTACAGATAAATTACAACGTTTACCTGGCCGTTCTTGTGCCTTCAAGGAACTGACCTCCCAATATCATTAACTGTAACCTCAGGTTTACTATCAGTCCTAATGATCACCTTTCCTAACTGCATAGTACAGGTGCGGCCCAAACTCCTTCCTATGTGATCCCTGATTACATTTTTTTTTTTTTGTGTGTCATGACTCTTGTTCGTGTTCTTTTCTAGGGGGTCTGACTTTATGTGGGCTGTTACAGTTGCTGGCATAATGCCCTTCTCTTTTACAAAGATAACAAACCCTGGGCTTTCTCCAAGTGCCAGTGACCTGAGGTCTTGGTTGATTTGATGCCTCCTCAAACGCTTGGATGCTCATCACCATCAACCGCTTTCCCTGTCCTTCCCTGATTCCTTGGATACCGTGGTTATGTTGTTGTCTAGGGGGTTGATATACCTTCTGTAAATTTCTTGATCTACAATCTCTTGCATAATGACCTTCCTTCTGGCAATTATAGCACCTTATCACCTTTGACTTACCCACAGGGATCTGAGGCTTCTTACTTCTCTGTGTTTCCCTGTGCTTGATGATGTTTTGCTCATGCCCAACAGCGGACTTTCTTAATACAGTCACTGAGTTATTTCTCCAGTATGGATTGGTGGTCTGTATCCTTGCTCTCAACACTTCCTTTAAACCATCCATTAACACAAATACTGCTACTTCTCTATGCGGTGCACTTGTTTCAATGTTTTCTATACCTGTATACCTAGTCATGTCCTGCAATGCCCGATGGAAATAATTAGAAGTACTTTCCCCTTCGTTTTGTCTTATGGAGAAGATTTCGTTCCACTCGACAACGGCTGGGAAATATACTCCTAACTGTCGGTTGATCTGCTTAATACATTCCTGATTGTGTTCCTCCGTTTGAGGTACTTCTGTGTCTAATTTACAATCGGCAATAAATTTCGCAGGGTCAACACTGGAGGGCAAACCTGCCCTCAGCACTGTCCGCCAATCTTTGTTGGTGGGTTCTGTGGAGTTTCCTAGTTCTTTAATAAACCTTTGACATGCAACTAGATCTTTCCTAGGATCAGGAAATTCAGACATAATTGACCTTAATTCCGTCCGAGACCAGGGACGGCGCATTGCACTGTCCTTGACGGGAAAGATTCCCTGAGCGTCAGTCTTCCCATTAGGGACTGTGATCACTCTGACAGGATTAAACTCAATTACATCATCTTGTGTTGGTTCTACAATATGAGGTACATTTGTTTGTGCGTGATATATATAACACCGTATGTACTTGTGGACACGACCTCACCTGACCCACCGTTAGGGGGTTTGATTATTGCCTTTACCGAATTGGTCGCGTCCACCTGTATGTCTTGTGTGATGGCTGCTGGAAAAGGTGCCGACATCGTGCTGGGCTCACTTTCTTGCTGGTAATCCTGAGGGAAGTTTAACATGGGGTGCGACTTGCACAGGTTAACAGTTGTACATTTAACAGTTTTACTTTTATCATTGTTACATTTGTTACACTTATCCTTATCATCTATAATACAGTTGCTAAGTGCATTTTTATCATACACCAGTGTGCCATTCTCTGTAACCACCTTCTCCCCTGTTGCTATATTTTTCCTACCACAGTGCGAGTCAGCTGTGTAAGCTAACTCTCCTTGTATTTCACCTTCCTGTTGCCATAACTGTAAATAATCATAATGTTTGATCCGTCTCTTTGCAGATTTAATGAGACATATCCTTCTCCTTAAATTTTGTAACACCTCTGGACCAAAACTGCCTACCCGTGGGAACTTTTCCCCGTCATGCACAGTCATTCTTTCCCATTCATTGCACAATACCTTTGTGTGTGATCCATTTCGGACTTCCCGGTCTGTATCACACATTATCCTTGCCGACTCTATTGGCCGGTTTACTAAGTCAACCCGAACCGAGGGTTGATCGCCCCCTACCTGAACAACTGGCCCCCATCTTTGCAGGTGTTGCTTTCACTACCTCTGACCTTCAAATCAGGGTCTTCAGCGAACCCTTACAAAAACAAAGATGTCCGGGGTAGGCCGGCGGCGGAAGTTTACCGAGTACTCCACTCACTCGCCCACGTCGACCAATACGCCCACACACTGCCCTAGCGCTGGTGTACTCGACCTAGGGCCCCTGCGACCTGAACCTCTATTTACTGGAACATGTGGGTGTGATCCGAAGAGCACTTAACCCTTTTCCAGTAACTATTGGTTGTTGGATAGTTCCCAAGTGACCAGCGAACTTCCCTTAAAATAAAAAAAATTACACAAATCACGTTAGAATGTACAAATAGCGTTTATGACCCCTCTAGCGTACGCAAATGGTACTGGGTCAAGTTACTAACTAATGCACACAATTACGTGCGGTACAATCGTTCTGCACATAGGCAACTAATCTTATGTGCGGAGCGACCAGTGGAATCGAAAATTGTGGCTGCGAATTCCTTCAGCCTGAGCTTAATGGCCTATATGGGTACCGCACCAACCCTTTCTGGTGTTGTGCTCTTTTACTCTTTATCTATAGCGGACTTCTTAGTCTGCTGTACCTGGACCTCCTGGTCTGTCTGGACCTCCTGGTCTGTGCTACAGTAGACCTCCTGGTCTGCTATACTCTAATGCTCTTTTTTTAAATGTTTAACAAGGGACGCCTCCCAAGCCACCGTGCAGTCACTTACACGTATACGTATGTACCTCACGAGAACTCGATGATTTCCTGTGGTTCAACCCCAAAAATTAGAAATATATATATATATATATATATATATATATATATATATATATATATATATATATATATATATATATATATACACACATACACACACACACACACACACACTCTTTCACCTCATATACTCTTTACTTTCGTTTCTGCGCAGAAATCCCTTTCATTCAGTATCGCAGGCTAATCCTGAGGAGTTACAACTAGAGAAGGATCTGTTAGCTTAAAATTTTGGACACTGAGATCGATTTGCACTATTATCGCGTTGCCTCCTTATCGCCTAACTAAAACAATACTATCGTGTGATTTGTATTATGTGGGCGTACCCAGACGCTCCGTTGCGTAATATACGCTCCGTGCGTCGGCCCTTGCGTCGCGTACACTAGTCCCGCCCTTTGTTAGAGACACGTGTACGCCAGCCAGGTATATCCACAGAAATACAATTAACACGTTTATATCAATGTAGATGATCTTTAACTGTAATCATCTACCGAACACCACACCAAACTTCCTTGTATCTTAGGCAAGCCGTGCGCGTGTATTACAAATTACTCCTTAACGTATTAATATTACTTTTAACTACCAATAGCAACACATCTTTCTCAGCACGTTATCAATTGTAAAATGGCAAACAGGAAAGTGATATGTGAAAATACACAAATGAAAAGAAATACAGGTGTGTGCGTGCGTACGCAAAACAGAAATAAACAGTTTTAAAAGACACTAGCGTATTGTTCTTACCTCCGGTTCCGGATTCCACCAGCACTCCTTCAACGTAGCGAAACAGACGCTTATCTAGCCAGCACTACTGTATCCCGATACGAAGGGATACTGCCTTCCCGCCCTTGCTGACAGATAAAGTCTGTGTTCGTTAGTGCGGATATGTGGAGGACGGACGAGCCGCCAATTTATAAGGCTATCTATTTATCTTATAACATTCACAATAAATAGGTAAGAGACTCAGTACGCAATTGGCGTATGGGGTACCGTAAGGGTACGCACTTAGCGTAGCATACGCTCGGCCGTAATCGAGACGCACATGTGAGACGCTCGCTCACAGCTTAATGCGTGGTGTTGAGCACCGACTACCGTAATGCTACGCTACCAGCGTAGCGGATGCTCGAGTCCACGAGGAGAACACGAGCGGCGCAGACGCTCACGGGATGACAATCAGTAAACCTTGAATGTAACACACAGAAAGGATACTCTTATACTGTAAACCTTGTACTGAAATACTGTAGCGATGTAACGCTGCGTAACCTTGTTAATGCTAAAGCTGCTTGAGCGTTTGAGACGCTCCTATTACCTTCTGCAATATAATAAACACACGATACCTTGCTAAGGTTCCAACACCTTTACTAACGAGCTTTTAGTTATATTGAAAAGGGGAAACAGTTTACAAGTCATACACTACAAGCTAACATATCATTCTAACAGAATATCTAGACAGAAATATACAATAGCGTCACAAACTTATACTATAACAGAGAGAGAGAGAATGGCCAATACAAACAGAGAACAAGTTGGTTTACAGAGAATTACTTACACACACTGGGAACGATCGCTGCGCAGCTTCTGGTACCAGCTCTAAGTTAGTCAAGATGAAAACTGTTTGTGGAGAGTGAGAGAGCTGCCCAGGCTGGCTGATCTTATATACACTGAGTACAGTACACTACAAAGGGGCCTATAATCTCATTGTTCATTGGACACAGGAATGTCTCCCTGCATCATAACAAAAGGTCATAGGTTAGTTTGAACAGGTGGGCTGTGACTATATCAAACTGCTCAGGTGGGAGGGAATCTGAAGATTCCCGCCGCATGGGTAATGAATCGCAAATATAGTAAATGTCCAGAAAATACTAATGGCCATAACTATACGCAGGAGCGATTAATCTTTACCTAACCAGCACCGGATTGTTTCTAATAAAATGTTCTTTAGTTAGGTACCAGACACAGCTGCTCAAACCCTGTCTGACCCTTCGTACCATACAAAGAGGAATTCCTCTGTCCAGCGACCATTTACATTAAACAAACTTACAGTCATTATTAAGGGGAACATTATCTATAAAACATACTATTTGGTTTTATTATTTAACGATTGAGTCGCCCGCTAGACGCACACAAACTCTACCGTAAATGCACATACCACGCGCTCGAGCGCATGGCCGAGGCGCCATCACGCGGCTGCGAGTATCCGCACGTACGGGAGAGAATGTGCACGTGCAGCAGGCACGCGCATAGGGTGGATATATGGCAACGTGTAGCATGATATTTTTCCGACTTTGACAACTCAAATCCGTAGCACTGTTACCACACATTGGTTTGTACCTGATTAAAATTGGCATAGATCTAGACAGTTAATCTAGTATAGTAATAAACTAGCTGTGCCCATGGCTTATTGTGATAAGGGAACGGCTCTGATATTCCCCTTCTGGGGCTGAGTGTGTCTGCTCATGATGTATTCCTAAATATTAATAATAAATGAATCTGAAAAGGAGGTAAATCTTGGAAAATAGAGAAGAATTGATTGGGTAATGGACTAAGGCTAGGAGGATTTAAATGATAGCTTGGGTTAATTGATGTTTTGAGTCAAAATGACTACTGTATCTGGGACACGGTAAAGCTATAAATATTAGGGACACTCAAGATACTAAGAAATGCTAATCAACAATTGTTGAAAGAATTGCGAGTGGGTGCGTAGGTGATGGTAGTGTCTAATGGAAATTGGAACCATTTACCGATGAGATAATGAAGGGTGTGTGCTGTGATGTGTAATGACACAAATGCAATTGTTATGTATTGGCAATGTGGAATAGGAACAACTAAAGGTTAATGAATGACTGAAACCTAATAGTGTGTAAAATACAAAGGGGGAGGTGAGAATTGATGGTGGGCGATGGGAAAATATAAGGATGGGTCAACACGGTGTTGTGACAAATATAATCATACATGTATAAAGTATGGAGTAATGCTGGAATAAATGAAATTATATTGTGGGGGGGGGGTTGTGATTGAGGTGTGTAGGTATATGTACGAAGAAGTGAGTATATGTAGGAGTGGGATTGTGTGGTATTGCTGCCGGATGACCTAGTGAAAGCAGGGTGCATATACCGTAGAGCCGTGTGCAGGTTAGTTGAAATTATAAATAAAAAGGTTAAAGGTGTAGCCACATTGTTGGATCAGTATGGGTGTCATAAGAATACACTATAATTGATATATTCATTTAGACCTGAAGGTTTTAGCCCTCCCAGCTTGAAGGTCCATTCACTTTCTTTCTTGATGAGTTCCTTACTTAAATCACCCCCACGTATGCCCAAGTGAACTCTGTCAAGACCAAACGCTCGCATTTCACATGGAGAATCATGGTGATGAGCATGGAAATGCCTGGCTACCGATGTCAATTTTTTGCCTTTCTGAAGATCAGATGAGGCATTTCTGATGGTACCCATATGTTCCAGGATTCGGGTTTTAAATTTCCTTGTGGTCATACCAATGTAACGTTGGTTGCAGCTGCAGATTAAGCAGTAGACCATTCCTTCTGTGTTACAGTTAAAGAAATGTCGTATTTGAATATCACGACCTAATCTATCTGTAACCTTGTCTGTAATCTGGATCTGAGGACAGGCTTTACATTGTCCACAGGGAAAGGACCCACTTGTATTACTGATTTTGGTGGGATTACGTGTAAAGTGGCTCTGCACGAGCATGTCCTTCACGCTATTTGCTCTCCAGCTAATTTCGAGCGTGGAATCCAATAAAGGTGATAGGTCTGCATCAAGGTGCAGAACCGGTAAATGTTTATGGATTGCATTCTTTATCTGACGCCATTCTGGGCAAAAGGTACCTACAAAACGGATTTTAGTTTCATCTTTTTCATCCTTTGGTTTGTCTTAGAAAATTAGGGTGTATCTTTTTGTTTTAAGAACAGCTTTCTGAGCTCTTTTCAAAGAACGTTTGCTGTAACCCCGTGTTTGTAGTCTAGTCGCAAGTTCCTGACTTTTCTGTTTATAAACACTGTCTTCTGTGCAGTTGCGTCTGAGAAATTCCCCTTTAGGAATATTCTCGATAGTGGGCGGAAAATGTGAACTGGTCTGGTACAAAATACTGTTGGTAGCTGTATCCTTTCGATACAACTCAGTAGCCAGAGTTCCATTAGCAGTTTTATAAATGTTGAGATCGAGAAAAGATACCATTTCTTTGCTTATAGTATGGGTCAAGAAGATATTGAGATTGTTGTCGTTCAGTAAATTGATAAAATCAAGTAGGAGTTGTTCATCACTGTCCCAGATTACAAGAATATCATCTATGAATCTGAGCCAATTTAGAATGTGTTGTGTGTATTTCTGATTCTCATCACTGAACACAATAGTTTGTTCCCACCAGCCGAGGAACAGATTTGCATACGTGGGAGCACAAGCCGCTCCCATCGCTGTCCCTCGGATCTGCTGGAAGAATTGATCACCGAATGTGAAGAAATTCTTGTTAAGAACGAAACGCAACAATTCGCAAAGAAAACCATTGAAATAATTTTTTTCTTTCATGTCCAGAAAGAACTTAGTTGCTTGTACACCTTGTTGATGAGAGATACTGCTGTACAGAGCCTCAACATCCAAGGTAACTAGAATACAGTCTCTATCTACACAGATATCATCATGTAATTTACGTAATAAATCAGATGTATCTCTCAGATAGGAGGGTAGTGTTAAGACATGTTCCCTGAGATGTAGGTCCAAGAATTTGCTAGGTATCTCCAATAATCCCCCATTTCCGGAGACAATAGGCCTGCCTGGTGGTTTCTTGATGTTCTTGTGTATCTTTGGTAAAAGATAAAACGTGGGTACTCTGGGGTTGGAGACTGTGAGGTATTTGACCTCTTGTTGTGTAATAGTTCCTAGAGCCAATGCTTCTTCGATCATATGCATGTGCTGTCTATGGAATTTGACTGTTGGGTTGAGTGGTAATCTCAGATAGCACGAGGTGTCTAAGAGTTGTCTTGGTGCTTCTTCCTCGTACATGGAGACAGGCCATATCACAATATTGCCCCCTTTATCTGAGGGCTTGAGAACTATATCCTTCCATGACTGGATTTCTTTGAGAGCAAGTCGCTCTCTATATTTCAGATTTTTAGTACAGCATTTTGTCTTAGAGTTCATTTGGATCTCATCGAATTCTTTCGACACCAGATCCAAGAAGACCTTGATCTCTGGACTGTTGTTATCTGGTGGAAAAAAGGTTGACTTCACCTTACATGTGGGTCTGGTATTCTGTACCGGTAACGTATTCGAGGGTGATTCCATGTATAATTCCTCCAGGGTCTGAATTGCCGTTATTTCTCTGACGTCCTAGTGGATGCTGGGAACTCCGTAAGGACCATGGGGAATAGCGGCTCCGCAGGAGACTGGGCACAAAAAGAAAGCTTTAGGACTACCTGGTGTGCACTGGCTCCTCCCCCTATGACCCTCCTCCAAGCCTCAGTTAGATTTTTGTGCCCGACCGAGCAGGGTGCAATCTAGGGGGCTCTCCTGAGCTTCTTAGATAAAAGTTAGTTTTAGGTTTTTTATTTTCAGTGAGACCTGCTGGCAACAGGCTCACTGCATCGAGGGACTAAGGGGAGAAGAAGCGAACCTGCCTGCTTGCAGCCAGCTTGGGCTTCTTAGGCTACTGGACACCATTAGCTCCAGAGGGATCGAACACAGGCCCAGCCTCGGAGTCCGGTCCCAGAGCCGCGCCGCCGGCCCCCTTACAGAGCCAGAAGCAAGAAGAGGTCCGGAAAATCGGCGGCAGAATACATCAGTCTTCATCAAGGTAGCGCACAGCTGCAGTGCCATTGCTCCTCATGCACACCTCACACTGCGGTCACTGATGGGTGCAGGGCGCTGGGGGGGGCGCCCTGAGCAGCAATATTAACACCTTGGCTGGCAAAAATACATCACATGTAACCCCCAGGGCTATATGGATGTACATTAACCCCTGCCAGAATCCATAAAAATGCGGGAGAAAAGTCCGCGAAAAAGGGGCGGAGCTATCTCCTCAGCACACTGGCGCCATTTTTCCCTCACAGCTCCGTTGGAGGGAAGCTCCCTGGCTCTCCCCTGCAGTTAATACACTACAGAAAGGGTTAAAAAGAGAGGGGGGGCACAATTTAGGCGCAGTATACATATATATATGCAGCTATAAGGGAAAACACTTTTTATAGGTGCTATCCCTGTGATATATAGCGCCCTGGTGTGTGCTGGCATACTCTCCCTCTGTCTCCCCAAAGGGCTTTGTGGGGTCCTGTCCTCTATCAGAGCATTCCCTGTGTGTGTGCTGTGTGTCGGTACGGCTGTGTCGACAGGTATGTGGAGGATAATGAGGTGGAGGCGGAGCGAATGCCTGTAAATATGTTGTCACCCCCTGCGGGGTCGACACCGGTGTGGTTGAACTTATGGAAAGATTACGTGAAAGTGTCAACTCCTTACATAAAAGGTCGACGACACAGAACAGCCGGCTACTCAGCTTGTGCCTGTTCCAGCGTCTCAAATGTCATGGGGGGCTCTAAAATCGCCCGCTACCTCGGATAACAGACACAGATGTCGACACGGATACTGACTCCAGTGTCGACGTCGATGAGACTGGTGTACCCTCCAAATAGGTCCACCCGTTACAGGATTGAGGCAATGAAAAATGTATTACACATTTATGATTATACCCCAGGTACCACATAAAAGGGTATTGTATTTGGTGAGAGAAAACTATTAGTAGTTTTTCCTGCATCTGAGAAATTAAATGAGGTGTGTGAGGAAGAGTGGTCTTCCCCCGGTAAGAAATTGATAATTTCTAAAACGGTTATTGGCAGCGTACCCTTTCCCGCCAGAGGATAGGTCACGCGGGGAAACACCCCATAGGGTAGATACAGCGCTTACACGCTTATCAGAAAAGGTGGCACTACCGTCTCCGGATACGGCCGCCCTAAAGGGACCTGCTGATAGAAAGCAGGAGGTTACCCTATAAGATATAGTCACACACTAGGGCATTATATTGCGACCAGCCGTTGCTTCGGCATGGATGTGCAGTGCTCCCGCTGCGTGGTCAGATTCCCTGTCTGAAAATAACTATGGATAGGGACAATATTTTGCTGAAAATAGAGCATATAAAAGACGTGGTCTTATACATACGTGATGCACAGAGGGATATTTGCCGGCTGGCATAAAAAATAAGCGCTAGGTCCATTGCCGCCAGACGGGGGTTATGGACTTGGCAATGGTCAGGCGATGCCGACTCGAATCGGCACATGGAAGTTGCCCTATAAGGGGGTAAAACTGTTTGGGGATGGTTTTTCAGACCTCGTTTCCACAGCTACTGTTGGGAAATCGATTTTTTTGCCACAGGCTACCCCACAACAAAAGAAAGCACCGTATCATCAAGTACAGTCCTTTCGGCCCCAGAAAAGCAAGAGGGCTAGAGGCTCATCCTCTCTGCCGAGAGGCAAAGGTAGAGGAAAAAGCTGCAACACACAGCTAGTTCCCAAGAGCAGAAATCCTCCCTGCGTCCGGTAGGTCCACAGCGTGGTGCGGGGGCTGCTCAGGCGGACCCGGGTACGGTGGGGGCCCGTCTCAGAAATTTCAGCGGACAGTGGGCTCTCTCACATGGATCCCTGGGTCCTTCAAGTAGTATCTCAGGGGTACAGGCTGGAGTTCGAGACGTTCTTCCCCCCCGCCGTTTCCTAAAATCTGCCTTACCGGCACCTCCCTCTGCCAGGGAGACGGTGTTGGTGGATATTCAACACTATAATCACAACAAGTGATTGTCAAGGTGCCCCTCCTTCAGCAAGGAAGGGGTTACTATTCCACAGTGGTTGTGGTACCGAATTGTTTCGGTGAGACCCATCTTGAAATTAAAATACTTGAACTTTTATATCAGAAGTTTCAAGTTCAAGATGGAAACGCTCAGGGCGGATATTACGAGCCTGGACGAGGGGGATTACAGGGTCTCCCTGGACATCAAGGATGCATACCTGCATGTCCCCATTTACCCTCCTCACCAGGAGTACCTCAGATATGTGGTACAGGACTGTCACTATCAGTTCCAGACGCGGCCGGTGGAGTTGTCCACGGCACCGATGGTCTTTACCTAGGTAATGGCAGAAGTGATGATACTCCTTCGCAAGAAGGAAGTTTTTATTATCCCGTACTTGGACGATCTCCTGATAAAGGCGAGGTCCAAAGAACAGTTGGTGGTGGGGGTAGCACTCTCTCGGGAAGTGCTACAACAGCACGACTGGATTCTCAATATTCCAAAGTCACAGCTGGTCCCGACGACACGTCTTCTGTTCCTGGAAATGTTTCTGAACGCAGACCAGAAAAGAGTGTTTCTTCCAGTGGAAAAAGCCGAGGAGTTGTCATCTCTAGTCAGAGACATCCTATAACCAGGACAGGTGTCGGTACATCAATGCACACGAGTCCTGGGAAAAATGGTAGCTTCGTACGAAGCATAATTCCATTCGGAAGACTCCACGCAAGGACGTTCCAGTGGGACTAATGGTCCGGGTCCCATCTACAGATACAACAGCGGATAACCCTGTCAGCAAGAAACAGGGTGTCGCTGCTGTGGTGGCTGCAGAGGGCTCATCTACTAGAGGGCCGCAGATTCGGAATACAGGACTGGGTCCTGGTGACCACGGATGCCAGCCTTCGGGGCTGGGGTGCAGTCACACAGGGAAGACATTTCCAAGGAGATTTCGCTTCACATAAATATTCTGCAGCGAAGGGCCATTTACAATGCCCTAAGCCAAGCAAGGCCCCTGCTTCAGAACCAGCCGGTACTGATCCAATCAGACGACATCACGGCGGTCGCCCATAAAAACAGACAGGGCGGCACAAGAAGCAGGATGGCGATGGCAGAAGCCACAAGGATTCTCCGATGGGCGACCTACACCCAGGAGAATGGGGACTTCATTCAGAAGTTTTCCAAATGCGGGTAAACCGTTGGGAATGACCACGGGTGGACATGATGGCGTCCCGCCTCAACAAGAAGTTGAAAAGATATTGCGCCAGGTCAAGGGACCCTCAGGCGATCGCTGGGGACGCTCTAGTGACACCGTGGGTGTACCAGTCGGTTTATGTGTCTCCTCCTCTACCTCTCATACCCAAGGTACTGAGAATAATAAGAAGGCGAGGAGTGAAAACCATACTCGGGATTCCGGATTGGCCATGAAGAGCTTGGTACCCGGAACTTCAAGAGATGCTGGCAGAGGACCCTTGGCCTCTGCCGCTTAGACAAGACCTGCTGCAGCAGGGACCCTGTCTGTTCCAAGACTTGCTGCGTTTGACGGCATGGCGGTAGAACACCGGATCCTAAAGGAAAAGGGTATTCCGAAGGAAGCCATCCCTACCCTGATCATAGCCAGGAAGGATGTCACCGCAAGACATTATCGCCGCGTTTGGCGAAAATTTATTGCTTGGTGGGAGGCCATGAAGGCCCCGACGGAGGAATTTCAACTATGTCGATTCCTGCACTTCCTGCAAGCAGGGGTGACGTTTGGGCCTCAAATTGGGGTCCATCAAGGTCCAGATTTCGGCTCTGTCGATTTTCTTCCAGAAAGAACTGGCTTCACTGCCTGAAGTTTAGACTTTGGTTAAAGGAGTACTACATATTCAGCCTCCTTTTGTGCCTCCTGTGGCACTTTTTGGATCTCAACGTGGTGTTGGATTTCCTAAAGTCGCATTGGTTGAGCCACTTAAAACCATGGAGCTAAAGTATCTCGCGTGGAAAGTGGTCATGCTGTTGGCCTTGGCCAGGCGTGTGTCAGAATTGGCGGTTTTGTCATGTAAAAGCCTTATCTGGTTTTCTATATGGATAGGGCAGAGTTGAGGACTCGTCCTCAGTTTCACCCAAAGGTGGTCTCAGGTTTTCACTTGAACCAACCTATTGTGGTGCCTGCGGCTACTAGGGACTTGGAGGATTCCAAGTTGCTGGACGTAGTCAGGGCCCTGAAAATTTTATTTTTCCAGGACGGCTGGAGTCAGGAAAACTGACTCGCTGTTTATCCTGATGGCACCCAACAAGCTGGGTGCTCCTTCTTCTAAGCAGTCTATTGCGCGCTGGATTTGTAGCACTATTCAGCTGGCGCATTCTGCGGTAGGATGACCGCAGCCTAAATCAATAAAAGCCCATTCCACAAGGAAGGTGGGCTCATCTTGGGCGGCTGCCCGAGGGGTCTCGGCTTTACAACTTTGCCGAGCAGCTACTTGGTCAGGGGCAAACACGTTTGCAAAATTCTATGAATTTGATACCCTGGCTGAGGAGGACCTGGAGTTCTCTCATTCAGTGCTGCAGAGTCATCCGCACTCTCCCGCCCGTTTGGGAGCTTTGGTATAATCCCCATGGTCCTTACGGAGTTCCCAGCATCCACTTAGGACGTTAGAGAAAATAAGAATTTACTTACCGATAATTCTATTTCTCGTAGTCCGTAGTGGATGCTGGGCGCCCATCCCAAGTGCAGATTGTCTGCAATACTTGTACATAGTTATTGTTAACTAATCGGGTTCTTGTTGGGAGCCATCTTTTCAGAGGCTCCTCTGTTATCATGCTGTTAACTGGGTTCAGATCACAAGTTATATGGTGTGATTGGTGTGGCTGGTATGAGTCTTACCCGGGATTCAAAATCCTTCCTTATTGTGTACGCTCGTCCGGGCACAGTATCCTAACTGAGTCTTGGAGGAGGGTCATAGTGGGAGGAGCCAGTGCACACCAGATAGTCCTAAAGCTTTCTTTTTGTGCCCAGTCTCCTGCGGAGCCGCTATTCCCCATGGTCCTTACGGAGTTCCCAGCATCCACTACGGACTATGAGAAATAGAATTATCGGTAAGTAAATTCTTATTTTCCTCTTCAGATAGAGGTGTATGAAAAGATGTTGAGGTGGATGGTTCCTCCAGTATGGAGGTAGTCCGAATTGGTCCGGTAATCATAGGTGGTGAAGTGTCCATCGTAATAACTCGCAATAACGAGATGGCTTAATACCCAGTGCGGTAATATCAGCTCCTTTTTCTCTTTTTCACCTTATATCTTTTTATTACAAAATGCATATCAGCAGTTAATGGCCCGCCATCGCTACACATTTAATTAGTATTAATTTATGTTTGAAAAAGGTCACACTTGCGGTGTGCAGATTATTAGCTGGTTTTGTTCCAGCATTTTTCAACTACATTAATATCTATAATACTCATTTATTCTATATTACGATTTACTGTACATGTATTATGATATTGGGAATTACTCAATCTAAACCCCTTTTTTCAAGTCAGAAAATACAATTGTAATTTTGCTACAGTCTTTGTGTTATCCATTTTGTTTCCTTCAATATCAACATCCTGCAGTTGGATTCTTTAATATAGTAGGGTGATTATTTTGTTATCCCTCTTCATTCTTTCATTTCTTTGTTTCTTCATCTCAGACATTTTTTTGTCTTGTTAATTTCTGATTACGATATCATTAGAATCCAGCCATTTACAATAATTGATGCTACTATTTATTCCAATACTGTCCAAATTACAATACTGTCAAAATTACAGGTACTGTTCTCTTATTTCCTTCTTTTCTGTACTTCGTGGACTCACCATTGATTCAGGGCCACGTCCCTGTCTAACATTGGCAGCAGATCCATCTGGTTCCCTCTACCTCTGATATCTATCTTAATAACTATGTAATTTCGTGAACTCTCATCAATGATTCCAGAGCTTCCAATTATTCTTCATTTCCTCTACTATCATACCACACTGGAAACGCCCGAAGCCGTCTGATCTCGGAAGCTAATCAGTGTTGGGCTGAGTCAGTACTCAAGTGGGTGACCATTGAGGAATTCTCTGTTTAGTAGAGCTTATTGGTTTAGCCCATACAGTGTCTAACACTGACAGAAGATTCACACTGCCATCTTATTTTTCCACCCTTATACTATCCATAAGTATAACCAGCATCTAGACTGCTTTATTTGTATTAATTATACTCTTACAAGGAACATATTACAGTGTTGTGTTTATCAGTAGAACGTACCGTCCAAAAATTCAAACTACCGTATTTGCCGGCGTATAAGACGACCCCCCAACATTTCCACTCAAAATATAGAGTTTGTTATATACTCGCCATATAAGACTACCCCCTCTTCCGCACACCTTCCACACACCAAATAAAACGTAAAAGAACATCAGATTTACATGCATATAGCTGCCCCAAGGGTTACACTTTTATACATTTCATACACACTCCTCGGCCCCCCGCCTTCTTAAGCATACCTTGATACTCCAAATCTCTTATAAGACACATGTCAGTGCTGCCGCTGTCCTCCCTGCCTAACCGCCTGTCACTGCTGAATGTGACAGGCGGTTAGGCATGGAGGACAGCGGCAGCACTGACATGTCTCTTATAAGAGATTTGGAGTATCAAGGTATGCTTAAGAAGGCGGGGGGCCGAGGAGTGTGTATGAAATGTATAAAAGTGTAACCCTTGGGGCAGCTATATGCAGTGGCGTCACAACGTGGGGGTGACACCAAAATGTCGGCTCCTGCTCAGTGACATGAGCCGGGTGCTGCACTGTAACAATACGTGCAGCACCTGGCTCCTGTCCCTGTGTAGGAGCCGGCACTGCATTCGAGAGAGAATTGCCACAGCACAGCTTCACCCGCCGGCAACGCCGTACACTCACCGGACACAGGGGGAGTGGGGGGGGGGGGGTGCAGCCAACATCTTCTTAACCCCCTGGATTGCCGAAAACGGGGCTCCGCCAGCGAGGCCATGCCCCCTTATGCTAGGCCACGCCCCCATTTTGCGACTTCCCGCTTCGGGTGTCACCAGGGGCAGTGACGCCCCTGGCTATATGTATGCCTACGAAGTACACCCGGCGTATAAGACGACTCCCCACTTGGAGGCATGTTTTTCAGGGGGAAAAAGTCGTCTTATACGCCGGCAAATACGGTATATTGTTTATAAACACTCAGAATTTCTTCCGTCAGCCAGAATTTAGCTTCTATTCTGTATCAGCACTCTGTGCTAGTTGAATGTATTATCGTTTTGACTATTATTTTCTTTATGAACCACTTATTATCTTAATTTTGTTGAATCATTAAAATTTGAATTTTAATCTATGTGGACTAATTTCCATATTTATTTCAAGTTAAAGAGTGCGCCCACAAAAGAATTTTCCTATGTACTCCTGTGTCATACCCAAGGGCAACGTAAGAAAACAACTATGCGTATATTTACTAAATATTGGCTCTTTAAAGCTGCTGATTCTTGCCAACGTTTAAGGTGGGTACACACAGCACGCATATACACTTGCCGATGCCGGTAGCGACGAGCGGTGGAGAGGGGAGCAGGGGCCATGCTGCCTTTCTTCTTGCATGTTGAAAAGATCTGAGGGTGTGCGCGTCGCCATTGGTATCGTCATACACATGGAACGATGTACATGATGTGTCGTTCCAAACGATCAGGAACGCCTACATCGTGGCTCTAATCATTCCTTGTACTCGTCTTTTTTCCTAGAAACAAAATGGCAATAGTAATACATGAAAAACAAGCATGATTTTTTTTGGGTGTTACTATAGAACATTTAAGTCTAGCCTTTAAAACAAATATATAAAATCAATCTCTAGTAAATTTGCTCCTTATTTTCTTTTTGTAAAATTCATAACATTGTTATGGCCAGGGCCCAGATGCTTTCTGTGGATTAGCATGGTGACACATAATCCAGAATTAATTTTAGAAGTACGTATACATTCCATCATAATTTAACAGAGAGGTGGAGGTGTTGTCCGTAGCAACCAATTGGATTCTGTCTAGCATTTTCTAGAATGCAACTGGTTGGTTGCTATGGGTAACACCTCCGTGTGTCTAATTTTAGAAGCTTTAGTAAATCTACCCCAAGGAATGTGTACACAACATTATTAAACTGTGATTTCTCTTGTAATTGGATGTAAACGATCCACGTGTAAAGAGAGACGCATAACTATTTCCTCCTTATTGTGGGGACGTTGTCAGAAATCACTCATTGTCGTTCCTGCAGATCATTCTGATCAGATCACATACAGATGCTAGCTGCAGTAGAGGCAGGATGACGCATTGTCCTCTCTCTCTCTCCTCGCTCAGGCTCTGATATCATGATGCAGCTGGATGATGTAGTAAGCAGCACCATATCTGGGCCCCGCGTGGAGGAAGCCATGCACAGGTCAGGCTGCACAAGTCTTCTCTTGTCCATTCTAACTATGCAGGATTTGTGTTTGGTGCTTTCTCCTTCACCTCTGCCACTTCCTCACATTAGATCCATCCGCTGGTTGGACCGTTGTATTGCTGCCAATGGAAACCCAGAAAAACAGAATCTGTTTGCCATCATTCAGGGGGGTCTGGATGCTGAGCTGCGAAAGAGCTGTCTGGAAGGTATGTGCAGCAGGAAGAGGCGTTCTACAGGTCACTTACAGTTTGTACTAACGTCAGGTAGTCTTCGTTTCAGAATATTTTCAAAGCCAGTGTCCAACTTACTCGTAGTGGTGTGAGACTCATCTGTCTTGAGGATAAAAGCTAAGAAGTTCATGGCACTGAGGTGTTAGGTAGTGGTGTAAGGCATCACAGCTGGTGTCTAATAGAAAGTATGGAGAACACATCACCTGACTCGCTTCCCATCTAAAAGGTATATTTACTAAAGTGTGGGTTTGTAGCAACCAATCAAATTATGGCTGTTATCTTCTAGAAGGTGCTAGATAAATGAGAAGCAAAATCTGATTGGTTGCTGTGGGCAACATTTCCACTTCCATAAACCCACACTTTATTAGCCCTTAAAGGCACGAAATGTGTCAGACTGATGTATTGCAGAATCCTGCTTTTAATGTCCTCTTAGCAGAATAATATTTGTGACCTTCTGGCTTATCCTAATACAGGTTGAGTATCCCATATCCGGAATGCTCGGGACCAGGAGCATTCCGGATATGGGATTTTTCCGGATAACAGATTACCTGTTATCTGTATGGGTTTCGGGGATCCAGCAAGTCGGCAGGGGGGACCGCCGTGAGCCCAGCATGACGGTGAGGGTCCCGGGGAACTGGCGCATCAGTGGGGGAGTCTGAGGGGTCAGCGGCGGGTACTGGGAGTCAGCGGCGGTGAGGGAATGGCTGAAAAGCCACTCCCCTACCTGTCTGTGATTGGCCGCAGACTCCAGTGACGTCATGACGTCACTACAGGACTGAAATATTCCGGTTTTCGGAATATTTCGGTTAACGGGTGTCTGGATAACGGATACCCGACCTGTAATGTTCATCTTACCGGTTACAGCGGGAATATATGTATCTTTGGTTTCAGGGGCGTTTAAACAGCGGAGGGTTCTCTGTGCTGACTCTGGGTGTGCGCAGTCCTCCAGAAACATGGCGCACACCATGTTCTGGAGACCAAAATCACTATTGCGCATGCGCAGAAGCCATTTTGCCATGGTTGCAGCACTGATGCTGGACTCCGGAAAGGTAAGTATTAAAATATGGGTGCAATGTGTGTGTGTGTGGGCACCGCCTGGACCCAGGGACCCGTGTGAACCGCACACATTGCACCCAGTATAGAAATGCCAATGCTCGGTTTACCAGTCAAGGACTGTGTGTAATTTTAGTTTAGTCTTCCTTTAGATCAGAGTTTGCCAAAATCCAGCATTACAGTCCAAGTTTTAAGACTATCCATGCTTGAGCACAGGTGACTTAGTTAGTACTTCAGTCAACTTGTTTTAACCATCTGGACTCAAACATGGATATCCTTTAACCATGAACTGTAATGGCAGAATCTGGGAAACTCTTTAGATCATCAGAATATGATTTGCAAATAATTGTTAATTTTTTTTACTGGAGAATGCAGTGATGGTCACCAACCTCCTCCTAGTTGTTAGTCTTTCATGTCAATTGTGTCAAAAAATGGTACTTACTGGATCACAGATGGTGACCCCTACATTCAGGAGAAAAAAATAGTGGTGCCCTCTCCCTTTGTAGCCAGTGTTGAGATTGCTGCAGTCTTTCACAGTCTGGCCAATAAAAGCTCTGCTTTTTCCTCCAGTGACATAATGGCTCTACCACCGTTGTCATAAGCTGGATACAAACTATAAAGGCCTATACACACTAGATAGAAAAGTAAAAGATCTCGCTCAGAAGGGCCAATCTGAGCGAGATTTTTTACAATCTCGTCTAGTGTGTACACTCAATGTCGTTAACGATGTGCTCTCCTGTGCATCATTAACGACCCCCTCCCGTGTCTGAACATGTGCAGACAAGGGAGGTCCTCGTTATCTGCAGTATGGGCGCCCCTCCCCACTCCCCCACCGTCGCTCTCTTTCCTGCTGACATCGGCGGGGTTAGTCTAGTGTGTATGGCCCTTAAGATTGTCGTTCCAACCAGCCAGATTGGACAACTAATCTGGTGAAGTTTGGAACAAATAACGATCAACTATTTGGTCCCAAAATCTGTAACATGGACAAAAACGGATATTCGGATAAATGGGTTAAACTAAACAGATTTAACCAGTTCGTCTGAATAACCATTTTTGTTTTTTTCCCCAGTGTTTTGGAGCAAATGGTCAATTGCCTTTTGCTCCCATGCATTACCAGATTTTCGTTCCAACCACAAAGATTGAACAGATAATCTTATAGTGTGTATCCAGCTTAATTGCTGTGATTCCTAGCCTCAGTACACTGGAACTGGGGACCCCAATAACTGGCCTTTGAATTCTATTGGGGAAGTGGCAAATCCTTGCTACTGGAGTCATCTTTGCTTTAGTTGTTAGAGAAGTTAATGATTTACAAGCAATCTTATTATCTGTAATTTATCTTTTGTTTATATGGTGCCACAGGGTGTCCACGATACCGAATTTGAATTAACAATATTTATCTTACGTCCTAGAGGATGCTGGAGTCCACATTAGTACCATGGGGTATAGACTGGTCCACTAGGAGCCACTGGCACTTTAAGAGTTTGAGAGTGTGGGCTGGCTCCTCCCTCTATGCCCCTCCTACCAGACTCGGTTTAGAAAATGTGCCCGGAGGAGCCGGTCACAGCTAGGGGAGCTCTCCAGAGTTTCTCTAGTAAAAGTTTTTTTTGAGTTTATTATTTTACAGGGAGGCTGCTGGCAACAGCCTCCCTGCTTCATGGAACTAAGTGGGGGAGTAGTATCCGCCCTGCGGGGTCTGAGCCACTATCTCCGCTGACAGGACACTGAGCTCCTGAGGGTGCTGATCCATTCCATGTACACAGGATTGTAATGCTTTGTCTCAGATCCCTATTATTGAACCTGAGTGGTTAACTTCTATCAAAGGAATGATCTCTCAGATATCTACTAGGGTAGCTAATACTGAGACTGAAAGAAGTGTATGGCAGTTTGCTCCGGCTCTGTCCCTATTCCTGCAAAATTCCCTAGCATGTTCCCACAGAAACGTGCACTTGCCCAAATTATGCAAGATGACACGGATACCGATTCTGATACTACAGACGCTGAGGGGGGCAGTATCCCTTGCAAAGGGGGTGCAGCTCATGATTGAGGCCATTAGAGATGTGTTAAACATTAATGACACCACACCTGAGCAGGTTGAGGAGGCTTACTTCACTCACAATAAGAAAGCCTCGCTAACCTTCCCTGCGTCTAAAGAATTAAACGCTATATTTGAAAAATCCTCGGAAAACCCGGAGAAAAAATTCCAGATCCCAAAAAGAGTTCTGGTTGCTTTTCCCCTGGCTTATCTCAGATTTGCACTGTTAGACAGTCACTATCAATTCCAGGCACTACCATTCGGCCTCTCCACAGCACCGAGGGTGTTTACCAAGGTGATGGCATAGATGATGGTTCTCCTCCGCAAACAGGGGGTAAACATAATCCCATATCTGGACGATCTGCTGATAAAGGCATCGTCCAGGGAGAGGTTGTTGCAGTCCATTGTTCTCACGACTCATCTACTCAGGGAACAAGGTTGGACAATGAATCTTCCAAAATTACATTTGGAGCCGACCAGGAGGTTATCTTTTCTGGGAATGATCCTCGACACAGAAGTGCAGAGGGTGTTTCTTCTGGAGGAGAAAGCATTGGTGATACAGACAATGGTTCGGGATATCCTGAAGCCAGCCCGGGTTTCGGTTCATCAGTGCATTCGCCTTCTGGGGAAGATGGTGGCCTCTTACGAGGCTCTACAGTACAGAAGGTTTCATGCTCGGCCCTTCCAACTGGTTCATCTGGGCAAGTGGTCGGGATCTCATCTACACATGCATCAGAGAATACGTCTGTCGCCAAAAGCCAGGATTTTACTCCTCTGGTGGCTACAACTACCTCACCTTCTGGAGGGCCGCAGCTTCGGGATTCAGGACTGGATCCTTCTAACCACGGATGCAAGTCTCCGGGGCTGGGGCACAGTCACTCAGGGGGATACCTTCCAAGGAAGGCGGTCAAGCCTGGAATCCAGCCTACCAATAAACATTCTGGAACTAAGAACCGTCTACAGCGGTCTTCTCCAAGCGGCCCATCTTCTGAGAGATCGAGCCATTCAAGTGCAGTCGGGCAATGTAACGACAGTGGCTTACATAAACTGACAGGGCGGAACGAAGAGCAGAGCTGCAATGTCAGAGGTAACCAGAATCATCCTCTGGGCAGAAAAACACGCATTGGCGATGTCGGCAATCTTCATTCCGGGAGTGGACAACTGGGAAGTGGACTTCCTCAGCAGACACGATCTCCATCCAGGAGAGTGGGGACTCCATCCGGAGGTGTTCACGGAGGTAACAGATCTTTGGGGTGTACCTCAAATAGAAATGATGGCCTCTCGTCTCAACATGAAGCTTCGGCGGTATTGTTCCAGGTCGAGGTACCTGCAAGCCGTGGCGGTGGGTGTTCCGGTTGGTGTACGTGTTTCCCCCCACTTCCACTCATTCCAAGTGTTCTAAACCTCATAAGGAGAACAAGAGTTCAGGCGATCCTCATTGCTCCGGACTGGCCAAGAAGGGCTTGGTACGCGGATCTTCTGGATCTACTGCTAGAAGAGCCGAGGCCTCTTCCTCTTCGGGAGGACCTGCTGCAGCAGGGGCTGTTCGCTTATCAAGACTTACCGTGGCTATGTTTGACGGCAAGGAGGTTGAACGCCAGATATTAGCTCGGAAGGGCATTCTGGACAAGGTTATTCCTATTCTGAGGCTAGGAAAGGAGTAACGTCTAAACATTACCATCGTAGTTGGAAAAAATGTTTCTTGGTGTGAGTCCAAGAAGTTTCCTACGGTGGAGTTTCAACTGGGACGGTTTCTCCTCTTACTGCAAGCAGGTGTGGCTATGGTCCCGAGGTTGGGATCCGTAAAGGTCCAGATTTCGGCCCTATCCATTTCCTTCCAGAAACAGTTGGCTTACCTCCTGGAGGTTCAGACCTTTTTGAAAGACCTACGGCACCATGGGATCTTAACGTGGTGCTGCAGTTTCTCCAATCGGATTGGTTCGAGCCTCTACAGGAGGTTGAGGTCAAGTTTCTCACATGGAAGGCTGTTTCTTTGTTGGCCTTAGCTTCTGCTAGAGACGTGTGTCGGAGCTGGGGGCTTTGTCTTGTAAGAGCCCCTATTTGATCTGCCATGAAGATAGAGCTGAGCTCCGGACACGTCCGCAGTTCCTTCCAAAGGTTGTGTCGGCACTTCATATCAACCAACCTATTGTGGTGCCAGTTGCTACTGACTCCTCAATTTCATCAAAGTCCTTAGATTTTCAGAGCCCTTACAACATCGATGTGAAGAGGACTACTCGTCACAGAAAATCGGACTCTCTGTTTGTACTGGGAAGAAGTAAATGGAGCACCTCTCCAATGCGCGGTGTAGGCTGCCTTAACCGTGTATACCAAATTAGGGCGTTCCCACTCCCAAAAATAGTACAACAGGAAAAAAATAGGTAATACACTATATGGGGCGCCAAATGACAATGAGTAACAGTGTTTGTAAGTATAACAATAATGACAAAATGTTTGATACGTCCCTTGTCAATACCGGAGTTCAAGCATAGATGGAGTTCTTTTTGTTCCTCATATGTAGAACGGCTTTCACAGCAGGACCTCAATCACCGGTGTCATATGAAAATAAGAGGATAAAGAATATCTCGTGTAACACAGTTTTATTTCTTCACATAGAACTTCATGAAATGTAAAAATCTTATTCAGATAAAATCAGAATCCAGATAAAACAATGTTCCATATTACTGCACAGAGCACATGCAGCATATAGGATAATCCCCAGGCTGTGTGTAAAAGTAAAGAATTACCGGATGGTCTGAGGATAAAGTTATCCCCAAACAAACATGTTCTTAACACCAGGCAACCTCCCGGGAAATGGCGTCCTGGACTCTCCGGCAATCCTCCTTCCCCCACCAGCGAAGAGACACCTCTAGCTGCGCCGACGCGTTTCAGGCCTTTCTAGGCCCTTTTTCAAGGCTAATGTGCTCCCCATAAAAGCCAGAATGCTTTTATTTCCAAACTCACCAATCACAACATTGATTGGAATTAATAAGAAATGATTATTAAAAACCTGTGTAAAACATGTTTTACACAGGTTTTTAATATTCATTTCTAATTAATTCCAATCAATGTTGTGAAGTTCTATGTGAAGAAATAAAACTGTGTTACACAAGATATTCTTTATCCTCTTATTTACATATGACACCGGTGATTGAGGTCCTGCTGTGAAAGCCGTTCTACATATGAGGAACACAAAGAACTCCATCTATGCTTGAACTCGGGTATTGACAAGGGACGTATCAAACATTTTGTCATTATTGTTATACTTACAAATACTGTTACTCATTGTCATTTGGCGCCCCATATAGTGTATTACCTATTTCTCTGACGTCCTAGTGGATGCTGGGAACTCCGAAAGGACCATGGGGAATAGCGGCTCCGCAGGAGACTGGGCACAAAAGTAAAAGCTTTAGGACTACCTGGTGTGCACTGGCTCCTCCCCCTATGACCCTCCTCCAAGCCTCAGTTAGATTTTTGTGCCCGAACGAGAAGGGTGCACACTAGGTGGCTCTCCTGAGCTGCTTAGTGAAAAGTTTAAGTATAGGTTTTTTATTTTCAGTGAATCCTGCTGGCAACAGGTTCACTGCACCGAGGGACTAAGGGGAGAAGAAGCGAACTCACCTGCGTGCAGAGTGGATTGGGCTTCTTAGGCTACTGGACATTAGCTCCAGAGGGACGATCACAGGCCCAGCCATGGATGGGTCCCAGAGCCGCGCCGCCGGCCCCCTTACAGAGCCAGAAGACTGAAGAGGTCCGGAAAATCGGCGGCACAAGACGTCCTGTCTTCAATAAGGTAGCGCACAGCACCGCAGCTGTGCGCCATTGCTCTCAGCACACTTCGCACTCCGGTCACTGAGGGTGCAGGGCGCTGGGGGGGGCACCCTGAGACGCAATAAAAACACCTTAGATGGCAAAAAATACATCACATATAGCTCCTGGGCTATATGGATGCATTTAACCCCTGCCAATTTTTCCTTAAAAAAGCGGGAGAAAGGCCGCCGAGAAGGGGGCGGAGCCTATCTCCTTAGCACACTGGCGCCATTTTTCCTCACAGCTCCGTTGGAGGGAAGCTCCCTGACTCTCCCCTGCAGTCCTGCACTACAGAAACAGGGTAAAACAAGAGAGGGGGGGCACTAATTTGGCAGATAAATCTATACAGCAGCTATATAAGGGAAAAACACTTATATAAGGTTATCCCTGTATATATATATATAGCGCTCTGGTGTGTGCTGGCAAACTCTCCCTCTGTCTCCCCAAAGGGCTAGTGGGGTCCTGTCCTCTATCAGAGCATTCCCTGTGTGTGTGCTGTGTCGGTACGTTGTGTCGACATGTATGAGGAGGAAAATGGTATGGAGGCGGAGCAATTGCCTGTAATAGTGATGTCACCCCCTAGGGAGTCGACACCTGACTGGATGGTCTTATGGAAGGAATTACGTGATAGTGTCAGCACTTTACAAAAGACTGTTGACGACATGAGACAGCCGGCAAATCAGTTATTACCTGTACAGGCATCTCAAACACCGTCAGGGGCTCTAAAGCGCCCGTTACCTCAGATGGTCGACACGGACACTGACTCCAGTGTCGACGGTGAGGAAACAAACGTATTTTCCAGTAGGGCCACACGTTACATGATCATGGCAATGGAGGAGGTTTTGAACATTTCTGATACTACAAGTACCACAAAAAAGGGTATTATGTGGGGTGTGAAAAAACTACCCGTAGTTTTTCCTGAATCAGATGAATTAAATGAGGTGTGTGATGAAGCGTGGGTTTCCCCCGATAAAAAACTGCTAATTTCTAAAAAATTATTGGCATTATACCCTTTCCCGCCAGAGGTTAGGGCGCGTTGGGAAACACCCCCTAGGGTAGATAAGGCGCTCACACGCTTATCAAAACAAGTGGCGTTACCGTCTCCTGATACGGCCGCCCTCAAGGAACCAGCTGATAGGAAGCTGGAAAATATCCTAAAAAGTATATACACACATACTGGTATTATACTGCGACCAGCAATCGCCTCAGCCTGGATGTGCAGTGCTGGGGTGGCTTGGTCGGATTCCCTGACTGAAAATATTGATACCCTGGACAGGGACAGTATATTATTGACTATAGAGCATTTAAAGGATGCATTTCTATATATGCGAGATGCACAGAGGGATATTTGCACTCTGGCATCAAGAGTAAGTGCGCTGTCCATTTCTGCCAGAAGAGGGTTATGGACGCGACAGTGGTCAGGTGATGCGGATTCCAAACGGCATATGGAAGTATTGCCGTATAAAGGGGAGGAGTTATTTGGGGTCGGTCTATCGGACCTGGTGGCCACGGCAACGGCTGGGAAATCCACCTTTTTACCCCAGGTCACCTCTCAGCAGAAAAAGACACCGTCTTTTCAGGCTCAGTCCTTTCGTCCCCATAAGGGCAAGCGGGCAAAAGGCCACTCATATCTGCCCCGGGGCAGAGGAAGGGGAAAAAGACTGCAGCAGGCAGCCTCTTCCCAGGAACAGAAGCCCTCCCCCGCTTCTGCCAAGTCCTCAGCATGACGCTGGGGCCTTACAAGCGGACTCAGGCACGGTGGGGGCCCGTCTCAAAAATTTCAGCGCGCAGTGGGCTCACTCGCAAGTGGACCCCTGGATCCTGCAGGTAGTATCTCAGGGGTACAAATTGGAATTCGAGATGTCTCCCCCTCGCCGGTTCCTGAAGTCTGCTTTACCAACGTCTCCCTCCGACAGGGAGGCGGTATTGGAAGCCATTCACAAGCTGTATTCCCAGCAGGTGATAATCAAAGTACCCCTCCTACAACAGGGAAAGGGGTATTATTCCACGCTGTTTGTGGTACCGAAGCCGGACGGCTCGGTGAGACCTATTTTAAATCTGAAATCCTTGAACACTTACATTCAAAGGTTCAAATTCAAGATGGAGTCACTCAGAGCAGTGATAGCGAACCTGGAAGAAGGGGACTATATGGTGTCTCTGGACATCAAGGATGCTTACCTCCATGTCCCAATTTGCCCTTCTCACCAAGGGTACCTCAGGTTTGTGGTACAGAACTGTCACTATCAGTTTCAGACGCTGCCGTTTGGATTGTCCACGGCACCCCGGGTCTTTACCAAGGTAATGGCCGAAATGATGATTCTTCTTCGAAGAAAAGGCGTCTTAATTATCCCTTACTTGGACGATCTCCTGATAAGGGCAAGGTCCAGAGAACAGTTAGAGGTCGGAGTAGCACTATCTCAAGTAGTACTACGACAGCACGGGTGGATTCTAAATATTCCAAAATCGCAGCTGATTCCGACGACACGTCTGCTGTTCCTAGGGATGATTCTGGACACAGTCCAGAAAAAGGTGTTTCTCCCGGAGGAGAAAGCCAGGGAGTTATCCGACCTAGTCAGAAACCTCCTAAAACCAGGCCAAGTGTCAGTACATCAATGCACAAGGGTCCTGGGAAAAATGGTGGCTTCTTACGAAGCGATTCCATTCGGCAGATTCCACGCAAGAACTTTTCAGTGGGATCTGCTGGACAAATGGTCCGGATCGCATCTTCAAATGCATCAGCGGATAACCCTGTCTCCAAGGACAAGGGTGTCTCTCCTGTGGTGGTTGCAGAGTGCTCATCTTCTAGAGGGCCGCAGATTCGGCATTCAGGACTGGGTCCTGGTGACCACGGATGCCAGCCTGAGAGGCTGGGGAGCAGTCACACAGGGAAGAAATTTCCAGGGCTTGTGGTCAAGCATGGAAACGTCACTTCACATAAATATCCTGGAACTAAGGGCCATTTACAATGCCCTAAGTCAGGCAAGGCCTCTACTTCAGGGTCAGCCGGTGTTGATCCAGTCGGACAACATCACGGCAGTCGCCCACGTAAACAGACAGGGCGGCACAAGAAGCAGGAGGGCAATGACGGAAGTTGCAAGGATTCTTTGCTGGGCGGAAAATCATGTGATAGCACTGTCAGCAGTGTTCATTCCGGGAGTGGACAACTGGGAAGCAGACTTCCTCAGCAGACACGACCTCCACCCGGGGGAGTGGGGACTTCACCCAGAAGTCTTCCACAGGATCGTGAACCGTTGGGAAAAACCAAAGGTGGACATGATGGCGTCCCGCATCAACAAAAAACTGGACAGATATTGCGCCAGGTCAAGGGACCCTCAGGCAATAGCTGTGGACGCTCTGGTAACACCGTGGGTGTACCAGTCAGTGTATGTGTTCCCTCCTCTGCCTCTCATACCCAAGGTACTGAGAATCATAAGAAGGAGAGGAGTAAGGACTATACTCGTGGCTCCGGATTGGCCAAGAAGGACTTGGTACCCGGAACTTCAAGAGATGCTCACGGAGGACCCGTGGCCTCTACCTCTAAGAAAGGACCTGCTACAGCAGGGACCCTGTCTGTTCCAAGACTTACCGCGGCTGCGTTTGACGGCATGGCGGTTGAACGCCGGATCCTGAAGGAAAAAGGCATTCCGGATGAAGTCATCCCTACCCTGATCAAAGCCAGGAAGGATGTAACTGTGCAACATTATCACCGTATTTGGCGTAAATATGTTGCGTGGTGTGAGGCCAGGAAGGCCCCTACAGAGGAATTTCAACTGGGTCGTTTCCTGCATTTCCTGCAAACAGGACTGTCTATGGGCCTAAAATTAGGGTCCATTAAGGTTCAAATTTCGTCCCTGTCGATATTCTTCCAGAAAGAACTAGCTTCAGTTCCTGAAGTTCAGACGTTTGTCAAGGGGGTACTGCATATACAGCCTCCTTTTGTGCCTCCAGTGGCTCCTTGGGATCTCAATGTAGTTTTGGGGTTCCTAAAATCACATTGGTTTGAACCACTCACCACTGTGGACTTAAAATATCTCACATGGAAAGTGGTAATGCTGTTAGCCCTGGCTTCAGCCAGGCGTGTCTCAGAATTGGCGGCTTTATCCTATAAAAGCCCTTACCTAATTTTTCATACGGACAGGGCAGAATTGAGGACTCGTCCTCAATTTCTCCCTAAGGTGGTTTCAGCGTTTCACTTAAACCAGCCTATTGTGGTACCTGCGGCTACTAGGGACTTGGAGGATTCCAAGTTGCTGGACGTAGTCAGGGCCCTGAAAATATGTTTCCAGGACGGCTGGAGTCAGAAAATCTGACTCGCTGTTTATCCTGTATGCACCCAACAAGCTGGGTGCTCCTGCTTCTAAGCAGACTATTGCTCGTTGGATTTGTAGTACAATTCAGCTTGCACATTCTGTGGCAGGCCTGCCACAGCCAAAATCTGTAAAAGCCCATTCCACACGGAAAGTGGGCTCATCTTGGGCGGCTGCCCGAGGGGTCTCGGCTTTACAACTTTGCCGAGCAGCTACTTGGTCAGGGGCAAACACGTTTGCTAAATTCTACAAATTTGATACCCTGGCTGAGGAGGACCTGGAGTTCTCTCATTCGGTGCTGCAGAGTCATCCGCACTCTCCCGCCCGTTTGGGAGCTTTGGTATAATCCCCATGGTCCTTTCGGAGTTCCCAGCATCCACTAGGACGTCAGAGAAAATAAGAATTTACTTACCGATAATTCTATTTCTCATAGTCCGTAGTGGATGCTGGGCGCCCATCCCAAGTGCGGATTGTCTGCAATACTTGTACATAGTTATTGTTACAAAAATCGGGTTATTATTGTTGTGAGCCATCTTTTCAGAGGCTCCTCTGTTATCATGCTGTTAACTGGGTTCAGATCACAAGTTGTACGGTGTGATTGGTGTGGCTGGTATGAGTCTTACCCGGGATTCAAAATCCTTCCTTATTGTGTACGCTCGTCCGGGCACAGTATCCTAACTGAGGCTTGGAGGAGGGTCATAGGGGGAGGAGCCAGTGCACACCAGGTAGTCCTAAAGCTTTTACTTTTGTGCCCAGTCTCCTGCGGAGCCGCTATTCCCCATGGTCCTTTCGGAGTTCCCAGCATCCACTACGGACTATGAGAAATAGAATTATCGGTAAGTAAATTCTTATTTTTTTTCTCTTTGTCCTGTATGATAGCAAGAAACTTGGGTGTACTGCTTCTAAGCAGACGATCTCTCGCTGGATCAGGTTCACTATCCAGCATGCGTATTCTACGGCAGGATTTCCGTGTCCTACGTCTGTTAAGGCCCACTCTACTCGTAAGGTGGGTCCTTCCAGGGCGGCTGCCCAGGCTGTCTCGGCTTTACAGCTTTGCCGAGTGGCTACTTGGTCGGGGTCAATCACGTTTGCAAAGTTCTACAAGTTCAATACTGTGGCCTCTGGGAAACTGACGTTTGGTCAGTCAGTTCTGCAGGAGCTTCCGCGCTTTCCCTCCCGTTCTGGGAGCTTTGGTACATCTCCATGGTACTAATGTGGACCCCAGCATCCTCTAGGATGTAAGAGAAAATAGGATTTTATTTACCTACCGGTAAATCCTTTTCTCTAGTCCGTAAAGGATGCTGGGCGCCTGCCCAGCGCTTCGTGATCCTGCAGTGGTTACTTTGTTCAGTACTACTTAGTTCTTGGTTTAGTACTGTTTTGTTACTTGGTTAAGTAATATTATTCAGCCGTTGCTGAGTTTTCAAGCTAGTTAGCTTGGCTTGCCTTGTATGTGTGAGCTGGTGTGAATCTCGCCACTATCTGTGTAAAATCCTTCTCTCGAAGTTGTCAGTCTCCTCGGGCACAGTTTCTAGACTGAGTCTGGTAGGAGGGGCATACAGGGAGGAGCCAGCCCACACTCTCAAACTCTTAAAGTGCCAGTGGCTCCTAGTGGACCCGTCTATATGCCATGGTACTAATGTGAACCCCAGCATCCTCTACGGACTACGAGAAAAGTATTTACCGGTAGGTAATTTAAAATCCTATTAATTCTACCTAGAGTATGGATGCCCATAATGATGGTCGCTGTTGGCAATGGGAGACAGGGCACATTGGTGTCCAGGATACTCCTAGGAGAAGGGAACGGGGGGAGACGGTCCTGTTCATGAGGTCTTACAGTTCAAGTGATATCCAGTTAATGGATCAATTTGGGAGAGGTCTCCTTTTGAGCCTTTAAAATTTTTCAATACATCCATATATTCTGTGTAATTTCTCAGGTTGTATTAATGTGCATACACACGGTGAGATATTGACTATGCTTGATTTTGACTATGTGATCTCCTTTGAACTCCCCCAGAGCCCAGAAGCACCAATTTTGACTATGTACGATTTTGACTAAGTGGCAATTTTGACTATATTTTGTACTAGATAGTACACTAGATAGACTCTGCAGGCAACTCAATCTTGACTATCTAGCCTTGCAATACCGACCCAGCGAGAGTGCGCCTCGGGATTTGCACTAACTTTCCTTGCGAAATAGTCCAAATCGTAAGCAAAGATCTCCGTGTGTACACACCTTTACAGACCTTACAACCCTTTGTTACTCTAGAGATGATCAAACGAGATGTCCCTGGCTTTGCTATTGGTGGCCTGAGTGGAGGGGAAGAAAAGGACCACTTCTGGAGGATGGTGACCCTCAGCACGGACTACCTTCCTAAGGAAAAGCCTCGCTACCTCATGGGAGTAGGGTAAAATGCCTTTGTTATTTAATGACCTGAGGGTGTTTTCTCCACACTCTCATATCCGTCTCCGAGTCATCCTGTTCTACCATCACTCCTGTTTGGCTCTTACACTTATGTCTAATTCCTCACTTATTTATTGTTCATTCTCTACTCCTTCAATCCCTTGTATTTGTTTTATGTGTATTAGACTGTCTCTTCTTTGTCCATGGCTTTATAAAGTTAGGGTACCTTCTGCCCTCCTGCCCACATCCTCCCCCAGTGCGCCACTCCTATTCACAAGACTTCTGGGTGATGTCATTTACATCTTCTTATTAATTGAGACTGGTTCAGAATATTCTGCCCTGCACTAAGGTGTCCTATGAAGTACGACAGAGGCTGGCATTAATCTATACATGTTTCTGTCATCCACTAGAAAAACTCTACGGGTAATGTATTGCCTGAAGAGGCTGCGCTGTAAATAGCATTGCCCAGAGGTAATGTCCTCAGACAGTGCTTCCTTGTATGTAGTCCATGGGGGAGAACTGTCTGGATCAACATAAAAGGACTCTGTGGCCCAAATGTATTAAGCTTTAAAAAGTGATAAAGTGGAGACAGGTTTAGGCCCACATTTATTAAGCCTTAGAGAGTGAAAAATAGCATGGTGATAGAGCTATCACCGTCATCACTGCCAGCCAGTCGGCTCGCAACTGTAATTTTTTTTAAACACAGCCTTTAACATGGCAGTTAGGAGCTGATTAGTTGGTACTTTATCACCGTGCTATTTATCACTCTCCAAGGCTTGATAAATGGGGGCCAAAGAGTGATAAATGACCAGCCATTCCACTTTCTAGCTGCCATGTCACAGGATGTGTTTGAATAATGACAGTAGCTGGTTGGCTGGTCATTTATCACTCTTTATCTGTCTCCACTGTATTACATTTTAAGGCTTGATACATTTGGGCCAATGTTAATTAATGTTGTGTCCATACCCAATGTCATTTTTATTTTTATTTTATTTTTTTTATCTTCAGTGAACTCCTGTAGTCCCCATATCTCCATCCATCCTCTTATACTACCTTTTTATCAACTTTTTCTTCCTTTTCCCCACAGATACGCCACAGATCTAGTGGTCTGCGTTGCTCTTGGTTGTGACATGTTTGACTGTGTGTTTCCCACGAGGACAGCCGTAAGTGACTGTTGCTGTGGTTTCAGGTGGTCTCTTAAATTGTGCCTGTCCACCACACTGTTTTACCTATTGTTTGAGATTTCAGATACAATGCTTTCTGAGGGTGTGCCGTACCGGCACATTGTTTATATAACTAGTACTGGAAACAGGAAGAAATAAGGGACGTAATCTAGGAAATTAATAAAATAGGCGTCTGACGACCTGTCCAAGTTGATATAAATATCGTGCCACTCTGTGACTTTATGGGATTATCTGTTTACTTTATTTTTTTTAAATATATAAATAATTAAAATATATTTATGTATATATTAAAATGTATTTATAAATAAATGCTGCTCGTGCACATGTTCCTCTGTACATATGTGTTCATATCGGCATGACTGATGCTGTTGGTTGCCCTCTCCAGGTAAGCCAGGTTGGTGCTGATTTGATATTGCATCATGATCATTCAGTTACCAACAAACAATCTAGATCATGTGCCACTTCTCACTCAGAGTGGCCGATGTATTAAGCCTGGAGAAGTGATAAAGCAGTGATAAGTGGAAGATGATAACGCACCAGCCAATCATTACAGGTTGGAAAAATGACAGTTATGAGCTGATTGGCTGGTGCGTTATCATCTTCCTCTTATCCCTTCTTTATCACTTCTCCAGGCTTAATACATCTGCCTCTCAGTCTGTACATTGGAACTTCACTCTTATTTCTCTAACGTCCTAGTGGATGCTGGGAACTCCGTAAGGACCATGGGGAATAGCGGCTCCGCAGGAGTCTGGGCACAACTAAAAGAAAGCTTTTAGACTACCTGGTGTGCACTGGCTCCTCCCACTATGACCCTCCTCCCAGTTAGATTTTTGTGCCCGGCCGAGCTGGATGCACACTAGGGGCTCTCCTGAGCTCTTAGAAAGAAAGTATAATTTAGGTTTTTTATTTTACAGTGAGACCTGCTGGCAACAGGCTCACTGCAACGAGGGACTAAGGGGAGAAGAAGCGAACCTACCTGCTTGCAGCTAGCTTGGGCTTCTTAGGCTACTGGACACCATTAGCTCCAGAGGGATCGACCGCATGGAACTGGCCTTGGTGTTCGGTCCCGGAGCCTCGCCGCCGTCCCCCTTACAGAGCCAGAAGCAAGAAGAAGTCCGGAAAATCGGCAGCATGAAGACTTCTGTCTTCACCAAGGTAGCGCACAGCACTGCAGCTGTGCGCCATTGCTCCTCATACACACTTCACACTCCGGTCACTGAGGGTGCAGGGCGCTGGGGGGGGGGCGCCCTGAGCAGCAATAAAAACACCTTGGCTGGCAAAACAATCACAATATATTGCCCCAGAGGCTATATATGTGATAATTACCCCTGCCAGAATCCTTAAAGCGGGAGAAAAGTCCGCGAAAAAGGGGCGGAGCTATCTCTCTCAGCACACTGGCGCCATTTCTCCCTCACAGTTCCGCTGGAAGGAAGCTCCCTGGCTCTCCCCTGCAGTCTACACTACAGAAAAGGGTAAAAAAGAGAGGGGGGGCACTAAATTTAGGCGCAGTAAATATTATAGCAGCTATAGGGGACATAATTCAGTTAGTCCCTGCATTTTATAGCGCTCTGGTGTGTGCTGGCATACTCTCTCTCTGTCTCCCCAAAGGGCTTCTGTGGGGTCCTGTCCTCTATTATAGCATTCCCGGTGTGTGTGCGGTGTGTCGGTACGGCTGTGTCGACATGTTTGATGAGGAAAATTATGTGGAGGCGGAGCAGATGCCCATAGAAGTGATGTCACCCCCTGCGGGGTAGACACCTGAGTGGATGGTTTTATGGAAGGAATTACGTGCAAGTGTCGACTCCTTACACAAAAAATTTGACGACATGCCAAATGCGGGACAGCCGGCGTCTCGGCTCGTGCCTGCCCAGGTGTCTCAAAGGCCATCAGGGGCTCTAAAACGCCCGCTACCTCAGATGGCAGACGCAGATGTCGACACGGATACTGATACCAGTGTCGACGACGATGAGTCAAATCTAATGTCCACTAGGGCCATTCGTTGCATGATTGAGGCAATGAAGGAGGTATTACACATTTCGGATATAAACCCAGGTACCACTAAAAAGGGTATTATGTTTGGGGAGAAAAAAACTACCCGTAGTTTCTCTAACGTCCTAGTGGATGCTGGGGACTCCGTCAGGACCATGGGGAATAGCGGCTCCGCAGGAGACAGGGCACAAAAGCAAGCTTTTAGGATCACATGGTGTGTACTGGCTCCTCCCCCTATGACCCTCCTCCAAGCCTCAGTTAGGTTTTTGTGCCCGGCCGAGAAGGGTGCAATCTAGGTGGCTCTCTTAAAGAGTTACTTAGAAAAAGTTTTTAGGTTCTTTATTTTCAGTGAGTCCTGCTGGCAACAGGCTCACTGCATCGAGGGACTTAGGGGAGAGATTTTCAACTCACCTGCGTGCAGGATGGATTGGATTCTTAGGCTACTGGACATAGCTCCAGAGGGAGTCGGAACACAGGGCTCGCCCTGGGGTTCGTCCCGGAGCCGCGCCGCCGACCCCCCTTGCAGACGCTGAAGATGAAGAGGTCCGGAACCAGGCGGCAGAAGACTCTCAGTCTTCATCAGGTAGCGCCATTGTTGTCAGCACACTTCACACAGCGGTCACGGAGGGTGCAGGGCGCTGGAGGGGGGCGCCCTGGGCAGCAATGTATAATACCTGTATGGCGAAAAATACATCACATATAGCCCTTGAGGCTATATGGATGTATTTAACCCCTGCCAGATATCTAAAACTCCGGAGAAGAAGCCCGCCGAAAAGGGGGCGGGGCCTATTCTCCTCAGCACACAGCGCCATTTTCCCTCACAGAAAGGCTGGTGGGAAGGCTCCCATGCTCTCCCCTGCACTGCACTACAGAAACAGGGTTAAAACAGAGAGGGGGGGCACTGATTTGGCGATATGTATATATATTAAAATGCTATAAGGGAGGAACACTTATATAAAGGTTGTCCCTGGATAATTATAGCGTTTTGGTGTGTGCTGGCAAACTCTCCCTCTGTCTCCCCAAAGGGCTAGTGGGTCCTGTCCTCTATCAGAGCATTCCCTATGTGTGTGCTGTATGTCGGTACGTGTGTGTCGACATGTATGACATGTATGAGGAAAATATTGGTGAGTAATGGTGATGTCACTCTCTAGGGAGTCGACACCGGAATGGATGGCTTATTTATGGAAATTACGTGACAATGTCAACACGCTGCAAGCCGGTTGACGACATGAGAGGGCCGGCGAACAAATTAGTATCTGTCCAGGCGTCTCAAACACTGTCAGGGGCTGTAAAATGCCCATTTACCTCAGTCGGTCGACACAGACCCAGACACGGACACTGATTTCAGTGTCGACGGTGAAGAAACAAACGTATTTTCTTTTAGGGCCACACGTTAAGGGCAATGAAGGAGGTGTTACATATTTCTGATACTCCAAGTACCACAAAAAAGGGTATTATGTGTGAGGTGAAAAAACTACCTGTAGTTTTTCCTGAATCAGATAAATTAAATGAAGTGTGTGATGATGCGTGGGTTTCCCCCGATAGAAAATTATTGGCAGTATACCCTTTCCCGCCAGAAGTTAAGGCGCGGTGGGAAACACCCCTCAGGGTAAATAAGGCGCTCACACGCTTATCAGAACAAGTAGCGGTACCATCTACGGATAGGGCCGTACTTAAGGAGCCAGCTGATAGGAGGCTGAAAAATATCCTAAAAAGTATACACACACATGCTGGTGTTATACTGCGACCAGCGATCGCCTCAGCCTGGATGTGCAGAGCTGAGGTGGCTTGGTCGGATTCCCTGACTAAAAATATTGATACCTTTGACAGGGACAGTATTTTATTGACTATAGAGCATTTAAAGGATGCATTTCTATATATGCGAGATGCGCAGAGGGATATTTGCACTCTGGCATCAAGAGTAAATGCGATGTCCATATCTGCAAGAAGATGTTTATGGACACGACAGTGGTCAGGTGATGCAGATTCCAAACGGCACAAAGATGTATTGCCGTATAAAGGGGAGGAGTTATTTGGGGTCGGTCCATGGGACCTGGTGGCCAGGGCAACTGCTGGAAAATCCACCGTTTTTTACCCTAAGTCACATCTCTGCAGAAAAAGACACCGTCTTTTCAGCCTCAGTCCTTTCGTCCCTATAAGAGTCATATCTGCCCAGGGATAGAGGAAAGGGAAGAAGACTGCAGCAGGCAGCCCATTCCCAGGAACAGAAGCCCTCCACCGCTTCTACCAAGTTCTCAGCATGACGCTGGGACCGTACAGGACCCCTGGATCCTACAAGTAGTATCCAAGGGGTACAGATTGGAATGTCGAGAGGTTTCCCCCCTCGCAGGTTCCTGTAGTCTGCTGTACCAATGTCTCCCTCCGACAGGGAGGCAGTATTGAAAACAATTCACAAGCTGTATTCCCAGCAGGTGATAATAAAATTACCCCTCCGACAACAAGGAAAGGGGTATTACTCCACACTATATGGTGGTACTGAAGGCTAGGTGAGACCTATTCTAAATCTGAAAAATTTGAACACTTACAAGGGTTCAAATCCAGATGGAGTCACTCAGAGCAGTGATAGCAAAGAACAAAGGGACTATATGGTGTCCCGGGACATCAGGGATGCTTACCTCCATGTCCCAAAATTTGCTTTTTCTCACCAAGGGTACCTCAGGTTCGTGGTACAGAACTGTCACTATCAGTTTCAAGACGATGCCGTTGGATTGTCCAAGGCACCCCGGGTCCTTACCAAGGTAATGACCGAAAGGAGGATTCGTCTTCAAAGAAAATGGACGACCTCCTGATAAGAACAAGGTCCAGAGAACAGTTGGAGGTCGGAGTAGCACTATCTCAAGTAGTTCTACGACAGCACGGGTGGATTCTAAATATTCCAAAACCGCAGTTGTTCCGACGACACGTCTGCTGGTCCTAGGGATGATTCTGGACACAGTCCAGGAAAAGGTGTTTCTCCCAGAGGAGAAAGCCAGGGAGTTATCCGAGCTAATCGGGATCCTCCTAAAACCAGGAAAAGTGTCAGTGCATCATTGCACAAGAGTCCTGGTAAAAATGGTGGCTTATTACGAAGCACTTCCATTCGGCAGATTTCACGCAAGAACTCTTCAGTGGGATCTGCTGGACAAATGGTCCGGATCGCATCTTCAGATGCATCAGCGGATAACCCTATATCCAAGGACAAGGGTGTCTCTCCTGTGGTGATTACAGAGTGCTCATCTTCTAGAGGGCCGCAGATTCGGCATTCAGGATTGGATGCTCGTGACCACGGAGGCCAGCCTGAGAGGCTGGGGAGCAGTCACACAAGGAGTGTGATCAAGTCTGGAGAATTCTCTCCACATAAATACACTGGAGCTAAGAGCAAATTTATAATGCTCTAAGCTTAGCAAGACCTCTGCTTCAAGGTCAGCCGGTATTGATCCAGTGGGATAACATCACGGCAGTCGCCCACGTAAACAGAAAGGGCGGCACAAGAAGCAGGAGGGCAGTGGCAAAACTGCAAGGATTTTTCGCTAGGCGGAAAATCATGTGATAGCACTGTCAGCAGTGTTCATTCCGGGAGTGGACGACTGGGAAGCAGACTTCCTCAGCAGGCACGACCTCCACCCGGGAGAGTGGGAACTTCATCGGGAAGTTTTCCGCATGATTGTGAACCGTTGGGAAAGACCAAAGGTGGACATGATGGCGTCCCGCCCGAACAAAAAATGGGACAGGTATTGCGCCAGGTCACGAGACCTTCAGGCGATAGCTGTGGACGTCCTGGTAACACCGTGGGTGTAACAGTCGGTGTATGTGTTCCCTCCTCTGCTTCTCATAACCAAGGTATTGAGAATTATAAGACATAGAGGAGTAAGAACTATACTCGTGGCTCCGGATTGGCCAAGAGGGACTTGGTAACCGGAACTTCAAGAGATGCTCACAGATGACTAATGGCCTCGGGAGCTAAGAAGGGATTTGCTTTCAGCAAGTACCATGTCTGTTCCAAGAGGAACCGTGGCATCGGCCTTTAAGAAAGGACCTGCTCCAGCAGGGACCTTGTCTGTTCCAAGACTTACCGCGACTGCGTTTGACGGCATGGCGTTTTGAACGCCGGATCCTAAGGGAAAAGGCATTCCGAAAGAGGTCATACCTACCCTGGTCAAAGCCAGGAAGGAGGTGACCGCACAACGTTATCACCACATGTGGTAAAAATATGTTGCGTGGGTGAGGCCAGGAAGGCCCCACGAAAAAATTTCAACTAGGTCGATTTCTGCACTTCCTGCAAACAGGAGTGTCTATGAACCTCAAATTGGGGTCCATTAAGGTTCAAGTTTCGGCCCTATAGATTTTCTTCCAGAAAGAATTGGCTTCAGTTCCTGAAGTCCAGACGTTTGTCAAGGGAGTATTGCATATACAGCCCTTGTGTGCCTCCAGTGGCACCGTGGGATCTCAACGTAGTGTTGGGATTCCTCAAATCATATTGGTTTGAACCACTCAAATCTGTGGATTTGAAATATCTCACATGGAAAGTGACCATGCTGTTGGCCCTGGCCTCGGCCAGGCGATTGTAAAAATTGGCGGCTTTGTCTTACAAAAGCCCATATCTGATTGTCCATTCGGACAGGGCAGAACTGCGGACTCGTCCCCAGTTTCTTCCTAAGGTGGTGTCAGCGTTTCACCTGAAACAACCTATTGTGGTGCCTGCGGCTACTAGGGACTTGGAGGACTCCAAGTTGCTAGACGTTGTCAGGGCCCTGAAAATATATATATAATTCCAGGATGGCTGGAGTCAGAAAGTCTGACTTGCTGTTTATATTGTAGGCACCCAAAAAGCTGGGTGCTCCTGCTTCTAAGCAGACTATTGCTCGTTGGATTTGTAGTACAATTCAGCTTGCACATTCTGTGGCAGGCCTGCCACAGCCAAAATCTGTAAATGCCCATTCCACAAGGAAGGTGGGCTCATCTTGGGCGGCTGCCCGAGGGGTCTCGGCTTTACAACTTTGCCGAGCAGCTACTTGGTCAGGGGCAAACACGTTTGCTAAATTCTACAAATTTGATACCCTGGCTGAGGAGGACCTGGAGTTCTCTCATTCGGTGCTGCAGAGTCATCCGCACTCTCCCGCCCGTTTGGGAGCTTTGGTATAATCCCCATGGTCCTGACGGAGTCCCCAGCATCCACTAGGACGTTAGAGAAAATAAGATTTTACTTACCGATAAATCTATTTCTCATAGTCCGTAGTGGATGCTGGGCGCCCATCCCAAGTGCGGATTGTCTGCATTACTTGTACATAGTTATTGTTACAAAAAAATCGGGTTATTATTGTTGTGAGCCATCTTTTTTAGAGGCTACTTCATTGTTATCATACTGTTAACTGGGTTCAAATCACAAGTTGTACGGTGTGATTGGTGTGGCTGGTATGAGTCTTACCCGGGATTCAAGATCCTTCCTTATTGTGTACGCTCGTCCGGGCACAGTACCTAACTGAGGCTTGGAGGAGGGTCATAGGGGGAGGAGCCAGTACACACCATGTGATCCTAAAAGCTTGCTTTTGTGCCCTGTCTCCTGCGGAGCCGCTATTCCCCATGGTCCTGACGGAGTCCCCAGCATCCACTACGGACTATGAGAAATAGATTTATCGGTAAGTAAAATCTTATTTTTTCCCCCATCTGAAGAATTAAATGAAGTGTGTGAAGAAGCGTGGGCTTTCCCCGATAAAAGATTGGTAATCCCTAAAAAATTACTAATGGCGTTCCCTTTCCCGCCAGAGGATAGGGCACGTTGGGAAACACCTCCTAGGGTGGATAAAGTGCTCACACGTTTGTCTAAAAAGGTGGCACTTCCGTCTCCGGTTACGGCCGCCCTAAAGGAGCCTGCGGATAGAAAGCAGGAGGCGATCCTGAAGTCTGTATATACACACTCAGGCATTATACTTAGACCAGCTATTGCGTCAGCATGGATGTGCAGTGCTGCCGCTGCATGGTAAGATTCCCTGTCAGAAAATATTGACACCCTAGACAGGGACACTATTCTCCTAACCATAGAGCATATAAAAGACTCAGTCTTATACATGAGAGATGCACAGAGGGAGATCTGCCGGCTGGCATCTAAAATAAGTGCATTGTCCATTTCTGCTAGGAGAGGCTTATGGACTCGGCAGTGGACAGGGGATGCATATTCCAAAAGGCACATGGAAGTTTTGCCTTATAAGGGTGAGGAGTTATTCGGGGATGGTCTCTCAGACCTAGTTTCCACAGCGACAGCTGGGAAATCAGCATTTTTACCCCAGGTTCCCTCACAGCCTAAAAAAGCGCCGTTTTATCAAGTACAGTCCTTTCGGACCCAGTGAAACAGGCGAGGAAAAGGCGGGTCCTTTCTGTCCAGAGGCAGAGGTAGGGGAAAAAGGCTGCAAGAAACAGCAGGTTCCCAGGAGCAAAAGTCCTCCCCCGCTTCTTCCAAGTCCACCGCATGACGGTGGGGATCCACAGGCGGAGCCAGGTACGGTGGGGGGCCGCCTCAAAAATTCCAGCGATCAGTGGGCTCGCTCACAGGTGGATCCCTGGATCTTGCAAATAGTATCTCAGGGGTACAAACTGGAATTCGAGTCGTCTCCCCCCCGCCGTTTCCTCAAATCTGCCTTGCCAACGACTCCCTCAGGCAGGGAGGCTGTGCTAGAGGCAATTCACAAGCTGTATTCCCAGCAGGTGATAGTCAAGGTGCCCCTACTTCAACAAGGACGGGGTTACTATTCCACACTGTTTGTGGTACCGAAACCGGACGGTTCGGTGAGACCCATTTTAAATTTGAAATCCTTGAACACATACATAAAGTTCAAGTTCAAGATGGAATCGCTCAGGGCGGTTATTGCAAGCCTGGACGAGGGGGATTACATGGTATCCCTGGACATCAAGGATGCTTACCTGCATGTCCCCATTTATCATCCTCACCAGGAGTATCTCAGATTTGCGGTACAAAATTGCCATTACCAATTCCAGACGCTGCCGTTTGGACTGTCCACGGCACCGAGGGTGTTTACCAAGGTAATGGCGGAAATGATGATACTCCTTCGAAAAAAGGGAGTTTTAATTATCCCATACTTGGACGATCTCCTAATAAAGGCGAGATCCAGGGAGCAGTTGTTGGTAGGAGTAGCACTATCTCAGGAGGTGCTACACCAGCACGGTTGGATTCTGAATATTCCAAAGTCACAGCTGGTTCCGACGACACGTCTACTGTTCCTGGGAATGATTTTGGACACAGTCCAGAAAAAAGTGTTTCTCCCGGAGGAGAAAGCCAAGGAGCTGTCATCTCTAGTCAGAGACCTCCTGAAACCAAAACAGGTGTCGGTGCATCACTGCACGCGAGTCCTGGGAAAGATGGTGGCTTCTTACGAAGCAATTCCTTTCGGCAGGTTCCATGCCAGAATCTTTCAGTGGGACCTGTTGGACCAATGGTCCGGATCGCATCTTCAGATGCATCGGCTAATAACCCTGTCTCCAAGAACCAGGGTGTCTCTGCTGTGGTGGCTGCAGAGTGCTCATCTCCTAGAGGGCCGCAGATTCGGCATACAGGACTGGGTCCTGGTGACCACGGATGCCAGCCTTCGAGGCTGGGGGGCAGTCACTCAGGGAAGAAACTTCCAAGGACTATGGTCGAGTCAGGAAACTTCCTTACACATAAATATTCTAGAACTAAGGGCCATTTACAATGCCCTAAGTCAGGCAAAACCCCTGCTTCAAAACCAGCCGGTACTGATCCAGTCAGACAACATCACGGCGGTCGCCCATGTAAACCGACAGGGCGGCACAAGAAGCAGAACAGCAATGGCAGAAGCCACAAGGATTCTCCGATGGGCGGAAAATCACGTGCTAGCACTGTCAGCAGTGTTCATTCTGGGAGTGGACAACTGGGAAGCGGACTTCCTCAGCAGGCACGACCTCCACTCGGGAGAGTGGGGACTTCATCCAGAAGTCTTCACACTGATTGTAAATCGTTGGGAACGGCCACAGGTGGACATGATGGCGTCCCGCCTAAACAAAAAACTGGAGAGATATTGCGCCAGGTCAAGGGACCCTCAGGCGATAGCGGTGGACGCTCTAGTGACACCGTGGGTGTACCAGTCAGTTTATGTGTTCCCTCCTCTGCCTCTCATACCAAAGGTACTGAGAATAATAAGAAAACGAGGAGTAAGGACAATACTTGTGGTTCCGGATTGGCCAAGAAGAGCTTGGTACCCGGAACTTCAAGAGATGATCTCAGAGGACCCATGGCCTCTGCCGCTCAGACAGGACCTGCTGCAGCAGGGGCCCTGTCTGTTCCAAGACTTACCGCGGCTGCGTTTGACGGCATGGCGGTTGAACGCCAGATCCTAAAGGAAAAGGGCATTCCGGAGGATGTCATTCCTACACTGATTAAAGCCAGGAAAGATGTAACGGTTAAACATTTATCACCGCATATGGCGGAAATATGTTGCTTGGTGTGAGGCCAATAAGGCCCCAACAGGGGAATTTCAGCTGGGTCGATTTCTGCACTTCCTACAGGCAGGAGTGACTATGGGCCTAAAATTAGGCTCCATTAAGGTACAGATATCGGCTCTGTCGATTTTTTTTTTTTTCCCAAAAAGAACTAGCTTCACTACCTGAAGTTCAGACATTTGTAAAAGGAGTGCTGCATATTCAGCCCCCCTTTGTGCCTCCAGTGGCACCCTGGGATCTCAACGTGGTGTTGAATTTCCTAAAATCACATTGGTTTGAGCCACTAAAGACCGTGGATCTAAAATATCTCACGTGGAAAGTGGTCATGTTATTGGCCTTGGCTTCGGCCAGGCGTGTATCAGAATTGGCGGCTTTGTCATTTAAAAGCCCTTATCTGATTTTCCATATGGATAGGGCAGAATTGAGGACTCGTCCCCAGTTTCTCCCTAAGGTGGTATCTGCTTTTCACTTGAACCAACCTATTGTAGTGCCTGCGGCTACTAGCGACTTGGAGGATTCCAAGTTACTGGACGTAGTCAGGGCCTTGAAAATTTATGTTTCCAGGACGGCTGGAGTCAGGAAAACTGACTCGCTATTTATCCTGTATGCACCCAACAAACTGGGTACTCCTGCTTCTAAGCAGACTATTGCTCGCTGGATTTGTAGCACAATTCAGCTGGCGCATTCTGCGGCTGGACTGCCGCATCCTAAATCAGTAAAAGCCCATTCTACAAGGAAGGTGGGCTCATCTTGGGCGGCTGCCCGAGGGGTCTCGGCTTTACAACTTTGCCGAGCTGCTAATTGGTCAGGGGCAAACACGTTTGCAAGATTCTACAAATTTGATACCCTGGCTGAGGAGGACCTTGAGTTCTCTCATTCGGTGCTGCAGAGTCATCCGCACTCTCCCGCCCGTTTGGGAGCTTTGGTATAATCCCCATGGTCCTTACGGAGTTCCCAGCATCCACTAGGACGTCAGAGAAAATAAGAATTTACTCACCGGTAATTCTATTTCTCGTAGTCCGTAGTGGATGCTGGGCGCCCGTCCCAAGTGCGGATTGTCTGCAATACTTGTACATAGTTGTTGTTCACAAAAGGGTTATTGTTATGAGCCATCTGTTGAGAGGCTCAGTTAAATTTCATACTGTTAACTGGTTATGGTATCACGAGTTGTACGGTGTGATTGGTGTGGCTGGTATGAGTCTTACCCGGGATTCAAAATCCTTCCTTATTGTGTCAGCTCTTCCGGGCACAGTATCCCAACTGAGGCTTGGAGGAGGGTCATAGTGGGAGGAGCCAGTGCACACCAGGTAGTCTAAAAGCTTTCTTTTAGTTGTGCCCAGACTCCTGCGGAGCCGCTATTCCCCATGGTCCTTACGGAGTTCCCAGCATCCACTACGGACTACGAGAAATAGAATTACCGATGAGTAAATTCTTATTTTCTATATAGTCCAGTAATGGTCGTGTCCATTTATGGTCCAAATGTCTTAAGCCTTAACGAGATAAAGTGGAGACGGATAAAGAGAGAGAGAGAGTACCAGCCAGCCAGCTCCTAACTGTCATTTTTCATAACACAGCCGGAGATATGGCAGTTAGGAAACTGATTGGCTTGTCATTTAAAGGGCTGGATGCATCATCGCTTGGAGAGTGATAAACTGGAGAAAGAAAAAGTGCCAGCCAATCAGGTCGTAACTGCCATGTCACAGGCTGTGTTTGAAAATGGCAGTTAGGAGCTGATTGGCTGATACTTTTTCACTCTCCATTTTATGACTTTCCAAGCGATGATGCCTCTGGCCCTTTATCCGTCTCCACTTTATCTCTTGTTGAGGCTTAATACATTTGGGCAATGTGTGCTACGCATTGTCTCCCAGACCAGGCTGTGCTGAGCGTTTACCGACTTGTACTGCAAGTATAAAAAAAAAGGATACGGAGAGAGACCAATTGGTCACCCTCTGTCTAATTCCTGGTGCTAATAATAATCAGTAACTTCTCAAAACAAATCACCAGTTGCAAGTGATCGCAAAAGCTTGCTAGGCTTTAATGAGAAGACAGAAAGACAAATGATACCATTTATTACCGCACTTGGGTTTGTTTATGTGGTAATAACAATGTGAACTCAAAATTAAAGTATGCTCTCCATTAAGTTTATTACACAGGCTCGGTTTTGCTACAGATATTTTCTATTGGTATACCAATTAGATACAATTAGTAATTTTAATATTTATTGACATAAAAGAAACACTCTGTTATCGCTGAAAGCATAGACGCAATCAAAAGATAACAGATTGATAAAAAGCGCTCATGCAAGCAGTCTGTTAATTGTGCATAGATGAAGAAAGCCGTATAACCTCCTCAAACAATTAAAATAATAGCGTCTCTCCTTCCATTAGTTACTATACCTCACACTGGCGTCCCAGTGAGGGTTACGGCGGTCTCCGTTTATATTGATATTGCCACAGTGACACGTCGGATAATAATGTTACTGAGCATGAGGCAGCATGCAGTTTTTTGGTATAAACATTAAATCGTTACCACTGTGTTGGTCCTGATAATAGCATTTAGTGGAGCTCCCTGTATACAGTATGATGAACGGGTAGCCTGCAGGTGATGTTAGAGTTCAGCCAGAAGTTCGTGATGTTTGCTGCTTAGTCTATTAGTGTGTCCCCTCTGGCGGCACCTCATAGATGTTTTTTTTAATACTGTACAGTCGACCATAAGTGATGGCACAATTCCCGAAGGAGAGTGGAGTAAGCAAACAGTTTGCCGAGTGGCACGAAGGTTCATTGGCATGCAGTGTCCACTCGGGTAATTAGAAGACAGAGATACAGGTAGATGGAGAGACCGGGCACTAGGGCGGAAGTAGCGTAAACGCGTTTCATCTTTTAGCAACAGGGAGACTTTCTCAAGAGAGATGCAACTTTTATTTTTTGTTCATATTGTTACTATCGTATAAACAAACACAAGCACAGTGATAAATTGTATCTACTGCAAATATCTTCCTACCTCTGTTTGTCTATTTTTACCCAGTTTTGTTCTATTACTGTTCTAATTGTAAAGCGCAACGGAATATGCTGCGCTATATAAGAAACTGTTAATAAATATCTCTGTAGAATCAGTGTTTTTTAAGCTAGGGGCCTGATTCAGAGTCACTGGGTGCTGTGACTGCTTTAGAGTCATTTACTGTAGTCGTAGACTTTCTGCTAATGCTAGTAATAGCCCCTCCCCTTGTGTACAGCGTCTGACTATGCAAATGCTGTGACGCCTTTAGACACAATATTCCTGCTTGATATTTCTTTAACCACTTGCCTGGCATGGTCGCATCAGATGCGACCATGCCTGCAAGTGCTCTATCTGACCTGTCGCACACGATGCAACCAGTCAGATAGAGAGTGTTAGCAGCGGAAGGGAAGATAAACTTCCCTCCGCTGCTGCTGTCAGAGGGACCGGAAGGTCCCTCTGCCTCCCTGCTCACTACCCCTGTGTCTGCCGTGCTGCCGATCACTGCTGATCGGCAGCACGGCAGGATCCCCCCCTCCAGCGGCTGCAGACAATGGCAGCCGCTGGGGAGAGTAAATGAACCCTCTCAAGCCACCCCCTGACCCCCCCTGCATACCTGCAGGCTGCCCCGGCTTTCAAAATGAAAGCCCCGATGTTCCGATGGTTGTGATGTTCCCGATCGATGTTTCGATGTTTGGGGGGAAAAGCTATTTAAAAAATAAAATAAAAAATAAAAATATATATATTTTTTCCTTTCACTAAAATCATTTGGGATAGGGATAAAGTCATGTTCTTCACTTAATTCACTAATAAAAAAAAACTTAAGTTGAAGTGTATCTGTCACATACACAGAGATGGTCTAATGAACTATGGGCCAAATGTATTAAGCCTTAAAAATGGATAAAGTGGAGAGTGATAAAGTACATACCAACCAACCAGCTCTTAACTGTCCTTTTTCAAACACATTCTGTAACATGGCAGTTAGGAAGCTGATTGGCTGGTGCTTGATCATTCTTTATCATCTCCACTATCACTTATTATGGCTTAATACATTTGGGCCAGTGATTGGTCCAGCCCACAAAATAGCTGCCCGTGGCAGTGCCTTTGTGATTTCCTTACTTTGTGACTTAGCAGCAGATACATCAAGCCTTCTAAAGAGTGGAGAAGTTGCTCATAGCAACCAATCAGCTTTTGAGGTAGCATTTATCAAGTACATTTGATAAAATAATAGGTAGAAGCTGATTGCTGTGGGCAGTTTCACCACTTGTCCACTTCTTCATTCCTTAGAAGGGTTGATACATCTGTCCCATAATTGGTTTGTCTAACGGAACTTTGGAAGACAAAGTGAATAACTTTGATTTTAGGCTCCAGTAATCATCTTTCTTGTTCTTTGTAGCGATTTGGCTCAGCTTTAGTTCCCTGGGGCTCTCTGCAGCTGAAAAGCAAACAGTTTGCCAAAGATTTCCAACCTATAGACAAAGACTGTAAATGCCCCACCTGCCTGAGGTAAAATGTTATACAACTTGTTGTTTTTTTGTTGTTGTTTTTTCTCTAAACCCATCATTAGCGGATGTGCAATGAGGCAGATTGTTGGGTTTAAAATTTTAGGGCAGCTCACAAAATGGCCACCATCTCTGTTTGTAGATGACAGGTCCATTTGTGTTTAATCTGTGGGACATACCTTGCAGTATGTTTCTGTGACATTTATTGAACTGTATCTGAAGCCTTCATGCAGTGGAGGCAGCCATTTTGTGAGCCAGGCCAATTTATTCAACCTACCAATCCACTCAGAATGTCGCTGAGGCGCAAGATACAGTTTACTGAGTAATAGTGCGGCACAACATACAGGTGAAATAGCGGCCTTCAGCTCTTCTGCATTGCCAAGAGAAAGATGAAAGACATGAGATCGAACAAAGCAGAAGAGCTAAAGGCCGCTATTGAAGCATCTTGGTCTTCCATAACACCTCAGCATGATCACAGGCTGATAGAATCCATGCCACGCCACATTGAGGCAGTAATTCATGCACAAGGGGCCCAATCCAAGTACTGAGTACATATGCATGATTATACTTTTCAGAGGGACGACATTTCTGTATTTAAAATCCTTTAATAGATTTTATATAATATTCTAATTTTATGAGATTTTGGATTTGGGGTTATCTTAAACTGTAAGTCACAATCATCAAAATGATAACAAATAAAGGCTTGAAATATCTCACTTTGCATGTAATGAGTCTATATAATATATTAGTGTCACCTTTTTAAGTTGAATTACTGAAATAAATGAACTTTTGCACGATATTCTAATTTTCTGACTTTCACCTGTATGTCTGCCTTCAGTTTTGTTGGATTTTTTGAGACAGTCGCTATATCTCATCATCTGCCTGACTCCTGATAATCCTTGTTCATTATGCTGGTTTGTTACAGTGATCAGGATGGACAACCTTTTTATTCAGGCAGCAAAGTAAACAAAAAAGTTCAATAGTAGCTTTCTGTGCTTTTAATCTGCTTCCCTTCACCTTTGCTGTCTAGATATTCACGTGCCTACATCCATGCTTTATTTAAAAGTGATACGGCGGGAATGCATCATATTACAATACATAATATTGCCTATCAGGTAAGTTGGTGAGATGTACAGATTGAATAAGTACATTTATTGGGAAACAGAATCAAGCGACACACTATAAATGCTGATACGACTTAAATTTAGCAGTCTGATATTTGCTACCTGGAACTGTCCCTCCCACCTCAGGATGACACAGATGGAAGGGAGCTATGTGACATGGTGTCTGTCACTCCCATCACAGGGTGACACAGACATGAGGGTGTTATGGGCTCTGTCCCTCCCACCACAGGGTGACACAGACAGAGGAGGGAGCTATGTGACATGGAGTCTGTCCCTCCCACCACAGGGTGACACAGACATGGGGGTATTATGTGATATGGGGTCTGTCCCTCCCACCACAGGGTGACCGGAAGGAGCTATGTGATATGGGGTCTGTCCCTCCCACCACAGGGTGACACAGACATGAGGGTGTTATGTGATATGGGTTCTGTCCCTCCCACCACACAGACAGAAGCAGTATTATGTAAAACTCTACCTTGTAAGGTGACTTATGGTCTCTCCTTCTTCATCTAGCTGAATCTGATGCATTCGGTGAGGGACAGCATTCTGCAACAACGGTTCCCACAGTTTGTACAGGATTTCATGAGGACCATGTATGGTACAAAGGACAAGTACCCACTGTGGGCCATTGATGCTTTAGAAACTGTTAAGATTACCTTACAGTGACCCTTTTGCTAATCTAAAGGAATATAACATTACCTCTGGATCCTGCATTGTCTCGGACAGTCAAGGCACAGGTATGGGATCTCATTGGTAATTGGTGCGCCTACACTGCATAAAGGAAGAGAATGCCAGGACAGGCAGAAGCTGTTTTTAAATTGAGTATATTTTAGGTGTAGTGGAACATCCCCTGATCTGGAACTCAGTCCCAGGCGTACTGGATAATGAATCCTGGATTACAGCTCATGTCCTGCCCAGGAAGCCGGCTCTTGTGCATGTGGGGACCTTCCAGTGTTTTATATGTACATATCATGGGTAAATGATTTGCTCTATTCTTACCACACTTTTTATTTTTAAACCTTTTTACAATAAAAGCATTTTTACCATGTGTGCACGATCTCCATGTAAAGTAAAGATACGACTAATTTCTATAATTCTGTATAACAGCCCTTCGTGTGTAACTGAGAACATTCCTGATCTATATGTGTGCGCCCTCTCTGTAAATAGGCATTGGTGCTATCACTGTCTGCCTCTGAAGCCCTCTCAGCAGGATGTGCTTTGATGGTGAGCATCGTCTGTGTGATTGATACGTACACTTCAGCTGAATATTTTCTTTGCTGGTTATATATAGATGTATAATGGGTGGAACACGTGGGTTATTCCTGTATAGCCCACCGATACTGTTCCCTGTAGTCCTTCATCTTATTATTCCAATAACAAGACTGATTCTGTACAGCATATTCTTCTTCATCCTTTTTTCCCTTCGATCTGTATCAGCATGGTCTCCCTGATCTATGACCTGCTCTACACAGCTTTTATCCTCCTTTCTTTTTTCTTTTTTTTTTCTTTTTTTAATGGATGTCATTATTAAGTTAGGCTGTAGGTGGCGCTGTTTCACTTGTATCTGAACCACCTGTCTGTGTCCAGAACAGTCACCTTCCCCAGTGGATGCTATGGTTTTACAGTATTAGTATTTAAAAAGTGTTTTCAAACATTTATCTTAAGTTTTAAGGTTCAGGATAGCTGTCAGTTATCCTCATTATTCATATGCAAAAGTGGGTCACTTCATCCTGTCCATGAGTTACATATTTGTTAATAGTCTGAGTGCAGGCAGCATTGGTCAAGATCTTAAAATAGTACTTGTGGCTACATGGGTACTCCGCCTCTGTGTCTAGTAATTGATGAATGGAGGTGCAGAGGGGGGCCAGTGATCTCTATTGGAAGTCACAGTGTGCATGTAATGGAGGGTTACATATTTAGTCTAAATAGAGTAATTTGGAACTTTCAGCACAATAGAATTGCTGTAACAGGAGCATTTATCTGCAGGTTAACGGTGGGATACAGAAATGCATTGTGTCACTCCTCACCGTAGGTGACAGCTGATGTGGAATGTGTCTAAAAACAGACTGGATGAATTTCTTAGCATATAGTAACAATAGTTATAGTTAGAACATGACAGACCTGGAATACCTGATCTTATATGGGGTCAGGAAAGATGAGAGTAGGATAAGTGTGAGAGTTTACCTGTGTGGGATGTATAGATGACAATAAGTGAGGTGTGGGGGTGTAGTAGTGGGAGTAGGGTAGGTGTGGGGTGTACCAGTGTGGGCAGTCTAGGTGGGAGTGTGTAGTAGTGGGAATAGGGTAGGTGTGAGGTGTACCAGTGTGAGCTGTATAGGTGGGACTAGGGTAGGTTATGTGAATGCCTTAGTATGGGTAATATAGGTGGGAGAAGTTTAGGTGTGCTAGTGTGGCTAATCTGGGTTGTAGTAAGGTAGGTGTGAGGTGTACCAGTGTGAGTAGTATATGAGGGAGTAGGGTAGGTATGTGGGTATACCAGTGAGACTAGTAAATGTTGGAGTATGGTAAGCTATAATATAATATAATACCTTCTCAATCTCTCCCTCTCATCAGGCACTGTCCCCTCCTCATCTCTCCTATTCTTAAAAAACCTACCCTTGATCCAAACACACTCTCCAACTACCGACCCATCTCTCTCCTCCAAACTCCTTGAGCGTATTGTCTACAACCGCCTTACTTCTTTCTTTCCTCACACTCACTGCTTGACCCATTCCAGTCTGGCTTCCGTCCTCTCCACTCCACTGAAACTGCCCTTACAAAAGTATGCAATGACCTCCATGCTGCTAAATCTAAGGGACACTACTCTATACTTATTCTACTTGATCTTTCTGCTGCTTTTGACACTGTGGACCATCCTCTCCTACTGCAAATCCTTCACTCCATTGGTCTGCGTGACACTGCCCTCTCTTGGCTGTCTTCCTACCTCTGTGACCGTTCATTCTCTGTCTCCTCTCATAACTCCACCTCCCCCTCACTTCCACTAACTGTAGGTGTACCCCAAGGTTCTGTCCTTGGTCCTCTTCTCTTCTCTCTCTCTATACATCCTCACTAGGTAAGCTCATTAGTTCTATTGGTTTCCAATATCATCTCTATGCTGATGACACCAAAATCTATCTTTCCTCTCCAGACCTCTCCCCTGCTCTCCTCACTCGTATCTCCAACTGTCTCTCTGAAGCCTCTTCCTGGATGTCCCAGCGCTTTCTTAAACTTAACATGTCTAAGACTGAACTGATCATCTTTCCTCCCTCCCGCATAACCTCACCTCCTACAATCTCATTATCTATTGATGGTACTACTATCTCCTCTAGCCCCCAAGTGCACTGTCTTGGAGTAATCCTGGACTCCTCCCTCTCCTTCAAACCACACATTCAGCACCTCTCACAAACCTGCCGTTTTCATCTAAAAAATATTTCCAGGATCAGACCCTTTCTGACCCTGGATGCTACTAAGACTCTTATCCACTCACTGGTCATCTCCAGACTGGATTACTGTAATCTCCTCCTGACTGGCATTCCTGACAAACACCTCTCTCCACTCCAATCTATCCTCAATGCTGCTGCCTGGCTCATTTTCCTCACCAAACGCACTACGTCTACCTCTCCTACTAGACCTTCACTGGCTCCCCTTCCCTTTCAGAATCCATTTCAAGCTTCTCACACTCTCTTACAAAGCCCTCACCCACTCCTCTCCCATCTACATCTCTGATCTTATCTCCCTTTACACTCCCACCCGTCCTCTTTGCTCTGCTAATGCACAACGACTCTCCTGCCTACAGATTAATTCCTCCCACTCCTACCTCCAAGATTTCTCTTACGTCCTAGAGGATGCTGGGGACTCCGTAAGGACCATGGGGATAAACGGGCTCCCGCAGGAGACATGGGCACGAAAAAGAACTTTAGATACGGGTGTGCACTGGCTCCTCCCTCTATGCCCCTCCTCCAGACCTCAGTTTGATACTATGCCCAGAGGAGACTGGGTGCATTACAGGGAGCTCTCCTGAGTTTCCTGAAAGAAATTTTGTTAGGTTTTTTATTTTCAGGGAGCCTGCTGGCAACAGACTCCCTGCATAGAGGGACTGAGGGGAGAGAAGCAGACCTACTTAAATGCTAGGCTCTGCTTCTTAGGCTACTAGACACCATTAGCTCCAGAGGGAGTCGGAACGCAGGTCTCTCCTAGCTGTTCGTCCCGGAGCGGCGCCGCCGTCCTCACAGAGCCGGAAGATAGAAGCCGGGTGAGTATGAGAAGAAAGAAGACTTCAGAAGCGGCAGAAGACTTCGGATCTTCACTGAGGTAACGCTGCGCGCCATTGCTCCCGCACAACACACACACACGGCAGGCACTGTAAGGGCGCAGGGGGGGCGCCCTGGGCAGCAATTTAAACCTCCGGTCTGGCAAAACTGTGTGTGTGTGTATATGTGTATATATATATATATATATATATATATATATGTATATATATATATGTATATATATATATATATGTATATGTATACACATATACATACTCTGTACTGTATATTGAGATCCCCCGCCGGTTTTTAAAAGATTTCAAGCGGGACCGAAGCCCGCCGCTGAGGGGGCGGAGATTGATCCTCAGCACTCCCCTGCAGAACACGGTGACAGAGGGTTTGAAAGAAGGGGGGGGGGGGGGCACATACTGTAATTTGGCGCAGTGTTATTAATAGTGCTATCTGGGTAAAAAAAAAAAATTCCTGGGTCATTGGCGCTGGGTGTGTGCTGGCATACTCTCTCTCTGTCTCTCCAAGGGGCCTTGTGGGGGAACTGTCTCCAGATAAGAGAATTCCCTGAGTGTGTGGTGTGTCTGTACGTGTGTGTCGGCATGTCTGAGGTCGAAGGCTCTCCTAGGGAGGAGGTGGAGCAAATGAGTGTGGTGTCTCCGTCGGCAACACAGACACCTGACTGGTTGGATATGTGGAATGTTTTAAGTGCTAATGTGAATTTATTGCACAAAAGGTTGGACAAAGCTGAGTCCAGGCAGTGTACAGGGAGTCCAGCCCTGCCTACCCCTATGTCGCAGGGACCTTCTGGGTCTCAAAAGCGCCCACTATCCCAAATAGTAGACACTGATACCGACACGGATTCTGACTCCAGTGTCGACTACGATGATGCAAAGTTACAGCCAAAATTGGCTAAAAGTATTCATTATATGATTCTTGCAATAAAGGATGTGTTGCATATCACAGATGAACCCTCTGTCCCTGACACGAGGGTGCGCATGTATAAGGAAAAGAAACCTGAGGTAACCTTTCCCCCATCTCACGAGCTAAACGAGTTATGTGAAAAGGCTTGGGAATCTCCAGACAAGAAACTGCAGATTCCCAAAAGGATTCTTATGGCGTATCCTTTCCCGATTAAGGACAGGATACGGTGGGAATCCTCCCCAAGGGTGGACAAAGCTTTGACACGCTTATCCAAAAAGGTAGCGCTGCCATCTCAAGATACGGCAACCCTCAGGGATCCTGCTGATCGCAAGCAGGAGACTACCTTGAAGTCCATTTACACACATTCTGGTACCTTACTCAGACCGGCGATAGCGTCGGCTTGGGTTTGTAGCGCTGCAGCAGCATGGACAGATACCTTATCGGCGGATATTGATACCCTGGATAAGGACATCATTTTATTGACCCTGGGTCATATTAAAGATGCTGTCTTTTATATATGAGAGATGCTCAAAGAGACATTGGCCTACTGGGTTCTAGAGTCAACGCTATGGCGATTTCTGCTAGACGAGTCCTATGGACCCGACAATGGATGGGTGATGCCGACTCGAAGGTTTTACCTTACAAGGGTGAGGAATTGTTTGGGGAAAGTCTCTCGGACCTAGTTTCCACAGCCACGGCAGGTAAATCAACTTTTTTGCCTTATGTTTCCTCACAGCCTAAGAAAGCTCCACATTATCAGATGCAGTCCTTTCGGTCGCATAAAAACAAGAGAGTACGGGGATCGTTCTTTCTTGCCAGAGGTAAGGGCAGGGGGAAAAAGCTGACAACCACAGCTAGTTCCCGGGAGCAGAAGTCCTCTCCGGCCTCTACAAAATCCACCGCATGACGCTGGGGCTCCGCTGCAGGAGTCCGCCCCAGTGGGGGAACGTCTTCGACTTTTCAGCCACATCTGGGTTCACTCACAGGTGTATCCCTGGGCAATAGACATTGTTTCCCAGGGTTACAAGCTAGAATTCGAAGAGGTGCCTCCTCGCCAGTTTTTCAAATCTGCCTTACCAGCTTCTCCCCCAGAGAGGGAGATAGTTTTAAATGCAATTCAAAAATTGTGTCTTCAACAAGTGGTGGTTCCCCTGCTTCAACAAGGGATGGGGTATTACTCAACCCTGTTTGTAGTCCCGAAACCGGACGGTTCGGTCAGACCCATTTTAAATTTAAAATCCTTAAACCATCAATTTCAAGATGGAATCGCTCAGAGCGGTCATAGCCAGCCTGGAAGGTGGGGATTATATGGTGTCCCTGGACATAAAGGATGCATACCTTCATGTTCCCATATACCCACCTCATCAGGCGTTCCTGAGATTTGCGGTACAGGATTGTCATTACCAATTTCAGACGTTGCCGTTTGGGCTTTCCACGGCCCCGAGGATTTTCACCAAGGTAATGGTGGAAATGATGGTGCTCCTGCGCAAGCAGGGTGTCACAATTATCCCGTACTTGGACGATCTCCTAATAAAAGCGAGATCACGAGAGCAGTTGCTGAACAGCGTATCACTTTCACTGAAGGTGTTGCAACAGCACGGCTGGATTCTCAATATCCCGAAGTCACAGTTGGTGCCAACGACTCGTTTGCCTTTCTTAGGCATGATTCTGGATACGGCCCAGAAAAGGGTTTATCTTCCGATAGAAAAGGCCCAAGAACTCATGACTCTGGTCAGGGACCTATTGAAGCCAAAAAGTGTGTCAGTGCATCACTGCACTCGAGTTATGGGGAAGATGGTAGCGTCTTACGAGGCCATTCCCTTCGGCAGGTTCCATGCGAGGACTTTCCAATGGGACCTTCTGGACAAGTGGTCCGGGTCACATCTACAGATTCATCAGATGATCACCCTGTCCCCCAGGGCCAGGGTATCTCTCCTGTGGTGGCTACAGAGTGCTCACCTTCTAGAGGGTCGCAGGTTCGGCATTCAGGACTGGATTCTGGTAACCACGGACGCGAGCCTCCGAGGTTGGGGAGCAGTCACACAGGGAAAAAACTTCCAAGGTCTCTGGTCAAACCAGGAGGCTTGTCTTCACATCAACGTCCTGGAATTGAGGGCCATATACAACGCCCTTCGTCAAACGGAGAATTTGCTTCGCGACCTACCGGTTCTGATTCAGTCAGACAACATCACCGCAGTGGCTCATGTAAACCGCCAAGGCGGAACAAAGAGCAAAGTGGCAATGGCGGAAGCCACCAGGATTCTTCGCTGGGCGGAAAATCATGTAAGCGCTCTGACAGCAGTGTTCATTCCGGGAGTGGACAACTGGGAAGCAGACTTCCTCAGCAGACACGATCTACATCCAGGAGAGTGGGGACTTCATCAGGAAGTCTTTGCAGAGATTGCAAGTCAATGGGGACTGCCTCAAATAGACATGATGGCGTCACGCCTCAACAAGAAACTACAGAGGTATTGCGCCAGGTCAAGAGCCCCTCAGGCGGTGGCAGTGGACGCCCTGGTGACACCGTGGATGTTCCAGTCGGTCTGTGTTTCTTCCTCTTCCTCTCATCCCCAAGGTATTGAGAATCATAAGAAGAAGAGGAGTACAGACAATTCTCATTTGTTCCAGATTGGCCGCGAAGGGCCTGGTATCCGGATCTGCAGGAAATGCTCACAGAAGATCCGTGGCCTCTTCCTCTAAGAAAGGACCTGTTACAACAGGGGCCCTGTCTGTTCCAAGAATTACCGCGGCTGCGTTTTACGGCATGGCGGTTGAACGACTGATCCTAACGGAAAAGGGGCATTCCGGATGAGGTCATTCCTACTCTGATAAAGGCTAGGAAGGACGTGACAGCTAAACATTATCACCGTATATGGCGGAAGTATGTTTCTTGGTGCGAGTCCAGGAATGCTCCTCCGGAAGAATTCCATCTGGGCCGTTTCCTTCACTTCCTACAGAGTGAATTTGGGCCTAAAATTAGGCTCCATTAAGGTTCAGATTTCGGCCCTATCCATTTTCTTTCAGAAGGAATTGGCTTCTCTTCCAGAAGTACAGACTTTTGTGAAGGGAGTGCTGCATATCCAGCCTCCTTTTGTACCTCCAGTGGCACCCTGGGACCTTAACGTGGTGTTGCTGTTCCTTAAGTCTCACTGGTTTGAACCACTTAAAACGGTGGAATTAAAATATCTCACTTGGAAAGTGGTCATGTTGTTAGCCTTGGCATTGGCTAGGCGAGTGTCGGAGTTGGCGGCTTTCTCACAAAAGCCCCTATCTGGTTTTCCATGTGGATAGAGCGGAATTGTGGACTCGTCCTCAATTCTTGCCCAAGGTGGTTTCATTTTTTCATATGAACCAACCTATTGTGGTGCCTGTGGCTACGCGAGACTTGGAGGATTCAGAGTCCCTTGATGTGGTCAGGGCATTGAAAATTTATGTGGCCAGAATGGCTCGGGTTAGAAAAACAGAGGCTCTGTTTGTCCTGTATGCAGCCGACAAGGTTGGCGCTCCTGCTTCGAAGCAGACTATTGCTCGCTGGATCTGTAACACGATTCAGCAGGCTCATTCTACGGCTGGATTGCCGTTACCAAAATTGGTAAAGGCCCATTCCACTAGGAAGGTGGGCTCTTCTTGGGCGGCTGCCCGAGGGGTTTCGGCTTTACAGCTGTGCCGAGCTGCTACTTGGTCGGGTTCAAACACCTTTGCAAAGTTCTACAAGTTTGATACCCTGGCTGAGGAGGACCTCATGTTTGCTCAATCGGTGCTGCAGAGTCATCCGCACTCTCCCGCCTGTTTGGGAGCTTTGGTATAATCCCCATGGTCCTTACGGAGTCCCCAGCATCCTCTAGGACGTAAGAGAAAATAAGATTTTAAACCCACCGGTAAATCTTTTTCTCCTAGGCCGTAGAGGATGCTGGGCGCCCGTCCCGGTGCGGAATACATCTGCAAGACTTGTATATAGTTTTTGCTTACATAAGGGTTATGTTACAGTTTTGATCAGTCTCGGGCTGATGCTGTTTTGTTGCATACTGTTAACTGGTTCGTATATTCCAAGTTATACGGTGTGGATGGTGTGGGCTGGTATGAATCTTGCCCTTAGGTTAACAATAATCCTTTCCTCGTACTGTCCGTCTCCTCTGGGCACAGTTTCTCTAACTGAGGTCTGGAGGAGGGGCATAGAGGGAGGAGCCAGTGCACACCCATATCTAAAGTTCTTTTTAGTGCCCATGTCTCCTGCGGAGCCCGTCTATCCCTATGGTCCTTACGGAGTCCCCAGCATCCTCTACGGACTAGGACAAAAAGATTTACCGGTAGCTTTAAAATCTTATTTTTTCACGTGCTGCACCACTTCTCTGGAATTCCCTACCTCTCCCCCCTCAGACTCTCCACCTCTCTACAAAACTTCAAACGGGCTCTCAAGACCCACTTCTTCACCAAACCCAGCCAAATCTCATCCTAACCCTCTGTTCCACATTCTCTATGTACCCCATCTGTGTCACCCCTGTCTGCCTACCCCTCCCCTTTAGATTGTAAGCTCTCACGAGCAGGACCCTCTTCCCTCATGTGCTTATCCTTTGTCTTACTTTAATAATCTTGAACTGTACCACATCCAGCAGTCTTCTGCCACCTGATACTTATTCCAGTGTCATCTGCTGATGTAACTATGTGTATTTACCCTGTACTTGTCCTATACTGTCATCAACTGTAAGTTGCTGTTTTCCGGTTTGATTATTTATGTACTCTGTAATTGGGCGCTGCGGAACCCTTGTGGCGCCATACAAATAAAGGATGATGATGATAATAATAATATGCAGCATGTTTTTTTAGGAAGTGTTGAAAGATTTGAGGGCTGATGGAGAGTGATTGGGTTTGGTAGTAAATTCCATAGGAGGGAAGTGGCACAGGAGACATCTTGTAGGTGGGCATGCCATGTCATTGCCAGAGATAAGGTACAGGTTACTGTTAGAGGGTAATAAGATGGCAAGAGTATTTTGAGGCAAGATGTGAGATTTGTAAAGAGGTGGTGACGGCTTTGTAGGTAAGGTTTAATACTTTAACCACTTGTGCCTAGTGTGGTCGCATCAGATGTGAACACGCCAGACTGGGCTTTCCCTGACATTGTCGCATCTAATGCGACCAGTCAGAAACCCCCACTAGGCGGCTGCTGGAAGATAATCTTCTCAGAGGGACCTCCCGGACACCCTGGTTCCTTGTTCCCTTCCCCAGTGCCTGCCGTGCACTACTGGGCAGGCAACCCGGCAGCAATCCCCACCCTACAGTTGCAGAGATTAGCAGATGCCAGAGAAATGTAAAAGAAGCAGCCCTCAGCTTTCCTGTGTACAAAAAGCATCTGCATCTTAAACTGCCTATGTCTTGGTATGCTGACACTCTGCTGCAGCACCTCATGGATGGTGTCTGCTCACTAGTAGCATAGTAACATAGTAATTGAGGTTGAATAGAGGCAAATTGCCCATCGTGTTCAACCCGTATTAAGTTGTGATGATTCAACATACCCGCTGAATAATGTTTTATGGCTAGTTAACTACTATAACTCATATTACCCCCGGATTAACCATGTAGATATTTAAAATATTATAACCTTGGATATCATTTAAATTCAGAAATATATACATTTACAGGGTCCGCCATTACCACCTTCCCTGGCAGGGAATTCCAAATCCTTATTGCCCTAACAGTGAAGAACCCTGTCCTCCGTTGCGTTCGGAACTTTCTCTCCTCCAGCCGCAACGAGTGCCCATGTGTCTCCTAAACTGTGTTCTTTTAATAAATAATTCCTTTGATAACTCTCTGTGATGTCCCTTTACATATTTGAAGATATTAATAATATCTCCTCTTAGGTGCCTCTTTTCTAGTGTATACATATTCAACCTAGTAAGCCTTTCCTCGTAATCCAGTCCCTCTAGGCCTTTAATCAATTTAGTAGCTCGCCTTTGAACCCTTTTGAGTTCACCGATATCTTTTTTTTTTTATACAGTAGTGCCCAAAACTGAACACAATATTCCAGGTGCGGACGTACCAATGCTTTATACAGCGGCAGAATTACATCAGAGTCCCTTGTCTCAATTTCTTGTTTTATGCACGCTAGCACTTTACTTGCCTTCACCATAAACCAGTCCCTGGAGGGTAGCTAGCATAGGTCTTGATCTTGAAGACACTAGGCTCAGTCCGGAGCAACCGGAGAACGGAGTAGCGTTCTGCGCTATTCTATTGGTCACAGGATACAGATGCAGTGATCTTAGAGGCAAGATGTTTATTGGTTAATGTCTTAAAAAATACACTTCCCTTTACAGAGACTGAGAGTCAGAAGGATATCGACTGTACATTCAGGGCTCACAGACCCTATTTTCTATACCAGGAGCACACAATATAACCAGTTACAGACCTGCCCCCAACCTCTAGGGAAACTGCAAAATATAAATTAGTAAATACTAGAGATGAGCGGGTTCGGTTCCTCTGAATCCGAACCCGCCCGAACTTCAGGTTTTTTTACACGGGTCCGAGCAGGCTCGGATCTTCCCGCCTTGCTCGGCTAACCCGAGCGCGCCCGAACGTCATCATCACGCTGTCGGATTCTCGCGAGGCTCGGATTCTATCGCGAGACTCGGATTCTATATAAGGAGCCGCGCGTCGCCGCCATTTTCACACGTGCATTGAGATTGATAGGGAGAGGACGTGGCTGGCGTCCTCTCCGTTTAGAGAAGAGAGAGACACAGTATTTTGGGGAGCATTATTAGGAGGAGTACTACTATACTGTATACTACTATACTACTTGCTGAAGTGATATTTATAGATTAGATAGTGTGACTGTAAGTGTATTATCTGACTTGTGGGGGAGACACTGACAGTGGGGAGCAGTTAGAGTCTGAGAGCAGGACTCAGGAGTACATATAACGTACAGTGCACACTTTTGCTGCCAGAGTCAGTGCCACACTGCCATTGTTGTGACCACACTGACCACCAGTATAATAATATATTTTGTGATTGTCTGCTTAGGCCTCGGAGTACTAGTTGCAAGTTGCAACGTGACCTGAAGTGACCACCAGTTTAATAATCAATCACCACCAGTTTAATATATATATATATATTCTGTCTTCACCAAGGTAGCGCACAGCACTGCAGCTGTGCGCCATTGCTCCTCATACAGACTTCACACTCCGGTCACTGAGGGTGCAGGGCGCTAGGGGGGGGCGCCCTGAGCAGCAATAAAAACACCTTGGCTGGCAAAAATACCACAATATATATCCCCAGAGGCTATATATGTGATAATTACCCCTGCCAGAATCCATAAAAAAGCGGGAGAAAAGTCCGCGAAAAAGGGGCGGAGCTATCTCCTTCAGCACACTGGCGCCATTTCTCCTTCACAGATCCGCTGGAAGGAAGCTCCCTGACTCTCCCCTGCAGTCTACACTACAGAAAAGGGTAAAAAAGAGAGGGGGGGCACTAAATTTAGGCGCAGTATATATAACAGCAGCTATAGGGGACATAATTCAGTTAGTCCCTGCATTATATAGCGCTCTGGTGTGTGCTGGCATACTCTCACTCTGTCTCCCCAAAGGGCTTTTGTGGGTCCTGTCCTCTGTTAGAGCATTCCCTGTGTGTGTGCGGTGTGTCGGTACGGCTGTGTCGACATGTTTGATGAGGATAATGATGTGGAGGTGGAGCAGATGCCTATAGAAGGGATGTCACCCCCTGCGGGGCAGACACCTGAGTGGATGGACTTATGGAAGGAATTGCGTGCACGTGTCGACTCCTTACACAAAAAATTTGACGACATGCCAAATGCGGGACAGCCGGCTTCTCAGCTCGTGCCTGTCCAGGCGTCTCAAAGGCCATCGGGGGCTCTAAAACGCCCGCTACCTCAGATGGCAGACGCGGATGTCGACACCAGTGTCGACGACGATGAGTCTAGTCTAATATCCACTAAGGCCATTCGTTGCATGATTGAAGCAATGAAAGAGGTGTTACAAATTTCTGATATAAACCCAGGTACCACTAAAAAGGGTATTATGTTTGGGGAGAAAAAACTACCCGTAGTTTTTCCCCCATCAGAAGAATTAAATGAAGTGTGTGAAGAAGCGTGAGCTTTCCCTGATAAAAGATTGGTAATCTCTAAAGTTACTAATGGCGTTCCCTTTCCCGCCAGAGGATAGGTCACGTTGGGAGACACCCCCTAGGGTGGATAAAGCGCTCACACGTTTGTCTAAAAAGGTGGCACTACCGTCTCCGGATACGGCCGCCCTCAAGGAACCTGCTGATAGAAAGCAGGAGGCGATCCTGAAGTCTGTATATACACACTCAGGCATTATACTTAGACCAGCTATTGCGTCAGCATGGATGTGCAGTGCTGCCGCTGCGTGGTCAGATTCCCTGTCAGAAAATATTGACACCCTAGACAGGGACACTATTCTGCTAACCATAGAGCATATAAAAGACTCAGTCTTATACATGAGAGATGCACAGAGGGAGATCTGCCGGCTGGCATCTAAAATAAGTGCATTGTCCATTTCTGCTAGGAGAGGCTTATGGACTCGCCAGTGGACAGGGGATGCAGATTCAAAAAGGCACATGGAAGCTTTGCCTTATAAGGGTGAGGAGTTATTTGGGGATGGTCTCTCGGACCTAGTTTCCACAGCAACTGCTGGGAAGTCAGCATTTTAACCCCATGTTCCCTCACAGCCTAAAAAGGCGCCGTTTTATCAGGTACAGTCCTTTCGGACTCAGAAAAACAGGCGTGGAAAAGGGCGGGTCCTTTCTGTCCAGAGGCAGAGGTAGGGGAAAAAGGCTGCAACAAACAGCAGGTTCCCAGGAGCAAAAGTCTCCCCCGCTTCTTCCGAGTCCGCCGCATGACGGTGGGGCTCCACAGGCGGAGCCAGGTACGGTGGGGGGCCGCCTCAAAAATTTTAGCGATCAGTGGGCTCGCTCACAGGTGGATCCCTGGATCCTGCAAATAGTATCTCAAGGGTACAAACTGGAATTCGAGGCGTCTCCACCCCACCGGTTCCTAAAATCTGCCTTGCCGATTACTCCTTCAGACAGGGAGGCGGTGCTAGCGGCAATTCACAAGCTGTATTCGAATCAGGTGATAATCAAGGTGCCCCTACTTCAACAAGGACGGGGTTACTATTCCACACTGTTTGTGGTACCGAAACCGGACGGTTCGGTGAGACCCATTTTAAATTTGAAATCCTTGAACACATACATAAAAAAATTCAAGTTCAAGATGGAATCGCTCAGGGCGGTTATTGCAAGCCTGGACGAGGGGGATTACATGGTATCCCTGGACATCAAGGATGCTTACTTGCATGTCCCCATTTACTATCCTCACCAGGAGTACCTCAGATTTGTGGTACAGGATTGCCATTACCAATTCCAGACGCTGCCGTTTGGACTCTCCACGGCACCGAGGGTGTTTACCAAGGTAATGGCGGAAATGATGATACTCCTTCGAAGAAAGGGAGTTTTAATTATCCCGTACTTGGACGATCTCCTAATAAAGGCGAGGTCCAAGGAGCAGTTGTTGGTGGGAGTAGCACTATCTCAGGAGGTGCTACACCAGCACGGTTGGATTCTGAACTGTTCCTGGGTATGATTCTGGATACAGTCCAGAAAAAAGTGTTTCTCCCGGAGGAGAAAGCCAAGGAGCTGTCATCTCTAGTCAGAGACCTCCTGAAACCAAAACAGGTATCGGTGCATCACTGCACGCGGGTCCTGGGAAAGATGGTGGCTTCTTACGAAGCAATTCCTTTCGGCAGGTTCCATGCCAGAATCTTTCAGTGGGACCTGTTGGACCAATGGTCTGGATCGCATCTTCAGATGCATCGCCTAATAAATATTTTGGAACTAAGGGCCATTTACAATGCCCTAAGTCAGGCAAAATCCCTGCTTCTACACCAGCCGGTACTGATCCAGTCAGACAACATCACGGCAGTCGCCCATGTAAATCGACAGGGCGGCACAAGAAGCAGGATGGCAATGGCAGAAACCACAAGGATTCTCCGATGGGCGGAAAATCACGTACTAGCACTGTCAGCAGTGTTCATTCCGGGAGTGGACAACTGGGAAGCAGACTTTCTCAGCAGGCACGACCTCCACCCGGGAGAGTGGGGACTTCATCCAGAAGTCTTCACGCTGATTGTAAATCGATGGGAACGGCCACAGGTGGACATGATGGCGTCCCGCCTAAACATAAAACTAGAGAGATATTGCGCCAGGTCAAGGGACCCTCAGGCGATAGCTGTGGACGCTCTAGTGACACCGTGGGTGTACCAGTCAGTTTATGTGTTCCCTCCTCTGCCTCTCATACCAAGGGTACTGAGAATAATAAGAAAACGAGGAGTAAGAACAATACTCGTGGTTCCGGATTGGCCAAGACGAGCGTGGTACCCGGAACTTCAAGAGATGATCTCAGAGGACCCATGGCCTCTGCCGCTCAGACAGGACCTGCTGCAGCAGGGGCCCTGTCTGTTCCAAGACTTACCGCGGCTGCGTTTGACGGCATGGCGGTTGAACGCCGAATCCTGAAGGAAAAGGGCATTCCGGAGGAAGTCATTCCTACGCTGATTAAAGCCAGGAAAGATGTAACTGCAAAGCATTATCACCGCATATGGCGGAAATATGTTGCTTGGTGTGAGGCCAAAAAGGCCCCAACAGAGGAATTTCAACTAGGTCGATTTCTGCATTTCCTACAAGGGAGTGACTATGGGCCTGAAATTAGGCTCCATTAAGGTACAGATCTCGGCTCTGTCGATTTTCTTCCAGAAAGAACTAGCTTCACTACCTGAAGTTCAGACGTTTGTGAAAGGAGTGCTGCATATTCAGCCCCCGTTTGTGCCTCCAGTGGCACCTTGGGATCTCAACGTGGTGTTGAGTTTCTTAAAATCACATTGGTTTGAGCCACTTAAAACCGTGGAGCTAAAATATCTCACGTGGAAAGTGGTCATGTTATTGGCCTTGGCTTCAGCCAGGCGTGTGTCAGAATTGGCAGCTTTGTCATGTAAAAGCCCTTATCTGATTTTCCATATGGATAGGGTGGAATTGAGGACTCGTCCCCAGTTTCTCCCTAAGGTGGTATCAACTTTTCACTTGAACCAACCTATTGTGGTGCCTGCGGCTACTAGGGACTTGGAGGATTCCAAGTTACTGGACGTAGTCAGGGCCTTGAAAATGTATGTTTCCAGGACGGCTAGAGTCAGGAAAACTGACTCACTATTTATCCTGTATGCACCCAACAAACTGGGTGCTCCTGCTTCTAAGCAGACTATTGCTCGCTGGATTTGTAGCACAATTCAGCTGGCGCATTCTGCGGCTGGACTGCCGCATCCTAAATCAGTAAAAGCCCATTCCACAAGGAAGGTGGGCTCATCTTGGGCGGCTGCCTGAGGGGTCTCGGCTTTACAACTTTGCCGAGCTGCTACTTGGTCAGGGGAAAACACGTTTGCAAAATTCTACAAATTTGATACCCTGGCTGAGGAGGACCTTGAGTTCTCTCATTCGGTGCTGCAGAGTCATCCGCACTCTCCCGCCCGTTTGGGAGCTTTGGTATAATCCCCATGGTCCTTTCGGAGTTCCCAGCATCCACTAGGACGTCAGAGAAAATAAGATTTTACTCACCGGTAAATCTATTTCTCGTAGTCCGTAGTGGATGCTGGGCGCCCATCCCAAGTGCGGATTGTCTGCAATACTTGTACATAGTTATTGTTAACTAAAGGGTTATTGTTGAGCCATCTGTTGAGAGGCTCAGTTGTTTTCATACTGTTAAACTGGGTATAGTATCACGAGTTATACGGTGTGATTGGTGTGGCTGGTAAGAGTCTTACCCGGGATTCAAAATCCTTCCTTATTATGTCAGCTCGTCCGGGCACAGTGTCCTAACTGAGGCTTGGAGGAGGGTCATAGTGGGAGGAGCCAGTGCACACCAGGTGACCTAAAAGCTTTCTTTAGTTGTGCCCAGTCTCCTGCGGAGCCGCTATTCCCCCATGGTCCTTTCGGAGTTCCCAGCATCCACTACGGACTACGAGAAATAGATTTACCGGTGAGTAAAATCTTATTTTAAAATGTATAGTTAGTTATTTTCTGCTTCTTTTTCCCCCCAAAACCTGCTGGACATTTTAAATAGAGATGCACATAGGTGACCCCCTAGGGCAGTGTTTCCCAACCATGGTCCTCAAGGCACACTAACAGTCCTGGTTTTAGTGATAGCCAGGCTTGAACACAGGTGACTTAATTAGTACCTCCGTTATTTTGATTTAACCATCTGTGCTGAAGCCTGGATATCACTAAAACCTGCACTGTGGGTGTGCCTTGAGGACCGCGGTTGCAAATGCCTGCCCTAGGGTGCATTTCAAAGATGGTGCAGTAAACAAAAGTTTTGGACAATCAACATATAACCCCTGCTAGCCCGGACAACTTCCATCACTTCCTATGTGACAAAAGATTGCAACTGCTGCTAAAATGTAATACTGAATAAAATATACTGTTCACTTACAGTACATACTGTATAATATGATGGTTCATATGAAATGGCGCTGCAGCACATGGGATTAAACTCCGTTCCACAGCCACCATCTTGGCCACGAGGGCTGGTTCTCCGGCCACACCATATCTCGACTCAATTGAACATTTGTGGGATTTTTTGGTACAATGCATCTAATGATGATAACCAGATGTTAGCTGAATGACTATATGAAAGAATGAAGCTACACCACCTCCTGCGCAATTCCAGACAGTGGTAGACTCCGTTCTACGTCACATACAGGCTGTGTGTGGCTGCAATAGTACTCTATGAAGAGACTTCATACTCCTTATCTTTTGTTCAGTGCTATAACTACTTTGCAAGAAGCTGCCAGATTTCTCAGTGCTTTGCCTAAGGAAGACAATGACGCAAACTATGCAGCGAGTATTGCATTACAAGCTGTATCAGTCTGACTCATTCCATAGCCAAGTGTACAGATTACCAGACTACAGGACCTATGGGTATATGGGCAGTTGTTAATCACGAGACTTAGTAGGAATAATCAACAGCAATTGTTTCCATGCAATATTTAGTCACTCTGCAGTCTCACTAAGTTGTGTCATATGGAAATGTCATTGTACCTGGTAAAGAGCCATGCAATACTAAAAAAAAACCAACAAAACGCCATGTGCACCTAGTTTACGATAAGTCATCAACAGTGAGTGCTTTTTCAAAATACTCATATATACAGTAATTGTAATGTATAATAATAGGACTTTAATACCTACCGGTAAAGCCTTTTCTCTTAGTCCGTAGAGGATGCTGGGGATGCTTCAAGAACCATGGGGTATAGACAGGATCCGCAGGAGACATGGGCACTTTTTTAAGACTTTAAAAGGGGTGTGAACTGGCTCCTCCCTCTATGCCCCTCCTCCAGACTCCAGTTATAGGAACTGTGCCCAGGGAGACGGACATTTCGAGGAAATAATTTGTTAAACCACGGTGAGCATTTTACCAGCTCACACCTCCAGTATGCCGCAGAACGTGGCATTCAATAGAACACCAGCCGACGGCATGAAGAATATGCAGCAATACGCTGACATAAAACGTAACAACCTATGTGTGTAAACACAACCAGTAACAGCATAACGCATGCTATGGCCTGAATATCGTCAGCAACAGGCTGACTTAAACACAACACACCATGTGTGTAAACATACCCAATGACTGCAGATACAGTACGCACTGGGACGGGCGCCCAGCATCCTCTACGGACTAAGAGAAAAGGATTTACGGGTAGGTATTAAAATCCTATTTTCTCATACGTCCTCGAGGATGCTGGGGATGCTTCAAGAACCATGGGGTTTATACCAAAGCTCTAGAACGGGCGGGAGAGTGCGGATGACTCTGCAGCACCGATTGACCAAACAAGAGGTCCTCCTCAGTCAGGGTATCAAACTTGTAAACTTCGCAAAGATGTTTGATCCCGACCAAATAGTAGCTCGGCAAAGCTGTAATGCCGAGACCCCTCGGCAGCCGCCCAGGATGAGCCCACCTTTCTGGTAGAATGGGCCTTCACCGATTTCGGTAACTGCAATCCCGCCGTAGAATGAGCCTGCTGAATCGTATTACAGATCCAGCGTGCAATAGTCTGCTTGGAAGCAGGAGCCCCAATCTTGTTGAGAGCCCACAGGACAAACAGAGCCTCTGTTCTCCTAACCTGAGCCGTTCTGGCGACATAGATTTTCAAAGCTCTGACCACATCGAGAGACTTTGATTCCGCCAAGGCGTCAGCAGCCACTGACACCACAATAGGCTGGTTTACGTGAAACGATGAACCACTTTTGGCAGAAAATTGCTGACAAGTTCTCAACTCCGCTCTATCTGCATGGAAGATTAAATAGGGCTTTTGTGAGACAAAGCCGCCAATGTAGACACCCGCCTTGCAGATGCCAAGGTCTACAGCATGACCACTTTCCAAGTAAGGAATTTCAACTCAACCTTACGCAAAGGTTCAAACCAATGAGATTGCAGGAAATGCAACACCACTGTGCCACTGGGATCCCCTGGTGCAACTGGGAGCACAAAGGGAGGTTGGATGTGCAGCACGCCCTTCATGAAGGTCTGAACTTCTAGAAGGGAGGCCAATTCTTTCTGAAAGAAAATCGAGAAGGCCGAAATTTGTACATTAATGGAGCCTAACTTTAGGCCCGCATCCACACCTGCTTGCAAAAAATAAGATTTTAAACCTACCGGTAAATCTTTTTCTCCTAGTCCGTAGAGGATGCTGGGGACTCCGTAAGGACCATGGGGTATAGATGGGCTCCGCAGGAGACATGGGCACTATAAAGAACTTTAGAATGGGTGTGCACTGGCTCCTCCCTCTATGCCCCTCCTCCAGACCTCAGTTAGAGAAACTGTGCCCAGAGGAGATGGACAATACGAGGAAAGATTTTGTTAATCTAAGGGCAAGATTCATACCAGCCCACACCATCCACACCGTATAACATGGAATATACGCAACCAGTTAACAGTAGGAACAAAACAGTATCAGTCAAAGACTGATCTCAACTGTAACATAACCCTTATGTAAGCAACAACTATATACAAGCCTTGCAGATTTAGTCCGCACTGGGACGGGCGCCCAGCATCCTCTATGGACTAGGAGAAAAAGATTTACCGGTAGGTTTGAAATCTTATTTTCTCTTACGTCCTAGAGGATGCTGGGGACTCCGTAAGGACCATGGGGTTTATACCAAAGCTCCCAACCGGGCGGGAGAGTGCGGATGACTGCAGCACCGATTGAGCAAACGCGAGGTCCTCCTCAGCCAGGGTATCAAACTTATAGAACTTTGCAAAAGTGTTTGAACCCGACCAAGTAGCTGCTCGGCAAAGCTGTAAAGCCGAGACGCCTCGGGCAGCCGCCCAAGAAGAGCCCACCTTCCTAATGGAATGGGCCTTTACTGAATTTGGTAACTGCAATCCAGCCGTAGAATGAGCCTGCTGAATCGTGTTACAGATCCAGCGAGCAATAGTCTGCTTCGAAGCAGGAGCGCCAACTTTGTTGCCTGCATACAGGACAAACAGTGCTTCTGTTTTCCTAACCCGAGCCGTCCTGGCTACATAAATTTTTAAGGCCCTGACTACATCCAGAGACTTGGAGTCCTGCAAGTCACCCGTAGCCACAGGCACCACAATAGGTTGGTTCAAATGAAATGAAGAAACCACCTTAGGCAAAAATTGAGGACGAGTCCTCAACTCTGCCCTATCCACATGAAAAATCAAATAGGGGCTCTTGTGAGACAAGGCCGCCAATTCGGACACCCGCCTAGCAGATGCCAAGGCCAATAATATGACCACCTTCCAAGTAAGAAATTTTAATTCAACCGTTTGAAGAGGTTCAAACCAGTGAGATTTTAGGAACCGCAACACCACGTTAAGGTCCCATGGTGCCACTGGGGGCACAAAAGGAAGCTGGATGTGCAGCACTCCTTTTACAAAAGTCTGGGCTTCTGGGAGAGAAGCCAATTCCTTCTGAAAGAATATAGATAGGGCCGAAATCTGTACCTTAATGAAGCCTAACTTCAGGCTCATATCCACTCCTGTCTGTAGAAAGTGGAGAAAACGGCCCAGATGGAAATCTTCTGTAGGAGCATTCTTGGCTTCACACCAAGATACATTACTTCCTCCAGATACAGTGATAATGTTTCGCCGTCACCTCCTTTCTAGCCTTTATCAGAGTAGGGATGACTTCCTCCGGAATACCTTTCCCAGCTAGGATTCGGTGTTCAACCGCCATGCCGTCAAATGTAACCGCGGTAAGTCTTGGAACACGCAGGGCCCCTGCTGTAACAGATCCTCCCTGAGAGGAAGAGGCCACGGATCTTCTGTGAGCATTTCCTGAAGATCTGGATACCAGGCCCTTCGAGGCCAATCTGGAACAATGAGTATCGTCTGCACTCTTTTTCGTCTTATGATTCTCAATATTTTTGCGATGAGAGGAAGAGGAGGGAACACATAGACCGACTGAAACACCCATGGTGTCACCAGGGTGTCTACCACTACTGCCTGAGGGTCCCTCGACCTGGCACAATACCTCCGAAGCTTCTTGTTGAGGCGTGACACCATCATGTCTATTTGAGGACGTCCCCAATGACTTGTTATCTCTGCAAAAACTTCTTGATGAAGTCTCCACTCTCCTGGATGTAGATCGTGTCTGCTGAGGAAGTCTGCTTCCCAGTTGTCCACTCCCGGAATGAAGACTGCTGACGTGATTTTCCGCCCAGCGAAGAATCCTGGTGGCTTCCGCCATTGCCACTCTGCTCCTTGTCCCGCCTTGGCGGTTTACATGAGCCACGGCTGTGACGTTGTCTGATTGAATCAGAACCGGTAGGTCGCGAAGAAGAATCTCCGCTTGTCGTAGGCCGTTGTATATGGCCGACAATTCCAGTACGTTGATGTGTAGACAAGCCTCCTGGCTTGACCATAGCCCCTGAAAGTTTCTTCCTTGTGTGACTGCTCCCCATCCTCGGAGGCTCGCGTCCGTGGTCACCAGAACCCAGTCTTGAATGCCGAACCTGCGACCCTCTAGAAGTTGAGCACTTTGCAGCCACCACAGGAGAGATACCCTGGTCCTGGGAGACAGTGTGATCTTTTGATGCATTTGTAGATGGGGCCCGGACCACTTGTCCAGAAGATCCCACTGAAACGTCCTTGCATGAATCCTGCCGAAGGGGATGGCCTCGTAGGCTGCTACCATTTTCCCCAGAACTCGAGTGCATTGATGAACAGACACTCTTTTTGGTTTTAGCAGGTCTCTGACCATGTTCTGGAGGTCCTGGGCTTTTTCCATCGGGAGAAAAACCCTCTTCTGTTCCATCTCCAGAATCATGCCTAGGAATGATATACGAGTCGTTGGAATCAATTGTGACTTTGGCAGATTGAAAATCCAACCGTGCTGTTGTAGCACTCTCAGGGAGAGCGACATGCTCTTCAGTAATTGATCTCTCGATCTCGCTTTTATCAGGAGATGGTCCAAGTATGGGATAATTGTGACTCCCTGCCTGCGCAGGAGCACCATCATCTCCGCCATCACCTTGGTGAAAATCCTCGGGGCCGTGGAAAGCCTAAACGGCAACATCTGAAACTGGTAATGACAGTCCTGTACAGCCAAACTCAGGTACTCCTGATGAGGATATATGGGGATATGAAGGTATGCATCCTTTACATCCAGTGACACCATAAAATCCCCCCCTTCCAGACTGGATATCACAGCCCGGAGCGATTCCATCTTGAATTTGAACGTTTCAAGTACAGGTTTAGGGATTTTAGATTTAAAATGGGTCTGACCGAACCATCCGGCTTCGGGACCACGAACAGGGTCGAATAGTACCCTTTCCCCTGTTGGCCTAGGGGAACCTTGACACAGCTTTTGAATTGCAGCTAACACTACTTCCCTCTCTGGGGGAGAAGCTGGCAAGGCCGACTTGAAAAATCGGCGAGGGGGCACATCTTCGAATTCCAGCCTGTAGCCTTGGGATACAATATCCATCGCCCAAGGGTCCACGTCTGACAGAACCCAGACCTGGCTGAAGAGTCGAAGACGTGCCCCCACCGGTGCGGACTCCCTCAGTGGAGCCCCAGCGTCATGCGGTGGATTTTGTAGAAGCCGGGGAGGACTTCTGCTCCTGGGAACTAGCTGAAGCAGGTGTTCTCTTCCCTCTACCCTTACCTCTGGCGAGGAAGGATGAGCCCCGACCTCTTCTGGACTTATGCGACCGAAAGGACTGCATCTGATATTGTGGAGTTTTCTTTTGCTGTGGGGAAACAAAAGGCAAAAAAGTAGATTTACCCGCGGTAGCCGTGGAAACCAGGTTCGCGAGATCGTCCCCAAACAAAACTTCACCTTTTGTAAGGTAAAACCTCCATATGCTTCTTTGAGTCGGAATCACCCGTCCATGGGCGGGTCCACAGGGCTCGCCTCGCAGAAATCGCCATGGCGTTGGCTCTCGAAACTAGCAGCCCAACGTCTCTTTGAGCGTCTCTCATATATAAGACTGCGTCTTTAATGTGACCTAAGGTCAGCAAAATGGTATCCCTGGCTAGGGTATCGATGTCAGCTGACAAGGTATTTGTCCAAGCTGCCACTGCGCTACATACCCATGCCGATGCTATCGCCGGTCTGAGTAAAGCACCCGTATGCGTATAAATAGATTTTAAGGTAGTCTCCTGTCTGCGATCAGCAGGATCCTTGAGGGCTGCTGTGTCTGGAGACGGTAGCGCCACCTTCTTGGACAGACTCTTTAAAGCCTTGTCCACCCTGGGCGAGGATTCCCACCGTACCCTGTCCAGTGCAGGGAAAGGATACGCCATAAGAATCCTCTTGGAGATCTGCAGTTTTTTGTCTGGAGTCTCCCAAGCTTTTTCAAATAATTCGTTCAGCTCATGAGATGGGGGAAAGGTTACCTCAGGTTTCTTTTCCTTATACATGCGCACCCTCGTGTCAGGGACAGAGGGGTCAACTGTGATATGCGAAACATCTTTTATTGCAATAATCATATAATGAATACTTTTGGCCACCCTTGGGTGTAACCTCGCATCATCGTAGTCGACACTGGAGTCAGAATCCGACCCGGTATCAGTGTCTGTTATTTGGGATAGGGGACGTTTTTGAGACCCTGAAGGGCCCTGTGACACAGTCCAAGCCGTGGATTGACTCCCTGCTTTTTCCCTGGACTCTGCTTTGTCCATTCTCTTATGTAATAAGTTCACATTTGCATTTAAAACATTCCACATGTCCAACCAATCATGAGTCGGCGTTGCCGACAGAGACACCACAATCATCTGCTCCACCTCCTCCTTAGATGAGCCTTCCGCTTCAGACATGCCGACACACGCGTACCGACACCCCCACACACACACAGGGATATATCTATAAGGAGACAGTTCCCCAACAAGGCCCTTAGGAGAGACAGAGAGAGAGTATGCCAGCACACACCCAGCGCCACCTGACACTGGAAATAGAATTCCCAGATAATATAGCGCTTTTATATATAATAAACCGTGTAATACACTCACTGCGCTGTACAAGTGCCCCGCCCCCCCTCTTTTCAGCCGTGTCACCGTGTTCAGCAGGGGAGAGTCAGGGGAGCCAGCTTCTCTGCAGTGCTCTGTGGAGAAAATGGCGCTGGTTAGTGCTGAGGGACCAAGCTCCGCCCCCTCCAGCGGCGGGCTTCGGTACCGCTCAATTTTATAAAACTGGCGGGGGATTTATACACTTACTGCCTCCACAGTCTATATCCATATTGCCAGACTTAGAGGTTTATATTGCTGCCCAGGGCGCCCGCCCTGCACCCATCAGTGCCTGCTAGTGTGTGTAATGTGTGGGAGCAATGGCTTACCTCAGGGAAGATCTGAAGTCTTCTGCCGCCTTAGAAGTCTTCTTTTCTTCTTATACTCACACGGCTTCAATCTTCCGGCTCTGTGAGGAGGACGGCGGCGCGGCTCTGGGACGAACGGCGGGGGGAGACCTGCTTTCTGACTCCCTCTGGAGCTAATGGTGTCCAGTAGCCTAAGAAGCAGAGCCTATCACTTAAGTAGGCCTGCTTCTCTCTCTTCAGTCCCACGATGCAGGGAGCCTGTTGCCAGCAGTGCTCCCTGAAAATAAAAAACCTAACAAAATTATTTTTCAGAGAAACTCAGGAGAGCTCCCCTGTAGTGCACCCAATCTCCTCTGGGCACAGGATCTAACTGAGGTCTGGAGGAGGGCATAGAGGGAGGAGCCAGTGCACACCCATTCTAAAGTTCTTTATAGTGCCCATGTCTCCTGCGGAGCCCGTCTATACCCCATGGTCCTTATGGAGTCCCCAGCATCCTCTAGGACGTAAGAGAAAATAGAGCAAACGCCCCAGCTGAAATTTTTTCGTACGAGTCTTCTTGGATTCACACCAAGACACACATTTTCTCCAAATAGTAAAGCTTCGCCGTTACTTTTCTAGCCTGAAGCAGTGTGGGAATGACTTCACTGGGAATACCCTTTCTGGCTAGGATATGGCGTTCAACCGCCATGCCGTCAAACGCAGCCGCGGTAAGTCTTGATACACGCACGGTCCTTGCTGTAACAGGTCCACTCGTAAAGGAAGAGGCCAGGGATCTTCTATGAGTAATTCTTGAAGATCTGGATACCAAGCTCTCCTTGGCCCATCCGGAACAATGAGGATCGCCTGAACCTTTGTTCTTCTTTGATCTTTATCCCTTCGGAAAGAGTGGAAATGTAGGGAACACGTAGACCGACTGAAACACCCACGGTGTCACGAGGGCGTCCACCGCTATTGCTTGAGGTTCCCTCGACCTGGAACCATATCTCAGAAGTTTCTTGTTGAGGCGAGACGCCATCATGTCTATTTGAGGAATTTCCAAAGACTTGTCACTTTTGTGAAAACCTCTTGATGAAGACCCCACTCTCCTGGATGGAGATCGTGTCTGCTGAGGAAGTCTGTTTCCCAGTTGTCTACACCCGGAATGAAGACCGCTAATAGAGCGTTTACATTCCTTTCCGCCCAGCGGAAAACTCTTGTGGCTTCTGCCATTGCCGCTTTGCTCTTCGTTCCGCCATAGCGGTTTACTTACGCCACTGCTGTTAAGTTGTCCGACTGAATTAAGACGGGCAGATCGCGAAGCAGATGTTCCGCTTGCAGAAGGCCGTTGTAAAGAGCCCTTAATTCCAGAATGCTTATTGCAGATAAACTTCCCGGCTTGACCTTTTTCCCTGAAAATTCTTCCCCTTGAAAGACTGCTCCCCAGCCTTGGAGACTTGTATCCATGGATACCAGGATCATATCCTGGATCCCGAACTTCGTCCCTCTAGGAGGTGAGAACTGTGTAGATATTCTGGTCCTGGAAAATAGGATTATTTTCCGGTGCATGTGCAGGTGAGACCCGGACCACATGTCCAACTGGTCCTCTGGCATTTAACCTGCTCACCGAATGGCCACGTAGGCCGCAACCATCTTCTTCATCAACGGAACGTATGGATGGATTTACACTGTTGCAAATCTGATCTGACTCTGGATCCTCTGATCTCTTTCCACTGTAAAAAAAACAAACTCTCAACAGTTCTGTATCTAACCTTATTTCCAACTCCGACATCTGCGTCGTTGGGATCAACAGTGATTCTGGAAAGTTCAGGAGCCAACCACTGTGTTGAAGAACTGTCAGAGAGAAAACAACGATTTGCACCACTTGTTTCTTGACCTCGTCGCAGTCAGGAGAGCGTCCCAGTACAGAATAATAATGGCTTTTACTATTGAAGGAAAACCATCATACTGCCATCACTCCGGTGAATTGGCAATGACAATCCTTCATAGCAAACCCAGGTAAGCCTAATGCGGAAGAAACCGTACTTAGACCCTCTTTCTCCTTTTACAGATTGGAGATACCTGCCCTGAGAGATTCCATCTTGTAGTTTAACTTCTTAAGTAGAAATTTTTGGGATTGTTCTGACAGAGCCGTCCGGTCTCAGAAGCACGAAAAAGCTTGAATAACAGGTTTTTGGGTTTTTGTTGTTGTTTTTTTGTGTGACCGGGACAGCAGGACAATGTCCTGATCCTGACCCAACTCTTGTATGGTGTCACATACTACCTCCCCGTTCAGAGGAGAATCGGTAAGATCTATTTGAAAAATCAGTGAGGGGAATTGTCTGGAAACTCCAGTATGTCCCCCTTGGGACTCTATTCTTAACTCAATGGTCCATGTCCATGCCAGGACTGACTGAAGAGTATTAGACGTGGTCCCACCGGTGTGGGCTCCTGCAAGATAGACCCAGCGACATGCGGTGGATGTGGTAGAAACAGAGGATGATTTCAGCTTCTGCAAACTTGAAAAGGCTGCTGACCTCTTACCTTTTTTACCTTCCTCTACCTGCAAAGAAGGGGAAAAAAACGTATCCATCTGGTCGAAATGACTGCATCCTGCAAAAATGTGTCACCAACCGTTGTGAGGGAACATAGCTGAAGAAGGTAGACTTACCAGTGGTATCTGCCGAGATCAACTTAACAAAGCCATCCCCAAACCAGGTTTTACCTTCATAGGGAAGATATTCTAGTACTTCTCAGAGTCCGCCTCAGCATTCCATTGGTGAATCCACAACGTCTTCCTAGTCGAGACCGCCATGGAAGTTCCCGCGAACCCATGAGTCGTACATCCCTTGTAGTCGCACGGCAGTATGCTGCAATGATATAGACATGACTCAACTTCAGGAGTACAACTACTCCTTCATGTGCTAGCATAATCAACGTACATGCAGACACATAATGAGAAGGAATAACTTTACCTCAGCATTCATTATAAATATATATATATATATATATATATATAATCCCAAAAGCAGAGATGGCACTCAGAGGCTTGAATGTATAAATGCAGAAAGCTGTATTGAGTTCAACGTTTCGGGGTGCAACCCCCTTTCTCAAGAATACATGTGCTGTATGTATTCTTGAGAAAGGGGGTTGCACCCCGAAACGTTGAACTCAATACAGCTTTCTGCATTTATACATTCAAGCCTCTGAGTGCCATCTCTGCTTTTGGGATTCTGTATTACTGAATTTGATGGAGCACCTGAGCCTGGTGTTATTGAGTACCTGAGTGCCGGCTGGTTGTGGAGTGTGTGTGTGTGTGTGTATGTATATATATATATATATATATATATATATATATATATATATATATATATATATATATATATATATATATACACACATACACACACACACACACACACACACATACATAAATATACCTTAAAATGCACCTATACACACCTATATCGCTATGTATGTGTATATATGTGTATATATATATATATATATATATATATATATATATATATGCTATTGTCAGGAACAGCAGGGTCCCTAGTGACGTTAATACTTTCCAATGTGTATGAACAGGTACTGAATGCCGATTTTGTGGATCTGATCAGGAAACATTATGGTCGACATAAGAAACAATATTCAAGTCGATCTCAGGGAGTAGTAACTGGGCAAAATAACATTTTTGCGATCCCGAGGGGTCTGAGAGAAATCAATTCTATGAACATGACTCCCTCCATAAATATTATCATTTCTGTGATCGTGCCACAGACCAATGTAACCTTACTATACATACATATCCATATAGGTATAGCACTTTTTGATATCACATTATCATGTCAATATCCACCCAGTCAGATTGTTGGTGCCAACAGGGTCACCCCCCACGTCTGTGTCTCCCGTATAGTTTTCTCTCGGGAAAAATATATCTCTACTGACATGTTGACATTGATTTACATGTACCAAGTACTATTAGTAGTCGACAGCGCCGACATAGTCATTCCCTTTGTGGCAGAGCACTCAGCCTCAGATATGCTGACACCCGTGTACCAAACACCCACCGACATTACACTGGCTATAAGGGATAGACTCCAGTACATTCTGTCATGGAAACACAGAAGGAGTTTACCAGCTCATTTACACCGCGCTCATGATATAGTGTGCTTTGATTTTTAACTTATATTGCACCAAACAACTGTGCACCCCCTCGTTTTTCACTCTGATCTATACAGCAGTGTTTTGGAAGGACCAGCGTCTCTGTGAGGAGAAAATGGCGCCGGTTAGAGCTGTGAGGGGTAAGCCATGCCCCCTTAATGGCGCGCTTCAGTCCCGCTAATATTTTTATACTGGCGGGGGTCTGTATTTAGTGCCCAGGCACTGTATACTCTGATGCCAGTTGTCATTGAGGTATTTATGCTGCCCAGGATGCACCCCCTGCACCCTACACCCTCAGTGCTGTTTTGTATGTGGGAGCATGGCGAGCAGCGCGGCCGCTGCACGGTACCTCAAAAGCTGTCACTGAAATCTTCTGATCTTCTTCTACTCACCCGGCTTCTGACTTCTGGCTCTGCAAGGGGGGTGACGGCACGGCTCCGGGAACGAGCATCTAGGCGTACCTAGTGATCAGACCCTCTGGAGCTAATGGTGTCCAGTAGCCTAAGAAGCAGAGCCCTGAAACTCACAGAAGTAGGTCTGCTTCTCTCCCCTCAGTCCCACGATGCAGGGAGCCTGTTGCCAGTAGGTCTCCCTGAAAATATTAAACCGAACAAAAAATATTTTTTCTGAGAAATTCAGGAGAGCTCCTCAGTGTGCATCCAATCTCGCTGGGCACAGAATCTAACTGGAGTCTGGAGGAGGGGCATAGAGGGAGGAGCCAGTTCACACCCCTTTTAAAGTCTTAAAGTGCCCATGTCTCCTGCGGATCCCGTCTATACCCCATGGTTCTTGAAGCATCCCCAGCATCCTCTAGGACGTATGAGAAATGTGTTTTACCATGTTAGATTAAATACACTGTGTGCAGTTGTAGCTTGTCTTTAACATTTACCCCCCTATATTAAATAAAAGCAATTTCTTATAAATGCACACTATGGGGGTCTTCTGTGTATGTCTGTTTAACCTTTTACAGCAGGTATATTTGAGGAAGTCCTATGCTAATCCTATCGCTGTGTATACCACATAAATAAATTGGTTGTGTGTGATAGATACTGTATATTAAAGGAGAGATGCGGTTGGCAAGCTCCTCAAGTGTTAGTTGTTAATATTATAATAGACTGTTGTCTAATTTGTGTACTAGTCTTGGATGTCAGGGCGGGCTTACTCCCTGTGGTATTGTAGGTTAGAACTGGATAAAAAGATGGCCTGCAAGCTCTGAATGTGTGTATATTCTCTATCAGAGAAGAGTGGGTAGATGTATTAACCTGGAGAAGGCATAAGGAAGTGATAAACCAGTGATAAAGCAGTGATAAGTGCAAGGTGATAATGCACCACACAATCAGCTCCTAACTGTTAATTTACATATGGGAGCTGATTGGCTGGTGTGTTTATAACCTTGCATTTATCACTGGTTTATCACTTCCTTATGCCTTCTCCAGGTTAATACATCTGCCCCATTGTACTTCTGAAGAATATCTGTATGCTGTGATTGCCCCAAGCACCTTCAGCAAGGGGACTTGTCTTTCTAAAGACAATGGGCCTGATTCAGACTTGTACACTAATCTGATGGTGGGGACACTGCGCAGGACCTGTTCTGTGTCCTCGTACGCAGTTCCACCCTAAACTCCAGCCTGATTGACAGGCTGAGGGCATTTGGGGGTGAGGAAGGGGTGGCGACTGGCTCCGTTCCACATGTGGGATTGCCAATGTCAGTGTCTGCATCTGGTGATGCAGATTTGCTGACCTTGGCTGCGGGTCAGAGACGCCCATCCTGAGTAACCTGAAGGTTACTCAGATGACCAATGGCCACGAAGAGTAATCCAGTGTTGCGTCTTGAGATGCATCAGCGGATTACGGAAGCAGTCAGATGCGTCCTACTGCATTTTGTATATTAGCTGTACGGTATTGCACAGCCACTTTCTTGCAGCTGTGCAATATCATACAACTGCATCAGTCCCTATGAGCAATAAACATTTTGCCTTAAGACGCCTGCAATAGCTTGCATCCCCTTTGCTAAAATGACCTTTCCCATCAGGCACTATTGGGAATAGTAACCACACCAAATAACAGGGAAGAAACTAGATTAGTGGACAAAATAAAATCGATTTAAGGGCATAACAGCATTTACGGCCTCACTTGACGAAGAGGATCTAAACTCAACCGTTATTTAATATGTACCAAGATTACAGAACTGGTGGGATTTACTAATAATTAGTGATGTGCACCGGACATTTTTCGGGTTTTGTGTTTTGGTTTTGGATTCGGTTCCACGGCCGTGTTTTGGATTTGGACGTGTTTTGGCAAAACCTCCCTGAAAATTTTTTGTCTGATTCGGGTGTGTTTTGGATTCGTTTTTTTTTTAAACAAAAAACCCTCAAAAACTGCTTAAATCATAGAATTTGGGGATCATTTTGATCCCATAGTATTATTAACCTCAATAACCATAATTTCTCTGACGTCCTAGTGGATGCTGGGAACTCCGTAAGGACCGTGGGGAATAGACGCGCTCCACAGGAGACTGGGCACTCTAAAAGAAAGATTAGGTACTATCTGGTGTGCACTGGCTCCTCCCTCTATGCCCCTCCTCCAGACCTCAGTTAGAATCTGTGCCCGGCCAGAGCTGGATGCACCTAGTGGGCTCTCCTGAGCTTGCTAGAAAAGAAAGTATTTGTTAGGTTTTTTATTTTCAGTGAGATCTGCTGGCAACAGACTCACTGCTACGTGGGACTGAGGGGAGAGAAGCAAACCTACCTGCGTGCAGCTAGCTTGTGCTTCTTAGGCTACTGGACACCATTAGCTCCAGAGGGTTCGAACACAGGGCCTGACCTCGATCGTCCGTTCCCGGAGCCGCGCCGCCGTCCCCCTTGCAGAGCCAGAAGACAGAAGAGAAGGAGATGAAATCGGCGGCAGAAGACTCCGGTCTTCATTAAGGTAGCGCACAGCACTGCAGCTGTGCGCCATTGCTCCCACTGCACACCACACACTCCGGTCACTGTAGGGTGCAGGGCGCTGGGGGGGGGAGGCGCCCTGGGCAGCAATAAAATACCTTTTGGCATAAAAATACACATAATACAGTCTGTGACTGTATATGTGTAAAACCCCCGCCATTTTTCAGTCAGAAACTACAGGGAGAAGCCCGCCGCTGAGGGGGCGGGGCCTTCTTCCTCAGCACACCAGCGCCATTTTTCCTTCACAGTTCCGCTGGAAGCAGCTTCCCAGGCTCTCCCCTGCAGTATTCCTGATACAAGAAGGGTAAAAAAGAGAGGGGGGGCACATAAATTTAGGCGCAAATAATATATATTAAGCAGCTATTGGGAAAAATCACACATTATAGTGAAAATCCCTGTGTTACATAGCGCTGTGGTGTGTGCTGGCATACTCTCTCTCTATCTCCCCAAAGGACTTTGTGGGGTCCTGTCCTCAGTCAGAGCATTCCCTGTGTGTGTGCGGTGTGTCGGTACGGCTGTGTCGACATGTTTGATGAGGGTTACGTGGAGGCGGAGCAAGGGCAGATAAGTGTGGTGTCGCCCCGGACGGGGCCGACACCGGATTGGATGGATATGTGGAAGGTCTTAACAGACAGTGCCAACTCCTTACATAAAAGGTTCGATGACGCAGCAGCCTTGGGACAGCCGGGATCTCAACCCGCGCCTGCCCAGGCGTCTCAGAGGCCATCAGGGGCTCATAAACGCCCGCTAGCTCAGATGGTAGACACAGATGTCGACACGGAGTCTGACTCCAGTGTAGATGAGGATGAGACAAATGCACAGTCTACTAAAGCCATCCGATGCCTGATTACTGCAATGAAAAATGTATTGCACATTTCTGATATTAACCCGGTTACTACCAAGAAGGGTATTATGTTTGGGGAGAAAAAGCAGCCAGTGACTTTTCCCCCATCCGATGAATTAAATGAATTGTGTGAGGAAGCGTGGAGTTCCCCCGATAAGAAACTAGTGATTTCTAAGAGGTTACTGATGGCGTACCCTTTCCCGCCAACGGATAGGTTACGTTGGGAAACATCCCCTAGGGTAGACAAAGCGCTCACACGCTTATCAAAAAAGGTGGCACTGCCGTCTCAGGATACGGCCGCCTTAAAGGAGCCTGCGGATAGAAAGCAGGAAGCTATCCTGAAGTCTGTGTATACACACTCAGGTACTATACTGAGACCTGCTATTGCTTCAGCATGGATGTGTAGTGCTGCAGCCGCATGGTCTGATACCCTGTCAGACAACATTGATTCCCTCGACAGGGATACTATTTTGCTAACCATAGAACATATAAAAGACGTCGTCTTATATATGCGGGATGCACAGAGGGACATTTGCCTGCTGGCATCTAGAATTAATGCAATGTCCATTTCTGCCAGGAGAGTATTATGGACTCGGCAGTGGACAGGTGATGCTGATTCTAAAAGACACATGGAGGTTTTGCCTTATAAGGGTGAGGAATTGTTTGGGGACGGTCTCTCGGACCTCGTATCCACGGCAACAGCCGGGAAGTCCACTTTTTTTACCTCAGGTTCCCTCACAGCCTAAGAAAGCACCGTATTATCATGTACAGTCCTTTCGGCCTCAGAAAGGCAAGCGGATCAGAGGCGCATCCTTTCTGCCCAGAGGCAGGGGTAGAGGAAAGAAGCTGCACCAGGCAGCCAGTTCCCAGGAACAAAAATCCTCCCCCGCTTCCTCTAAGTCCACCGCATGACGCTGGGGCTCCACAGGCGGAGCCGGGTGCGGTGGGGGCGCGTCTCCGAAACTTCAGCAACCAGTTGGTTCGCTCACAAGTGGATCTCTGGGCTGTTCAAATTGTATCTCAGGGATACAAGCTGGAGTTCGAGGCGACTTCCCCTCGCCGTTACCTCAAATCAGCCTTGCCAGCTGCTCCCAGGGAAAGGGAGGTAGTACTGGCGGCAATTCACAATCTGTACCTCCAGCAGGTGATAATCAAGGTTCCCCTCCTTCAACAGGGACGGGGTTACTATTCCACAATGTTTGTGGTACCGAAACCAGACGGTTCGGTGAGACCCATTCTAAATTTAAAATCCTTGAACACTTATATAAGGAAGTTCAAGTTCAAAATGGAATCGCTCAGGGCGGTTATTGCAAGCCTGGAAGAGGGGGATTTTATGGTGTCACTGGACATCAAGGATGCTTACCTGCATGTCCCCATTTACCCACCTCACCAGGAGTACCTCAGGTTTGTGTTACAGGATTGTCATTACCAATTCCAGACGTTGCCGTTTGGTCTGTCCACGGCACCGAGGGTATTTACCAAGGTAATGGCCGAAATGATGATACTCCTTCGGAAGAAGGGAGTTATAATTATCCCGTACTTGGACGATCTCCTTATAAAGGCGAGGTCCAGAGAGCAGTTGTTAGTCAGCGTAGCACTTTCTCGGGAAGTGTTGCTACAGCACGGCTGGATTCTGAATATCCCAAAGTCGCAGCTGATTCCTGCGACGCGTCTGCTCTTCCTGGGCATGATTCTGGACACAGAACAGAAGAAGGTGTTTCTCCCGGTGGAGAAGGCCCAGGAATTGTCATCTCTGGTCAGGGACCTCCTGAAACCAAAACAGGTGTCGGTGCATCACTGCACGCGAGTCCTGGGAAAGATGGTGGCTTCTTACAAAGCAATTCCCTTCGGCAGGTTCCATGCAAGGATCTTTCAGTGGGATCTGTTAGACAAGTGGACCGGATCGCATCTTCAGATGCATCGGTTGATCACCCTGTCCCCAAGGGCCAGGGTGTCTCTGCTGTGGTGGCTGCAGAGTGCTCATCTTCTCGAGGGCCGCAGATTCGGCATACAGGACTGGGTCCTGGTGACCACGGACGCAAGCCTCCGAGGATGGGGGGGCAGTCACTCAGGGAAGGAACTTCCAAGGACTGTGGTCAAGTCAGGAGACTTCACTACACATAAATATACTGGAACTAAGGGCCATTTACAACGCCCTGAGTCAAGCAGAGCCCCTGCTTCAGAACCAACCAGTGCTGATTCAATCAGACAACATCACGGCGGTCGCCCATGTAAACCAACAGGGCGGCACAAGAAGCAGGATGGCGATGGCAGAAGCCACAAGGATTCTCCGATGGGCGGAAAATCACGTGCTAGCACTGTCAGCAGTGTTCATTCCGGGAGTGGACAACTGGGAAGCAGACTTCCTCAGCAGGCACGACCTACACCTGGGAGAGTGGGGACTTCATCCAGAAGTCTTCACGCAGATTGTAAACCGTTGGGAACGGCCACAGGTGGACATGATGGCGTCCCGCCTCAACAAAAAGCTAAAAAAATATTGTGCCAGGTCAAGGGACCCTCAGGTGATAGCTGTGGACGCACTAGTGACACAGTGGGTGTACCAGTCGGTTTATGTGTTCCCTCCTCTTCCTCTCATACCCAAGGTACTGAGGATAGTAAGAAAGAGAGGAGTAAGAACTATACTCCTCGTTCCGGATTGGCCAAGAAGAACTTGGTACCCAGAACTACAAGAAATGATCTCAGAGGAACCATGGCCTCTGCCTCTCAGACAGGACCTGTTACAACAGGGGCCCTGTCTGTTCCAAGACTTACCGCGGCTGCGTTTGACGGCATGGCGGTTGAACGCCGGATCCTAACGGAAAAGGGCATTCCAGATGAAGTGATTCCTACGCTGATAAAGGCTAGGAAAGACGTGACAGCACAACATTATCACCGTATATGGCGAAAATATGTTGCTTGGTGTGAGGCCAGGAAGGCCCCTACAGAGGAATTCCAGCTGGGTCGATTCCTGCACTTCCTACAGTCAGGAGTGACTATGGGCCTAAAATTAGGATCCATAAAGGTCCAGATTTCGGCCCTATCTATTTTCTTTCAAAAATAACTGGCTTCACTGCCTGAAGTTCAGACGTTTGTTAAGGGAGTGCTGCATATTCAGCCCCCTTTTGTGCCTCCAGTGGCACCTTGGGATCTTAACGTTGTGTTGGGTTTCCTGAAATCCCACTGGTTTGAGCCACTTAAGACCGTGGAGCTAAAATATCTCACGTGGAAAGTGGTCATGCTATTGGCCTTAGCTTCGGCTAGGCGTGTGTCAGAATTGGCGGCTTTGTCTTGTAAAAGCCCTTATCTGATCTTCCATATGGACAGGGCAGAATTGAGAACCCGTCCCCAATTTCTCCCTATGGTGGTATCAGCGTTTCATTTGAACCAACCTATTGTGGTGCCTGCGGCTACTCGGGACTTGGAGGACTCCAAGTTACTAGATGTAGTCAGGGCTTTGAAAATCTATGTAGCCAGGACGGCTGGAGTCAGGAAAACTGACTCGCTGTTTATCCTGCATGCACCCAACAAGCTGGGTGCTCCTGCTTCAAAGCAAACTATTGCGCGCTGGATCTGTAACACGATTCAGCAAGCTCATTCTGCGGCAGGATTGCCGCATCCTAAATCAGTGAAAGCCCATTCCACAAGGAAGGTGGGCTCTTCTTGGGCGGCTGCCCGAGGGGTCTCGGCTTTACAGCTTTGCCGAGCTGCTACTTGGTCGGGTTCAAACACATTTGCTAAGTTCTACAAGTTTGATACCCTGGCTGAGGAGGACCTTGCCTTTGCTCATTCGGTGCTGCAGAGTCATCCGCACTCTCCCGCCCGTTTGGAAGCTTTGGTATAATCCCCATGGTCCTTACGGAGTTCCCAGCATCCACTAGGACGTCAGAGAAAATAAGAATTTACTCACCGGTAATTCTATTTCTCGTAGTCCGTAGTGGATGCTGGGCGCCCGTCCCAAGTGCGGACTCTCTGCAATACATGTATATAGTTATTGCTTAACTAAAGGGTTATTGTTATGAGCCATCTGTTACTGAGGCTCAGTTGTTGTTCATACTGTTAACTGGGTATGGTTATCACGAGTTGTACGGTGTGATTGGTGTGGCTGGTATGAGTCTTACCCTGGATTCCAAATCCTTTCCTTGTTGTGTCAGCTCTTCCGGGCACAGTTTCCTTAACTGAGGTCTGGAGGAGGGGCATAGAGGGAGGAGCCAGTGCACACCAGATAGTACCTAATCTTTCTTTTAGAGTGCCCAGTCTCCTGTGGAGCCCGTCTATTCCCCATGGTCCTTACGGAGTTCCCAGCATCCACTACGGACTACGAGAAATAGAATTACCGGTGAGTAAATTCTTATTTTCCACTCATTTTCAGTCTATTCTGAACACCTCACACCTCACAATATTATTTTTAGTCCTAAAATTTGCACCGAGGTCGCTGGATGGCTTTGCTAAGCGACCCAAGTGGCCGACACAAACACCTGGCCCATCTTGGAGTGGCACTGCAGTGTCGGGCAGGATGGCACTTCAAAAAAATTGTCCCCAAACAGCACATGATGCAAAGAAAAATGAAAGAAAAAAGAGGTGCAAGATGGAATTGTCCTTGGTTGTATAAACACCCTTAGTTGTATAAACAGGACATGCACACTTTAACGAACCCATCATTTCAGCGACAGGGTCTGCCACACGACTGTGACTGAAATGACTGGTTGGTTTGGGCCCCCACCAAAAAAAGAAGCAATCAATCTCTCCTTGCACAAACTGGCTCTACAGAGGCAAGATGTCCACCTCATCATCATCCTCCAATTCCTCACCCCTTTCACTGTGTACATCCCCCTCCTCACAGATTATTAATTCGTCCCCACTGGAATCCACCATCTCAGGCCCTGTGTACTTTCTGGAGGCAATTGCTGCTGGTGAATGTCTCCACAGATGAATTGATTATAATTCATTTTGATGAACATCATCTTCTCCACATTTTCTGGAAGTAACCTCGTACGCCGATTGCTGACAAGGTGAGCGGCTGCACTAAACACTCTTTCGGAGTACACACTGGAGGGAGGGCAACTTAGGTAGAATAAAGCCAGTTTGTGCAAGGGCCTCCAAATTGCCTCTTTTTCCTGCCAGTATACGTACGGACTGTCTGACGTGCCTACTTGGATGCGGTCACTCATATAATCCTCCACCATTCTTTCAATGGTGAGAGAATCATATGCAGTGACAGAAGACGACATGTCAGTAATCGCTGGCAGGTCCTTCAGTCCGGACCAGATGTCAGCACTCGCTCCAGACTGCCCTGCATCACCGCCAGCGGGTGAGCTCGGAATTCTTAGCCGTTTCCTTGCACCCCCAGTTGCGGGAGAATGTGAAGGAGGAGATGTTGACGGGTCACGTTCCACTTGACTTGACAATTTTCTCACCAGCAGGTATTTGAACCTCTGCAGACTTGTGTCTGCCGGAAAGAGAGATACAACGTAGGTTTTAAATCTAGGATCGAGCACGGTGGCCAAAATGTAGTGCTCTGATTTCAACAGATTGACCACCCGTGAATCCTGGTTAAGCGAATTAAGGGCTCCATCCACAAGTCCCACATGCCTAGCGGAATCGCTCTGTTTTAGCTCCTCCTTCAATGTCTCCAGCTTCTTCTGCAAAAGCCTGATGAGGGGAATGACCTGACTCAGGCTGGCAGTGTCTGAACTGACTTCACGTGTGGCAAGTTCAAAGGGTTGCAGAACCTTGCACAACGTTGAAATCATTCTCCACTGCGCTTGAGTCAGGTGCATTCCCCCTCCTTTGCCTATATTGTGGGCAGATGTATAGGCTTGAATGGCCTTTTGCTGCTCCACCATCCTCTGAAGCATATAGAGGGTTGAATTCCACCTCGTTACCACCTCTTGCTTCAGATGATGGCAGGGCAGGTTCAGGAATGTTTGGTGGTGCTCCAGTCTTCGGTACGCGGTGGCTGAATGCCGAAAGTGGCCTGCAATTCTTCGGGCCACCGATAGCATCTCTTGCACGCCCCTGTCGTTTTTTAAATAATTCTGCACCACCAAATTCAATGTATGTGCAAAACATGGGACGTGCTGGAATTTGCCCAGATGTAATGCACGCACAATATTGCTGGCGTTGTCCGATGTCACAAATCCCCAGGAGAGTCCAATTGGGGTAAGCCATTCTGCGATGATGTTCCTCAGTTTCCGTAAGAGGTTGTCAGCTGTGTGCCTCTTCTGGAAAGCGGTGATACAAAGCGTAGCCTGCCTAGGAACGAGTTGGCGTTTGCGAGATGCTGCTACTGGTGCCGCCGCTGCTGTTCTTGCTGCGGGAGGCAATACATCTACCCAGTGGGCTGTCACAGTCATATAGTCCTGAGTCTGCCCTGCTCCACTTGTCCACATGTCCGTGGTTAAGTGGACATTGGGTACAACTGCATTTTTTAGGACACTGGTGACTCTTTTTCTGAGGTCTGTGTACATTTTCGGTATCGCCTGCCTAGAGAAATGGAACCTAGATGGTATTTGGTACCGGGGACACAGTACCTCAATCAAGTCTCTAGTTGCCTCTGAATTAACGGTGGGTACCAGAACCACATTTCTCACTGCCCAGACTGCCAAGGCCTGAGTTATCCGCTTTGCAGCAGGATGACTGCTGTCATATTTCATCTTCCTCGCAAAGGACTGTTGGACAGTCAATTGCTTACTGGAAGTAGTACAAGTGGTCTTCCGACTTCCCCTCTGGGATGACGATCGACTCCCAGCAGCAACAACAGCAGCAGTAGGCGTTACACTCAAGGATGCATTGGAGGAATCCCAGGCAGGAGAGGACTCGTCAGACTTGCCAGTGACATGGCCTGCAGGACTATTGGCTTTCCTGTGTAAGGTGGAAATTGACACTGAGGGAGTTGGTGGTGTGGTTTGCAGGAGCTTGGTTACAAGAGGAAGGGATTTAGTGGTCAGTGGACTGCTTCCGCTGTCATCCAAAGTTTTTGAACTTGTCACTGACTTCTGATGAATGCGGTCCAGGTGACGTATAAGGGAGGATGTTCCTAGGTGGTTAACGTCCTTACCCCTACTTATTACAGCTTGACAAAGGCAACACACGGCTTGACACCTGTTGTCCGCATTTGTGTTGAAATAATTCCACACCGAAGAGCTGATTTTTTTTTTGTATTTTGACCAGGCATGTCAATGGCCATATTCGTCCCACGGACAACAGGTGTCTCCCCGGGTGCCTGACTTAAACAAACACCTCACCATCAGAATCCTCCTTGTCAATTTCCTCCCCAGCGCCAGCAACACCCATATCCTCATCCTGGTGTACTTCAACAGTGACATCTTCAATTTGACTATCAGGAACTGGACTGCGGGTGCTCCTTCCAGCACTTGCAGGGGGCGTGCAAATGGTGGAAGGCGCAAGCTCTTCCCGTCCAGTGTTGGGAAGGTCAGACATCGCAACCGACACAATTGGACTCTCCTTGGGGATTTGTGATTTAGAAGAACGCAGAGTTCTTTGCTGTGCTTTTGCCATCTTAAGTCTTTTCATTTTTCTAGCAAGAGGATGATTGCTTCCATCCTCATGTGAATCTGAACCACTAGCCATGAACATAGGCCAGGGCCTCAGCCGTTCCTTGCCACTCCGTGTCGTAAATGGCATATTGGCAAGTTTACGCTTCTCATCAGACGCTTTCAATTTTGATTTTTGGGTCATTTTACTGAACTTTAGTTTTTTGGATTTTACATGCTCTCTACTATAACATTGGGCATCGGCCTTGGCAGACGACGTTGATGGCATTTCATCGTCTCGGCCATGACTAGTGGCAGCAGCTTCAGCACGAGGTGGAAGTGGATCTTGATCTTTCCCTATTTTAACCTCCACATTTTTGTTCTCCATTTTTTAATGTGTGGAATTATATGCCAGTATCAATAGCAATGGCCTACTACTATATATACTGCGCACAACTGAAATGCACCACAGGTATGGATGGATAGTATACTTGACGACAGAGGTAGGTAGAGCAGTGTCCTACTGTACTGTAATGCTATATATTATATACTGGTGGTCAGCAAACTGTGCAAAACTGAAATGCACCACAGGTATGGATGGATAGTATACTTGACGACACAGAGGTAGGTACAGCAGTGGCCTACTGTACCGTACTGCTATATATATTTCTCTATCGTCCTAGTGGATGCTGGGGTTCCTGAAAGGACCATGGGGAATAGCGGCTCCGCAGGAGACAGGGCACAAAAAAGTAAAGCTTTACGATCAGGTGGTGTGTACTGGCTCCTCCCCCTATGACCCTCCTCCAAGCCTCAGTTAGATTTTTGTGCCCGGCCGAGAAGGGTGCAATCTAGGTGGCTCTCCTAAAGAGCTGCTTAGAAAAGTTTAGCTTAGGTTTTTTATTTTACAGTGAGTCCTGCTGGCAACAGGATCACTGCAACGAGGGACTTAGGGGAGAAGAAGTGAACTCACCTGCGTGCAGGATGGATTGGCTTCTTGGCTACTGGACATTAGCTCCAGAGGGACGATCACAGGTACAGCCTGGATGGTCACCGGAGCCTCGCCGCCGGCCCCCTTGCAGATGCTGAAACGAGAAGAGGTCCAGAATCGGCGGCAGAAGACTCCTCAGTCTTCTTAAGGTAGCGCACAGCACTGCAGCTGTGCGCCATTTTCCTCTCAGCACACTTCACACGGCAGTCACTGAGGGTGCAGGGCGCTGGGAGGGGGGCGCCCTGGGAGGCAAATGAAAACCTTTTTTGGCTAAAAATACCTCACATATAGCCTCCGGGGGCTATATGGAGATATTTAACCCCTGCCAGAATCCACTAAAGAGCGGGAGACGAGCCCGCCGAAAAAGGGGCGGGGCCTATCTCCTCAGCACACAGCGCCATTTTCCTCACACAGCTCCGCTGGTCAGGAAGGCTCCCAGGCTCTCCCCTGCACTGCACTACAGAAACAGGGTAAAACAAGAGAGGGGGGGCAAAATTGTGGCAAAACTATATTATTAAAGCAGCTATACAGGGAGCACTTATTATAAGGCTATCCCTGTCATATATAGCGCTTTTGGTGTGTGCTGGCAAACTCTCCCTCTGTCTCCCCAAAGGGCTAGTGGGGTCCTGTCTTCGTTAAGAGCATTCCCTGTGTGTCTGCTGTGTCGGTACGTGTGTGTCGACATGTATGAGGACGATATTGGTGTGGAGGCGGAGCAATTGCCAAATATGGGGATGTCACCTCCTAGGGGGTCGACACCAGAATGGATGCCTTTATTTATGGAATTACGGGATAGTGTCAACACGCTAAAGCAGTCGTTTGACGACATGAGACGGCCGGACAATCAATTAGTGCCTGTCCAGGCGCCTCAAACACCGTCAGGGGCTGTAAAACGCCCTTTGCCTCAGTCGGTCGACACAGACCCAGACACAGGCACTGATTCCAGTGGCGACGGTGACGAATCAACCGTATTTTCTAGTAGGGCCACACGTTATATGATTTTGGCAATGAAGGAGGCGTTACATATTGCTGATACTACAGGTACCACAAAACAGGGTATCATGTGGGGTGTGAAAAAACTACCTATAGTTTTTCCTGAATCAGATGAATTAAATGAGGTGTGTGATGAAGCGTGGGTTGCCCCCGATAAAAAAATGCTAATTTCAAAGAAGTTATTGGCTTTATACCCTTTCCCGCCAGAGGTTAGGGCGCGCTGGAAAACACCTCCTAGGGTGGACAAGGCGCTCACACGCTTATCAAAACAAGTGGCGTTACCCTCTCCTGAGACGGCCGCACTTAAAGATCCAACAGATAGGAGGATGGAAAATATCCAAAAAAGTATATACACACATACAGGTGTTATACTACGACCAGCTATAGCGACAGCCTGGATGTGCAGTGCTGGGGTAGCTTGGTCAGAGTCCCTGATTGAAAATATTGATACCCTGGATAGGGACAATGTTTTACTGTCTTTAGAGCAAATAAAGGATGCATTTCTTTATATGCGTGATGCACAGAGGGATATCTGCACACTGGCATCACGGGTAAGTGCTATGTCCATTTCGGCCAGAAGAAGTTTATGGACGCGACAGTGGTCAGGCGATGCGGACTCAAAACGGCATATGGAAGTTTTGCCGTATAAAGGGGAGGAGTTATTTGGTGTCGGTCTATCGGATTTGGTGGCCACGGCTACAGCCGGGAAATCCACCTTTTTACCTCAAGTCACTCCCCAACAGAAAAAGACACAGACTTTTCAACCGCAGCCCTTTCGTTCCTTTAAAAACAAGAGAGCAAAGGGATATTCATATCTGCCACGAGGCAGAGGAAGGGGGAAGAGACAGCAACAGGCAGCTCCTTCCCAGGAACAGAAGCCCTCCCCCGCTTCTACAAAAGCCTCAGCATGACGCTGGGGCTTCTCAAGCGGACTCGGGGGCGGTGGGGGGTCGTCTCAAGAATTTCAGCGCGCAGTGGGCTCACTCGCAGGTAGATCCCTGGATCCTGCAGATAATATCTCAGGGGTACAGGTTGGAACTAGAGACGGATCCACCTCGCCGTTTCCTGAAGTCTGCTTTACCAACGTCCCCCTCCGACAGGGTGACGGTCTTGGAAGCCATTCACAAGCTGTACTCTCAGCAGGTGATAGTCAAGGTACCCCTTTTACAACAAGGAAAGGGGTATTATTCCACTCTATTTGTGGTACCGAAGCCGGATGGCTCGGTAAGACCTATTCTAAATCTGAAATCCTTGAACCTGTACATAAAGAAGTTCAAGTTCAAGATGGAGTCACTCAGAGCAGTGATAGCGAACCTGGAAGAAGGGGACTTTATGGTATCCTTGGACATCAAGGATGCGTATCTCCACGTTCCAATTTACCCCTCACACCAGGGGTACCTCAGGTTCGTCGTACAGAACTGTCACTATCAGTTTCAGACGCTGCCGTTCGGATTGTCCACGGCACCTCGGGTCTTTACCAAGGTAATGGCCGAGATGATGATTCTTCTTCGAAGAAAAGGCGTATTAATTATCCCATACTTGGACGATCTCCTAATAAGGGCAAGGTCCAGAGAACAGCTAGAGATGGGATTAGCACTGTCTCAAGAAGTGCTAAAACAGCACGGGTGGATTCTGAATATTCCAAAATCCCAGTTAATTCCGACAACCCGGAGGAAAAAGCCAAGGAGTTATCCGAGCTTGTCAGGAACCTCCTAAAACCAGGAAAGGTGTCTGTACATCAATGCACAAGAGTTCTGGGAAAAATGGTGGCTTCTTACGAAGCAATTCCATTCGGCAGATTCCACGCAAGAATTTTCCAGAGGGATCTGTTGGACAAATGGTCAGGGTCGCATCTTCAGATGCACCAGCGGATAACCCTGTCTCCAAGGACAAGGGTATCTCTTCTGTGGTGGTTGCAGAGTGCTCATCTATTGGAGGGCCGCAGATTCGGCATACAGGATTGGATCCTGGTGACCACGGACGCCAGCCTGAGAGGCTGGGGAGCAGTCACACAAGGAAGAAACTTCCAGGGCGTGTGGTCGAGCCTGGAAACGTCTCTTCACATAAACATTCTGGAACTAAGAGCAATCTACAATGCTCTAAGCCAGGCAGAACCTCTGCTTCAAGGAAAACCGGTGTTGATCCAGTCGGACAACATCACGGCAGTCGCCCATGTGAACAGACAGGGCGGCACAAGAAGCAGGAGTGCAATGGCAGAAGCTGCAAGGATTCTTCGCTGGGCAGAGAATCATGTGATAGCACTGTCAGCAGTGTTCATCCCGGGAGTGGACAACTGGGAAGCAGATCCGCAGGCAATAGCTGTGGACGCGCTGGTAACGCCTTGGGTGTACCAGTCGGTGTATGTGTTTCCTCCTCTGCCTCTCATACCAAAAGTATTGAGAATTATACGGCAAAGAGGCGTAAGAACGATACTAGTGGTTCCGGATTGGCCAAGAAGGACTTGGTACCCGGAACTTCAAGAGATGATCACGGAAGATCCGTGGCCTCTACCTCTGAGAAGGGACTTGCTTCAGCAGGGTCCCTGTCTGTTTCAAGACTTACCGCGGCTGCGTTTGACGGCATGGCGGTTGAACGCCGGATCCTAAAGGAAAAAGGCATGCCGGAAGAAGTCATTCCTACTTTGATTAAAGCAAGGAAGGAAGTAACCGCGCAACATTATCACCGCATTTGGCGAAAATATGTTGCGTGGTGCGAGGATCGGAGTGCTCCGACGGAGGAATTTCAACTGGGTCGATTCCTACATTTCCTGCAATCAGGATTGTCTATGGGTCTCAAATTGGGATCTATTAAGGTTCAAATTTCGGCCCTGTCGATTTTCTTCCAAAAAGAATTGGCTTCAGTTCCTGAAGTCCAGACTTTTGTTAAGGGAGTGCTGCATATACAGCCCCCTGTGGTGCCTCCAGTGGCACCGTGGGATCTCAATGTTGTTTTGGACTTTCTCAAATCTCATTGGTTTGAACCACTAAAAACTGTGGATTTGAAATATCTCACATGGAAAGTGACCATGCTACTAGCCCTGGCTTCGGCCAGGAGAGTGTCAGAACTGGCAGCTTTATCTTACAAAAGCCCATATCTGATTTTCCATTCGGACAGGGCAGAACTGCGGACTCGTCCGCATTTTCTCCCTAAGGTGGTGTCAGCATTTCATCTGAACCAACCTATTGTAGTGCCTGCGGCTACAAGCGACTTGGAGGACTCCAAGTTGTTGGACGTTGTCAGAGCTTTAAAAATATACATTTCAAGGACAGCTGGAGTCAGGAAATCTGACTCGCTGTTTATACTATATGCTCCCAACAAGTTGGGCGCTCCTGCGTCTAAGCAGACTATTGCTCGCTGGATTTGTAGTACGATTCAGCTTGCACATTCTGTGGCAGGCCTGCCACAGCCAAAATCGGTAAAAGCCCACTCCACAAGGAAGGTGGGTTCTTCTTGGGCGGCTGCCCGAGGGGTCTCGGCATTACAACTCTGCCGAGCGGCTACGTGGTCGGGGGAGAACACGTTTGTAAAATTCTACAAATTTGATACCCTGGCTAAGGAGGACCTGGAGTTCTCTCATTCGGTGCTGCAGAGTCATCCGCACTCTCCCGCCCGTTTGGGAGCTTTGGTATAATCCCCATGGTCCTTTCAGGAACCCCAGCATCCACTAGGACGATAGAGAAAATAAGAATTTACTTACCGATAATTCTATTTCTCGGAGTCCGTAGTGGATGCTGGGCGCCCATCCCAAGTGCGGATTATCTGCATTACTTGTACATAGTTACAAAAATCGGGTTATTATTGTTGTGAGCCATCTTTTCAGAGGCTCCGCTGTTATCATACTGTTAACTGGGTTTAGATCACAGGTTGTACGGTGTGATTGGTGTGGCTGGTATGAGTCTTACCCGGGATTCATAAATCCTTCCTTATTGTGTACGCTCGTCCGGGCACAGTACCTAACTGAGGCTTGGAGGAGGGTCATAGGGGGAGGAGCCAGTACACACCACCTGATCGTAAAGCTTTACTTTTTTGTGCCCTGTCTCCTGCGGAGCCGCTATTCCCCATGGTCCTTTCAGGAACCCCAGCATCCACTACGGACTCCGAGAAATAGAATTATCGGTAAGTAAATTCTTATTTATATACTGGTGGTCAGCAAACTGTGCAAAACTGAAATGCACCACAGGTATGGATGGATAGTATACTTGACGACACAGAGGTAGGTACAGCAGTGGCCTACTGTACCGTACTGCTATATATATTATATACTGGTGGTCAGCAAACTGTGCAAAACTGAAATGCACCACAGGTATGGATGGATAGTATACTTGACGACACAGAGGTAGGTACAGCAGTGGCTTACTGTACCATACTGCTATATATATTATATACTGGTGGTCAGCAAACTGTGCAAAACTGAAATGCACCACAGGTATGGATGAATAGTATACTTGACGACACAGAGGTAGGTACAGCAGTGGCCTACTGTACCGTACTGCTATATATATATTATATACTGGTGTCAGCAAACTGTGCAAAACTGAAATGCACCACAGGTATGGATGGATAGTATACTTGACGACACAGAGGTAGGTACAGCAGTGGCCTACTGTACCGTACTGCTATATATATTATATACTGGTGGTCAGCAAACTGTGCAAAACTGAAATGCACCACAGGTATGGATGGATAGTATACTTGACGACACAGAGGTAGGTACAGCAGTGGCCTACTGTACCGTACTGCTATATATATTATATACTGGAGGTCAGCAAACTGTGCAAAACTGAAATGCACCACAGGTATGGATGGATAGTATACTTGACAACACAGAGGTAGGTACAGCAGTGGCCTTCTGTACCGTACTCCTATATATTATTTACTGGTGGTCAGCAAAATTATGCACTGTACTCCTACTATATACTACAATGCAGCACAGATATGGAGTGTTTTTCAGGCAGACAACGTATACTGGTGGTCACTGGTCAGCAAAACTCTGCACTGTACTTCTATATAATATACTGGTGGTCCCCAGTGCCCACAATAAAGCAGTGTGAGCACAGATATATGCAGCACACTGAGCACAGATATGGAGTGTTTTTCAGGCAGACAACGTATACTGGTGGTCACTGTCAGCAAAACTCTGCACTGTACTCCTCCTATATAATACAGCTGCTCCCCAGTCCCCACAATTAAGCAGTGTGAGCACAGATATATGCAGCACACTGAGCACAGATAAGGAGCGTTTTTTTCAGGCAGACAACGTATACTGGTGGTCACTGTCGGCAAAACTCTGCACTGTACTCCTCCTATATAATACAGCTGCTCCCCAGTCCCCACAATTAAGCAGTGTGAGCACAGATATATGCAGCACACTGAGCACAGATAAGGAGCGTTATTTTCAGGCAGAGAACGGATAACTGGTGGTCACTGATCAGCAAAACTCTGCACTGTACTCCTATATTATACAGCTGCTCCCCAGTCCTCCCCACAATTAAGCAATAAAGCACAATCAAGTTCAACAATAAATGGAGAGGACGCCAGCCACGTCCTCTCCCTAACATTTCCAATGCACGAGTGAAAATGGCGGCGACGCGCGGCTGCTTATATAGAACCCGAATCTCGCGAGAATCCGACAGCGGGATGATGACGTTCGGGCGCGCTCCGGTTATCCGAGCCATACGGGAGAATCCGAGTATGCCTCGGACCCGTGTAAAATGGGTGAAGTTCGGGGGGGTTCGGTTTCCGAGGAACCGAACCCGCTCATCACTAATAATAATAACTTTATTTATAAAGTACTATGTCTCCAATAGGACTTAAGGCTTTTAAAAGCACATGAAAATGGTAAAAAACTATGCGCAAGATAAAATAAGATTTTACTCACCGGTAAATCTATTTCTCGTAGTCCGTAGTGGATGCTGGGAACTCCGAAAGGACCATGGGGAATAGCGGCTCCGCAGGAGTCTGGGCACAACTAAAAGAAAGCTTTTAGACTACCTGGTGTGCACTGGCTCCTCCCACTATGACCCTCCTCCAAGCCTCAGTTAGGATACAGTGCCCGGAAGAGCTGACACAATAAGGAAGGATTTTGAATCCCGGGTAAGACTCATACCAGCCACACCAATCACACCGTACAACACGTGATACCATATCCAGTTAACAGTATGAAACAAAACTGAGCCTCTCAACAGATGGCTCATAACAATAACCCGTTATTAAACAATAACTATGTACAATTATTGCAGACAATCCGCACTAGGGACGGGCGCCCAGCATCCACTACGGACTACGAGAAATAGATTTACCGGTGAGTAAAATCTTATTTTCTCTAACGTCCTAGTGGATGCTGGGAACTCCGAAAGGACCATGGGGATTATACCAAAGCTCCCAAACGGGCGGGAGAGTGCGGATGACTCTGCAGCACCGAATGAGAGAACTCAAGGTCCTCCTCAGCCAGGGTATCAAATTTGTAGAATTTCGCAAACGTGTTTGCCCCTGACCAAGTAGCAGCTCGGCAAGGTTGTAAAGCCGAGACCCCTCGGGCAGCCGCCCAAGATGAGCCCACCTTCCTTGTAGAATGGGCTTTAACTGATTTAGGACGCGGCAGTCCAACCGCAGAATGCGCCAGCTGAATTGTGCTACAAATTCAGCGAGCAATAGTCTGCTTAGAAGCAGGAGCACCCAGTTTGTTGGGTGCATACAGGATAAATAGCGAGTCAGTTTTCCTGACTCCAGCCGTCCTGGAAACATAAATTTTCAAGGCCCTGACTACGTCCAGCAACTTGGAATCCTCCACGTTACTAGTAGCCGCAGGCACTACAATAGGTTGGTTCAAGTGAAAAGCTGATACCACCTTAGGGAGAAACTGGGGACGAGTCCTCAATTCTGCCCTATCCATATGGAAAATCAGATAAGGGCTTTTGCATGACAAAGCCGCCAATTCTGAAACACGCCTGGCCGAAGCCAAGGCCAATAACATGACCACTTTCCACGTGAGATATTTAAGATCCACGGTCTTCAGTGGTTCAAACCAATGTGATTTTAGGAAATTCAACACTACGTTGAGATCCCAGGGTGCCACTGAAGGCACAAAAGGGGGCTGAATATGCAGCACTCCTTTTACAAATGTCTGAACTTCAGGTAGTGAAGCTAGTTCTTTTTGGAAGAAAATTGACAGAGCCGATATCTGCACCTTAATGGAGCCTAATTTTAGGCCCATAGACACTCCTGCCTGTAGGAAGTGCAGAAATCGACCCAGCTGAAATTCCTCTGTTGGGGCCTTATTGGCCTCACACCAAGCAACATATTTCCGCCATATGCGGTGATAATGTTTTACAGTTACATCTTTCCTGGCTTTAATCAGCGTAGGAATGACATCCTCCGGAATGCCTTTCTCCTTTAGGATCCAGTGTTCAACCGCCATGCCGTCAAACGCAGCCGCGGTAAGTCTTGGAACAGACAGGGCCCCTGCTGCAGCAGGTCCTGTCTGAGCGGCAGAGGCCATGGGTCCTCTGAGATCACCTCTTGAAGTTCCGGGTACCACGCTCTTCTTGGCCAATCCGGAACCACGAGAATTGTCCTTACTCCTCGTTTTCTTATTATTCTCAGTACCTTTGGTATGAGAGGCAGAGGAGGGAACACATAAACCGACTGGTACACCCACGGTGTCACTAGAGCGTCCACCGCTATCGCCTGAGGGTCCCTTGACCTGGCGCAATATCTCTCTAGTTTTTTGTTTAGGCGGGACGCCATCATGTCCACCTGTGGCCGTTCCCAACGATTTACAATCAGTGTGAAGACTTCTGGATGAAGTCCCCACTCTCCCGGGTGGAGATCGTGTCTGCTGAGGAAGTCTGCTTCCCAGTTGTCCACTCCCGGAATGAACACTGCTGACAGTGCTAACAGAATCCTTGTGGCTTCTGCCATCGCCGTCCTGCTTCTTGTGCCGCCCTGTCGGTTTACATGGGCGACTGCCGTGATGTTGTCTGATTGGATCAGTACCGGCTGGTTTTGAAGCAGGGATTTTGCCTGACTTAGGGCATTGTAAATGGCCCTCAGTTCTAGAATATTTATGTGTAGGGAAGTCTCCTGACTCGACCATAGTCCTTGGAAGTTTCTTCCCTGTGTGGCTGCCCCCCAGCCTCGAAGGCTGGCATCCGTGGTCACCAGGACCCAGTCCTGTATGCCGAATCTGCGGCCCTCTAGAAGATGAGCACTCTGCAGCCACCACAGTAGAGACACCCTGGTTCTTGGAGACAGGGTTATTAGCCGATGCATCTGAAGATGCGATCCGGACCATTGGTCCAACAGGTCCCACTGAAAGATTCTGGCATGGAACCTGCCGAAAGGAATTGCTTCGTAAGAAGCCACCATCTTTCCCAGGACTCGTGTGCAGTGATGCACCGACACCTGTTTTGGTTTCAGGAGGTTTCTGACTAGAGACGACAGCTCCATGGCTTTTTCCTCTGGGAGAAACACTTTTTTCTGGACTGTGTCCAGAATCATTCCCAGGAACAGTAGACGTGTCGTCGGAACCAGCTGTGATTTTGGAATATTTAGAATCCAACCGTGCTGGTGTAGCACCTCCTGAGATAGTGCTACTCCTACCAACAACTGCTCCTTGGATCTCGCCTTTATTAGGAGATCGTCCAAGTATGGGATAATTAAAACTCCCTTTTTTCGAAGGAGTATCATCATTTCCGCCATTACCTTCGTAAACACCCTCGGTGCCGTGGACAGACCAAACGGCAGCGTCTGGAATTGGTAATGGCAATTCTGTACCGCAAATCTGAGGTACTCCTGGTGAGGATGGTAAATGGGGACATGCAGGTAAGCATCCTTGATGTCCAGGGATACCATGTAATCCCCCTCGTCTAGACTTGCAATAACCGCCCTGAGCGATTCCATCTTGAACTTGAATTTTTTTATGTATGTGTTCAAGGATTTCAAATTTAAAATGGGTCTCACCGAACCGTCCGGTTTCGGTACCACAAACAGTGTGGAATAGTAACCCCGTCCTTGTTGAAGTAGGGGCACCTTGACTATCACGCGCTGGGAATACAGCTTGTGAATTGCCTCTAGCACAGCCTCCCTGTCCGAGGGAGTTGCTGGCAAGGCTGATTTGAGGAAACGGCGGGGGGGAGACGACTCGAATTCCAGCTTGTACCCCTGAGATACTACTTGAAAGATCCAGGGATCCACCTGTGAACGAGCCCACTGATCGCTGAAATTTTTGAGGCGGCCCCCCACCGTACCTGGCTCCGCCTGTGGAGCCCCACCGTCATGCGGCAGACTTGGAAGAAGCGGGGGAGGACTTTTGCTCCTGGGAACTAGCTGTTTGTTGCAGCCTTTTTCCCCTACCTCTGCCTCTGGACAGAAAAGACCCGCCTTTTCCTCGCCTGTTTTTCTGGGTCCGAAAGGACTGTACCTGATAAAACGGCGCTTTTTTAGGCTGTGAGGAAACATGGGGTAAAAATGCTGACTTCCCAGCTGTCGCTGTGGAAACGAGGTCCGAGAGACCATCCCCGAATAACTCCTCACCCTTATAAGGCAAAACTTCCATGTGCCTTTTGGAATCTGCATCCCCTGTCCACTGCCGGGTCCATAAGCCTCTCCTAGCAGAAATGGACAATGCACTTATTTTAGATGCCAGCCGGCAGATCTCCCTCTGTGCATCTCTCACGTATAAGACTGAGTCTTTTATATGCTCTATGGTTAGCAGAATAGTGTCCCTGTCTAGGGTGTCAATATTTTCTGACAGGGAATCTGACCACGCAGCGGCAGCACTGCACATCCATGCTGACACAATAGCTGGTCTAAGTCTGTGTGTGTATATATAGACTTCAGGATTGCCTCCTGTTTTCTATCCGCAGGCTCCTTCAGGGCGGCCGTATCCGGAGACGGAAGTGCCACCTTTTTAGACAAACGTGTGAGCGCTTTATCCACCCTAGGAGGTGTTTCCCAACGTGCCCTATCCTCTGGCGGGAAAGGGAACGCCATTAGTAATTTTTTTGAGATTATCAATCTCTTATCAGGGAAAGCCCACGCTTCTTCACACACTTCATTTAATTCTTCAGATGGGGGAAAAGCTACGGGTAGTTTTTTCTCCCCAAACATAATACCCTTTTTTGTGGTACCTGGGTTTAAATCTGAAATGTGTAACACCTCTTTCATTGCCTCAATCATGCAGCGAATGGCCTTAGTGGACATTAGATTAGACTCATCGTCGTTGACACTGGTATCAGTATCCGTGTCGACATCTGGGTCTGCCATCTGAGGTAGCGGGCGTTTTAGAGCCCCTGATGGCCTTTGAGACACCTGGGCAGGCACAAGCTGAGAAGCCGGCTGTCCCGCATTTGGCATGTCGTCAAATTTTTTGTGTAAGGAGTCGACACTTGCACGTAATTCCTTCCATAAAACCATCCACTCAGGTGTCTGCCCCGCAGGGGGTGACATCACTTCTACAGGCATCTGCTCCGCCTCCACATAATTTTCCTCCTCAAACATGTCGACACAGCCGTACCGACACACCGCACACACACCGGGAATGCTCTAAACAGAGGACAGGACCCCACAGAAGCCCTTTGGGGAGACAGAGAGAGAGTATGCCAGCACACACCAGAGCGCTATATACTGCAGGGACTAACTGAATTATGTCCCCTATAGCTGTTATAATATTTACTGCGCCTAAATTTAGTGCCCCCCCTCTCTTTTTTACCCTTTTTCTGTAGTGTAGACTGCAGGGGAGAGCCAGGGAGCTTCCTTCCAGCGGAACTGTGAGGGAAAAATGGCGCCAGTGTGCTGAGGGGGATAGCTCCGCCCCTTTTTCGCGGACTATTCTCCCGCTTTTTTAAGGATTCTGGCAGGGGTAATTATCACATATATAGCCTCTGGGGCTATATATTGTGATTGTTTTGCCAGCCAAGGTGTTTTTATTGCTGCTCAGGGCGCCCCCCCCCCAGCGCCCTGCACCCTCAGTGACCGGAGTGTGAAGTGTGTATGAGAAGCAATGGCGCACAGCTGCAGTGCTGTGCGCTACCTTGGAGAAGACAGAAGTCTTCATGCCGCCGATTTTCCGGACTTCTTCTTGCTTCTGGCTCTGTAAGGGGCACGGCGGCGCGGCTTCGGGACCGAACACCAAGGCCAGTTCCATGCGGTCGGTCCCTCTGGAGCTAATGGTGTCCAGTAGCCTAAGAAGCCCAAGCTAGCTGCAAGCAGGTAGGTTCGCTTCTTCTCCCCTTAGTCCCTCGTTGCAGTGAGCCTGTTGCCAGCAGGTCTCACTGTAAAATAAAAAACCTAAAATATACTTTCTTCTAAGAGCTCAGGAGAGCCCCTAGTGTGCATCCAGCTCGGCCGGGCACAAAAATCTAACTGAGGCTTGGAGGAGGGTCATAGTGGGAGGAGCCAGTGCACACCAGGTAGTCTAAAAGCTTTCTTTTAGTTGTGCCCAGACTCCTGCGGAGCCGCTATTCCCCATGGTCCTTTCGGAGTTCCCAGCATCCACTAGGACGTTAGAGAAAAAGTTATAGCTCTGCATGAAATACAGAAACCATAAAGAAAATACCAAGGGTACTGTAGTCATTCTCGGGTCATCAATTGTGTGGGGTTTCCATCTCGCCCATATAGGACCCAGGTGAGGCAGCTATTTTAGATGCACTGCACAGGAGAACACTGGGCAGGAAAGACCGTGCTGGAATTAATGGCAGACACAAGAATACTCTGAGATCCAATGTTGTTTTTTATTTTTAAAACGTTTTTTATTTTATTTTTAATGTACATAAACAAAGTTATAATACATCGGGCAAACACGGTACTGCATAACAAAAATTAACAAACAGAAGAAAAAGAAAAAAAAATGAGTAAACCACTGATAAATCAAATTAGGGTATAAAATGCAATACTAATAAATAACAAAGAAGAGAAAATAAAACACACACACACATAAACGTATTTATTTATTTCTCCGGCAGGGTCCACATGTTATCCACAGGATAACAATGGGATATGATGGAGCGTCAAAGCTTTCTGGCCCCCCAGGATGCAACGGGTCCATCCATATATCCCCGCCCACTGGCTCAGGCAAATCAGTTTTTTGTTTGGTGTGGCAGGAGCCGGACCATGGTCAGAGAGCTGCTGTTTTTTTAGCAGCCCTAAGCTTTCTTATTTAATTTTTTATAGTCTTACTATTTTTTTTGAGTGATCTTTCTAAACAGCGTCTTATACGCATATTAGAAAGAGTCGCTCGAACAACTCTCCTCCGGGTTGCGACAACGCTTACCCACGAGTACAGTGCTGTTTCGGCGGGCGTCTGTGTTGGATATACTAGCAGGTCCATCAGACGTTACCAGGCTGTGGCCGGAGTTCGTGGAGAAGGTAAGGCATCAGTTCCGCTTAGCTAGATGGAATACGGACACAGCCGCACTGTTTTGGGAGGAGACTACCAAACAGTAGCTGATGCGCCGCCACCGCGGGTGCTCCAGCGCTAGGCCTTAGGGATCATAGGCTCCAAGAATAGCATGAGGCCACGATCTCTAGGGTTGATGTCAGCAAAGGGGAGTCAGACGCTCTCTTGGTCGCCCCTTCCCCCGGTTCATGACCAGTTTCCACCGAGTCTCCCGCCATGAACTGTTTCCTCGCTTCCGTCTCAGACGCTACCACGAGAGGACCCGGTCGCAACATAGGCGGCTGTGTGACCGGTGCGTGTGTGTTCACTGAGCGTCTGTGTTCACTATAGGTTCATGGAGCGGCAGTGTACACTAGTAGCGTCTGGATCCACTCAGCGTTCGGTAATGTATTGATCGATCCTGGAAGCGAGATGAGTCTCCCTGTATCCCACTCTACTGAGTATGGGTTATATAGCACTAAAATCTCTATCTACCTGTTTTGAGTACGAATAGTTAGATAAGTGTCTATTGCATATGAGTCTGTAAATTTACTGTTGTTTCTCTCGCATTGCGTCTCAATACGCTAGATCAGTTTAAACATGATCGGTAACTTGTTATCCTACATACTTAAAAGATATGTTTGTAGTTGATGATATGCTCATATTGCTAATTATACTAATGTATAACATGTGACTGACTGTTAGTGTGATTGCTGACTTTATTATATGTCTGTTAATTGTCCTTTCCGATCCTCAGTGTTGGTGCATGGGCAAGGTCAGATTGTATGCCACTTTAAATACTTTAAAGTGATTACAGTCACAAATTGTGTAGAACACTGTGAAAGTGCTGATTATATATCATGTCTAAGAGCGGCAAAGGTGAGGAAGGTACACTCACAGCAACACCAACACTCATTTTATGTTTGACTTGCAAAAATGTATTATCCTCTCAGGACCTGGTTCAGCACGCTTCTGGGGTGGCAAGTGCTGTGGATTTATATTTGTTTGTATATTGCAGGGTTAATCTTTGGTTAACTCTTATTAACTGTGGCCACAAGCTTTTTCATGCACCCCTATGTAAACTCAATTGTCCTAAACCTGGGTCATCTGTTCTTTAGTACTTTATCAGCCAGTGGCGGGTGCCTAGTGTACCTTTAACAGCCATAAGGTATGTGGCAGGTGCACATTAAACCTAGTGGGCATATTTGCAGTTATATTATGTGTGATACAGTTGCCAGGTTTTAATTTGTAAGACTCTGTGATAGTGTAGGACCTGCAAGAAGGTGGGGTACCTTGGCGATCGGTTTGCAGGCTTCCGTGCATTGGCCAATTCACTAACTAAACCCCCATCATTTATTTATTGATGTTGTGAGGATAAGTGAGATTGCTATGGCGAGTGCTGAATTTTCTGTTTGTATATATTTAAGTAGGTGGCCATGGGCTACATGCACCCACCCTATGAGTGGTGAGTGCAGATATTGCACCCCGCTTCTGGGGTGGCGAGTGCTGTGGTTTTATATTTTGTTTGTGTGTATGTATGTATATATGTATGTGTGTATATATATATATATATATATATATATATATATATATATATATATATATATATATATACACGTGGAAGATGCTGGCGGCACTCACGGGACTTGGTACATATGATAAGAAGTAAAGGCTCTCACACCTGGGGGGCGTGTCTTGGCCGAGCATGGAGTAAGGAGCTAGGAGTTAGAGCTCCGTCTATCCTGCTTTCTTTATCCTGATTCCCCCGCTGGTGGCCGCTCCTGACCTGGCTCACCCTTTGTGACTCTTAGCCCTGCTCATTCTGAGGGGTCTACGGGACTGTGTTTCTGCCCTGGGCGGCCGCTGGATGGATCGCGGCCTACACCGCTCTGCCTCACTCCTTCCGTCTGGCCGGAAGTGTGGCGCCATATTGAGAACTAACAGCGGAGGCCGGGGACGCGCTGGGACGGAGCTCCCTTCACCCGTGCTCTCTGCTGTTTCTGCTGATCCGGAGGTCGGCGTGTGCCCCTGTCTCCCTCCACCTTGCGTCTGGCGGGCTGAATGTCCCTGTGTGGCGTTGATTGTTACTGACAGTGCGGGGGTGCATCTATCTGCACGGACCGTCCCTCCTCACGTCCTCCTGCCTCCCTGCACTGCTGGTCGGAGCCTCCCAATGTGCACTACTCTGCCTGCGGAGCTGCCTGGATACCTGCAGTTATCCTACTCTACCTACACTGCTGGTTGACGCTTCCCTGTCTACACTACTCTCCATGAGGGTCCACTTGAAAGCCTGCTGCTGATTATACTGCCTGACTGCTGCCACTAAAGATTTCCTTTTCCCTGCTTGTGTTCATTCACCTGCGTGAGACTCTGGAAGCCTGAAGATTTTACAGCCTGTGGTGAGCACGTATTGTTTGTTCTATACCATCGCTGCGGGAGTCCTCTCTCTGCATTACTTCAGTAGCATTGTTCTCGCATTTGGCCTCTACTGTTATTGCTACTCCTACCTCCATCCCCGTGTTCCACCCGTGTCCCGTCATGGTGCGTGGGGGCAGTGCTGCTGCTGCTACCGCTGCTGCTAAGCTTGAAAAATATGCTAGAGGCTCTCAGTCCTCCTCCCAACCCACCCGGGGTGCTGCTCCCCCATCCACCCCTTCCCCCTCGGGGACACCTCCTCGAGAGGACGACACGTCCCAGTCGACGCAGCAAATTCTTTTGGCCATATCCACGTCCGAACACAGAGTCATGGATAAAATAGGCCAAGTACAGGTGGATATCACTTTAATCAGACATGACATGCAAAAGATTCGTGAACGGGTGGGGGAGGCGGAGCACCGTATCTCCGACCTAGAAGACGTCACCAATCCTCTTAAAGATACAGTTTCCAATCTCACAACTCAAATATCGGCAGTTAAGGCGAAGCTTTCTGATATTGAAGGAAGACTACGTCGTAATAACGTCCGCTTTGTGGGCCTCCCGGAGAGAGCGGAGGGCTCCTCCCCAGAATCGTTCCTGGAAACATGGCATCTCCGATTATTTCAACGCGATGACTTTGGTGCTCAGTTTTATGTGGAGAGGGCCCACGATTGCCTGCCAGGGCTCCTCCCCCGGGCGCACCTGCACGCACTTTCAAAGCCCGTTTCCTACACTACAGTGACCGGGATGCGGTCCTGCGGCTGGCCCGCACACAGGGTCCTTTGAAATTTGACAACCATGATATTTCTGTTTACCCGGACTTTGCCGTAGATGTCCAGAAGTCGCGGGCGCAGTTCCTTCAGGTCAAAAGGAAGCTTCGTGACCATCAAATCCAATATGCCATGTTGTTTCCGGCACGTTTAAGGGTGGTGTATGATGGCTTCACATACTTCTTCAATACCCCTCAAGAGGCGGAGGCCTGGTTAGAGCGTAGACCTCGGCCCCCTATCTGAGGACTGTTTCTTCCTCAGGGTTTGCATTGTTGCTGGGTTTTGTACTCCTCCTATCCATGTAGCGGGGTCAATCTTTAATTTTAGGAGCTGAATGCTAGGATATAGCCTTTTTTGTAGAGGCAATATTTGTCTCTACTCCCTGGGGTTGTTATAGGTTTTCAGCCTTAGTTTAGTTGGGTTTTTTGGGATCCAGGCGTGTCTAGTTTGGGATGGATATGCAGGGAGGGGGGGGGGGGGGGGTTTGGGCAGTTTTGGGTTTGTTCTTTTTTCTTGTATATGTATTGCTCCATGTGTCACTGTGTTATTTTTTTTCTTGAACTGCAATGTGTCTATGATTTTTCTTATATATGCTTTCTGGTCTCCGGATGCTCTGCCTGTTTGCTGGCGGGGGGCCGCCGTGGTCCCTTTGCTCCTTCCTCCTCTACACTCTGGGTTCCTCTCTGTTACGTGCCCTGCTTGCCTTGGATTTTCCTCTTCTCCTCCCTCTCCATATTCGCCCCTTGCTTCTTTTCTCCTTCTGTCCTTTCTTTCTTATACTCGTGGCTGCCGGGGTTTGATGGACTCCGCATACTCGGCTGGAATGTGAGGGGCCTGAATGACCGCATCAAGCGGGCTCTGGTTCTATCACAGGTGAGGAAGTATAAGGCAGATGTCATATGCCTCTCCGAAACACACTTGGTTGGTACTAGAACCTTGGCTCTCGGGAAACCCTGGGTTGGTCTCTCCTATCATTCCACCTTTTCTGCTAATTCCAGGGGGGTTTCAGTTTTGGTGCGGAAGTCGGTTAATTTCCATTTAGTTCATAGCCAAATTGACCAATGTGACAGGTATGTATTCCTTAGGGCCTATGTTAACCGTACACTTTTGCACATACTTGCTGTTTATATCTCCCCCCCCCCCCCCCCCCCTACAATAATGAAGTACTCCGGCAGGCAATGTCGTTTATTGCTACTTCACCCCCAGCACCGTTCCTTTGCATCGGAGATTTCAATAATGTTTTAGATAAAGTTTTAGATCGGTGGGCTGAGCTTCCCCCTTCTCTACCCTCTGCTTCCCCGTCCCCCACACCGTTTGCGAGGCTGGTTTCCGAGCTTGGGCTCCTGGATGTTTGGAGGTTGAGACACCCCAAACAACTCCAATACTCTTGCCACTCGGCCAGCTTTCACACGTTCTCGAGAATAGATTTGGCCCTCGTTTCCCCTGATCTCACTACTAGAATACTAGATGTCCAGTACCTACAGAGGGGAATCTCGGACCACTCACCCTTGCTGGTGGCCCTAGATTCAGTGCCGGTCTGTGGGGCTAAACTTTGGAAATTGAATCCCTTTTGGTTGACCTTGTTGACTGACCATGAGGCCTTGGCTCGTGAATGGAGTGATTTTGAGGTTCATAATGCGTCCTGTTCTGATCAACTGGTTAAACATGATGCATTTAAGGCTTCGCTACGGGGCTCCTTCATACGACAAATAGCTAGTGTCAAGAAATCTAGTAGGGAGGAGGAGGTGCGCCTGGAGCTTGCCTGTTCCCAATCTGAGTCTGTTTACCTTACTACTAAGACCCTTGGTGACCGAGTGAGGTGGGATTTGGCCAGGAAAGCCTGGTCTGACCACTTACTTGATAAATCAAGGCGCAAATTACTTTTCTCCCAGCACACCCTCTATTCACAATCGGACACGGGGGGTAGTTACTTGGCTTTTCTAGCTCGGGGGGAGAGCACTGGGGGTTCCATTCAGCAGATCTGTGATGCCCAGGGCGAAATGGTATATGCCACTCCTGAAATAGCTCAGGTTTTCCGGTCCTTTTATTCCTCGTTGTATGCCTCTAAAAGTCACTTATACCTCCAGTCAACTACAGCAATATCTTTCATGCATTGTCCTACCGCAGTTGTCCCAACAATCTATAGATTTTTTAGATGCTAATATCACTCCAGAGGAAGTTGAGGCAGCTATTGCCTCCTTCCCTAATAAAAAGGCCCCGGGTAGCGACGGTATACCGATTGAAGTCTATAGACAATATCGTGCATACTTTGTCCCCTATCTTTTGACTCTCTTTAATGCCTTGTTGGAGGGTGCTCGTTTGCCTCCCTCTATGTCCGAAGCTATTATTGTGGTGATTCTTAAACCATGTAAGGACCCTACGGCCCCAGAATCCTACCGCCCAATCTCATTGCTACCTATTGATGTAAAGATTTTGGCCAAAATTCTGTCACTTAGACTCAATAGTGTTATCACTTCGATCATTCATGATGATCAGACAGGATTTATGCCAGGCAAGTCCACTCTCCAAAATTTGAGGCGACTGTTTTGCCACCTGCAGATGGGGGACCAGCCCGAGTCGGGGGCTGTGGTGGTTTCCTTGGATGCTGCCAAGGCCTTCGACTCTGTGGAATGGGAGTATTTGTGGGAAGTCCTTAGACGATTTGCTTTTGGCCCCAAATTCATACGCTGGGTACAATAACTCTATACCTCCCCTGTGGCTCGAATATCTGTCAATGGCTATGTAACATCCCCATTTGCTTTGTCCCGTGGTACTAGACAGAGCTGCCCACTGTCCCCTGCCCTTTTTGCCCTGGCTGTGGAACCATTGGCATGCTTCATCAGAGCGTCCCCTGATGTTAGGGGCATTACTATTGACGGACATGAGGATGTTATTGCATTATATGCCGATGACATGCTTTTGTTCCTCAGAGACCCTGATGCTTCCCTGACCTCCCTTCTGGGTATTGTTGATACATTTGGCCTCTATTCTGGCCTAACTATCAACTGGAATAAATCGAATGTCTTTCCCATATCTGGTATTCTTCCTGACCCATTGCCTATTGTGTCCTCCTTAACCTGGACCCTTCGCTTTCAGTATCTTGGTGTCTGGATCACTCCTAATGTTAAGTCTTTTGTACATCAAAACATTGACCAGGTCACGGTGGATCTGAAGCGACGGATTCATGTATGGAAGAAGCTTCCCCTTACTGTCACGGGTCGCATTAACTTGATCAAGATGGTGATACAACCAAAATATCTATCTATTGCAGCACTCTCCTACTTATATCCCCAAGAAAATTTTCACTAGCATTGATCCTCTTTTGTTTGGGGCGACAAAACGCCTAGGGTTGCCCTGAGAGCTCTGGTTAGGGCTAAATTGGATGGGGGTTTGGGCTTTCCCAAACTCCGGGCCTATTATCTAGCTGCTCAACTTGCACATTTGTCTAATTGGATTCTCAGTAGGGATAGTCCCACGTTTGAGAGATTCTTTGCCGAGTATGTGGGGTCTCACTTCTCCCCTGTCCAGTTCCTTCTCTCTGCCTCTTCTACTGCTGGTCTTCCTCCTTTACTCCGTCAGACGCTACTTGTATGGCGCCAAACTCACTCCTACTATGCATGGCGAGGTACAGATTCTGACACACCACTTTGGTTCAACCCAGAGTATAGGGAGTTATTGCAGCTCTCACAGGACAACATATGGATTGGGGCGGGCCTTACCACAGTTTCACAACTGTATGATAACGGTGTTTTCAAATCTTTCGCACAACTGAAGGAGGAGCTTGAAATATCCAATAGATTCTTTTATCGCTATCTACAGCTCCGCCATGCGGTGCAGGCACAGTTTGGGGCCTCGCCCCCGTCCATTTCTGATTCCCCGATTAAAGACATGGTTATGAATTTGGGTACAAGACACCAAGTTTCCATTTTATATGGTAGTTTTAATGCCCACATCTGCCCGAATATATTTGACCAACTTAAACTTAAATGGGAGCAAGATATTGGCTCACTTACAGATGACCAATGGCTCCAGGTGTTGTGCTCTCTTAAATATACTACTCAGTGTGTCAAGTACCAGCAGGTTTATTTCTTTGTTTTGCATAGGACGTATAGAACTCCAGTTTCTTTATGTAAAGCAGGTCTACAGCCTGGTAGTACCTGCCCAAGATGTGGTGCCCCTGAAGCTACCTTTTGGCATTTATTATGGCTGTGCCCCACTGTATATGCCTTTTGGGAAGCAGTTTGGTCGGACATTCTGCTCACTGAACCTACGCTGCCCCCCCTTTTCTTCTACAATGTGTATGTTTGCGCTAGACTTAGAGGAATCCTACTGCCCGGCATTATACAAATATGTTCTTTGCCTGACTACCTTAGCTAAGGTGATTATAGCGCGTAACTGGTTTGCTACTTCTTCCCCTAATGTGTACAATTGGCGAGCTCTAGTGAATGAGGTGTCAGGACATGAGAGGTTTACACATAGGTCTAGAGGGACCCTGCCCCATTACTTTAGCAAGTGGGATAGCTGGAATACCTCCCGTCTGGCTGCAGCTGGAGCACTATTCTCTAACTGATTGAGGCTTAAGCTGGCCATACATCAGGACGATATCTTTCCAACCAGCCAAGTTGGCTGGTTGGAAAGATAATGTGGCAGTGTGTGGGAGCAAACGATTATCAGCCGTTTGCTCCCACACGCTGAAAAACGGACAGAAACGGTCTGTCCAACTAGTTGGGAAAATCAAACCTGTTTGATTTTCCCAACCAATCGTTCAGGTGTAGGGGAAACTTTCCCCCCAACTGAACGATAAGTAGGCGGACACTGCCTGCCAGTGTCCGCCTACTGCGCCGGCAGCATGAAAAGCCCCCCCCCCCCCCCCCCGATTACCTGTGACAGCGGGCTGAGGAAGTCCCAGAGATGAACTAAGGGACGAAACGCGTTGGGCACCTACCGGCACTCCGCTCCTATCTGAGGAAATAACAGATAAGCTTATATGCACTTTTAAATTGTACGAGTCCATCTATATGTTTTTTGTCGTTTTATGTATTATTAAATGTCTTTTTTAAATAATACTACACTATCAGAGGCTTTTCCTTCCCATATGGGACTTTTTTAAAGGTATATAAGTCTGATGACGGAATGACGGCAGCATCTTTTTAATTCATTGCAACTCTAGATGTAAGTGCCTCATATAAATATACCTCCTCTATAGATCTCCTCTGAATACTGAGCTATATGGTGTTGCACCCTTAAGAAATGGTATTTAAGCACATTACCTAAGAAAAAAAGGGAACTAGCACACTGCCAGTAATATATTAATATATTCATTTTTATTCATATATTTTTAATAAGCACTTACAGCACTTTCTCTGCACATATTCACTTTACTGCTAACTTTGCACAAAAATAGCACCAAGTCACTTATCTAAGAGCAGTATATTGACACATTGTCTTGCATATACGTACAAACTCCACACCAATGCCTGGACGGATGGGAACGGAGAGTTAGTACGAGTAAGGAACATCCAGATGCAAAGACACCATAAACAAGGCGAATGTTCTGCATATGTCTGGTACGCATTTTTTTAACTATCACTTAAGGATTTGCAACGTCTTATTCACAAACACTGAAGGCGCAACTGATTTATCACTAGAACATATATATATATATATATATATATATATATATATATATATATATATATTTGCCTTGGCAGCCCAACCATGCTGGTATCCATAGTTCAGTATAAAAATAAGTAAATCTAATAAATGTATGGCGGTGAAAGAAAAGCCCAGTTTCACTGAAAAAAAGACACTTCTGCATGTTTTGAAATTAAAAAACAAAACAAAACTGAAGAACTGTAGGCAGGCACTGTCCGCCTACTTCGGTGACATCACAAGTTGGACAGAAGTTGGAAGGTTGGTTGGTCTGATGAAAAGTTGGTTAGATGTGTGGAGCACTGGTAAAAAGTTGGTGAGATGTGTGGGGCACTGTTTTAGTTGAACAGACAAGTTGGATGGTTGGAAGTTTGGAGTGTTGGAGAAAAGTTGGTCTGATGTATGGCTAGCATTAGTATGTGAATTTGCGAGATTGTTGTGACACTTATTATCTTTTTCTATGTGACACTGTGACACAGATTGCATTATTTGCTGTATTTTTCCTGTACTTTTTTCTTTGTTTTGTTTGATGTTTTGGTTTTGTTCTGTATTTAATGTTTTTTTGTTTTTCCCTGCAAAACTTCAATAAAAAAATTACACAAGTAAAAAAAAAAAAAAAAAAAAGGCTCTCACGCCTATAGCGATCAACGTTTCAGTTTTATTACAAAAACTTTCGTCAGGATACACACCAAAGTAAATCACATACCTTTATAGAGAAAGACACCACAGTGTTAACTCGTGGACCCAGAGCCGCGGCCGGCGGTGGATGACGTCACATACAATGCGACGGGTGCCGAATCTACACCATTTGTCCGTCAGCCGTTGCCTAGCGACCTGTGCAAACAAAGTGTAAAAAAACCATAATCCCAAACTAGAACCAGTCACCAGAAGAAATGCAATGATCAATCCACCATGAGAGGAACAAATTACAACAGTCTGGGGTAATACCTATGTGAACTATTATACCAATGAATGAAAAAGGACAATCATGATGTGCAAAGTTAGTTACCCTGCATAGTGTGAACAGATACGGAGCGCTGTAAAGGCATACGAACTACACCACGAGCAAAGTGAGCCTCATAATAAACAATATAGCAAATGGTGAAGATAGCCAATGCTGAGCTATCAAATAATAAACAGCTAAACTGATGCAAACAAAGTCCACATGTCGTTCTGATAAAATGACAAATCACATAGACGCTGCAGATGGCGCCTCAGGTATAGGTAGCGCTGTTCTGCGATAGAAAGATTAAGAGTGTTTAACCACTCTAACTCCTGGCGCAAATAAAAATTGAATTTAAGATGGCTATACAGCAGCTGCAAGCACTGGGGGACTGCTAATTCCCTCAACCGACTGGAAAATATATACACAAAAGTGCTGCGCTTGATGTATGCTTAATAACAATTAATAAAAAGAAAGAAATATTTTTTGTATATATAGGTGTCTGCTTAGATCAAATTAAAACACATATGGAACTTGCTGGTAAATTATAAACAAATTTAATTACACATACAATAATAAACAAAAAACCATTTAAAAGAAGCTCAAGCACACTGAAAGACGTTTCTAAAATGTCACTTAGTTGAAGTGATTCGTAACAATGTATCCGCAATGCTGCCACATAGACCTTAATTGTGGTCTCTTAGTATCAATGAACTGAATTGCAACAGTTAAAGCCTGCACGAGAAAAACTTTAACTCCTGTCCTCAGTGCTACTGGCGTCCCAGTGCAGAGGAAATGATGCTGATCATATTTACCCGACCTGCGGGGAGATTCAGGAGAAAACGGAGTACCTTCCAAGCGTCCGCCGCCGGCACTATCGCGGTGCAGATGCTTCTGTCCTGGCGGGCGGGTACGGACGCTGCTCTGGAGTGCTGACCTGGTGTTCCGGTAATTCCAAGCGTCCGCCGCCGGCACTAGTGTGGTGCAGATGATTCTGTCCTGGCGGGCGGGTTAGGACGCTGCAGTGGAAGACTGACCAAGTGTACCGGTGCAGGTTCTCTGAGGCTGTTTGTCAAATTCAAATTCGCCGCTGTAGGGAAAAGTGGCTAGCAGTAATCAGTGGTCAGTGGGCTTGAGCCAAAAGGAGTGACGTCAACGCGTTTCGTCCCGTCTCCCGGGACTTCCTCAAGACGACGTCTTTTCCCTACAGCGGCGAATTTGAATTTGACAAACAGCCTCAGAGAACCTGCACCGGTACACTTGGTCAGTCTTCCACTGCAGCGTCCTAACCCGCCCGCCAGGACAGAATCATCTGCACCACACTAGTGCCGGCGGCGGACGCTTGGAATTACCGGAACACCAGGTCAGCACTCCAGAGCAGCGTCCGTACCCGCCCGCCAGGACAGAAGCATCTGCACCGCGATAGTGCCGGCGGCGGACGCTTGGAAGGTACTCCGTTTTCTCCTGAATCTCCCCGCAGGTCGGGTAAATATGATCAGCATCATTTCCTCTGCACTGGGACGCCAGTAGCACTGAGGACAGGAGTTAAAGTTTTTCTCGTGCAGGCTTTAACTGTTGCAATTCAGTTCATTGATACTAAGAGACCACAATTAAGGTCTATGTGGCAGCATTGCGGATACATTGTTACGAATCACTTCAACTAAGTGACATTTTAGAAACGTCTTTCAGTGTGCTTGAGCTTCTTTTAAATGGTTTTTTGTTTATTATTGTATGTGTAATTAAATTTGTTTATAATTTACCAGCAAGTTCCATATGTGTTTTAATTTGATCTAAGCAGACACCTATATATACAAAAAATATTTTTTTCTTTTTATTAATTGTTATTAAGCATACATCAAGCGCAGCGCTGTTCTGCGCCACAATCCTATGCACCCGGTCCATAATATACCGCAATCAGACCGCAAGGGTAAAGGAATGGCAAATTAATCTGATGGGTATTGGGGACATCATAAGTAGCAGTTCCAAGAAATATGTTCATTTAATCCCGCTGGAGACACTGTGTTTAGTTTGTGGATCCAGCGTGTTTCCAAGTGTAACAGTTGTTTGCCTCTATCTCCCCCCTGATGCTGGTGGGAACATGGTCGATGATTTTGTATTTCAGTGTTGATAGATTGTGCTGAAAGGTCTTGAAATGTCTTGCTACTGGCTGGTCCTGATTACCTCCTTCAAGCGCTTGTCTTATGGCCATTCTGTGTTTGGCCATCCTTTCTTTGAACATGCAGGTGGTCTTACCTACATAGAGCAGACCACAGGGGCATCTGATATAGTAGATTACAAATCTAGTACTGCAGGTCAAAACATGTTTAATGGGTATACGTCTGCCAGTATGCGGATGACAAAAATCCCTTCCAGTTTCCATGTAGCTGCAGGTTATGCAGCCAGTACATTTGTAGCAACCCGGCTTACGGATAAGGAAATGTGTTTGCCCAGTGGGAGAACCACAGAAATGTCATTTTTAACAAGTAAATCCTTAAGATTCTTGTTTCTGGTAAAGCTGGGGAGAATTTTGTTTTTTTTGGCAAATTTCAGGTCAGGATCAAGGGCTACAACTGGCCAAAGCTCTTAGGCACTTTTAATGATAGTGGTGCTGAACGGATGATATTCTTGCACAAACACTTGTTTGTTATGAAGTGCGGACTTGGAGACTGCTGGTGCTAGTAACTGGGCTCTAGGAATGGCTAATGCCCTCTTCTTGGCATTTTGGAGATCTTTATAATTATAACCTCGTTGCAAAAATTGTACAATCATGAAGTCAATATCAGTAACAGTTTTTTCATGTGTCAGAAATTCTGCAGACACGAAGAAACTGAGAGTAAGGCAAACCTCTAATACATGCCGGAGGATGCTGACTTCGTGCATGTAGGTAGGTGTTTCTATCAGTAGCCTTTTTGTAAAGGCATGTGTGTAAAGAACCATTTTCCAAAGAGATATTGACATCAAGGTAATGTACCTGTGTGTCACTGATGTCCCATGTGAATTTAATCGTGGGGTCAAGGGTATTGATCTTTTGTAACTGTGTCTCTAGCTGCTGTGCGGAACTAGTCCAAATCAGCAGCAAATCATCTATATATCTGGTGATCCAGAGTAGATCACCCGATATGCAACTGTTCGAAATAATTAATTCTTGTTCTATTTTGAACATGTAGATATTCGCAAACGACGGAGCTACGCAAGAACCCATTGCGCAGCCCCGTCGCTGGCGGTACCATTTACCATTGAAGAGAAAATAATTACGTTTCAAAGTAAGGGTAAGTAGTTGTAAAAAGAATTCAAGACCTGGCCCCTCGTAAGCAGCATTGTTAGTGAGGAATAATTTCACAGCATGAATGCCAGCATCATGTGGAATATTGGTGTAAAGAGATATGACATCTAAAGTACACAATTTGCTATTGTCAGGGACTGGTGAAATGGAAGCAAGCTTCTTGATTAAGGTAGTGGTGTCCTTTAGAAACGTGGTGCGTTTGTATCAGTGGCTCTAAATAAAAGTCCAGGTATTGAGAGATTTTATAATATATCGAATCTCTTGCCGCAATGATGGGGCGACCTGGGGGGCATGTTGGATTTTTATGTAATTTAGGTATGGTATACAATATGGGTGAGACAGGGTTATCTTGAGTCAGATTATGACTTACTTGTTCAGAGATGATGCCTTTGGAAACTGCTTGTGTCAAGATGGTTACTAGTTCACCTTTATATAGCTGAGTAGGATCATCAGGCAATTCCTCATACACATTCACATCCTGTAGTTGTGAGTAAATCTCATGTTTGTAATCCGCCAGATTTTGTCGAACAATACCACCTCCTTTGTCAGCTGTCCGTATAATTAGGTCTTTATCCATTCTAAGATCATGCAGTGCCTGTCGTTCCGCATGTGTTAAATTGTTAGAAGTGGATCTTGTCTTTTGTGTCTGAGAGGACACTGCTCTATCCAGAGTTTTAGTGAAGCTCTTGATGGACGCATTATTGGAGATGGGATCGAATCTAGATTTGGTTTTAATGCAAGCTGGAACAGGGGCACTACTGGATTGCACCGAGGGGGGAGATTTCTCAAAAAATTATTTGATCCTTAGGGAGCGTGCAAATTTGTAAGAATCAATTTTCCATTGAATGTCATTGAATGTTGTGGAAGGAACAAAGGAAAGGCCTTTGCTGAGGACAGACATTTCTGCTGCACTCAAATTACGTTTGGATAAGTTAAAGACCGCTGTCACTTGCGACTCTTTTGCGTTTTTGACTTGGTCCCTCTGCCTCTGCCCGCCGCGCCTCGTACGGGTCCTGCGGTGTCCTCGCGTTGTGCACGTGTACGAACCCCTAAAGGGGGTTTGCCTGATGCGGTAGCTCTATTCCCTTCTACTTCACTTTGGGAGCTGTATTCTAGACTTGATGAGTCCGTATCTAGAGGACGGAATCTTCTATGCGGTGGCCGGAAGCGTGTTCTGGAGTTGCCACCAGGATTTTGTGCCCACGTGTAAACGTTGTTTTCTTGGTAGTCACGTTGTACTTTAGTGAGTTTATCCCTCTTATATTTAACCAGATTCCGTTTGTACGTGTCAACTTGGTCACTCAATTTAGTAAGCCAATCGGTCTCAGAGTCCTGTATTAAGGAATCCTTATGTACGGATTCAAATGAATTAATTTTTGATTTGATGGAATTCAGTTCCCTTGCGGATTCTTCAATTACTAATAGAATCAGATCGTAGCTGCACTTATTTAGCACAGCTACCCATCTCCTGCAGAATTCAGGATTATGCTTACCTATAGTAGGGATGTTTTTGACCCGGAATCCTCTGGGTATTTGCTTGGTACGGTGATAGTCCGATAATGTTATGCCATGCAGGAGGTAGTCGACCTCTTTTTTTTCTTTAAGCGCAGCAATTCATGGTAAAGTTGTTCAGTAGAGATATCCCCTCCTGAGGTTTGAAAATTCTCTTTGAAGTAAATGGAATTAGCCTCCGCGTCCGAGAAGCTGAGGGTTTCCCCAAGTGGTAATACTATATTTTTGAAGCCACTCACTTGTGGATTGATGTTTTCTTCTGACATTACACCCGAAGTGTAGAGAACTAAAATGCCAGTTTCTAAAGACAATGCTGTCAGAAGAACAGAGTCTTGACTGTGGTCAAAAAGTTGGAGGGTGCCTTGCCATGTTGCTGGAATCAGAGATGGTCCAAACCAATCTGGGTGCAGGAACAATTGTACAGGTTCAAGGGTAACTTACTTTGCACATCATGATTGTCCTTTTTCATTCATTGGTATAATAGTTCACATAGGTATTACCCCAGACTGTTGTAATTTGTTCCTCTCATGGTGGATTGATCATTGCATTTCTTCTGGTGACTGGTTCTAGTTTGGGATTATGGTTTTTTACACTTTGTTTGCACAGGTCGCTAGGCAATGGCTGACGGACAAGTGGTGTAGATTCGGCACCCGTCGCATTGTATGTGACGTCACCCACCGCCGGCCGCAGCTCGGTACCACGAGTTAACACTGTGGTGTCTTTCTCTATAAAGGTATGTGATTTACTTTGGTGTGTATCCTGACGAAAATTTTTGTAATAAAACTGAAACGTTGATCGCTATAGGCGTGAGAGCCTTTACTTCTTATCATATGTACCAAGTCCCGTGACTGCCGCCAGCATCTTCCACGTATTCATTTCCACTTTGAGTGGTAAGGAAGGCACCTGGGCAATACTGGACCTGATTGACGGAGTGCCAGCCACCCTTGAACCTATATATATATATATATCCACAGCAAAGAGATGTGTACAGGTGCGCTGGTGATTAGTTAGTCTCAGTCCACAGGTAAAAGCACAACACTGGGCTGTAGCACAGGAGTATATTCACAACGCAGCAGTTCTCCTCATAAAGCTCTTACTCTCAAGAGCAAAGTATCTGGAAAAAGCAAAAGAAGGAGAATGCGCTCATAGTGCAAATCAATTTAATTCATAAACCACATATATACACAGGAGGTTCCTGACGAAGTGATTACGAAATGCATTGAGGTTGGGCTTACCAGGCGATTCCTGTTCCACATGAGCTGTCATCCCCGTCTTCACCCGGTACAGGTGTCCTGACGGATCGGTCGCTGAAGCTGGTGCGGTGCGTGGTCCCAGATCCAGGTGCAGCGGGCTGCAGCTTTTACCTTGTGGTTTTACTTTTTATGTGATGCACAGCCCACATAGTGGGCTATCAGGGTACGAGTCCACTGCTATTCATTTGACCTATCCTGTGTATATATGTGGTTTATGAATTAAATTGATTTGCACTATGAGCGCATTCTCCTTCTTTTGCTATTTCCATAAATATATATATATGTGTGTGTGTGTGTGTGTGTGTATGTGTATGTATATATATATATATATATTAGATGAATCGGCACTCATCCTAGTTAGTATAGCATGCTCCGGTGCCCTCCGGATAGATTAGTATATGTAGCAATTTCCAACATGCAGCGACACTCAGAGACTTAGCACAGCAAGTAGTAGCATAGAAAAAAGTTTTTAATCCATCACATACAGTGCATCCAAAGTTTTGGGGCCGTGGTGCTCCTTTGTCAAGGTGATATAAGTGAAACAAACCAAAACATACCTTTTTATGTAGGAGAAGGCCCGCGAACGGGATGCGCACTGGGGGATGGGGGTGGGAACCACTTCCACCCCATACCTCTCATTCAGCAGTGTGTAGGCTCAGCAGCCACGACTTCCTGGCAACCGGAGTTTACTCAGCGGGCTTAGCAACTGGCGCTTCCTGGTGATCAGATACCGGGTTGACAGAATAAGGGGCTGTGTAAACAATGAGAATAAGTGATGCATGCAAAACAGTGTTAAGCAAAAATGGTCTATAAACATATTAGGACATTTATCAATAAAATCAAGTGCAAATGTCGTGATGCTTAATAAAAACTATCTAACAAATATTAAAGAAATTGGTGGAACATCTGATGAAGATTAGTAGAGCTAGAAAATCTCGGAGGAACTGATATAATACTGTACCTTATGAAAAAAGCACGTATGGGTAATGGAAAAAGGTGGTAATAATAATAATTTTATTTATATAGCGCTCTTTCTCCAATAGGACTCAAGGCGCTTAACAGATACATAACATAATATAGTACAGAAAATAATGAAGTACATTTTCATAAAATACAGAAGCATGAAGATACTAAAAGGGACATTATGGAAATGCTTGAGTAAACAGAAAAGTCTTGAGTCTACTTTTGAAGGATTCTATAGTTGGGGCCTCTCGCACTGTGCAGGGAAGTGAGTTCCATAGAGTCGGAGCCGCATGACTAAAAGCTCGACTCCCAGATGAATTACGGTAGATTCTAGGTGCTGCTAAAAGTCCTTCATCTACAGATCGCAGTAATCGAGTGGGGCAGTATGGGGTCAGAAGCTGTTTCAGGTACCTTGGGCCTTGGTCATGTAATGCTTTGAAACTCAGTAAGCCAATCTTGAAGATGATTCGCCATCTTACAGGCAGCCAGTGAAGGGAGTAGAGGATGGGTGTTATGTGGCTAGAACAGGGCTGGTTGGTTAATAGCCTGGCAGCTGTGTTTTGCACCAGCTGTAAACGTTGCAATTCTTTTGCTGGTAGACCAAGGTAGAGTCTGGAACACCCCTGTGACTTCGTAAAAGAACATGTTAGTCACTAAGGCAGGTATTCATAATGCATATAAGGTCAAAATCTATATGGGGAGGTCCTAGTAGCATGTTCTATAAACACAAATCCCCCCATTATAAGGTGCTAATACATCCAAAAGCCTGAATAAAAATATGCAAATTGTAGCAACATGCAACCTTAACCCTGAAATATATTGTTGATAGTGTGCATAAAAAGTTATAAGGGTATCACTGAAAGATACTCCACTGGATCTTGCCATTTAAGCCTTTGGGTCTGATAGTACCCAGAGTGTATATCCATCTGGCTTTGGTGTGAAGAAGTTGGCCCCCACAATCTCCACCTCTCAATGGCTTAGGGACATGGTCAATGATTTGAAAACTCAGATCATTTTCATTTCAGTGCCGCTGCATGTTGGAAATTGCTACATATATATATGTTTATCTATACACGTGCGCACTCATAAAAAACGGTAAGGCAAGTATGAGCACAGCGGGCTAAAGCACAATCAAATAAATGAGGGGAGATTGAAGGGTGGAAAAAAAAAGAGTAAAAAAATAAGGAGGAGGAAGAAAAAAAAATAGCAGAGACCAGGAAGAGGGGAAGAGATGATACAGGGACCACACTTTGTGAAAGGTGGTCAAGGAGTTATTTTGCAAACACGTGATATATGCCATTGCATCCACAAAATGAATCCAGACCCAAAGGGCTGCTAATGAATGTATTACAGGAGACTGCCAGTGCTTCGCTATCAAAGATTTGGCACCATTACAAATATGAACCACCAGTTTGTCTAGATGGTTATCAATATGTTGCACTTAAAATCGCTATAGAAGCTTCACGGGGTACCGATTAAACCTGTGAAACCAAATTGGGCCAAGAACTAACTAATAGTGGGGCACGACAACCAAGTGTGAAGGAACGTACCCACCTCCCCACACTGTCTTCAGCAGGTAGTCAAAATCACTGGGAACATCTTGTGCAACTTAGATGGTACTAAATACCATCCGGTATAAACCCTAGAGCAAGTTTCCTGTATAGCCACACTGATGGAAGCCTTTGCAACAGATCCATGCATTTTTAATTCTGCAGAGAGTACCAGACAGTACAGTTATAAGGCTGGTTTTGCCTAGTTGCTGCTTTAAATTTAGCAGAAAACTCTGTAAAATTCTTAGCTAGGGTATTCTATAGAGGGTAGACCCCTTTGTAAACCGAGCACACAGCATTAGAGCCAGAGCAGAACAAGAGCCTGTGCACCAATTGAGAAAATTGCAGTCAGGGTTTATTGGGGGTGAGGGTGGCGGAGGGTTAGTGGTGCAATTTCTGTTGGCCTTTGGAAGCACAAATAAACCATGAGTAGAAAATGTAGCTCTCCTATCCACTTCAAGAACTCTATCATTTGAAGTAGTTTGTCCTGGGGGAGGGGCTTAATAAAACGACTGTTCCACCCACTCCATCACAGGCAACTTAAAACCCCACCCTCCTTGTATTCCTGCCTTGCCTCTGGCTCACCTGGAGGCAATATAGAAAAAAGTAAGATGAATATTAATGAGAAGAAATGCATTTTAATTATCTATAATATGCAGACATGAATTTGCTATTACGGGGTCTCTTTTGGCCCTCAGCCCCTTCTGTGATTTTATTGAGGCTTTCTTTTTATTGATGAACTTGGTTTTAGCATGATTTATTATAAATTCAGGCCTCAAAATTGTCTCCTGTTGCTTTAGGTTACTATCTGCTTTGTTTTCAATAATAAACATTCACTGGTTATTTTTCCACTATCTGTTAGGGCGTTTAATTAAATGCTCCCCTGCCATTAAAATGATCTTGATTACCCAGTTTAGTTTTAGTGCTAGTAATATATACTTGGGGGCATATTCAATTAAGCACAAGTTTTACTGCGTAGGGAACGCTCCGGTTTTAACACCAAGAGCAATTCAATTATTTCTTGGTTCTTCTACGCATGGGTAAACCTCTGGAAACGCGCGGAAACTCACTGATTCTGCTTAACATGTGGAAACTAATGGGTTTCCCTTTGTGTTAAATGCAGAGGACGCATTTAACAAAGATATTTTTATCTCGTAGGTCTGGAGGCTACAAAGAAAATTCCTGCTTCTGGGAATTAGCATGTGGGGTTCCCACAGGTACTTGAATCAGGCAATGCTGACAATTAGCCGTGGGGTATTCCCTGCGGCTAATTGGATACACTCTTTGGACTGGTGACACGGATAATGATCTCCAGTGGGTTTATGTATTATTAAGTTATTTTATGTTTCGCTAGATAGTCCATTGTGCTTTACAATTTGGATCAAAATGGTAATAAAAGTAGACTGGGTAAGAACAGACAGACAGAGGGTCCTGCTCGCAAGCTTACAATTTATATGGCAATAGGTATTTGAAACACAATGTTAAGTGCATATTGGTCCAGCCAGATTGCAGGGGCTCTTGGTGGGCTTTACAGTATGATCCAGTCACCCAGGAATGATGGTCTAGGGTCAGTAGGATGTTCAAGTGAAGAAAGAGAAGGTATGTAAAGTTATGTGTGGACTGTGGAGATGGAAGGCAATTAGTCTAGACTTGATATTAGAGGCCTGAATCGCAATGCAGCATGAGATTATGGCGGCAGCATTTATTAAAGACCACCTGCAGGGACAGAAGCTACAAAAGGAGCCCGTTGCTACCATATGTTCATATTGGAAGCAAGAGTTCTGTGCATCCGCAGTCCCGCTGAACACTCATGCTTGGCGGTCATTGTTGGGGAATGTTCTGGAGCAACCCTCTACTGGCTAATTATGCAAAATGTTGCCCATAGGTTACAACGAGCAAATGCCATCTTCAGATGTTGTTCACTGAGGGGGACAATCTCAGGAATGCTTTGCATTCTGGAGCTTGGTAAATCTGGCAGCATTGCATTCCCCATAGAAACCTAAGGGGGTTGCGGCTGCAGTCGGGAATGGAAAGATTACAGCAGATATCTGCTGCAATTCCTCAGTCATACATTTGTGTGATACTAAATATTTGCGGTTACTCCTTAAAAATGTGTTTTCGGGGGAATAAGCCACAAATATTTAATGCTAAATGGGCCCGCAATACCCCTTTCACATCGCACAAATAACCCGGTTATTGCCAGGTCGACGCAGGTTGAGGTGCAGCGTGAAAGGTGTAAGGTCCGATTACCCGGGACGTCTGACCCGGTATTTTAACTCTGGTTAAAAGAAGGGTTTAACACAAGTTATTACTGGGTCAGGTGTGATGTGAACGGGTTACCCAGGGTTGATGCAACCCGACACCCGTTTACACTATAAAGAAGGCGGCGCTTGGAGATGATCAGATCTCCAGACGCCACCTCCGCCCTGCCCACCGATGTCATCAGCGCCGCCTCCGCCCCGCGCCCATGATGGCAACCCGACTCCGCATTTTGCCAGGTCGGGAAGCCAGTGTAAAAGTGTCCAATGCCGGTTTCCAAATTCCGGGTGCGACCCGGCATTGTGATCTGAAAGCAGTATAAGTGAGTTCTAGTACTTGATATTGGATTTTATTTAAATGACCGTTAAAACAGCGCTTCCTGCATTTAAAATCAAATTAGCATAAATTAGACAAATATAATTGGACCCACCGATTGATTTTTTTTTTTAATCAACAGACAAAAAAATAAAATGCTGAAAAAAATGAAGGTTTTTGCATTCGTCTACAGTAACCCCATCCTGTAAATGGGCACATTCCTATAATGAATTTTACACGTATTGGTACTGTTAAATATAATGTAGCATGTTTTCCATTTGGATGTTTGCAGCCCCCATCATTATTAATAAATTGCTCACTTAATTTGAGTTGCTCACAGGGGCCCTTGCTGTGTGACTGACAGGCCTGTTTATGTTGTCTGTACACTGTTGGCGCTATATAAATGTATTTCATTCAATGCACAGACTAAGCCAGGTTTAGGCAACCTATAATTACCATCCAGCCAGGCAGCTGTAGAGCATACAGGAGGCTGTATATCAGAAGTAGCCACAGGTGAGCTTGCTGTAAGCTATTCTGGTAACTTGTGCAACAGCGTAGATTTATTTACTTTTTAAAGTCATGCTGACTTATTTTAAAGCATGATGCACTGAGCATCTCTATGGGCCAGTTATTTATATCTATAGTTAGGCACATGGAACAGTGCCTCAGAAACACGGCACTCATCTAATGGAAGATGGTGTTTTGTCACTTTGCAGAGAGAGGGCGCCAGAGAGCCATTAGAACCTAGACGACGCGCACACCGTTTTTCCTGCAGAATTCATGTAAATATGATTTATCAATAGATATCATTTTCTAAATATCTCACTATTTCACCTGTTATAAGAAATAACGCAATGGGATTGGGATGTTTGTATGCATGATATGACTGTTCCATATAATTCACTTTCTGTGAGACTAGAATTACAAGCCTCTACCTGTTGCTCACTTACCAAGCACATTCCAGGTCCCTTCCCCGCACCTCTCATCTGCTTTACCCCAGGTGCAGCTTAGAATTTACCCATTTTGTGTTACCCAGTAACCCTGTCTGTCACCCACAATCTCCCTTTATCAAACTGTGTTGTGACATGTCTTCCCCCTCCCTACCTTCCTCTTGCACCATGTAACGCTCTCTCTCAACAGTCACTTATATTTAGACTCTCTCATCAGTCACCTGTGTTTCTCTTCCTCTGCAGTCCCTTGAATTAAAAATCTTTTTCTTTTTTGCATTCATTCGTATTTCACGGTTCTCTCCTTGTTTTCCAGCTGTCTCTGCTGCAGTAGTGTCTATCTCAGCAGTCCATTTCTATTTAGTCTCTCTTAATACTTGCTCCCATTTGCAGCAGTCTATCCTATCTGTAGGCTCTCCATGTTGCATAGCTGTCTCTCTCTCTCTCAGTCCGTCTTCTGATTTATAAAGGTACAACCAGCCATTGTGTAGCAGCATTCTGCGCCCCTCTCTCAGCTGGGCAAGCCCCCTTCTTTCTCTCCAGAATACTAATCTGTCTGATCTCACTTTATGCTCCCCATGCTCTTCCCTTCTTCCTGTCTACTCTCCCAGAATAACAATTCTTTCTGCACTTTCACACTTCCCCTTCTCACTGTAACCCCCTCTCTCTACCTTCTCTGCTACCCCCCCCCCCCATGCTCAGTCTTCTGTATCCAACCCCCTCCCCCCCTGTTGCTCTCTCCCCCTCCCTCCCTTCTTCCTTCAGAGTCTTTTCCCACTTAACTGTCTGTGAATAAAACCCATTTCACTCTCTGCTCCACCTCCTGCCCCCTCCTTTGATTGAGAATTTACAGAGCTGTGCATTATACAGATATATAGGGGTCTCCTATATACACTGCAGCAATGAGGAATTTATACCTGTCCTCCTGCACATCCTCTATAGCCAGCTAATGTGCCACCTGTTTCTGGATGGAGCAGTCAAACCTCCCCGAGTCCCAATGTTCTGCATAGACCTTATACCCTGTAAGGATTTAACACTTTGATGTACAGGAGAGACTCCATGGAACGAGTTTGAAAGTAATGAGATTTAAGTCTTATTCCCACTTGGGATTTCTTCCTTGGACGAGCTTCTTGCGAAGGGGTTCTCCTAACCTGGGGCATTCAGAATGAGTTCCTATCATCCCAGTCTCAATTAAACCTCAGCTCCCCGGCGGTCCCCTAGATAGATAGGGTATTGTTTTTCATCCCCTCCATCGGCTAACACTGATTACATAGGATGCTAGCAATGCCAGGAGTAGAGGAGCACAGAGGGAAGGTGATAGGTGCTGTGCTAACTGAGAACACTCCTTAAAAACAGGACATGCTCAGCTGAAATACTCATTTCCCAGAACAGCTTTTGCCAACTGAAGTTCCCTGAGGAGATTGGACCTGGCCAGGTGACACCATGGAACTAGAGAAAGAAGTGCAGCCTCTACCTCCACGTTACAGGTTCCGTGACTTGCTGATGGGCGACTGGCAGCAGGATGACAGGTAAAGCTGATGCACAGGGGGGCAGTGAGAAGGAAAAAAAAAGTTATACTTTACTCATGCAAAAAACATTTATTTCAAACAGTTGGGTGGTGTCAAAAGTATTCATAAACCTCGGAGTACCCGCTATTGTACACAAATGTCTGCAATAGAGATGGCACAAATGCCCATATTATAAGGATTAGACATAGAATTATTCCACAGGTGTCTGCGCTGTGTATAATGTAATAGAGAGAAACTGTATAATACACAGATGTTCCTGATAACTCCCCCCACCCTGAGGTGTCTGCGCTGTGTGTAGTGTAATAGAGAGGATTTGTATAATACACAGATATTACTGGGATCTCCCCCCAGAGGTGTCTGCACTGTGTATAGTGTAATAGAGAGGAGATGTATAATACACAGATATTACTGGGATCTCCCCCCAGATGTGTCTGCGCTGTGTATAGTGTAATAGAGAGGAGATGTATAATACACAGATATTACTGGGATCTCCCCCCAGAGGCGTCTGCGCTGTGTATAGTGTAATAGAGAGGAGATGTATAATACACAGATATTACTGGGATCTCCCCCCAGAGGTGTCTGCGCTGTGTATAGTGTAATAGAGAGGAGATGTATAATACACAGATATTACTGGGATCTCCCCCCAGAGGTGTCTGCGCTGTGTATAATGTAATAGAGAGGAGATGTATAATACACAGATATTACTGGGATCTCCCCCCAGAGGTGTCTGCGCTGTGTATAATGTAATAGAGAGGAGCTGTATAATACACAGATATTACCGGGATCTCCCCCAGAGGTGTCTGCGCTGTGTATAATGTAATAGACAGGAGATGTATAATACACAGATATTACTGGGATCTCCCCCCAGAGGTGTCTGCGCTGTGTATAGTGTAATAGAGAGGAGATGTATAATGCACAGATATTACTGGGATCTCCCCCCAGAGGTGTCTGCGCTGTGTATAATGTAATAGAGAGGAGATGTAGAATACACAGATATTACTGGGATCTCCCCCCCAGAGGTGTCTGCGCTGTGTTTAATGTAATAGAGAGGAGATGTATAATACACAGATATTACTGGGATCTCCCCCCCAGAGGTGTCTGCGCTGTGTTTAATGTAATAGAGAGGAGATGTATAATACACAGATATTACTGGGATCTCCCCCCTAAAGGTGTCTGCGCTGTGTATAGTGTAATAGTGAGGAGATGTATAATACACAGATATTACTGGGATCTCCCCCCAGAGGTGTCTGCGCTGTGTATAGTGTAATAGAGAGGAGATGTATAATACACAGATATTACTGGGATCTCCCCCAGAGGTTTCTGCGCTGTGTATAGTGTAATAGAGAGGAGATGTATAATACACAGATATTACTGTGATCTCCCCCAGAGGTGTCTGCACTGTGTATAATGTAATAGAGAGGAGATGTATAATACACAGATATTACTGGGATCTCCCCCCCAGAGGTGTCTGAGCTGTGTATAGTGTAATAGAGAGGAGATGTATAATACACAGATATTACTGGGATCTCCCCCCAGAGGTGTCTGTGCTGTGTATAGTGTAATAGAGAGGAGATGTATAATACACAGATATTACTGGGATCTCCCCCCAGAGGTGTCTGCGCTGTGTATAGTGTAATAGAGAGGAGATGTATAATACACAGATAATACCGGGATCTCCCCCCAGAGGTGTCTGTGCTGTGTATAGTGTAATAGAGAGGAGATGTATAATACACAGATATTACTGGGATCTCCCCCCCCCAGAGGTGTCTGCGCTGTGTATAATGTAATAGAGAGGAGATGTATAATACACAGATATTACTGGGATCTCCCCCCAGAGGTGTCTGCGCTGTGTATAATGTAATAGAGAGGAGCTGTATAATACACAGATATTACCGGGATCTCCCCCAGAGGTGTCTGCGCTGTGTATAATGTAATAGAGAGGAGATGTATAATACACAGATATTACCGGGATCTCCCCCCAGAGGTGTCTGCGCTGTGTATAGTGTAATAGAGAGGAGATGTATAATACACAGATTTCTCTAACGTCCTAGTGGATGCTGGGACTCCGTCAGGACCATGGGGAATAGCGGGCTCCGCAGGAGACAGGGCACATCTAAATAAAGCTTTTAGGATCACATGGTGCGTACTGGCTCCTCCCCCTATGACCCTCCTCCAAGCCTCAGTTAGGTTTTTGTGCCCGTCCGAGAAGGGTGCAATCTAGGTGGCTCTCCTAAAGAGCTGCTTAGAAAAAGTTTTTTTAGGTTTAAATCTCAGTGAATCCTGCTGGCAACAGGATCACTGCATCGAGGGACTTAGGGGAGAGATTTCCAACTCACCTGCGTGCAGGATGGATTGGAGTCTTAGGCTACTGGACACTTAGCTCCAGAGGGAGTCGGAACACAGGTCCTCCTGGGGTTCGTCCCGGAGCCGCGCCGCCGATCCCCCTTACAGACGCTGAAGACGGAGGTCCGGAAAGCAGGCGGCAGAAGACTCCTCAGTCTTCATGAAGGTAGCGCACAGCACTGCAGCTGGGCGCCATTGTTGCTACACGTCTCACTGATTCAGTCACGGAGGGTGCAGGGCGCTGCTGGGGGCGCCCTGGGCAGCAATATTAAATACCTTTAGTGGCAAAATAAATACATCACATATAGCCATTAAGGCTATATGTATGTATTTAACCCAGGCCAGTTTTCTTAAAACCCGGGAGAAAAGCCGCCGAAAAAGGGGCGGAGCTTATTCTCCTCAGCACTCAGCGCCATTTTCCTGCTCAGCTCCGCTGGTGAGGAAGGCTCCCAGGACTCTCCCCTGCACTGCACTACAGAAACAGGGTAACAAAGAGAAGGGGGGCATAATTTGGCGATATTGATATATTAAAAGCGCTTATATCAAAAACAACACCTTCTAGGGTTGTTTATATACATTTATAGCGCTTTTGGTGTGTGCTGGCAAACTCTCCCTCTGTCTCCCCAAAGGGCTAAGAGGGTCCTGTCTTCGATTAGAGCATTCCCTGTGTGGCTGCTGTGTGTCGGTACGTGTGTGTCGACATGTATGAGGACGATGTTGGTGTGGAGGCAGAGCAATTGCCGGTAATGGTGATGTCACCCCCTAGGGAGTCGACACCGGAATGGATGGCTTTAGTTATGGAATTACGTGATAATGTTAGCACATTACAAAAGTCAGTTGACGAAATGAGACGGCCGGAAAACCAGTTAGTACCGGCTCAGGCGTCTCAGACACCGTCAGGGGCTGTAAAACGTCCCTTACCTCAGTCAGTCGACACGGGTACCGACACAGATGAATCTAGTGTCGACGGTGAAGAAACAAACGTATTTTCCAATAGGGCCACACGTTATATGATCACGGCAATGAAGGAGGCTTTGCAGATCTCTGATACTGCTGGTACCTCAAAAGGGGTATTATGTGGGGGGTGAAAAAACTACCTGTAGCTTTTCCAGAATCAGAGGAATTGAATGACGTGTGTGACGAAGCGTGGGTTAACCCAGATAGAAAACTGCTAATTTCCAAGAAGTTATTGGCATTATACCCTTTCCCACCAGAGGTTAGGGCGCGCTGGGAAACACCCCCTAGGGTGGATAAGGCGCTCACACGTTTATCAAAGCAAGTGGCGTTGCCGTCTCCTGATACGGCCGCCCTCAAGGATCCAGCAGATAGGAGGCTGGAAACTACACTGAAGAGTATATACACACATACTGGTGTTATACTGCGACCGGCAGTAGCCTCAGCCTGGATGTGCAGTGCTGGGGTAGTGTGGTTGGATTCTCTGACTGAAAATATTGATACCCTGGATAGGGACAGTATTTTATTGACTCTAGAGCAATTAAAGGATGCTTTTCTTTATATGCGAGATGCTCAGAGGGATATTTGTACTCTAGCATCAAGAGTAAGCGCGATGTCCATATCTGCCAGAAGAAGTTTATGGACGCGACAGTGGTCAGGTGATGCGGATTCCAAAAGGCATATGGAAGTATTGCCATATAAAGGAGAGGAATTATTTGGGGTCGGTCTTTCGGACCTGGTGGCCACGGCAACTGCCGGCAAATCCACTTTTTTACCTCAGACCCCCTCCCAACAGAAAAAGACACCGTCTTTTCAGCCGCAGTCCTTTCGCTCCTATAAAAACAAGCGACCAAAAGGACAGTCTTATCTGCCGCGAGGCAGAGGAAAGGGTAAGAGAGGGCAGCAAGCAGCCCCTGCCCAGGACCAGAAGCCCGCCCCGGGTTCTACAAAGCCATCAGCATGACGCTGGGGCTTTACAAGCGGACTCAGGAGCGGTGGGGGGTCGACTCAAGATTTTCAGCAATCAGTGGGCTCGCTCACAAGTGGACCCATGGATCCTGCAGATAATATCTCAGGGTTACATGTTGGAGTTCGAAAGGTCTCCCCCTCGCCGGTTCCTAAAGTCTGCTTTACCAACGTCTCCCTCAGAAAGGACGTCAGTTTTGGAAGCCATTCACAAGCTGTATTCTCAGCAGGTGATAGTCAAGGTACCCCTCCTACAACAGGGAAAGGGGTATTATTCCACACTATTTGTGGTACCGAAGCCGGACGGTTCGGTAAGACCTATTCTAAACCTGAAATCCTTGAACCTGTACATACAGAAATTCAAGTTCAAGATGGAGTCACTCAGAGCAGTGATAGCGAATCTGGAAGAAGGGGACTTCATGGTGTCCCTGGACATAAAAGATGCTTATCTGCATGTCCCAATTTACCCCTCACACCAAGGGTATCTCAGGTTCGTGATACAAGACTGTCATTATCAGTTTCAAACGCTGCCGTTTGGTTTGTCCACGGCCCCTCGGGTCTTTACCAAGGTAATGACCGAAATGATGGTTCTTCTACGAAGAAAAGGCGTATTAATTATCCCTTACTTGGACGATCTCCTGATAAGGGCAAAGTCCAGAGAACAGCTGGAAGTCGGTGTAGCACTAACCCAGGTAGTGCTTCAGCAACACGGGTGGATTCTGAATCTTCCAAAATCTCAATTGACCCCGACAACTCGTCTGCTGTTCCTGGGAATGATTCTGGACACGGTTCAGAAAAAGGTGTTTCTCCCGGAGGAGAAAGCAAGGGAGTTATCCGAACTTGTCAGGAACCTCCTAAAACCAGGAACTGTGTCAGTACATCAATGCACAAGAGTCCTGGGAAAGATGGTGGCTTCTTACGAAGCGATTCCATTCGGCAGATTCCATGCACGGACATTTCAGTGGGATCTGCTGGACAAATGGTCCGGATCGCATCTGCACATGCATCAGCGGATAACACTGTCACCAAGAACAAGGTTGTCTCTCCTGTGGTGGTTGCAGAGTGCCCATCTGTTAGAGGGCCGCAGATTCGGCATACAGGACTGGGTCCTGGTGACTACGGATGCCAGCCTACGAGGCTGGGGAGCAGTCACACAGGGAAGAAACTTCCAGGGCGTGTGGTCAAACCTGGAGACGTCCCTTCACATAAATATACTGGAGCTAAGAGCGATCTACAATGCTCTAAGCCTGGCAAAATCGCTGCTTCAGGGTCAGCCGGTGTTGATCCAGTCGGACAACATCACGGCAGTCGCCCACGTAAACCGACAAGGCGGCACGAGAAGCAGAAGAGCAATGACAGAAGCTGCAAGGATTCTGCGCTGGGCGGAGAATCATGTCATAGCACTGTCAGCAGTGTTCATCCCGGGAGTGGACAACTGGGAAGCAGACTTCCTCAGCAGACACGACCTTCACCCGGGAGAGTGGGGACTTCATCCAGAAGTCTTCCACATGATTGTGAACCGTTGGGAAAGACCAAAGGTGGACATGATGGCGTCTCGCCTCAACAAAAAATTGGACAGATATTGCGCCAGGTCAAGAGACCCTCAGGCAATAGCTGTGGACGCTCTGGTAACACCGTGGGTGTACCAGTCAGTGTATGTGTTCCCTCCTCTGCCTCTCATACCAAAGGTACTGAGAATTATACGGAAAAGAGGAGTAAGAACAATACTGGTGGCTCCGGACTGGCCAAGAAGAACTTGGTATCCGGAACTTCAAGAGATGCTCACGGAGGATCCGTGGCCTCTACCTCTAAGAAGGGATCTGCTTCAGCAGGGACCTTGTATGTTCCAAGACTTACCGCGTCTGCGTTTGACGGCATGGCGGTTGAACGCCGGATTCTAAAAGAAAAGGGCATTCCAGAGGAAGTTATTCCTACCTTGATTAAGGCTAGAAAGGAAGTGACTGTACAACATTATCACCGCATTTGGCGAAAATATGTTGCGTGGTGTGAAGCCAAGAAGGCTCCAACGGAAGAATTTCAATTGGGTCGATTCTTACATTTCCTGCAAGCAGGATTGTCTATGGGCCTAAAATTGGGGTCCATTAAAGTTCAAATTTCGGCCTTATCAATCTTCTTCCAGAAGGAATTGGCATCAGTGCCTGAAGTACAAACTTTTGTCAAAGGTGTACTACATATACAACCCCCAATAGTGCCTCCAGTGGCACCGTGGGATTTGAACGTAGTTTTGAATTTTCTCAAATCTCATTGGTTTGAGCCTCTAAAATCGGTAGATTTAAAATACCTTACATGGAAGGTAACCATGCTATTGGCCCTGGCTTCAGCCAGGAGAGTTTCAGAGTTGGCGGCTTTATCATACAAAAGCCCATATCTGATTTTCCATTCGGACAGGGCAGAACTGCGGACACGTCCTCATTTTCTCCCTAAGGTGGTTTCGGCTTTTCACTTGAACCAGCCTATTGTGGTGCCTGCGGCTACTAGCGACTTGGAGGACTCCAAGTTACTGGACGTTGTCAGAGCATTAAAAATATATATTTCAAGGACAGCTGGAGTCAGAAAATCTGACTCGTTGTTTATATTGTATGCACCCAACAAGATGGGTGCTCCTGCGTCTAAACAGACGATTGCACGTTGGATCTGTAGCACAATCCAACTTGCACATTCTGTGGCAGGCCTGCCACAGCCTAAATCTGTAAAGGCCCACTCCACAAGGAAAGTGGGCTCATCTTGGGCGGCTGCCCGAGGGGTCTCGGCATTACAACTTTGCCGAGCAGCTACGTGGTCAGGGGAGAACACGTTTGTAAAATTTTACAAATTTGATACTCTGGCTAAGGAGGACCTGGAGTTCTCTCATTCGGTGCTGCAGAGTCATCCGCACTCTCCCGCCCGTTTGGGAGCTTTGGTATAATCCCCATGGTCCTGACGGAGTCCCAGCATCCACTAGGACGTTAGAGAAAATAAGAATTTACTTACCGATAATTCTATTTCTCATAGTCCGTAGTGGATGCTGGGCGCCCATCCCAAGTGCGGATTGTCTGCAATACTTGTACATAGTTATTGTTACAAAGATCGGGTTATTACTATTGTTGTGAGCCATCTTTTCAGAGGCTACTTCGTTTTTTGTTATCATACTGTTAACTGGGTTCAGATCACAAGTTGTACGGTGTGATTGGTGTGGCTGGTATGAGTCTTACCCGGGATTCAAGATCCTTCCTTATTGTGTACGCTCGTCCGGGCACAGTACCTAACTGAGGCTTGGAGGAGGGTCATAGGGGGAGGAGCCAGTACGCACCATGTGATCCTAAAAGCTTTATTTAGATGTGCCCTGTCTCCTGCGGAGCCCGCTATTCCCCATGGTCCTGACGGAGTCCCAGCATCCACTACGGACTATGAGAAATAGAATTATCGGTAAGTAAATTCTTATTATTACTGGGATCTCCCCCAGAGGTGTCTGCGCTGTGTATAATGTAATAGAGAGGAGATGTATAATACACAGATATTACTGGGATCTCCCCCCCCCCCCAGAGGTGTCTGCGCTGTGTATAATGTAATAGAGAGGAGATGTATAATACACAGATATTACTGGGATCTCTCCTCAGAGAGGGGTCTGCGCGGTGTATAGTGTAATAGAGAGGAGATGTATAATACACAGATATTACTGGGATCTCTCCCCAGAGGTGCCTGTGCTGTGTATAATATAATTTCTCTGACGTCCTAGTGGATGCTGGGAACTCCGTAAGGACCATGGAGAATAGCGGCTCCGCAGGAGACTGGGCACAACTAAAGAAAGCTTTAGGACTACCTGGTGTGCACTTGCTCCTCCCTCTATGACCCTCCTCCAGACCTCAGTTAGAATTTTGTGCCCGGCCGAGCTGGATGCACACTAGGGGCTCTCCTGAGCTCTTAGAAAAGAACGTTATATTTAGGTTTTTTATTTTCAGTGAGATCTGCTGGCAACAGACTCACTGCTACGAGGGACTAAGGGGAGAGAAGCGAACCTACCTGCTTGCAGCTAGTTTGGGCTTCTTAGGCTACTGGACACCATTAGCTCCAGAGGGATCGAACACAGGCCCAGCCTCGGTTGTCCGGTCCCGGAGCCGCGCCGCCGTGCAAGAAGATGTTCCTGAAAATCGGCGGCAGAAGACTTCGGTCTTCATTAAGGTAGCGCACAGCACTGCAGCTGTGCGCCATTGCTCCCCATGCACACCACACACTCCGGTCACTGATGGGTGCTGGGCGCTGGGGGGGGGGGGGGGGGGCGCCCTGGGGCTGCAATAAGAGTACCTTACTGGCAAAATAACACATAATGTAGTCATTAAGACTATATATGTGTAAAATCCCCTGCCATATATTCCATAAAAAAGCGGGAGAAGCCCGCCGAGAAAGGGGCGGGGCTATCTCCCTCAGCACACTGGCGCCATTTCCTCTCACAGCTCCGCTGGAAGGACGCTCCCCAGGCACTCCCCTGCAGTTTCCAGACTTCATAGGGTAAAAAAGAGAGGGGGGGGCACTAAATTTAGGCGCAGTATCTGTATATTAATAGCAGCTATAAGGGAAAAATCACTGTATGTATAGTGTGAATCCCTACATTATATATAGCGCTCTGGTGTGTGCTGGCATACTCTCTCTCTGTCTCCCCAAAGGACTTTGTGGGGTCCTGTCCTCAGTCAGAGCATTCCCTGTGTGTGTGCGGTGTGTCGGTACGGCTGTGTCGACATGTTTGATTAGGAGGCTTATGTGGAGGCGGAGCAGGTGCCGATAAATGTGATGTCACCCCCTGCGGGGTCGACACCTGAGTGGATGGTTATGTGGAAGGAATTACGCGACAGTGTCAACTCCTTACATAAAAGGTTTGACGACATAGCAGATGTGGGACAGCCGGCTTCTCAGCCTGTGCCTGCCCAGACGTCTCAAAAGCCATCAGGGGCTCTAAAACGCCCGCTACCTCAGATGGCAGACACAGATGTCGACACGGATACTGACTCCAGTGTCGACGATGATGAGACTAGTGTACATTCCACTAGAGCCACCCGTTACATGATTACGGCAATGAAAAATGTGTTGCATATTTCTGATATTACCCCAGGTACCACAAAAAAGGGTATTATGTTTGGGGAGAAAAAACTACCAGTGGTTTTTCCCCCTTGTGATGAATTAAATGAAGTGTGTGAAGAAGCGTGGGCTTCCCCCGATAAGAAACTGGTAATCTCTAAAAAGTTACTAATGGCGTACCCTTTCCCGCCAGAGGACAGGTCACGTTGGGAGACATCCCCTAGGGTGGATAAAGCGCTCACACGTCTGTCAAAGAAGGTGGCACTACCGTCTCCGGACACGGCCGCCTTAAAGGAACCTGCAGATAGAAAGCAGGAGGCTATCCTGAAGTCTGTATATACACACTCCGGCATTATATTGAGACCAGCTATTGCTTCAGCATGGATGTGCAGTGCTGCAGCTGCGTGGTCAGATTCCCTGTCAGAAACAATTGATACCTTAGATAGGGACACTATATTGCTAACCGTAGAGCACATTAAAGACGCAGTCTTATACATGAGAGATGCACAGAGGGATATTTGCCGGCTGGCATCTAAAATAAACGCAATGTCCATTTCTGCCAGGAGAGGATTGTGGACTCGGCAGTGGATAGGTGATGCTGATTCTAAAAGGCACATGGAAGTTTTGCCTTACAAGGGTGAGGAGTTGTTTGGGGATGGTCTCTCGGACCTTGTTTCCACAGCTACAGCTGGGAAATCAGCATTTTTACCCCATGTTCGCTCACAGCCAAAGAAAGCACCGTATTATCAGGTACAGTCCTTTCGGCCCCAGAAAGGTAAGCGGGATAAAGGCGCGTCCTTCCTGCCCAGAGGCAGAGGTAGGGGGAAAAAGCTGCAGCATACAGCCAGTTCCCAGGAACAAAAGTCCTCCCCGCTTCCTCTAAGTCCACCGCATGACGCTGGGGCTCCACAAGCGGAGCCAGGTACGGTGGGGGCCCGTCTCAAGAACTTCAGCGACCAGTGGGCTCGCTCACGGGTGGATCCCTGGATTCTACAGGTAGTATCTCAGGGGTACAAGCTGGAATTCGAGACGTCTCCCCCTCGCCGTTTCCTCAAATCTGCCTTGCCGACGGCTCCCTCGGACAGGGAGGCAGTGCTGGAGGCAATTCACAAGCTGTATTCGCAGCAGGTGATAGTCAAGGTACCCCTCCTTCAACAGGGACGGGGTTACTATTCCACAATGTTTGTGGTACCGAAACCGGACGGTTCGGTGAGACCCATCTTAAATTTGAAATCCTTGAACACTTATATACGAAGGTTCAAGTTCAAAATGGAATCGCTCAAGGCGGTTATTGCAAGCCTGGACGAAGGGGATTTCATGGTATCACTGGACATCAAGGATGCTTACCTGCATGTCCCCATTTACCCCCCTCACCAGGAGTACCTCAGATTTGTGGTACAGGACTGTCATTACCAATTCCAGACGTTGCCGTTTGGTCTGTCCACGGCACCGAGGGTATTTACCAAGGTAATGGCAGAGATGATGATACTCCTTCGAAAAAAGGGAGTTATAATTATCCCGTACTTGGACGATCTCCTTATAAAGGCGAGGTCCAGGGAACAGTTGCTGATCGGAGTAGCACTAGCTCGGGCAGTGCTACAACAGCACGGCTGGATCCTGAACTTTCCGAAGTCGCAGCTGGTTCCTACAACGCGTCTACTGTTCCTGGGGATGGTTCTCGACACAGAACAGAAAAAAGTGTTTCTCCCGGAGGAGAAGGCCAAGGAGTTGTCATCTCTAGTCAGAGACCTCCTAAAACCAAAACAGGTGTCGGTGCACCACTGCACGCGAGTCCTGGGAAAGATGGTGGCTTCTTACGAAGCAATTCCATTCGGAAGGTTCCATGCAAGGATCTTTCAGTGGGATCTGTTGGACAAGTGGTCCGGATCGCATCTTCAGATGCATCGGCTGATAACCCTGTCTCCGAGGGCCAGGGTGTCGCTGCTGTGGTGGCTGCAAAGTGCTCATCTTCTAGAGGGCCGCAGATTCGGCATACAGGACTGAGTCCTGGTGACCACGGATGCCAGCCTTCGAGGTTGGGGGGCAGTCACACAGGGAAGAAATTTCCAAGGACAATGGTCAAGTCAGGAGACTTCCCTACACATAAATATTCTGGGACTTAGGGCCATTTACAATGCCCTAAGTCAGGTAAGACCCCTGCTTCAACACCAGCCGGTGCTGATCCAGTCAGACAACATCACGGCGGTCGCCCATGTAAACCGACAGGGCGGCACAAGAAGCAGGATGGCGATGGCAGAAGCCACAAGGATTCTCCGATGGGCGGAAAATCATGTGTTAGCACTGTCAGCAGTGTTCATTCCGGGAGTGGACAACTGGGAAGCAGACTTTCTCAGCAGACACGACCTCCACCCGGGAGAGTGGGGACTTCATCCAGAAGTCTTCCAAATGATTGTACAACATTGGGAAAGGCCACAGGTGGACATGATGGCGTCCCGCCTCAACAAAAAGCTAAAAAGATATTGCGCCAGGTCAAGGGACCCTCAGGCGATAGCTGTGGACGCTCTGGTGTACCAGTGGGTGTACCAGTCGGTGTATGTGTTCCCTCCTCTGCCTCTCATACCCAAGGTACTGAGAATAATAAGAAGGAGAGGAGTAAGAACTATACTCATTGTTCCGGATTGGCCAAGAAGAGCTTGGTACCCAGAACTTCAAGAAATGATCTCAGAGGACCCATGGCCTCTGCCGCTCAGACAGGACCTGCTGCAGCAGGGGCCCTGTCTGTTCCAAGACTTACCGCGGCTGCGTTTGACGGCATGGCGGTTGAACGCCGGATCCTGAAGGAAAAGGGCATTCCGGAGGAAGTTATCCCTACGCTAATTAAAGCTAGGAAAGAAGTGACCGCTAACCATTATCACCGCATATGGCGGAAATATGTTGCGTGGTGTGAGGCCAGGAAGGCCCCAACGGAGGAATTTCAGCTAGGTCGATTTCTGCACTTCCTACAGTCAGGGGTGACTATGGGCCTAAAATTGGGTTCCATTAAGGTCCAGATTTCGGCTCTATCGATTTTCTTCCAAAAAGATCTGGCTTCACTACCTGAAGTTCAGACATTTAAGGGAGTGCTGCATATTCAGCCCCCTTTTGTGCCCCCAGTGGCACCTTGGGATCTCAACGTGGTGTTGGATTTCTTAAAGTCGCATTGGTTTGAACCACTTAAAACCGTGGAACTAAAATATCTCACGTGGAAAGTGGTCATGCTGTTGGCCTTGGCTTCGGCCAGGCGTGTGTCAGAATTGGCGGCTTTGTCTTGTAAAAGCCCTTATCTGATTTTTCATATGGATAGGGCGGAATTGAGGACTCGTCCCCAATTTCTCCCAAAGGTGGTTTCAGCGTTTCATTTAAACCAGCCTATTGTGGTGCCTGCGGCTACTCGTGACTTGGAGGACTCCAAGTTGCTGGACGTAGTCCGGGACCTAAAAATCTTTGTTTCCAGGACAGCTGGAGTCAGAAAGACTGACTCGCTATTTATCCTGCATGCGCCCAACGGGTTCACTACGGCTGGCCGGCGGTCGGGCTCCCGGCGACCAGCATCCCGGCGCCGGGAGCCCGACCGCCGGCTTACCGACAGCGTGGCGAGCGCAAATGAGCCCCTTGCGGGCACGCTACGGGCTCGCTGCGCTCGCCACGCTACAGGCACGGTGGCGCGCCACACTATTTTATTCTCCCTCTATGGGGGTCGTGGACCCCCACGAGGGAAAATAAGTGTCGGTATGCCGGCTTTCGGGCTCCCGGCGCCGGTATACTGAGCGCCGGGAGCCCGACCGCCGGCATACAGAAGACCACCCGCGCCCAACAAGTTGGGTGCACCTGCTTCAAAGCAGACTATTGCTCGCTGGATCTGTAGCACGATTCAACTTGCACATTCTGCGGCTGGACTGCCGCATCCTAAATCTGTAAAAGCCCATTCCACGAGGAAGGTGGGCTCTTCTTGGGCGGCTGCCCGAGGGGTCTCGGCTTTACAACTTTGCCGAGCAGCTACTTGGTCGGGGTCAAACACATTTGCTAAATTCTACAAGTTTGATACCCTGGCTGAGGAGGACCTAGAGTTCGCTCATTCGGTGCTGCAGAGTCATCCGCACTCTCCCGCCCATTTGGGAGCTTTGGTATAATCCCCATGGTCCTTACGGAGTTCCCAGCATCCACTAGGACGTCAGAGAAAATAAGATTTTACTCACCGGTAAATCTATTTCTCGTAGTCCGTAGTGGATGCTGGGCGCCCGTCCCAAGTGCGGATTGTCTGCAATACTTGTATATAGTTATTGTTTAACTAAAGGGTTATTGTTGAGCCATCTGTTGAGAGGCTCAGTTGTATTTCATACTGTTAACTGGGTATAGTATCACGAGTTATACGGTGTGATTGGTGTGGCTGGTATGAGTCTTACCCGGGATTCAAAATCCTTTCCTTATTGTGTCAGCTCTTCCGGGCACAGTATCCTAACTGAGGTCTGGAGGAGGGTCATAGAGGGAGGAGCCAGTGCACACCAGGTAGTCCTAAAGCTTTCTTTAGTTGTGCCCAGTCTCCTGCGGAGCCGCTATTCCCCATGGTCCTTACGGAGTTCCCAGCATCCACTACGGACTACGAGAAATAGATTTACCGGTGAGTAAAATCTTATTATAGAAGAGATGTATAATACACAGATATTACTGGGATCTCCCCCCAGAGGTGTCTGCGCTGTGTATAGTGTAATAGAGAGGAGATGTATAATACACAGATATTACTGGGATCTCCCCCCAGAGGGGTCTGCGCTGTGTATTGTGTAATAGAGAGGAGATGTATAATACACAGATATTACCGGGAACTCCCCTCAGAGGTGTCTGCGCTGTGTATAGTGTAATAGAGAGATGTATAATACACAGATATTACTGGGATCTCCCCCCAGAGGTGTCTGCGCTGTGTATAGTGTAATAGAGTGGAGATGTATAATATACAGATATTACTGGGATCTCCCCCAGAGGGGTCTGCGCTGTGTATTGTGTAATAGAGAGGAGATGTATAATACACAGATATTACCGGGATCTCCCCCCAGAGATGTCTGCGCTGTGTATAGTGTAATAGAGAGATGTATAATACACAGATATTACTGGGATCTCCCCCCAGAGGGGTCTGCGCTGTGTATTGTGTAATAGAGAGGAGATGTATAATACACAGATATTACCGGGATCTCCCCCCAGAGATGTCTGCGCTGTGTATAGTGTAATAGAGAGATGTATAATACACAGATATTACTGGGATCTCCCGCCAGAGGTATCTGCGCTGTGTATAGTGTAATAGGAGATGTATAATACACAGATATTACTGGGATCTCCCCCCAGCAGGGGCGGAAGTCCGGGAGGCAGCGGAGTCGGCTGCCGCCGGGCTCCTGACCCGCAGAGGGCGCCTCGCAGTGGCGCCTCTGACATTACACAGATTGACATGCGGACGAGCGCCCGCATGTCAATCTGATGTCTCCCTCCCTGCTGTGTTGGAGGGACATGGAGCGCATCGCGCGTCTCCTGTGTCCCTCCCTGGCTCTCTCCCGGCCGGTCTAAGGAAGTGCCATTCGTGAGCTCTGATTGGCTCACGAACCGGCACTTCCTGTATTAGACCGGCCGGGGGAGAGAGCCAGGGAGGGACACAGGAGACGCGCGATGCGCTCCATGTCCCTCCAACACAAGGTGGGAGCAGGCACTGGGGGCATATACCTGGTACTGGGGGGCATATACCTGGCACTGGGGGGGGAGGAGACCTGGCACTGGGGGGCATATACATGGCACTTGGGGGCATATACCTGGCACTGGGGGGGAAGACCTGGCACTGTGGGGCATATACCTGGCACTGTGGGGTATATACCTGGCACTGTGGGGTATATACCTGGCACTGTGGGGCATATACCTGGCACTGGGGGGGGAAGACCTGGCACTGGGGGGCATATACCTGGCATTGGGGGGCATATACCTGGCACTGGGGGGCATATACCTGGCACTGGGGGGGGGAGACCTGGCACTGGGGGGCATATACATGGCACTGTGGGGGAAGACCTGGCACTGGGGGGGAAGACCTGGCACTGGGGGGCATATACCTGGCACTGTGGGGCATATACCTGGCACTGGGGGGCATATACCTGGCACTGGGGGGGAAGACCTGGCACTGGGACGGGGGGCATATGTGGCACTGGGGAGGGGGGTATATTTGGCACTGGGGGCATATACCTGGCACTGTGGGGGAAGACCTGGCACTGGGGGGCATATACCTGGCACTGGGGGAGGAGACCTGGCACTGGGGCGGGGGGCATATGTGGCACTGGGGAGGGGGTATATTTGGCACTGGGGGCATATACCTGGCACAGTGGGGGAAGATCTGGCACTGGGGGCATATGGGGGAAGATCTGGCACTGGGGGCATATACCTGGCACTGGGCGCATATACCTGGCCCTGTGGGGGAATATCTGGCACTGGGGGCATATACCTGGCCCTGTGGGGGAATATCTGGCACTGGGGGCATATACCTGGCACTGGGCGCATATACCTGGCCCTGTGGGGGAATATCTGGCACTGGGGGCATATACCCGGCACTGTGGGGGGAATATCTGGCACTGGGGGCATACACCTGGCACTGTGGGGGAATATCTGGCATTGGGGGCATATGCCTGGCACTGTGGAGAAATATCTGGCACTGGGGGCATATAGCTGGCACTGAGGGGGCATAGGTGGCACTGTGGTGGAATATTTGGCACTGTGGGAGAGTAGGCACTGAGGGGGCATATGTGGCACTGTGGTGGAATATTTGGCACGGGGGGGAGCAGGCACTGAGGGGGCATATGTGGCACTGGGGGGGTATATTTGGCACTGGGGGCATGTACCTGGCACTGGAGGCATATACCTGACACTGTGGGGGAATATCTGGCACTGGGGGCATATGTGGCACTGGGAGCACGGCCCTAGCAACACGCACTACCCCCTAGCAATGAGCATGACACCCAGTGCATGAACCCCCTGGCAACGAGCATGACACCCTGAGCATGAAACCCCTGGCACCGTGCATGGAACCGCTGGCAACGAGCATGACACCCAGTGCATGAAACCCCTGGCAACGAGCATGACACCCTGAGCATGAAAACCCCTGGCACCGTGCATGGAACCAAGAGCATGAAACCGCTGGCAACGAACATGACACCCAGTGCATGAAACCCCTGGCAACGAGCATGACAACCTGAGCATGAAAACCCCTGGCACCGTGCATGGAACCAAGAGCATGAAACCCCTGGCAACGAGCAGGTAATTTAAAAGTAATTAGAAGCCTTACTGTAGAACTTAATGTATAATGGGCATTACGGTGTGTGGCATAATGTATCACGGACATTGCGGTGTGTGTCATAATGTGTCGGGCATTACGGTGTATGGTATACTATATCGCGGGCATTGTGATATGTGGTATAATGTCTCAGGCTCATTGTGGTGTGTGTTATACTGTGTCAAAGACATTGTATGTGCTATAATGTATCAAGGGCATTGCAGTGTGTAGCATAATGTATAACGGGCATTGTGATTCCTGTCATAATGTGTCACAGGCATTACGGTGTGTGGTATAATGTATCAGGGGCATTGCAGTGTGTAGCATAATGTATAACGGGCATTACGATTCCTGTCATAATGTGTCGGGGGCATTACGGTGTGTGGCATAATGTGTCGGGGGCATTATGGTGTGTTCATATTGTGTCATGTGCATTATTGTGTGTGGCATAATGTCTAAGGGCCACTGCAGTATGTGGCATAATGTATACTGGGCATTACTATAAGGAGGAAAAATTACAAATAATGTAAGGGGCATGAATCAGGATTAATTTTCTTTCCCGCCTGGGCGTGCAGGTTGGAAAACTGGGGTATAACGCAGTCTTTTCCTGCAATGTTACACCCCTTTATGGTAAGCCATGCCCATCCCAATGAAGCCACACACTCTATACTGCCAATTATGGAGGGGGGGGGGCGAATAATTTTTTGGCTTGGGGGAGAAAAATTTCTAGTTACGTCACTGAACTGACTCATTCCTGTAAGCCGCCACTACAGCGCAAATCCCAGGAGAGTACGCTGGTGCGCGCCTGCTGTGGGAGGTAGGAGAGGAGCTGCTGCTACCGTTGCCCCGCTGCTGTGGGGAAGGGGGGGACGGGATGGATGGACACACGTGCGAGGCGGTGTTTAAGAGCTGGTACCACGCTTGCCTTGTATTCCACTTCCTAATTGCGCTCTGCCTCCGGTAATTGGGGAGGAGAGAAGAGCCTTCTTTCACTACACAAGGTATCCATCTATGCTCCCTTTCTCCCTGCATAAGTGCACTGCCAGTATACTGTATGTATGTTTGTATATATAGATTGAGGTAGGGGTCTGGCACAGCCACATAATAGACTAATACATTGGGTGCCCTCACAGCAAAGTAGTTTAGCAAAATAGAGGTGGTGCGGCACTCCAATGATTTGCACACTGACACCAATTGAAGTAGTGCAACGTTTCAATGCCCGTTTAATGAATCTGCATTTTTGTCATATATACAATGACCCCCATTCTGCCTCATCCCGTCCTCCAGACCTCTGTTACTCCATCTGCCCCCCCCCCCCCCCCATTTGCCAAGTCCTTCTGCCCGCCCGCGACCATCCCTCCCCATCTTCCTCCCATAATTAATTGTCCTCCCGCAGGGAATACATATGTTTTACCGACAGACGGGATGCCGTCTGTCAGCATCCTGACAGCAGCATCCCGTCCGTCAGAATTCTGGCAGGGGGCGTGCGCAATGAAGGCCCTTGCTTGTTGCGCTCGCAACGCAGTGGTCTCGGTGGTTCCCATCCCACTCTATTGGTGTTGTGGACACCCACGAATGGGAATAAGACCTGTGAGACGGTATTCTGGTGTCGGTATCCTGACCGCTAGGAATCCCGACAGCCAGCAAAATGATTGCCTCCCCTCCCGCAGTATCGGTCACATAATAGACTCACTTTCAGCTCCAGGCCCATGTGGACCCCAAACTGGCACTGGTCTGCAGGGATGTATCATTGGCACAAGGTTAAAAATGCAGCCAAACCTCCAAAAATGCAGTTTTCAGAGGTTTGGCGGCTTACTACTTATCCACCAAGCCTAGACCCCAGGGCTTGGATGCGGTGGGCAACACCATCTTTAGATGGGCTTCTATCACATTACCCATTGGACCCCTCCCAGCACCCCCTAGTGGGGCGCATCAGCCCACGCATGCACAGATAGGACTCCGGATCATACACCGGGAAGTTCTACTGTATCATGGCAAAGAATAGCTCTCACCGCAAGAGCTGTCCTTTGGAAATTTCTTCATGCATACGCCATTATGCTTGCAAAGAATGGCAGGATATATATATATATATATAAATATATATATAGCCTGCAGGATCAATATTGGTGTGGTGTGTGTGTATGTATATATATATATATATATATATATATATATATATAAAAAAATTTTTGCCTCTATATAGGGGGGCACCTGTATTTATATTGCCTCCGGGCGTCTAGGACGAACTTACGCCACTGCCCCCCAGAGATGTCTGCGCTGTGTATAATGTAATAGAGAGGAGATGTATAATACACAGATATTACTGGGATCTCCCCCTAGAGGTGTCTGCGCTGTGTATAATGTAATAGAGAGGAGATGTATAATACACAGATATTACTGGGTTCTCCCCCCAGAGGTGTATGCGCTGTGTATAGTGTAATAGAGAGGAGATGTATAATACACAGATATTACTGGGATCTCCCCCAGAGGGGTCTGCGCTGTGTATAGTGTAATAGAGAGATGTATAATACACAGATATTACTGGGATCTCCCCCCAGAGGTGTCTGCGCTGTGTATAATGTAATAGAGAGGAGATGTATAATACACAGATATTACTGGGATATTCCCCCAGAGGTGTCTGCGCTGTGTATAATGTAATAGAGAGGAGATGTATAATACACAGATATTACTGGGATCTCGCCCCAGAGGTATCTGCGCTGTGTATAGTGTAATAGAGAGGAGATGTATAATACACAGATATTACTGGGATCTCCCCCCAGGGGTGTCTGCGCTGTGTATAGTGTAATAGAGAGGAGATGTATAATACACAGATATTACTGGGATATTCCCCCAGAGGTGTCTGCGCTTTGTATAATGTAATAGAGAGGAGATGTATAATATACAGATATTACCGGGATCTCCCCCCAGAGGTGTCTGCACTGTGTATAGTGAGGTGTCTGCGCTTTGTATAATGTAATAGAGAGGAGATGTATAATACACAGATATTACTGGGATCTCCCCCAGAGCTGTCTGCGCTGTGTATAGTGTAATAGAGAGATGTATAATACACAGATATTACTGGGATCTCCCCCCAGAGGTGTCTGCGCTGTGTATAATGTAATAGAGAGGAGATGTATAATACACATATATTACTGGGATATTCCCCCAGAGGTGTCTGCGCTGTGTATAATGTAATAGAGAGGAGATGTATAATACACAGATATTACTGGGATCTCCCCTAGAGGTGTCTGCGCTGTGTATAGTGTAATAGAGTGGAGATGTATAATACACAGATATTACTGGGATCTCCCCCCAGAGGGGTCTGCGCTGTGTATAGTGTAATAGAGAGGAGATGTAGAATACACAGATATTACTGGGATCTCCCGCCAGAGGTATCTGCGCTGTGTATAGTGTAATAGAGAGGAGATGTATAATACACAGATATTATTGGGATCTCCCCCCAGAGGTGTCTGCGCTGTGTATAATGTAATAGAGAGGAGATGTATAATACACAGATATTACTGGGATCTCCCCCCAGGGGTGTCTGCGCTGTGTATAGTGTAATAGAGAGGAGATGTATAATACACAGATATTACTGGGATATTCCCCCAGAGGTGTCTGCGCTTTGTATAATGTAATAGAGAGGAGATGTATAATACACAGATATTACCGGGATCTCCCCCCAGAGGTGTCTGCACTGTGTATAGTGAGGTGTCTGCGCTTTGTATAATGTAATAGAGAGATGTATAATACACAGATATTACTGGGATCTCCCCCAGAGCTGTCTGCGCTGTGTATAGTGTAATAGAGAGATGTATAATACACAGATATTACTGGGATCTCCCCCCAGAGGTGTCAGCGCTGTGTATAGTGTAATAGAGAGGAGATGTATAATACACAGATATTACTGGGATCTCCCCCCAGAGGTGTCTGCGCTGTGTATAATGTAATAGAGAGGAGATGTATAATACACAGATATTACCGGGATCTCCCCCCTGAGGTGTCTGCACTGTGTATAGTGAGGTGTCTGCGCTGTGTATAGTGTAATAGAGAGGAGATGTATAATACACAGATATTACTGGGATCTCCCCCCTGAGGTGTCTGCATTATGTATAGTGTAATAGAGAGGAGATGTATAATACACAGATATTACCGGGATCTCCCCCCAGAGGTGTCTGCACTGTGTATAGTGTAATAGAGAGGAGATGTATAATACACAGACATTACCGGGATCTCCCCCCCAGAGGTGGTCTGCGCTGTGTATAATGTAATAGAGAGGAGATGTATAATACACAGATATTACTGGGATCTCCCCCCAGAGGTGTCTGCGCTGTGTATAATGTAATAGAGAGGAGATGTATAATACACAGACATTACCGGGATCTCCCCCCCAGAGGTGTCTGCGCTGTGTATAATGTAATAGAGAGAAGATGTATAATACACAGATATTACTGGGATCTCCCCCAGAGGTGTCTGCACTGTGTATAGTGTAATAGAGAGGAGATGTATAATACACAGATATTACCAGGATCTTCTCCCAGAGGTGTCTGCGCTGTATATAGTGTAATAGGGGTCTGGAACTCAGGGTCGACAACAAAAAGGTCGACACACCTTAGGTCGACTCCAATTGGTCGACACACCTTAGGTCGACATGGAAAAAGGTCGACATGAGTTTTTTAATGTTTTTTTGGTGTTTTCTTCGTAGAGTGACCTGGAACCCCAATTAGTGCACCGCGTCCCCTCGCATGGTGCCTTCGCTCCGCTCGGCACAGATTACCGTTCCAATCGTAGTCCACGTGGATCGTTAAGTATTAAAAGGTTCGAAAAAAGAAAAAAAAAACATAAAAAGCTCATGTCGACCTTTTTCCATGTCGACATTGTTCCTGTCGACCTTTTGTCCATGTTGAACTTTTGTCCATGTCGACCTAAGGTGTGTCGACCACTTGGCGTCGACCTAAGGTGTGTCGACCTTTTTGTGGTCGACCTGGAGTCCGGATACCGTGTAATAGAGAGGAGATGTATAATACACAGATATTACTGGGATCTCCCCCAGAGGTGTCTGCGCTGTGTATAGTGTAATAGAGAGGAGATGTATAATACACAGATATTACTGGGATCTCTTCTAGAGGTGTCTGCGCTGTGTATAGTGTAATAGAGAGGAGATGTATAATACACAGATATTACTGGGATCTCTTCCAGAGGTGTCTGCGCTGTGTATAGTGTAATAGAGAGGAGATGTATAATACACAGATATTACTGTGATCTCCCCCCAGAGGTGTCTGCGCTGTGTATAATGTAATAGAGAGGAGATGTATAATACACAGATATTACTGGGATATTCCCCCAGAGGTGTCTGTGCTGTGTATAGTGTAATAGAGAGGAGTTGTATAATACACAGATATTACTGGGATCTCCCCCCAGAGGTATCTGCGCTGTGTATAGTGTAATAGAGAGGAGATGTATAATACACAGATATTACTGGGATCTCCCCCCAGAGGTGTCTGCGCTGTGTATAATGTAATAGATAGGAGATGTATAATACACAGATATTACTGGGATATTCCCCCAGAGGTGTCTGCGCTTTGTATAATGTAATAGAGAGGAGATGTATAATACACAGATATTACCGGGATCTCCCCCCAGAGGTGTCTGCACTGTGTATAGTGAGGTGTCTGCGCTTTGTATAATGTAATAGAGAGGAGATGTATAATACACAGATATTACTGGGATCTCCCCCAGAGCTGTCTGCGCTGTGTATAGTGTAATAGAGAGATGTATAATACACAGATATTACTGGGATCTCCCCCCAGAGGTGTCTGCGCTGTGTATAGTGTAATAGAGAGGAGATGTATAATACACTGATATTACTGGGATCTCCCCCCAGAGGTGTCTGCGCTGTGTATAATGTAATAGAGAGGAGATGTATAATACACAGATATTACCGGGATCTCCCCCCAGAGGTGTCTGCACTGTGTATAGTGTAATAGAGAGGAGATGTATAATACACAGATATTACCGGGATCTCCCCCCAGAGGTGTCTGCACTGTGTATAGTGTAATAGAGAGGAGATGTATAATACACAGATATTACTGGGATCTCCCCCCAGAGGTGTCTGCGCTGTGTATAATGTAATAGAGAGGAGATGTATAATACACAGATATTACTGGGATATTCCCCCAGAGGTGTCTGTGCTGTGTATAATATAATAGAGAGGAGATGTATAATACACAGATATCACTAGGATCTCACCTCACATGTCTGCCCTGTGTATAATGTAATAGGTATTTGAGCTGTATAATACAAATCGTTACCCCCACTAGAGATGTCTTACATCATGGATATAATGCTGTATAATTGCCATACTGTATGCTAGTAGTGGAAGGAACATGTATATACTGTGACATCCGGCCGACACCTCTTGTCCTCTACACATTTCCGGAGATTTGGAAAGATTATAAGGCCATGTTGTCCATTATCGGTCAGTGCTTAAGCTGTTGATTTTATCTGAAAGCTCCAGGAAATAAAACGGCTATAATCTTGACTCATTTATTGTACAGGATCCATTCAGCCACCATGTGACAAAATCATTCCTGTGTCACCAGGTTCCTCTTAATGAGGATGTTTTCTCTTAGTTCACTGCGTGGATTCTGGCCTTAGGGGGTTATTCAGAGCTGGATACAGATCTTACTTCCGCAGCAAAATCTGCTTCCATATACTCACGTGTTTGAGACCGCCCAGCATGTGTGGCGTGGCCCAAAATGCGTTTGCAATTTAATTGCAAACGCATTGAATAGGGGTCGACCCCTTCCTGTGCATCCTGGCTGCATAGTCGGGGTTTCCGCAGCCATTTCATACGAAGAAAATGCAGGTGACGTCATAGGCCATCCCTGAAAACGGACATGATGCGCCTGCTTTCGCCGATCACTGCCCCCAACGCTGCATTGCCACACCCGTTGCCTGTCAATCACCATGCGATCACATCCTTCTGAGATGCGATCACATGATGAAGGGTTGTACAGGTGCACTATGGCCAGTACACATGTGCAGACCCTATGAACATGGCCGCTACATGCGAACGCAACGTCTGCGTTCATGTCTGACTAAGGCCCTTATGCCCTTATTTATTAATGAGTGATAAATTTCACTGTGAGTGCTAAATTGCACCAGCCAATCAGCTCCTAACTTCCATGTCACAGGCTGGGTTTGAAAAATTACAGGAGCGGATTGGCTGGTGCAACTTATCACTCACAGTGAAATGTATCACTTATTGATAAATAAGGGCATTAGTGCTATGTGCACCAGCAGGTGTAAAACAGGGCAGTATAACCAGAAATACATATCCTGTTGTAAGGTGTTCTTGTGACGTCCTTTGACTTACCGGGTGGAAACATTATGGGCCTGATTCTTAGTCCAAGTCACGTGGCAGGTAGATATATTATCATACACAGTTATATCATGTAATGCAGTTACCTGCATGGCTTCATACATATAGTTGCACCTCCCACTATTTTTCTGTCTGCAGCTGCAACAGTCACCATTGGTATCGCCATGAGCACCTACACCTAGTTATTTCTAAGGGATCGGTATAAAATACCTCTGGTCGAAATCCCGACACCAATTGACCGCCGGTCAAAATCCCGACATGGACGAAATACCGACATTTAAAATACCGACAAGGTCAAAATACCAACATGTAAAATGCCGACAGGTCAAAATACCGACATGCATTTTTCTTTTGTGTGTGTGTGTGTGTGTGTGTGTGTGTGTGTGTGTGTGTGTCAACATAGGTCGACATGGACACCATATAAGCTGCGCTCGGCACACTATTATATTCCCCCTCCAAGTCCACTGGGATGGTAAAGTATGAACAAGTTGGTTTCAATGGAAAAAATCATGAAAAACACATGTCGGAATTTTACATGTTGATATTTTGACCTTGTCGGTATTTTAAATGTCGGTATTTTGACCTTGTCGGGATTTTGACTGTCGGTCAATTGCTGTCGGGATTTCGACTGTCAGGATTTTGATTGGAGGTAAACTGACTGCATCCCGTTTCGGAAGCAGATGTCTCTTCACCTTACACATGCCTCAGAATAGAATGGAACTCTGGGTATACTGCACACCCACAACACTTGCACAAAGTATTTTCTGTAAAGTAGCTGCCCAGTAGTCACGCAGAAATGTCCATTACACTGAACCAGAGAACGGCCATGTATGTAGCCTCGGCCATGGTGCGTATACATGGTGCAGCACATGCACAGTTGTCACTAGATGTTTCTTCTTTTTGACTTGACTGAGGTTTAGAATTAGACCTGTGACTGCACTGGCTACACAGTGACCGTCGGTGATGATTTCTACTAGAAGTCCTACCTGCCATTCAACCCCAGTATAGGCAGACCCATTGGGAAGTCTTTCCGTCCCCCGGGACTGCTAGACCGTGCTGCGATCCCCTGGGAGTGATTGGTCATTGCTGAGTCAAGCGGCGACTGTGCATGACTTCTATGGATTGCAGCCGATCTGGTCCATAGAAGGCAGGGGTTTGCACAAGCGCAGTCCCGGGACCCGACTGGTGGCAAATCAGCAGCTTTCCTCCTCTCCCAGTGCCTGGCCCGCGGAACCCCCCCTCATCCTCAAAGGTAGGAGCCGCCGCTGGTGCCCAGCTCCTGTCTCAGCAGCCTACAAACTACATAATTGGTCAGTGGTCTGGTCTCCTGGTTTGGACCAACTAGCCGATCGGGAGTCTAATCTCCTGGGAATTGGACAACACAATTTATGGTGGACCTACATAAATGAGTAGTGCAACTGAACTCGTAAGGGGTCATCAGCAACCACTAAACTAAAAGAGGGCAAACCCATTTAACGTGACTTAATTAGACTCAAAAGCAGACCCTCACTAAGGGGGACATTTACTAAGCAGTGATAAGAACGGAGAAGTGAGCCAGTGGAGAAATTTCCCCATCAACCAATCAGCAGCTCTGTATCATTTTATAGTATGCAAATTATAGATGTTACTTCAGTGCTGATTGGTTGCCATGGGCAACTTCTCCACTGGCTCACTTCTCCGCTCTTATCACTGCTTAGTAAATGTACCCCTAAAACACCAATCACCACTTGCTTACTGACAACAAATAATCACACCATACTGATGCAAATCTTTAAACCACTTCCAAACCCCCAGATTATTAAAAATAAAATAAAACCCATGGCCATGTCCCTTAATGTGTTAATACATACCCTCCAACCTTTTACACATAAAAACCGGTACAAACTAAGAAAGGGGGCGTGGCAACGTCCCCTTTCCTATAATTTCAATGGAAGTTTGGAGAGTCAAAAGTCTGTACAAAGCCCCTTTTGGCAGGTACAGACCATAGAAAAAAGGTACAGTTGGAGGGTATGTTAATATCCTTGTGGTTGAATCACTTTCATGTTCAATGAAACCTTCAGTTGCCCTCTTTGCCCTCCTGCCTTCTCTCGGTCATGCCCATTCTCTGCCATGTCAGGCCTGTAGTCAGGGCTGGATTTATTTCATTATGACCTTTATTAACACAAGCTGTGCACCTTCTTAATCATACACTAACCATTCACTGGTTTCCCCGAGCCACTTGCAAATCCGTGTAATATGTCGCCGTCCCCACCTCTGCTAAGCTTATATTAGTCGTTTTTTTCTTCTTCTTTTTGTTAGATTGTATGTTTTGCTGATAACATAAAAACTATAATATACAAGCTGTACATGGAATGCCCCTAGGCTCAGTCTTCACATGCCTTAAGGTGGGTACACACTAGTAGATATATCTGCAGATCAATTGATCTGCAGATATATCTATGGACGGATCGGGCAGTGTGTTGAGCATACACACAGCCCGATCCGTTGGGGACTGACGTCATGAACTGGGCGGGCGTGTACACATGCCCGCCCAGTTCAGCTGTCAGTCACCGCCGGCTGTACGGGCGGTCGGCCGACCGCCGTACCCACATAGCGACGCACCAATATATCGGTAGAAATATTGGCCGTCGGCTGTGCTGCTGGGCCGACGCGATATGTCTGTGAACGACGGAGTTCACAGACATATCGGCCGTACACACTGGCCGACGGACCCGCGATATATCGGCCATTCAAGAGAACGGCCGATATACCGGCCAGTGTGTACGGGCCTTAAGACTATTCCCTTTGAATGTTTCTTTTAGAACCTTATCAAGTAATGTGTGTAATGCCCCCTGCTGACATCTGTGTGAGACACCCAGACTGGGAGGAGATGAGAGACTTCTGTAGGTTTGAGTCATCTACACTAAAGAGATGTGTGCTGAGTGATCTATCACAGACTGCTCAGCACAGCACGATGTGTGCTGAGTGAGGGTGGGCGGGGCACCACTCACTTCACACAGCGCTGAAGTGAGGGACCCGCTAGATTGAGCCTGCATGCAGGGCAGGCTCAATCTAGCACCGGCGATAGCGATGTGTGGGGTTGCGCATCGCTATCACTGGGGGGCATACACATGACAGATCTGTACTTAAATTCTAAGCAGTCTAGTCAGATTGCTTAGATTTTAAGCATGGATCTCTCCGTGTGTACCCCTTTAAGAGCAGTGATAAGGGGAGCTATCTTGATTACCCTCCTATATTTCACACCTATCCTTCTCTGTCTCTACCCTTTATCTCACCTCACCCTATATCTACAGGGAGGTACACATGGAGCGATGTTCAGCTAATTTCTAAGCAATCTGACTAGATTGCTTAGAAATTAGCTGAACATCGCTCTGTGTTTAGGGACACAGGGAACATTGCGCTGTGCTGAGCGGGGGGAGAGATATGTGCTGAGCGGTCTGTGCTAGACCGCTCAGCACACATCTCTGGAGAAATCTCCCCGTCAGTAGCTCATGAATTACACAGGTTCGGTGGCTGGCTGACTTCAAGCCTGCTTGTCACATGGTTTTAATCAGCCACAGAACCGGTGTAATTCATGAGCATCCCAGTTTAAAGGGCTAATATGGTCAGCCTATATTTATCAAAGCTTGGAGAGAGATAAAATTGTGAGAGAAAAAGTACCAGCCAATCAGATTCTGTCATTTTTCAAACACATCCTGTAAAATGACTTTATGACATCCACCTCTACTACCTCTCTTGTGTCTCTGGATGTCTATTGCTATTTCCATTTGAATGTACTGTTTTAAACTTTAAAGTGCCAGATGTAATGACTCCCAAGTTTGCCGGCTGTGCGGGATGCTGGCTGAACTCAGTTGTTTTTTAAAGGGGCAATCACAAGGCAAAACCATGCGTCATTACATTCGGCCCAGTATGTCTAAAACTAGACTTCACACGTTAAGAATCCCTTTGCCTATTATTATCTCTCTATCCATGAACAATACAACAGCCCTTGCCTCTGACCCACAAAAATTCACTGCTTGTGTGTCATTCCCGACTCCTCCCACTCCTGCACCCTACACCATGGGGGAGATGTACTAAGCAGTGAAATGGTGGAGAAGTGAGCCAGTGGAGAAGTTGCCCATGACAACCTATCAGCATTGAAGTAACATTTAGACTTTGCATACAATAAAATTATACCGAGCATGGGCAACTTCTCCACTTTTATCACTGCTTAGTACATGTCTCCCTTTGTTTGAAAAATGACAGTTAGGAGCTGATTGGTTGGTAGCTTATTTTTCTCCACTTTATCTCTCTCTGAGGCTTATTACATCTGACCCTATATTTTGAAGGTAGGTAGATTATTATTATTATTATTATTATTATTATTATTATTAACAGCAACAGCAAATTCCGTTGCGCTTTAGTAGATCAGCACGAGTTGAGCCGGTGTCACTTCATTAACACATATCTTAGAGCAGCGGTAAGACCAATCGGTGGCGGGTGGGTGACAGCAACAGCGGTGAGGACTAATGGGCGGAGGGGGGGTGTTACATAGTGGCAGCAGTGAGGACTGAGCAGCGGCAGCAGGGGGCTGCAGAGCGGTAGCGGTGAGGACTGATGGGGGTGGCAGTAAGGACTAAGTGAAAGCGGAGGGGTGGGAGCGGAGGGGTGGGACAGAGCAGGAGCACTGCAGTTTGAAGTGATCCGGCATATTCCGGGTCACTTCATTAACATAGGTTTTGTAGTGCACCTCTCTTCCAGTGTATGTCAGACTGGGAGCAGGGACAGATTTTTTTTTTAGTCTGCCTCGGGCTCCTCTGATTGGCCGACAGTAGAGAAGAGGGTGGGGAGTACAGGGTTAAGGTGTGTCCGCTGCTCTTCTCCCCTCACCAGCCCCTTTACACCATACTGAAATGGCAAATTTGTTTTGAGAAGTGACATGGAAAGCTAGGCTTTCCGTGCTTTCCATGTCACTGCTCAAATCAAATTTGCCATTTCAGGATGGTGTAAAGGGGCTGGTGAGGGGAGAAGAGCAGCGGAGACTGCTATCTCCCCGCCTTATCCCTGTATTCCCCACCCTCTTCTCTACTGCCGGCCAATCAGGGGAGCCCGAGGCAGACAAAAAAAAAAATCTCTCCCCATACGACTGTATTCACTGAGCTGGGGCACCTCTGGGGAAATATGAGATTTCTCCACGATAACCCCTTCTGTGAATTGCAGGACCCTGTTATCACTGTTCCATGAATAGACCCCTTGATTTCTTTCCAAGGCTTAGTACATATCACCCATAGTGAGATGCTGTACCCTACCTTGTACCTTGCTGCTACTTGTTCTGCTGTTCAGAGCTTTGTTACTCTGTATTGTGCTATGAAGCCTTGTGGCGCCTTTTAGCAAATGATAATAATAAAGGACTAGAGAGGTAATAACATCTGAGGTTCTGCAGTCCGAGACACAGATGCTGAAAAGGGGAAGTCGAGTGTTCCGGTACATAATGTGCCTACTGCGACAGCTAAAAGTGCAGTTGAAAATAATCTTAGACACAATAGGCTGCCAATAGCATGGGTTCACATTAGGTGAAATTCATGTGAGTTCCGAGGACAGCAAATACTTCTGCCATAGCCGCAGCTGAACCTGCTCTGTGAGTCAGAGAGTACGGACATACAGTGTTGGAAAGATAGCTGAATGTTAGAAGTGTGAACTTGAATACTACTGCTCACATTAGTTTGAGAGCATGGGTAAGCCTAAATCTATTATCCATTGCAGGAAGGGTACATCCGTCCTATAACAACAAATTGTCAGCTCTTGTGGCAAGTGAGAAGCGTATCACCTGTTTACCCTGAGGATTCTAGGTTTCCAATGTATAGATAGACAATGTCTGGGTCGACAGTCATCAGGTCACCCCATATGGTCGACACTGACAAAAGGTGAACATGCATTAGGTCGACACTGGAAAAGGTCAACAGGTTTAAATGGTCAACACATGTCAACACTTTTTTTTTTACACCTTTTCATACTTTACCATCAACGTTGACTACAATTGGGAATAGTGACCTGTGATGACCGCTGCGGTAGCAGAGCTTGCAAGGGGACATGGTACACTAATTGGGGTTCCCTGTGCTCTGACGGTGGAAACGACAACAAAAAAAATAACAATGTTGTGTCGACCTTTTCATGTGTCAGACTTTTGTCAGTGTTGACCTAATGACCATCTACCTAGACATTGTAGATCTTCTATAGTACACCGGGGATTCTAAAGGATGATTGTGCACTGGAGGTTAATGTCATGAGACTGGGCTTGTCTACTGTATGAAGTGTGAGCAACTACTGTGAAGAGATAACAACATGTCCTCATAAACACTGTGTAAAGTGATTTTATAAATAAATGCACTGAAATGTATTCACAGTTAGAATATAACCTAGAGGCATTTATTTCTATCAGCTCTCTGCACACTAGTTCAATTGGCAATAGGACAGATGCTACACTTATTGCACGTGCGGGGACATCAGTGTGCACACAATGACCCACATACCCCGAGATGAGAGAGATTGAACTTCAGCTGCAAGTGTTTACTCTAAAGGCATCACCAAATCGGTGCCGTGGAAGAAATGCCACCATAACATTCCATGCACACTGAGTTCTAAGAATACTCTTTCTGTTCATCTCTTTTGCCACTCATGGCTAGCTGTTACACCCTACGTACAATGATAGTTAACGATGCCCACCTTTGTCAGCAAAACAAAGCCACACATTCCCATCACTTGATGACATTGCCTTGCTTCTGTGGTATACTGAGTTTCATTATGGGAGAGATGCAGATGAGCAGCGAGGTGTGTAGTACAGATTTAGAGGACAAGACACTTACAGTAGTCCTTTAACTTTGGCTCGAGGCCTAGACAGCTGTTTTCCTCACAGATAGGCAGCAATGTCCTTCACGTTTGGTGTGAGGCCCAGACAACCACTCTCTCTGAGCTTACGTGAGGCAGCATCTATAGACTATTAAAATGACTTCAGCTGTTGATCTTGATAGTGTCCCTTCTTTTCCACACTGTATCACCAGGTGATTATGCAGTGCTAGCCTTTCAGACACAGGTTACGCTTCAGTGTATTAAAAAAAAAAAAAAAAATAGCAAACCGTGCATTATGCTGTATGTTGAAGCCTAAATATGGGGCTATAATCAGCCACATTCCACGTTAATGTTAATTCTAGTTCTTGTGCTGAGAACATGCAGAATGAACACATGTCCCCCACAGACATTGGAGGTTCAGGTGAATTGCCTTTCTGCATTATCAATGATTAGGGTAAAGCCTCCCCCCCCCAAAAAAAACTGTAAAGTAGTCAAATAGAGCTGTAACTAGGTTCTGAAGTGACCCATGCCTGGGTGTGCATCAGTGAACGTCCTTTTTTCCACCCTTTCTGCTGTCAATGAGCACAGGCCCACTGTGTCCCTACCATTACATCTTATCAACATACTGAGCGAAAATCAATATTAACGGCTACTGCCGGCGAGGTGATTAATATAGGACCAAGGAGAGCAGCCAAGAGGGTTTCCATGGAAATGCTTGGTTTAGCATCCCAGAGAGACCCTGACTTCACCGTGTCTGGATTTTACAACCCGGCTGAGTGACACAGGCAGCTTGGAAAAGGCTGACTGCTTGGAGCCTAATAAATCTGCACTCATTGACGCCAGAGTCACTTGGGACCACGGCCACTCATTAAAAGCTATCCCAATAGAGTCTGAGGATGATACGGTGCATAAAGTAACAGACCATGCTACGTATTCTGCAGTGGGAGAGGTCAGCACTGATTTGTTTAATGTCCCTTTCAACTAGTTAGACTCCTTTAGACTCTGTTTCTAACATTGAACCACGGCAACTAATCCATGATTACCTTTTACAATGCCAACAATATGGAACGTTCCGGACCATAGGAGACTGAAACCTCTTACTGCAGTCACTGGATCCAAACATGAGTGAAATACAACATTAAAGGATTTAATGTAAGTCTTCTCACCCCTCATTGCGTGGAACAGGATAAGTACAGGAGTGAGTCTTCCACAAATTGAGTAACTTCTCTGGACTTCTAGCAACACTATCACATGTGGAACTGGTAGGTGCATCACCCTCTGACCCCTCCATAGGCAGAGCAGAGAGAGTTTGTTGACAAACAAACAGAAATGACCACATACTTGTATAGCTAAACAAGATTCAGATTATGGGGTCTATTTACTAAGCCTTGGATGGAGATAATGTGGACGGAGATAAAGTACCAGCCAATCAGCTCCTAACCAGGGACGGATTGGGAACAAAAAGCGGCCCTGGAAAAATTTGTACTAGTGGCCCCACATGGGCAGCACCAGAGGTGTAAGGTCTAGCCATGGGCCATGGCAGCAGTACCCTCCCCCCAAGACTTTCCAGATAGTGGGCATGTCCAGCATCAAGGGGGGAGTTAAAAGGAAATAAAATTAAATATTATGAGTACATTATATGATACACCTTCAGAATTTAGGAAACTATATCATTCTTTAGAAAGATATATTTTCTTGCTTATTACACCAACCGTATCCCAATCACTATTCACTCAATCTTATATGTCAGCCAAGCAGGCAGACAGAGCATACACTAGATCATCTGCAATCACAGGCTAAGTGGCAAAGTCATTTTCATATATGCAAATTATTTTGCATCTTATTCATTATGTCTATAAAAAGGACCACATGTCCTCAAACTAAACAGGCCCCATGGGTGCGTCGGCCCACCGGGAATCTTCCCTGCAAATCCTATGGCCAATCCGCCTCTGCTCCTAACTGTCATTTTTCAAATCCAGCCTGTGACATGGCAGTTAGGAGCTGATTGGCTGGTGCGTAATCTCCGTCCACATTATCTCCATCCAAGGCTTAGTAAATAGACCCCTAAGCCTCGAGCTTCTGGTGGTATCATGAGAAGGTCAACATACGTCTTCTTAGAACCTACTTGAGCTGTGACCTGTGAGTAACAAATATACTCTGTACTGCGCAATTGGTGGCACTATATAAATAGACGATAATTACAGTAATAATTGCTCATTTCCAGTGAAATAAAAAGTCTTACAATTACATTAATTCATTAAACAATCACATGCAGTCGGTCATTTCATCTCTTGTATAACTTCATTCAAAGAACTATTTAATTGATTTTGGAAGTAAAAATGTATTAAAATGATCAGTAAAATTTTACATAGCACAGAATATACGCTGCCAGCATGCTAAGCAATAAAAACTAATAAAAGAACAACTATAATCGTTAATATATAAATTAAACTGTAACTTTTGTAATTATAAAATTATTATATGTAACTGTAAAATTACTATACGTATAGTTTATACGGGTTCAGTATGTATTACCGGCGGACGGGATGCCGTCTGTCCACATCCCGCCCACCAAGATGCCAGCAGCGGGGGTGAGCGCTAAAAGTCCACTTGTGGGCTCGGTGGCTCGTTGTACTCGCCACAGGATCTATTTCCATTCTATGGGTGTCGTGGACACCCACAAGTGGGATTAGCCCTGGTGTGCTGGGATTTCTGTGCAGTTATGAAGCTATTTTCTTGAGACTGATCACTAATGAATAAACGGTATCCGGACTCTAGGTCGACACCCATTGGTTGACAGTGGATAGGTCGACACTAGAAATAGGTCGTCATGAAAAAAGGTCGACATGAGTTTTTCACTTTTTTGTGGACTTTTTCATACTTTATTATCCACGTGGAGTACGATTGGGAATGGTAACCTTGCCCACAGCATGGCAACCGAAGCACTAATTGGGGTTCCCGGTCACTTGACGGAGAAAATGACACAAAAAAAACATAAACTCATGTCGACCTTGTTCATGTGGAGCTAATGGCTGTGTCGACCTATTTCTAGTGTCGACCAATGGGTGTCGACCTAACTGGTGTCGCCCTAGAGTTCCATACCCGAATAAACATATGTAGTAAACAGAATAGATGACGGGGATATTCAATTACCGTCGAAGTTTTGGGTGATATTTCCCAATGTTTCATCAATGTTTTTTCACCCGAAAAAAAGCAGGTTCAGTGAAATCTGTGTGTTTTTGATAGAAACAGCCCCATTTTCAGGGGGAAAAGGGGACTGTTTTCAGGGATTTAGCTTTACCTGCCGGGGGGGGGGCAGGTGAAAATAATTCCCAGAAAAGCTGCGGCACACGCCAGCTTATCGGGGTGAATTTAATAGCTCCCCGGCGATACGTTTACACTCGAGCAGTGAGTGCATGTAATTGAATATCCCCATAATAGGAAAAACACGCAGATCTAAGGGGAAAATATCACACTGTACCTCTAGGGGATTCAATTACTACTACTACTACTAGTTATTTATATAGCGCACACATATTCCGCAGCGCTGTACAGAGAATATTTGCCCATTCACATCAGTCCCTGCCCCAGTGGAGCTCACAATCTATATTCCCTATCACATGTACACACAGATACATTCACACTAAGGTTAATTTTTGTTGGGATCCAATTAACCTACCAGTATATTTTTGGATTGTGGGAGGAAACCGGAGTACCCGGAGGAAACCCACACAAATACGGGGAGAATATACAAACTCCGCACAGTTAGGGCCATGGTGGGAATCAAACCCATGACCTCAGTGCTGTGAAACAGTAATGCTAACCATTACACCATCCGTACTGCCCACTGATTCAATCTCCTATTATCCTATTGTGGTATGTGTCTAATCCTTTATATTATTTAAAAACCATTACGTTGATCTCTTCTTTCGCGCTCTCGCTCTCTCTCTCTTGCTCTCTCTCTCGGGTCTATTCATGAAGCAGTAAAAACAGTGGAGAAGTGAGCCTGCGGAGAAGTTGCCCATGGCAACCAATCAGCTGCTCCGTACAATTGTATAGTATGCAAATTATAAATGTTACTTCAATGCTGATTGGTTTCCATGGGCAACTTCTCCACTGGCTCACTTCTCCACTCTTTTCACAGCTTCATGAATAGACCCATCTCGGGGATATTCAATTACCCGCAGCGACTGTGGGTGTAAAAGTATCGCTGAGGGGGCTATCTAATTATCCCCGATAAGCCGGCGCGTGCCGCGGCGTTACAGGTATTTGTTTCACCTGCCTCCGGCAGGCAAAGCATAATCCCCTATGACAGAACCGTTTTCACCCCGAAAACGGGGCTGTTTTTACCGAAAACACACAGGTTTTGCTGAACCTGTATGTTTTCGGGTGAAAAAGATAGAATAGAAACATAGAATTTGACGACAGATAAGAACCACTTGGCCCATCTAGTCTGCCCCTTTTTTTATCCTTTAGGTAATCTCAACCCTTTTTGAACCTTAATTCTTTGTAAGGATATTCATATGCCTATCCCAAGCATGTTTAAATTGCTCTACAGTCTTAGCCTCTACCACCTCTGATGGGAGGCTATTCCACTTGTACATTACCCTTTCTGTGAAGTAAGTTTTCCTTAAATTTCCCCTGAACCTGCCTCCCTCCAGTTTCAGTGTATGTCCTCGAGTTCTAATACTCCTCTTCCTTTGAAGAATGTTTCCCTCCTGAACTTTGTTAAAACCCTTGATATATTTGAAAGTTTCTATCATGTCCCCCCTTTCCCTTCTCTCCTCCAAACTATACATGTTAAGATCTTTTAGCCTTTCCGGGTAAGTTTTGTGATGTAGGCCATGCACCATTTTAGTTGCTCTTCTTTGTACACTCTGTAATGTATTTATATCCTTTTGGAGATATAGGGGTATATGCAATTCACGGCGAATCGCGGCAATTTTTCGCCGTTTTTTAATTCGACTAAATTCGCCAGGTGAATTCCGGAAAGTGGCTTCCGGAATTCACCATATTCAATGAAAAACGGATTCGCCAGAATCGCGGGCGAAAATCGGCCGATTTGGCGGATTTTGCCGCGATTTTAAAAAACGGGAAAAACCCGGAAAAAAAAATGGCGTGGGGTCCCCCCTCCAAAGCATAACCAGCCTCGGGCTCTTCGAGCTGGTCCTGGTTCTAAAAATGCAGGGGAAAAATTGGGCAGGGATCCCCCGTATTTTTAAAACCAGCACCGGGCTCTGCGCCTGGTGCTGGTGCCAAAAATACGGGGGACAAAAAGAGTAGGGGTCCCCCGTATTTTTAACACCAGCATCGGGCTCCACTAGCTGGACAGATAATGCCACAGCCGGGGGTCACTTTTATGCCGTGCCCTGCGGCCGTGGCATTAACTACCCAACTAGTCACCCCTGGCCAAGGTACCCTGGGGGAGTGGGGACCCCTACAATCAAGGGGTCCCCCCCCCCAGCCACCCAAGGGCCAGGGGTGAAGCCCGAGGCTGTCCCCCCCCATCCAATGGGCTGCGGATGGGGGGGCTGATAGCCTTTTGTGATGATAAAAAGATATTGTTTTTTCCATTAGTACTACAAGTCCCAGCAAGCCTCCCCCGCAAGCTGGTACTTGGAGAACCACAAGTACCAGCATGCGGGAGAAAAACGGGCCCGCTGGTACCTGTAGTACTACTGGAAAAAAAATACCCAAATAAAAACAGGACACACACACCGTGAAAGTAAAACTTTATTTCATACGCCGACACACACATACTTACCTATGTTGTTGACACGCCGACTGCCACGGTCTCCGACGATCCGAGGTACCTGTGAAAAAATTACACTCACCTTCCAGCGTCCAGAGGTACATCCAGGTCCAGAGATAATCCACGTACTTGGCAAAACAAAAAAACGAACACCGATCCATACCGGACTAGAAAGGGGTCCAATGCTTTCACATCAGACCCCTTTCTCCCGAATGCCGGGACATCACGTGACTCCTGTCACTGAAGTCCCTTCAGCCAATCAGGAAGCGCTACTTCCGTGGCGCTCATCTGATTGGCTGTGCGCTGTCTGTGATGTGACAGCGCATCGCAAAGCCGCTCCATTACTTTCAATGGTGGGAACTTAGCGGCTAGCGGGGGGGTCACCCGCCGGTCAGCCGCTGACCGGCGGGTGACCTCACCGCTAGCCGCTAAGTTCCCACCATTGAATATAATGGACTGGGCTGTGCGATGCGCTGTCTGCTCAGACGCACAGAGCCAATCAGATGAGCGCAACGAAGTTGCGCTTCCTGATTGGCTATAGAGACCTTTCTGTGACAGCTGTCACTGACAGGTCTCTCTGCATTCGGGGATAGGGGTCCCATGTGTCAGCATGGGACCCCTTTCAGTCCGTTTGGTCGGGTATTTGCGGTTTGTTATTTTCTACAAGTACGTGGATGTATCTCTGGACCATGGCTGAGGTGAGTATATTGATCTTTTTTTTCAGGTACCCCTGGATTCTACATGGAGAAGAGGACCGATGTCGGCGTGTGAACATAGGTAAGTATGTGTGTGTCGACGTAAGAAATAAAGTTTTACTTTCACGGTGTGTGTGTCCTGTTTTTATTTGGGTATTTTTTTCCCAGTAGTACCCAGCGGGCCCGTTTTTCTCCCGCATGCTGGTACTTGTGGTTCTCCAAGTACCAGCTTGCGGGGGAGGCTTGCTGGGACTTGTAGTACTACTGGAAAAAACAATATCTTTTAATTATCACAAAAGGCTATCAGCCCTCCCATCCGCAGCCCATTGGATGGGGGGGGGGGACAGCCTCGGGCTTCACCCCTGGCCCTTGGGTGGCTGGGGGGGGGGGGGGGGACCCCTTGATTGAAGGGGTCCCCACTCCCCCAGGGTACCCCGGCCAGGGGTGACTAGTTGGATATTTAATGCCACGGCCGCAGGGCACGGCATAAAAGTGACCCCCGGATGTGGCATTATCTGTCCAGCTAGTGGAGCCCGATGCTGGTGTTAAAAATACGGGGGACCCCTACTCTTTTTGTCCCCCGTATTTTTGGCACCAGCACCAGGCGCAGAGCCCGGTGCTGGTTTTAAAAATACGGGGGATCCCCTGTCAATTTTTTCCCCGCATTTTTAGAACCAGGACCAGCTCGAAGAGCCCGAGGCTGGTTATGCTTTGGAGGGGGGACCCCACGCAATTTTTTTTTCGGATTGTACCATTCCAGCAATAAAAATAAAAAATAAAAAAAATAATATTTAAAAAAAATTATAAATAATATTTGTGCCTCCAAAAAAAAAAAAAAAAGTACCTAATCCCTTCTAATATAAATAGATCTGCTATTCCCAAAAAAACAAAAACAAAAAAAACCATGTTTAAATTTTTTTTATTTGTTTTCACCCTCCAAAGTGTGGCGGATTGAAAATGACGAATTTGCTGTCTAAAAGCACTGCTGTCGAATTTCCAAACTTGAATTGAATATGCTTTGGTCGAATTGCAGCACTTATATCATTGCAGAAAAGTCGAATTTGCAAAAATTCGACTTTCAAAAAGTCGAATTTTGAAAGTCCGTTTTTTGGTCGGAAAGCACTGAATTGCATAGGCAAATTTTTTTTTTGGTCGAAAATGACCCGAAATTCGACAATTTCGGGAATTCGACCGCAATTGCATATACCCCATGGTCTCTAGAACTGGACACAGTATTCCAGATGGGGCCGCACCAATGACCTATACAGTGGCATTATTACTTCTTTTTTCCTGCTACTGATTCCTCTCCCTATGCAACCAAGCATCTGACTTGCCTTTCTCATTGCTTTGTTGAATTGCTTTCCTGCCTTTAAGTCACTTGAAATAGTGACTCCTAAATCCCTTTCCTCCTCGGTAGTTTCCATTATAGTACCCTTGATGCTATATTTAGATGTTTTTTTTCCGGGTGAAAAAACATCGATAAAGCATCAGGAAATATCACCCGAAGCTTTATCGGCGGGTATTGATTATCCACTTTAAGCTGTTTACATGTATCTACAGTACTTGCCTGGCATGGTTACATCCGATGCGACCACACCAGCAAGTGCTTTATCTGACCTGGTCGCACAGGATGCGACCAGACAGATAGACAGTGTGGGAGGCTACAAGGAAGAGTAACTTCCCTCTGCTGCCACTCTCAGAGGTCCCTCTGGCTTCCTGCATCCTCTTCCAGTGTTCGCTGTGCTGCCGATCACTGCTGATCGGTCAGCATGGCAGTACCCCGGCGGCTGCAGACAATAGCCGCTGCTAGGGAAGTGTAAAGAAACTTCCCCAATCCTTACCCCCCATGTACCAGGCGGCTGTCCCATCTGTTAAAATAAAAGTTGCGATGTTTCAATGTTTCTGATGGTATCGACTGATGTTTGCCGGGGAGGTTTTTTTTACAAATACATTTTATTTTTATTTTTTTACTAAAATCATCTTGGATAAGGCTAACTACAATTTCTGATCGTTTTTTTTTGGGGGGAAATGTTGGTTAAAAGATAAATAATTGAATGTTTTCAATTTCACCACAAAGTCCTACACTGGCCTCAGCCCTATTCTGTCTGACACACTTTCCACTGTAACTGGAAGACCACAAGCTTAGGGATGTTGCTTCTTTAAGGGGTGGGATAAGGGTACAAAATTCAGTGCCCCCCCCCTTCAGTGTCTGTTAGCTCCCAGCTGAAGAGTGCTGAATCTACTCTTGTAACCATGTATAAGTGACCCGGCACCAGCGATGAACATGCGTGGGGCCGCGCATCGTTCATTGTTGGTGCCTACACACTTAATGATATGAACGAGAATGTTCATATCGTTCAGTTAGATCAGTGTTTCCCAACCTCGGTCCTCAAGGCACACTAACAGTCCTGGTTTTAGTGATCTCCAGGCTTGAACACAGGTGACTTAATTAGTACATCAGTTATTTTGATTTAACCATCTGTGCTGAAGCTTGGATATCACTAAATTCTGCACTGTTGGTGTGCCTTGAGGACCAAGGTTGGGAATGCCTGAGTTAGATCTTTAAGTGTGTAGGGCCTATATGAGACTCCTTTATCAAGGAGTGAAAAACTTGTTGTGAATGATAAACTCATCGCGTATGATAAATGGTGCTCCAGCCATGTGTTTGAAAAATGACAGTTGGGAGCGGATTGGCTGGAGCACCATCTATTGTATGCAATGAGTTTTATCACTCACAATGAGTTTTGTCACTCATTGATAAATGGGCCCCTAAGTCTCTACTACTACCTGCTCAAGACCACCAGGAAAATCATTATCTGTGATCATGTTAAGCTATGTGGGAATGGGAGCTGCTAAAGACCCACAATAAGCCTGGTTCTCCAGATTAATTCATAGAGATATGTGTTGTACATCATAGTAACATTTTAATAATAGGCTTTTTGTCTGACAGTTATACATCTTCATGGGGTGAACCATTTCCTGCTGGGGTTTTAAAGACACAGACCCCTTAACCATGAACAGGTATCAAAAACCATCCATCATATATACTTAATTCCTCCCAGCACACTGGCTCACACTGACAGTCACCTTCTCTCCTCTAAGCAAGAATGAAAAACATATCAGCTATAACATAGGGCAGCTCTGAGTTACAGTCGCTATGTCTGAGATGTAGGGGAATTGGATCACTGTGCAAGCCCATTGGATGTTTCCTTGATTTGTAAGTGATACCTTGAACTAGGTACTATCATACTGCTTCTCAGATTTTGATTTTTCACATACCCGACAATCAGTGGCGAATTTCCCATAAGGCACTTGTTTGGGGGCGGCACTTGGGATGCTTGTGTCAGTGACGTCAGCCCAAAAAATACAGTTAACTGCAAAATATTTCCACTGTACTGTACCATATGCCGCCTTGAATGGAGTGTAAACGGGTTGGACATGCACATACTGCCCCTGTAAGCTGTCCTACTTCATAAATATGTATACATAATTAAAAATAAAAAATTAATAGTGTCACATTCTACAATGCCTGGTCAGTTTTTGCCAAAACTGCATACCCTCTAACATGACCCATTCTGTTATGTACAAAATGCTCTGTTCCTGGACTTCTTTTACAGAGGTGGGGCTGCAGTACAGTCTAAAATTCAAGTAGGGAGCTACACAGTGAGTCCTGGCTGGCGATGTTTTGCCACATATGGGGTGACAGTTGAATATTGGGCTCCAGTCCCACCTCTATAACTTCCACTGGCAAGGAAGTCCAGAAACAAAACATTTTGTACATAATGGAACACATACCTCCCAACTTCTGTCCCTTGGGAATCGGGACAAAGGGGGTGGAGCTTTGGGTAGAGAGGTGGGGTCTCATTGTAAGGGGGCGTGGCCTGTTGCAGCAACCCCCTTTTTGACATTTTGGGAGCGTGTCCAGCGCTCCATGAGCTGATGGACAGCCCCCGGCTCCCCTCCTTGTGCTGAAAGATGGCGTGTGCATGCACACGGCATCTATTCAGTGTGATCACAGGTTGCTTTGCAGAGCAGCGGTGATTACTAGCTCTCCCGACTGCCCCCCCGCCCGCGAGACACTGCGACCCGCGGGAGGGACAGCGGGACAGTGTCCAATTAGTGGGACTGACCCACCGAAATCGGGACAGTTGGGAGGTATGGGAACGGGTCATGTTAGAATCATAGAAACATAGAATTTGACGGCAGATAAGAACCACTTGGCCCATCTAGTCTGCCCCTTTTTTATTTTATCCTTTAGGCAATCTCAACCCTTTTTTAACCTTTAATTCTTTGTAAGGATATTCATATGCCTGTCTCAAGCATGTTTAAATTGCCCTACAGTCTTAGCCTCTACCACCTCTGATGGGAGGCTATTCCACTTATCCACTACCCTTTCTGTGAAGTAATTTTTCCTTAAATTTCCCCTGAACCTCCCCCCCTCCAGTCTCAATGTATGCCCTCGAGTTCTAATACTTCTTTTCCTTTGAAGAATGTTTCCCTCCTGAACTTTAAAACCCTTGATATATTTGAAAGTTTCTATCATGTCCCCCCTTTCCCTTCTCTCCTCCAAACTATACATGTTAAGATCTTTTAGCCTTTCCGGGTAAGTTTTGTGATGTAGGCCATGCACCATTTTAGTTGCCCTTCTTTGTACACTCTCTAATGTATTTATATCCTTCTGGAGATAGGGTCTCCAGAACTGGACACAGTATTCCAGATGGGGCCGTACCAATGACCTATACAGTGGCATTATCACTTCTTTTTTCCTGCTACTGATTCCTCTCCCTATGCAACCAAGCCTCTGACTTGCCTTTCTCATTGCTTTGTTGCATTGCTTTCCTGCCTTCAAGTCACTTGAAATAGTGACTCCTAAATCTCTTTCCTCCTCAGTAGTTTCCATTATAGTACCCTTGATACTATACTTAGCCTTTGGGTTTTTGAGACCCAAGTGCATGATTTTGCATTTTTTAGCATTAAACTGTAGTTGCCACGTTCTTGACCATTTCTCAAGCCTACCTAGGTCATTAATCATTTGTTTGACCCCTCCCGGTGTGTCTACCCTGTTGCATATCTTTGTATCATCTGCAAAAAGGCATATCTTCCCTTCAATACCATCTGCAATGTCACCAACAAAGATATTAAAGAGAACTGGACCAAGTACAGATCCCTGGGGTACTCCACTGGTAACATTTCCCTCCATAGATTGCACTCCTTGTTGGCAGAAATGAAACTACAAAATTTAGTGACAGGATTGCAGGGGTGGATTGGGATGGAAAACCCAGCCAGGAAAAGTTATGGAAGCAGCCCTAACGGGGGGGGGGGGGGGGGGGGGGGGGGGGTGTGAGGGGTGTGAGGGGTGATCTGATGAGGGGGTGGGGTCTGTTGATGGTGGGATCCGTTGCCATTTCTATAATGGGTGCAATGCATTATTTTACATATTTTAATCCAGCATCGGGCGCTGCAGCCGCAGCCAAAATGGCCATCGCGCAGTAGTAATTTTGGTCTCCAGAACATGGCGGCATCATGTTTACAGAGACCTACAGTAGACTCTGGCACGATGCCGGAGACTATTGCTCCGTACAGAGAAGGGGGCACACCCGGAGTCTGCACAGGGGCCCTCTCCTCATAGGGCCTGATTGTACTCAGTTGTGCTCTTCCTTGCGTCTTTTGCTGCAGTTGTATCAGAGCGAATTAGGAATTAAAAGTGGCCCTGTAAAATTTTGTAGAAGTGGCCCGACATGGGCAGCACAAGAGGTATAACATACCGTGTAGCCATGCCTGTCATGTGGCGGGTGGGGCCACATAACAACACACATAACAGGCCCCACAGACACGTCTGCCTACCAGGAAACTTCCTGGTGAGACCTATGGTCAGTGTCGGACTGGGGCATGTAGGGCCCACCGGTGGAATGCTGTGGTAGAGGCCCATGTCTAGGGGTGTGGCCAGTCTCCAAAGGGGGTGTGGCCAGCCAATACAATGTTTTGCCTCACCATTAGATAGTACATGGTCTGGGCCCCTTGATAAAAAGATAAATACTGCTAGTGCATGGATGTTCTTGCACCAGATTAATACCAGGAATGCACTGTAGAGAGTACATCATAGTCCTGTGAAGTATAAGGTAGTATATATATATATATATATATATATATATATATATATATATATGTGTGTATATATATATATATATATATATATATATATATATATATATAGTATAAATTAAGTGCACGGTCTGGTAAATGATCCCTAGAGGAGGAGTGTGGGGGTTTTTTCCCCTGTACCCCGTTGGCCTATGGTCAGTCCACCCCTGCAGGATTGTAGTATATGTGGTATGCTTATTGGGGAAGCTTGTGTTACCCTTTTCACCTACACAGGCAACACAAATTTGGCTTAATCATAATGCACTGACTTTTAAAACCGCACAATCTTGGAAAAGTTACCCTTTAAAATGAGAGAGAAACAGAGCTTTCATTTGCTAGTACCTTTCAATACAGATAACAAATGTGTAGCTCTTTCTAAGATCGGAATTGGCTGTGTGGCGTATGTGTGCTTTGGCTTCTATTAAATTCCGTATTTGTTTAATGCCACAGAGCACACAAAAGAGCCTTTATCTGAGTGTCAAGCATCTGTGCTGTATTTGCTTAAACATGTTTTCTAAGATTAACGAGGAAACAGCTTTGTATTGAAACATTTTGGATTTATTTATCATGCATTTATTCTGACAGCGTATAGAGATTACTGAGAAACACAGTTATTAAGCCAATAAAAAAATATTTTGTTCTGCACATCAAATCAATAAACCTGACATTTAGTTTTTTTTTTTTTTTTTTTTTTATCTTAAGGACTAACCTATTAAATATAACATTTTCTATCGGTTACTTTGATCCCCATCACAAGAACTGTGTGTTGCCGTCTTTGCATCAGTGGTCGTTTCAGGCAGGCTGACCCTTTCTTAAGGAGTTCAAATGTTACGCAACTTGTTGACTGTACAGATCAGCACACAAAGCATTTGCCAGGCCTTCTGATGTCTCCTAACGTGATTTTCCATTCTCCCTATATTTAATTTAGAAAAAGTATCAGGGCAGGCCTCCCGCACACCAGCAGGCCTGTATCGCCATGGCAACCCCCTCCAGCCTAAGTGTCCCTGCTACGCTCTCAGTCATTCTAACGAGGTGGCATCGTTAGAAGAAAAAAAAAAGGGGATTTAAACCTATTACACAATGTGGGAGGGAGTTAAACAGCAGCCAATTTGCTAACGAGCTGCTAATTTTTCTCTTTCTGGCCTACTTGTTTGGGATTGTTGTCTTTTGCCATCTAAAGGCTTTGTAAATCTTAGATAATACTTTTTTTTTTCCATTTCTTAGAAACAGTTTCAGGCGGAAAGACAATTGTTTGAAAGCTCCAACGCCAATTTGCTGGCCCAGTTGTACTGGACAAACAAGCACGCAGGGCCGTGGCTGTAACTGTTATCCAGAGTTTGCTGCATGCAAAGGTTGAGAAGTATTTGAGGTGGGGGTGGACATAGGACTGACTGGTAATATGAAGCGATGAAGGAGCGATTGGATGAATGAAGCAGTAGATAGGGGTCAAATGGCCGACCTAAAGTTTTTTGGCAGATACAATGGAGCAGGTGGCACAATGGACTCTGGGTAAGTGATATATAACTTTATCTTCTTGCACCATATTCATGTATCCCCATGGAGTCTTGCTGAGTTCTTAAAAGAGCTGGATCCAAACCTCATCGCCAGGTGCACTATAGTTACCAGGGACAGTGCTACAGGAACCAGAGCAGAGGCGTGTCTAGAAACGTCCATTCGCTCGCTATGCCACTAGACCCTAGCATGATCTTCAATGCACCAAAATAGACCAGGTTTATAGATATCTATGGCTGAAAACATATGGTTAAACCAAAATGACCAAGGTACTAGTTCACCTATGCTCAGGACAGAGTTTGGGAACACTGTACTATGTCATTAGTCCATACTTGCCTACCTGACCCTCTCCATGAGGGAGTAAATGCTCTGTTCCTGGACTTTCCTGGTAATGTATGATTGCCATCACCTGTGGTGAAACACCTTTCTTATCAATTAACTAGCTCACCGCAGGTGATGGCAATCATACGTTACCAGGAAAGTCCAGGAACAGAGCATTTTCTCCCTCATGGAGAGGGTCAGGTAGGCAAGAATTCATTAGTCCTTCATTGCACATACACCAACTTACCTACGGGGGAGGTAACCAAGGCCAACATATACACAGTAAAGTTAATTGGACCAGCAAGTAACAGATGAATGTTGAATATATGTCAGATGTACATCTATATATATATATACATATATGTGTGTGTATGTATATATATATATATAGTGAGATGTGCAAGCCACTGTGTGTTTTGGTTTCAGAACTGTTGTAGTGCGTGGGATTTGGTTTTGGCAAAACCTGACTAGTGTTTTGTTTAATTGACATATATTTGCACTAATGTACAGTTTGTATATAATATTTCTATGATTTGTGTTAATTCCTGTTTGTGCTAACATTATTACGTGCATTAAACTCTGCTTTGTTGATGAAACCAGTCACGTACTAAATAGTCACACTGTATATACATTTGTAACATTATTTCTGTGTAGGTTTAACTTTTTTGCTAGCTTTCTCATCATTGGAAGTATTTCAATAGTCAGCTTTATTACTATCCCTTTAAACCAGGCTGCTCATGGATTACACAGGTTCTGTGGCTGATAAACCAGGTGAAATGCAGGCTGGAGGTCAGCCAGCCACAGAACCTGTGTAATTCATTAGTGTCCTGGTTTAAAGGGATAGTATGGTACAGTAAGCCTAGCTTTTATATAAGCATGAAATGCGATGCTCCGCTGCCGGGCAGGTTCCGTCCATATCTCTGACCACTAGTGACATCAGCTGTCCCTTTGTTCGCTGCTGACTAATGTGGTCAAGTAATACCATGTGACCTGTCCTTGGACTCCTAGTATGTATGTTGTAGTCATAGTTCTAATATTTCTAATATAGCAGGACTACAATTACCAGAGAGAGAGAATCCCTGGGTGGTGGCATCCAAGTTTTGCGAGATCTGAAATGTGACAATCGCCTCAGATCTAAGAAGCAGGGTCAATTTTTAGTCAGTAATTCCCTTTTCAGACAGAAATCCCAACAATTACTTGGCATTTCAGTGCCGGGTTGTTTTGCCGGTTTCTGCCTGACCCCCTTTTCAGAGAAGCAAATGACCAGGTCAAGCATTTTTACTTGGTACTTTGTGGATCAACACGGGTATTTCGTCTGTGTGAAAGGGTCAACCCGGGTCAAAATTCCTGTGTCTCCGGCCCTGGTAAATTCCTGGGTTGAAGTCCTGGGAATTTTAACGCGGGTTGAGCCTTTCACACAGAAAAAGGACCCGTGTTTATCGGCAAATTACCGGATAGAACTGCTTCACCCACTAATTTTTCTGTGTGAAAGGGGTATAACAGACTGGACTATGTCCAACCTCTTCTTCCCCATAAGGGGTATAACAGACTGGACTATGTCCAACCTCTTCTTCCCCATAAGGGGTATAACAGACTGGACTATGTCCAACCTCTTCTTCCCCATAATGACGTTGATTTGTATCGATGCTCAGGGTCTTAATGTAATATAGCACTCAAATGTCCTGACTTGGACAGAGAACAATTTAGGGAGTTATGACATTGGTCATGGAAATTTACGATGGCTTATAATGCTCATAATAAATTATAGTACGGATGCATTTATCTTTATTAGCCCTGGCAGATATTATTCATCAACATGTTAAAGTGGTGGCTGAGGGTCTACTCTATGTACTTTATAAGTCTTGGAGAGAGATAAAGTGGATGGAGATAAAGTACCAGCCAACCAGCTTCTGTAATTTTTTTAAACACAGCATGTAACATGACAGAAGCTGATTGGATGGTACTTTATTTCTCTCCAGGCTTAGTACTTAGACCCCTATGATTGGTGTGAGCAGGAGGATCAATAAGAAATTGCAAGCTCAGTGCTTGCAGCTTTGTATTGCTCCTCGAGGCCAAGCCCTCTCTGTGGCATCACACAGTCTAGTTTTTTGGGGGGGCGTTCCGCGTGGCCATTTTTCCCGCGCTCCTAGAAAGGATAGGCAAGTAGCATGATCGTTTATGGGGTTTTTATTTTGTTTGTTTCTTTCACTTTACACATCAATGCAGTTTTAACTGTTGACATGTTATGAGGAGTCTAGTATGTTTTTGGTTTGACCACAGATGATTTGCTATTGATGGCTTTACTATTAATGGTAGGGCTCCCTGGCTCACAATTCGAGCGTATCTTGTTTGTGCATGTATGGCCACAGACGCCTATCCACTGCACAGGCGAGGTCGCAACCATCAATCGTTGGCTGCCGATGGTTACAAACCATCAAACATCGGTGTTGGGTGCCTATATATTTATTAATACAAATCTTGGCAATCATGGCAATTTGTAGTTTACGTTTTGTAGCCTTTTAACATTAAAAAAAAAATAGTTTTAGTTTCCTGTTGTACTTTCATTGCTTTATTTGTACGATATGAATTTTTATTGGACGAAGGTGCTCTTTGTGGACTTGGCATCTTTCCAGGAGGACTCCCTCTTTCCTAATCCCATGTCTTCTCTGCTTACCACTTGCCTTATTATTGCTTATATTGTGTGTATTTTTTTTTTGTATAATTTTTTTTTAAAGCTTTTTTTTAGTTATGTTTTACTGTTTTATGCCTTTCTAGTGATTGATCCGCAAAGCTGTTATTGCATGTTGTGGCCGTCTGTATTTTTGTAGCTGGTCTGCAATTTGTTACTACATGTCGTTGTTGTAGTTGCCTTTTTATTACTTCGGCACAATAGCTATTGTAGTAATTTTTTCCCCTTTGATGTAACTTTGTTTCATTCAAAATATCAACTGTTTAAAGAACAAAAACAAAACAAGGGTAAAATAAACTCTGCCCATAATGCTGGCAAACCATGCCGAAATCAGCCCAAACACCCTTTGCAATCTGGGTAAACAAATCCAGGACAGTCTTCCACAATCAGGACAGTGCCCCCCACTTTTAAGATTATTGGGTCATCAATCATCTTGTTAGGTGGTTACGCATGCAGATCGATGCTATCAATTTCTTAATGATTGTATATTCACCTGTAGACATCTTCTTATCACAAGCAGTCCATTTGAGGGGATGCGGTCAAGATCCCGACGGATGGAATCCCGGCGGTCGAAATACCGACACCAGGATCCCGACCGACACAATCCCGACATATTCTCCCTCTGTGGGTGTCCATGACACCCATAGAGGGAGAATATAATAGTGTGCCGAGCGTAGCGAGGCACCGTGCCCGCAGCGTGGCGAGTGCAGCGAGCCCGCAAGGGGCTGCGTTGCGCTCGCCCCCCTGTCGGGATTGTGCCAGTCGGGATCACGGTGTCGGTATTCCGACCGCCGGGATCCCGTCCAGTGGGATTACGTACTGATCCCCATTTGAGATCACTGCGATTTAAACAGCCTGTCATGTGACGAGCAGAGAAGTACAGATGCAGGGAATAATGATCCCGCTTCCTGACAATTACTTGAGCAATTTACTTATGTTGTGTTATATCTTGACAGTTGGTGTGAGCATGCTGTGTAGAGGGTGTGGACGTTCTGTGCTGTGTAAAGGGTAAGTGATGCACCACTTGCCAATGGAGGCTTGCAACTCAATAACAATGAGGTGTGTCTCCAATGACTGTCGACCTAATGACCGTATCCCATCTAAAGTACACTAGGCTGTGTACAGGACCTGCACACGGCCTAGTGTACTTTAGATGGGATACGGTCATTAGATCGACAACACTTAGGTCGACAGTCATTAGGTCGACATGGAAAAAGGTTGAAATTAGTTTTTCATATGTTTTTTTAGCTTTTTCATACTTTACGATCCACGTGGACTACAATTGGGAACGGTAACCTGTGCCGAGCACATCGGCAGCGGAGCGAGGCACCTTGCCCGAAGCTCACGAGCCATGCGAGGGGACACGGTGCACTAATTGGGGTTCCCCGTCACTTTACAAAGAAAATGACACCAAAAAAACTAAAAAAAACCTCATGTTGACCTTTTTCCATGTCGACCTAATGACCATGTCAACATAATGCATGTCGACCAATAGTGGTCGACCTACTGACTGTCGACCTAAGTGTGTTCGACTTAACGACCCATACCCCTTGAGATAATAAAAGCAAACATATGATTGGTTGCTGTTTGTTAGTAGTACTATGTTAGTACATAGATCCTGATAGTTTAAAAAATAAAAATAAAAAGTCATATACCCAATATTGTTTTTCAGCTCTCCTCCATCTTGTTCTTCCGTTTCTATGCCAACATTTGTGTAATAATTCTTGTTATGCTTTCAATTTGTCTCATTTTAGCCTTTTCTCCCCCTCCACGCATCCTGGGACTTCCATTTTCCTGACATGCATTTATAGACTTTTTTTTTTTCTGTATCTCCCGCTCGCAATAAAATTCTCCTTTTATATATACTTCAATTTTATTTTCGCCCTCACTCCCCGTCTCCCTCATGCATTTAATCTTCCTCTCCCTTGCACTCTCGTTGGGTTCTTTAAACTGTGTTTTCGTTTTCCTGTCAAGCATGAAATCACAACCTAACCTGCCGGAAAGAACAGATTGCAGAATTAATTTCAGAAGGGTGTTTTTATGATCCCTGCTCTCTGTCAGGCCTACACTTGAGCATTTCACATCCTTCTCAGGCTAATGAGCCAGGTTTTCAGGCTTTAGCCACCTTCCAGCAGGAGGTAATTGTGGCGGGGGCGCTCGTGCATGGAATGTCCGCCTGCTGCAGCGAATAGCTAAATGCTCAAGTGGAACGAAAACCAAAAACTCCATTATTTGTAGACTCAATGGAAGTGACATCTATTAATTTACTTTCCTAACTGAGAGCTGCCATGGTGATCTAAGTGATACCTTCTGGTTCCAGAAATGGCCTATAACCAACCAGTGTGATTGTGTCCCCGGCCACCAGATTTTGAATTTGCATGCTGCAGGAGGAGATTCTGGAGTGAGGGTTCAGCTGTATTGGAGTACATGCAGATTAGCAATATTGCACCCTTTGCAATAGTACTATAACATACTAGCACTTCTACTGTAATACACAGTATGTGTCAACGTCTGTAAATTTATATATATATATATATATATATATATATTTCTCATACGTCCTAGAGGATGCTGGGGACACTTCAAGAACCATGGGGTATAGACGGGATCCGCAGGAGACATGGGCACTTTAAGACTTTCAAATGGTGTGACCTGGCTCCTCCATCTATGCCCCTCCTCCAGACTCCAGTTTAGATCTGTGCCCAGGCAGACTGGATGCACACTGAGGAGCTCTACTGAGTTTCTCGGAAAAGACTTATGTTAGGTTTGTTATTTTCAGGGAGATCTGCTGGCAACAGTCTCTCTGCATCGTGGGACTGAGGGGAGAGAAGTTAGACCTACTTCTGATGAGTTTAAAGGCTCTGCTTCTTGGCTACAGGACACCATTAGCTCCTGAGGGTTTGGAACACTAGGTACGCCTAGGGGTTCACTCCCAGAGCCCGCCGTCACCCCCCTTGCAGAGCCAGAAGTCAGAAGATAGGTGAGTAGAAGAAGATCAGAAGACTTCAGTGACGGCTTTTGAGGTGCCGTACAGCGGCCGCGCTGCGCGCCATGCTCCCACACACAGAGGCACTGTAGGGTACAGGGCGCGGGGGGGCAGCATAAAAATCCTCAAATAAAGACTGGCAAACACTAATATGAGTGCCTAGGCACTATATCCAACCCCTGCCAGTATAAATATATTAAAGAAATAGCGGGGCTGAAGCGCGCCATTGAGGGGGCGGGGCTTAGCCCTCACAGCTCACATCAGCGCCATTTTCTCTCCACAGACGCTGGTCCTTCCAAAACACTACTGTACATAACAGGGTGAAAAACGAAGGGGGGGGGGGGGCACAGTTGATTGGCGCAAGATAAGTTAATAATAAAGCACAATATATAAGGGATTGAGCGCTGGGTGGTGAGCTGGTAAACTCCTTCTGTGTTCCCTGACAGAATTTCCTGCTTTCCTTCCTTTATAGCCAGTGTAATGTCGGTGGGTGTTTCCTACACGTGTGTCGGCATGTCTGAGGCTGAGTGCTCTGCCACAAACGGCTGTGGGAGTGACCCTGTCGGGCCCGCCGACTCCTGATGGTACATATAAAATGTGTCAACATGTCGGTAGATGTTTATCGCAAGAGAAAACTATATGGTGACACAGAAGTGTGTGGGTGACCCTGTCGGCACCATCAATATCTGACAAAAAAAAATAAAAAATAAAGAAAGGGCTATACCTATATGTATATAATATATGTGGTTATTTTGCCCAGTTACTACTCCCGGATATCGACACGAATATGGTTCTTCTGTCGACCGTAATGTTTCCTGATTAGATCCACAAAATACTATACAGCATTCAGTACATGTTTCATACACATTAAGAACGTATTAACGTCACTAGGGACCCTGCTGTCCCTGACAAAAAGTTTTATATATATATATATATATATATATATATATATACATACACTGCTCAAAAAAATAAAGGGAACACTAAAATAACACATCCTAGATCTGAATGAATGAAATATTATTTTTAAATACATTGTTCTTTGCATAGTTGAATGTGCTGACAACAAAATCACACAAAAATTATCAATGGAAATCAAATTTATTAACCCATGGAGGTCTGGATTTGGAGTCACCCTCAAAATTAAAGTGGAAAAACACACTACAGGCTGATCCAACTTTGATGTAATGTCCTTAAAACAAGTCAAAATGAAGCTCAGTAGTGTGTGTGGCCTGCAGGGGGCCCTGTCACAAAGGATCTTATGCAGGAAGCTACGTTATATTCCAGTTATGTGTCCACGCGTACATTAATTATACCTGCTATTGCATGTGCATGGGGGAGTAGTAATAGTCAGAAATGGCCGGTTACCTTGTCACCCGATATAGATACCCTGGGGAGAGATGGGATACTCCTTAAGTTGGGTCATATCTAGGACACTGCAGCATACTGCCGTGCGACTACAAGGGATATAGGACTCTTGGGTTTGCTGGCCAATTCCATGGCGGTCTCGGCTAGGAGGGCATTGTGGAGTCACCAATGGAATGCTGGTGCTGACTCCGAGAAGAAATGGAGTAATCTTTCCTATGAAGGTAAAGCCTGGTTTGGTGACGGCCTCGTTAGTTTGATCTCGGCAGATAACGCTGGTAAGTCTACCTTCTTGCCATATGTTCCCTCACAACGGATGATGACGCATCATTGTCGGATGCAGTCATTTCGGCATAATAGATATAGATCCCCCTTTTCTTTGCAGGTAGAGGAAGGAGGAAAGGAAAGAGGTCAGCAGCCTCTTCAAGATTACAGGAGCAGACATCATCCTCTGTTCTGTCACAGCCACCGCATGCCGCTGGGACTCTCTTGCGGGAGCCCACAACCGGTGGGACCACGTCTAAAAACTCTTTGGTCAGTCCTGGAACGGACCTGGACCCGTGGGTTTTACGAATAGTGTTCCAAGGGTGCATACTGGAGTTTCCAGACGTTTCCCCTCACCACATTTTTTAAATTACCGATTCTCCTCCGGACGGGGAGGTAGTAAGCGACACGATACAAAGGTTGTATCAGGATCAGGTCATTGACCTGGTTTTCCCCTGGTACAACAGGGAGAAGGTTTTTATTCAAGCCTCTTCGTGGTCCTGAAGCCAGACGGCTCGGTCAGGCCAATCCTAAATCTGAAATCCCTAATTTTCTACTTAAAGAAATTCAAATCCAAGATGGAATCTCTCAGGGCAGTGATCTCCAATCTGGAAAAAGAAGTTTTTTTTCATGGTCTCAGTAGACACAAAGAAGGCCTAATTAAATTTTCCTCCGCATTAGGCTTGCCTGAAGTTTGCAATTCAGGGGTGTCATTACCAATTTCAGACGTTGCCGTTGGTCTGTCCACGGCTCCAAAGGTTTTCACCAGGGTGATAGTGGTAATGATGGTTCTCCGTCGCTAGTACGGAGTCACTATTATCCCGTACTGGGACGATCCCCTGATAACGGCGTGTTCAATGAACCAGTTGGTGCAAAACATTGCACACTTCCTGTCAGTTCTTCAACAACAGGGTTAGTTCCTGAACTTGCCAGAATCACTGTTTGTCCCAACGACGCGGTTGTCTGTTTTGGGAATAATACTAGAGAAAGAGTTTTTGTTTTCTTCCAGTGGAAAAGGCTCTGGAGATCCAAAGTCTGGTCAAACAAATTCAGAGTCCAGCAAGAGTGTCATTTCATCAATACATCGGTTGCTGGAAAAGATGGTGGCTGTCTACGAGGCCACTCGATTTGGCAGTTTCCATGCCAGGGTGTTCCAGAGGGACCTGTTGGGCAGGTGGTCCAGTTCCCACCTACACATACACCGGAGGATAATCCTGTCTTCCAAGACCGGAATCTCACTCCTGTGGTGGCTGCGCAGTTCTCACCTCCTAGAGGGGCGCAGGTTCGAGATACGAGACTGGATCCTGGTGACCATGGATGCAAGCCTCCGAGGCTGGGGGGCGGTCACTCAGGGGGAAAACTTCCAAGGAAGTTGGTCAAGTTAGGATACTTGTCACCACATAACCGGTCTAGAATTAAGGGCCGTTTACAACGATTTTCTACAAACGAAAAGCAGAACAGCAATGGCAAAAGCCACAAGGATTTTCCGCTGTACGAAGAAACATACTAGCGCTTTGTCAGCGATGTTCGTTCTGGGAGTGGACAACTGAGAAGCAGACCTCCTCAGCAGACAGTCTCCATCCAGGAGTGGGAAGACCTCCTTCAAGTAGTCTTCGAAGGGGTGACATGTCGTTGGGATTTCCTCGAGTAGGAATTATGGCATCTCGTCTCAGCAAGAAGCTTCAGAGTTCTAGGTCAAGGGACCCTCAAACAGGAACAGTGAATACACTGGTGACACCGGGGGTGTTTTCAGTCGGTATATGTATTCCCTACATTTTCTCTCGTTCCAAAAGTTCTGGGATCATACAAAGAAAATTCGGCCGAGCCTCATGGTCCCAGACTGGCGAAGGAGAGCTTGGTATCCAGAGCTCAGGAATTACTCGTAGGAGATCCCTGGCCTTTTCCTTTGCGCGAGGACCTGTTGCGATAGGGGCCATGCGTGTATTAGGACTTACCGCGGCTACGTTTGACGACATGGCGGTTGAGCGCCGGATTTTAGTCCGTAAGGGTATTCCCACGGAAGTAGTTCCCACACTTATTCGGACTAGAAAAGGGATAATGTCTAAACATTACTACCGGTTTTGGAGAAAATAGGTTTCTTGGTGTGAATCCAAGATAACTCCTACGGCAGAGTTTTCAACTATTAAAAACGGCCTTATCGGTTTTCTTTCGGAATCAGTTGGACTCCTTGTCAGAAGTTCAGACTGTCGTGAAGGGAGTGTTGCACATCCAACCTCTTTTTGTGCCCCAGTGGCACCAGGGAATCTAATGGGGTTTTGCAGTTCCTTCAATCACATTGGTTTGAACCTTTACATAAGGCGGAGTGAAATTCCTCACTTGTAAAGTGGTCGTCAGGTTGGCCTTGGCATACGCAAGGCAAGTGTCTGAGTTAGCGGTCTGGTCTCACAAGAGACCTTATTTGATCTTTCATGAAGATAGAGCAGAGTTGGAAGCTCGTCAACATTTTCTACCAAAGGTAGTTTCTTCTGTCCACATGTACCAACCTTTTGTGGTGCCGGTGGCTACGGTCGCCTTCGTTGAATCGAAGTCTCTGCATGTGGTCATAGTTTTGAAAATTTATGTCGCCATGACGGCACCGTTTAGGAACACAGACTCTGTTTGTTCTGTTTGCTCCCAACAAGATTGGGTGTCCTGCTTCCAAGCAGACCGTTGCGCGCTGGATCTGTGGTACGGTTCAGCATGCTCATCTCACGGCAGTATTGCCGTTACTGAAATAGGTGAAGGCCCATTCTACTAGAACGGTGGGCTCGTCCGGGGTGGTTGACCGGAGAGTTTCGGCGTTGCATCTTTGCCGAGCAGCTATTTAGCAAACAATTGGGCTAAGCTTTGCAGTTTTAATACCTTGGCCGAGGTTGATCTCACGTTGGTCATTCGGTACTGCAGAGTCATCCGCACTCTCCCGCCCGTTTTAGAGCTTTGGTATAACCCCATGGTTCTTGAAGTGTCCCCAGCATCCTCTAGGATGTATGAGAAAATAGGATTTTAATACCTACATGTAAATCCTTTTCTCTTAGTCCGTAGAGGATGCTGGGCGCCCGTCCCAGTGCGTACTGTATCTGCAGTTATTGGTTGTGGTTACACACAGGTTGTGTTACGATTTTTGTCAGCATTTTGCTGCATATTCTTCATGCCGTTGACTTGTGTTCTGTTGAATGCCACGTTCTGTGGCATGCTTAAGGTGTGAGCTGGTAAAATGCTCACCGTGGTTTAACAATAAATCCTTTCCTCGAAATGTCCGTCTTCCTGGGCACAGTTCCTTAAACTGGAGTCTGGAGGAGGGGCATAGAGGGAGGAGCCAGGTCACACCATTTGAAAGTCTTAAAGTGCCCATGTCTCCTGCGGATCCCATCTATACCAGATGGTTCTTGAAGTGTCCCTAGCATCCTCTACGGACTAAGAGAAAAGGATTTACCGGTAGGTATTAAAATCCTATTATATATATATTTATTAGAGATGATCGGGTTCGGTTTTACTCGGTTCTCAGAACGGCATCTTATTGGCTCACGGATGTCATGTGTTTTGGATAGCCAATAGGAAAAATCTGGATAAAACCGAACTGGCGTTAATTCTGCCATTAAATCCGAACCCGCTCATCTCTAATTAATATATATATATATATATATATATATATATATATATATAGTGATATCATTGCTTATAATTGGAGCTTTCTGATATAATCAATGCTTTGTTCTTTAGGAAACGCGTAATACAGATTCTGGTTTTAATAGAAACATTCTGAAATAATTATGAAGGGTATTCATGACATTTGCGATTGAATCTGAATAATCCAGAGACCTGATTGCCTGTCAGTGTACATTATATACTTTCCACCAGTACTTTAGGGAGTTCCCCTCCCATCATCGTGGCTCCACTCTTATGCTGGGTAACACCTGAGCGACCCACCAACCAACCATCCTGCCAACCTAGCGCCTACTTTAGTAACCTATACATACTTACCAATTGGCTGCTTGAAATGTTTGGCCAGACATCACAACTGGATAGGCATTTAAATTTGCCTGCTCAGGTGTGATGTCACTGTCGGTGGCTCTTGCTGTCACGTAACGGGTTGGTCGGCGGGTTTCCCGTACACACAGGCAGATGCACTGATATGTGCATCTTCTGTGCTGCAGGGCCGACTTTATATGTCTTTGAAAGACGTTCACAGATATATAGGCTGTACACACCCGCAAATTTACTAGTGATGCATTGTTCATCGGCTGTGTGACCGGATGCACCCCGCCGCCTGTGCCAAGCGATCACAGACTTATCCGATCCCACTGGAGCTTGGCCAAAAGAGGACTCCTTTTTACTGACAGTAATATCCTGTTGCTGACTCCACCCACTGTGCAGTGGGCAGGTAACTTGCTGCCACTACCAGGATTCTTTAATCAGCACCCGGAATTGCTTCTACTGTATATGCGTAGGCAATCTGCGGCCACACCTCCTGATTGGTGTCGTCTGGTTCCCACTGGTCCCTCACCATGGACCAGGCCCTGCATGGTAGCTGGCAGAGGGCAGAGTTTGGAGAAGCTGGACTCAACCCAAAACAGTCGGAGAGTGGAATTGCATTTGGCAAATCCTGTTATCATACAATACATATGCAGTCATCTTGGAGGCAAGATGTTTATTGCGCAAATAGTCTTCAAAAAAACTCTTCCCTTTCAGATATTGCTTGGGGGAATACAGCATACAGATGTTCACAGCAGTACAACTCTTCTTGATGTCACAGAAGATCTACACAAAACAGGGCTCGCAATCCTTCTTTTATCCTAATTCAACATATACTACAGGGGGTAGAACTCTTTGTACCTTGACACATACCCGGAGATAATTTTTCCTTGGCACCTTCCATCATTCCTGTGGCACCATCTTGACTCTACTGGCACTCTGACTGACATCATCTCCTCTCCACTGCAACCCAATATAATTCTTTGAGATCCTGCACCAAACAACTTTCCTCTTCCTTAGCACCCATCCTTACACTCACCTTTCCTTCTTCCATGATACCCTCTCCTCAAATTCTCTTCATCAGCACTCTCTCCTTGGACACCGTTCCCTCTCTCCTGTCACCCTCTCCTATGACAAATTCCCCTCTTCTTGAATAGTCTCACCTTTCTCCTTGCACCTTCTCCACAGAGATCTTTCCCCAACACCATCTCCTTGGTCCCCCTTCCGTGGCATATTCTATGCAGACACCCTTCCCTCTCTCTTGCCATGATCTCTTCGGGCACCATCTACACACTTCTGGATCCCTCTCCTAGGACACACTCCCTTCTTCCCTGGCTACCTCTCCTTGGTCACCCTCCCTTCTTCCCTCTCCTTGGATGCTCTCCCATCCCCTGGAACCCTCTCCTCAAACACAAATCTCCTGGCATTCCTCTTCTCTCACACCCTTCCCTTTCCCCTGGCACCTTCTTCTCAGACAAACTCCACATCTCCTGGCAGCCTCTCCTGGGACACCCTCCAGTAACACCTTCTCCTTGGATACCCTCTTCTCTCCCAAGCTTCCTTTTCGTTGGCCTTCCTCTCTTTTCAGACATGTTGTTTAAAATAAAATCAAGTTAAACTAAATCATATGGGCTTATGCAGTTTGATAGTGTATTTATAAATTAACACTGGAATTCAGTCCCCTAAATGAATAAAAACACATACTGCATGTCCCAAAATACATGCTAAAGCTATAAAGTATAACTATAAGGCAGAAATTGACATATATATTGTAACCTACTACAGATGTTAGAGGGGACCCATGACCTGCATAAAAGCACTTGGCCTGCATTTTGTCATAAATAGGTTCATGGAACTCCACAATGATGTTTACTATTCGTATAACTAGAGATGAGCGGGTTCGGTTTTACTCAGATTTACTCTGTTCTCAAAACGGCATCTTATTGGCTTACGGATGTCTCAAGTTTTGAATAGCCAATAAGATGCCGTTTTGAGAACCGAGTAAATACGAGTAACACCCGAACCCGCTCATCTCTACTTATTACCTATGGCAGTGGGTGTATTATTATAGAGTGACCATATTATCCCTTTTACCTGGGACACTCATGGATTACACAGGTTCTGTGGCTGATTAAAACCAGCTGAAATGTAGGCTTGAAGTCAGCCAGCCACAGAACCTGTGTAATCCATGAGCGTCCCAGGTAAACGGGATAATATAGTCAGCCTAATTATTTTGTCATCTATAATTCTGTATGGTGTTAACAGAACAGAGTGGTACCAGGCCCCTTTACTTCATCTTTACAGATTAATGGGGCATATTCTTCATGAAAAAATTATCACTTCCGAAAACTGGGCTTTTTGAGAAGTAATTTGTTCGGAAAGTGATAACTTTCCCCCTCTGAAGTCGCGTTTCCACCGCTGGCACCTTACTTGTTTCTCCAGGTCGCACCGCTGGCAACTTCCACCTGTGTCCCGGCCGCTCCCCTGGCTGGGGGCATGGCAAGCAGCTCACAGAGCGCTGGCCATGCCCCCACAGTGATGAAAACGGGTGCGTAACTCGCGGTCACGGCATTCTCCCGACACCACGCCCCTTTTTGCAGAGGCCACACCCCTTGTTGGTTGTGCGTGGCTTTGCTGTGCAAAGATGTCCTGGGTTGCTGATATTGAATGTTGGGAGTTATGCCATACCTCACAACTGTCCCGATTTTTGTAGGACGGGCCTGTTTATTGGGGACTGTCCCGCTGTCCCACCCGCGGGCCTCGGTGTCCCGCGGTGTGGGGGGGGGCAGTCGGGAGGCTCCTGCACTCGCTGCTCTGCTTCGCAGAGCAGCGGTGAATAGAGAAGCATCTATTCAGTGGAGACAGGAGGAGAGGGGGCATACCAGCAGCTCACAGAGCGCTGGGCATGCCCCCTCAGTTTCGAAAATGGGGGCATGGCTCGTGATTGCGAGCCCTCCCACGAGAGCACGCCCCCTTTCCATAGTCCACGCCCCCTTTCCAGGCAGGCGCACGGAGGTGTCCCTCCTTAGAATGAACAAAAGTTGGTAGGTATGGGTATGCCATAAGTGTAGCTTCCCCCCTGGAGGAGGCCATGATATGAGCAAGGGGTGGCCAAACTTATTCCTCCAGGACCCCTAACAGTTCATGTTTTCCAGATCTTCTAGTCAGAGCATATGGTGTATTCATTACTATCTGACACATTTTAACAGATTCACATGTGGTCTGGAAAACATGAAGTGTTAGGGGTCCTTGTGACCAACTTTGGCCACCCATGATGTAAGCAGTGACTATGTGTCAGATAATATTAACAGGTTGGAATTGCCTGATATTTCTGTTCTTTTCTTTGCAATGGTAAAATCAGCACGTTTTGTGCTAGTGAAGTCCAATAAAAGCATTGTACTGTGTGCCAGGGTTGTCTGGCAGCAGAGGGGTTAACCTGCACAATACTGTGTGCAGCTGTGTGAAATTAGCCGAGAAGCTCCACTGCCTGCGTTAAGCTTGTTCTTGTGATAAGGCTGTCACTCCAGAACAGCGCCATAGCATGGAAGCAGCTGGTGCGTTATGTAATCTGTATTGGGAAAGGTAGTTTCCTACTGAGAACTATAGCTGCCATCCATAGACAGCATGGCCTGGTGTCATAGGTCGCACCTGGGGCCATTGTCAGAATCCAGGTCATGGCGCTAAATTAGCTGTGCTTTTTAGTACAAGCTGGTCTGCACCATCCCATACAGTACAGTACATACCCTTCACGATGAATAAAACCAGTGCAGTCAAACTTTTATATTACATGTGTAATATTTTAAGACGCATTTTTTTTTTTACATTATTTTTCAGATTTTATGATTTTTTTTGGGTGATAGTAGTGGTGTATGAAGTGGACGTAGCTTCAAGAGTGATCAACTATGCTGTATTTTTTAATGTAACTATCTCGTTTACGCTGGATTTATTTTTAGAAAGGAAAACACATTGCCCAGCACTCACCATAGTAAGCTCACTCACCTTAATACATAAATAAATAAATGATGGAGTTTTGGTTTATGGATTGATCAGTGGTCACAGACCACTGCAACCCAACCTGGGAATGGTGAGTGCGGTGGATTTCTGTATGTGTGTATTTGGGTTCATTTCTAATTAACCTATTTGTGATCACAGCTCTCTCATGCACCACTGTCAAAGCTCATTTACATTAAACCTGTGTCAGCTGCTCCATTAGTGGTAATTCAGGAGTTGTGTTGGTGACTGCATCACCATGTGGGGACTGTCTCACCATTGGTAAACCCAATTAGCTGGTCCGGGTGAGTAGGAATTAGGGATGGCCATCGGCCATCGATTATTCAAAATCATCGATGGTCTTTGACCAATGTTAACTACTGTTACCATCGATGGGGGAGAACCAGATGGTTTCCACCATCGATGTCAAGAAGCTATTGAATGTTTTTTTTTTTTGTATTTCTCCAGGGTGTCGGCGACACAGAGCATAGCTCTGCCCCTCGACATCCACGCCCCCGGACCCCGATTGCTCCGCGACTCGCTCTATACTAAACTAGGACTGACCATCGATGGCTGAAACCATCAATGGTTACCTTATAGATGGTTTCCCACCATCAAGGTTATCCATCAATGGTACCATCGATGGATAACCCACCGATGGCCATCCCTAGTAGGAATGCCTGTCCAAATGGGGGTGCCTGCTTTATGCGTTTTATTGTGGCAGGTGGCCACAACTTCTTCAGAAGCATGTGGTTGTACCCCAGGAAGGAGTTATACCTGAGAGCTGGTACAAACAGGAGCAGCTGTAGCATCTACATATAGATTAATTAACCACGACATATTTAATAGTATACAAAACATATTACCTGGGGAAAGTAGTCCCAAAATGTAAATATGCAATACAATTATAAATCACTTGTGTGACATGCCTGCAGATATTATAACACAATCTGGCAATTAAGCAGGAAGAAGCTGTGGGCCGCAGGTAAAGGCTCGGAGGGTCACCTGTCCATCACTGTTTGAGAAGTTCTGAATTAAGTAAACCCCATATCACCTAATAATACCTAAAGCTCTTATTAACCTGCATTTGTTAAAATAATTGATGTTAAATAAATAGATGACTGATTTTGAATGCAGCTGCGAGGATAATCTTCCTCGCTAGACGTTTATCGCCTGCAGATCTGCTCTGTCAGTGGCTCCATTGGTTACCTGTATTCTACCGTATTAAATATAAAATACTTTTCTGCAGCGGGGTACACTGGTATTCCACAGGGAATAACATCGGGGTGTAGAGTTTGATCCCAGTTTGGAAGTTGGTGCCTGCAGTGCAGGTCACTAACAAGGGGGGCTGCGCTAGGCAGCCTAGAAAAGAGCTTTTTAAGAAAACTTCAAGGGGCGCAGCACTTTTTATGTCATTCTGACATGCTGTGCTGCGGCTCCATCATCTCCCTCAGCGGCGCTGCATACTCCAGCGGCCTGGTTCCCGGGTACTTGCAACGGGAACGCACCAGTTTCTAGGCACACCGCCTGCTGCTCTCCTGGATCACGTGACTGCATGACAGGGAGGAGGTAAAAGGGTCCCCCAGGTGGGACCCTCTGGTAAATCGCGGTCCCAGGAGACGGACCGCACCACTGGCGTGGACATTGTGGCCGTACAGGGACCCCACTATATCCACCAGGGCAGGGAGCACAGGTCAGATTTACCAAAAATCCGCTTGTAATAGGCTCCATAGTACCTGGTGGTGAAGTCCAGCAGAGGGGATAAGGCGCTAACCTGTAGCCCCTCCACCAACTCCGAGCGCCATCTACTGCTGGTATTCCCGTCCTAGAGCTACAGTTCTCTCTCCCTCACTCCCTGCTGAGATTTTGGCGCCATCTTAACTACTAGCTGGGCTGATCTCCGGGACTGCTGGGCACGGTCTCCTCTGTAAAACTGCCTGTCTTGTCAGCGCTGTGCATTTACAGACACTTAAGTATTCTATATGTCATTTTAGACAGTGTTAGTTAAGAACAAGTGTACTGCTGTATGAATATTTATTACAAGTATTCTGTGATATACATCCAGTGTTTACTGTGCATTGTTGTATCTGTATACATACTGTAACACTGTAAGGGTGCAAGGTGCCGTTTCCTGGGGTATATGGCAGCATGCAGCAGCTGAGGAACAACACAAGTCCAGTTTCTGGTACAACTGGCCCCAGCCAGTTTTATTGTACAGAAAATAAAACAAACACCAAAAGAAAATACCTTGCCTGTCCGGCACTAACTAAACACAAGATGTTCCTAACTATCACTAAACAAAGAACACAGAGTTCTCCAGCAAACACTGTATAGCTCACTTGTATCAGGAGCGTGTTTCTCTCACAGAGATCCTGCAGTCTTCCCTGGCAGTCTGCCCACCCTAATCAGGCCAGCAGCTCTATAACACTCTTACACAGCTGAAAGCCTGATTAGCCTTCTGTGAGGCCAAAGACCCGAACTGGGCCCAATGTCTGGAACTTGCCCCATCTCTCTTTCAGGGCCCTTACCCAGCTTTTCCAACAAACTGAAAAGGTTCTAACAAAACAAAACATATTCCTAGAAGTTTTCATTTTTCTAATACATGTAAGACAAGAACCTGGGACAAACATACCTGCCCTCAAACACTATCCCAGTGTTCTTGTCACATATCCCCCCTCCCCTGTTTTGACCTAGGGGCCGGAACACTTGTAGCCCCCAAACAGAATATGCGGGACAATGCATCTGCGTTGGCCAATTGTGTACCCGGTCTATGTTCGACAGTAAACTTAAAATCCTGCAACGCTAGAAACCATCTAGTTACACGAGCATTCTTGCCTCTATTTACATACATCCATTTTAAAGGGGCATGATCCGTCACTAGTCTGAATTGTCTACCCAAGAGGTAATATCTCAAGGTATCTCGTGCCCACTTAATGGCCAAAGCCTCCTTTTCCACAATGGCATACCTTTTTTCATGCTCATTGAGTTTCCTACTCAAATAAATGATAGGGTGTTCGTCCCCATCTCTGGTTTGGGACAGCACAGCGCCTATCCCTACCTCTGAGGCATCTGTCTGTACCACAAATCCTTTTGAAAAATCTGGTGTTATCAATACCGGTTGTGAACACAAAGCCACTTTTAACGCTTGGAACGCTTTTTCTGCATCAGGGTTCCATTTCACCATATTTGACTGCTTCCCTTTTGTAAGGTCTGACAACGGCACTGCTGTGGTCGCAAAATTGGGAATAAGCCATCTATAGTACCCAGTTATTCCCAAAAAAGCCCTTACCTGTTTTTTATTCACTGGACGAGGCCAGTTTTGAATAGCATCAATTTTATTCATTTGGGGCCTAATTAGACCTCTGCCTATGGTGAAGCCCAAGTATTTGACCTCCTCCATTGCGAGGCAGCACTTCTTTGGGTTAGCAGTTAACCCTGCCTCTCTGATTGAGTCCAGTACTGCTTGTACTTTAACCAAATGGGACCCCCAGTCTGTACTGTGAATTACCACATCATCCAAATAGGCAGCTGCATATTTTCTATGGGGCCTCAAAATTTTATCCATCGCCCGTTGAAAGGTTGCTGGAGCCCCATGCAACCCAAAGGGTAACATCTTATACTGGTACAGCCCCTCCGGAACCGAAAAGGCTGTTTTTTCTTTTGCGCTATCAGATAAAGGTATTTGCCAGTAACCTTTGGTCAGGTCCAATGTGGTGAGAAACCTGGCTGTTCCCAGCCTTTCTATAAGCTCATCCACACGGGGCATGGGGTACGCGTCAAACTTGGACACCTCATTTAACTTACGAAAGTCATTACAGAAGCGTATGCTACCGTCTGGCTTCGGGATGAGAACTATGGGACTGGACCACTCACTGTTAGATTCCTCTATGACTCCAAGTTCTAACATGGTTTTAACTTCTTTAGTAACAGCTTCTCGCTGAGCTTCAGGAATCCTATACGGCTTTAAATGAACCCTGACCCCTGGTTCTGTGACAATGTCATGTTTTATTATTGTCGTTCGGCCAGGCAGCTCTGAAAATATCTCCCTATTTTGGATGAGAAATTCTTTAACCTGATTGTTCTGATCAGCTGATAATGTCTCTGACACCTTTACTGCGGGAAGCAACCGAGGTGAAGACACCGAAGGGCAAGGCTCCGCTGACAGAGACAACCTATCTTTCCAGGGTTTGATTAAGTTAACATGGTAGATTTGTTCGGGTTCTCTCTTTCCCGGCTGGTATACTTTGTAATTAACCTCATTCACTTTTTCCCTAATCTCAAATGGACCCTGCCATTTAGCTAGGAATTTGCTTTCCACAGTGGGTACCAAAACAAGAACTCTATCTCCAGGAGCAAATTCCCGTATCTTGGCACTCCGGTTATATACCCTCTGTTGAGCACTTTGGGCCTGTTCCATGTGCTCTCTGACAATAGGTACCACGGCTGCAATCCTATCCTGCATTTGTGATACATGTTCAATAACGCTTCTATAAGGAGTGGGCTGTCCTTCCCACGTCTCTTTGGCAATGTCCAACAGCCCTCTGGGGTGTCTACCATACAACAAATCAAATGGAGAAAACCCCGTAGAGGACTGAGGAACTTCTCTGATGGCCATTAACAAGTAGGGCAACAAACAATCCCAGTTTTTCCCATCTCTCTCAACAACCTTTTTTAACATAATTTTTAATGTTTTATTAAACCTTTCCACAACCTGTCTATTTGGGGATGGTAGATGGACGTCCTGAGGTGAGTGACCTTAAATAATTTGCACAATTCCTTCATGATCCTTGACATAAATGGAGTACCTTGGTCAGTCAAAATTTCTTTTGGTATTCCCACTCTACTAAAAACCTGCACCAGCTCCCTAGCTATTGCCTTGGTTGTGATAGTGCGTAAAGGGACAGCCTCAGGATATCGAGTGGCATAGTCCATAATTACCAGGATATACCGATGGCCCCGAGCAGACTTTAACAAGGGCCCCACGAGATCCATGGCTATTCTGTCAAACGGGACCTCTATAATAGGCATGGGAACTAGTGGGCTCCTGAAATGGGGTCTAGGGGCATGATACTGGCATTCAGGACAGGAAGAACAATATTCAGACACTTCTTTATAAACCCCTGGCCAAAAGAACCTTTGTAAAACTCTTTCAGTGGTTTTTTCTGCCCCTAAATGTCCTGCGGTAACGTGACTATGAGCTAAATCTAGTACCGTTCTCCGATAAGGCTGGGGAACTACCAGCTGTTCCACCACATCCTCTCCCCTTTTGACAATGTGGTACAAGAGCTCATTACAGATGGCCATGTGGGGATACGTAACCCTGTCACCTGGTACCACAGGTTCCCCATTAACAACCTTAACATTCTCCCTAGCCTTTATTAAGGTAGGATCCTTTAACTGTTCAGACGCAAACAGATCCTTCTTTACCTCCAGGTCAGGCACGCTTTCAGTTCTAACTACTATGTCTCTGTTCCCAGCAAGAGGGTCCTCACTGGACTCCCCATCTGTCACTTCCCCAGCCAAACTAGCAAAAGGCAAAGGGTCAGAAAGTTCAGAAGACACACGTACATCCATAAAATCACCGGTATTATCAACTGGCTCTTTACTTCTAACATCTGTTGACAACCGTGATTCCCACAGTTTCCAAAAATGAGGAAAATCCCTCCCTATTATGGCCTCATGCACCAAGGTGGGGACCAGTCCTACTTTAACAATTGCTGACCCACAACAAGTTTCTATATTCACTTCAGCAGTGACATAATGTTGGGTATCCCCATGTATGCAAGTTACCCCAATAGGTATTTGCTGGACCTTTAAGGGGTTCACTAACCCAGCTTTCACGAGGGTAACTAAACTTCCTGAATCTAGCAAGGCCTCTACCCGGTTACCCTCTAAGAACACATCACACATTTGTTTTTCCAGCTCAGGTGAAGGTACCACAGTACAGGCTAACCTAGCAAAGAAAGACATTCTGCAAAATTCAAAGGCAGCATCACATTGCATGGGTTCTTGCGTGACTGGGAAATTGGCAATAACATGACCTGGCATACCACACCTAAAACATTTAACCACACGATTATCAACCCGTTTGGGCAGCATAGACCGTTCTAGCCCCATTGGCCTGTCTCCAGGGCCAGTGTTTACAGTCTCTCCAGCCTTGCGTTCTCTTATCCGCCCAGCAACATTTTCCCAAGGAACAGTCTTACCAGTCTTTACTGAAGGGCGCTGTCGAGGATCTATGGGTTTCTGGGTGGTCATCAGTAGTTCCTCTGCTGCCAAATACCTCTCTACCATGTCCACTAATTGGTCAGCAGTACCCGGGTTTCCATGGCTCACCCACTTGCGCAGGACCATGGGCAAAGATCTCAAGTAGCGGTCCATGACGACTCTTTCAACCATCTAATGTCTCTGGCTGTAACCATTTTTTTGTTAGCTGAATAAGGTTGTGCATCTGGGAGCGAGGAGGCTTCTCCATGGCGTACACCCACCGGTGCACCCGTTGTGCTCGTACTGACAGCGTGACTCCCAGGCGGGTCAGGATCTCAGTCTTTAGTTTATCATAGTCCCGAGCCTCAGCAGGGCTTAAATCAAAGTACGCTTTTTGGGGCTCACCTGACAGGAAAGGTGCCAGCAGACTGGCCCACTGTGCTTTTGGCCAGTTCTCACGCTCGGCAGTCCTTTCAAACGTGGTCAGGTAGGCCTCCACATCATCAGCCTCTGTCATTTTCTGCAGGAAGTGACTGGCCCGTATAGAACTTGAGCTGGTTGGAGCACTGACGGCCACATCTCCAATCCGGGCTGCAAGGCTCTGCACCACTTCTGTTAAGGCCTCTCTATCCTGACGCTGTTGCCTGTAAAGTTCGTCAACAGCTGCCTGCTGTTGTCTCCTATTTTCCTCCATTGCCACCTGCTGTTGTCTGTTGGTCTCCTGCTGTAGTCTCCAATTTTCCTCCATTGCCACCTGCTGCTGTCTGTTGGCCTCCTGCTGAGCCGCTGTAGCTTGCAGCAAGGCTTTAAGCAGTTCCTTCATGTCGACAGATTTTTCAGGCGGCTTTGTAGCTGCTTTCACCCAGGACATATATCAAACCCTCAGGGGTGAGTCTCAGCAACTTCACACTGGGCTGTATCTGCATAAACCACCGTTTTCTGCAGGCCTCATAAAGCTGCTGCTTTCACTTATGCGCAGAACGGACTGCTCGCATTCTCCACCAAGTTGTAACACTGTAAGGGTGCAAGGTGCCATTTCCTGGGGTATATGGCAGCACGCAGCAGCTGAGGAACAACACAAGTCCAGTTTCAGGTACAACTGGCCCCAGCCAGTTTTATTGTACAGAAAATAAAACAAACACCAAAAGAAAATACCTTGTCTATCCGGCACTAACTAAACACAAGATGTTCCTAACTATCACTAAACAAAGAACACCGAGTTCTCCAGCAAACACTGTATAGCTCACTTGTATCAGGAAGCGTGTTTCTCTCACAGAGATCCTGCAGTCTTCCCAGGCAGTCTGCCCACCCTAATCAGGCCAGCAGCTCTATAACACTCTTACACAGCTGAAAGCCTGATTAGCCTTCTGTGAGGCCAAAGACCCGAACTGGGCCCAATGTCTGGAACTTGCCCCATCTCTCTTTCAGGGCCCTTACCCAGCTTTTCCAACAAACTGAAAAGGTTCTAACAAAACAAAACATATTCCTAGAAGTTTTCATTTTTCTAATACATGTAAGACAAGAACCTGAGACAAACATACCTGCCCTCAAACACTATCCCAGTGTTCTTGTCACAATACATATTTATATGTAGATTTACAAGTGCAGTGCAGTCTTATTGTTTATATGTAATAATTTCTGCATTGTACCTGTGACTGTGTGTGCCTATAGCTGCTGTGTGGATTCTATTCTGTGTATCACGCGTATTGCTATCACTATATTCTGTACCCTGGGGGGGCTAAGTGCGTCAGGGTCTCATATAAAATATAGTGTTCCACAGGATTTACTGTATTTTTCACTGTGTGTTTCAGTCACCTCACACCGCTTAAATCCTCTGTTTATGCTCTGCATTTGCTGTCACATAACACAGGTGTTTTTTTGCAGGTATTGTGTTTGGCTATATTGTACTGTTGCGCCCTAAGGCTACATTCCCAATAATGTCTGCTACATAGGGTTGGAAATCCGCAGACGCTCCTGCATCATGCAGTGCTGTAGCCACGGATTTGACTGAGGAAAAGGTTTCAGCTGAGGGTTCAGGTACTGGGTGCCCTGCACCTTCCAGTCAGTCTGCAGCACCTGTGGCAAATCAGGACCCACCTTGGGCTGCATTTTCAAATATGCTGACTACGCTTGTAGCATGGCTTACGCCCCCTGTGGGACCTCCTGTGCCATTGCAGCCACTTATTGTCCCTGTAGTTAACCCACCTTGGGCGGATACTCTGTCTACCCAGTTCCAACAATTAAATCAGTCTTTGGTTAGAGAAAAACCTACCCCTCGCCCTGCTGGGGCCAAGGGGTCATCTAAGCGGGCCATTTCTTCCTCACAATCCACTAATATTTTGGATGATTCTTCCGATGAGAATGGGGATTTTACTGATCCGTCAGACACTGATACAGTTGCTTCTGATGAGGAATCTACAAGTCAAGTTGATGTTCCTGACCTAGTGGAGGCTATCAAACTGATTCTCCAGATTGATGATGAGATTGATCCTCCTGTTATGTCTCAGAAACCTGTTAAGTTCAAATGTCAGAAGGTTGTTAAAGTACTTTTACCACATTCTGACCTTTTAATTTTCATACATCAGGAATTCTGGTCGTCTCCAGGAAATAAATTTTCCCTGTCCAAAAAGATGCTACCTTGTTGCCCTATCCCTGCGGAGTTGAGTAACAAGTGGGAAACTCCACCGCCGATGGACTCTCAAGTCGCCCCGTCTAGTGGTATCTTCTATTCTGCCAGTCACCACTGTCACCTTACTGAAGGATCCGACGGATAAGCGTGTGGAGGGATGCCTGAAGTCTATTTACACACTCACCGGTGCTGTGCATAGACCCACTATGGCAGCCTCTTGGGCTGCAAAAGTTATTGAAGCATGGGTTCAGGCAATTGAGGATGAGCTACGTCTAACTTTTTCTGACACTGCCACACAATATCCAGTGCCTGGAGCCGGGGCTATAGAGGAGGAGAGCAGAAGCGGTAGTGTGTCTAGAAACCGGTGCGTCCCCGCTGCAAGTACCCAGGAACCAGGCCACGAGAGTATACAGCGCCGCTGAGGGAGGTGATGGAGCCGCAGCACAGCATGTCAGAATGACATAAAAAGTGCTGCAGCCCTTGAAGTCTAATTAAAAAGCTCTTTTCAGGGCTGCCTAGTGCAGCCCCCCCCCCCCCCCCCCCCCCTGTTAGTGACCTGCACTGCAGGCACCAACTTACAGACTGGGCACCAGTGCCTGGAGGCGGGGCTATAGAGGAGGCGGTGCAGTGCATCCTGGGACAGCCTAAAGCTTTAGCCTGTTTGTGTCTCGGATCCAGATCCAACTCTGATGTTATTCCCTGTGGAATCCAGTGTACCTCGCACAAATCTCCTTTTACTCACATACAAGGCTATTAACCAAACTGCACCAACATACATCTCTTCACTCATCTCAAAATATCTCCCTACCCGACCTCTCCGCTCTGCACAAGATCTGCGTCTCTCATCCACACGTATTACTTGTTCACACTCAAAATTACAGGACTTTTTTGGGTCATTCCGACCTGATCGTCACTGTGCTAAATTTAGAACAGCTGCGATCACTGACACAGACATGCGGGGGGGACGCCCAGCACAGGGCTACTCCGCCGCGCATGTCTTCCCCCCCGCACAAGTACAAAAGCATTGCAAAGTGGCAATGCTTTTGTAATTGAAGAGTAACTCCCGGTCAGCGCAGCTCCTGCGACTGGCCGAGAGTTACTCGTCGCTGCCCTGGGTTGCAGCGACTGCATGTGACATCATGCAGCCGCTGCGGCCCACCCCCCGCACGGTCCGGACAATCCTGCGTTGGTCAGACCGCGCCCCGAAAACGGCGGCCAAATCCCGCCGTGCCGCCCCCTACCGCCCAGCGGCCGTCTCTGCTTGTCAATCAGGCAGAGGCGATCACTAGGCAATGACAGCCTTCAGCCGTCTGGCATGTGCAGGCACACTGCGGCGCCGGTGCATGCGCAGTTCTAACCCGATCGCACTGCTGCAAACAACTGCAGCGTGCGATCGGGTCAGAATGACCCCCTTTATCCAGGCTTCACCCACTCTGTGGAATGCCCTCCCACGCACAATAAGACTCGCCTCTAGTTTCCAAACCTTTAAACGTTCCCTGAAAACTCACCTCTTCAGACAAGCCTATCAAATTCCTGACCCACCCACATAACCTTCAGTGCTTCCCTATCTAATTACATCCTCTCTGTACAGTACACATAACATCACATATCTTGTCTTTCTTTACTCTCACACCCTCCTGACACCAGTGGCGGATCTAGACTTAACTTTTAGGGGGGGCGGTTTAAGAATTATGACTCCTCCCCCTAATCATAGCCCCTCCCACTTAGTAATGCCCTTCCCGTTCGCTTCTAAATTTCCTATTGTTGCCATTACTAATAAAATGTTGCCAGTTAGTGGAGAGAACCCTGCGCACTGGTGATACAGACTGGCGAATCGCCATTCCTTCCATCAGGGTTGGTAGAGGCTAAGACAGTAGGGCAATTTAAACATGCATGGGATAGACATAAGGATCTCCTTACAAAGAAATAAGGATCAGATAAGGTTAGAGATAAAAAATAATGTAAAAAAAAAAAAAAAGGGGCAGACTAGATGGGCCAAGTGGTTCTTATCTGCCGATAAATTCTGTTTCTACAGCACACAGAATGAGCCGAAATTCACATTATAGCACACTGTATGAGCTGAAATTCACATTGTAGCACACAGTATGATCCAAAATTCACATTATAGCACGCAGAATGAGCCGAAATTTACATTATAGCACGCAGAATGAGCCAAAATTCACGTTATAGCACGCAGAATGAGCCAAAATTCACATTATAGCACGCAGAATGAGCCAAAATTCACGTTATAGCACACAGAATGAGCCGAAATTCACATCATAGCACACTGAATGAGCTGAAATGCACATCATAGCACACTGAATGAGCCGAAATGCACATCATAGCACGCAGAATGAGCCGAAATGCACATCATAGCACGCAGAATGATCCGAAATGCACATTATAGCACACTGAATGAGCCAAAATTCACGTTATAGGACGCAGAATGAGCCGAAATTCACATTATAGCACGCAGAATGAGCCAAAATTCACGTTATAGCACACTGAATGAGCCGAAATTCACATTATAGCATGCAGAATGAGCCAAAATTCATGTTCTAGCACACTGAATGAGCCGAAATTCACATTATAGCACGCAGAATGAGCCGAAATGCACATCATAGCACACTGAATGAGCCGAAATGCACATCATAGCACGCAGAATGAGCCGAAATGCACATCATAGCACGCAGAATGAGCCGAAATGCACATTATAGCACACTGAATGAGCCAAAATTCACGTTATAGCACGCAGAATGAGCCGAAATTCACATTATAGCACGCAGAATGAGCCAAAATTCACATTACAGTACACTGAATGAGCCAAAATAATGCAGGGACACATACACTTTAGTTAGGAGAAGAGGGGGGAGACATGGAACACAGGCACTTTAGCTAGGAGCGGAGGGGGGAGACATGGAACACAGAGGGGGCACACACACACACACTTAAAGTTTGGGGGGCAGGAGACATGGCTGGCAGACAGTGACACCTGCTGCAGCCAGCAGCATGAGGAGGCGGATGGAGGCCGGGTGCCGCCGCGGCATTGGGAACGAGGTGGAGAGCGGGCAGCGCGGCGGGAGAGAGAGAGAGAGAGAGAGAGAGAGAGAGAGAGAGAGAGAGAGAGAGAGAGAGAGAGAGAGAGAGAGAGAGAGAGAGAGAGAGAGAGTCCTGACGCGCGTACAGGAAGGAGGGGGCGTGGTCAGAACCGAGGCCGCTCAGCTGCTGTATGCGCGTGAGGACGCTCTCTCTCCCCTTCCCCCGCCGCGCTGCACCGCTCTCCACCTCGTTCCCAACACCACGGCGGGACCCGGCCTCCATCCCGGTGCCGGTATGTGTAGGGGGGGGCGTTCGCCCTAATCGCCCCCCGCTAAATCCGCCACTGCCTGACACTTGGCCAACATTGCTGGGTGATCATATACAACCCATTAAGAACCTAGCAATCTGGTGGACCATTATGCAATAGGTAGCATCTATCCTTGTGTATCAATGCCTATTTCCCTATAGAGTGTAAGCTTGCGAGCAGGGCCTTCCTACCTCTATGTCTGTCCGTTTTTACCCAGTTTTGTTCTATTACTGTTGTTCTAATTGTAAGTGCAATGGAATATGCTGCGCTATATAAGGAACCGTTAATAAATAAATAAATAATAAGTAATACCTGTGTGATTTTAAGAACAGAGAAACTGTAAGACAGCAGTGCAAATGCTCCTTGTGATGTTCCGTGCACTGTCTTCAATGCAAAATCAAGGTTAAATGGGTATGCGAGAGTGGATTACATAAATTAAATCGTTCAGCGGTTCTCAAACTGTTTTCTGTAGTGACATACTGAAGAGTGACATCTACAGCTGAGGTTCGTTCCTCTCTGAAGCTGTAAGAAGCCAGGCGCAGGTGGAACTTATTTTGACGAGCCCGCACAGCATACAGTGGAGAACTAGGGAGATTGGAAAAGCACTAGGGATGGCCATCGACCATCAATGATTCCTAATCATCAATGGTTTACAGCCGATGTCGAATAGTTTTGCCATCGATGGGAGAGAACCAGATGGTTTCTCTTCATCGATGGCTTAGCCTAAACGAATAGTTTTTTGTATTTTTTCTTTTAAAGATGCTGCTGCACGGAGCATAGCTCCGCCCTCAGCACCCAGGAAGCTTGCCCCCGGTCTGTGTTTGGCCTGCGGGTCATTCACAGAAATAACAGGGATGGCCATCGATGAGTGAAACCATCGATGGTCTCCCATAGCATAGTTAGTGACCATCGATGGTCACTCACAGTTTCACCATCAGTGGCAACCATCGATGGCGAACACGTCGATGGCCATCCCTAAAAAGCACACTCCCTTCAACCCCCCCCTTCCTTGCTGTGCTGATTGACCAGAGCACTTCCTGGAGTCGGGAAGGAAGAGGTACACAAATACTCCCCTCCCCTTGCTGTTCTGATTGGCCAGAGAACTTCCTGGAGCAGTGGGGGTTAAGGAAGGGGTACACACTCTCCACCTTTTACTGTGCTGATTGGCCAGAGAACTTCCTGGAGTATGTGAGTGAGTGTGTGGGTGGCGGTTACACACTCTCCTCCTGTTGCTGTGCTGATTGGCTAGTGCACTACCTGGAGTGAGGGAGGAGGGGTACACACTCTCCTCCCCTCAATGTACTGATTGCCCGGAGCACGTCTTGCGGACAGACCAGGACCAACTTGTGATACACTAATGCTACATACACACTAAGCGATATTGTGAACAATATCGTTCAGAAAGGGCTTAAACCTCCTAATGATAATGTGTGGACCCCTTATTCAAAAGTAAAGCATTCAGTACCTTTAATACCAAGAAATAATGACACGGAGACTTGAATTTGGCAGAAAATTGTTAGCTATTTATTGTACCCTAACCATTAGAAAACCTGTAAATTGAAAATTTTAGTTAACATGCCGATTCAGCCGGCATATGGTGGCAGACAAAAGAACGGCTCTGGTCAACTGACGCTAACCTTAAAAACATTAAAATTCCAAACTATCCTAATTTAAACACAAACTATAAAATAGGTAATAGGTGCCCGACTCAGACCCCCACGGTGACTACCCACCCTGATGGGTGATGCCGCTGCCCCCGGACGGGTGGTCAAGCGGCCTTAAAAGTCAATGGAGGTGAGTGCATCTAAACCACACCAAACTGTAAATCCCTGCAACTAACAAGACAAACTACAACCTGCCGTTCTTTTCCGCCAACAAATAGCCAACGATAAAACCACACTAACAATTCAAAGCCAAGGCACTCCGTGCCAGAACCTCTACCAAACAGGGTGGGAGGGCGGGAAGGCAATTCAGCAGCAAGAGAGACCAAGCTGGCCTAGCATTCCCTATATATATTGACCCTCCCCTCTCACCATGGGCTGTACTTTCCTCACAGCTAGGTCCACCCCTCACAGGAGGTTTAACTCTCTCTATTCCCATGCAGTAATTTCGCTCTCCTTCTGAGCGATACTGTTCACAATATTGCCTAGTATGTACACTCATTATCATTAACTATGCACGCCCCCTCGCGTTGTTAACGACCTCCTCCCTCGTCTGATCAAGTACAGACAAGGGAGGTTCTCGTTAACGACAGCCATGCTGCAGATGCAGCAGGGGTGTCGTTCCTCTGCCGCCCCCCTGCCGTTGCTCCCTTTCCCACTGGCATCGGCAAGTGTGTATGCACTTGCTGATGACGGCACCCCGCTGAGTGCCCGTCGCCACGTGGGCTCGGCTAGTGTGTATGGGGCTTAAGGTGTCACAACACTGTAGGGCAGACGTTTTAAGCTTGGAGAAGTGATAAGTGAAAGGTGATAACGCACCAGCCAATCAGCTCCAATATGTAAATTGACAGGAGCTGATTGGCTGGTGCGTTATCACCTTCCACTTATCACTGCTTTATCACTTCCCCAGACTTAATACATCTGCCCCACAGTTTGAGAAGCAATGAAATAGAGGGATGGAGAAGACATATCTACTAGGGTATTTGGAGCAAAAATACTTGAGTTCTTCATCACCTTGTCCCTATACTTCTTCTATTTAGGCACAGTTTGCACCTTTAAGGTGTGGGTTTATGATGAATCATTTATAGGCACACTTTAACAAGCCTCAAACATACAAAAGGGACACAAACTAGAAACTTTGTTCCGTCACTCTTAATTAAAGACATACATGAAGCTTAGCGAAGGAGTTCTAGGAGCAGTTACCTGAATATTGAGAAAGTACAGCTTACTGTACGACCTTAGAGGTATCCCCCTCCACAGTAAACGGTTGTTAGGTATCTGGATACCATACTACAGATCCTGACATAAAAGCTTGTTTTTACTTTTTAAATGCTTAAACCGCTTCCTGAGACCAATCATTATTATTAACTGCTAACCTCTTTCTCGGCTGAGACAGTGACTGACGCCACTAAAGAAGAAACATTTCTGATGGAAACTCGATAATAATAATTGGCAAAACCAAGAAACCTCTAGATAAACATCAAGGAGCTGAAATATAGTTGCAAAGAGGTTGGCTAAAGTTGTACTCACATTGCGTGCATGGGACTAAGGGCCTAATTCACTATGGATCGCTATTGACGCTGAAATAACTACAGTATGTTCTCTAAACTGCTATTGCCAAAAATCGCATGTGTAGAGCCACCCAGAGAGGGTAAAAGACTCCCACCAATGCAATCTCAAATCTGCATATACATTAGCAATCCATATGCAAAAACAGAGTACCATCGACAGTTGTGACTGACACATGCCTACTCAGAATAATGCAATTGCAGTCGCAATGGTCACGATGTTTATCATGATAACGTCAGATACTGTATAAGCCCCGGAAACGGCAATGATACGCCTGCATTTTACGAACCACTCCCCACAAACGCCATGTTACCACCCACGAACGGTCACTTCCTGTCAATCAAATTTGTGAACGCTTTTCACTTAGGCTACAAACGCACGCGCAGTCTGCCGATAATCGATCAGTGCGTGCGTTCTCACATTCGCAAATGATAGTGAATCAGGCCCTAAGAGTGGATATTCCCCAGTGTGCCGACTTGTATACATCTAATACATCTATGTGGCCGCACAGCCCCTATCCATATGCTTGTCCAAATAGCCATCATCACTCTCAGTGCACATTTGCACAGGCCTTTTCCTTGGTGCATGAGGTGCAGAGATCTTTGCGTATGCTCCACTTAGCATAGTCCACAATTCCGATTACACACTTTTGAGATCCTCGATAAACTTGGTCTTAATTGTGGCATTCCATCCTTATTTTGTCCTGCCCATGAAAACCTTTCTTGATATTAGCGCCGTAGTGGGGCAATAATGTGACTAGGAAACTTAGGGGGCAAGTCACGTGACTAGTAACCAGAGATATTCACTTGTCTGCATTGCGCTTGGCACATAAGCTGAGAGATGCAGGTTACCGCGCCTAAAGCCAGGGGTTTCGTTGCGGTAAACGTCATTCTCTGACTTAAGTGCCCGGCATGATGCTGTTAGCATATGTAGTAAGCCTGCAACCAGCCACTAGTTTAGTTGGATTTCTGCTCGTGCCTCAGGAGGGTATAAGCAGAAATCCTCTAGTCACTGGTATACAGCGTGGCTAATTGAATAGCTCTGATCACTCATTCCCGGCAATATTCAATATCGCGCCTAAATTTATGACCCCTTTAGAGCCAGTTACATCCTAAGGATGCAATGGGTGGCTCTCAGGTGGATCTCAGGCTCCAGGGTACCCTGCATGCCAAATTTTAGTGCTAATTAGGCAGGGACTGTGACACTACCTCAGCCTTGTATCCTTGACAGCAAAACCGTTCGTACACCTCAAGTAAGCTTCACAAAACCTTCAGTATATTCATTCATAACCTTATTCTCCAGCTCACATAGGGGCAGATGTACTGAGCCTTGGAGAAAGATAAAGTACCGGTCAATAAGCTCCTAACAGCCATGTTACACACTGTGTTGAAAAGTAACAGTAAGGCCAGGTACACACAAGAATGATGTGTACCCAGCTGACAGGCCAACATATTGTATCCGGCGCTGCATGCAATGTTGTCTAGTTGGCTGTGCACCACAACCGACCGGAAGATATTGCATGCGACCGCAGGAGTGCGCATAATGCCTGTACACACTGAATGATCCGGCCGATATGTCAGCCGGAAACGACATATTGGGCCGAGATCACTCTAGTGTTTACCTGGCCTTAGAAGCTAATTGGTTGATAGTTTATCTCTGTGCACATTATAAGTCTCCAAGGCTTAGTACTTAGGCCCCATAGTGTGTAAACTCTACTAGCGACATAGTTCCAGGAAGTAAGACAATGGGGCAATCCAATGGTGTCATTCGGGACAGTTTTTCTGCAAACTATTTACCAGAAACAGCTGTATAATTTGCCCGGCGTGATAGTAACTCTTCAAGAATAAACATGGCTACACAGAGTGGCTGGATCAAACCATTTAGAAATCAAAAAAACCTCCATTTGACAACACGTCCAGTTTGCCAATCTAGGTTATGTTTGTATAGCCACATCAGGCCTGGGGCACATACACGCCGGGTCAAGCAGGTTCTTGAGAAGAGGAGCAAATCTACAATGATTATGAGGGTCTCCAGCACGAGCGGACCACTTGTGATCGGCTTATTGCTTTCCTCATAGCTCCTGCATATATCATGTTTTTGTGCGCATGTTCTAACCATTTTTTGCATATGCTGTATTAGAGAGGTTGCTTAAGTGCTATTGATATCTAATACCAAATCCAAATTTCAGAAAACTAAACAAATGTTAAAAAACATGGGTGTAACCTGTGACTGTTACCACTTTGCATACTGTATGTGCACAATTGCTACTTACAAGTATGTGCACAATTGCTACTTACAGCTTATTTGGGATGCGATTGCTTTTAAACTGCTAAAATGCCAATCTCAACCATAACATAACATACACATGCCCATCCTGGATTTTAAAGGTTAACAAGAAAGGCATGGTAAATGCTATTCAGAATTTTAGTACATAATGTTAAAAGTGCATGGAATATACGTTATTTTCAATTGGTTTTGAATATGATATTGTCCAGATGGTAATCTTCATTCATGATCCACATTTGTAGTTGATTTCTGAAGTTTCATTTGTCTGGCTACGTTAACATCCCGAATTTCCGTTATTGTGCGGAAAACAATCCTCATCAGCTTCATGCAAGGCCTCTACGCAGCCAATGGGGCCATCTGACAGCTGAGGTCTGCAATCATCCACCAAGAACCATTAAAGAACTGAAGGCTGATGTAAGCCAATAAATGACCATATCATATTCACTTACCATGCTTCACTCTGTATAAATCTCCATTTCATAATCCTTCTTTGAGAAGACATCTGTACATATTTGTAACCAGTGAAACAACTCCCATGAAATCCATTGTTATCCGTAAATACCAACCTGATAGGGAACATATCTTCCTAAGGAATCCATATCGCATAGTGAAGCGTATGTGCCTCAACGCATACTCTGTATATTTGATGTAATATATTATTATGTTATTTTCCTAAAGTTACCTCTGTTAGAGAAAAACAGACAAGAAGTGGCTTTGTACAAATGACAATAACAGGGTTGTAAAACCACATACAACACTTCTTTCAGTGACAGCACAGTTATGTGGTTTCATTTTTGTGTAGAAGTGTTAACATGATGTTAAAAAATTGTCATCCTTTGCTGCTCAGACTGCTACTGAAGCTGTCAACATTCAAACCTTCCCCCAGTACCTGAGTGTCATGTGACTGGTTCTGTTTTTTTTCCTGTATAAGAGAACTGTGTTGCATTTCTATTTCGGTATATTAGGGGTCTATTTTCTATGCCTTGGAGAGAGATAAATTACTGGTCTTTCGGCTCCTAACTGCCATGTTACAGGAGCTGGTTGGTTGGTACTTTGGGCTCTATTTACTACCCTTTTGAGCGAGATAAGGTTGCTGGAGAGAAAGTATTAGCCAGTCAGCTTCTGCCATGTCACAGGCTAAATTTAAAAATGACAGGAGCTGGTTGGTTGGTACTTTAGCTCCGTCCACTTTATCTACGTCTAAGGCTTAATAAATAGACCCCTTAATTTGTTATCACGTTTTTTAATCCGTAAGCATTGCTGTGAGGATACCGGCTTTATATTTCGCTCTTTTGCAGCATTCACCTAGCTGGTATACAAGGAAGATAGCTCTATGTGCTTGTGGAGAGCACCTGGTAACTCTTTTGGGTACGAAAGCAATTAGTGAGTAAATTATGGGTGTGGTTCGTTTTATCGACAGTATCTAGGTCGACAATGTTTAGGTCGACCACTATAGGTCGACAGTCACTATGTCGACATGGATGGAAGGTCGACAGGGTTTCTAGGTCGACATGTGCTAGGTCGACAGGTCTAAAGGTCGACATGATGATTTATTTATTTTTGTGTCGTTTTCTTCGTAAAGTGACCGGGATCCCAAATTAGTGCACCGCGTCCCCTCGCATGGTGCCTTCGCTCCGCTACCGCTTCGCTCGGCACACTTTACCGTTCCAATCGTAGTCCACGTGGATCGTTAAGTATGAAAAAATCCCCCCCCCCAAAAAAGTAAAAAAGTCATGTCGACCTTTAGACCTGTCGACCTAGCACATGTCGACCTAGAAACCCTGTCGACCTTCCATCCATGTCGACCTAGTGACTGTCGACCTATAGTGGTCGACCTAAACATTGTCGACCTAGACACTGTCGATCTTCAGACCGGATCCCGTAAATTATAGCCCTTTTATTTTGCAGCACAACATACAGGATTTAAGCAATTTACAGGAGCATGTACAACAGGGGCAATAAAACAAACCTATCACACTCAACCAGGAGCATATTTTGGGCAGAGCAATCAGAGCTCACACAGATAGCAAACTTTTTTCCTGCTCAGCTGTGACTCACAGCTGAGCTGATATATATTAGCGACGCTTAGTGATCTCATCTCTACATTGAGCACTATAGTCATTATACAATTGTGGCTGTGTCCTGGCTTCTGAGCCATGACATTCGCTTGGTACGGATCAAATTCAATGGCTACCCACTTCTGGTAGGCTCACACAGCAACTTAGATCACGGATGCTTGCATGATCTGAGTAACTAGCACAAACCACCAATCAGTCCAACAGGAACCATAGCCCATAGATAGAAATAACCAAGTGCAGCACACATGGTATTCAATGATGCCTGGTTACCATGGTATCATATCATTTGCAGGGCAATTCCTAATAACTCATCATCCCAGTTTCAGTGCCTCCTTATCGTTGGGCTGTCCCTTTCCCTCCCCTCCCCCAAGTCCTCAAGTTAACAGTTGGGATCCCACCATGACCAAATCCAGACAGTCTAGCTGCAAAGAAAGATAAGTGAATTACCCTAGTTTAACCCTATGTAGTCTTTTACCGTGATTTTGTGTTCTGGATCAACTGAGACTTCCAGCACAACTTGGCAAATAAGTTCAGCAAGTTTCTGCAAGCAGTCACTGCAAATTCTTTGTTGTGCCTCCAGTCATCTGGGTACTTTGGGAAGTACTGGTGGCACTGGCTATAACTTGTTTAAAGGACATTATACATTACTTAGCAGTGCATATATGATACAGTCAATGTTACATCAGTACTAACAAGAGGGGATGCTAATTCTGACTTTCTTTGACATCTAAAGTTCAGTCTAATTATGTGCTGTCTTTGTATTCTTAAAGATTCAACATGTCATAGAGGCTTGGTTTGTAATGCAAAAAGAAAATCGTTGTTCCATTTTCGTTGTCTTTCTTATTGCCACTTGGTCATAGCCACCCACCTATTTTTCCAGTAAATATGGGAGTGTTGAAAGGCTCAGATGTAACTTTAAAATCCTAGGTTAGTTTTGCATCCATATCTCTATTTTTCTGCTTCATTGGCGCTAAACTTTTGTTTCCTCCAATTTCTGCTATTTTTCAGCTACTGTATGTCAAAGAAACAAATGTATTTTACCAGGCAGGCATACATAAGACGATTACATTTATTAAGATGTTGAAAAAAGACAGCAGTTGACCCGTGGCAAATGACTATGTGTAGTTGTTGGATAAAAATGCTTGAGCATAGGGTACTTCATCCAGAATATAAGGACAGTTGTAACAGTATGATCTTGTTCACAATACATCTGACTAACATTTTACCATTTTCATGTATCTCCAGTATAGGAAGGGCATATAACCTTGCATAAATTGATAGTGGCCTTGTGCCAATGGAACGGGTGGAAACTGAGACTAATTTGTAAAACTGGATATATCCGGCTGATGCAGAGTTAAAGGTACAACCATGGGGGTCATTCCGACCCGTTCGCACGCAGCGGTTATTTGCTGCGGTGCGAACTGGTCGGAAATGCGCATGCGCGGTGGACGCTTTGCGTACGCACGTCGTTACCTGGCGACGAGCGTCGCCGGGCAACGACGACGCCAGCGACAAATGTGATCACAGCGTTTCCAGCCGTTTTCGGGAAGTGGTAAGAAAAACGCAGGTGTGTCCAGGCGAACGGAGGGCAGATGTCTGACGTCAAAGCCAGGACCTGCATCGCTGGATCCGTCGCACAGGGTAAGTAGGTCTAGGGCTAGGCTTGCGTGAAACTTTTTTAGCATAGCAGGGCTGCACAAGCGTTCGCTAAAATACACTCCCCCATAGGCGGAGATTAGTTGATCGCACCAGCATCAAAAAGTTGCTTGGTGCGATCAACTCGGAATGAGGGCCCATGTGCAGAGCACATCTTGTGTGAATTTGCACTGCATATGCTCTGCATATTGGCCACGCACAAGTAGTTGTGATACAGAGTCACATTTTAACTGCAGTCCCACTTACAACAGAATAAGAATAAGTGGGTTGTAATGGGAGGGGGGGGGGAGCGATGGAAGTTGGAACTGCTGGCTATGCATAGTTGGCCATTAGACAAAATGCACCTTAATGGAGGCGTATCTTTTGCATCTAGTATACGGCAGGTTTAAGTACACACCGATTAATCGAAAACCATGCACACCAACAGGTGTGGCTGCATTTCGAGATGCATACAACTCAGCATATGAGCAATTATATGTATTATTTTTCCATACATGATATTTAGGCGCAAAGTCCACCCAATTCTGCTTCAGACCCATTGAAAGAATTACCAGTTTTATGATATGCAATGTCCATCCAAATCCCCAGATCACATATTCAAACAATATGTATACATAACTACATATGCATTAAACACTGAAATGGAGGCTGTGAGCTTCTTTTGTGATGTTACGTGTAAGGTATAATCTTATACATTCTCTTTTTTTTCTTTTCATCTATATTTCAGGGTGCAAGTTGAATTTTATGTGAACGAAAACTCCTTCAAAGAACGTATGAAACTGTTTTTTATAAAAAATCAGAGGTCAAGTAAGTATTTACCTAGATACTAAACCATTGTTCTTCCCACGACAGGGTGACACAGGAAGGGGGCTATGTGACATGGAGTCTGTCCCTCCCACCACAGGGTGACACAGACAGGAGGGAGCTATGTGACGTGGAGTCTGTCCCTCCCACCACAGGGTGACCCAGACAGGAGGGAGCTATGTGATGTGGAGCTTGTCCCTCCCACCACAGGGTGACACAGACAGGAGGGAGCTATGTGACGTGGAGTCTGTCCCTCCCACCACAGGGTGACACAGACAGGAGGGAGCTATGTGATGTGGAGCTTGTCCCTCCCACCACAGGGTGACACAGACAGGAGAGAGCTATGTGACATAGGGTCTGTCCCTTCCACCACAGGGTGACCCAGACAGGAGGGAGCTATGTGACATGGGGTCTGTCCCTCCCACCATAGGGTGACACAAACTGGGGGCAGCTATGTGAAATTAGCTAACTCTGTAAACCTAACTAAATAAATAAGAGACAGCAAAAAATGAATTAGGTGGAAGTTAGGCCTACTATAGCTTTATTGTTACAATTTTTTCAGTGAAATATATGGTTATTAATTATAATAAGATCATACTACCCGACTGTCCCAATTTTCGTGGGACAGTCCAGTTTTTTTGGGACTATCCCGCATGGTGGTGGTGGGTTTGTATGTGTGTGTGTGTGTGTGGGGGCAGTTGGGAGGCTCCTGTTACTCGCGGTTACAGGAGCGATTGCGCAGAATGTCTGGGCATGCAGTGACGGAAAATGAGGGCGTGGCTCATAATTGTGGCACTGCCGTGAGGCCAAACCCCCTTTCATGTAGGCTATTTCCCTTTTTGGGTGCACGCTCGCGGAATTCCGCTCATTGATTTTAAAATGTTGGGAAGGGATGTAAAATATCTAAACATATTAACAGATCGTGAATGCAGCTCTTTAACCTCATCCCAAATTGACCAGTGGAGACCAGAGGGCATGTAATAATCTCGCCCTGAAGTCAGCTGCTGCTCACAGCTATCTTCCCAAGGAATAGATTAAGCTTGAGCCCTTAGATATTTGCTGTATTTAGGATTGCACAGAATAAAAAGAAATGAATCCCAAAGCTGGAAGAGGGGTGAGAAAAGTCTGACTGCTCGCATAAAATGTCAGCTGGACAGGGGTCTGATCTCTGTGTACTTTACGTTTATCTTCAGTGAATGTCAGAATAAATGAATAGGAAGCCATATTGAGTGCATACGTGTTAGAAACGGAGGGGGGTGTAGGGAGGCAGTATGACCCGCCCAAACATTTGAGAGGCGCCAGCCAACGTACTGGGTAATGGGACACAGTGGTAGCTGCATTCTAGGATACCACGAGCAGTGTATGCATGGAGACAGTCCACCTTCTGGTTACTCCACTTTCTTCCTACCCACAATCCTTCTCCGTCCGCCTCCAGCCCCCCCCCCCATGCCCGCTCATGATTCTGTTAGCGGAGCCCTATATGCTACTGGAACCGGACCCTGATTTTTGATGGGTATTAGTGTTTTGTCATTTGATGACGTAAAACCACTTTCTGTCATAAATTGTTCTCTATGCTTTATATTTGGCCGACTTAATCTTGTGTATTTCAGGTTTGAGAGTCAGATTGTTTACGTTCTCATTAAAGTTGTTGAGTTGTCTCCTGTATATTATACGAGTGTTACTAGATGATCCACGAGAAGGCAAAGGGAACTGGTGAGTATAATTTTCCCGACTACGCCGCTAACACCACGGTCTTACTTTCTCTTTCACTTAAGTGGAATCTGTATTCTACACACAATAATGGCAGCCATTTTGTGGCCTGGACAATTATGCAGCCTATCAAATCACTACGAAGTAGTGACATCAGTGGGACAAGAGCCTCAGTGATTTTGCTAGGCTTAGTGAGTTGATAGACAGCACACTATTATCCTTGTCTCTCCCAGGGCTAGCACATTTGGTAGTAGAAGCTTTTTGTGTTCCAGTGTGATCCTGTGTGAAGGTCACATTCATGGGTCTGGTTAGTGAAAGCTGCAGCCCCCTGACAAACCTTACAACCAGCTCTGTCCTACTACCCCATGGGCCTTATTCAGCATGGATTGGTAAATATCAAAATTGCAAATTGAGCGATTATAAGCAGACTGCGCATGAAATGCAATGGCAATTCGATTGACAGGAAGTAACCGTTAGTGGGTGTTAACATGGCGTTTGTGGGGAGTGGTTGGAAAAATGCAAAAAACGCAGGCGGATCATGGCCGTTTTTCTGGGCGTGTATCTGACGTCAGTTGCAATTGCTTGCGACTAAAAACATTGCGCCAGGACGATTTCAATCTCATTATTCTGAGTAGCCCTTGGTCAACTGCAACTGTCGATGGTACTCTGTTTCTGCGACTGGATCGCAATTCTGCAGATGCATACACAGCTTTGTGATCACATCAGTGGCGTCTTTTACCATTCAGGGCAGCTCTTCAAATACGATTTTCAACAGTAGCAGGTTTGAGAAGATTGCAGTCTCAGGTCCTATAACGATCCAACCTGAATAAGGCACTATGTGCATCACCTCTTCTAATGATGTGAAATCCACCAACCTATATTCCATAAAGCCTTTATGTAACTTTATGCTGCACCCGTGTTAGAATAGCCCATAATCATTGTTCATCGATCTGACCCATATTTCTTCTTACAGCTGGGAGTGTCCGAAGCAGAATTACTCTTCACAGCACAGGTTTGATTGGTAAGAATCCTGTGTCACATTCTTCCCAGTAGTCCTATTTTTCAGCAGGACAGTACCAATTGCATATCCTACAGAGGTGTATCATGCTATTATAGTGAGTGATCTCAGTATGAATGGGTTAACACTCTTGCCAGTATATTTAAGTATATTCCAGGGCAACTGTGCTGTTGAACTGGTCTATCCATGGGTGATACTGTCTTGGCAGACTCTAGAGAACTACAGTAACCATCATACCATGTTTTCTGAACTTTATAATAATGTACTTCATTATTTTTAGTAATAATGATGAAAGTCTAAAGTCTAAAGAATGAGTAAATGTATGGATTATGCCCAATAGTCAAAAGATGGGTATTAGTAATGTACAATGGGCCTGATTCTCACTTGGAAGTAAAGCTTAAAAAGCAAGTAACCTTGTATCTGAAACAAGCCATGTTGTCAGAGCCGGCCCTAACCAATATGATGAAATAGGCAAGTTTTTGGCTGGTGCCCCCTAGCACCGCCGCTAGTTCCACCTCTGACGCTGCACTCCTTTCCCAGCACCCTCACCCCTCACCCATAGCAGTCCTCATTTTGGTGCTCCTACCCCCTATATTTTAAATAGGAACAGTGCGCACAATATAAAAAATAGGCACAGTAGTGCACTTTCTATACATCATGCCGCACCTTAGTAATGCATTTATACACATAATACCCTGCAGTAATGCCCCTTACACACATGACACACATTATTAATGTCCTTATAAACATAATGCACCTTACACATTATGTCAACCTTTATTAATGCCCTTATACACATAATGTCCCTTACACATATGCCGCACATTATTAATGCCCTTATACACATAATGACACGCATAATGTCCCTTACACATATGCCACACATTATTAATGCATTTATACACATGGCACACATAATGCCCCTTATACATATGCCGAACACTATTACACAACCAACCCACCTGATAATACTGTGACCTCTGCTTCTGCTTGGATACAGATGTGTCCTCATATATCTTGCCTCAATACGCGATGCGGCAGGAGATGCCTTTTTTTGCTGAAAAGTCAGTCGCTATTTTGCTGAAAATGCATCGCTATATGGATCGCTATATTTGCATCGCTATGTGATGCACAAGCAGCTTCTGCTGATTAAAATTCTATATGGCATGCCTATATTCTGTGTACGACTGTGGCTGTATCTGCATACGAAATGCTACGTTACAGTGATTTCCAAGAATACACTGTAGTGTAGCATTTCGTATGCAGACAGTCACACACAGAATATAGGCATGCTGCATATCATTTTAATCAGCAGAAGCTGCTTGTGCCCCTAAGCATTTGCCTAGTTTGCCTATGCATAGGGCCGGCTCTGCATATTGCCATGCAAGGGGACCAAACTATTTATATTTTTCCTGTGCAGGGAAAATACTGGATGCTCTTGTATGTAGCCTGCAAGTTTATTTTTATATTGGAATGTAGATTTCAGTTTCAACACACCCCTCCCAAATCTAAATGTCTGCTCATGTTACATCTGCACCCCCCCCCCCCTCCACAATGCAACATGGTTATGCCCATGTGCACAGTTTCTTGCTTTTTTGCTGTACTTCCAAATCAGAATCAGTCCCAATATTCCAAAATAGGGACATCTCCAGTGAAAAAATCTTTAAAACCTGGAACAGACCCTGGAAATTTTGGACTTTTGATAAATGTAGTGATTTGGGTGTTTGGCTTGGTGAATTATGAGCACGGTGTGTGATGTGCAGAGAGAACAGTGTAGCTCTATGTATGCAGATTCATGAACACAAATAACAATGTCTTTAGCGGTTACATAGAAACAAAAAAAGATCAAGAGAGACCTGCACCTCTAGAACATTGCACTATGGGATATATACAACATCCCGCTTAGATAAAATCTCGGAACAGTATAATAAATGGTAATGAGACCAAAAATCTGTCCATTATCCACATAATAATAATAATAATAATAGCCAAGATCACAGTATAATATAGCGTTTGAGACACCCACAAGACTGCAAAGCAACGGTTAGTCAAGGCAGGGGTCCAGATCCAAGGCATATGCAGATGATTGCCAGAGATCAAATTCTATCAAATTTTAGAGTATACTTCGTTGTGTATACATAAAAAAAAACATTCATGAGACACAATATTATTTACCAGGACAATCCAAGCAGAAATAGAAGGAGCCTGAGGAACCTTCCATTACAAGGTGGATTAACAGCAAAGCGGGTGCACCAGACGCCCCAGGACCCCCACACATAACTACATGACCAGCATGGGGAGCATTGTGGCATATGTGAACTGGGGTTTCTGTGTTGCTTTATTCAAACCCGGGGCACTACAGTGTGTATATCACATTTGTACTGCAGGGATATTTACACATTATACTTTTTGATAACTTCGCCAGCATATCTTAATCCGGCATATATAGTGGCAGATGCTCAATTATCTTAGTGATATCACTCAGGTACTTGCAAGGGAGGGGTCTTTCTAAGCAAGAAAAAAAAAGGCATTTTGTTTCCCCCAGCACCCTGAATGCTACCAGTAACCAGATTTAAATCCTACAAAATATTAGAATTCGGAGATCTTGGTTACATATATTTGCGCAAATGTATGAATAAACCCCCAAGCCTTGTCAAGACCTCTCTGTATATTGGGGGTCCCTATTGCTATATCTAGGTGCAGGGTGCAGCACCCCAAAAATCAGCATAAGCCAGAAAGCTCAGGGCAGCATACCAGTGAACAAAACTATAGTGTTAATAAATTAGTGTTAGGAAGCCGAAGCTATATACAGAAAGAGATACAAAAATAATGAGATGTAATTAAAATATTGAAGAAATAGTGTTAATAAAGAAATTAGTAAGTGGTAAGTATTAATAAAATGTAATGGTATGCCACACTAGAGCCATCCAGCCCGGCCAATCCAGGGGCACCGCACCCCACACCTCCGTTAACTCCAATCTGGGTCTACAGGGGGGTAGTCACGGAGAGATCCATGCTTAAAATCTAAGCAATCTGACTAGATTGCTTAGGTTTTAAGCACAGATCACTCGCGTGTAGCCCCCTCAGCGATAGCGATGCGCGGCCCCGCACATCGCTATTGCCGCTGCTAGATTGAGCCTGCATGCAGGCCAATCTCGCGGGTCGCTCACTTCACCCGCTGGGTGAAGTGAGCGGCCCCCGTCCTCCCCCCGCATCGCTCAGCACACATCTCCCCCGTGTATACCCCCCTTTAGATTAACCAGCAAAGATTAACATGATAATGGCTCCTTACTTTAATATTGTCTTAATCCGGCCCTGGTGTAATTGCAATACAAACTCTGGCTAACATAATCAGTAATATAAAGTTTGGGGCAGTGATTCTCGGCAAGACCCAAGCCAAACAAGCACACTTTAGGTTCTTGCATTTTGATCCCAGTTTTATCATACATCTCACCAAAATATAGAAAATATAGCAATCAAGGGGCAGGACCATAGCAGAATCCAGAAGACAGCCTCAGAGGCTTCACATTTTGGACAGGAGGTAAATTGTGATGTCTGATGAACTGATTAGTCTAACAGTCACTTACTTTTCTTCCAGGACACCTATTATTTGGGTGAACAGGCCTCTTCCTTTGTGGGGACTGCAGGTGAGCTCAACAACTATCTTGGTCTTTGCTAAATTATATGACCACAAGCAGGGAGGAGGATACAGCTTAGGGGGGTTACTAATTACCCGGGCCCGGCTTGTTGGAGGGGTCGAGTCCGCCGCCCTCCCCTCTCCCTGTAGCAGCCTCTCTCCCTAGCTCTGCAGCAGCTGTCTCTGATCATGCACTGCCCCTGGAATTGCCCCTGCCTGAGAGGCCCATGCCTCCCCTACCCCCGTTTGTCATGTTGTACCGCAATACAAATGTTGCCCCCCATGTTTCTGAAGGTGGCATGGCCACACCTTCCACAATTAGGCCACCCCCAAAAAATATTACCTGGGCCCGGCAGTGCCCTCTACAGTACTGATGGCGGCCGGGATCCCTGCTGTCATGATCCCAACAGCAGGACCCCGGCCACCAGTATGCCAGCAGCGGGGCGAGCGCTAGAAAGCCCCATGCGGGCTCGCTGTGCTCACCACAGGTTATATTCTCCCCCTATGGGTGTCATATACACCCATAGAGGGAGAAAAGCCTGTGGCACCGGTATTCCAGTGGCGGCATTTCACTGCCTGTCGGGAATCCGGTGTCGGCATTGTCCCGACAGGCGATCTCCTGATTGCCTCCCGCACTGACCACCTGTACATGACCATATTCCCTTTGTCATCTGCCATTCATATGTACTGTCTTGCCATCCCCTGTTGACCATCATAGTAGTAATAAATTAGTAGGAATAGTAATTAGTAGTAAATGGAAAGTAGTAGTAGTAGTAGTAGTAGAAGTAGTAGTTGTTGTTTTTAGTAGTTAGTAGTTGTTAGTACAGGTTGAGTATCCCTTATCCAAAATGCTTGGGACCAGAGCTATTTTGGATATGGGATTTTTCCGTAGTTTGGAATAATTGCATACTATAATGAGGTATCATGGTGATGGGACCCTAGTCTAAGCACAGAATGCATTTATGTTCCATATACACCTTATACACACAGCCTGAAGGTCATTTAATACAATCTTTTTAATAATTTTTGTGTATTAAACAAAGTTTGTGTACATTGAGCCATCAAAAAACAAAGGTTTCACTATCTCACTCTCACTTAAAAAAGTCCGTATTTCGGAATATTCCGTATTTCGGAATATTTGGATATGGGATACTCAACCTGTAGTTAGTAGTAGTAGTTGTTAGTAGTAGTAGTAGTCTCCAGTAGGATACCTCCCAGATGTCCCACTTGGCTCGCACATGAGCAGAAGGAATTGCTGATCTTTGCAATTGTACATGCAAACGGCATTACTAAACGCTGCAATGCATGCGATCTGCGGTGGGATGCATCGCATTCAAAATACAATGCGAGAAGCTTCCCACCCTATATATTTTAAATAGCATACACTTTTTAGACTTTAAAAGCTAGCTTCAATAAAATAATTTTCCTTAATTGAAATCATTATGGTGTGTACTACAATTTGCTAGAATAACTTTCTGCCTGAAATCATGCTCTGAATCCTCTGCCATTTGACGGATAGCTTATCAGCGACCTATGCTAGAATCTTCTGTAACCATGGAAACGAAGTGTAGACTGCACTAATTGCTTACATAGTTACAGATGTTACTAAGGAAGGTCACTCAACAAGTCAAATGCCAGCAAAAGTGTGATTCTCAGTTTTCAACATGTGATTTCAGGCAGAAGAACTAGATCAGTTTTCCTTTTGCCAGGCAGTACTAGTAGATCCACGTTAATTTATTAGCAGATAATGGGAACTCTTGTTCAGAAAATTGTTGTCTAAAAAGGCTACTTCCTTAACCTCTAATTACTGTACACAGTTATAGACTTATTCACTCTTCTTATAGTGTTATCTATTCTAAGGCCTATGTACATATGTGATGTTAAAGTTCTGTGTTTTCCACCCTTTTCTGCCAGGTTCTAGTTGCGCTAATTAGCTTTCTGGAAACAATGCTACTTACCTACCTGGGTTATAAGGTAAGTTTTATTACACCAGATCATCTGCCAGTCTCTAAAAGCTCAATGTATTCCCATATTGTTACCTGATGTCACTGGGGTCTATTCGTAGAGCAGTTAAAAGCCCTTTATCAGTGTTAACAGGGCTTTTCACTGCTTCCTCCTATTCGTAAAAGGGGTTACCGTGTATGAATCTCAGATTTCCTCTGTGGTGCCCCAGCTTAGTTCATACCCTCCAACATTTTATACATGAAAACCGGTACAAATTAGGAAAGGGTGTGTGGCCACGGGTAAATGGGGCGTCGCCATGCCCCCTTTCATATACTTTAAATGTTAATTTGGAGAGTCAAAAATCGGTACAAAGCCCTTTTTGGCAGGTACAGACCATAATTTTTTTTTACTGTACCTGCCAAAAAAGGTACAGTTGGAGCGTATGTCCGTGTCAGGATCGCTTCCCTATACACTGGTATGGGGAGAGCGATTCATGGAAGCACAAAATGCTCAGCTCTCTGTTTCACTTCTCAAAAATGATTCGCCGTTGCAGGATGGCATAAAGCGGCCGGTGAGGGTAGAAAACCAGAGGAGACTGCTGATTCCCCACCTCCTCCCTGTTCTCTCCGCCACATTCTCTAAGTCCAGTCAATCAGATGTCCAGGGGAAACTAGCAGGGAAAAAAATCTGCCTGTGCTCCACAGCGGCAGTGGAGGGTCGCCGCTACTTTAAGTGTCTGGTTGCCGCTACTATAAGTGAGGTAATCCGACATATGTATATGCCGGGTCACCTCTGTCTGCCAGCTGGTCCCACACCTGATTAGCTCTGTGATTCCAAAGCTCCCTGGCCGTTGCTGTTTTGCCCTGTATGGAGATGATCAATAAACCGGGTCACCTCAGCCTTATGATTACCCGTTACCCCTGCTGCCGGCTCACTCTGCCCCAAGCCCCCCCCATCCAAAGCTCTGCGGCGCATTCAAGACAAGACCTTCTTTCTGGACACACTATCACAGAGAAGACAGTATCTCGGGAGTCCTGAATTTCACATCACTTCAGCAGAGAGATGAGTTTATGAATTGCTACTTGACACAGCTCTATACTGTATATACCACAGCTAGGGAGGCCAATCCCGGGATCGGCGGGATCCCGGGATTTTGGCCTAAAAATGGCCAGGATTCATTCCTGGGATTGGAAGCTCCAATCCCAGGGATTAAGGGATCAGCGTTGAGTGTCCTCAGGACGCTCAGACGCTGCTTGGCTTGCTATGGTGAGTTATGTGTGCGTGGTGGGGCGAGGGGGGCGGCCACACGGGAAACCGTCAGTCCCGGGATTCACCATTTTTCAATCCGATACCCAGGATTGAAAAAATGCCCCGGGATTGGCCTCCCTAACCACAGCTATATATCCCATTAAACTGATGCGATATATAGTGAAAAGTAACAATTAAGATATACATGAAAAGACCCCATATTGATTTACAAACAATTGTTATTAATATTTCTTTTTCCTTCTGTGGGGGAAAATAAGGATATATCAAAGCAGTGGCGTCACAAGGAGGGTGCAGTGGGTGTGGCCCACACCCATGTGTCACCTGCCTAGGGCCAAAGTGCCAGCTCCTGCTCAGTGACAGGAGCCGGGCGCTGCCACTGTAACATTACGTGCAGCAACCCGGCTCCTGTCACCCTGTAGAAGCCAGCACTGAGGGCACACCAGTCTCTGGGGGCAGCCCGCATCTCCCGCACCACCGGAGTGACGATAACGGGGTCGGACACTTAGCCACGCCCTTTCAGCTAATCCACGCCCATCCATGAAGCCAGGCCTTTTTTGGCACGCTATAGGTATGCTAAAGGTCAGTGACGTCTCTGTATGAAAGTCCTGTAGTTTGACATGTATGAAATGAGTTAAGCTGAGTGGGTACACACTTACCTGAATATCCACCTCCTGTCGGATCCGCTGACCGAGCGGCCGATACAGGTGAGCATGTACACTTACATACCCTCCAACATTTTAAACATAAAAATCGGTACAAATTAGGAAAGGGGGCGTGGCCACGGGTAAAGGGCTTTTCCTATACTTTCAATGGAAGTTTGGAGAGCCAAAAATCAGTACAGACAATAAAAAAAGGTACTGTACCTGCCAAAAAGGTCCAGTTGGAGGGTATGTACTTACCGATCAGCCACTTGATATGATATCCTGAAGTCACAGCTGGGTGGGCATTTGAATTTGCCTGACCCGCTTTGACGTCAGTCCTCTGCTGACCGCCTGTACATACAGCCAGATGTTCTGATATATCTGCAGATATATCGGGCATTGGCTGTGCAGCAGGGTCGACACTATATGTCTGTGAACGATGTCATTCAAATACATATTGGGTGTACACACTAGACAACCCGCTAGCGATATATCGTCCATTTGCTACTCAGCTTTACAAAGCAATATATCACCCAGTGTGTACCCAGCTTTAGGACACATATAGCCTGGTTCTGAGCTGCATGCAATGCCGATGTTCCACTGCACAAAAATAGTGACTATGGCAAAAGGCGCTAAAGTGGTCGCAGCAGCGTACGACTCAGAATCATGCCCATAGTTGTCTGTAGATTGTGATTCCTTCTATCTCCACTACAGTACAACATTCTCCTAATATGTCGTCACACATTTAGATGGGGTGTGTATGTATCCCAATATCCACCCAAATAAATGAAATAATCTGTGACGCTTAAGAATGTGCAGAGTGTTATAGTGTAGGTCCTGATTCTGAGTTGCATGTAAATCCAATTTCTCTAACGTCCTAAGTGGATGCTGGGGACTCCGTAAGGACCATGGGGATTAGCGGCTCCGCAGGAGACTGGGCACAACTAAAGAAAGCTTTAGGACTACCTGGTGTGCACTGGCTCCTCCCACTAAGACCCTCCTCCAGACCTCAGTTAGATTCTTGTGCCCGGCTGAGCTGGATGCACACTAGGGGCTCTCCTGAGCTCCTAGAAAGAAAGTATATTTTAGGTTTTTTATTTTACAGTGAGATCTGCTGGCAACAGACTCACTGCAGCGAGGGACTAAGGGGAGAAGAAGCGAACCTACCTAACTGGTGGTAGCTTGGGCTTCTTAGGCTACTGGACACCATTAGCTCCAGAGGGATCGACCGCATGGAACCGGCCATTGATGTTCGGTCCCGGAGCCGCGCCGCCGGCCCCCTTACAGAGCCAGAAGCAAGAAGAGTCCGGAAAATCGGCGGCAGAAGACATCAGTCTTCACCAAGGTAGCGCACAGCACTGCAGCTGTGTGCCATTGCTCCTCATACACACTTCACACTCCGGTCACTGAGGGTGCAGGGCGCTGGGGGGGGGCGCCCTGAGCAGCAATAAAAACACCTTGGCTGGCAAATATATCACAATATGTAGCCCCAGAGGCTATATATGTGATAAATACCCCTGCCAGAATCCATAAAAAAGCGGGAGAAAAGTCCGCGAAAAAGGGGCGGAGCTATCTCCCTCAGCACACTGGCGCCATTTTCTCTTCACAGTGCAGCTGGAAGACAGCTCCCCAGGCTCTCCCCTGTAGTTTTCAGGCTCAAAGGGTTAAAAAGAGAGGGGGGGGCACTAAATTTAGGCGCAATATTGTTTATACAAGCAGCTATTGGGGGAAAAATCACTCAGTTATAGTGTTAATCCCTGCATTATATAGCGCTCTGGTGTGTGCTGGCATACTCTCTCTCTGTCTGTCTCCCCAAAGGACTTTGTGGGGTCCTGTCCTCAGTCAGAGCATTCCCTGTGTGTGTGCTGTGTGTCGGTACGGCTGTGTCGACATGTGGGATGAGGAAGGTTACGTGGAGGTGGAGCAGAGGCCGATAAATGGGATGTTGCCCCCTGTGGGGCCGACACCAGAGTGGATGGATAGGTGGAATGTATTAACCGACAATGTCAACTCCTTACATAGAAGGCTGGATGACGTAAAACAGATGTGGGACAGCCGGCTTCTCAGCCCGCGCCTGCCCAGGCGTCTCAAAGGCCATCAGGGGCTCAAAAAAGCGCCCGTTACCTCAGATGGCAGACACAGATGTCGACACGGAGTCTGACTCCAGTGTCGACGGGGTTGAGACATATACACAATCCACTAGGAACATCCGTTACATGATCTCGGCAATGAAAAATGTGTTACGCATTTCTGATATGAACCCAAGTACCACATAAAAGGGGTTTTATTTTTGGGGAGAAAAAGCAGCCAGTGTTTTGTTCCCCCATCAGAGGAATGAATGAAGTGTGTAAAGTAGCATGGGTTCCCCCCGATAAGAAACTGGTAATTTCTAAAAAGTTACTGATGGCGTACCCTTTCCCGCCAGAGGATAGGTCACGTTGGGAGATATCCCTTAGGGTGGATAAGGCGCTCACACGTTTGTCAAAAAAGGTGGCACTGCCGTCTTAGGATACGGCCACCTTGAAGGAGCCTGCTGATAAAAAGCAGGAGGCTATCCTGAAGTCTGTATATACACACTCAGGTTATTTACTGAGACCTGCAATTGCTTCAGCATAAATAGTGCTGCTGCAGCGTGGTCTGATACCCAGTCAGATAATATTAATACTCTAAGACAGGGATAATAGTTTGCTAACATAGAGCATATTAAAGACGTCGTCTTAGATATAAAGGATGCACAGAGGGATATTTGCCGACTGGCATCCAGAATTAATGCAATGTCCATTCTGCCAGGAGGGTATTAGAAACCCGGCAGTGGACAGGTGATGCTGCCTATAAAAGGAACATGGAGATTCTGCCTTATAAGGGTGAGGAATTGTTTGGGGATGGTCTCTGGGACCTCGTATCCACAGCAACAGCTGGGAAGAAATTTTTTTACCTCAGGTTTCCTCACAGCCTAAGAAAGCACTGTATTTTCAGGTACAGTCCTTTCGGCTTCAGAAAAGCAAGCGGGTCAAAGGCGCTTCCTCTGAGTCCACCGCATGACGTTGGGGCTCCACAGGTGGAGACAGGTGCGGTAGGGGCGCGTCTCGGGAACTTCAGGGACCAGTGGGCTTGCCCACTGGTGGATCCCTAGGTTCTGAAAATAGTATCACAGGGATACAGGCTGGAGTTCGAGGCGACTCCCCCTCGCCGTTACCTCACATCAGCCTTGCCTGCTGCCCTCGGAGAAAGGTAGTACTGGCGGCAATTCACAAGCTGTACTTCCAGCAGGTGAAATCAAGGTACCCCTCCTTCAACAAGGCCGGGGTTACTATTCCAAAATGTTGTGGTACCGAAACCAGACGGTTCGGTGAGACCCATTCTAAAATTTAAAGCCTTGAACACTTATATACGAAGGTTCAAGTTCAAAATGGAATCGCTCAGGGCGTTTATTGCAAGCCTGGAGAATTTCATGGTATCACTGGACATCAAGGATGCTTACCTGCATGTCCCTATTTACCCTCTTCACCAGGAGTACCTCAAAATTGTGGTACAGGATTGTCATTACCAATTCCAGACGTTGCCGTTGGTCGGTCCCCGGCACAGAGGTATTTACCAAGGTAATGGCCGAAATAATTATCCTGTACTTGGACGATCTCCTTATAAAGGCGAGGTCCAGGGAGCAGTTGTTCAGCGGAGTAGCACTATCTCGGGAAGTGCTACAACAGCACGGCTGGATTCTGAATATTCCAAAGTCGCAGCTGGTTCCTACGACGCGTCTACTGTTCCTGGGTATGGTTCTGGACACAGAACAGGATAAAAAGGGTTTCTCCCGGAGGAGAAGTCCAAGGAGTTGTCGTCTCTAGACAGAGACCTCCTAATACGTATACAGGTGTCGGTGCATCAATGCACGCGAGCCCTGGGAAGGATGGTAGCTTCTTACGAAGAAATTCCATTCGCCAGGTCCCATGCAAGGATTTTCCAGTGGGATCTGTTGGACAAGTGGTCCGGGTCGCATCTTCAAATGCATCGGCGGATAACCCTGTCTCCAAGGGCCAGGGTGTCGCTGTTGTGGTGGCTGCAGAGTGCTCATCTTCTAGGGGGCCGCAGATTCGGCATACAGGACTGGGTCCTGGTGACCACGGATGCCAGCCTTCGAGGCTGGGGGGCAGTCACACAGGGAAGAAACTTCCAAGGCTATGGAAAAGCCAGGAGACTTCGCTACACATAAATATTCTGGAACTAAGGGCCATTTACAATGCCCTAAGTCAGGCTAGACCCCTGCTTAAACACCGGCCGGTGCTGATCCAGTCAGACAACATCACGGCGGTCGCTCATGTAAACCGACAGGGCGGCACAAGAAGCAGGATGGCGATGGCAGAAGCCACAAGGATTCTCTGATGGGCGGAAAATCATGTGTTAGCACTGTCAGCAGTGTTCATTCCCGGAGTGGACAACTGAGAAGCAGACTTTCTCAGAAGACACGACCTCCACCCGGGAGAGTGGGGTCTTCATCCAGAAGTTTTCCAAATGATTGTACACCGTTGGGAAAGGCCACAGGTGGACATGATGGCGTCCTGCCTCAACAAAAAGCTACAAAGATATTGCGCCAGGTCAAGGAACCCTCAGGCGATAGCTGTGGACGCTCTGGTAACACCGTGGGTGTACCAGTCGGTGTATATGTTCCCTTCTCTGCCTCTCTTACCCAGGGTAATGAGAATAATAAGAAGGAGAGGAGTAAGAACTATACTCATTGTTCCGGGTTGGCCAAGAAGAGCTTGGTAACCGGAACTCCAAGAAATGATCTCAGAGGACCCATGGCCTCTGCCGCTCAGACAGGACCTGCTGCAGCAGGGGGCCTGTCTGTTCCAAGACGTACCGCGGCTGCGTTTGACGGCATGGCGGTTGAACGCCGGATCCTGAAGGAAAAGGGCATTCCGGAGGAAGTTATCCCTACGCTATTTAAAGCTAGGAAAGAAGTGAACGCAAACCATTATCACCGCATATGGTGGAAATATGTTGCGTGCTGTGAGGCCAGGAAGGCCCCAAAGGAGAAATGTCAGCTAGGTCGATTTCTGCACTTCCTACAGTCAGAGGTGACTATGGGCCTAAAATTGGGTTCCATGAAGGTCCAGATTTCGTCTCTATCGATTTTCTCCCAAAAATAGAACTGGCTTCACTGCCTGAAGTTCGGACTTTTGTTAAGGGAGTGCTGCATAGTCAGCCCCCGTTTGTGCCTCCAGTGGCACCGTGGGATCTCAACGTGGTGTTGGATTTCCTGAAGTCGCATTGGGTTGAGCCACTTAAATCCGTGGAGCTACAATACCTCACGTGGAAAGTGGTCATGCTGTGGGCCGTGGCGTCGGCCAGGCGTGTATCAGAATTGGCGGTTTTGTCATGCAAAAGCCCTTATCTGTATTTTATATGGATAAGGCGGAATTGAGGACTCGTTCCCAATTCCTTCCTAAGGTGGTATCAGTTTTTCATGTGAACCAACCTATTGTGGTGCCTGCGGCTACTTGGGACTTGGAGGATTCCAAGTTTTCTGGACGTAGTCAGGGCCCTGAAAAATATATGTTTCCAGGAGGGCTGGAGTCAGAAAGACTGACACGGTATTTATCCTGTGTGCACCCAACAAGCTGGGTGCTCCTGCTTCTAAGCAGACTATTGCTCGCTGGATCTGTAGCACGATTCAACTTGCACATTCTGCGGCTGGACTGCCGCACCCTAAATCTGTAAAAGCCCATTCCACGAGGAAAGTGGGCTCTTCTTGGGCGGCTGCCCGAGGGGTCTCGGCTTTACAAATTTGCCGAGCTGTTACTTGGTCGGGGTCAAACACTCTTGCAAGAGTCTACAAGTTTGATACCCTGGCTGAGGAGGACCTAGAGTTTGCTCATTCGGTGCTGCAGAGTCATCCGCACTCTCCCGCCCGTTTGGGAGCTTTGGTATAATCCCCATGGTCCTTACAGAGTCCCCAGCATCCACTTAGGACGTTAGAGAAAATAAGATTTTACTCACCGGTAAATCTATTTCTCGTAGTCCGTAGTGGATGCTGGGCGCCCATCCCAAGTGCGGATTGTCTGCAATACTTGTATATAGTTATTGCCTAACTAAAGGGTTATTGTTGAGCCATCGGTTGAGAGGCTCAGTTGTTATCATACTGTTAACTGGGTATTGTATCACGAGTTATACGGTGTGATTGGTGTGGCTGGTATGAGTCTTACCCGGGATTCAAAATCCTTCCTATTTGTGTCAGCTCTTCCGGGCACAGTATCCTAACTGAGGTCTGGAGGAGGGTCTTAGTGGGAGGAGCCAGTGCACAGCAGGTAGTCCTAAAGCTTTCTTTAGTTGTGCCCAGTCTCCTGCGGAGCCGCTAATCCCCATGGTCCTTACGGAGTCCCCAGCATCCACTACGGACTACGAGAAATAGATTTACCGGTGAGTAAAATCTTATTTACCGCCACATCTCAGAATTTTTATTAAACTGATTGTGCCTCGACATTCACAATTTAGAGCCGTTATGAGCAATTCTGAGTCATGCGCATTGCAGTCACTTGTCACAGACGGGTGGACTTCAGGTTGCCGACTGTCGGGATCCCGGCGCACAGTATACCGGCGCCGGAATCCCGACAGCCGGCATACCGACAGTTTTTCTCCATCGTGGGGGTCCATGACCCCCCTGGAGGGAGAATAAATAGCGTGGTGCGCATAGCGCGCCTCCGTGCCCGCAGCAAGCCCACAAGGGGCTCATTTGCGCTCGCTACGCTGTCGGTATGCCAGCGGTCAGGCTTCCGGCGCCGGTATGCTGGTCGCCGGGAGGCCGGCCGCCCCATACCACACCCGTCATAGACGGGGGAATGGGTGTTACAGGCACGTAAGAGAAGCGCCCTGTGGGCATGTACTCAGATCTGCAACTTAATCAGAGTTGCGCTTATAGAGTGTGCACGTCACCTTCACCCATGGCTTCTGCACCAAGCATGGCAACAGTAAGTGTCGCTGCCAGTGATGGCAAATGGTCTCACAGTCGGGTGGGCCAAGGGCGTTGCTATCACTCAGATGCGTCCTGCTCAGAATACCGGCCGCATAGGACATCAGATCCGGAGGCTTCCACAACTGCGACTGCATTACATGTAACTCAGAATCAGACCATGTACACCTAAATCTGTACATTACTATGTTCCAGCATGCTGATGGGTTAATCGCTGCATGTAAAACATATCAAACAAGCCTGGTAATGCCTTTAATGCAGCAAGTAAGCCAATTACATGGTTTTTGTAAACATTAGACAGTGGAGAAAATCAGTAACGATGATTTGTAAAGCATAATGTTATCAATTAGAGGATGCGACTGTTGTGTTTTCATTTTGGGTGAACATCGCCTGAGGGCTATATGCAATATTATTAGGATGCAGTCTTTTAAATGAAGGTAGAAATCAGCGTGACATTGAGAAATAGGTTATTTCCAGGTTTAAGCGTTCAATCTATTTTTATTACTATTGATCTGCAGTAAGTAAATAACATATCAGTGGAGCCTGGTAGCCGGGGTGCCCATAATATTTACTGCTGTAATTGTTTGGTACTATCAGGTCTTTACTGTTTCCATAAATGACTAGGCCTCTCATAACTGCCACACTGTGTACACTCATGACATAAGTGGGCATCTCTAAGCCTGGAGACGGCATAAAGAAGTGATAAAGCGGTGAAAAGTGCCAGGTGATTACGCACCAGCCAATCGGCTCCAATATGTAAATTAACAGTTAGGAGCTGATTGGCTGGTGCGTTATCACCTTGCGCTTATCACTGCTTTATCCCTTCTCCAGGCTTATTACATCTGCCCCAATGTCCCCTGATGTTATCTGTTTGCTTTACTAGGTAGAACCTTGTGCACCACAGCTCTCTCAGTACAACGTATATTATTAAGGGAGAGATGTATCCAACCTTCTAAATAGACATGTGGAGCTGTTGCCCATAGAAACCAGTCAGAAGCAAGGTATCGTTTTATAGCATGTACTAGATAAAGTATAGCTGTAAGCTTATTGGTTGCCAGGGGCAACACCCCCCTCTTGTCTTTAGAAGGTTTGATACATCCAACCCTGTGCGCTGTTTGGGGCTAATACAGATGTGGCTGGAGCTGCACTCTGTGCCGCAGTGTTCCGATTATCAGTACTTTGCGCATGAGCAGGACTTGTTGAGCGCATGTGCAGACGGGGCTCAGGACGGCAGCATGTGCAACACAGGACGCAGGACGGCAGCAGACTGTCAGTGATTGACAGTCTGCTACCATCTAGGGGGTGGGTAAGGGGCGGCTACGCCCTCTGCTTCCCAAACCGGAAGTGTGCCACCACCATTAAGGGGGAGTCAAGAGGCTGGGGCTCTCAGTCGTTGGACAGAGATTTACTGGCCTCTGTGACACTTGACTTGCGCGGCACCATGGCTGCTGCAAATTGACCAATGGTGAGTCAGTGAACCAATCCTACGTCCTAGGATGTAGTTGGGATCACGACTGCAGCAGGAGGCATCTGCTTGTAATAGGTGCCTCCTGCTGCCTCACCATACAGCGCTATCACTGCTGCTCCCAACATAATGGGCCTGAATCAGATGTGTGCTTTCTCTGAAAGCAGCAGTGATAGCACCTCAATCCACATCTGATTCAGCCCCTTATGTTTTCCTGGGCAGGGTTCCCTCAGCCTGCACTCCCGGAGCGCTGTGATATATAGAGTAGAGATGAGCGGGTTCGGTTCCTCGGAAACCGAACCCCCCCGAACTTCACCCATTTTACACGGGTCCGAGACATACTCGGATTCTCCCGTATGGCTCGGTTAACCCGAGCGCGCCCGAACGTCATCATCCCGCTGTCGGATTTTCGCGAGATTCCGATTCTATATAAGGAGCTGCGCGTCGCCGCCATTTTTCACTCGTGCATTGGAAATGATAGTGAGAGGACGTGGCTGGGGTCCTCTCACTTTGTTTCAGGGGGCTGCATATCTTTATTCTGGGTACTAGCAGTATTATAGGAGGAGTACAGTGCAGAGTTTTGCTGACCAGTGACCACCAGTATTATACGTTGTCTGCCTGGAAAACGCTCCACATCTGTGCTCAGTGTGCTGCATATATCTGTGCTCACACTGCTTTATTGTGGGTACTGGGGACCACCAGTATATTATATAGGAGGAGTACAGTGCAGAGTTTTGCTGACCAGTGACCACCAGTATTATACGTTGTCTGCCTGAAAAACGCTCCATATCTGTGCTCAGTGTGCTGCATATATCTGTGCTCACACTGCTTTATTGTGGGGACTGGGGACCAGCAGTATTATATAGGAGGAGTACAGTGAAGAGTTTTGCTGACCAGTGACCACCAGTATACGTTGTCTGCCTGAAAAACGCTCCATATCTGTGCTCAGTGTGCTGCATATATCTGTGCTCACACTGCTTTATTGTGGGTACTGGGGACCACCAGTATATTATATAGGAGGAGTACAGTGCAGAGTTTTGCTGACCAGTGACCACCAGTATACGTTGTCTGCCTGAAAAACGCTCCATATCTGTGCTCAGTGTGCTGCATATATCTGTGCTCACACTGCTTTATTGTGGGTACTGGGGACCAGCAGTATTATATAGGAGGAGTACAGTGCAGAGTTTTGCTGACCAGTGACCACCAGTATTATACGTTGTCTGCCTGAAAAACGCTCCATAGCTGTGCTCAGTGTGCTGCATATATCTGTGCTCACACTGCTTTATTGTGGGTACTGGGGACCACTAGCATATTATATAGGAGGAGTACAGTGCAGAGTTTTGCTGACCAGTGACTACCAGTATTATACGTTGTCTGCCTGAAAAACGCTCCATATCTGTGCTCAGTGTGCTGCATATATCTGTGCTCACACTGCTTTATTGTGGGGACTAGGGACCAGCAGTATTATATAGGAGGAGTACAGTGAAGAGTTTTGCTGACCAGTGACCACCAGTATACGTTGTCTGCCTGAAAAACGCTCAATATCTGTGCTCAGTGTGCTGCATATATCTGTGCTCACACTGCTTTATTGTGGGTACTGGGGACCACCAGTATATTATATAGGAGGAGTACAGTGCAGAGTTTTGCTGACCAGTGACCACCAGTATACGTTGTCTGCCTGAAAAACGCTCCATATCTGTGCTCAGTGTGCTGCATATATCTGTGCTCACACTGCTTTATTGTGGGTACTGGGGACCACCAGTATATTATATAGGAGGAGTACAGTGCAGAGTTTTGCTGACCAGTGACCACCAGTATTATACGTTGTCTGCCTGAAAAACGCTCCATATCTGTGCTCAGTGTGCTGCATATATCTTTGCTCACACTGCTTTATTGTGGGTACTGGGGACCACCAGCATATTATATAGGAGGAGTACAGTGGAGAGTTTTGCTGACCAGTGACCACCAGTATTATACGTTCTCTGCCTGAAAAACGCTCAATATCTGTGCTGCATTGTAGTATATAGTAGGAGTACAGTGCATAATTTTGCTGACCACCAGTATATAATAGATAGGAGTACGGTACAGAAGGCCACTGCTCTACCTACCTCTGTGTCGTCAAGTATACTATCCATCCATACCTGTGGTGCATTTCAGTTTTGCACAGTTTGCTGACCACCAGTATATAATATATAGCAGTACGGTACAGTAGGCCACTGCTCTACCTACCTCTGTGTCGTCAAGTATACTATCCATCCATACCTGTGGTGCATTTAAGTTTTGCACAGTTTGCTGACCACCAGTATATAATATATAGCATTACGGTACAGTAGGCCACTGCTCTACCTACCTCTGTGTCGTCAAGTATACTATCCATCCATACCTGTGGTGCATTTCAGTTTTGTACAGTTTGCTGACCACCAGTATATAATATATAGCAGTACGGTACAGTAGGCCACTGCTCTACCTACCTCTGTGTCGTCAAGTATGCTATCCATCCATACCTGTGGTGCATTTCAGTTGTGCGCAGTATATATAGTAGTAGGCCATTGCTATTGATAGTGATACTGGCATATAATTCCACACATTAAAAAATGGAGAACAAAAATGTGGAGGGTAAAATAGGGAAAGATCAAGATCCACTTCCACCTCGTGCTGAAGCTGCTGCCACTAGTCATGGCCGAGACGATGAAATGCCATCAACGTCATCTGCCAAGGCCGATGCCCAATGTCATAGTAGAGAGCATGTAAAATCCAAAACACAAAAGTTCAGTAAAATGACCAAAAAATCAAAATTAAAAGCGTCTGAGGAGAAGCGTAAACTTGCTAATATGCCATTTACGACACGGAGTGGCAAGGAACGGCTGAGGCCCTGGCCTATGTTCATGGCTAGTGGTTCAGCTTCAGATGAGGATGGAAGCACTCATCCTCTCGCTAGAAAACTGCAGTGCCACTCCTAGATGGGCCAGGTGTTTGTGTCGGCCACTTGGGTCGCTTAGCTTAGTCACACAGCTACCTCATTACGCCTCTTTTTTTCTTTGCATCATGTGCTGTTTGGGGACTATTTTTTTGAAGTGCCATCCTGCCTGACACTGCAGTGCCACTCCTAGATGGGCCAGGTGTTTGTGTCGGCCACCTGTGTCGCTTAGCTTAGCCATCCAGCGACCTTGGTGCACCTGTTTTTTTCTTTGCATCATGTGCTGTTTGGGGACTATTTTTTTGAAGTGCCATCCTGTCTGAAACTGCAGTGCCACTCCTAGATGGGCCAGGTGTTTGTGTCGGCCACTTGGGTCGCTTAGCTTAGTCACACAGCTACCTCATTGCGCCTCTTTTTTTCTTTGCATCATGTGCTGTTTGGGGACTTTTTTTTTGAAGTGCCATCCTGCCTGACACTGCAGTGCCACTCCTAGATGGGCCAGGTGTTTGTGTCGGCCACTTGTGTCGCTTAGCTTAGCCATCCAGCGACCTTGGTGCGCCTCTTTTTTTTCTTTGCGTCATGTGCTGTTTGGGGACTATTTTTTAGAAGTGCCATCCTGTCTGACACTGCAGTGCCACTCCCAGATGGGCCAGGTGTTTGTGTCGGCCACTTGGGTCGCTTAGCTTAGTCATCCAGCGACCTCGGTGCAAATTTTAGGACTAAAAATAATATTGTGAGGTGTGAGGTATTCAGAATAGACTGAAAATGAGTGGAAATTATGGTTATTGAGGTTAATAATACTATGGGATCAAAATGACCCCCATATTCTATGATTTAAGCTGTTTTTGAGGTTTTTTTGTAAAAAAAACACCCGAATCCAAAACACACCCGAATTCGACAAAAAATTTTCAGGGAGGTTTTGCCAAAACGCGTCCGAATCCAAAACGCGGCCGCGGAACCGAATCCAAAACCAAAACACAAAACCCGAAAAATTTCCGGTGCACATCACTAGGAAGCCTGACATGCTTTCCGTGTCGGGCTATCAGGCCGCACTATGCTAGCTCCCGGCACAGTGTGTTATTTCATTACATTTCCTTCAACAATATTCCTTTTACAGCCTCTAAAGGGACATCTATAGAAACTGGTAACACAGCAACTGAGCAGATTCTGTTGTTCTTCATGTGTGATTCACAAAATTAGAGCAGGTGTATGGTTACTATGGGTTACAGCACCTTTTAAATTAGCACCCATTTTCAAACATTACCCCAGTGGGTGAGCCCATGCCTAAAAAAAGAAAAAGAAACATAAACATTTGCTTCCAACTAGGTCATATACAGTTTTATGAATTAACCAGTTGCTGTTATTTATTTTAGGGAAACATTTGGGAGCAGCTCCTCAGATTTCCTTTTATTCTGGAGATGTTCAATACACTGCCGTTCTTTGTCACTGTGAGTATATATCTCCCTCTTCTCCCTTTTCATTCTCATTTCTCGTCTGACCTATCCGCCCCTCCCTACGGGGCCTAACTAGAGAACTGGTGACCCATAAACCAACAATGACAGGAGCTTCTTGCACACCCCTGTTAAGCTGCAGGGATGCCGTAATGTTAGGCTCTTTCCCATTCAAGCATAGAAGAGATAGTTGTATAGGAATACGTGTGTAATACTTACTTATAGAGATTAGAATACTCAGGGTTCTATGGGCCTAATTTAGCATGGAACGTTGCTGCGGCAGCATTCGCTGGCTGAAGCCCTGTGAAGTGTGCGCACGTGCAGCAGCCGCACTGCAGAGGCGTTCGTGGGGCGGGAGGGGGCGTCGACTCTGCGTTTAGGGGGTGTTGCTGTGCGTACGGACCGTTTGCGGGACGGGACGCGTCGGCTGCTGCATGACGACACACGCAGCCACTGCGAGTCAAAAGGTGGCGGGTAGCCGCCTACCTTAAAAGCCAGGATGCATAGGCAGAGGGCTACCCTAAACATTTGAAAGCATTGCCGCTGTGCTATGTTTTCGCATGTTTGCAGGGGGGCAGGGCCCGGCATGAGAGGCGGACTTGCCCTGTGCTTGGCGTTCCCACTCATGTCAGTGTAATGGATCGTAGATGTGTGATTTTTCACACATCTATGATCCATGGTGAATTAGGCCTTATGTACTAAGCTGGAGCTGGTTGGTTTGTACTTTATCTCCGTCCACTTAATCTCCCTCCAAGGCTTAGTACATAGACCCTTTTGTACATAGGGGGTCATTCCGAGTTGTTCGCTCGTTGCCGATTTTCGCAACGGAGCGATTAAGGCGAAAATGCGCATACGCATGGTACGCAGTGCGCATGCGCTAAGTATTTTTGCTCAAAACTTAGTAGATTTACTCACGAACAAAGAATTTTCATTGTTGAAGTGATCGGAGTGTGATTGACAGGAAGTGGGTGTTTCTGGGCGGAAACTGACCGTTTTCTGGGAGTGTGCGGAAAAACGCAGGCGTGCCAGGATAAAATGCGGGAGTGTCTGGAGAAACGGGGGAGTGGCTGGCCGAACGCAGGGCGTGTTTGTGACGTCAAACCAGGAACGAAACGGGCTGAGCTGATCGCAGTGTAGGAGTAAGTCTCGAGCTACTCAGAAACTGCTAAGAAATTTCTATTCACAATTCTGCTAATCTTTCGTTCGCTATTCTGCTAAGCTAAGATACACTCCCAGAGGGCGGCGGTCTAGCGTGTGCAATGCGGCTAAAATCTGCTAGCGAGCGAACAACTCGGAATCACCCCCATAGACTCTCCAGTGCATCTTCTCTCGGTTACAGAGTTCGTACATTTGCTGCTGACTACAAACATCGAATGGGTGAATAGCCGTAAGTGCTCAGGGCCTGATTCAGAGATGTACTCTAGCCCGATGGTTAGTGCACATCTCCACGGTATTTGTGAGCCATAGAGGGGGTGTTCCTGGCCACTGTTAGGAGAAACGGGGACACGTCGCCCCTGTTTTCTGGGACGGACAAGGCCAGAGCCGGCGTGGCTGCATGCATATTTACTGGCCTTGCAAACTGCCAGGAACCGACCAGGCTGAGTAAGCCTCAGCTTACACAGCCTGGCTAAACCTGCAACCATCTCAATCAACGGGCGCAATGGTGATCTGATGCAGCGTCCACGGACGTTCCACTCGTAACGCGTACACATAGGATCGCACACTTGCACAGCGAATTTACACTCCCCTTGGAGGCGGCGACTATCCGAACACAGGAGAGCAAAGTTTGCAGCCTAGCGATCAGGTCTGAATCCCCCCCGCCCCCCCCCCCCCAGGTCAGGAGAGGAAGTTCTTTCACCTGCATCAGAATAGACCCTACACGCTCTTTAGAGTTTCTCTACCTCTTTAAAGCAGAAATCTTGGAAAATAAAGGGTTAAGTAAAGCACACAGCATCGTGGTGCCTGTTATTTTATTCTATTTGTCTTTTTTATTTTCATTCTCTTCTCTTCTTGTTCTCGCCTTCTCTTCGCCCTCTTATTCTTTCTTCTTACATAGCAGCTGTTGGCTATTGTAATTACCCCCATTCTCTTGCTGCCCACTCTGGGTGTGTGGAATGATGCTGAGATTGGGCACCGCTGCCGCTCACATCCCACAGATGTCACTTTTCAGCCAAGCTGATGAGTACACGGCCTTCCCTCCTATAAGGCTCCCATCACTTTACCCGCCAGGTGCTATGTAATAAGATTGATGCTGCTGTTATTAGGGCTTTGGTAGGTGGAATGTAAACATGAAATACACTGAAGAACTCTGACCAAGCTGCTACGCTTTTTATTGTAGATACGACAGCTGCTCTACTGCGTTGCTTAAGCTTTGGGGGAGTTTTATCAAAGTGCGGAGAGAAAAAGTACTAAACAATCAGCTTCTGCCTTGTTACAGGCTGGGTTTGAAAAATGACAGTTAGGAGCTGATCAGTTGGTACTTAGGGGTCTGGGGGAGATAAAGTACCAGCCAATCAGCTCCTAACTGTCATTTTTCAAACATAGCCTGTAACATGGCAGTTAGAAGCTGATTGGCTGGTACTTTATCTCTCTCCACTTTATCTTTTTCCACAGCTTAGTACATATGTCCCTTTATTTCTCTCCAAGGCTTGATACTTCTCCCCTCTTGTCTCTAAGAGAGATCTATGCCATTCTGAATGAAAGTGCACAGGCTGCCATCTTGAGGGCTGAGTCATTTGTTATGAACATACAACTTATCAATATGTACAAACCAGTGACCTCACATAGGGGTCTATTCATGAAGCAGTGAAAAGTGTGGAGAAGTGAGCCAGTGGAGTAGTTGCCCATGGCAACCAATCAGCTGCTCTGTATAATTTTATAGAATGCACTTTATAAATGTTACCTCAACACTGATTGGTTGCCATGGGCAACTTCTCCACTGGCTCTCGTCTCCACTTTTTTTCACTGCTTCATGAATAGACCCCTGAGGCACTGACACACTTTGGGGTCGATGTAAACGTTTACTGCGTGTCAGCCATAATTATACCCACATTACATGCACAGGGTAAATGCGGACTTTTGGCGAACAGTATGGTGAGTTGTACGCATGTATGCAACCACATCACCCATTTCCATGCCATTGGTTACTTCGTCATCATCACCAGTGGTGTCTCCAGAGGTGGGGCTGCAGCACAGTCTAACATTCAACTAGGGGAGCCACCAACTGTCACCCCAAACACTGCCAAACATTTGTCTTTGTACAAGGCTGCATTACGCACAATTCTGTCAACACACATTCGGACCAGTAGAGATGCGACTGACTTGTGTATTACTCAGCATGGCCTGTAGGTGGACGTGGAGACTGATTTACCTCCAGCTCTGCACCATCACCTTTATGTGTTTGCACATGTACAAGTGTTTTTGAATATATAGATTTTAATGTTCTTTCTCTCGCTCGCGCTCTCTCTCTCTCTCTCTCTCTCTCTCTCGCTCATGGCTTATTTGCACTAAAGGGTTTATTTACTAAGCCTTCGGTGGAGATTTAGGGGTCTATTTACTAAGCCTTGGATGGAGATAAAGACGCTGGAGTTAAGGGGGTCATTCAGACCCGTTCGCACGCAGCAATTTCTCACAGCCGTGCGAACAGGTCTGAACTGCGGCAATGCGCAGGCGCGTTGATCACCGTCGACGGCCTCTGCCACGGAGCGATGGACCTAACGAAGAAGCTGTTTGCAGCAGCGAACGCAACAAGATTGACAGGCAGAAGGCGGTCCTGTGCGGCAACTCACCGTTTTCGAGGCGTGTACGGAAAAATGCAGGCGTGCCCAGCCGTTGAAGAGGAGGGTTCCTGACATCAGCTCCAAGCCGGATCATCGCAGCGGGTGAGTAAGTCCTGAGCTGTGCAGAGACTGCAAACACTTTTTGTTTGTGCAGCTCTCTGCACAAGTGATTGCAGCCCTGCACAGCCCTAACCCCCTCCTCTGTAGGCAGCGATTACCTGGTCGCAGCAGTGCAAAAAACAGCCGGGCGTGCGACCAGGTCTGAATGACCCCGAAAGTACCAGCCAATCAGCTCCTAACTGCCATGTCACAGGCTGGTTTTGCAAAATGTCAGTTAGGAGCTGATTGGCTGGTACTTTATATCCGTCCACTTTATCTCCATCCAAGACTTAGTAAATATGTCACAAATAGATACTCAGGGGTCTATGTATGATTGCACCCCTGATTGTGGCAATAAGGATTAGTTTCTATCAGTGCCTACTGCAAAAAAAAAAAAAAAAGACATCACTAATCACATCATTTTCTCAATATAATATTGCAATAATGGCCCGGAATGTAACCATTATCTGGGCACTTCACTGGGCCAGTCCCTGGGGATGCCCAAATGCATGAGCTGCCTAGCTGGTTTGCTCATGTGCAGAGGCACTCTCGGCTCCACTGGAAAAAAATAAGTAGACACATATATACAAATGAAAGAAAATAAAAAGGTTAAAAAAAATATTTATATATATATATATATATATATACGGTATACTTAATTAAAACAACAACGATACTTCTGTTACCACTGTTCTGGAACCACTAGTGAAGCTATCACCATTCTTAACCAGTTCCTGACTGTCTTCTCTGTCTGACATCTGTCCTCTCTGTATTTCAGGTATTTTGGCCCCCACTGAGAAGTCTGTACATCCCTGTATTCCTCAATTGCTGGCTGGCGAAGCATGCACTGGAGAATATGATTGTAAGACATCCTCTCTTTTTGGCCGACTGATGAGTATTCAGCCATCTACACTTAGAAGGGGTGCTGGCCTCCGGGCTAGTTGCACTGTCGCCAACAGTCCCTAATCCCCAGGGACACGTCCAGGTTTTAATGATTTGCCCTTGGGAATGTCCCTTTCATCGAAAAATGATGAAAATGAAATGTACAGTTCCTCTCTTTCCTTATATTGAATGCAGTGTTCAGATCCTGTCCTATACCTTTTTAGATTTAGTGTTTTTTTGAAAGTTAATAGCTATTGAATAGGGCTGTTAGTACTTATTTAAAATGCAAACAATCACATTATATCATACCTAACAACTGTCCTGATTCAGTTGGGACCGTCCCAAAATAAGGGCTATATTCTGCCTTTCCAAGTCTTACAGAATTGTCCTGGGGTGTAAAGTAAGTGGGTAACTCCCGTTCATTGATGATTTTCATAGGAATGAACTGGTTAGGGAAGAACCAGCCCAAGGTTTCATGCACCAGTGGGTGTGGTCATACCGCCACTGTGATGGGGACACACCCCAATTAGATAAACCGCACAACCATTGTTATAGAGCTAAATCACCTGTCCTGATTCATGGTGTGGAAGTGTTAGAGGTATATTCAAATTATGGTCAGTAACTGTGCCAGCATGGAAATTGCATTAAGTTCCTTATTGATTCTGCTCATTGAAAAGGTCTTCTTCTAACTCATTTTATTGCTTTGGTAAAGTACTGTCAGAGACCCTGGCAGATAATTATGGTGGTGGCATGTGTCAGTTGAGTGTGGCAGTCCGACAAGGAGCTCCCAGCTACTGTCACCACCATAATAGGGGAGGCAACCTTAAGAAGTGTAAATATGCTGTAGTAGACCTTACTTTATTTGGTGCGGCCTTTTGTACTTGCTAAACTCCTTGGGGTCAAGTACATCACCCCGACTTTTTTTTTATATATGAAAAAAGAAAAAAATATATATATTTCTCATACGTCCTAGAGGATGCTGGGGATGCTTCAAGAACCATGGGGTATAGACAGGATCCGCAGGAGACATAGGCACACTTTAAGACTTTGATTGGGTGTGAACTGGCTCCTCCCTCTATGCCCCTCCTCCAGACTCCAGTTTAGATTCTGTGCCCAGTGAGACTGGTCACACACAGGGGAGCTCTACTGAGTTTCTCTGAAAAGACTTTATGTTAGGTTTATTATTTTCAGGGAGACCTGCTGGCAACAGGCTCTCTGCTTCATGGGACTGAGGGGAGAGAAGCAGACCTACTTCTTCTGCGTTCAAGGGCAGTTCAAGGGCTCTGCTTCTTAGGCTACTGGACACCATTAGCTCCAGAGGGTTCGATCACTTGGTACGCCTAGCTGCTTGTTCCCGGAGCCGCGCCGTCACCCCCCTCACAGAGCCAGTAGACAGAAGCCGGGTGAGTATGAGAAGATCAGAAGACTTCAGTGACGGCAGAAGACTTCAGTGTTGAGCTGCCGCAGCGGTCGCGCTGCGCGCCATGCTCCCACACATACAGCGGCACTGACAGGGTGCAGGGCGCAGGGGGGGGCGCCCTGAGCAGCAAGAACACTGAAAATGTAAACTGGCAAAAATGTGTATTAAAAGTGCCTAGGCACTAAATATAGGACCCCCGCCAGTATAATGTATAGATTTGAGCGGGACTGAAGCGTGCCGATGAGGGGGCGTGGCTTAGCCCTCACAGCTCTTCCCAGCGCCATTTTCTCCTCAGAGACGCTGGTCCTTCCTAAACGCTGCTGCATGGATCAGAGTGGAAAACGAGGGGGGGGGGGGGGCACAGTGGTTTGAAAATGAGCTGGTAAAACTCCTTCTGTGTTTCCATGACAGAATGTACTGGGGTCTATCCCTTATAGCCAGTGTAATGTCGGTGGGTGTTGGTACACGGGTGTCGGCATATTTGAGGCTGAGGGCTCTGCCACAAAAGGAATGACTGTGTCGGTGCTGTTGACTCCTAATGGTACTGTGTATATGTAAATATGTCAACATGTCAGTAGAGGTATATTTTTCCCAAGAGAAAACTATATGGGAGACACAGACGTGGGCGGTGTCCCTGTCGGCACCAACAATATCTGACTGGGTAGATATGGACATGATATTATGATGCATATCATATAGATCTATACCTATATGTAATATGTATAGTATGATTATATAGGTCTGTGGCATGATCACAGATGTGATATTATTATGGAGACCCCTCTGGGGCGCAAAAATGTTATTTTGCCCAGTTACTACTCCCTATGATCGACTTGAAAATCTTTCTTAGGTCGACCATAATGTTTCCTGATCAGATCCTCAAAAATTGGCATACAGTACCTGTTCATACACATTTGAACGTATTAACCTCACTAGGGACCTTGCTGTTCCTGACAGGAAAGATATATATGTGTAATATATATATATATATATATATATATATATGTGTGTGTGTGTATAGGCGCATTGGAAGGTATACATGTATGTGTGTATGTAATATAAAGGTATTTATAATGAATGCTGAGGTAAGGTTTGTCCTTCTCAATGGATAGAAGGTGAGAGTCACCCCCTGGTCTACACGGGGCCCTGTCACAAAGGATCGTATGCAGGAAGATATGTGATACTCTAATTGTGTCCGCATGTACGTTGATTATGCTGGCATTACATGCGCATGGGGGAGTAGTTGTATGCAACTTAAGTTGAGTCATGTCTATATCATTGCAGCATACTGCCGTGCGACTACAAGGGATATTGGACTCTTGTTTTCGCGGGCCATGTCCACGGCGGTCTCGACTAGGAGGGTATTGTGGATTCACCAAGGAAATGCTGAGACTGACTCCGAGAAGAACTGGAGTATCTTCCCTATGAAGGTGAAACCTGGTTTGGGAATGGCTTTATTAAGTTGATCTCGGCAGATACCACTGGTAAGTCTATCTTCTTGACCTATGTTCCCTCACAACGGTTGGTGACGCGTTTTTCTAGGATGCAGTCATTGCAACCGATTGGATACGGTTTTCCCTTTCTTTGCAGGTAGAGGAAGGTGAAAAGGTAAGAGGTCAGCAACTTTTTCAAGTTTGCAGAAACAGGAATCATCCTCTGTTTCTACCACATCCACCACATGTCGCTGGGTCTATCTTGCGGGAGCCCACACCGGTGGGACCACGTCTAATACTCTTCAGTCAGTCCTGGAACGGACATGGATCAGTGAGTTTAATGAATAGAGTCCCAAGGGGGACATACTGGAGTTTCCACTTTCCAGACGATTCCCCTCACTGATTTTTCAAATAAACCTTTCCATTTCTCCTCTGGACGGGGAGGTAGTATGCGTCGCCATACAAGAGTTGGGTCAGGATCAGGTCATTGTCCTGCTGTCCCAGTCACAAAAAAGGAAAAATGATAAAAGATAAAAGCTGGGATTCAAGCTTTTTCGTGCTTCTGAGGCCGGAAGGCTCAGTCAGAACAATTCCAAACAATTTCTACTTGAGAAGTTGAACTACAAGATGGAATCTATGGGCAGGGATCTCCAATCTGTTAAGGATAAAGAGGGTCTAAATACGGTTCTTCCGCATTAGGCTTACCTGGTTTTGCTATTCAGGATTGTCAGTGCCCATTCACTGGAGTGATGGCGGTATGTTGGTTTTCTTCAATAGTACAAGAGTCATTATTACTCTGTACTGGGACGCTCTCCGGCGTACGGGGAGGGCAAGAAACAAGTGGTGCAAAATGTTGTTTTATTCCTGACGGAGCTTCACCAAAGTGGTTGGCTCCTAAACTTACCAGAATCACGGTTGATTCCAACGACGTGGTTGTCGGCGTTAAAAAAGATGTTAGATACAGAACTGTTGAGAGTTAGTTTCTTCCAAAGGAAAGAGCTTTGAAGATCCAGAGTCGGGTCAGATCTACAACAGTGTCTATCCATCTATACGTTCCATTGCTGAAAAAGAGTTGCGGCTTACGAGGCCATTCAGTGAGCAGGTTAAATGCCAGAGGGTTTTTAGCGGGACCAATTGGACATGTGGTCCGGGTCTCACCTGCACATGCACCAGAAAATAATCTTATCTTCCAGGACCAGAATTTCTCTACTGTGGTGGCTGCTCAGTTCTCACCGCCTAGAGGGACGAAGGTTCGGGATCCAGGATGGGATCCTGGTGTCCATGGATGCAAGTCTCCAGGGCTGGGGAGCAGTCATTCAGGGGGAAACGAATTTCCAGGGAAAATGGTCAAGCCAGGAAGCTAGTCTGCACAAAAACATTCTGGAACATCTTGTTCGTGGTCTGCCCGTCTTACTTCAATCGGACAACATACAGCAGTGGCGTACGTAAACCGCCAGGGCGGATCGGAGAGTAGAGCGGAAATGGCAGAAGCCACAAAGTTTTCCGCTGGGCGGAAAGGCATGTAAACGCTCTGTCAGCGATCTACAGTTTTGGTGTACACTACTGGGAAACAGATTTCCTCAGCAGACACGATCTCCATTCGGGAGAGTGGGGTCTTCATCAAGAGCTCTTTGCAGAAGTGTCATGTCATTGGGGAATTCCTCAAATAGACATGTTGACGTTTCGCCTCAACACGAAACTTCACAGATATTGTTCCAGGTCAAGGGACCCTCAGGTAATAGAGGTGGTCGCCCTGGTGACACCGTGGGTGTTTCAGTCGGTCTAGGTGTTCCCTCCACTTCCACTCATTCCAAGGTGATAAAGATCATAAGAGGAACAAGGGTTCAGGCGATACTCATTGTTCCAGACTGGCCTAAACGGGCCTGGTATCCGGATCTTCAGGAGTTGCTCATAGAAGATCCCTGGCCTCTTCCTCTTTGAGAGGTCCTGTCACAACAGGGGCCGTGCGTGCATCAAGACTTACTGCGGCTGCGTTTGATGGCAGGGCGGTTGAATGCCAAATCCTAGCCCGGAAGGGTATTCCCAGTGAAGTCATTCCCACACTTCTTCAGGCTAGAAAAGAAGTAACGGCAAAGCATTACCACCGTAGTTGGAAAAACTATGTGTCTTGGTGTGAATCCAAGAAAGCTCCTATGGCGGATTTTCCGCGGGGGCGGTTGCTCCATATTTTGCAAGCAGGTGTGGATGCGGGCCTAAAGTTAGGCTCCATTTAAGTACAAATTTCGGCCTTATCAATTCTCTTTCAGAAGGAATTGGCCTCCCTTCCAGAAATACAGACCTTCTTGAAAGGCGTGTTGCACATCCAACCTCCCTTTGTGCTCCCTGTGGCTCCATGGGATCTTAATGTGGTGTTGCAGTTCCTGCAGTCTCATTGGTTTGAACCTTTACGTAAGGTTGCATTAAAATTTTCTTACTTGGAAAGTAGTCCTGATGTTGGCCGTAGTATCCGTAAGGCGGGTATCTGAATTGGTGGCTTTGTCTCACAAAAGCCCTATTTAATCTTCCATGCTGATAGAGCGGAGTTGAGAACTCGTCAACAATTTCTGCCGAAAGTGGTTCATCGTTTCACGTAAACCAGCCTATTGTGGTGTCAGTGGCTGCTGACGCATTGGCGGAATCAAAGTCTCTCAATGTGGTCAGAGCTTTGAAAATCTATGTCGCCAGAACGGCTCATATTGGGAAAACAGAGGCTCTGTTTGTCCTATGGGATCCCAACATGGTTGGGGCTCCTGCTTCCAAGCAGACTATTGCGCGCTGGATCTGTGCTACGATTCAGCAGGCTTATTCTACGGCAGGATTGCCGTTACCGAAATCGGGGAAGACCCATTCTACTAGAAAGGTGGGCTCATCCTGGGCGGCTGGCCGAGGGGTCTCGGCATTACAGCTTGGCCAGGCTACTACTTGGCCGGGATCAAACACCTTTGCGAAGTTTTACAAGTTTGATACCCTGGCTGATGAGGACCTCTTGTTTGGTCATTCGGTGCTGCAGAGTCGTCCGCACTCTCCCGCCCGTTCTAGAGCTTTGGTATAACTATAAACCCCATGGTTCTTGAAGCATCCTCTAGCCTCTAGGACGTATGAGAAAATAGGATTTTAATACCTACCGGTAAATCCTTTTCTCTTAGTCCGTAGTGGATGCTTGGCGCCCGTCCCAGTGCGTACTGTATCTGCAGTCATTGGGTATGTTTACACACATGGTGTGTTGTGTTGAAGTCAGCCTGTTGCTGACGATATTCAGGCCATGGCATGCGTTGTGCTGTTATTGCTTGTGTTATCACACACAGGTTGTGTTATGCTTTCTGTCAGCGTATTGCTGCATATTCTTCATGCCGTCGGCTGGGGTTCTATTGAATGCCACGTTCTGTGGCATACTGAGGTGTGAGCTGGTAAAATGCTCACCGTGGTTTAACAAAAAATTATTTCCTCGAAATGTCCGTCTCCCTGGGCACAGTTACTTAAACTGGAGTCTGGAGGAGGGGCATAGAGGGAGGAGCCAGTTCACACCCAATCAAAGTCTTAAAGTGGGCTTATGTCTCCTGCGGATCCAGTCTGTACCCCATGGTTCTTGAAGCATCCCCAGCATCCACTACGGACTAAGAGAAAAGGATTTACCGGTAGGTATTAAAATCCTATTATAATATTTATAGATAATGGCCCTCATTCCGAGTTGATCGGTCGCAAGGCGAATTTAGCAGAGTTACACACGCTAAGCCGCCGCCTACTGGGAGTGAATCTTAGCTTCTTAAAATTGCGACCGATGTATTCGCAATATTGCGATTACTAACTACTTAGCAGTTTCAGAGTAGCTTCAGACTTACTCTGCCTGTGCGATCAGTTCAGTGCTTGTCGTTCCTGTTTGACGTCACAAACACACCCAGCGTTCGCCCAGGCACTCCCACCGTTTCTCCGGCCACTCCTGCGTTTTTTCCGGAAACGGTAGCGTTTTCAGTCACACGCCCCTGAAACGCCGTGTTTCCGCCCAGTAACACCCATTTCCTGTCAATCACATTACGATCGCCGGAGCGATGAAAAAGCCGTGAGTAAAATTACTTTCAACATAGCAAAGTTACTTGGCGCAGTCGCAGTGCGAACATTGCGCATGCGTACTAAGCGGATTTTCATTGCGATGCGATGAAAAATACCGAGCGAACAACTCGGAATGAGGGCCAATATACAGTTATTTTGGGGTTTGTTTTGCTCAATTTAAAAAAGGCATCCAGTTTCCAACACATTAGGCCTAATTCAGACCTGATCAATACGCTGCGTTTTCGTACAGCCTGTGATCAGGTCTGAACTGCGCATGCGTATGCACCGCAATGCGCAGGTGCGTCGGTCTGCAACGACAGGTGTCGGCGGGCAGTGACGGAATGGTGCGAGAAAAGCGATCGCATGGGCAATCGCAAGGTGACTGACAGGAAGAGGCCGTTTGTGGGTGGCAACTGACTTTTTTTAAGGAGTGTCCTAAGAAACGCAGGAGGGACCAGGCATTTGAAGGGAGGGTTTCTGACGTCAGCTCTGGCCCCGATCATCGCACTGGAAGAGTAAGTCCTGGTCTGTGCAGCTTTCCTGCACATGCGATCGCACCCCTGCACAGCGATTTTCCCCTCCCCCTGTAGGCGGCGACTACCTGATCGCAGGGATGCAAAAAACGTACCCTAGCGATCAGGTCTGAATTAGGCCCATTATTAGTTTTTATATTTACTTTATTATAAAAGCTCTGATTTATCTGCATTAATTAACACTAGTCCGGGATATTTCAGGCTCATTTCCTCTTGTAAAGGCCCTGTGGTACCGATGGACTCAGGCCATACTTACCGACTTCTGGGCTGCTCTCTCCGGGAGAGAGCAGCCCGTCGGCTCAGCAGGGGGGGCTGGCAGTCAGGTGACGCGCAAGGGGGGCGTGCCGGAGGCGGAACGGGGGCGGGTCGGATGCGGAACAGGGCGTGGCTTCTGGATCGCGTCGTTTAAGCCACGCCCCCCACCGTGTAATGCCGCGATTACCGGCATTATACAGCAGGGGGCGTGGTTACGATGACGCGATTCAACAAGAATCGCGTCATCGCCTGCTCGGACCGCCCACTTTACTCGTTAAGTGGGCGGCGGGCAGGGGGTGACCCTCGTAAATCGGGAGACTTGCCTGCTCTTCCGGGGGGCCGGGAGGGTCACCCGTTTTTCGGGAGCCTCCCGGCCATTCCGGGAGGGTAGGCAAGTATGACTCAGGCCCATCTTCCAATGTTTGCAATCTCCATGCCTTCCTGCTCATATCCTGTCCTGCAAAGGGGAATCTCGTTTTTCATAGCAGTACGGTTGGTGTAGTGGTTAGCATTACTGCCTCACAGCACTGAGGTCATGGGTTTGATTCCCACCATGGCTCTAAATGTGGGGACTTTTTATCTTCTACCTGTACTTGAGTGGGTTTCCTCTCCGGGTACTCGGTTTCCTCCCACAATCCAAAAATATACTGGTAGGTCAATTGGCTCCCAACAAAATGAACCCTAGTGTGAATGTGTGTGTGAACATGTGGTAAGGAATATAGGGCCTAATTCAGACCTGATCGTAGAAGCGCTAAATTTAGCACATCTATGATCAGTCACACCGACATGCGTAGGGAAGTCCAGCCCAGGGCTAGTTCGCCCCGCATGTCAAGCCCGAACTCCCCCCGCTCAAGTACTAAAGCAGCCCCCCTAACCGCCAGGCATGCCTGCGTTGCCCGGACTGCGCCCCCTAAGTGGCAGGCAAACACCACCGGCCCGCCCTCTCCTGCCCAGCGACTGCCTCGGCCTGTCAATCAGGCAGAGGCGATCACAGGGCTGAGACAGCCGTCGGCTGTCTGGCATGCGCCGGCGCACTGCGGCGCACGTGCAGTTCAGACCTGATCGGCTGCTGTGCTAAAACTGAATTAGGCACATAGATTGTAAGCTCCACAGGGACAGGGATTGATGTGAATGTATTCTCTGTAAAGTGCTGCGCAATATGTGTGCACTATATAATTAACTGCTAATAAATAAATACATAGCACGGCATATAATTGTGTCTATTGCAATATCACAGCCAATATTGGTAATATGAGCTTATAGCGCCTTATACAGTACTGTACATGCCCCTGCAACTACCACAATACGGGTTGATGATCCTGTTGAAATTGATAAGCTCATTTTCTCTTACGTCCTAGAGGATGCTGGGGACTCCGTAAGGACCATGGGGAATAGACGGGCTCCACAGGAGACATGGGCACTAAAAAGAACTTTAGATATGGGTGTGCACTGGCTCCTCCCTCTATGCCCCTCCTCCAGACCTCAGTTTGATACTGTGCCCAGAGGAGACTGGGTGCACTACAGGGAGCTCTCCTGAGTTTCCCTGAAAGAAAGTATTTTGTTAGGTTTTTTATTTTCAGGGAGCACTGCTGGCAACAGGCTCCCTGCATTGTGGGACTGAGGGGAGAGAAGCACCCCTACTTAAATGCTAGGCTCTGCTTCTTAGGCTACTGGACACCATTAGCTCCAGAGGGAGTCGGAACGCAGGTCTCTCCTTGCAGTTCGTCCCGGAGCCGCGCCGCCGTCCTCCTCACAGAGCCGGAAGATAGAAGCCGGGTGAGTATAAGAAGACTTCAGAGGCGGCAGAAGACTTCAGATCTTCACAGAGGTAACGCGCAGAGGTAACGCTGCGCGCCATTGCTCCCACACACAACAACACACGGAGGCACTGATGGGTGCAGGGCGCAGGGGGGCGCCCTGGGCAGCAATTTTACACCTCTAGGACTGGCAAAAGTATATATATATATATATATATATATAGGCTGAGGGCTGTATATAGGTATCCCCCGCCAGTTTAAAAAAAAAAATCAAGCTGGACCGAAGCCCGCCGCGGAGGGGGCGGAGCTTGATCCCTCAGCACTAACCAGCGCCATTTTCTCCACAGCACACCGCTGAGAAGCTGGCTCCCCGGACTCTCCCCTGCTGAACACGGTGACAGAAGGTTTTAAAGAAGGGGGGGGGGGCACATATTTGGCGCAGTGAATATATACATATATAAAAGTGCTGTATATCTCTGAGAATTTTTTCCAGGGTCCTCGGCACTGGGTGTGTGCTGGCATACTCTCTCTCTGTCTCTCCAGGGGGCCTTGTGGGGGAATTGTCTCCAGATTAGAGATTTCCCTGAGTGTGTGGGGTGTCGATACACGTGTGTCGGCATGTCTGAAGCGGAAGGCTCTTCTAGGGAGGAGGTGGAGCAAATGAGTGTGGTGTCTCCGTCTGCAACGCCGACACCTGACTGGTTGGATATGTGGAATGTTTTAAATGCAAATGTGAATTTATTACACAAAAGGTTGGACAAAGCTGAGTCCAGGGAAGGTTCAGGGAGTCAAGCTCTGCCTTTCACTATGTCGCAGGGACCTCCGGGGTCTCAAAAGCGCCCACTATCCCAAGTAGTAGACACTGATACCGACACGGATTCTGACTCCAGTGTCGACTATGATGATGCGAAGTTGCAGCCAAAATTGGCTAAAAGTATTAATTATATGATTATTGCAATAAAAGATGTGTTGCATATCACAGATGACCCCTCTGTACCTGACACGAGGGTCCACATGTTTAAAGAAAAGAAGCCTGAAGTTACTTTTCCCCCTTCACATGAGCTAAATGAGTTGTTTGAAAGGGCTTGGGAAACTCCAGACAAGAAACTGCAGATTCCCAAAAGGATTCTTATGGCGTATCCTTTCCCGGCTAAGGACAGGATACGGTGGGAATCTTCCCCAAGCGTGGACAGATACCTTATCTGCTGATATTGATACGCTGGATAAGGAAACCATTTTATTAACCTTGGGTCATATTAAGGATGCGGTCCTATATATGAGAGATGCTCAGAGAGACGTTGGCCTATTGGGTTCCAGAGCCAACGCTATGGCGATTTCTGCTAGGCGAGTCCTGTGGACCCGACAATGCACGGGTGATACCAACTCGAAGGCATATGGAGGTTTTGACTTACAAGGGTGAGGAATTGTTTGGGGAAGGTCTCACGGACCTGGTTTCCACAGCTACTGCAGGTAAATCAACTTTTTTGCCTTATGTTTCCTCACAGCCTAAGAAAACGCCACATTATTAGATGCAGTCCTTTCGGTCGCATAAATCCAAGAGAGTACGGGGATCTTCCTTTCTTGCCAGAGGTAAGGGCAAGGGGAAATAGCTGCCAACTACAGCTAGTTCCCAGGAGCAGAAGTACTCCCCGGCTTCTACTAAATTCACCGCATGACGCTGGGGCTCCGCTGAGGGAGTCCGCCCCAGTGGGGGCACGTCTTCGACTTTTCAGCCACGTCTGGGCTCAATCACAGGTGGATCGCTGGGCAATAGACATTGTTTCCCTGGGCTACAAGCTGGAATTCGAAGAGGTGCCTCCTCGCCGGTTTTTCAAAAACGGCCCTACCGGCTTCTTCCCCAGAGAGGGAGGTAGTTTTAAATGCAATTCAAAAATTGTGTCTTCAACAAGTGGTGGTCAAAGTTCCCCTGCTTCAGCAGGGGATGGGGTATTACTCAACCCTGTTTGTGGTCCCGAAACCGGACGGTTCGGTCAGACCCATTCTGAATTTAAAATCCTTAAACGTATACTTAAAAAGGTTCAAGTTCAAGATGGAATCGCTCAGAACGGTCATCGCCAGCCTGGAAGGGGGAGATTATATGGTGTCCCTGGACATAAAGGATGCATACCTTCATGTCCCCATATATCCGCCTCATCAGGCGTTCCTGAGATTTGCTGTACAGGATTGTCATTACCACTTTCAGACGTTGCCGTTTGGGCTTTCCACGGCCCCGAGGATTTTCACCAAGGTAATGGCGGAAATGATGGTGCTCCTGCGCAAGCAGAGAGTCACAATTATCCCGTACTTGGACGATCTCCTAATAAAAGCGAGATCAAGTGAGCAGTTGCTAAACAGCGTATCACTGTCCCTGAGGGTATTGCAGCAGCACGGCTGGATTCTCAATCTCCCGAAGTCACAGTTGGTTCCAACGACCCGGTTGCCTTTCTTAGGCATGATTCTGGATACAGACCAGAAAAGGGTTTTTTCTCCCGAGGGAAAAGGCCCAAGAACTCCTGAGCTTGGTCAGGGACCTCTTGAAGCCAAAAAGGGTGTCGGTGCCACACTGCACTCGAGTTCTGGGAAAGATGGTGGCGTCTTACGAGGCCATTCCATTCGGCAGGTTCCATGCAAGGACTTTTTAGTGGGACCTTCTAGACCAGTGGTCCGGGTCGCATCTACAGATTCATCAGATGATCAGCCTGTCCCCCAGGGCCAGGGTATCTCTCCTGTGGTGGCTGCAGAGTGCTCACCTTCTAGAGGATCGCAGGTTCGGCATTCAGGACTGGGTTCTGGTAACCACGGACGCGAGCCTCCGAGGATGGGGAGCAGTCACACAGGGAAGAAACTTCCAAGGGCTATGGTCAAGCCAAGAGGCTTGTCTACACATCAACGTACTGGAATTAAGGGCCATATACAACAGCCTTCGTCAAGCGGTCAAGCGGAGAATTTGCTTCGCGACCTACCGGTTCTGATTCAATCAGACAACATGACCGCAGTGGCTCATATTAACCGTCAAGGCGGAACAAAGAGCAGGGTGGCAATGGCGGAAGCCGCCAGGATTCTTCGCTGGACGGAAAATCATGTAAGCGCTCTGACAGCAGTCTTCATTCCGGGTGTGGACAACTGGGAAGCGGACTTCCTCAGCAGACATGATCTATATCCAGGAGAGTGGGGACTTCATCAGGAAGTCTTCGCAGAGATTGCAAGTCAGTGGGGACTGCCTCAAATAGACATGATGGCGTCACGCCTCAACAAGAAACTTCCGAGGTATTGCGCCAGGTCAAGGGACCCTCAGGCGGTAGCAGTGGACGCCCTGGTGACACCGTGGGTGTTCCAGTCGGTCTATGTGTTCCCTCCTCTTCCTCTCATTTCCAAGATATTGAGAATTATAAGACGAAGAGGAGTACAGACAATTCTCATTGTTCCAGATTGGCCTCGAAGGGCCTGGTATCCGGATCTGCAGGAAATGCTCACAGAAGATCCGTGGCCTCTTCCTCTCAGAGAGGACCTGTTGCAACAGGGGCCCTGTCTGTTCCAGGACTTACCGCGGCTGCGTTTGACGGCATGTTGGTTGAACGCTGGATCCTAGCGGAAAAGGGCATTCCGGATGCGGTCATTCCTACTCTGATGAAGGCTAGGAAGGACGTGACAGCAAAACATTATCACCGTATATAGAGGAAGTATGTGTCTTGGTGTGAGTCCAGGAATGCTCCTCCGGAATAATTCCATCTGGGCCGTTTTCTTCACTTCCTACAGACTGGAGTGAATTTGGGCCTAAAATTAGGCTCCATTAAGGTTCAGATTTCGGCCCTATCCATTTTCTTTCAGAGGGAATTGGCTTCACTCCCAGAAGTACAGACTTTTGTGAAGGGAGTGCTGCATATCCAACCTCCTTTTGTGCCTCCAGTGGCAGCATGGGACCTTAACGTGGTGTTGAGGTTCCTTAAGTCTCACTGGTTTGAGCCTCTTCAAACGGTGGAATTAAAGTATCTCACTTGGAAAGTGGTCATGTTGTTGGCCTTGGCATCGGCAAGGCGAGTGTCTGAGTTGGTGGCTTTATCTCACAAAAGCCCCTATCTGATTTTCCATGTGGATAGAGCGGAGTTGCGGACTCGTCCTCAATTTTTGCCTAAGGTGGTATCATCTTTTCATATGAACCAACCTATTGGGGTGCCGGTGGCTACGCGGGACTTGGAGGATTCCGAGTCTATTGATGTGGTCAGGGCATTGAAAATTTATGTGGCCAGAACGGCTCGGGTTAGGAAAACAGAGGCTCTGTTTTTCCTGTATGCAGCCAACAAGGTTGGCGCTCCTGCTTCTAAGCAGACTATTGCTCGCTGGATCTGTAACACGATTCAGCAGGCTCATTCTACGGCTGGATTGCCGTTACCAAATTCGGTAAAGGCCCATTCCACTAGGAAGGTGGGCTCTTCTTGGGCGGCTGCCCGAGGTGTCTCGGCATTACAGCTTTGCCGAGCGGCGACTTGGTCGGGTTCAAACACCTTTACAAAGTTCTACAAGTTTGATACCCTGGCTGAGTAGGACCTCATGTTTGCTCAATCGGTGCTGCAGAGTCATCCGCACTCTCCCGCCCGTGTTGGAGCTTTGGTATAATCCCCATGGTCCTTACAGAGTCCCCAGCATCCTCTAGGACTTAAGAGAAAATAAGATTTTGAACCTACCGGTAAATCCTTTTCTCCTTGTCCGTAGAGGATGCTGGGCGCCCGTCCCTGTGCGGACTAAATTGTGCAAAACTTGTATATAGTTTTGGCTTACATTAGGGTTATGTTACAGTTTTGATCAGTCTCGGGCTGATACTGTTTTGTTTCATACTGTTAACTGGTTCGTATATTCCATGTTATACGGTGTGGATGGTGTGGGCTGGTATGAATCTTGCCCTTAGATTAACAAAAATCCTTTCCTCGTACTGTCCGTCTCCTCTGGGCACAGTTTCTCTAACTGAGGTCTGGAGGAGGGGCATAGAGGGAGGAGCCAGTGCACACCCATATCTAAAGTTCTTTTTAGTGCCCATGTCTCCTGCGGAGCCCGTCTATTCCCCATGGTCCTTACGGAGTTCCCAGCATCCTCTACGGACTAGGAGAAAAAGATTTACCGGTAGGTTTAAAATCTTATTATTGTCATGTTCCCATACCTTGTTGGAATATAGCTACAGGCAAGTGATTCAGTCCAAGGAAACACATATCATCAAGGTTATCTACCTGCATTTGTTGCCAAATTGGATGCAATTCCTGGTTGCCTATTGCTTGGGATTGATCCATGTGTGTGGCCGGCTTATTTTGCATCAATGAGGAACATCCTTATCTAAACAGGCCCATCTTGTGTGAAATCACAATGTGCAGGTACACACTTATGCACCTACACTAAGCATGATTGCGCCGGTCTGTGCCTGGCGACGTGGGGTGGTGGTGCGACAGGGCGCTCTAATGTAGTCTGAGTGCAGAAAAGGAATGTCTGTACAAATTTAACTCAACGCCTACATACATCTATTACGCTGAACTTGTCATTTACCACATACTGCTAATGCCAAAATAGACGTGTCATGAGACGCTACTACACTATGTAGACAAAAGTGATTGGACAACCCTCCATGCGCAAGCAAGGTGGTTTGCTCCTGCAGCAGACACGTGTTCGTGAAGGTATAAAACGGGCAGCTGGGCACTGATTAGATCATTTGCTAATGACATGGCTTGCTGGAACGAGCTAACCAAGTTTGAAAAGGGGATCATTGTAGGCTGCCCGATGTCATGTTTCCAGGGCAACAGAAAATTTGGTAACCAGGATGGACTGGCCCGCCCAGAGTCCAGATCTTGAGAATCTCTGGGACAAATTGTCTACATAGTGTTCATATGGACTGAAATATGCTTATTTTGTAGTAAATTATTCCCATTTTCCAACACCGTTTTGTCAGGATCTTTCCCTGCGCCGCCATATTGCTAAATGAGCCCCTATATCCTAGTGTACATTGTACTTTTAATGCCTGATTATACGCACGTCAGTGTCTGCATCTTTTTCCAGTCGCATGTCTATGTCTTTCTGCAAATACCACTGCAGTAGCCTTCTCTGGTGTACGTCCGTGGGTGCGAACGAGCATGGACTGAGATGACCACTGTCAGCATCTGTATACGCTGAAGTACCACTAAAGATCACCATCCAAACTTTCACTAGCTCTATGGCAAGTGCAGATTATTCATCTGACTATGGCCTCCTATGTGAACGATTCTGTGTCTCTGTATCCAAACTTTATCAGCGACACACCTACAACACTTCCATAACCCGCCCATAACATAGACCAGATTCGTGAGTCCACTTAGTCACCCCCCTATCACCGCCCAGGAACACCCAATACATTTTCAGAACGTTTCTGAAACTGTGAGTAAGATGCATGATGAATGGCTTTGTGAATGTGATGCACTAATGAAAATCGCAAAGGACAGCTCTTTCAGTAAAATTGTCCTTTGCATTAGAAGGACTTCTGGGTTTAGAACCCAGGAGCCCTTCTGGACATGCATTGAGTGACGCATGGGCCTCTGGAGAATCTGGATTCCTCTCAAGGGGAAGCCCATAGGCTACTATAGGGTAATGCCATCTGAAGAAGGTGTTGCCGGCCACATCCAAGTTCCAGAATGTATCATGTAATGGTGCATATGACAAAAGCAACCAAATAGCAGAAAGCGTAATTTTCTGAGGTTTGGCCGCAGTTTTAGCATTGCTGCATCCTGCCCTGTGTGTCTGAATTGCTGTGTGCACTAACTCTGGATGCATGTGCAGAAGAAATACATTACTCCACCGCGCGCGCCTAGCGCCACCGCTGCCTCCGACTCAGAATCAAGCCCTTAATGGGTTGTTTGAAACTGCTTATGACAGAGAGACGGAAGTGCCTAAAAAGTCATGTATATTCTGGTGAATGAAGGTTTGCGGAGGAGACCTGTGTAGTGATATACGACTGTACTCCCCATGCCTTGTCATTTGGGGCAACAGTGGGTAATTGGAAGCACCTCCACACAAGCATGAATGAACAAAAGGCACAGATATTTCTTTTGTACTATCCGCATGCAGCATATGTACAGTATAATGAGCTGCTGCAGCAAAGCCCTTTGGAGCGCAGCTGTGAAAACCTCCTCACTCACCTAGCTGCTGCTTCTATCTATGCAGCTAATGCAGCCTCAGGGAGAAGCCGCTCACACAGTTCCATGTATCGTGCTGCTAATGAATGCGAAGTGTTCTGTCTTACCATGCTTAATTGCTCTGTAGCTTCACGTGGCCTCTTTCTACCATCTATTTTTACCATAGCATACAATATTGTGTGAATCACGGCAGCACATGCATACTTAGCACATAGCTGTAGACCGAAACACTATGGAATAACGACGACTGTCAAGTCTTTTTTTTTTTTTTTCTTCAGTATAACTAAAAAGCATTTTTCCTAAATTGGGAAAGAAGTTACAGTCCTACAGGTTCTAATGCTATCATTTGTAAGTAAGGAAATAAGGTTTTCCAATTAGGGGGCTGCAGTGGGTGTGAGCCGCACCCAGGTGGCACCTTCTGAAGGGTGACACCAAAATGTCAACTCCTCAGTGACAGAAGCCGGGTGTTTGCACTGTAGCATTACTTGCAGCACTCAGCTCCTGTCCTAGTGTAAGAGCCGGCAGTACAGCCAGATGAGTCTCCGGGGCCAGTCCAGCATCTCTGGGAAGGCACGTCCCCTTTTCGAGTGCGCGCCTTCGGCAGGGTAGAGTGTCCTTTCCAGCGCACCGGGTGTTCTGACCCCAGTGCCGCAAACGTATTTGAATATGCCGCACATGTTTACCATGTGGCCATTGGCCCTCTATAGTTAGGGGCATTAAAGTGTTACAGTATACTGTGTGTGTGTGTGTGTGTGTATGTATATATATATATATATATGTATGTATGTATATATATATATATATATATAGAGAGAGAGAGATTTTGCCTGCAGGTATAACACAAAGCTGCTCGGTATAATAGTACCCAATGAATACGAGGGATGTGGTATGATTTGTCGACATGAAAAAACTTTAGGGATAGAGAAAAATAGATTAAATCTAGAAAGTCAGCCCGCAGAGATAAATAAAGGAAGTTTTTCACCTTCTTCCACAATGTCCAGCACTAAATGAAAAAATATAAATCACTACTGTGGCGCTTTTCTGAAAAACATGTGTCCATCAATCTGTATAATAATCCTCCTGACGAAATGCGTCCAAGGAACTTCCAATACGTTCTATATACTTGGTCGAGTCACATTATTATGACCACCAGCTAATAGCCAGAGTAACCGCCGCGTGCAGCACAGACAGCAGCTAGATGGGCTGAGCTGTCATTTTAGACACACATCTGGTAGCCACCAGGTTCATTTTGATGGTGAGCTGCTACATTGTAGCGTGTCAGTCGGCCCTCACGAACCTACGCAGCCGATGTTCACCTCTCACGTCAATGGCAGGTGGTGCTCTGCAGTTTGCACGTCGGTTATTCGCAATGGTGCCATTTGTCCAGTCACGATACACTTTCACCACAGCAGCACGCGGACAGTTCACAAACTGCGCTGTTTCAGAAATACTGCCACCCTTGGCCCGAAAGCCGATGGTCATCCCTTTTTGCAACTTGGATAAATTACCCCTTTTACCCATGACAGCAATGAGTGATATGTGTTCAGACGGCCTATCACACACCTTACATACCCACCAAGCCAGCGCACAACACGTGATGTTACATTGTGGGCTGCGCGCTGTCGAATTCAAATTTAGGAGGTGGTCATAATAATGTGACTCGACCTTGTATAAAACCACGCCATAAGAAAATTACATTAAGGAGAAAAAAAACTCCCAATAGAGTGATACTATAAAAAAGTATTTTATAACAGCAATAAAACAAATACATATACAGTAGGATAAAATAATGGTCAATTCATAGTACAAAATATATCCCCCTTTTAGTATTATGCCTACCAGATGGTATGAAGACCTTAAACTCATAAACCAGTCTAATGTTCCGGGTACATCAGTGGATAACATATTTAGGGGACTATGGGATCTATGTACTAAGCCTTGGAGAGTGATAAAGTGGAGAGAGATAAAGTATCATCCAATCCGCTCCTAACGGCTGTGTAACAGGCTTTCAGAGGGGTGGCACTACAGACGTGTCCGCTCACATCTAGCCTCCCACCATGTTAAACAGCCCATTGTGACTTTGTAGAATCAGGTGTCTTTTGATTAAACTTTTTCCATTAAAATGCATCATATTCACAAAACCGATGTGAACAGGACGCACAAGCAGCTTATGCTGATTGAAATGATATGCGGCATGCCTATATTCTGTGTGCGACCGCATCTGCATATGATATGCACTGCATAAGAAAACACTGTAAATGTACCATTTTGTATGGCAGATACAGGCACAATAGCACACAGAATATAGACATGCCCCTTATCATGCCAATGCTTGTGCGTCCTATTCACATAGCGTGGCAAATAAGACACATTTTCTGCAAAAAAAAAGAGGCCCAGGTGCTAACAAAGTTGACCGGGACGTTGCAGCTCACTCATGCCATACATCTCCCGCTGCATGGCATACTGAGGCAAGATGTATGAGGACACATCTGTAAGTCCAGTAGCTCCACTTACTGCATTTTGGATAGTGAATCCATTCTCTGAAGTGTGATGATTTGTCGACAGTCATCAGGTTGACATTAGATTGTCGGCATAGTTGAACTCTCAACATTCATTATATGTATTCAGATGATATGTTGACATGATCAACTGTCGACAAACCGTCCTTGGTGGTCTAGTAGTCTCAGGGTTGTGTCTATCTCCCCTTCAGTGAATGTCGCCTTAGAGGGAGTCGGACCACGTAAACCATGGGACATACCATGTGAATCGCAACGGCAGGGTGAGGAGCAAAGTGTAACATGTGACCCAAAGTGTACCCTCGCAGGCTGTGAAATGTTATGTCCCATAGGTCACATGGTTTGATGACATCAGAACCTACATTCAGTGAATGGACTGTAGCTGCTACCGTGGTCTCTTACCTTCTACCAGCGGCTCCAGCTCTGGGTCCCGGCGGTTATGTGATTATGGTATCACTTCCGGGTCAGACCTTTGAGGGACCCGTGTTTTTTTTTTTTTTTTAGGTATTTTCACACTATCCTTAACCCTAATTCCTTCCCCTAACATGACATCCAGATAGCCAATAAGATGCAGTTTGAGATCCAAGTAAATTTGGCTAAAAAAGCAAGTAACGTTTTGTCTGGAACAAACCATGTTGCCATGCTAGGGGAGGAAAGACGTGTATGTTTCCTGTGCAGGGTGGATACTGTCTGCTTTTGCATGTAGCCCACAAATGCTCTCTCCTATCTTTTCTTGTATGTCCCTGCACTTTCTTAAATTTAACATGTTTAAGACTGAGCTGATCATCTTCCCACCCTCCCGCACAACCTCGCCTCCCACAATTTCATTATCTATAGATGGCACTACTATCTCCTACTGTATAGCCCCCAAGTGGGCTGTCTTGGAGTAATACTTGACTCCTCCCTCTCCTTCAAACCACACATTCAGTACCTATCACAAACCTGTCATTTTCATCTCCAATATATTTCCAGGATCATACCCTTTCTCACCCAGGATGCCACTAAGACCCTTATTCACTCACTGGTCTCTCCAGACTGGACTACTGTAATCTCCTCCTGACTGGCATCCCTAACACATACATCTCTCCACTCCAATCTATCCTCAGTGCTGCTGCCCGGATCATCTTCCTCACTAAACGCACTATATCTACCTCCCCTCTTTTACTAGCCCTTCACTTGCTCCCCTTCCCCTTCAGAATCCATTTCAAGCTTCTCAAACTCACTTACAAAGCCCTCACCCACTCCTCTCCCAGTTACATCTCTCACCTTATCTCCCTTTACACTCCTGCTCTTCTTCTTCGCTCTGCTAATGCACGCCGCCTCTCCTGCCTTCTGATTACCTCCTCCCACTCCTACCTCCAAGATTTTGCAGGTGCTGCTCAATTTTTCTGGAATTTTCTACCTCTCCCCCTCAGACTCTCCACCTCTCTACAAAACTTCAAACGGGCTCTCAAGACACACTTCTTCACCAAACCCAGCCAAATCTCAGCCTAAGCCTTCTGTGGCTCACGCTCACTTTCTACCCCATCTGTGTCAAAATGTAATCTCTCACGAGCAGGGTCCTCTTCCCTCATACTCTCTCTTACTTCACCTATCTTCTTTTCAATACTCCCTTTGATGGCACCAAATCCTTCGTTTTTTCTGCCACCATGATACTTATTTCAGTGCTGTTTACTGACACAGCTATGTTTATATATACCCTCTACTTGTCCTATATTGTATTGAACTGTAAGTCACTGTCTTCACGTTTTGCTTTTTTGTTTTTGTTTGTAATTGGGCGCTGTGAATCCCTTGTGGCACCATATAAATAAATGATAATAATAATAATAATAATAATAATAATAAATGTTAGGCAGCTTTTTTCTTACACTGCAATTCAGAGTTCAGTTTGAACACACCCCAGTCGAAACTAAATCTCTTTGCACATGTTACATCTGCCCCAGTGCAGCATGGCTTTGCCCTGGTGCAGAGTTACTTGCTTTGCTTGCAAATCAGAAGCAGGCCCTATGAAAGATATTGGCCAATTATAAATCTAGAATATTAGCAACAATGTAAAATCACGTGTTTCTGACACTTTGTCACTTTCTCCCACATCTCAGAGCTGCTTTGTTGAAAATGATTTTCATTCAAGTGTTCCGTTTTCTGTAATTCCTGTGGTTAATTTTTCATTTTACATCTGCAGAACAAGCAGCATGCACTCCCATGGTGTTAATAATGCAGATAAATTGAGTTTTCTCTGCTGAATACAATATCTATAAATAATAGTTTTACAATAGTTTGTGCGGCAGTGATATATGAAGCCTATTTATAAATCAGGCAGATTTGTCTTTATGAATATGCCTATAATTAACTCCTTCTAGCAGTGATCTTTCATGACCAGAATTGGTGGGGTGTATCTATATAGGGTTAATGGCCTCAACTGATGGTTGAGACGGGCTGCTTGGCCGGGGGGGGGGGGGGGGCAAGGTTGGGTTTGATCAGGGATTTGTGTCTACGGGGGATCATGGGCACAGTTGTGTGTTCCATTTTTTCCTGCATTGTAGCAGTAGGTGTAGCGGTTGTGCAGGTAGCAAAATATTGGGGGCTTAATTATAAAATAGAAATTTGTTTTGAAAGTCTAGATTTCTATATACCTCGATGGTGAGTCAAGTAAGTGGTTAAAGTGTTTATAGTGTGCACTATTGTCAACACTGCTTATGGTAGTGTATGTTATGCATGAGTGGTGTGCCGTTTTCTTTTACTCCACACAGAGCCGGCCTTAGCTATAGGCAGGCTAGGCATTTGCCTAGGGCATTCAAGCATGTCTAGGGGCATCCAAGCATGTCCCTGCAGCATCTCATGCTGAGAGGGACAGTCCGCAAACTAACTGTTACTTTCCAAATGTATTCAATCAGTACTTGTATACACTGCTGTTTACATTTGTCAAAAAAAAATGCACACTGTGCCTTAAACTTCCTCTGACATGCTTGAATGCCCCTGACTTGTGAGACCTCAGACAGACAGCAGAAGCCCAGTAAATGCAATTCCTGGACCTGTGACATTTTTACTGACTATATAAGGTTATTACTGGATGGCTTCTTATGATAACACATGTGTATTTTGGAAGACTGCTTCACAGAAACCTGACATCACCTATACTGCTTGTGCACATGGGGGAGGGGGATCCTGCCATCCTGTGTGTGTCCCTTATCCCTGTGCAAACCCCAGGTGTCTGCAGGGACATAACATGGGCAGTGTTCTCCCCACACTTTATTTCCTAGTCAGTCCATACCGTAAAATTCCCCTGCCATCTAGCACTGTAACGTTGTCAGTAAGTTGCGTTGTGCTATTTCTATATGAAACATCAGTGCAGCGTGACTTTTGGACACATCAGACTGGAGGGCAGAGCATTTAGCTCCCACAGTATAAAGTAAAGTGCATGCAGTTAACGGGAGTAACAGACACCAGCAAACACACTGAATAGTGAAGAGAATGGACAGTTTCTACATGTTTGATACTGATCTTTTTGTATAACCAGCAAGTGTGGCAGTATCTGTGGCAGTATATGTGTATTATGGGCATTACTAATGTGGGGCATATGTGTAAGGTGCATTACTGTGTGGCATTATGTGTATTATGGGCATTACTAATGTGGGGCATATGTGTAAGGTTCCTTTACTGTGTGGAATTATATGTATTATGGTCATTACTGTGTGGCATTGTGCAGAGTTGAACTGGCCCACAGGGAGGTAACCCCCCGGTGGGCCCCACTACCTGAGTGTTGCAGGTATAGATGCAGAACTAGCGGCGGAGCTAGGGGGCACCAGACAAAATTTTGCCTAGGGCATCAAATTGGCTAGGGCCGGCTCTGACTCCACAGCTGGTAATTTTGTCACAAAAGGATAACGTAATGCATTAGTGAGTCTGGATGGCCTGGCTGGTGGCCTTCAGAGTACACTCTTAGTCCATTTTTTGGAAAGAAGAAGTTTGGGCAACTAGACTGAAGCTCCCCATACATTACTGCGACTTGTCTGAGGTACAAGTCAGATCCGATTTCTCTTGAACTCCCCTGGCAGCTCCCCGGGAGTGCTTCTATCCGATCTGGCACCTGATGTGCCATTTTTTTACATGCGATTAAACGCATGCTGCTGCCGCTGTGTAGTTGAGTGGAAGGTTCCAGAGTAATGGCACTCAAGTGAAGACATGCAACAAAATTGCATGCGATATATCGCATATGCTAAAAAAAATCCAGCTGCAATTTGCACCTGATGGCTGTGATTCCGATTTATCCTATGTGCAGCAAGTCCGATCACCAACTAAGCCCTGATGCGCACGGGACCGTGCATGGGATCGGATCAGATGTCAAACACCTGCAATTTGGCCAGTTTTCACCCGATTACTCGGCCCGATCCATCAGAATCTGGTGAAAAGAGGCCATATCGGACAAGTGTATTACCAGCTTAAATCCTTGGTGTATGGAGAAGGGGGGAGGCCTGAGGATGTACACTGTGCAAAACCATAAATCTCAAATTGAAGTCCACCCTCCGTCACCCCTTCATTAAATTAAAAGGACACAGAGGCTGCCTGTCATTATTACATGTGTCAATCCCCCGTGTATAGAGATTTTTATTACATTGGCCAAAGTGTGGCTACAAATGCCCATCTTCACAGTGCAACACAGAGGTGCAAAATGGGTCCCGCAAATTGAACAAGACCCAAAGTCCATCTGCCCTGAGCTAGTACAACATTTGTATTATTGTGAGAAGTTGAAATGGGCATGTTTCACCTCATGCATCAAATAACAGCCCAACAAATATGCTCTTTCCACTTGTCTACAAATTTTCAGTCACTTCAGTTCCCTGCAAGAGGAAATCTAGTTTGAGGAATGCTCTACAAACCTAAGCGTGCCTGCAAGGAGCACTCTCAATCCTCCCAACTCCTGCCATCAACGGTGCAAACTTCTGCACTCTGTAGCAGATATTTTTTAAAAGTCACCCTTAGGCAGCAGAATGACTTAGCAGACCCTTGTTTGCCTTCTAAAATGCCGGACCAGCACAGCATGATGTCAGACAGTAATGGTGTAGCTTCTTTCTGTCATGACTGTATCTCTCATCTCTCTATTAGAATGACTTGCATCGAGCTATACAGAGGACGCACTCTGCCATGTTCAATCAAGTTTTCATCCTGATTTGTACACTTGTCTGCCTCATGTTCACCTGGTAAGTACACATTGGAGACATATAATTATACCATATTGTAATCAATCAGGAGCTAAAGGATAGGTGTGAGTGCACCTGCAATCAGTGCTACAGTATGCTGTGTCTTTGAAGAGTGTGGTTTGTCAACTACTGTACTGGTTTAATATTACTAAAAATAAATAAAAATAAATGACAGCACCCTCTAAAGGTTAAAACTAGGTACTGCGCAATCTTCATATCTAAGCAGGAGTCCTCCAATATGTGTGTGTAAAGGTACAATTATATGGTAAGCAATATATACTAAGGGGTCTATTCATGAAGCAGTGAAAAGAGTGGAGAAGTAAGCCAGCGGAGAAGTTGCCCATTGGAACCAATCAGTGTTGTGGTAACATTTATAAAGCGCATTCTACAAAATTATATGTAGCGGATGATTGGTTGCCATGGGCAACTTCTCCACTGGCTCACCTCTCCAAACTTTTCACTGCTTCATGAATGATATTAATGAAGAAGTGATAAGAAGAAACATACGAGCTAAAAGCTCTATGTATTAAATGGTGAAAAGCCCAATTTTTGGCACAAACACCAAGGGATGTATTCGGTATGTAATACCGGCTGACGGGATGCCGGCTGAAAGTATCCCAACAGCGGCATCACGTCTGATAGAATACCGGCAGCGAGTCTTCTCGCCATGCATCAGGCCCGGTGGTGAGATTTGCACGCTACAGGTTCTACTCTAACTCGGTTGATGGTGTGGACCCATCGAGTGGGAATTACAGGCAGGTGTCGGTATTCCGACCGCTGGTAAAATGTCGGCTGTCGGGATTCTGGCGTCGGTCTCCTGACCACCAGGATCCTGACAGCCGGCATTTTGACTGCATCCCCAAGGGATCAGAGCAAGAAAGGGTGTGGTATGGAGGGTCGACAGTGTCTAGGTCGACCACTATTGGTCGACAGTAACTAGGTCAACAGGGATGCTAGGTCGACATGGTCTGTAGGACGACATGGTCTAGGTCGACAGGTCAAGAGGTCGACATGAGCTTTTTATGTTTTTTTCTTTTGGTTGTTGTTTTCTCCGTACAGTGACCGGGAACCCCAATTAGTGACCCATGTCCCCTCACATGGCTCGATTCGCTCGCCATGCTTCGGGCAAGGTGTCTTGCTGCGCTCGGCACAGGTTACTATTCCCAGTCGTAGGCCGCATGGATCGGTAAGTATGGAAAAGTTCAAAAAAGAAAAAAAATGTGAAAAACCTTTTGACCTGTCAACCTAGAACATGTCGACCTAGAGACCCTGTCGACCTAGTTACTGTCGACCAATAGTGGTCGACCTAGACACTGTCGACCTAGTTACTGTTGACCTAGAGACCGGATACCGCAAGTAATGCCAGTGCTGCTGATGGCAGTACTCCCCGTCTGTTGTATTATTTAAAATATTTTTTGTTTATTTTACAACTATTTTTTCTCTGACGTCCTAGTGGATGCTGGGACTCAGTCAGGACCATGGGGAATAGCGGCCCCGCAGGAGACAGGGCACAAAATTTAAAAGTTTGACCACTAGGTGGTGTGTACTGGCTCCTCCCCCTATGACCCTCCTCCAAGCCTCAGTTAGGTTTTTGTGCCCGTCCGAGCAGGGTGCAATCTAGGTGGCTCTCCTAAAGAGCTGCTTAGAAAAAGTTTGTTAGGTTTTTTATTTTCAGTGAGTCCTGCTGGCAACAGGCTCACTGCAACGAGGGACTTAGGGGAGAAGAAGTGAACTCACCTGCGTGCAGGATGGATTTGCTTCTTAGGCTACTGGACACTAGCTCCAGAGGGACGATCACAGGTACAGCCTGGATGGGTCACCGGAGCCGCGCCGCCGACCCCCTTGCAGATGCCGAATAGAGAAGAGGTCCAGAAACCGGCGGCAGAAGACGTCTCAGTCTTCATGAGGTAGCGCACAGCACTGCAGCTGTGCGCCATTGCTCTCCGCACACTTCACACCAGCGGTCACTGAGGGTGCAGGGCGCTGGGGGGGGGCGCCCTGGGCAGCAATGTAATATACCTATTCTGGCTAAAATATATCACATATAGCCCCTGGGGCTATATGGATGTATTTAACCCCTGCCAGGTTCCAAAAAAAACGGGAGAAGAAGCCCGCCGAAAAGGGGGCGGGGCCTATTCTCCTCAGCACACAGCGCCATTTTCCTGCCCAGCTCCGCTGCGAGGAAGGCTCCCAGGACTCTCCCCTGCACTGCACTACAGAAACAGGGTAAAAACAGAGAGGGGGGGCACTTATTGGCGATATTTATAATATTTGAGCTGCTATAAAGGGAACACACTTATTAAGGTTGTTCCTATATATATTTATAGCGCTTGGGTGTGTGCTGGCAAACTCTCCCTCTGTCTCCCCAAAGGGCTAGTGGGGTCCTGTCTTCTATCAGAGCATTCCCTGTGTGTCTGCTGTGTGTCGGTACGTGTGTGTCGACATGTATGAGGACGATGTTGGCGTGGAGGCGGAGCAATTGCCTGTAATGGTGATGTCACCCCCTAGGGAGTCGACACCAGAATGGATGGCTTTGTTTATGGAATTACGGGATAGTGTCAGCACGCTACAAAAGTCGGTTGACGACATGAGACAGCCGGCAAACCAGTTAGTACCTGTCCAGGCGTCTCAGACACCGTCAGGGGCTGTAAAACGCCCTTTACCTCAGTCGGTCGACACAGACCCAGACACTGACACTGAATCCAGTGTCGACGGTGAAGAAACAAACGTATTTTCCAGTAGGGCCACACGTTATATGATCACGGCAATGAAGGAGGCTTTGCATATCTCTGATACTGCAAGTACCACAAAAAGGGGTATTATGTGGGGTCTGAAAAAACTACCTGTAGTTTTTCCTGAATCAGAGGAATTGAATGACGTGTGTGATGAAGCGTTGGTTACCCCTGATAAAAAACTGCTAATTTCAAAGAAGTTATTGGCATTATACCCTTTCCCGCCAGAGGTTAGGGCGCGCTGGGAAACACCCCCTAGGGTGGACAAGGCGCTCACACGTTTATCCAAACAAGTGGCGTTACCGTCTCCTGATACGGCCGCCCTCAAGGATCCAGCTGATAGGAGGCTGGAAAATACTCTAAAAAGTATATACACACATACTGGTGTTATACTGCGACCAGCAATCGCCTCAGCCTGGATGTGCAGTGCTGGGGTGGCTTGGTCGGATTCCCTGACTGAAAATATTGATACCCTGGATAGGGACAGTATTTTATTGACTATAGAGCAATTAAAGGATGCGTTCCTTTATATGCGAGATGCACAGAGAGATATCTGCACTCTGGCATCAAGAGTAAGTGCGATGTCCATATCTGCCAGAACCAAACGGCATATGGAAGTATTGCCGTATAAAGGAGAGGAATTATTTGGGGTCAGTCTATCGGATTTGGTAGCCACGGCAACAGCCGGGAAGTCCACCTTTTTACCTCAAGTCCCCTCCCAACAGAAAAAGCCGCAGTCTTTTCAGCCGCAGTCCTTTCGTTCCTATAAGAACAAGCGAGCAAAAGGTACATTCATATTTGCCCCGAGGCAAAGGAAAGGGTAAGAGACTGCACCAAGCAGCCCCTTCCCAGGAGCAGAAGTCCTCCCCGGCTTCTGCAAAGGCCTCAGCATGACGCTGGGACCTTACAAGCGGACTCAGGGGCGGTGGGGGGTCGCCTCAAGAATTTCAGCGCACAGTGGGCTCACTCGCAGGTGGACCCCTGGATCCTGCAGGTAGTATCTCAGGGTTACAGGTTGGAATTCGAGAAGTCTCCCCCTCGCCGGTTCCTAAAGTCTGCTTTGCCAACGTCTCCCTCCGACAGGGCGACGGTATTGGAAGCCATTCACAAGCTGTATTCTCAGCAGGTGATAGTCAAGGTACCCCTTCTACAACAGGGAAAGGGGTATTACTCCACGCTATTTGTGGTACCGAAGCCGGACGGCTCGGTAAGACCTATTCTAAATCTGAAATCTCTGAACCTGTACATACAAAAATTCAAGTTCAAGATGGAGTCACTCAGAGCAGTGATAGCGAATCTGGAAGAGGGGGATTTTATGGTGTCCTTGGACATCAAGGATGCTTACCTTCATGTCCCAATTTGCCCTTCACACCAAGGGTAACTCAGGTTCGTGGTACAAAACTGTCATTATCAGTTTCAGACGCTGCCGTTTGGATTGTCCACGGCACCCAGGGTCTTTACCAAGGTAATGGCCGAAATGATGATTCTTCTTCGAAGAGAAGGCGTATTAATTATCCCTTACTTGGACGATCTCCTGATAAGGGCAAGATCCAGAGAACAGCTGGAGGTCGGAGTAGCACTAACTCAAGTAGTGCTCCAACAGCACGGGTGGATTCTGAATTTTCCAAAATCCCAACTGATCCCGACGACACGTCTGCTGTTCCTAGGGATGATTCTGGACACTGTTCAGAAAAAGGTATTTCTTCCGGAGGAGAAAGCCAGGGAGTTATCCGAACTAGTCAGGAACCTCCTAAAACCAGGGACAGTGTCTGTGCATCAATGCACAAGAGTCCTGGGAAAAATGGTGGCTTCTTACGAAGCGATTCCATTCGGCAGATTCCATGCACAAATTTTTCAGTGGGATCTGCTAGACAAATGGTCCGGATCGCATCTGCAGATGCATCAGCGGATAAAATTGTCGACAAGGACAAGGGTCTCTCTGCTATGGTGGTTGCAGAGTACTCATCTGTTAGAGGGCCGCAGATTCGGCATACAGAACTGGGTCCTAGTGACCACGGATGCCAGCCTGAGAGGCTGGGGAGCGGTCACACGAGGAAGAAACTTCCAGGGCGTGTGGTCAAGCCTGGAAACGTCTCTTCACATAAATATACTGGAGCTAAGAGCAATCTACAATGCTCTAAGCCTGGCAAAACCTCTGCTTCAGGGTCAGCCGGTGTTGATCCAGTCGGACAACATCACGGCAGTCGCCCACGTAAACAGACAGGGCGGCACAAGAAGCAGGAGGGCAATGGCAGAAGCTGCAAGGATTCTTCGCTGGGCGGAAAATCATGTGATAGCACTGTCAGCAGTGTTCATTCCGGGAGTGGACAACTGGGAAGCAGACTTCCTCAGCAGACACGATCTTCACCCGGGAGAGTGGGGACTTCATCCAGAAGTCTTCCACATGATTGTGGTCCATTGGGAAAGACCAATGGTGGACATGATGGCGTCCCGCCTCAACAAAAAACTGGACAGGTATTGCGCCAGGTCAAGAGACCCTCAGGCAATAGCTGTGGACGCTCTGGTAACACCATGGGTGTACCAGTCAGTGTATGTGTTCCCTCCTCTGCCTCTCATACCCAAGGTACTGAGAATTATACGGCAAAGGGGAGTAAGAACGATACTCGTGGCTCCGGACTGGCCAAGAAGGACTTGGTACCCGGAACTTCAGGAGATGCTCACGGAAGATCCGTGGCCTCTACCTCTAAGAAGGGACCTGCTTCAGCAGGGACCGTGTCTATTCCAAGACTTACCGCGGCTGCGTTTGACGGCATGGCGGTTGAACGCCGGATCCTAAGGGAAAAAGGCATTCCGGAAGAGGTCATCCCTACCCTGGTCAAAGCCAGGAAGGAGGTGACTGCACAACATTATCACCGCATTTGGAGAAAATATGTTGCATGGTGTGAGGCCAGGAAGGCCCCGACAGAGGAATTTCAACTGGGTCGATTCCTACATTTCCTGCAAACAGGATTATCTATGGGCCTCAAATTAGGGTCCATTAAGGTTCAAATTTCGGCCCTGTCGATATTCTTCCAGAAAGAATTGGCTTCAGTTCCTGAAGTTCAGACTTTTGTAAAAGGAGTACTACATATACAGCCCCCGGTTGTGCCCCCAGTGGCACCGTGGGATCTCAATGTAGTTTTGGATTTTCTCAAATCCCATTGGTTTGAGCCACTCAAATCGGTAGATTTGAAATATCTTACATGGAAAGTAACCATGCTACTGGCTCTAGCTTCAGCCAGGAGAGTGTCAGAATTGGCAGCTTTATCATATAAAAGCCCATATCTGATTTTCCATTCGGACAGGGCAGAATTGAGGACGCGTCCTCATTTTCTGCCTAAGGTGGTATCAGCGTTTCACCTGAACCAGCCTATTGTGGTGCCTGCGGCTACTAGCGATTTGGAGGATTCCAAGTTGCTGGACGTTGTCAGAGCATTGAAAATATATATTTCAAGGACGGCTGGAGTCAGAAAATCTGACACGCTGTTTATACTATATGCACCTAACAAGCTGGGTGCTCCTGCTTCTAAGCAGACGATTGCTCGTTGGATTTGTAGCACAATTCAACTGGCACATTCTGTGGCAGGCTTGCCACAGCCTAAATCTGTCAAGGCCCACTCCACAAGGAAGGTGGGCTCATCTTGGGCGGCTGCCCGAGGGGTCTCGGCATTACAACTCTGCCGAGCAGCTACGTGGTCAGGGGAGAACACGTTTGTAAAATTCTACAAATTTGATACCCTGGCTAAGGAGGACCTGGAGTTCTCTCATTCGGTGCTGCAGAGTCATCCGCACTCTCCCGCCCGTTTGGGAGCTTTGGTATAATCCCCATGGTCCTGACGGAGTCCCAGCATCCACTAGGACGTCAGAGAAAATAAGATTTTACTTACCGATAAATCTATTTCTCGTAGTCCGTAGTGGATGCTGGGCGCCCATCCCAAGTGCGGATTGTCTGCAATACTTGTACATAGTTATTGTTACAAAAAAATCGGGTTGTTTATTGTTGTGAGCCATCTTTTCAGAGGCTCCTACGTTATCATACTGTTAACTGGGTTCAGATCACAAGTTGTACGGTGTGATTGGTGTGGCTGGTTTGAGTCTTACCCTGGATTCAAAATCCTTCCTTATTGTGTACGCTCGTCCGGGCACAGTATCCTAACTGAGGCTTGGAGGAGGGTCATAGGGGGAGGAGCCAGTACACACCACCTAGTGGTCAAACTTTTAAATTTTGTGCCCTGTCTCCTGCGGAGCCGCTATTCCCCATGGTCCTGACGGAGTCCCAGCATCCACTACGGACTACGAGAAATAGATTTATCGGTAAGTAAAATCTTATTTAATCCTTTTTCCCCCACACACGTATGCACATCCCTTCATATTGACAGAAATGTGTAGGTTACCATTAAAAACTGCACAATTCTAATGGAAAATTGCACTGATAACTGATTACGGCCCTAGAAAAAGCTGCCTTATCGCCACTTTTTTAAAAAAAAGACCCCTATAAAATCAAATACTTCGTAGATACAGTGTTTCATTTTTAGAAATAGGCAACCTGGGGCTTTCCAATTACTGGGGATATGAAACTTGGAATAAAAGAAGTTAAACTCGTTCTCGTGATAGATCTTGCTCAGGAGATATTACTTTTTCATGATTATTTCTCCAGTTCCATTGCAACCTATAAATATTTTATTGGACATTTTATCTGCAAAAAGTAGCATAGCAGTTATGTAAATGAAGGGTAATAATTGTACAGCTGGTGCCTTTCATGCACCTATGCAGCCTAGACTCTGGAGAAACGCTGGACTTTAGTCCATTTGTGTTAATGAGCATTTAAAGGGAGATAAAACTGTGGAATCATTTCATAATGAAAGTAATAATGGAGAGATATTGTACACCATGATATTATTTATGGGAAGAGTTTTATCATTGTTTTGTTAATATCTGTGCTCTATGTTGGGAATATTTAATGATAATGAAGCTGGTAGTGTCATTAGTCAGTTAACAAATGATTGTAGGCTGTGCAGCGCTGGTGATGTCATATGTGACCACAGGCTACAGATAATGTAGCTGACAAAACTGCAGCTAAAGTGATATACTGTTAATTAAGTTGTGAACCTTTTTACTGTCTCGTCGATGCTGTCACAGTTCTACTAACTTATATAATGTATTCTCTTTTTTCTTACATATTTTTCTCACCCATCTTATATGCTTCCTCATCCTCTATACTCTCTCCTATCTCCTCTGCTGTCTCTTCCACTGTACTCTTTCCCATTTCCCCTGTTGTCCCATTCTCTCTACTTTGTCCCATCTCTTGTGTTGTCTCATCCTCTGAACTCTTTCCCATCTACTCTGCTGTCTCATCCTCTGTACCCTCTCCTATCTCCTCTGCTGTCACATTCTCTGTACTCTCTCCCATACCCTCTGTTGTATCATCCTCTGAACTCTCTCCCATCTATTCTGCTGTCTAATCCTCAAAACTTTCTCCCATCTATTCTGCTGTCTCATCCTCTGAACTCTCTCCCATCTACTCTGCTGTCTCATCCTCTGAACTCTCTCCGATCTCCTTTGCTGTCTCATCCTCTGTACTCTCTCCCATCTATTCTGTTGTCTCATTCCCTGAACTCTCTCCCATCTCCTTTGTTGTCTCATCCTCTGTACTATCTTCCATCTCCTCTGCTGTCTCATCATCTGTACTCTCTCCCATCTCCTCTGTTGTCTCATCCTCTCAACTCCCTCCCATCTACTCTGCTCTCTCATCCTCTGTGCTCTCTCCCATGTCATCTGTTGTCTCATCCTCTGTATTCCCTCCCATATTCTCTGTTGTCTCCTCTTCTGTACACTCTCCCATCTCCTTTGTTGTCTCATCCTCTGTACTCTCCCATCTCCTCTGTTGTCTCATCCTCTATACTATCTCCCAATCTTCTCTGTCGTCTGATACTCTGTACTCCCTCTCATCTCCTCTGTTGTCCCATCTTCTGTACTCTCTCCCTTCTTCTCTGCTCTCTCATTCGCTTTACTTTCTCCCATCTCCTTTGCTGTTTCATCCCCTCTACTTTCTGCTTTCTCCTCTGCTTTTTCATCCACTCTACTTTATCCCATCTATGCTCATGTCTCATCCACTGTACTCTCTCCTATCTTCTCTTATGTCTCATCCTCTGTACTCTCTCCTATCTTCTCTTATGTCTCATCCACTGTACTTTCTCCCTTTTCCTTTGCTCCCTCATCCTCTGTATGCACTCCCATCTTGTCTACTGTCATCCACTGTACTCTCTCCTGTATCCTCTTCTGTTGTACACTCTCTCCCATTTCCTTTGCTCCTTCAACTTATGCGCTCTCTCCTATCTCCTGTGTTCCCTCAACCTCTGTACTCTCTCCCATCTACTCTGCTCCCTCAACCTCTGTACTCTCTCCCATCTGCTCTGCTCCCTCAACCTCTGTACTCTCTCCCATCTGCTCTGCTCCCTCAACCTCTGTACTCTCTCCCATCTGCTCTGCTCCCTCAACCTCTGTACTCTCTCCCATCTGCTCTGCTCCCTCAACCTCTGTACTCTCTCCCATCTACTCTGCTCCCTCAACCTCTGTACTCTCTCCCATCTGCTCTGCTCCCTCAACCTCTGTACTCTCTCCCATCTGCTCTGCTCCCTCAACCTCTGTACTCTCTCCCATCTGCTCTGCTCCCTCAACCTCTGTACTCTCTCCCATCTACTCTGCTCCCTCAACCTCTGTACCCTCTCCTCTGCTCCCTCAACCTCTGTACCCTCTCCCATCTACTCTGCTCCCTCATCCTCTGTACTCTCTCTTGACTACTTTTCTACCTCAACTTCTGTGCTGTTTCCAAACTCCTATTCTTTACCTGTATGACTCTCTGCCATCTCCTATGCGGTCTTAACCCTTATACTCTCTCCTATCTCCACTGCTTTTATAACCCCTATACTCTCTCCTATCTCCACTGCTTTTATAACCCCTATACTCTCTCCTATCTCCACTGCTTTTATAACCCCTGTACTCTCTCCCATCTCCTATTTTCCCTCAACCCCTGTATCCTCTCACCTGTCTTCCATGCTTCCTGACTATCTGTCTCTCTTTCCTCTCACCATGCCTCTATGAACTCTCCTTTCATTGTCTCCACAGTATCTGTGGTATTCAGCATCTGGAGAGAGCTGGCAATAATCTCACCCTCTTTGACTCCTTGTATTTCTGCATTGTCACATTCTCCACGGTGGGGTTTGGGGACGTAACTCCCAAGATCTGGCCGTCACAGCTGCTGGTGGTCATCATGATCTGCGTTGCTCTTATAGTGCTGCCTATACAGGTGATAGAGGGACCCTTGTGTGTTTACTTCTGAGTGATCTATCTATAATCTCGCCTTACTCTTCTCTTTCCCTGAAACGCTTTCTCCCTCTACCCCATTCTCTCTCTCTCTCTCTCTCTCTCTCTCTCTCTCTCTCTCTCTCTCTCTCTCTCCCCCTCCCTCCCTCCTACTGCCTCTGTTTTCAGCTCTCCCTGGATAACGCACTGAGCTTCAGAGAGATGGGTTGATCAGCCAATGATGACAGTTGTCATGAGATGACAGATGTGGGTGCTGTGCAAGAGTGGCAGGGATCAAGTTCGGCACTTACAGACAGTTAACCCCATCACTGTCACAACAAGCCTGTAATTACTGTCAGGAGCTCTGCACGGCAGACCAGCCCATTTAACTATGTCACTGCCACTAGAACAGTGGATCCTATTGTTTACTCGATTGAACGTGTGCATATGTTCATCTGATATTGAATTTTAAAGCTGGTAGAATTACTATGACAGGGTTGCAATGATTCAAAATTCATACCTTTTTAAAAAAAGACATTGCTTGAAATTCCATAGTTCAATAATGGACCCGGATTCCAAGGCCCAGTGGATTACAAAATGTATTGACTATGTTTACAGTGTTCCTGTCACCTAAACGCAGTGGAGGTGATCGGCAAAGTGCACTGCGTGCTCAGTACAAAGCTTCTTTATATTGTATTGGTGCGCCTAGATGGTCATCGGTGCACACCCACTGCCGTGGGTAGTAGGGATGATAGACAATCGATGCGCACAGTAGATCCTCTCCTTTCACAGAATGTAGGAGAACAGTCCTCTAATATTACATACTGCACCATTCTGACTTTACATAAAGTCTTACAAAGCATTTTCAATCTGGCCAGTATATCGCATGGAAATTGGATTTAGATCGAACCCTAAATATCTGTGTTATCAATATTTCTCATAAAACCAGTTTGGCAGAAACCGTGCACTTGCACAAAACTGTGTTTCACCCAATTTGCGCTATGTTCATCACCTCTAGTTAAAGAAGTCATTTTGGAGGCAGAACCAATAGCCATTGGAATACGGCCCATCTCTTTACGGCTACCCCATGATGGTATTTAGACGTACAGGGCCTGATTCTGACTGGCACGCAGTGCAGATGCTCACTGAGTTCAGCGGGTTTGTGGTCGCTGCATGTGCGTCTAAGTCCCTAAAAGTTGCACAGCACATACAGTAGGTCCCACTTTGTGTATGCACAGAGGCGCAGTTGCAGTTCAGACACACGGTATCAGAATTTGGAGATGTGCTTTGTGTTCCTGGGTGGTGGCTATTCAGACACATACAAATGGTCCTCTTGTGGGTGAATTATTGGAGCATTGCAAGCGTGTCCCTGAAGTAGTTGGGAATATTGGAGACCAAACACTGACAATCTGCACCTAGCATAGACCTGGTGCAAGGTTCATTGGTGTGACTGATGGTTGCATATAAACAGGCACCATGTGGTTTTCAGCCTCTAAAGACGCTGAAAGTGGGCACCTCAGTCCTTGCACATTCAGACACAGGCTGCGTACCTGGGAAGAGAGAGTACCGGAATTAGCATTATGGGGACTATGTACTAAGCCTTGGTGTGAGATAAAGTGTACAGTGATAAAGTACCAGCCAATCCACTTCTAACTGTCATTTTTCAAACACAGCCCTTAACATGGCAGTTAGGAGCTGATTGGCTGGTACTTTATCTATCTCCACTTTATCTCTCTCCAAGGCTTAGTAAATAGACCCCTTAGTACGTAAACCCCACAGTCACAGACACAAGACCAACATAAGATGCACTCATGAACTCTGCAACGTCTGACTCAGAATCATGCCCTATGTCTCCGTGTCTCATCCCTAGTAAAGACAGGAGCTACAGTATCATGACAGTATAGGCTACAACTTGGCTTCGTGCTCCATCCCACTTCTCTATAGCACCAGATGCAGCTATCAATGTCTTTTCTTATACCGTGTGCGTGACCACTGCTCTTCTTTTTGCTGGATGTTACTGTCATTCTCAGTATTTTTTTTCCTTATTCTATGGCTATGAAAAACTGCACAGTGCCACTTCTTTTGTTCTCTTTGTTGGATGTCACGCCTACTATTTTAGGTCATATGTTCTTATAGACATGCCCACATTTCTTAATCTGTGTATGGCATGTTGTGCATTATTGTACTGTACTTGCTGTAGATTTGAGGACTGTGGTGTCCTACATCTACGATATCAGATTATGGAGACTAAAGGTCCTAAACGTGGGCTGTTGATATGTTTTAGTTTGAGCAGCTGGTGTTCCTCTGGATGGAGAGGCAGAAGTCTGGGGGCAATTACAGCCGCTACCGCGCACAGACAGAGAGACACGTGGTCCTGTGTGTCAGTTTCCTTAAAATAGATCTTCTAATGGATTTTCTCAATGAGTTCTACGCCCATCCTCGGCTGCAGGTAGGATCACTGGAGACCGCTGTAAAGTTTGAATAGTCACCAGGATTATCTCCAGGTTCATCATTCCCTTCACAAAACACCATTAATATTAAGAGTTCTCTGCCCTATAAAATAGATGTACCTGCTGTTATTTTTAAAGCATTGGGGGTAATTCCAAGTTGATCGCAGCAGGATATTTTTTAGCAGTTGGGCAAAACCATGTGCACTGCAGGGGGGGCAGATACAACATTTGCAGAGAGAGTTAGATTTGGGTGGGTTATTTTGTTTCTGTGCAGGGTAAATACTGGCTGCTTTATTTTTACACTGCAATTTAGATTGCAGATTGAACTCACCACACCCAAATCTCTCTCTCTCTGCACATGTTATATCTGCCCCCCTGCAGTGCACATGGTTTTGCCCAACTGCTAAAAAATTTCCTGCTGCGATCAACTTGGAATTACCCCCATTGTTAGATCTACCAACAAAAGATAAATCACTTTAGGTTATATTTTTGCATCAAAATTCTTTACCTTTCTTTAAAATTACTTCCCTTTATTTGCTGTCCCTCAAAACTTGCTGTTTTGCTTACAGCCTTGAGATTCACTTCATTTGTCTTTCCAGAAAATGGTGTCAATATCATTCATTATTCAGGACTACTGTGTTGTAACGCATCTTGGCTGATGCTGGGGCTTGCACAACCTATAGTCCACGTGTGAGACACACTCAGACACCACATCAATATCACATGTATTAATTAAATGGGAGACAGTGGGAGCCCTCTGTACAGTGAGTTTATCTTTTCATTACAGGAATCTTAGTTGAGTAGTTTTAGGAACGCAGAGAGATTATATGTATTGAGCTCACCTGCCTAAGATTGCAATGGACATGCAACCAGTGCTTGCACCTATGGTTGGTTGATGCATGCAGGTAAAAATGGTGGGCATTTAACATCAAATGGTGCACTCAGTGAATAGAAGATACAGTCATTCGGTGGGTGCTCAAAGCATGCGCAAGCAGAAGTGTGTATGAGATCATTCGAAGTAATAGGTAAAAGAAACAGGATTCCCAATAGCACAAAGCAGTGGTTAGGGAGGGTAATAGGGCATCCGGAGTCAACAGACTGAGAGTTATATAGCAGAAGGATCAGGTCCCTAACAACACAAAACAGTGATATTTGGAGGGGAATAGAGGCAGTTGGAAACCACAGACTGAAAGTTAGATAGTAGAAGGAGTAGGGTTCCCAACAGCACAGAATAGTGGTATGAGAAGGGGCAATAGAGGTATCAGGAAGCCCCAGACTAGGAGGGTAATTCAGATCTGATTGCAGCAGCAAATTTGTTAGCGAATGGGAAAAACCATGTGCACTGCAGGGGGGGGGGGGGGGGGGGCAGATATAACATGTACAGAGAGAGTTAGATTTGGGTGGGTTATATTGTTTCACTGCAGGGCAAATACTGGCTGCTTTATTTTTACACGGCAATTTAGATTTCAGTTTGAACACACCCCACCCAAATCTAACTCTCTCTGCACATGTTATATCTGCCCCCCATGCAGTGCACATGGTTTTGCCCATTAGTGAAAACATTTACTGCTGCAATCAGATCTTAATTAGGCCCTAAGAGCTATATAGTAGAAGGAGCAGGGTCCCCAATGGTATGGAGCTGTGATATGAGGATAGGAATGGAGGTAGCAGGAAGCCACAGACTAGGGGCTTTATTTAAGAAGTGTAAGTCTCCAGTTCCTGGCGGGTTGGAGGTAAAACTTTATACTGACTACGAGAGCCATTTTAAATTTTCACCTCCAAAACGCGAGGAAGTGCTTTGTAAATAAAGTCCTGAGAGTTACATAAGAAAAGGAGCAGGTTCTCCCAACAGAACAGAGTAGTAATAAGAGGCTTTTGAGCCATTCCGTGTTTGTGTGTGTTACACTCAGACTGCATTTGTATTGAAAAAAAGAAATCATTTATGACACATAATTTGACACAATATTGTTCTATAGTAAATACTGCAACATATTATATGTAATTATGTAGAAAGACACTGTTACATACGTTACATGTCAGGGGATGGCGCTCTGATCAAACTGATTCAGAAGGATAGTGTTATCATGTCAAAAACACCTCTTTATAATACACTATTCATAGTTATCAACACCCCAATACTATACCAGTTTGTTCCATAATGTATACAGTATATAACATTTTAATTCCAGTAAAGTTTGGCCTGCATATACTCATATATATGTGATTATGGTCAAATTGTACAGCTGTCTTCTCTTTGCAGGACCATTATGTCGTCCTCCTGTGTCCTACGGAAATGGATCTGCCAGTGCGAAGGGTCTTGCAAATTCCTCTGTGGTCCCAACGTGTCATCTACCTGCAGGGCTCCGCACTAAAAGATCAGGATCTCATGAGGGCCAAGTAAGTCATTCAAGTAAATGTCAGCAATGTACATTCAGTGCTCACGGTAGAACGTATAATCTTATTGCAGATTTCTGAATGAGAAATTGTCTACCATTGTTATCTAATTATCTCTGGTCAAGATTTATTTCCATCTCTTTGTAGGTTTGCTTGCTATGTGCGGGCAACCAGTATAACAATAAAGACAAAGTAATCCTCCTGCTGTACAGGGGGGAGGCGCCGTGCAGCCTAGAACTCCCAAATTCAAGCTGATTGTTTGCCTATCGGATAAGTGTTACAAATGTGTTGGTAGATGTCGCTGTAAGGTCTAAAGAGCGTAATACCAATACAGCATCATTTTAGTCAAGGTCTAAATTATGGAGAGTGTCTTCTGCAGTTTCTAGTGGAGCTAGAATGAAATACACCTTCACACTTACTATCATTTAAGAATCTACAATGTTGTTTAAATACTTACTGAATAACAAAATAAAACGATTCTACAGGATATTGTTAAACAGATAGCTCATGTTCCATAGAAAAATATGGAAAAACATCTACCACCGATGCCCGTTTCAGACTTAATGCCAATCCATAGGGCAAAAAGTAGAACCCGCCTACTAATATGCACTTACAGAATGTGTATGTTCCACGGGTTATTTGTAATCATTAAAGTGCATGTTGGGGTTGTGTGTTCTACTTTATGCTTTCCTGTTCAGAGAAGACATCTGGGTAATTACACTTGCATGGCAACTTTTTTTTAGTTAATGCTCTACATCAGTGCTTCCTAACCTTGGTCCTCAGTGCACATTAACAGTCCAGGGTTTAAGTATAGCCATCCTTGAGCATATATGACGAAATTAGTACTTCAGTTATTTTGATTGAACCATCTGTGCTCACGCATAGATATCCTTAATAGAGATGTGCAGTGGGCATTTTTCGGGTTTTGTGTTTTGGTTTGGGATTCAGATGCGTTTTGGCAAAACCTCCCTTTCAAATTTTTGTCGGATTCGGGTGCGTTTTGGATTCGGGTGGTTTTTTTTCAAAAACAGCTTAAACCATAGAATCTGGGGGTAATTTTGATCCTATAGTATTATTAACCTCAATAACCATAATTTCCACTCATTTCCAGTCTATTCTGAACACCTCACAATATTATTTTTAGTCCTAAAATTTGCACCGAGGTCGCTGGATGACTAAGCTAAGCGACCCAAGTGGGCGGCACAAACACCTGGCCCATCTAGGAGTGGCACTGCAGTGTCAGACAGGATGGCACTTAAAAAAATAGTCCCCAAACAGCACATGATGCAAAGATAAATATAAAAAAAAGAGGTGCAAGATGGAATTTTCCTTGGGCCCTCCCACCCACCCGCTCCCACCCACCCTTATGTTGTATAAACAGGACATGCACACTTTAACAAACCCATCATTTCAGCCACAGGGTCTGCCACACGACTGTGGCTGAAATGATTGGTTGGTTTGGGCCCCCACCAAAAAATAAGCAATCAATCTCTCCTTGCACAAACTGGCTCTTCAGAGGCAAGATGTCCACCTCCTCCTCATCGGCCGATTTCTCACCCCTTTCACTGTGTACATCCCCCTCCTCACAGAGTATTAATTTGTCCCCACTGGAATCCACCATCACGGGTCCCTGTGTACTTTCTGGAGGCAATTGCTGGTAAATGTCTCCACGGAGGAATTGATTATAATTCATTTTGATGAACATCATCTTCTCCACATTTTCTGGAAGTAACCTCCTACACCGATCGCTGACAAGGTTACCGGCTACACTAAACACTCTTTCGGAGTACACACTGGAGGGGGGGCAACTTAGGTAAAATAAAGCCAGTTTGTGCAAGGGCCTCCACATTGCCTCTTTTTCATGCCAGTATACGTACGGACTGTCTGACATGCCTACTTGGATGTTGTCACTCATATAATCCTCCACCATTCTTTCAATGGTGACAGAATCATATGCAGTGACAGTAGACGACATGTCAGTAATCGTTGGCAGGTCCTTCAGTCCGGACCAGATGTCAGCACTTGCTCCTGACTGCCCTACATCACTGCCAGTGGGTGGTTTTGGAAATTTTATCTTTTTCCTGGCAGCTCCAGTGGCGGTAGAAAATGAAGGAGGAGCTGTTTTCGCGTCACGTTCCACTTGACTTGACAAGTGTCTCACCAGCAGGTCTTTGAACATCTGCAGACTTGTGTCTGCTGGAAAGAGAGATACAACGTAGGCTTTAAACCTAGGATCGAGCACGGTGGCCAAAATGTAGTACTCTGATTTCAACAGATTGACCACCCGTGAATCCTGGTTAAGCGAATGAAGGGCTCCATCCACAAGTCCCACATGCCTAGCGGAACCGCTCCATTTTAGCTCCTCCTTCAATCTCTCCAACTGCTTCTGCAAAAGCCTGATGAGGGGAATGACCTGACTTAGGCTGGCAGTGTCTGAACTGACTTCACGTGTGGCAAGTTCAAAGGATTGGAGAACCTTGCACAACATGGAAATCATTCTCCACTGCACTTGAGTCAGGTGCATTCCCCCTCCTTTGCCTATATCGTAGGCAGATGTATAGGCTTGAATGGCCTTTTGCTGCTCCTCCATCCTCTGAAGCATATAGAGGGTTAAATTCCACCTCGTTACCACCTCTTGCTTCAGCTGATGGCAGGGCATGTTCAGGAGTGTTTGCTGGTGCTCCAGTCTTTGGCATGCGGTGGCTGAATGCTGAAAGTGGCCCGCAATTCTTCGGGCCACCGACAGCATCTCCTGCACACCCCTGTCGTTTTTAGAAAAAATTGTGCACCACCAAATTCATTGTATGTGCAAAACATGGGACGTGCTGGAATTTGCCCACATGTAATGCACGCACAATATTGGTGGCGTTGTCCGATGTCACAAATCCCCAAGAGAGTCCAATTGGGCTAAGCCAATCTGCGATGATGTTCCTCAGTTTCCGTAAGAGGTTGTCAGCTGTGTGTCTCTTATGGAAAGCGGTGATACAAAGCGTAGCCTGCCTAGGAATGAGTTGGCATTTGCGAGATGCTGCTACTGGTGCCGCTGCTGCTGTTGTTGCTGCTGGAGGCAATACATCTACCCAGTGGGCTGTCACAGTCATATAGTCCTTAGTCTGCCCTGCTCCACTTGTCCACATGTCCGTGGTTAAGTGGACAGTGGGTACAACTGCATTTTTTAGGACACTGGTGACTCTTTTTCTGACGTCTGTGTACATTCTCGGTATCGCCTGCCTAGAGAAGTGGAACCTAGATGGTATTTGGTACCGGGGACACACTCCCTCAAGCAATTCTCTAAGTCCTTGTGAACTAATGGCGGATACCGGACGCACGTCTAACACCAACATAGTTGTGAAGGCCTGAGTTATCCGCTTTGCAACAAGATGACTGCTGTGATATTTCATCTTCCTCGCAAAGGACTGTTGGACAGTCAATTGCTTACTGGAAGTAGTACAAGTGGTCTTCCGACTTCCCCTCTGGGATGACGATCGACTCACAGCAGCAGTAGGCGTTCCACTCAAGGATCCATCGGAGGAATCCCAGTTAGGAGAGGACTCGTCAGACTTGCCAGTGACATGGCCTGCAGGACTATTGGCATTCCTGTCTAAGGAGGAAATTGACATTGAGGGAGTTGGTGGGGTGGTTTGCAGGAGCTTGGGTACAAGAGGAAGAAGGGATTTAGTTGTCAGTGGACTGCTTCCGCTATCATCCAAAGTTTTGGAACTTGTCAATGACTTCTGATGAATGCGCTCCAGGTGACGTATAAGGGAGGATGTTCCTAGGTGGTTAACATCCTTACTCCAACTTGTTACAGCTTGACAAAGGCAACACACGGCTTGACACCTGTTGTCCGCATTTCTGTTGGAATAATTCCACACCGAAGAGGTGATTTTTTGGGTATTTTGACCAGGCATGTCAATGGCCTTAATCATCCCACAGACAACAGGTGTCTCCCCGGGTGCCTGACTTAAACAAACCACCTCACCATCAGAATCCTCCTTGTCAATTTCCACCTCAGCGCCAGCAACACCCATATCCTCATCCTGGTGTACTTCAACAGTGACATCTTCAATTTGAATATCAGGAACTGGACTGTGGGTGCTCCTTCCAGCACTTGCAGGGGGCGTGCAAATGGTGGAAGGAGCCACCTCTTCCCGTCCAGTGTTGGGAAGGTCAGGCATCCCAGCCGATACAATTGGACTCTCCTTGGGGTTTTGTGATTTAGAAGAACGAACGCACAGTTCTTTGCTGTGCTTTTGCCAGTTTAACTCTTTTCATTTTTCTAGCGGGAGGATGAGTGCTTCCATCCTCATGTGAAGCTGAACCACTAGCCATGAACATAGGCCAGGGCCTCAGCCGTTCCTTGCCACTCCGTGTCGTAAATGACATATTGGCAAGTTTTACGCTTCTCCTCAGATGCTTTTAATTTAGATTTTTGGGTCATTTTACTGAACTTTTGTTTTTTGGATTTTACATGCTCTCTACTATGACATTGGGCATCGGCCTTGGCAGACGATGTTGATGGCATTGAATCGTCTCTGCCATGACTAGTGGCAGCAGCTTCAGCACTAGGTGGAAGTGGATCTTGATCTTTCCCTATTTTACCCTCCACATTTTTGTTCTCCATTTTTTAATGTGTGGAATTATATGCCAGTAATATATCTGGAATTAGACGGCAGTAATGTCTGGAATTAGATACCACTAGATAGACACCAGATACCACTGGGACTGGAATGATGATGACCTAGGCACAGTGACAGGACATTACCACAGCACCCTACAGCAGCAAGATGCAGCACAAGACACTGGACTTTTAGTAATGTACTGCAGTATACTGGTCACCACAATGCAGCACAAGACAATGAGCAGTGATCCTGAGCACTGATGAGGATACTAGAACTGACACTGAGCAGCGAGATGCAGCACTGGATTATTGTACTGCTGTATACTGGTCACCACAATGCAGCACTGATACTGAGCACTGATATTGAGCTTTCCACTGAGAGAACGTAGCGACGCGCGGCTCTTTATATGGAATCCAAATCTCGCGAGAATACGACAGCGGGATGATGACATTTTGCCTCGTTCAGGTTTTCCGAGTCAGGCGGGAAGAACCGAGTCTGCCTCGGACCCGTGTAAACCACGTGGAGTTCGGGGGGGTTCGGTTCTCGTAGAACCGAACCCACTCATCTCTAATCCTTAATACATGGACTGCTAATGTTCCTTGACGACTGAGGTTGGGAAACGCTGCTCTACTGACTGGGGTTTTAGAGCTTATGTTGACTAGTAATATCTACTTACAGACAGCTTGTTTCAGCCTTGTTAAGACTCCTCAGTGCAGTACTATAGGATATTACAAGAGACAGCCTCATAATTCTGTACCGATACAGCCCAGTGTTTCTTGCCACCAGTCTTACTAACCAGTGTCCTACTCTTACTACTCATTCTGGGGCTGATGCACAGTGAGTCATATGCCAGGTTGCATAGCATTTCTCAGGTGAAGCCGCACTACACATGCTTAGCAAATGAACGTAGTTATCTGCTGCTATGCAGACCAGTCCGCATTGTAAATTCATCAGACCTTAACGCCATAGCAGTGAAACAGGGATGGAAGGGGCGTTCACATGCAGTCAAAGCTCAATAATGGTGGGCTCACATAAATGCCTCTCGTGCAGACCAGCAAGTAAGAGCTCATACCCCTGTAACAGGTTCAATCCATTGTCCTTGTGGAATCGGTATGGGATCCCGGCGGTCGTGATCCCGGAGGTCAGGAGACTGACGCCGAGAACCCAACAGCCAGAATCCAGGCAGCAAACGCAGCATGTCCCCTCGTGGGCTCACTGCGCTCGTCGCACTTCGGCACTGGTGTGCAGGCAACCAGTATATCCATAAAGACACACTATTATATTCCCCCCTCTGGTGGTGACATGGACCACCACCCGAGTAGGAATACCAGGCTTGGGATTTCCCCGGCTGTTGGGATTCCAGAGTCGGTATCCTGACCGCCGGGATCCAGACAGCCGGTAATTTAACTGCATACCGTCCCTGTTGTAGGGCAGATACACTGTGATGATGTCACAAACTAGGCACATATACTGGCGAGGCGGAAATGTATGCATCTTGAAATGTGTATGGCTTTGCGTATATGCGGATATCTTTCTCATGCATGATTATTTTGAGTAATTTACGCACATTTGCTACCAGCCCCAATATGTCCTAATAACCTGTGTCGCCTACACCATGTCTGCCTGACTAACCTTATCTTCTTTATTTTCTTCTAACCCCTCTCTCCCCTTCTCCCCCCTCTGCTTCTCCCCGTCTATTACTTCCACCTCCCCACTCTGTAACCTCTCCGTTATGTCTGATCTTCTCTCCTTGTCACCGTGTCACTCTTACCTCTATTTCGGCTACCTGTTTCTCCTTTCCCCTTATCGTTCTCCTTTAGAATTGATGACGCAGAAGCCTGTTTTATTCTCAGCAACCGCTTTGAGACGGACCGCATCGCAGCTGTACGTCTAAAAGGGCTCGGGAAGGAGGGTGGCGATTAATGGTGTTAATTTGGGGGTTTGTGGCTGTTACTCATCATTTAAGTGACACAGAAGAATCTACGAGTCTAGGACTTTGTTCCTCTCATCACACAGTAACGGAAATAAATGCTATCTTTTAAATGGTTGTGTTCATGTAATCACAGTTAGCAAATGTAGTGGTCAATTCATCTATTTCTGTAGTCAGTGGCCACTGAAGGATGCTATGTGCAGTGTGTAGCTTGATTTAGATAAGATCGATCAGGCCAGTTAATATAACATGATGGAACCCATTTAACTGTATTTTCTCCTGTTCACCAGGATCACCAGACCATTCTCCGCGCCTGGGCTGTGAAAGACTTTGCACCCAACTGCCCTCTTTATGTTCAGATACTTAAACCAGAAAACAAATTTCATATCAAATTTGCAGGTAACGGGACAAAATTTGCTTGGTATCCGGCATCTATTTAGCCCATGGTTAGAAGTTTGTGGAATAACAGGCCTTATAGAGGAATATTTGTAGATTTAAGTCTATTCATGAAGTAGTGAAAAGTGTGAAGAAATGAGCCATTGGAGAAGTTGCCGATGGCAACCAATCAGCTGCTATGTATAATTTTATAGAATGCATTTTATAAATGTTACCTCAACACTGATTGGTTGCCATGGGCAACTTCTTCACAGGCTTAATATTTAGAACACACACAGATTTAGCCTGGAATATTCTGAAACGTCACTTGAGATAGTGCAGTGGTTCTCAAACTCGGTCCTCAGGACCCCACACAGTGCATGTTTTGCATGTAACCCAGGAGGAGCACAGGTGTATTAATTACTCACTGACACATTTTAAAAGGTCCACAGGTGAAGCTAATTATTTCACTTGTGATTCTGTGAGGAGACCTGCAAAACATGCACTGTGTGGGGTAATGAGGACCGGGTTTGAGAACCTGTGAGATAGTGCTTACCACCATAATCAAACAGGTGTCAGTCGGGAGACTTGTCTGGTGTAAGATGGTGCTGCTTCTCTCCTGCACAGTTCCAGACCAGAGGCGGAACTACCGCCAGTGCAACCAGTGCGTTGCACTGGGGCCCCCCTCTGTCCAGGGGCCCAAGGCATGTAATGAGTCAAGCGGACTCATTACATGCCGCTGTGTGCTGCGGGCAACCGCTGCCCGCAGCACACAGCCGCCCGGAGAGGAAAGGAGAGGAGCAGCGGTACGGGGGAGAAGGAGGAGGAGGGAGGTGGAGGAGGGAGCCGCAGCAGCGCTTTACTACTGGTTGAGGCGCTGCTGCTGCTGGCCCTCTGCTTCACTGTAGGCTGTCTTCCGAGAACAGCCTATAGTGAAGCAGAGGGGCAGCAGCAGCAGCGCCTCCACCAATAACACAGCGCTGCTGCGGCTCCCTCCTTCACCTCGCTCCTCCTCCTTCTCTCCTGCCCGGGAATCGTGAGTGACCAGAAGCTGCACCGAGGAGCCTGAGCCAACGGAGAGGGTAAGTATAATTCTTTTCTTTTCTTTTTTCTTTCTTATCTTTCTTTTTTTTCTACAAAAAGGGTGACTGTCTGCCACAGTGTGTAAAAAGGGGGAATCTGCCTGCCGAAATGTGTAAAAAGGGGGAATCTGCCTGCCGCAATGTGTAAAAAGGGGGAATCTGCCTGCCGCAATGTATAAAAAGGGGGAATCTGCCTGCCGACATGTGTAAAAAGGGGGAATCTGCCTGCCGAAATGTGTAAAAGGGGGAATCTGCCTGCCGCAATGTGTAAAAAGGGGGAATCTGCCTGGCGCAATGTGTAAAAAGGGGGAATCTGCCTGCCGCAATGTGTAAAAAGGGGGACGCTGTCTGCCGTTATGTGTAAAAAGGGGACGCTGTCTGCCATTATGTGTAACAAGGGCACGCTGTCTGCCGTTATGTGTAACAAGGGCACGCTGTCTGCCGTTATGTGTAACAAGGGCACGCTGTCTGCCGTAATGTGTAACAAGGGCACGCTGTCTGCCGTAATGTGTAACAAGGGCACGCTGTCTGCCGTAATGTGTAACAAGGGCACGCTGTCTGCCGTAATGTGTAACAAGGGCACGCTGTCTGCCGTAATGTGTAACAAGGGCACGCTGTCTGCCGTAATGTGTAACAAGGGCACGCTGTCTGCCGTTATGTGTAAAAAGTGTACGCTGTCTGCCGCTATGTTTAACAAGGGCACGCTATCTGCCGTTATGTGTAAAAAGTGTACGCTGTCTGCCGCTATGTGTAACAAGGGCACGCTGTCTGCCGTTATGTGTAAAAAGGGTACGCTGTCTGCCGCTATGTTTAACAAGGGCACGCTGTCTGCCGTTATTTGTAAAAAGTGGACGCTGTCTGCCGCTATGTGTAACAAGGGCACGCTGTCTGCTGTTATGTGTAAAAATGGCACGCTGTCTGCCGTTATGTGTAAAAAGGGCACGCTGTCTGCCGTTATGTGTAAAAAGGGGGACGCTGTCTGCCGTAATGTGTAAAAAGGGGACGCTGTCTGCCGTAATGTGTAAAAAGAGGAATCTGTCCGCCGTAAGGTCTAAAAGGGTCTCTACCTGGTGTAGCAGTGCTACTGTGCGGCGGGCGTAATTTGAATAATGGAGACTACTGTGCACCGTTTTATGAATTGGTATTATTTTGTGGCCACACCCCTTCCCCACGAAGCCACGCCACTATGTATTTTTGCGCGAGCCTACGGCGCGCACTGCCCCTGTTTTGCATGTAGGGGTGGGGCTCCGATGCTGTTTCTTGCACACAGTGCTAAAATGTCTAGTTACGGCACTGTTGCTAGGTATCCATTTCTCTGGCCCTGAGCAGGTCCCTCTCACCAGATCCTCTCCAGGGGTGAGGGGGTGGACTTGGATGGGATGGGGGGCCCACAGGGCCGGTGCAAGGTTTCTCGACACCCTAGGCAAAAGTTTAGCTTACTGCCTGCCTGCCCCCTGCTAGCACAGGGCATCCAGATATGGTCACTGCTACCCATAACTCCATGGTGGCCGGCCCCTTATGTATCTGGGTGACATCCATGGATTGCGTCCCAACCACATTGCATCTGTGTCACCTAGCAGCACAGCACCCCACCCTGTGTCACCCGGCACATCAAACCCCTCCCCCCCCGTGTCCACCCTGCATCACCCAGCACGGCACCCCTCCCTAATTCACACAGCACAGCACCCCACCCGTGTCACCAAGTACAGCTCCCCACCCAGTGTCCTCAACACAGAACCCCACCCTGTCACCCAGCACATCAATCCCCATGTCACCCAGCACATCCCACCCCGTGTCCACCGTGTCACACAGCACAGCACCCCACCCCTGTGTCACACAGCACAGCTCCCCACCCTGTGTAACACAGCACAGCTCCCAACCCTGTGTCACACAGCACATCAATCCCTGTGTCACCCAGCACATTAAACCCCCCTCGTGTCCACCCGGTATCACCCAGCACAGCACCCCACGCTGTGTCACCCAGCACAGCACCCCACCCCTGTGTCACACAGCACAGCTCCCCACCCTGTGTAACACAGCACAGCTCCCAACCCTGTGTCACACAGCACATCAATCCCTGGGTCACCCAGCACATTAAACCCCCCTCGTGTCAACCCTGTATCACCCAGCACAGCACCCCACGCTGTGTCACCCAGCACAGCACCCCACCCCTGTGTCACACAGCACAACTCCCCACCCTGTGTAACACAGCACAGCTCCCAACCCTGTGTCACACAGCACATCAATCCCCGTGTCACCCAGCACATTAAACCCCCCTCGTGTCCACCCTGTATCACCCAGCACAGCACCCCACGCTGTGTCACCCAGCACAGCACCCCACCCCTGTGTCACACAGCACAACTCCCCACCCTGTGTAACACAGCACAGCTCCCAACCCTGTGTCACACAGCACATCAATCCCCGTGTCACCCAGCACATTAAACCCCCCTCGTGTCCACCCGGTATCACCCAGCACAGCACCCCACGCTGTGTCACACAGCACAGCACCCCACCCCTGTGTCACACAGCACAGCTCCCCACCCTGTGTAACACAGCACAGCTCCCAACCCTGTGTCACACAGCACATCAATCCCTGGGTCACCCAGCACATTAAACCCCCCTCGTGTCAACCCTGTATCACCCAGCACAGCACCCCACGCTGTGTCACCCAGCACAGCACCCCACCCCTGTGTCACACAGCACAACTCCCCACCCTGTGTAACACAGCACAGCTCCCAACCCTGTGTCACACAGCACATCAATCCCCGTGTCACCCAGCACATTAAACCCCCCTCGTGTCCACCCTGTATCACCCAGCACAGCACCCCACGCTGTGTCACCCAGCACAGCACCCTACCCGTGTCACCCAGCACCCCACCCTGTGTCGCCCAGCACAGCATCCATCACCCAGCAAAGCTCCCCACCCAGTGTTTCCCAGCACAGCACCCCGCCCTGTGTCAACCAGCACCATACCCTGTCACCCAGCACAGCTGCCCTTTGTGAAACACTGCACACCAAGTGTCTCCCACCCACTACCATTACAGTATCCCACCATGGCAGCCTGTGCTGGTAGCAATTAAAATAAACCGGCTACTCCCCATTTTAAAAGGACCCTACAGTTAAGATTCGTGTCCCTGTGGTAGAAGCTCAGGCCCATCGATATGTATCTTTAGCTGATGTGACTCTCAGGCCAAGTAACATGCGCCTCAACACCTGTGATGGTGCTGTGTGCACAGACATCTTCATGGCTCCTCTTACCTGTGCAAACACCGGACACCTCTCTCCCGGTCTCTGCTGCTGCTTCAGTGCGACATTAATTTGTCTAGGCTCCGCCCCCAAAACTTCCTGACCGCACATGCGCACTAGGGATTCGAGAAGAGGCAGTGGGTAATCCGCCACCTCCTCTGCTCCTCAGCGTCTCCATCCAGAGAAGCTGCGCCCCGGCATCCTCTGAGCCCGTCACTTTTGCACACAGCAGCAGCACGCTTAGCTCTGCTGCTGCCGCCGCCGCTGCCACCTCCTCCGCTCCCAGACAAACAGCAGAGCAGCCTCCAGATGACAAAAAAAATTATTTTAGCGGGACTCGGGAGCGTGCCGCCCTCCTGTGTCAGGCGCCCTTAGGCAGCTGCCTAAAGCGGCCTAATGGTGGCGCCGGCCCTGGGGGCCCAAAGCATTTTGTCGCACCTGGGCCCACCGCTCGCTAGTTCCGCCACTGTTCCAAACAATAGTAGACTCAGTGCCATGCCCACTACAGGCCACACCTGCAGCCCAAATTTAGCCCAATGGCCTGTAAAGTGACTTTATTTGGTGCCAATTGTCCATTGCATGTTGTTATACCTGGCTAATATGAGATTATCCAATCAATTGATATTATGCATGTTTCTGACAGTATCCATGAAACATCTGCACAGAATATACAGGCATTAACAGAAATCTACCAGCTATACAAAGTTAATACAACAATGTTGTGTCCTGAACCAATAATCAGAAGTGCAGCCTAGCAGATCTCTAGCATCTACAGGCATTAGTGTTGGCACTTATCACATACTGTAGCTAGAAGATCTTCTGGCAATTTATCAGTAAACGTCCACTGAGCGATACTGGCTGGCGGTGATAAGAGGAGTGCTCTCACTACCTTGCCAGCCAACTTTGGGGCATTCTGCACATATGGAGAGCAGAATGTCAATCCTTGGAATGGAGAGAGTTAAACCTCCTTGGCTGGGGGTGGATCGATATGGTATGACAGGTTATGAGCCAATAGGAAAGTTAGGGGTGGTGTCAGTGAATAAATCTGCCTGTATCTGGTTCTTGTATTGTCTCTCCCTTTTGCCTTCCCATCCTCTTGCCCCTTTTTTAATTTTTGTTTTTCTCATTGGTGTTTAGGTTTGTCATCGGTGTTTTTTCTCGTTAGCTATTTGTTGGCGGAAAATAGCGGCAGGTTCTCTGTGTTTGAGTTAGTAGTCACAGTTTTAGTCGGTTTGGTGCTGTTTAGGTGCACTCACCTTTGTTGACTGTTATATCTGCTGGACGACCCTTCAGGGGGCAGTGTTGTCACCCTTCAGGGTGGGTAGTCAAGGTAGAAGGTCTGAGTGGATACCTTTGTTTGGATGGTAGTTTGATTGGTTCACTGATTGGGTTAGTTTAATTAGCTTGGGGTTTTGTCGTTGGATTTCAGCAGTTCTTTTTTCTGCCCACAATACTCTTTATCTTAATTATGCAAATGAATCTCATTTGATTACAGGTTTTTTTCTAGTTATTAGATTATATTAATAAATAGCTAACAACTTTCTGCCAAAATACATGTCTCTCTGTCGTTATTTTATAGTATAAATTGTTTTGAATGTTTCACTGTCACGAGGGAAATACGGCCCTTAGCCATTAGGAGGTTTATATATTATTAACATACGGTAGTTTTACTTCAGCATAAAATACCTTATTTAAATAATAAACCAGATCCTGTGTAATTGCCATAATAAAATGATGCTGATGATCACAGTGATACAGTGGTAATACTTGTGGCCTAGCCATCCTTGTTATATAGGCTTCCCCTCACCTTGCTATAACCATGGATTCCCAGTGATAGCAGTGCTCAGCGGCAGCTTTTAATAAATTGGAAAAGCCATTTTTGCCAGAGAAACCGCTTTTTAGATCTCCATAAATAAGCCTCTAAGTAAGATGTACCTAACTTGACTGCTTCATATCAAATGTGGTCAAGTATTTCTCTGTGCTCCAATTCTTGATGTCTAAAGTATTTCTTTTATCTTATTCGTCCTTAGATCATGTGGTCTGTGAAGAAGAATTTAAGTATGCCATGTTGGCGCTCAACTGTGTTTGCCCAGCGACCTCTACCCTCATCACGTTGCTGATACACACCTCTCGTGGCCAGTAAGTGATACCCATCATTTATACCTATAACGCCCAGCAATTCCTCCTCTTCTGCTGCATTTACATTGTCCTAAGTATTGTTCTTTTATTCCCCTGTAACTCCATCCCCACACCTAGTAATGCCTTTTAGATATTCCTTAAGGCTTTACTTACTGATTTATAATGCTTTAGAAATGGCTGTTTCACTTCCTTCCAACTTTTACCATCTCCAAATAGTTTATTTGTTTTAATTACGTAGCCTGATTTTCTGGTCTGGTTTACAGGTTGAGCACTGGAGTAAAATCTACAGTCATTCAGAAATGGGCAGTACGGATGGTGTAGTGTTTAGCATTACTGCCTCACAGCACTGAGGTCATGGGTTAGATTCCTACCATGGCTCTAACTGTGTGGAGTTTGTATATTCTCCCCGTACTTGCGTGGGTCTCCTCCGGGTTCTCCGGTTTCCTCCCACAATCCAAAAATATACTGGTAGGTTAATTGGCTTCCAACAAAATTAACCCTAGAGTGAATGTGTGTGTGTGTGTGTGTGTGTGTGTGTGTGTGTGTGTGTGTGTGTACACATATGGTAGGGAATGTAGATTGTAAGCTCCACTGGGGCAGGTACTGATGTGAATGGGCAAATATTCTCTGAAAAGCGCTGCGGAATATGTGTGCGCTATATAAATAACTGGTAATAAATAATAAATGAAGGAGTGTACTAAAGTGTGGATTTACACAAGTGGAGGTTCCATATTCTGGCTATTATCTTCTAGAAGGTGCTAGATCAGAGGTTCTCAAACGTGGTCCTCAAGGCACCTCAACAGTCCAGGCTTTACATTATCTATGCTTGGCCACAGGTGACTTAATTAGCACCTCAGTCAATTTGATTTAACCATCTGTGCTGATCCATGGATATACCTAAAACCTGGACTGTTGGGGTGCCTTGAGGACCGCGTTTGAGAACCTGTGTGCTAGATAAATGATAAATAAAGTATGATTGGTTGCTGTGGGTGACAGCACCACATTTGAAAACCTGCACTTTAGTGTATATATATATATATATATATATATATATGTCTAAGAGATTGTAGTTCAGCCAATGTCACCTTCTCTTTGTCCCTCGCAGTGACACAAACCTCCATGTTGTCGTTTACTAATACAGTATATGTAATTGATAAACTGGTGGCACATGCAGCCAGACAGCAGATTTTCAAAAAATGTGTAGTATCCTTATGATAGATCTTCTCTGTACACAAAGCATTCTGTTCTAATCCTACCTCTGCCTGTGCACACCCAGCAGGTGGTCTTCAGTATGCTGACTGTCGGGATCCCAGCGCACAGTATACCGGCGCCGGAATCCCGACAGCCGACATATCGACACTTTTTCTCCCTCGTGGGTGTCCACGACCCCCCTGGAGGGAGAACGCGCGCCACCGTGCCCGCAGCGTGGCAACCGCAGCGAGCCCGCAAGGGGCTCATTTGCGCTCGCCACGCTGTCGGTATGCCGGCGGTCGGCCTCCCGGCGCCGGTATGCTGGTCGCCGGGAGGCCGGCCGCCGGCATACCATACTACACCCCACACAGCACCCTGTGCACATCCCTGCTGTACACCTGGATATACAGTAACACTAGTCTCTGTCCTGGCACAGTTTTCTAGCATCCACCCCACGCCACAGTCCTGTAACCACGGCCACCCAAAATATATGCTCTCCTTTTCTACAGGGTGGCAGCAATGGACCCTTTCCGTCAGCGCCCCAGCCCCTGGCAAGCCCTCTCCAGGTACAATGACTTCCTCTGCTTATAATTACTCTTCTCCACCACCTTACCATTCTTACCTAGCCACTGGTGGGAGCAAGTTCTGTGGTTTGTATGATCTGTATATCATCTTTTACATAGGCTGTGCTCCGGAACATGCATAAATCACATTTTATAGTGGACCGACTTGATGTTATTGAGGCCTTGCTATCCACATCTGACCTTCCCATGCCTTGATAAATGTCCTTACTCAGAAAAAGGCCCAGTGCTATCTTCTTCTACCTGTCCCTGTAAAGTGACCACGCCTCCCTCTTGTCTGACGCAAACCCGTTTCCTGTTCTCCTTGTGCCCACAATTTACAATCTTATGTGTCTCCACTTCTTATCAGTTTCCCCACTGGTTGGCTAGGTCCAGGCAGTATCTGTGGCACAACCCTGATTAGTTCTGCAGGTCTAGTCTGCGACTGCTATTATAGAATGCCAGTTCTTATGCCTTAACCTTAGAGAGGCAAACCTACGAAGTGTCCTTATATTCTGTGGCAGACAGACCATCTTGGCGCACCTAGTCCCGGGTGACTCGGTCACACCAAGCCTCTTATTCCCAAAAATAAAACATCTGGAAGAGACAACTACTTTGCTGGACTGCTCTGATCAATTTGATGTGCGACGTGTATATCTGCGTGTGTCTGATCTGTAGACGAAGTACTACGAGGCAGGGAAGCTGGTTTTTCTTACGCCACGCTACGTTATGCTTTATCTGCGACTTTACATGTGTTTATAATCTATTCCTATGAGTTTAGTGCAGCAACCCAGCATCTGTAGTACTCTGTGAGTGGTATTTTTCTGTGTCTGCAATGTGAATAAGATGCAAGATTTAGACAAGAAAAAGACTGTACGCTGGCCCTCTCCCAGCTGCTGAACATCTTGTGCCATGTGGCGTACTGAGGCGAAGTGTCTAAAAACACGGGTTCAGTATGATTTACCGACTGACACAATACCGACAGTCATAATCCTGTCTGCCATTGACCTACAGTCAAAATACCGATACGGTCAAAATACAGACATTCATTATGCCGACATGTTAAAAATGCCGACCTAGTCAGATTACTGACATTTGAAATGCCGACATGTCAAAATACTGACATGAGTTTTTCTGTTTTCTTTTGTGTCTAGACATGAACACCGTCTAAGTGTACCACGCGAGCCATGCTTTGGGCACGGTGCCTCGCTGCGCTCGGCATATTCCCCCTCCAGTCCACTGGGATGATAAAGTATTTACAAGTCTGTTTTGGTGCAAAAATTCCTTAAAAACGCATGTCGGCATTTCAACATGTCGGCATTTCAAATGCAAGTATTCAGACTATGTCGGCATTTTGAACATGTCGGCACAAAATGTCAGTATTTTGACCGAGTCTGTATTTTGACTGTTGGGATTGTGACCGTCGGTATTGTGTCCGTCGGTAAATCAACTGCTACCCTAAAAACACATCTCTGTACCATCAGCAAAGTAATGGACTATTTTTTCACTTTATCATGCTCAGAGATAATCCCACTTCACCTGACCAGTGGCAGAAAAACTACAGCCGCTGCTCTGCTAATGAAATCTACCATATACGGCTAAGTGAGAGTAAATTCTTTGGAGAATACGAGGGGAAGAGCTTCACATATTCCTCCTTCCATGCTCACAAAAAGTAAGTCCAACCACTTGTATTTAGCATCGCAGGAGATTCTGGAGATGTCTGTCGAGTAGATGCTGTGTCCTTAGCATATAAAACACTTCTGGTTTTTCACATAACCTTCATTTATGGGCGTCTATTTTCCTTCATACGTGTTATGATAAATATACCACCTTCTGGTTTATGTCTGTGCTTTTCAGTCGCAACATTACTTCATCAGGGAAACTTTTATTTGTCTTGTTCTTGGACATGACACAGATTTGTTCTGTGAATAGCAATGGACAATTTTTCTATTTTTTCCCCCTGTTCTGTGCAGGATACCGTCACCATTATTATCATTATTATTATTATTATTATTACAGATTGAGTATCCTTTATCCAAAATGCAAAATCATTAATTTTTGGTTTCCCTACTGAGATAATTACACATATATATGTAAATTATATTATATATCTATATAATATATCTATATATTCACATAATATATAATATATATGTAATTATCTTAGTAGGGGACCCAAAAATTTGGGCTTTTGTCATTTGGATAAGGGATACTCAACCTGTATTATTATTATTATTATTATTATCATCTGTAATAATAAATGTATTATCTGTTACTAATCATCATAAATCTCTTTTTACTCTGGTATTTCAATAAACCAGTAATCATATTTTAGTGTCTGAGTTAACCAGTGGTTTGCTCTAGCTGCAATAGGATTAAATATTACATTAATAATCAGGGGAAAATAAACATCAGAAAGTTTTTAAAAATGTTTTAATATTTTTGTGTGTGCTGTGAATCTATATTTAAAACGGTGACTTGAGTCTTTGTTCTTAATAAAAGAACGACTGTTCAATTCATAAACACAAAAGCCAGATGAGGGTGGACACCCCGCCAGGTACCATAAAGGAGTGTAAGAGTGGGCCCACCCACTCATAGGAAATTACTTTTCTTCTGCTGTTTTACATTGACATAAAATGCATAAATTACCTGCAAGTTTATACCATTTTTTTTTATTCTACATCTCTAATTGCTTTGTTTTTGTTATGAGTGCTTACTGTTATGTTATGGCATTGTGCTTACAGTACTGTATGTGTAGTATGGCCTACGTGTCGTAGAAGTAATGTCCTATTTATGGCTAGCATGGTATGGGAGAGCGGACAGAGACCAGTGACACATCAGACCAGGCAGCCAGTATTTTACTACATGCATTTCTGGTACTCTGGCCATCATTGTATGGTACACAGGGTAGACTACGGGTTGGTAACATCACAGCTTATGTGGATAGAGTGGGCTCCTCTAGTAAGTGTGGTCAAGTAAGACACTATAGACAATTCTGAAACCCCTTTATTAGCTTACTGGCAAATTGCTGAGGCTGACTAGTTACAATACCTGGGACATGTCTTAAGTCCGTACCAGGTATGTGGCCGGCACCAACGTTCCTGAAGTGTGTATTGCAGGTACCTTACAACCGCATTTATCCCTTTTTCCAGAACCACCCATATACATACCCAGTGTCGGACTTGGGCATGAAGAGCCCACCGGGGAATGCAATGGTGGGGGCCCATGTTTAGGGGTGTGGTCAGTCTCCAGAGAGGGTGTGGCCAGCTGTTACATTGGATTGCCTAACCATTAGTGAGTGCATGGGCTGGGCCCCTTGACAAATATATAAATACTGCTAGTGCGTGCATGGTAATGTACCAGATAAATAATAAGAATTTACTCACCGGTAATTCTATTTCTCGTAGTCGGTAGTGGATGCTGGGACTCCGTAAGGACCATGGGGAATAGCGGCTCCGCAGGAGACTGGGCACAACTAAAAGAAAGCTTTACACTACTGGTGTGCACTGGCTCCTCCCACTATGACCCTCCTCCAGACTTCAGTTAGGATACTGTGCCCGGAAGAGCTGACACAATAAGGAAGGATTTTGAATCCCGGGTAAGACTCATACCAGCCACACCAATCACACCGTATAACTCGTGATACAATACCCAGTTAACAGTATGATAACAACTGAGCCTCTCAACAGATGGCTCAACAATAACCCTTTAGTTAGGCAATAACTATATACAAGTATTGCAGACAATCCGCACTTGGGATGGGCGCCCAGCATCCACTACGGACTACGAGAAATAGAATTACCGGTGAGTAAATTCTTATTTTCTCTGACGTCCTAAGTGGATGCTGGGACTCCGTAAGGACCATGGGGATTATACCAAAGCTCCCAAACGGGTGGGAGAGTGCGGATGACTCTGCAGCACCGAATGGGCAAACTCTAGGTCCTCCTCAGCCAGGGTGTCAAACTTGTAGAATTTAGCAAATGTGTTTGACCCCGACCAAGTAGCTGCTCGGCAAAGTTGTAGAGCCGAGACCCCTCGGGCAGCCGCCCAAGAAGAGCCCACTTTCCTCGTGGAATGGGCTTTCACTGATTTAGGATGCGGCAGTCCAGCCGCAGAATGTGCAAGCTGAATCGTACTACAGATCCAGCGAGCAATAGTCTGCTTTGAAGCAGGTGCACCCAACTTGTTGGGCGCATACAGGATAAATAGCGAGTCAGTCTTTCTGACTCCCGCAGTCCTGGAAACATAAATTTTCAGGGCCCTGACTACGTTTAACAACTTGGAAGCCTCCAAGTCTTTAGTAGCCGCAGGCACCACGATAGGTTGGTTCAGATGAAAGGCTGATACCACCTTAGGGAGAAATTGGGGACGAGTCCTCAATTCTGCCCTATCCATATGGAAAATCAGATAAGGGCTTTTACATGACAAAGCCGCCAATTCTGATACACGCCTGGCCGAAGCCAAGGCCAACAACATGACCACTATCCACGTGAGATACTTCAATTCCACGGTTTTAAGTGGCTCAACCCAATGTGACGTTAGGAAATCCAACACCACGTTGAGATCCCAAGGTGCCACAGGAGGCACAAAAGGGGGCTGAATATGCAGCACTCCCTTAACAAAAGTTTGAACTTCAGGTAGTGAAGCCAGTTCTTTCTGGAAGAAAATCGATAGAGCCGAAATCTGGACCTTAATGGAACCCAATTTTAGGCCCATAGTCACCCCTGACTGTAGGAAGTGCAGGAAATGGCCCAGCTGAAATTCCTCCATTGGGGCCTTCCTGGCCTCACACCACGCAACATATTTTCGCCATATGCGGTGGTAATGGTTTGCGGTTACTTCTTTCCTAGCTTTAATCAGCGTAGGAATGACTTCCTCCGGAATGCCCTTTTCCTTCAGGATCCGGTGTTCAACCGCCATGCCGTCAAACGCAGCCGCGGTAAGTCTTGGAACAGACAGGGCCCCTGCTGCAGCAGGTCCTGTCTGAGCGGCAGAGGCCATGGGTCCTCTGACATCATTTCTTGAAGTTCCGGGTACCAAGCTCTTCTTGGCCAATCCGGAACAATGAGTATAGTTCTTACTCCTCTTCTCCTTATTATCCTCAGTACCTTTGGTATGAGAGGAAGAGGAGGGAACACATAAACCGACCAGTACACCCACGGTGTCACTAGAGCGTCCACAGCTATCGCCTGCGGGTCTCTCGACCTGGCGCAATATCTTTCTAGCTTTTTGTTTAGGCGGGACGCCATCATGTCCACCTGTGGCCTTTCCCAACGGTTTACAATCAGTTGGAAGACTTCTGGATGAAGTCCCCACTCTCCCGGGTGGAGGTCGTGCCTGCTGAGGAAGTCTGCTTCCCAGTTGTCCACTCTCGGAATGAACACTGCTGACAGTGCTAACACGTGATTTTCCGCCCAACGGAGAATCCTTGTGGCTTCTGCCATCGCCGTCCTGCTTCTCGTGCCGCCCTGTCGGTTTACATGGGCGACTGCCGTGATGTTGTCTGACTGGATCAGTACCGGCTGGTTTTGAAGCAGGGGTTTTGCCTGACTTAGGGCATTGTAAATGGCCCTTAGTTCCAGAATATTTATGTGTAGGGAAGTCTCCTGACTCGACCATAGTCCTTGGAAGTTTCTTCCCTGTGTGACTGCCCCCCAGCCTCGAAGGCTGGCATCCGTGGTCACCAGGACCCAGTCCTGTATGCCGAATCTGCGGCCCTCTTGAAGATGAGCACTCTGCAGCCACCACAGCAGAGACACCCTGGTCCTTGGAGACAGGGTTATCAGCCGATGCATCTGAAGATGCGATCCGGACCACTTGTCCAACAGGTCCCACTGAAAAGTTCTCGCATGGAACCTGCCGAATGGAATTGCTTCGTAGGAAGCTACCATCTTTCCCAGGATCCGCGTGCAGTGATGCACCGACACCTGTTTTGGTTTTAGGAGGCCTCTGACTAGAGATGACAGCTCCTTGGTCTTCTCCTCCGGGAGAAACACTTTTTTCTGTTCTGTGTCCAGAACCATCCCCAGGAACAGTAGACCGTGTCGTAGGGACCAGCTGTGACTTTGGAATATTTAGAATCCAGCCGTGCTGTTGTAGCACCTCCCGAGATAGTGCTACCCCGACCAACAACTGCTCCCTGGACCTCGCCTTTATCAGGAGATCGTCCAAGTACGGGATAATTAAAACTCCCTTCTTTCGAAGGAGTATCATCATTTCGGCCATTACCTTGGTAAAGACCCTCGGAGCCGTGGATAGACCGAACGGCAATGTCTGGAATTGGTAATGACAATCCTGTACCACAAATCTGAGGTACTCCTGGTGAGGATGGTAAATGGGGACATGCAGGTAAGCATCCTTGATGTCCAGTGATACCATGTAATCCCCCTCGTCCAGGCTTGCAATAACCGCCCTGAGCGATTCCATCTTGAACTTGAATTTTTTTATATATGTGTTCAAGGATTTCAAATTTAACATGGGTCTCACCGAACCGTCCGGTTTCGGCACCACAAACATTGTTGAATAGTAACCCCGTCCTTGTTGAAGTAGGGGCACCTTTACTATCACCTTCTGGGAATACAGCTTGTGAATTGCCTCTAACACTGCCTCCCTGCCTGAGAGAGTTGTTGGCAAGGCAGATTTGAGGAAACGGCGGGGGGGAGACGTCTCGAATTCCAGCTTGTACCCCTGAGATACTACTTGAAAGATCCAGGGATCCACCCGTGAGCGAGCCCACTGATCGCTGAAATTTTTGAGACGGGCCCCCACCATACCTGGCTCCGCCTGTGGAGCCCCAGCGTCATGCTGTGGACTTAGAGGAAGCGGGGGAGGACTTTTGCTCCTGGGAACTGGCTGTATGCTGCAGCTTTTTCCCTCTACCTCTGCCTCTGGGCAGAAAGGACGCACCTTTAACCCGCTTGCCCTTATTGGGCCGAAAGGACTGTACCTGATAATACAGTGCTTTCTTTGGCTGTGAGGGAACATGGGGTAAAAATGCAGACTTCCCAGCTGTTGCTGTGGAAACGAGGTCTGAGAGACCATCCCCGAACAACTCCTTACCCTTATAAGGCAAAACTTCCATGTGCCTTTTAGAATCTGCATCTCCAGTCCACTGCCGAGTCCATAACCCTCTCCTGGCAGAAATGGACATTGCACTTATTTTGGATGCCAGCCGGCAAATATCCCTCTGTGCATCCCTCATGTATAAGAGTGTGTCTTTAATATGCTCTACGGTTAGCAATATAGTGTCCCTGTCTAGGGTATCAATATTTTCAGACAGGGAATCTGACCACGCAGCTGCAGCACTGCACATCCATGCTGACGCAATAGCTGGTCTCAGTATAACACCTGTGTGTGTATATATAGACTTCAGGATAGCCTCCTGCTTTCTATCAGCAGATTCCTTCAGGGCGGCCGTATCCGGAGACGGTAGTGCCACCTTCTTTGACAAGCGTGTGAGCACTTTATCCACCCTAGGAGATGTTTCCCAACGTGACCTATCCTCTGGCGGGAAAAGGTACGCCATTAGTAACCTCTTAGAAATTACCATTTTCTTATCGGGGGAAGCCCACGCTTCTTCACACACTTCATTTAATTCCTCAGATGGAGGAAAAACAACTGATAGTTTTTTCTCTCCAAACATAATACCCTTTTTTGTGGTACTCGGGGTAACATCAGAAATATGCAACACATTTTTCATTGCCTCAATCATATACCGTGTGGCCCTATTGAAAGATACATTTGTCTCATCGTCGTCGACACTGGAGTCAGTATCCGTGTCGACATCTGTGTCTGCCATTTGAGGTAGCGAGCGTTTTAGAGCCCCTGATGGCTTTTGAGACGCCTGGGCAGGCACAGGCTGAGAAGCCGGCTGTCCCATATTTGGTATGTCGTCAAACCTTTTATGCAAGGAGTCGACACTGTCGCGTAATTCCTTCCACAGAACCATCCACTCAGGTGTCGACCCCGCAGGGGGTGACATGACATTTATCGGCATTTGCTCCGCCTCCACATAAGCCTCCTCATCAAACATGTCGACACAGCCGTACCGACACACCGCAAACACACAGGGAATGCTCTGACAGAGGACAGGACCCCACAAAGCCCTTTGGGGAGACAGAGAGAGAGTATGCCAGCACACACCAGAGCGCTATATAACACAGGGATCCCACTATAAATGAGTGTTTTTTCCCTTATAGCTGCTTATATTATATATATATATATATATATATATATATATATATACTGCACCTAAATTTAGTGCCCCCCCTCTCTTTTTTACCCTTATGTAGCTTGTCACAATGCAGGGGAGAGCCAGGGAGCGTCCTTCCAGCGGAGCTGTGAGGGAAAAATGGCGCCAGTGTGCTGAGGGAGATAGCCCCGCCCCTTTTCCGGCGGACTTCTCCCGCTTTTTCTGGAATTCTGGCAGGGGTATTTTTACACCTATATAGCCTTCCTGACTATATAGGGTGTAGATTTGCCAGCCAAGGTGTCTTATATTGCCCTCAGGGCGCCCCCCCCCCCCCCCCCCCCCCCCAGCACCCTGCACCCATCAGTGACCGGAGTGTGAGGTGTGCATGAGGAGCAATGGCGCACAGCTGCAGTGCTGTGCGCTACCTTGTTGAAGACAGAAGTCTTCTGCCGCCGATTTTCCGGAACACTTTTTGCTTCTGGCTCTGTAAGGGGGCCGGCGGCGCGGCTTCGGGAACGAACACCAAGGTCGGGTCCTGCGGTCGATCCCTCTGGAGCTAATGGTGTCCAGTAGCCTAAGAAGCCCAAACTACCACCTGTTAGGTAGGTTCGCTTCTTCTCCCCTTTGTCCCTCGCTGCAGTGAGTCTGTTGCCAGCATTTCTCACTGTAAAATAAAAAACCTAAAATATACTTTCTTTCTAGGAGCTCAGGAGAGCCCCTAGTGTGCATCCAGCTCAGCCGGGCACAAGATTCTAACTGGGGTCTGGAGGAGGGTCATAGTGGGAGGAGCCAGTGCACACCAGTAGTCTAAAGCTTTCTTTTAGTTGTGCCCAGTCTCCTGCGGAGCCGCTATTCCCCATGGTCCTTACGGAGTCCCAGCATCCACTTAGGACATCAGAGAAATTGGCAATGTACTGTAGAGAATACATTATAGTCCTGTACAGTATAAGGTAACTTATGTATAATGTATTATTCATGTGCACCGCCTGGAACCTGATCACTAGAGGAGGAGGAGGGCCCCCAGGCAGTTTCCCCTGTATCCCTGTGGGCCAGTCCGACCCTGTACATACCTCCAAACTGACAGTCCCTTGTTTTTGGACTCTGTCCCGCCGTGCCACCTGCAGGCCGCAGTGTCCCATGGTGGGGGGAATTGGGAGATTCTCCTCTCACTTGCTGCTTAGCAGACCATGCACACTGCATCTATTCACAGGAGAGAGAGGAAACATGCATCCATCCATAGTGACAAAAAATTGGGGTGTGTCTCACGGACATTGCATTCTTATGAGGCCATGCCCCCTGATCACGAGGCCCTGCCCTCTAATTTTGGTCAGGAACCATCAGCACATGTGATACCAGCAAGAAGTTGGGAGGTATGCTAACATAACCTCCTTAAGCTGTCCTATCCAATTATATCCCCACATATATTATACAATAGTACACATAACCAGGGCTGTTTCCTGACAATATTGCTCCCAGTGCGATATGTAGGTGGGTGGGTCAACAGGTCTTCAGTGGCGGCGGGAGGCGTGACGTAAGCGTACACTGGTGGGCTGACAGCATTGTAGCCAGCTGGGGTCAGGGACTGGCAGGTGCCCCATGAGATTATACAGCTTGCCCACCCCTATAAATGGCCCTGCACATAACTTTCTATATTTTATCTTTCTTCACTCACATATTGCTCTGACCCTTGGCCAGCATTGCTGTGTGGCTGGATCCTAGAGCCTCTGCAATCTGTCTGGACCAATCTGCAACATGTAGCCCCTATGCTTATGTATCAACACTTATTTCCCTGGAGATTGTAAACTTGCAAGCAGGGCCTTCCTACCTTTATGTATGTCTGTTATTTTCCAGTTTTTGTTTATTACAGTTTTTTTCTCTAGTTCTGAAGTGCAACAGAAAATGCTGGCGCTATATAAGTAAAATAATAATAAAGATATGCAACCTATGAATGCTTTATACTGGGATTCTATCCAAGCCATCACCACCTGTGCTTAGGCATGCATGGCCTGAGGCTGAGTTGGATGTACACCTGCCTACGTAATGTAAAACACACAAATTTGTTCTCTACATACCCAGAAAACAGGCCGTCCGCATTAGCAGATTTGCACAAATCTGACACAGTATGCCCAATTGCGGCTGGAGAGACTGGATGGGGGTAGGTAGGGATCGTTTAAAATAGGCCAAGTACAGTAAGGACTTGTTGGCATAATTGCGAACAGATGCAGACCAGCAACCTGGTCTTTACGGATGCCTGTGGGCTGGTACAGATACGTAATAATTATGGTTTCTAGCATTAGTAGCTTCTGATTGGCTGATTGTTGATTCCCCGCTGTAGTTGATAGGTGCTTTTGCACACATGGTTGTGTGACTGTATTTGAGCATTTTTTTATTTCTCTTACGTCCTAGAGGATGCTGGGGACTCCAAAAGGACCATGGGGTATAAACGGGATCCGCAGGAGACATGGGCACACTATAAGACTTTGAATGGGTATGAACTGGCTCCTCCCTCTATGCCCCTCCTCCAGACCTCAGTTAGATTCTGTGCCCAGAGAGACTGGACACACACTAGGGGAGCTCTCCTGAGTTTCTCTGAAAAGACTTTGTTAGGTTTTTTATTTTCAGTGAGAGCTGCTGGCTACAGGCTCCCTGCTACGTGGGAGTGAGGGGAGAGAAGTCAGACCTACTTCTTCTGAGTTAAAGGCTCTGCTTCTTAGGCTACTGGACACCATTAGCTCCAGAGGGTTCGATCACTTGGTGCGCCTAGCTGCTTGTTCCCGGTGCCGCGCCGTCAACCCCCTCACAGCAGCCAGAAGAAAGAAGCCGGGTGAGTATATAGAAGAACAGAAGACTTCAGTGATGGCAGAAGAATTCAGTAACGAGGTACAGCGCGGCGGTCGCGCTGCGCGCCATGCTCCCACACATTCTTCCAACGGCACCTACAGGGTGCAGGGCGCAGGGGGGCGCCCTGGCCAGCATGTTACTGAAGGTTAGACTGGCTAAAAAAGTTATATTATAAGTGCCTAGGCACTAAATATATGCCCCCGCAGTATAAATATTCAAAATTGAGTGGGACTACAGCGCGCCAGGAGGGGACGTGGCTTAGCCCTCACAGCTTGCAAGCGCCATTTTTTCTCTTCACAGACTGCAGAGATGCTGGCCCGGACCTCCACTCTCCTGATCAAGTACAGGGAGCAAAACGGGGGGCGCACAGTTATTGGTGCTACTATAACAGCGGAGACATCATATATTCTTTCTCAGTATTATATGGGCGCTGGGGTGTGAGCTGGTAAACTCCCTCTGTGTTTCTCTTAACAGGCTTCCCTGTGGGTCTGTCCCCTATAGCCAGTGTGAGTGTGTGCATGTCGGTACGGTGTGTCGACATGTCTGAGTGCTGCTCCCCGGAGGAAGTTACTGGGGGCGCAGAGAAGGATTTGGGAGTGACTCTGTCGGCACCGCCGACTGCTGATTGGGTGAATATGTTGAGTACATTGAATGCAAATATGTGACGTTATTGTCTTAAAGGCTGGATAAATCTGATTCTCAGACACAAACGTGGAGAAAATCCATGGAGGACGCCTTGTCCCAGGTACAGGTCCCCTCAGGGTCACCAAAGCGTTCATTTACCCAGATAGCTGATATGGATACCGACACGAACTCTGACTCCAGTGTCGACTATAGTGAGGCCAGTTTACATCCAAAAGTGGTTAAGAGTATTCAGTACATGATTGTGGCTATTAAAGATGTTTTACATATTTCTGAAGTACCTGCTGTTCCTGATACAAGGGTTTGTTTGTATAAGGGAAAGAAGCCTGAGTTGACGTTTCCCCCCTCTCATGAATTGAACTCTCTTTATGAAAAGGCTTGGGAATCACCTGATAAACGGTGGCAGATTCCCAAGAGAATTTTTATGGCATATCCTTTACCCTCTGACGACAGGGGAAAGTGGGAGTCATCTCCCAATGTGGAAAAAGCTCTGTCACGGCTGTCCAAGAAGGTGGCGCTTCCGTCTCCCGACAGTGCTGCCCTCAAGGACCCTGTGGATCGTAAGCAGGAAACGACATTAAAGGCCATTTATGTCACTACAGGTGCACTCCTCAGACCTGCCGTGGCGTCGGCATGGGTGAGTAGTGCTATTGCTAAGTGGGCTGATAATTTGGCATCTGACATGGATACCCTGGATAGGGATAACATTCTTTTGACTCTCGGTTATATCAGGGACACTGCAGCTTACCTAAAGGATGCGGCGAGGGATATTGGCCTCTTGGGATCAAGGGCCAATGCCATGGCAGTCTCGGCCAGGAGAGCGCTGTGGATTCATCAATGGAATGCGGATGCCGACTCCAAAAAAGCTATGGAAGCCCTCCTATATAAAGGTAGTGTCTTGTTTGGTGACGACCTCGCTGAGCTAGTGTCTACCGCTACAGCGGGTAAGTCATCTTTTCTTCCTTATGTTCCAGCACAACAGAAAAAGGCACCCCATTATCAGATGCAGTCCTTTCGGCCTAATAAATACAAAAAAGAAAGAGGCTTGTCCTTCCTTGCTTCAAAACGTAGAGGAAGGGGAAAAAGGTCGCCTGCTGTGTCAGGCTACCAGGACCAAAAGTCCTCCCCGGCCTCTGCCAAGTCCACCGCATGACGCTGGGGCTCCCTTACGGGAGTCCGTGCCGGTGGGGCCCGTCTCCGACTCTTCAGTCAGGTCTGGTTTCACTCGGGCCTAGATCCTTGGGTGTTAGACATAGGGTCCCAAGGGTACAAACTGGAGTTTCAGGAGGTGCCCCCCCACCGATTTTTCAAATCAGCCTTGCCAGTTTCTATCCCAGAAAGGGAAGTAGTGAGTGCTGCGATACAAAAGCTGTGTCAACAGAGTGTCATTGTCCCGGTACCCCCGTCCCAACAGGGAGAAGGGTTTTATTCGAGCCTCTTTGTCGTGCCAAAGCCGGACGGCTCGGTCAGAATCTAAAATCCCTCAATCTGTATTTAAAAACTTTCAAGTTCAAGATGGAATCTCTTCGAGCAGTGATCTCCAGTCTAGAAGGGGGGGATTTTATGGCGTCAGTCGACATAAAAGATGCCTACTTACACGTCCCGATATATCCTCCACATCAAGCTTTCCTGAGATTTGCGGTGCAGGATTATCATTACCAATTTCAGACGTTGCCGTTTGGGCTTTCCACGGCCCCGAGGGTCTTCACCAAAGTGATGGCGGAAATGATGGTACTCCTACGCAAGCAGGGTGTCACAATTATCCCGTACTTGGACGATCTCCTGATAAAGGCGAGATCAAATGACCATTTGCTAAGAAATGTGGAACTCTCCCTGACGGTTCTACAACATCATGGTTGGATTCTAAATTTGCCAAAGTCTCAGTTGATTCCGACAACTCGGCTGCCTTTCTTGGGCTTGATCCTGGACACGGAACTGCAGAGTGTTTCTTCCAGCGGAAAAAGCTCTGGAATCCAATGCATGCTCAAGGATATTCTGAAACTGGCAAGAGTGTCGATTCATCAATGCACTCGAGTGCTAGGGAAGATGGTTGCGGCTTACGAAGCCATTCCGTTTGGCAGGTTTCATGCCCGGGTGTTTCAGTGGGACCTGCTGGACAAATGGTTCGGGTCTCACCTGCACATGCACCGGAAAATAAGTCTATCTACCAGGAATCGAATATCTCTCCTGTGGTGGCTGCAAAGTTCTCACCTTCTAGAGGGACGCAGGTTCGGGATCCAGGATTGGGTCCTGCTGACCACGGATGCAAGTCTCCGAGGCTGGGGAGCAGTCACACAAGGAAGAAGTTTCCAGGGAAAATGGTCAAGCCAGGAAACTTGTCTCCACATAAACGTTCTGGAGTTAAGAGCCATTTACAACGGCCTTCTGCAAGCGGAACACCTTCTTCGAGGTCTACCTGTCCTGATTCAGTCGGACAACGTAACAGCGGTGGCGTACGTAAACCGCCAGGGCGGAACAAAGAGCAGAGCGGCGATGGCGGAGGCCACAAGAGTTCTCCGCTGGGCGGAAAAGCACGTGAGCGCTCTGTCAGCAGTCTTCCTTCCGGGCGCGGACAACTGGGAAGCAGACTTCCTCAGCAGACACGATCTCCATCCAGGAGAGTGGGCTCTTTATCAAGAGGTATTTGCAGAAGTGACAAGGCGTTGGGGAATTCCTCACATAGACATGATGGCGTCTCGCCTCAACAAGAAACTTCCGAGGTATTGTTTCAGGTCAAGGGACCCCCAGGCCAGTGCAGTGGACGCCCTGGTAACTCCGTGGGTGTTTCAGTCGGTATATGTGTTCCCTCCACTTCCTCTCATTCCAAAAGTGTTGAGGATCATAAGACGAACAAGGGTTCCAGCAGTACTCGTCGTTCCAGATTGGCCTGGTATCCGGATCTTCAGGAATTGCTCATAGAAGATCCTTGGCCGCTTCCTCTCAGCGACGACCTGTTACTGCAGGGGCCATGCGTATTTCAAGACTTACCGCGGCTGCGTTTGACGGCGTGGAGGTTGAACGCCAAATCCTAGCTCGAAAGGGTATTCCCGGGGAAGTCATCCCCACTCTCCTTAAAGCTAGAAAGGAGGTCACAGTGAAGCATTATCACCGTATTTGGAGAAAATATGTGTTGTGGTGTGAAGCCAAGAAAGCTCCTACGGAGGAGTTTCAGCTGGGTCGTTTCCTCCATTTTTTGCAGGCAGGTGTGGATGCAGGCCTAAAATTGGGTTCCATCAAAGTGCAGATTTCGGCTTGATCTATTTTCTTTCAAAAAGAATTGGCCGCCCTTCCTGAAGTTCAGACTTTCGTGAAGGGAGTGCTGCATATCCATCCTCCGTTTGTGCCACCCGTGGCACCGTGGGATCTTGACGTGGTGTTACACTTTCTTATGTCTCCCTGGTTTGAACCTTTGCGAAAGGTTGAGTTGAAATTTCTCACTTGGAAAGTGGTCATGCTTTTGGCCTTGGCGTCCGCCAGACGGGTGTCGGAATTGGTGGCTTTGTCTCACAAGAGCCCATATTTGATTTTCCATGTGTATAGAGCGGAATTGAGGACTCGTCAACAATTTCTGCCGAAGGTGGTTTCTTCGTTTCACATAAATCAACCTATTGTGGTGCCTGTGGCTACGGATGCCGTGACGGTGCCAAAATCTCTCGATGTCGTAAGAGCTTTGAAAATTTATGTCGCCAGAACGGCTCTTGTTAGGAAACCGGAGGCTCTGTTTGTCCTGTATGCTTCCAACAAGATTGGAAATCCTGCTTCCAAGCAGACTATTGCACGCTGGATTTGTAATACGATTCAGCACGCTCATTCTACGGCTGGATTGCCGTTGTCGAAGTCAGTGAAGGCCCATTCTACCAGGAAGGTGGACTCATATTGGGCGGCTGCCCGAGGAGCCTCATGTTTGCTCAATCGGTGCTGCAGAGTCGTCCGCACTCTCCCGCCCGGTCTGGAGCTTTGGTATAGACCCCATGGTCCTTTGGGAGTCCCCAGCATCCTCTAGGACGTAAGAGAAAATAGGATTTTAATACCTACCGGTAAATCCTTTTCTCCTAGTCCGTAGAGGATGCTGGGCGCCCATCCCAGTGCGGACTGTTACTTGCAGTTGTATTGTTAGTTGTTGTTTTCGGTTACACGAAGGTTGTGTATCGGTTATGTTCAGCTTGTTGCTGTCTTTCGTCCATACTGTTATCTGGTATTCCTGGTAATCCAGTTGTACGGTGTGTTGTGGTGTGAGCTGGTGTGTATCTCACCTTTAGTTTAACAAAAATCCTTTTCCCCGAAATGTCCGTCTCCCTGGGCACAGTTCCTATAACTGAGGTCTGGAGGAGGGGCATAGAGGGAGGAGCCAGTTCACACCCATTCAAAGTCTTATAGTGTGCCCATGTCTCCTGCGGATCCCGTCTATACCCCATGGTCCTTTTGGAGTCCCCAGCATCCTCTACGGACTAGGAGAAAAGGATTTACCGGTAGGTATTAAAATCCTATTTTTTTTTTTATACATGAGGAAAATTGAGGCCTACTGTATTCAAAAGGTATAATAATTTAATTGAAACCTAAAAGCATATATTTATATTTTGCTATACAGAACAATCTTTAAAAAATAACGTTTGCCTGCTGTGAACCTGGAGCACATGCTACTTCTGCTGTCCTGCCAATAGCCTCCCAGCTTTGCATATGCAGACAATTGCAGGTTTTTTCTTTTAGTGACCACATTTTGTGTCACCTCACCCCACAGTATCAGTCACCAGTGTGATTTGTGTGCAATTTATTGGGGCGTTGCCTTGAGTATTTGGGATTTTTATGTCTGTACAGTTGGTCTTTTATGTCTTGTTGCGCTCCCCCCCCCTCCCCCCACTGCATTCCCAATCCATGTAGTACAGCTAAGGCTAGTAAATAGTGGTCATTCTTAAGCTCCACTTTGCCCATTAGGATGGTTTAAAGATTCTGTTATGTTCTAAGGTATCATTTCTAACTTTATTATTCTTGTGTGATCCCCATGTCATTTCTAGGTATGGAGTTTGTTTAATTGGAGTTTGTCGGGAAGATAAAGCCAACATCCTGCTGAATCCCGGCCCCTCCCATATAATGTCTTCAAGCGACACTTGCTTCTACATCAACATATCGAAGGAGGAAAACTCTGCCTTCAGTTTTAAAGAGAGCGAGAACATGCAGAGATTGGGAGACCCAAAATCTGCTTACCATGGCTTGACGAGACTCCCAGTCCACAGCATCATAGCCAGCATGGGTCAGTGTGTGGGGGATTCTGGGAAAGCTGTATGGGGGGAGCTGGAGTATAGGAGATAATGTTCTAGATTTTGGGCTCTATTTACAGGTATTAGGTGAAATTGCTTTCCAATATCACCGCTTCTCGCAAATGATATTAATTCATAGAAATTTTTATCTAAAACTTTGGCTCTTCAGTGAGTGTCCATTGAGTGCCCTGTGAGTAGTCTTCGAGTGCCGCTATTTTGGACTATCTATGATATTATTTTGGTTTGCACCTGGACCAGAACTGTTCTATGTATAGTGTATTTTTATTTAAACAATGTGGTCACGTACCATACTGCACCCCAGATATATGAGTGGTGAGTGCAGTGGATTAATGCCTTTTTTTTTTTTATATTCATTTTTTTTATTAATTTATTTTTTTTATTCATCTTTTTGTGATCACATCTTCTCATGGACCCCTGTGACAGCTCATTAACTACTTGCCTGGCATTGTCGCATGTGATGCGGCCCAGAGCCAGGTGTCCATTACCTGACCAGGTCGCATCACATGGCGGCGCACCGTCCCCCGGATCCCCTGGAGTAATGCAGTGGTCTCTGATAAATAGTGTACGGATGAGAATCAGAAAATCCACAATGAGAATCGGACATGCACAAATATTACAGAAACAAATAGCAATAAAGATAGAAAGAGAAAAGGAAACCAAATAGAGAGATAGAACTAGAGAGGGAAGGGAAGGAGGGACATAGGGCATGAAGTCTGAGTCAGAAAATACACATAAAACAATTGGAACAGGCGGAAAACATAAGACAAAGAGAGGCAGATTTATTAAGCCTGGTGAAGTGATAAAGTGGAAGGTGATAACGCACCAGCCAATCAGATCCTGTCTTTTTTCAAACCCAGCCTGTAACATGGAAGTTAGGAGCTGATTGCACGTTATCACTTCACCAGGCTTAATAAATCTCCCCCAGAGTGTGATATGACCAATGAAACACGGACAGGGGCAAATGTTGATCAAACAGTCGACCTCCGTCAGGGCTCACCGGCAATTCGACGAAACATAAACCATTTAGTTGAGTCAAAGAGAGACAATATATGTTGTTAGTGGGAGGAGTCTAAAGACTCTATGAAGGGGCCCCATTTTCTATAAAATCGTATAACATTACATTCAACATTTGGCAGGGTGGACTGGTGATCTAAATGGGTGTAGTATGGTATGCCGGCGGCCGGGCTCCTGGCGACCAGCATACCGGCGCCGGGAGCCCGACCGCCGGCATACCGTCAGCGTGGCGAGCGCAAATAAGCACCTTGCGGGCTCGCTGCGCTCGCCACGCTGCGGACACGGTGGCGCGCTATGCGCGCCACGCTATTTATTCTCCCTCCAGGGGGGGCGTGGACCCCCACGAGGGAGAATATCTGTCAGTATGCCGGGTGTCGGGATTCCGGCGCCGGTATACTGTGCGCCGGGATCCCGACATTCGGCAACCTGAAGACCACCCATCTAAACAAAGAGTGTGAATAAGGCGAGAACGTAAAGTATCAAGCTTAGGAGGGGATTTCATAATCCAATTAGTGAGACTCAGTTTTTTCCCCAAACGTCAAAATAACATATAATAAAGGGATAAGGTGTCTCTTTTGTGATGGGATTCCCCAATTCGAAAAGTGTAAACCAAGCATTTCTCTCAGTCTAACTTCAATCAGAGACGGAACGTTGAATTAATAAACCATAAAACCTTAAACCAGAATTAATTTTTCTCTTACGTGCTAGAGGATACTGGGGTTCCATTTAGTACCATGGGGTATTAGACGGGTCCCCTAGCCGCCATGGGCACTTTTAAGAATTAGAAAGTGTGGGCTGGGTCCTCCCTCTATGCCCCCCCTACCAGACTCGGTTTAGAAAATGTGCCCGGAAGAGCCGGTCACGCTTGTGGAAGCCCCTGAAGAGTTTTCTGCATTTATTTTTCTGTTTGTTATTTTCAGACAGGACTGGTTGGCACCAGCCTGCCTGCTTCGTGGGACTTAGGGGGGGGGGGGGGGAAACGACCCAAGCCCCCAAATGGTTAATGGTCCCGTTCCCCGCTGACAGGACATTAGCTCCTGAGGGAACTATTCGCAAGCCCCACCACGGCGAGCTTACATTCCCGCAGCACGCCGCCAACCCTAACAGAGCCAGAAGAAAGAAGAGTGGTGAGTACTAAGCCGGCATCCCAGCTAGCGGGTCGCCGGCCATTATGGCGGCAGGAGGGTATGGAGACGCACGGCTTCTAACCAGGGTGGATTGCGTCTCCAGACTCGGTACGCAACTGCGTCTCAGTACACTGTACACAGTACCCACACTGGCAAACAAAGCCTTAAAACGGATTTGATCCATTTTAAGCACAAAAATTACCTCAGCCAGTATAAAAAAAGCGGGAAGACCGCGCGCCATTGAAGGGGCGGGGCTTCACTATGAGAGGGTCCAGCAGCTCACCAGCGCCATTTTCCCTTTGCAGTGGACACAGACGCTGACTGACAGGGATGCGCAGCTCCTCCGGTGTGACTCCAGATTACCTCAGCGGTACCATCAGGTCATAGCAGGGGGAGAGGGGGGGGGGGGGGGGAGTGATAGTAGTGTACTAAGTTCCCAATCTGGGCACTTAGTCTACGACCCGGCTAAGCTTGACATTAGCGGTAAGAGTGCTGTGGGCTGGCTCCAAAATACTGTGTGTCTCCCTGGAAGGGCTCTTTGTGGGTTAATTGTGCTTTTAACCTTTCGTGTGTGTGTGTGTGTGTGTGTGTGCTGTCACATTTACATTAGTAACATAATAACAGTAATTGAGGTTGAATAGAGGCAAAATGGCCATCGTGTTCAACCTGTATTCTGTATTACGTTGAGTTGATTATAATGTATCTGCTGAAGTAATGTTTTATGACTAGTTAACTATAAATCATGTTACACCCGGATTATCAACGTCAATATTTTAAATGTTATAACCTTGGATATAATTTTCAATCAGAAATTTATCCAATCCTTTTTTAAATGCATTTTCAGAGTTCGCCATTACCACCTTCCCTGGGAGGGAATTCCAAATCCTTATTGCCCTAACAGTGAAGAACCCTTTCCTCCATTGCGTACGGATAGTAACATAGTAATTGAGGTTGAATAGAGGCAAAATGCCCATCGTGTTCAACCTGTATTCTGTATTAAGTTGTATAAACATTATGTCAGGCAAAGAGTGTGTTTCATGTACGGTGGAGTGTTCCTATTTCCCAGAGAGCTCACTTCTATGTACTCAGTGTATTGCACCTTCTCAGACTAGCGGGGTTGAACTAGCATAGCTGGATTCCATCAAAGGAATGATTTCCAATATATCAAATAAATTGTCCCGCCATGAGAAAGAGACGCAATACTTAAGACAGTCTGTGGACGAGATTATGAATAGTCCCCTGCCATTTGTCCACAGAAACTAACTCTGGCACATATCCTGCAGTCTGACTCTGACGGATCAGACATGGAGGAGGGGGAGGTGGATTCAGAAGGGGGGGACGCTGCTCTGTCACAGGGAATTGAAGCTCTTATAGAAGCTACAGTATCAGAGATGTTCAGCAAATTCCTGATAAAGTGTCAGAGGAGTGTGAGGAATCTTATTTTAATGTAAAGAAGAAATCCTCAGTCACTTTTCCTGTGTCAAATGAATTGAACACCCTGTTTGAAGAAACATGCGTTAATCTTGATAAAAAATTTCAAATACCTAAAAGATTGCTCTCATCTTTTCCTTTTCCTCCTGAGCATAGGAAAAAATTGGAAAATACACCGATAGTGGATGCATCAATGTCTAGGTTGTCACGGAAAATAGTGTTACCTGTCCCTGGTGCAGCCTTCCTGACCGGCTAATCGTAAAATTGAGACTACACTCAAATCCTTGTACACAGCATGTGTGTGGATTACTAAAGCCATTGCTAGGTGGTCAGGTAACCTAATTGAGGGGTTGGATTCCTTACCTAGGGGTGAGATTGTTTTACTCCTGCAACATATACAAGACTCTGCGAACTTTATGGTGGAAGCCATAAAAGAAGTGAGTTTGCTTAATGCACGCACCACTGCTATGGCAGTGTCAGCATGCAGGGGCCTATGGTTACGCCAGTGGACTGCTGACGCGGACTCCAGGAAAGGCGTGGAAGGCCTACCCTTCACAGGAGAGGCCTTGTTTGGAGACGAACTAGACAAATGGATCTCCAAAGCTACTGCGGGTAAGTCCACATATCTTCCGTCTGCAGCTCCCCCAACCAGGAAGACCTACTCAGGACCTACTCTACAGTCCTTTCGGACTGCCAAGTTTAAGGGTAAAGCCAGAGGATCTTCTACAGCCAACAGAGGCGCTAGAGGCAAACCATGCAAACCAGCAGCTGCCGGTTCTCAGGAACAGAACTCCAGCTCTGCTTCCTCAAAGCCTTCAGTATGACGGTGGACCGAAATGCCTGGAAGATTGGCAGGTGGGAGCTCGACTAAAAAGTTTGTCACATCTGGACAACATCATGCCAGGATCCCTGGGTAATAGATCGTATTTCCCAGGGTTACAGACTGGAGTTTCAGGAACTCCCACCTCACAGATTCTTCAAATCAGGCTTACCAGGCTTACCAGTTTCACAGGAAGCAAGTAAAATGCAGGTCATTGTTCCAGTTTCACCTCTTCTCCAAAACAAGGGATATTATTCCAACTTGTTTGTGGTAACTAAAACCGGATGGTTCGATTCTGAACCTATAATCATTGAACCCGTACTTACGAGTGTTCAAATTCAAGATGGAGTCTCTGATAGCGGTGATCTCAGGTCTGGAGGAGGGGGAATTCCTAGTGTCTCTGGATATCAAGGATGCGCAACTTCACATTCCAATCTGGCCGCCTCACCAGGATTATCTACGTTTTGCAGTGCAGGACTGTCACTACCAATTACAGGCCCTACCTTTTGGTCTCCCAACGGTACCGAGGGTGTTCACCAAGGTGATGGCAGAGATGATGTTTTTCCTTTGCAAGCAGGGAGTGAACATAATTCCGTACCTGGACGATCTTCTGATAAAGGCTCCGTCCAGTGAGAAGTTGTCGAACAGCATTGGCCTCACAACCAAACTACTCCTGGATCACGGGTGGATTCTAAATCTTCCGCAAATCTCACTTAGAGCCAACTCGGAGGCTCCCATTTCTGGAAATGATACTGGACACACAGTCACAGAAAGTTTTTCTTCCGTTGGAAAAGGCATGGGTAATCCAGTTGATGGTTAGGGATGTTCTGAACCCAGATATCGGTGCACTTATGCATTCGCCTTCTGGGAAAAATGGTGGCCTCTTACGAGGTTCTTCAGTACGGAAGGTTTCATGCACGACCCTTCCAGCTCGATCTGTTGGACAAATGGTCAGGATCGCATCTTCACATGCACCAGAGGATTTGTCTCTCGCCAGAGGTCAGGATCTCCCTTCTGTGGTAGCTACAGACTTCTCACCTGCTCGAGGGCCGATGGGTTGGGATTCAAAATTGGATTCTGCTAACCACGGACGCAAGCCTCAGAGGTTGGGGAGCAGTCACCCAGGGGGTGCAGTTTCAAGGAAGATGGTCAAGTCAGGAAGTCATTATTCCAATCAACATTCTGGAACTCAGAGCTATATACGCCTTTCTGCAGGTCTCATATCTTCTTCATGATCGGGCCATTCATGTCCAGTCAGACAATGTGACGGCAGTGACGTACATAAACCGACAGGGCGGAACGAAAAGCAGAGCAGCAATGTCAGAGGTGTCAAGAATTCTCCTCTGGGCAGAAAAACATGCTGGGTCGTTGTCGATGGTCTTCATTCCCGGAGTAGACAACTGGGAAGCAAACTTCCTCAGCAGACATGACCTGCACCTGGGGGAGTGAGGCCTTCACCCGGAGGTGTTCAGGTGCTTGACAAGTCAATGGGGATGTCCACAAGGCAACATGATGGCCTCTCGTCTCAACAGGAAGCTCAAGCGGTATTGTTCCAGGTCGAGAGACCCATGGGTAATGGCAGTGGATGCTCTGACAACTCCATGGGTCTATCAAATGGTGTACATGTTTCCTCTACTTCCTCTGATCCCAAGAATTCTGAAAAGAATAAAAAGGGAAAAGGTTCAAGCAATCCTCATTGCTCCGGACTGCTCAAGACGGGCCTGGTATGCAGATCTCCTGGAGATGCTCCTCGGAGATCCGTGGCCTCTACCTCTTCGCCAGGATCTTCTGAAACAGGGCCCGTTCGTCTATCAGGACTTACCACGGCTACATTTGACGGCATGGAAGTTGAATGGCTAATTCTTGCCAGAAGAGGCATCCTTGACAAAGTCATCCCGACTATGATCCAAGCCAGGAAAGGGGAAACTTGTAAACATTTCCACCGTATTTGGAAGAAATACGTCTCTTGGTGTGAGAGCAGAAAATATTCTGCAGTGGAATTTCATCTGGGACGTTTCCTGCTTTTTCTGCAGTCGGGTGTGGATGTGGGCCTACGTCTGGGCTCCATAAATGTCCAGATTTCGGCCTTGTCCATTTTCTTTCAGAAACAATTAGCTTCTCTCCCTGAGGTGCAGATGTTCTTGAAAAGTGTTCTGCACATCCAATCTCCCTTTGTGCCTCCTACGGCATCTTGGGATCTCAATTTGGTGCTGCAGTTCTCCAATGGACTGGTTTGAACCGTTATGTCATGCCTGAGGTCTGACTCTGACCAGTGGAGATCTCAGGCGTAGGGGCTGACTGGAATGTGAATCTGGGATCTTTGATAAAGTTCTTATATATAACCAGGATATGGTAAACTTGAGCGTAGGCCCGAAGGCGTGACCAGAATGGAGGAGAATATAGAATAAAACAAATCTTTTATTCAGCACGCAAGATGGTACAGATAGCGGCAGATGGCATTAGACTCAATGTTTAGTATCACAGATAATGCAGTAACATTGGCACAGGAACAAGGTAATGCAGAAGCAGATGTAATATGAGATGCAGTGTGAACCACTGATGAGGTCCCTATATATTGAGCACACAATAGCAGACACAGTTGCAGTGTAAACCACTGATGAAGTCAATATAAAGGAATACACAATGTTACTGACCACTGGAGAAAGAAAGGATACCGGTGGTACTGGATATTGATGGCAGAGCACCAAAGTAGCTAGAGATCGATGGCGGAACACTGATGGAGCTGGAGATCGATGACGGAACACCAGTGGAGCTAGAGATCGATGGCGGAACACTGATGAGCCAGGCAGAGCTGCAAGCAGGATGGAACTCAGGTCTCAGGGCAGAATGGAATCTCCTGGAGCAAGGTAACCTGGAAGCAGCTAAGAGCAAGCATCCATACAGGGTATGACAATCATAGCACTGGGGATCAGGCAGTCCTTACCCAGCATTCTTATAGGAGCCAGTGTGCAGGGATTGGCTGGGACAATCAGGTGGTGCAGGGAAGCTCAGACAGTCACATAATTGGCTGTGCTGCAGTCAGGTGATCAGGACTTGTCACAGCAGTACTACAGGCTTAGGCTCTGATGTGGTATGCTGAGAGAGCTATGCAGGAACAGCATGTAGAGACTTTACTGCAAGCTGGGTGTGATGAACAGAGAGCCTGGTTGCTGAACACTGGGTCTTGGCAATTACACACACAGTGGAATTCCTGCTCAGGTGCTAACCAACAAGTAATCAAGTCTGCAGTTTGTATGTGAAGCAGATGCCTGTTTGCAGAATAAGTAGAAGTAAGCCACAGAACATGAGAAATACCTTCAGGATCGTGACATGTTACAGAAGGTAGAGGTTAAATATCTTACGTGGAAGACAGTCACACTGTTGGCCTTGGCTTCAGCGAGACATGTGTCGGAGCTAGGGGCATTGTCTCACAAGAGCCCCTACTTAATTTTCCATGAGGACAGAGCTGAACTCAGAACGCGTCAGCAATTCCTTCCTAAGGTGGTGTCCGCGTTTCACATCAACCAACCTATTGTGGTTCCGGCTGTTACGGACACCTCTGCTATTTCGAAGTCTTTGGATGTTGTGAGGGCTTTGAAGGTGTATGTAAAAAGGACAGCTCGTCACAGGAAATCCGACTCGCTGTTCGTTCTCCATGATCCCAATAAGTTTGGGTGTCCTGCTTCTAAGCAGTCCATTGCACACTTGATCAAGCTCACTATCCAGCATACTTATTCCACTGCAGGCTTGCCAGTTCCAAAATCTGTTCAGGCCCACTCGACTAGGTCAGTAGGTGGTTCTTGGGCAGCTTCCCCGGGATGTCTCTGCTTTACAGCTCTGCCGTGCAGCTACTTGGTCAGGTTCGAACACGTTTGCTAAGTTTTACAAGTTTGATACTTTGGCCTCTGATGACCTTCAGTTTGGTCAATCAGTTATGCAGGAACCTCAGCACTCTTCCACCCAGTTTGGGAGCTTTGGTACTTCCCCATGGTACTAAATGAAACCCCAGTATCCTCTAGGACAGGGATGGGGAACCTTCGGCCCTCCAGCTGTTGTTGAACTACACATTCCAGCATGCCCTGCAACAGTTTTAGCATGGCCAAATAGCAAAACTGTAGCAAGGCATGCAAGCAAGATATGCGTAGTTCAACAACAGCTGGAGGGCCAAAGGTTCCCCCACCCCTGCTCTAGGACGTAAGAGAAAATAGGATTTTAATCACCTACCGGTAAATCCTTTACTCGTAGTCGGTAGAGGATACTGGGCGCCTGCCCGGTGCTTCGTTATTTCTGCACAGTTACTTGGTTAAGTATTGTTGTTTGGTTCAACTGTTGCTGTTCCTGTTTCAAGTTTGTTTAGTTTGGCTTTCCTCTTGTTTGTGTGTGCTGGTTCGGAATCTCACCACTATCCTTTTATATCCTTCTCTCAATGTATGTCCATCTCCTCGGGCACAGTTTCCTAGACTGAGTCTGGTAGGAGGGGCATAGAGGGAGGAGCCATCCCACACTATCATGGCTCCTAGTGGACCTGTCTATACCCCATGGTACTAAATAGAACCCCAGTATCCTCTACGGACTATGAGAAAAGGATTTACCAGTAGGTAATTAAAATCCTATTATTTTGGGGCAACTCCAGAAACAGTGCAAGAATAAAGCATTGGGAGTCCCACACTTTAGGTATTTCCCAGATTCAGAAGGCACCCTATGTTTTCTTTGACCAGGGGTGATATAAGCTCTGTGTGTAAATTTATCGTGAGTCTCTTGAAGTTGTGCCGAATGGAGCGCTTTGAGAATATAAGTAATATTATGCGTCAATTTCTTATACGATATAGGGGTGTGGTAATCCGTTTCCCAACTCTTAACAGTCTCGGGACCACAGCTTTGTCTCAAACCCAGTCAAAATATCCCAATAAAGGTAACAAGTTCTGTACGGTGAGAGTTTTATTAGGGCAACAAGATGTATGAGAGGGTCGATGTTCAGGGTTGAGTCATATGGGGTAGGTAAGGAAAGGACCTAATGACATAATTGTAAGTACATAAAGAAGTCAGCACGTGGGACCTGAAAACTATCAGATAAATCAGAAAAGGACAGTAAAACACCACCAGGGTCGAATATATCCTTGATTAATGCAATACCCTTTTGCTGCCAACGAGAGAACTTCACATTGTCTAGAGCTGCTGGAAAACATGGATTGCCACAAAAAAGGTATAAATTGGGAGTGAGCCGGGTTCCTTTTAAGCGATTTGTTCACAGACCACCATGCCAAGTAGACATCCCAAAAAAGAGGGTTAGTACGAGCCGAGGGGGGAAGAACAGCTTTAGGGGTATGAAGTAAAGCCCGTAGATCATATGGAGCGCAAAGTGTTTGTTCTAGGGGGTAGTTAGAGTAGGTAGAGCGAGAGAGCAACCAATCAAACACATATCAGAACTCTACTTATTTGGTAAAAGCGGATATATCCGGCACGGCCAGACCACCTGCACTTTTACGCAGCCTGAGCTTAGCTAAAGCTATGCGGGGGTCTCTTACCGGACCATAGAAATTTAGTGAAAATTTTATCACAATAGCGGCGATCCGGCTGTGTCATAGCATACGGTAGCATCTGGATTAGGTAGGAAAGTTTAGGAAAAATAATGATTTTCAGAACCGCAACACTCCCCATGAGGGACAAAAGTAGTGATGACCAGGATTCTAATTGTGTATCAGACAGAGAAGGCGGAATATAGATTCCCAAATATTTCAGTTTAGAAGTATTGTGTTTAAATAGCGAAAGGATAGAAGAAGAGGGAGAAGAAGACAGTAGAGTGGCGGCAGCAGAGGTCAGTGGTAGGAGCTCAGACTTGTCATGGTTACTCTTAAACCCTGAAAAAAGGCCAAACAAATTTAGGAATGAAGGATGGCTGGAAAGGAGGTCAGGGGGTCAGAAATAAAAAGCAACATATCCACAAACAACGCAACCTTGAGGGAGTTATGGGCAATATGAATACCGTGAAATTCAGATAAGTTGCGAAGAGCAATCGCTAAGGCTTCAATTGCCAATGCAAATAAAAGTGGGAAGAGGGGGCAGCCCTGTCTGGTGCCTCTGCCTAAGGGTATAGGAGCCGACAGGTAGCCATTACAAATAATTCTAGAATATGAGTCATTATATAGTATACGTAGAAGGGAGATGATTTGGTCGGGGAAACCAAATTTATTAAGGGTGTTAAATAAATGATCCCAGGAAACTAGATCAAAGCTTTCTCAGCGTCAAGTGACAGTAAATAGGAAGCGTTAGAATCTGAAGTGGAATGCAGCCAGTGGGAAGCTGTGATAACCTTACGGATGTTGGCCAAGGAATGCCTGCCGACTATGAAGCCCGTCTGGTCCGAATGAACAACCCCAGGAAGCAGATACTTTTTCCTGTCTGCCAGAAGATTTTTTAACAGCTTATAGTCTACGTTGAGAAGAGATATAGGTCTATACGAGCCAGGTAGCTGGGGGTTCCTGCCCGGTTTAGGCAGCAAGCGAATAATAGCATCCGTAAAATATTTGGGCATAAAGGGGGGCGATAAGTGGGCGTTAAAAACCGAAACCAAAGGATCTATGAGTTTCGGTAATAATATTTTGTAATACTCCCCGGAGAATCCATCCGGACCAAGGGACTTCACAGGTTTAAGATTTTTTTATAGCAATCTCAATTTCCTGGGATGTAAACGGGGCACAGAGGAACGACCGTGACTCAGCCAGAATAGAGGGGGTAGCAATAGATTCCCAAAAGGAAAATTCACCGGAGACATCCCTGGGTGGTTGGGTATATATATCACTATAAAAGTCGAATAACAAAGAGGCAATATCTTTACCAGTGGAGGCGTATGTGCCATCAGGTCGCTGAATAGATTGTGTAAGAGATTGGAGAGTAGAAGACTTCACTAAATTGGAAAGTAAATGACCGGTTTTATTACCGAATTTATAAAACCTGTGATCTTTGTAAAATGTATGCCTGTCACCTAAAGAGGAAAGAAGGCCATCAAATTTGTGTTTTGCCAAAACAAAGGTAGATTTAGTACCAGGAGTCCGGGTGGTCATCAATTGAGATTGCAGCGATTTATATGAGGAAGCACGGTCTTGTTTTACCTGGGAAATATATTGGATTATGCACCCCCTAATTACAGCCTTTGAGGTCTGCCAAAAAAGAACAAGGTCGAACTCCAGTATGGAAAGATTATCAAGTCTGAACTCCTCCCAAAATAACTCATGTTTGTTGCGAAATCCTACAGAAGAGGCAAAATAAAAAGGAAAGCGCCAAAGCTTATTATAAGGACCTACGTCTAAGGAAGAAGAAAAATATATCCAAATAAGGGAATGTTCTGAGAGGAACATCGGCTCAATATACATGCATCAAGTATATTGGAGAATATGGAGTCTGACAAAAAGGATATAGTCTATTTGTGATAGTGAACCATGAGCGGCAGATAGACATATGAAGTCTCTGTCAACTGGGTGTAAGGCCCTCCATGCATCAGTTAGTAGTAATTGTTGAGCAATAAAAGGGATGCCGACCTTGGGAGGCAGTCTTCTAGGCGTAGCAGAATTGGAGTCCATTTATAGGGAGGAAACAATATTAAAGTCACTCCCCCCCAAAAAAAAACTAAACGGTTAGACACAAATGGGGCTAGTTTATTCAAAATCATACGAAAGAATGGGGTGGAGTGTGAATTAGGGGCATATATATTACAAAAGATATACCGAGAGGCATAAAGGTTAAGGTCTACCAGAAGATACCTGCCGTCAGGGTCAATATCGGTATGCAATACTTCTATAGCAAGGTGTTTTCTTGCAAGGAGAACAACCCCCCTAGCCTTTGAAGTGTAAGGGGCAGCTGCAAGGACCGTCCAACTGAGGGTGGACAATTTATTTATTTCTGAAAGCAACAAATGAGTTTCCTGTAGGAGTACCAAATCTAAATGCATCTTATTTAAATAAAGACGTTTTTTTGTTTAATTAGGGAGTGAATACCCCCCACATTCCAAGAGCCCACCTTAACCAATGCCATGTATCACAAAACACATAAAATAAGCAGTTGACTCAGACTTTCCAGTAATTAGTGTAAGAAGGGCGGGAAAGAAAGGAAAGGGGGAAAAAGAGAACAGCAGAGGAGGAGCATAAAGTATACTCCAACAACAATTTTAAGAAAAAGCACTTCACAATTAACATTTCTGAGAAAATACAGATTACAAATTCTTGAAAGGTGGAGCTCCCAGCCTAATCCGTGTTAACTAAAAAAGAGGGAGCAATAATCCCTCCTAAAACCAAGTCAGAAAAACAACAAAAAGTTTGGCCGCAATATGCAATAACACCCAAACAAGAACAAAAATACAATATAATACTACATCCCCTGATTCGAGATAAAAAGAAAAATGGTATCGCAATCAGCATACAGTCAAAACAGATAATACAGCAATAATAAACAGGGATATACAGTAAATGGTTAGAAATAAGTGCGTATTCGATATGTCACCACAACGGAGTATGCCATACTGTGATAAATGGGAAGAGGACGAGCAAATAAGTCAGAGTAGAACTCTGTGAGATGAGAGGAGGCAACAAGAGGAGAGTTCATGGAAATAAACCACAGACAGTGGATGGAGTCCGATATGACGAGGCAAAGAAAGCAGGAGTCAGTTTCAGATGTCATCTTCAGCCATAGGGTGGGTTTGCTCCTGCAGAAATGCAGCTGCGTCAGCGGCTGAAGTAAAATCTTTAAAGGAGGAGCCGTTGAAGATTCTCAGACGAGCCGGGTAGAGGAGGGAAAACTTTTCTACCCCCTGAGCCAACTGCGAACACACTGGTGTAAAAGCTTTACGAAGCCATGTCAATTCAGGGGAATAGTCCTGAAAAATAAGAAGCTTGGAATCATTCCACATAAGGTCTCTTTTCCGTCGAGAGGCGGACCAGATGGTCTCCTTGTGTATATAGGCCCTCATTCCGAGTTGATCGGTCGCAAGGCGAATTTAGCAGAGTTACACACGCTAAGCCTACGCCTACTGGGAGTGAATCTTAGCTTCTTAAAATTGCGACCGATGTATTCGCAATATTGCGATTACTAACTACTTAGCAGTTTCAGAGTAGCTCCAGACTTACTCTGCCTGTGCGATCAGTTCAGTGCTTGTCGTTCCTGGTTGACGTCACAAACACACCCAGCGTTCGCCCAGGCACTCCCACCGTTTCCCCGGCCACTCCTGCGTTTTTTCCGGAAACGGTAGCGTTTTCAGCCACACGCCCCTGAAACGCCGTGTTTCCGCCCAGTAACACCCATTTCCTGTCAATCACATTACGATCGCCGTAGCGAAGAAAAAGCCGTGAGTAAAAATACTTTCTTCATAGTAAAGTTACTTGGCGCAGTCGCAGTGCGAACATTGCGCATGCGTACTAAGCGGATTTTCACTGCGATGCGATGAAAAAGAACGAGCGAACAACTCGGAATGAGGGCCATAGTTCAGGCATTTGAATAAAATGACTCGAGGTCTAGAAGAAGAAGAGTCACGGAGCTGTCCCGTACGGTGGGCCCGTTCAATCACAAGATCTGAACAGAAGTCTTGAATTTCAAGTAATTCAGGCAGGGTCTGCTTCAAGAAATGATATAAGGCTGGTCCTTTAAGAGATTCTGGCAGCCCCACTACCCTCAAGTTGTTCTTACGGGAACGATTCTACAAATCGTCCAGTTTTGCCCAGACCTGCAAGTCAGATTGTTAAATCTTGCATGGATGAAATGGCTTGAAAGTTTTCTCCAGCAGTATGCTCAACTACCAATAACCGCTTGGCCAGCTGTTTACACTGGCTCTTAATATCAGTAACTGCCTGTTGCAGAGCAGCTTCATTTAGTGTGGCTTGTTCCTTTAACATGGGCTGCACTGTCTCCCTCACAGCCTGCACAACATCAGCATATGTAAGAGGAGAAGGGGGGGAGAGAGGTGGGGGCATGGTGTGCCTTAGCTGGGGCTGCGGAATGTGGCTGGACCTTATTGGGAGCTGCAGAAGGTAATAGTACCTGGGGGAGGATGATAGTAGATGCCTCTGATCCCGGGTCCAACCCGGCGGCCATCTTGTGAGGCGCGCTGTGGTCCCCTTCCAGGCGTGGGCGCTGGTGTTTGCCGAGCATCTGGCTGGACAAAAACTTGTCCATACGGTGCCCGGGGCATTACTGCAGCCTAGCGGGAGGTCACTGGACTTGCCGGGTGGACCTGAGGGGCCCTAGCAGGATATAGCGGGCGGATGGCACCAGAGCTGAGGGGAAAGCCGCCTCACATCAGCCACGCCGGAACCGGAAGTCCAGGTCTGGGGTTTTAATGGGGGGGTTATAAAACATGTTGTTTTTTTTTACTACTAAGGGGATGTTGGGATACTGTTATTAGAATTCAAGACCACTGGGGGGGGGGGGGATCTATTGCCAATGGAGGGCGGGATGGGAGTGTGCACCCTCTAGGTACAGTGTGTGTGTGTGTGTGTGTATATATATATATATATATATATATATATTTTATTTTTTTTTTTATTATTTTTTTTATATACACTTTATTATATTTTTAAAAATACATTTTAAACTTTAAATGAGTAATAAAAAAAAACACAATTTTTGAGTGGTCTTTAGGGGAAAAAATCATCAGTTTGGGATGTAGTTACATTGCTGGCGGTCAGGATACTGACGCCTAATCTCGGCCACTGACAATGCCGCCAGCCGGAATCCCGGCTAACAGGGGCTATCTCCACTCATGGGTGTCCACGACACCCATAGAGTGGGACTAGAACCTGTGGTGAGCGCAGCGAGCCACCGATTCCGCAGCATGGCATGCGCAGCAAGCCCGCAAGGGGCTTTGTTGCGCTCGCCACCCTGCCGGCATTCTAGCGGACGGGATCCTGCTGTCGATATCCTGGCCGCTGGCATCCCATACCCAACACGTCAGTTCAGTGCTTACATCCAATTTGTGTCAGCTGCTTTCCTGGGTGTTTTATGGCAGATATGCTTGGTCATGGTCATACTGTACCTTTAAAAGCCAGTGTGCAGATCAGCCTCAAACCAGGAAGCATGTCTTATGTTTAACACTAATCTGATGGCAATTGCAATTATAATTCTGAGCGACAGAGTAGAGCTGGCCAGATGGGGAAGACTTTGGTGCAGTTGGTCAGATTAACAAATGTTGCAACAATTGTAACTAACATTCCCTGTTTATAAAGTATAGAGAATACAGTTTGGATTATCTTTAATGTATATAGAGCTAATTTGATTATTATTTAAACAATGCGGTCACATACCACATGCACCTTAGTTATAGAGGTGGCGAGTACAGTGGATCATTGCCTATATATTAAAAACCTTAAAACATTTTTTATTTAAGTTTCTTATTATTATCCAATTAACTGACAATTTTTTCCCCCAAAAAAACTGCTCCGAAATTGTCAGGTTTTTTTTATTAGGTGAAGAACATTAATTTAACCTTATCCAAAATGATTTTAGTTAAAAAAAAAAAAAGAGAAAATAAATGTGTTTTCTCAAACATCGGAACATCGGTCGGGAATATCGGTAACATCGGTAACATTGCGATTATTGCAACGTTACTTTTTACCCTTAAGACAGCTGCCAGGTACACAGGGGGGACTTGGAGGGGTTGTTTTACACTTTCCCAGCGGCTGCCATTGTCTACAGCCGCTGGGTGGGGGGTCCTGCCGTGCTGACCGATCAGCAATGATTGGCAGCATGGCAACAGCGTGGGGAGGGTACAGGGAGGCAGAGGGACCTTCCGGTACCTCTGACCCCCGACCTCCCAGGGAGGGGGGGGTGGGTGTTAGGCTTAGGCACTAGAGGGGATGGGTTAGGCTACGTAAATGGGGGTGGTTAGGGTTAGGCACTAAGGTGGAAGGTTAGGATTACGCAGTGGTAAGGGAGGGTTAGGGGGGGTGTCAGGATCGTGACCATCAGGATGCCGGCATCGGTATTGTGACTGCCGGGATCGTATACCGATCCCGTCATAACACCACATAGAAATTGTATTTTCTTTTGGAGAATATTTTAGAGAGGAGAAGAATGTCTTTTCTCCATAAATAGCTAAAGTGATCATCCCCTATTGAGACCTATGGGGGCTGATTCAGCAGGAGAAGACATAAGAAAACTCTGTGAAATCGTCATTTTCACTGTTTCTTTTCTATAAATGGGGAGGCGAGAAAAAAAAAAATTCTCCAGCTAAAATTCTGGAAAATACATTTTTATGTTCACTAGATAGAACACGTAATGCCGAAGTGACATAAGATTTAAAGTGTTTTCATCTCCTAGCCACGGAGATGCAAACACTAATTAGATGACTAGTGCCTACAGAATTGATATACTGATTATCATCATTGTTCATTTGTAAGACACATTTGTGGTTTAGCAGACAAAATGGCTGCCTTTGTGTTCAGGGGATGGGCTCACTTTTCATCACGTGTATTTTTTGCATCGGATCTGTACAAAAAATACACAATTTATGGATCTAGAAATTAGAGATGAGCGGGTTCGGTTCCTCGGAATCCGTACCCGCCCGAACTTCAGGTTTTTTTACACGGGTCCGAGCGACTCGGATCTTCCCGCCTTGCTCGGTTAACCCGAGCGCTTCCGAACATCATCATCCCGCTGTCGGATTCTCGCGAGGCTCGGATTCTATCGCGAGACTCGGATTCTATATAAGGAGCCGCGCGTCGCCGCCATTTTCACACGTGCATTGAGATTGATAGGGAGAGGACGTGGCTGGCGTCCTCTCCGTTTAGAGTGACTAGAGTACTAGAGAGAGACACAAATTTTGGGGAGCATATAGGAGGAGTACTACTTGCTGCTGATAGTGTGACCAGTGACCAGTGCCACCAGTTTAATTAATCCGTTCTCTGCCTGAAAAAAAACGATACACAGTGTGACACAGTCACACATACCATATCTGTGCTCAGCCCAGTGTGCTGCATCATATACTGTATATCATTATCTGACTGCTGAGTGCTCAGTGCTCACTGCTCACACAGCTTAATTGTGGGGGAGACTGGGGAGCAGTTATAGCAGGAGTACATTTAAGTACAGTGCACACTTTTGCTGCCAGAGTGCCACTGCCAGTGTGACTGACCAGTGACCACTGACCACCAGTATTGTGATTGTCTGCTGACCACCAGTATATTGTGATTGTCTGCCTGAAAAAGTTAAACACTCGTCGTGTGGTGTTTTTATAAACGCATTCTTCAGACAGTGTCCAGCAGGTCCGTCATTACATAATATATACCTGTCCGGCTGCAGTACTAGTGTGATATATATATATATTTTAATTTTATCTCATTATCATCCAGTCTATATTAGCAGCAGACACAGTACGGTAGTCCACGGCTGTAGCTACCTCTGTGTCGGCAGTCGCTGGTCCATCCATAATTGTATACCACCTACCCGTGGTTTTTTTTTCTATCTTCTTGATACTAGTAGCTTACTTTAGGAGTCTGCAGTGCTGACAGACAGTGTCCAGCAGGTCCGTCATTACATAATATATACCTGTCCGGCTGCAGTACTAGTGTGATATATATATATATTTTAATTTTATCTCATTATCATCCAGTCTATATTAGCAGCAGACACAGTACGGTAGTCCACGGCTGTAGCTACCTCTGTGTCGGCAGTCGCTGGTCCATCCATAATTGTATACCACCTACCCGTGGTTTTTTTTTCTATCTTCTTGATACTAGTAGCTTACTTTAGGAGTCTGCAGTGCTGACAGACAGTGTCCAGCAGGTCCGTCATTACATAATATATACCTGTCCGGCTGCAGTACTAGTGTGATATATATATATATATTTTAATTTTATCTCATTATCATCCAGTCTATATTAGCAGCAGACACAGTACGGTAGTCCACGGCTGTAGCTACCTCTGTGTCGGCAGTCGCTCGTCATCCATAAGTATACTAGTATCCATCCATCTCCATTGTTTACCTGAGGTGCCTTTTAGTTGTGCCTATTAAAATATGGAGAACAAAAATGTTGAGGTTCCAAAAATAGGGAAAGATCAAGATCCACTTCCACCTCGTGCTGAAGCTGCTGCCACTAGTCATGGCCGAGACGATGAAATGCCAGCAACGTTGTCTGCCAAGGCCGATGCCCAATGTCATAGTACAGAGCATGTAAAATCCAAAACACCAAATATCAGTAAAAAAAGGACTCAAAAATCTAAAATAAAATCGTCGGAGGAGAAGCGTAAACTTGCCAATATGCCATTTACCACACGGAGTGGCAAGGAACGGCTGAGGCCCTGGCCTATGTTCATGGCTAGTGGTTCAGCTTCACATGAGGATGGAAGCACTCAGCCTCTCGCTAGAAAAATGAAAAGACTCAAGCTGGCAAAAGCACAGCAAAGAACTGTGCGTTCTTCGAAATCCCAAATCCACAAGGAGAGTCCAATTGTGTCGGTTGCGATGCCTGACCTTCCCAACACTGGACGTGAAGAGCATGCGCCTTCCACCATTTGCACGCCCCCTGCAAGTGCTGGAAGGAGCACCCGCAGTCCAGTTCCTGATAGTCAGATTGAAGATGTCAGTGTTGAAGTACACCAGGACGAGGAGGATATGGGTGTTGTTGGCGCTGGGGAGGAAATTGACAAGGAGGATTCTGATGGTGAGGTGGTTTGTTTAAGTCAGGCACCCGGGGAGACACCTGTTGTCCGTGGGAGGAATATGGCCATTGACATGCCTGGTCAAAATACCAAAAAAATCAGCTCTTCGGTGTGGAAGTATTTCAACAGAAATGCGGACAACATTTGTCAAGCCGTGTGTTGCCTTTGTCAAGCTGTAATAAGTAGGGGTAAGGACGTTAACCACCTCGGAACATCCTCCCTTATACGTCACCTGCAGCGCATTCATAATAAGTCAGTGACAAGTTCAAAAACTTTGGGCGACAGCGGAAGCAGTCCACTGACCAGTAAATCCCTTCCTCTTGTAACCAAGCTCACGCAAACCACCCCACCAACTCCCTCAGTGTCAATTTCCTCCTTCCCCAGGAATGCCAATAGTCCTGCAGGCCATGTCACTGGCAATTCTGACGAGTCCTCTCCTGCCTGGGATTCCTCCGATGCATCCTTGCGTGTAACGCCTACTGCTGCTGGCGCTGCTGTTGTTGCTGCTGGGAGTCGATGGTCATCCCAGAGGGGAAGTCGGAAGACCACTTGTACTACTTCCAGTAAGCAATTGACTGTCCAACAGTCCTTTGCGAGGAAGATGAAATATCACAGCAGTCATCCTGTTGCAAAGCGGATAACTGAGGCCTTGACAACTATGTTGGTGTTAGACGTGCTTTCGGTATCCGCCGTTAGTTCACAGGGAACTAGACAATTTCTTGAGGTAGTGTGCCCCCGTTACCAAATACCATCTAGGTTCCACTTCTCTAGGCAGGCGATACCGAGAATGTACACGGACGTCAGAAAAAGACTCACCAGTGTCCTAAAAAATGCAGTTGTACCCAATGTCCACTTAACCACGGACATGTGGACAAGTGGAGCAGGGCAGGGTCAGGACTATATGACTGTGACAGCCCACTGGGTAGATGTATGGACTCCCGCCGCAAGAACAGCAGCGGTGGCACCAGTAGCAGCATCTAGCAAAGGCCAACTCTTTCCTAGGCAGGCTACGCTTTGTATCACCGGTTTCCAGAATACGCACACAGCTGAAAACCTCTTACGGCAACTGAGGAAGATCATTGCGGAATGGCTTACCCCAATTGGACTCTCCTGTGGATTTGTGGCATCGGACAACGCCAGCAATATTGTGTGTGCATTAAATATGGGCAAGTTCCAGCACGTCCCATGTTTTGCACATACCTTGAATTTGGTGGTGCAGAATTTTTTTAAAAAACGAGAGGGGCGTGCAAGAGATGCTGTCGGTGGCCAGAAGAATTGCGAGACACTTTCGGCGTACAGGCACCACGTACAGAAGACTGGAGCACCACCAAAAACGCCTGAACCTGCCCTGCCATCATCTGAAGCAAGAAGTGGTAACGAGGTGGAATTCAACCCTATATATGCTTCAGAGGTTGGAGGAGCAGCAAAAGGCCATTCAAGCCTATACAATTGAGCACGATATAGGAGGTGGAATGCACCTGTCTCAAGCGCAGTGGAGAATGATTTCAACGTTGTGCAAGGTTCTGCTGCCCTTTGAACTTGCCACACGTGAAGTCAGTTCAGACACTGCCAGCCTGAGTCAGGTCATTCCCCTCATCAGGCTTTTGCAGAAGAAGCTGGAGACATTGAAGGAGGAGCTAACACGGAGCGATTCCGCTAGGCATGTGGGACTTGTGGATGGAGCCCTTAATTCGCTTAACAAGGATTCACGGGTGGTCAATCTGTTGAAATCAGATCACTACATTTTGGCCACCGTGCTCGATCCTAGATTTAAAACCTACCTTGGATCTCTCTTTCCGGCAGGCACAAGTCTGCTGGGGTTCAAAGACCTGCTGGTGACAAAATTGTCAAGTCAAGCGGAACGCGACCTGTCAACATCTCCTCCTTCACATTCTCCCGCAACTGGGGGTGCGAGGAAAAGGCTCAGAATTCCGAGCCCACCCGCTGGCGGTGATGCAGGGCAGTCTGGAGCGACTGCTGATGCTGACATCTGGTCCGGACTGAAGGACCTGCCAACGATTACGGACATGTCATCTATTGTCACTGCATATGATTCTCTCCCCATTGAAAGAATGGTGGAGGATTATATGAGTGACCGCATCCAAGTAGGCAGGTCAGACAGTCCGTACTTATACTGGCAGGAAAAAGAGGCAATTTGGAGGCCCTTGCACAAACTGGCTTTATTCTACCTAAGTTGCCCTCCCACAAGTGTGTACTCCGAAAGAGTGTTTAGTGCCGCCGCTCACCTTGTCAGCAATCGGCGTACGAGTTTACTTCCAGAAAATGTGGAGAAGATGATGTTCATTAAAATGAATTATAATCAATTCCTCCGTGGAGACATTGACCAGCAGCAATTGCCTCCACAAAGTACACAGGGAGCTGAGATGGTGGATTCCAGTGGGGACGAATTGATAATCTGTGAGGAGGGGGATGTACACGGTGATATATCGGAGGAGGATGATGATGAGGTGGACATCTTGCCTCTGTAGAGCCAGTTTGTGCAAGGAGAGATTAATTGCTTCTTTTTTGGTGGGGGTCCAAACCAACCCGTCATTTCAGTCACAGTCGTGTGGCAGACCCTGTCACTGAAATGATGGGTTGGTTAAAGTGTGCATGTCCTGTTTATACAACACAAGGGTGGGTGGGAGGGCCCAAGGACAATTCCATCTTGCACCTCTTTTTTCTTTAATTTTTCTTTGCGTCATGTGCTGTTTGGGGAGTATTGTTTTGAAGGGCCATCCTGCGTGACACTGCAGTGCCACTCCTAGATGGGCCAGGTGTTTGTGTCGGCCACTAGGGTCGCTTAGCTTACTCACACAGCTACCTCATTGCGCCTCTTTTTTTCTTTGCGTCATGTGCTGTTTGGGGAGTGTTTTTTGGAAGGGCCATCCTGCGTGACACTGCAGTGACACTCCTAGATGGGCCAGGTGTTTGTGTCGGCCACTAGGGTCGCTTAGCTTACTCACACAGCTACCTCATTGCGCCTCTTTTTTTCTTTGCGTCATGTGCTGTTTGGGGAGTGTTTTTTGGAAGGGCCATCCTGCGTGACACTGCAGTGCCACTCCTAGATGGGCCAGGTGTTTGTGTCGGCCACTAGGGTCGCTTAGCTTACTCACACAGCTACCTCATTGCGCCTCTTTTTTTCTTTGCGTCATGTGCTGTTTGGGGAGTGTTTTTTTTGGAAGGGCCATCCTGCGTGACACTGCAGTGCCACTCCTAGATGGGCCAGGTGTTTGTGTCGGCCACTAGGGTCGCTTAGCTTACTCACACAGCTACCTCATTGCGCCTCTTTTTTTCTTTGCGTCATGTGCTGTTTGGGGAGTGTTTTTTGGAAGGGCCATCCTGCGTGACACTGCAGTGACACTCCTAGATGGGCCAGGTGTTTGTGTCGGCCACTAGGGTCGCTTAGCTTACTCACACAGCTACCTCATTGCGCCTCTTTTTTTCTTTGCGTCATGTGCTGTTTGGGGAGTGTTTTTTGGAAGGGCCATCCTGCGTGACACTGCAGTGCCACTCCTTGATGGGCCAGGTGTTTGTATCGGCCACTAGGGTCGCTTAGCTTACTCACACAGCTACCTCATTGCGCCTCTTTTTTTCTTTGCATCATGTGCTGTTTGGGGAGTGTTTTTTGGAAGGGCCATCCTGCGTGACACTGCAGTGACACTCCTAGATGGGCCAGGTGTTTGTGTCGGCCACTAGGGTCGCTTAGCTTACTCACACAGCTACCTCATTGCGCCTCTTTTTTTCTTTGCGTCATGTGCTGTTTGGGGAGTGTTTTTTTTGGAAGGGCCATCCTGCGTGACACTGCAGTGCCACTCCTAGATGGGCCAGGTGTTTGTGTCGGCCACTAGGGTCGCTTAGCTTACTCACACAGCTACCTCATTGCGCCTCTTTTTTTCTTTGCGTCATGTGCTGTTTGGGGAGTGTTTTTTTTGGAAGGGCCATCCTGCGTGACACTGCAGTGCCACTCCTAGATGGGCCAGGTGTTTGTGTCGGCCACTAGGGTCGCTTAGCTTAGTCATCCAGCGACCTCGGTGCAAATTTTAGGACTAAAAATAATATTGTGAGGTGTGAGGTGTTCAGAATAGACTGAAAATGAGTGGAAATTATGGTTTTTGAGGTTAATAATACTTTGGGATCAAAATGACCCCCAAATTCTATGATTTAAGCTGTTTTTTTAGTGTTTTTTGAAAAAAACACCCGAATCCAAAACACACCCGAATCCGACAAAAAAAATTCGGTGAGGTTTTGCCAAAACGCGGTCGAACCCAAAACACGGCCGCGGAACCGAACCCAAAACCAAAACACAAAACCCGAAAAATTTCAAGTGCACATCTCTACTAGAAATTGCAGAATGTATTATTCTGTTCCAAGGTCTCATGAAAGGGGGATGCGGGACGGGATCCCGGCGGTCAAAATACAGACGCCGGAATCCCGACCGCCACAATCCCGACATATTCTCCCTCCGTGGGTGTCCACGACACCCATAGAGGGAGAATATAATAGTGTGCCGAGCGTAGCGAGGCACCGTGCCTGCAGCGTGGCGAGCTAAGCGAGCCCGCAAGGGGCTGCGTTCCGCTCGCCACCCCTGTCGGGATTGTGTGGTCGGGATTCCGGCGTCGGTATTTCGACCGCCGGGATCCCGTCCAGCGGGATTACGTACTGATCCCCATGAAAGCCATCTTATAGAGTACTGTTTACACAGCTTCCATACATTCTCTTCTAGGTACAGTTGCGATCGATCTTCAGGGGTCAAGAAGACCAGAGGGTGTTGACGGGAACACGTTAAGCCCGCCGTCTGACTCCCATAGAAGGAAGCACAGCATTGATCCTGTGCCTGACCTCATTGATGGTGACACTAGTACAACCTTTGACCTACTAAGTGACCAATCAGAGGATGAAACCAGTCAGTCAGATGAAGAGCTGGGCTCATTTAATGAGTACGTAACATGTAAATTGTGTACTACCAGATGTAAGTCATTGCTTTTATAGACAACATGGCAGGGACAGCCACTTTGTGGGTTGAACCAATGTTAAATAGAAAACAGCCTATTATTCCCTTAATAACTAGTGGCTTTTCTAGTTTCATTCTTGAGGCCATTGTTCCCGGTGTACCAATATTTTGCATCCTTATGTTTGTTGGTTCATCCCACAAAAATTGACTATCCGCTGTGTGTAGCCAGCAACTACTATTTTTCCTGCTATAGAAGCCTGACACTGGAACAGATTAAGATACCACCAGTGCCTAATAAACCATTAGTTGGCAGGTATTAAAATTAAGACCTAATTCATTCCATGTTGGTGGTGGCCGCACAGTTTAGTTAATGAAGCTTGTTAGTTATCCAGCCGTCATGAGGCGGTGTTGAGGGAAGTGACTAACAGATGACTGCACTGATGTGACCATGTAACCTACTGCTATAACATTTATTTACATGTTGCTATAGAACCATTTGGGTAGCATGAAGAGCTGCATGTGATTATCTATAGAGACTTCCTCCTCAGAAGCCAAAGTCACCTTTACATTCCACAGGCATAATTAGATTATTAAATACCAAGATCAAGTATGACAGTTGTATAATGTTGATTACATATAGCATTACAGGGCGTGTGCTGCACATGCTTTAGCCTAGGGTGTCCAGGCCCTGTCCATCATATCCACAATGAAGGAATATGTAATATATGTGGGTTTCATGTAAGAGATAACAATGAGACACATTAGATTCTCTTCCTCATCATGTTCTTTTCTTTACCAGCTGGGTAAAGGGTTACCCCTCCAATACTCCATATATTGGAAGCTCACCCACTCTGTGCCATCTGCTCCAGCAAAAGAGTCCATACTGCTGCCTGCGACTTGATAAGGTACGGTGACTGGCATGCTACAAGCAAAAAGGTATTTGCACTAGATTACATGCTGCAACCTAGTTCTCCCTTTGAAACAAAATGTCTGACTTCCCAAGCCATATAACCAGGAGTTAAAGGGGGGGGGGGGGGGGGGGGGGGAGGTGGAGCTGAGTTCCACCACCTGTAGTTTTAGGGGGAACTAGTTCCACCACCTCCGTTGCCCTGCACAGGTATTCCAACAGAAAAGCTGCTTCTTTGTGAGATCAATGTCCTTTTCTAAAGTATGGAAAGTAGGGCACTAATTTATAGTTTGCAGGGTGATGCCGAAAACACTAGCACTGGCTCCGCTTAAGGGGGAGATGGGAGGGTAAATGATGGGGGGACGGTAGGTGGCTGGGAAATGAGTTCCACAACCTCTCCAGGACCACTTTAAGCCCTGCATATAACCATATGGCAATAACAGAGTGTATGATTTGGAATACTATTTGAAAAATCTATATTCCAGGAATATAGATTGTATTCTATATTTTAGCTATAAACCTTACTGGGTGAGGCTGAATTGTTACTATAGTAGCTTTTATGACAAGATGGACATGTGTAATCCTCCATAGCCTTCTCTTTCCAACAGATAATGGGGGTCATTCCGAGTTGTTCGCTCGCAAGCTGCTTTTAGCAGCTTTGCACACGCTAAGCCGCCGCCTACTGGGAGTGAATCTTAGCTTATCAAAATTGCGAACGAAAGATTCGCAGTATTGCGATAAGACATCTCTGTGCAGTTTCTGAGTAACTTGAGACTTACTCGGCATCTGCGATCAGTTCAGTGCTTGTCGTTCCTGGTTTGACGTCACAAACACACCCAGCGTTCGGCCAGACACTCCTCCGTTTCTCCAGCCACTCCCGCGTTTTTCCCAGAAACGGTAGCGTTTTTTCACACACACCCATAAAACGGCCAGTTTCCGCCCAGAAACACCCACTTCCTGTCAATCACATTACGATCACCAGAACGAGGAAAAAACCGTGAGTAAAATTCCTAACTGCATAGCAAATTTACTTGGCGCAGTCGCAGTGCGGACATTGCGCATGCGCACTAAGCGGAAATTTGCTGCGATGCGAAAAAATTTACCGAGCGAACAACTCGGAATGACCCCCAATGTTCGTAAAGGAAAACTTAGCAAACCTGAGTGAAAACTGTCCAGACAGATTGTTATACAAATCAATTTTCTAAATGGTTTTTCTTAAGCAGTGTAAAATGTTTTGAAAAGCCAGTATTTTGTTTTACAATATTGCTGCCTTCCCACACATGACCGTCTTTAATTTTGCCGCACGCCTGGACATAAATCATTGGTGGTGGGAAGCACCGATGGTCTTTTTGTGGTCAAACCTCTGAAAATACCATTTTCTGAGGTTTGGCTGCATTTTACATATGCACCGAGCTCCGGAATGCGATACGTTTTAAAGCTTGGACCCAGTAGGTAAAGCCACCTGTAGATGGTGTTTCTTAATTGTGATGTGCACTGAAAGGGATCCAGTCGGATCCAGTGGCGTATCTATAATGAGTGCAGTGTGTGCGGTGCACACTGGCCCCTGAGTCCAGAGGGGGCACACACTGCACCCATTTCTTCTATACTCACCTTTCCGGCGTCCATCGGTGACTGCAGTTGTCACCGCCGCTGCTATCACACTGAGCACTAGAGACTCTGGCACAGTGCGCAGTGGCCATTTTTTCGGAGTCCTGCGCATGCACCTTAGACTCTGGCTTAGTCTCAGTGCTGAGAGCACTAACAGCGGCGGTGACGGCTACAGGAGAGGAGGGGGCCCACACATGGAGTCTGCACATGGGTCCCCGCCTCTGGTTGGATCCCTCCCAGTGTCCCCTGCAGTGCGTGCGTCAGCCGACACGTGCAGATTGGACTCCCGTGTCATAAACCTGGAAGTCCTATCATAGCAAAGGAGAGCTGTTACCAGGAGAGCTGTACTTTTATTCAAGCATACAGTGTTAGTAAATGCCATTATGCTTGCGACCAGTGGCTGGATGCTGCTTGATCTGTTGGGCTGGTGTCAAAGTCAGAAAAATATCTCTATGCACACTACCATATTTGCACCTCACACAGGTCCGTGCTGCGCATGCGTACGCTCTCCCGTACGTGCGCATACTCACAGTCGCGGGCACCCGCAGGCGCACGGTATGCGTATTTACGGTAGAGTTTGTGATCGTAGCGTGCGACTCAATCGTTACATATTTTCACCATATAATGTATTTTGTAGATCATGGTCCCTTTGATAGATTCTGAAAGTTTGGTTAATATAGAATGTTCATGAACAGAGAAATCCCTCTTTGTTTGATACGAAGGGTCAGACAGGAGTAATACAGTGGTGTTTAGTATCCATCAGAAGAATATTTAATTAGCAATATTCCGGTGTTGGTTTGAAGCAGATCAATCGCTCGTGCGAATAGTTATGGACATAAGAAGTTTATGAACATTTACTTTATTTGCACTTTATTACCCATGCGGCGGGAAACCCAGTTTCCCTCCCACCTGAGCTGTTGGAAATAGTCACAGCCCACCTGTATGAATCAACCTATGACCTTTTGTTATAATGCGAGGAGGAATTCCTGTGTCCAATGAACAATGAGATTGTAGGGACCATTGAATTGCATTGTGTGTGGGGCATAAATAGAAAGGCCGATCACATCCAGCACTCACTCTTCAACGGTTATCATTGCTGAAAATCGGGAGCTGGATGTCCAGAGGCACATGCGATCGTTTCCTTTGTGCGTAAGTTTTTCTCCGTAATCATACTGTTTCTCTCTTGTTATTATGGGCCATATCTTTCTCTCTCTTCTCTTTCTCTCATTTTTCTCTTAAACTTAATTGTATTGTATTTACTGTGTAGTTACCTGGTTAGTTAGTCTATGTTATATTGTAGTGTATGATTTGTATTTGTATTAATTCTTTTGCAAGTATATCATTCAAAATATATATATATTAGGCGTTGGACCCTAAGCCCAGGTATCCGTGTATTTCTTATAGAGTTAAGTATTCTCAGAGCGTCGGTGACGCTCAAACTGCTTTTAAGTTAGTAAGGTTGTACTGTGTTGCATTTACACCATATCACTACACAAAGGGTTTGCTGCATAATACACTGTTTATGGTTTAGATATAAAGGTTTAACATTGTGAGCGTCTGCGCCGCTGGTGATCTCCTCGTGGTCTCGAGCGGTCGCATCGCTATAGCGAATCATTACGGTAGTCGGCAGCCAATAGCGTGCCTGCCAGTGATCTCTTGGCCGTGAGCGAACGTAACGCTTGAGCGTCTCGACCACGACTAAGCGATTGTTACGCAACGTGCGTACCCTTACGGTACTTCATACGTAGTTAGCGTACTGTGTTCTTAGACCTCATAAAGGGTATTATATAAGATAAATATTTAGCTTTATCACTGGTGAGGAAAGATATTGCATCCCCTGATACCTGGCTCTGGCGCTAGTATAAGCCTAAGGAAGGTAGAATATGGGTAGTTGATGATTTATTGAATAAATTAAATAATAATAATAATTACAAAAAATTGCATAGAAATTAGAAAATGTAACCATTGTACTCCACGGAATGTTTCATGGCATTTCCTATGTAATCTTCTCCAGTTTCAGTTCCACCCTCACTCATAATGGACTGATTTTACGTTATTCTTTTTTTTTTGCACCTATAAAGAGCTGCCACCATTTCCCCTATGAAGATGCACGGGCGTACGGCTTCAGAAATGCACTGGTGATCGTGTCAGCAGAGCGAGCAGGAAATGGGCTGTATAACTTCATAGTTCCTCTCAGAGCCTACTACAGAGCCAAGAAAGAGCTGAGCCCCATCATACTTCTACTGGAGAACCCGTGAGGGCTGGCAGATATATTGGGATATATAACACAGACAATGATGATTTAATAGTAGATTATTAAGGTGGAGATGGATTCAGAGGTGACACTTTCCCTGCACAAAGCATAGGTTAAACATAGTTATCTAACTTATGCTGGATATACATGCTACAATTATCTCGCCGATCCACATGATATTGGAGGGTCGGCAGATAATTGCAGCATGTATGCAGGCGACCGATTAGGTAATATCGTTCAGTTGGACATGCTGGATTGTCTAATATGTCCTTCAGATTCAATATTTTTTTCATACCCCTTTCACATTTTTTATGTATCACTTAAAAGCATGAAAGAGCTTTTGGAGGAGAATTTACAAAATTCTCCTCCATGCCCTTCAATGTGCTTATTTTTAGCATACCTCTAATGGAAAATGCAATCTGTTAAAATGTACTAATGTTAAAATGTTAAATAATACCCAAGGGAGCCTTGCGATAACAACGCCATCTTCAGATGGCATTATGCTGGCTTCCCTCTGTTTCCCCTACTCCTGCTCTGCCCTTCCTGCATGGAAACATGCAGAGCAGAGCCCGGAGTTGGCTTCTGTGATCAGTCTGTGTGTCTAATTAGACCACAGGCTAATCACCGGGAAAATAAATAGTTATAGTAGAAAATGAATACCGTCATTTAGGGATAGACTATTAGTGAGCTCCTTCTCTGTGACCTGGTCAGCTGATCTGTGCTGTCAGCTGACCTATGCTGTCAGCTGAGGTGCAGTGACAGTCCCAGCTGACATTTACACTGCGCCTCTGCTGACCACACAGATGAGCTAACCGGGTATAGTGCAAATATGTTTATTTAATTTACTTTATAACTAGAGAAACAGGAGCAGCGGTAGGGAGCTGGGCAGCAGCAGATCCGGGGGGACAGGGTACACACATCACGGAGGGGAGGCCCACAGGAGAGGAAAGGGGGCTAGAGGCAGTAGAACGGGGGAGGTAGCTTTATTCTAAAGGCTCTCTGAGAAGTGCAGGGAGGGAGCTATCTTGCATGTCATTTTGAATACATTTGTGCAATATTTTCAAATATCGCAATGTGAATTCAGGCAGATTTATCGCTTCACAATTGTATCTGAGATGCGGATTGTACTAAATATGCCTCTTACTGAGGCACAGTGCCAACATATAATTCTGTGTCACAGAACTGGTGAAGCTCTAGCATGTTCTTTTTAAAAGGTGTAGTTAGTGGATGAGTTGGGGCTTAGGGCGCCAGTGGTTGATCAGTTACAGTATGTACATTGTGTTTAATAATATCTGTGCCTATACAGTTGTTTAATGTTTATCTTGCAGGCCGGATCCACAGTTTCTTGAGGCAATTTGCTGGTTCCCTCTTGTCTATTACATGGTGGGATCCATTGACAAGTGAGTAAGAGACACTGTGTGATTTAAAACAAATGGTAAGCTATATCATGTCCTTGAAAGATGACAGGTGGACAAGTTGCCTCTAGCAACCAATCAGCAGTGGCTTAGCAGGGCTGCAGTGGGCCTGAGCACATGACATTGCACCAAGGAGGTGAGACCACCAGCACTGGGAAGTGCAGCACTGCACTAAGCATCATAAGGATGCCCTGAGCAGCTGTCCACACTGCAGAGTGCACACTCGGAGCGTCAATCAGCTTCTTGCTATTATTATAAAATGTACTTGATAAGTGATAGCTGAAATCTGATTGGTTGTTATGGGCAACTTTTCCACTTGTTCTCTTAAGAAGATTTGACACATCCACCTTCAAAAACCGGAAATTTGCTCACGCTCTGTTTTCCGCATATTGGGGGTCATTCCGAGTTGATCGTAGCTGTGCAAAATTTTCCACAGCTATGATAAATTTCCTGACATGCGGGGGGACGCCCAGCACAGGGCTAGTCCGCCCCGCATGTCAGTGCCGGCTTCCCCGCAGAAGTGCAAAGGCATCGCACAGCGGCGATGCCTTAGTAACTCCCGGCCAGTGTGCTGTGCATACACACTGCCCGATCCGTCGGGGACTGACGTCATGAACTGGGCGGGCGTGTTCAGCTGTCAATCACCGCCGGCCACCGCAACATGTGTATGGGCAGCCGGCTGGTCGCCCGTACACACACAGCGATGCGCCAATATATTGGTAGATATATTGGCCGTCGGCTGTGCTGCGGGGCCGATGCGATATGTCTGTGAACTACGGAGTTCATAGACATATCGCCCGTACACACTGGCCGACGGACCCGCAATATATCGACTGTGGAATGGAACAACCGATATATCGGCCAGTGTGTACCCACCTTTAGGGATATGGCCCTCATTCCGAGTTGTTCTCTTCGCATCGGTGCGATTTTCTGCTAACTGCGCATGCGCAATGTTCGCACTGCGGCTGTGTCAAGTAAATTTGCTAAGAAGTTTGGTATTTTACTCATGGCATTACGAGGTTTTTTCTTTGTTCTGGTGATCGGAGTGTGATTGACAGGAAGTGGATGTTTCTGGGCGGAAACTGACCGTTTTATGGGTGTGTGTGAAAAAACGCTGCCGTTTCTGGGAAAAACGCGGGAGTGGCTGGAGAAACGGGGGAGTGTCTGGGCGAACGCTGGGTGTGTTTGTGACGCCAAACCAGGAACGAAATTGACTGAACTGATCGCAGTGGCAGAGTAAGTGTCGAGCTACTCAGAAACTGCTAAGAAATTTCTATTCGCAATTTTGAGAATCTTTCATTCGCAATTCTGCTAAGCTAAGACTCACTCCCAGTAGGCGGCGGCTTAGCGTGTGCAATGCTGCTAAAAGCAGCTTGCGAGCGAACAAATCGGAATGAGGGCCATGGTGATTGGTTGCCATGAGCAAATTCTCCACTTGTCTGTTTCTCCACTCTTTTCACTGCTTCATGAATAGACCCCACAGTGGAGAGAGATAAAGTACCAACCAATTACCTTTAAAACTGTGATTTTTCAAACACAGCCTATAACGTGGCTAATTGGTTGGTACTTTATCTCTCTTTAATTATTTTATTACTCTCCCGTCTCCCACTGGGACTGAAAATGTTGAAGGGCCTGTACTGAGAAGGGGAGGAGCTATGTCCAGTGCTGTGTGGGTGTGGCCAGAGCCAGCTTTAAGTTGATTGGTGGCTTTGGGCAACTACTCCGCTCAGCACATGGGTATGCATTATCTTTAGGTGGTCTACGAAACGTCTAACATGACTGTAATTTGCATTTTCAAAACAGATTACGGCTTAATGAGTAATTTTATGCGTATATGTGATGTTGTCCCTCTGCATTAAACAAAGAGGTCGTTTATATAATATAATTGTGCAAACATCCAAGGTGTAAGGAGATAAGACATTTTTTCTAGTTAATAAATTGTAATACAGGAATACAAGTTACATCTGGAGATAAGACGGGCTGCAGTTTGATGCAGTAATATGGACAGTTTATTACGATGTTACTATATTTGTTAGTATTGTATTGTCAGTGCACACAGTGGCTGTACTCTTTCTACAGTCTGGATGACATGTTGCGCTGTGGGGTGAGTTATGCCGCACATATGGTTGTCGTTGGGGAAGAGAACTCCATGATCGCAGAGGAAGATTATATGGCAGATGCACGGACCATTGTCAATGTACAAACCCTTTTTAGGTAAGACTTTCCATTTGCACTTGTGTGGCTCATTAACCATGCAATTACCGCGATGTGGCACCTTGCCCAGTGGGAATGGCTCTTCACCTATTCTCATCTTCAAAATGTTCTTTGCTTAATTATGCCGTGTACATTCTCTGAGCAAATATAGGAGGTTATATATGTTACCTATTCCTCTCAATGTCAACATGTTCACAGTATCGACATAAGAAATGTTGATATGTGAAATCCCAACATTCTCAGAATGTCGAAATTAGAGATGAGCGGGTTCGGTTTTACTCGGATTTACCCAAATCTCCTTATTGGCTATCGGATGTCACGTGTTTTGGTTAACCAATAAGAAAAATCCAGAAAATAAGAAATGGTGATAATTCTGGCGTAAAGAACCGAGTAAATCTGAACCCACTCGTCTCTAGTCGATATTAGGGTTAGGTAGAGAGATGGGAGTGTTAGGCACTAGGGAGAGGTTAAGGTTAGGCTATGTGGAGAGGTTAGGGTTACGCACTAAAGGGAGCATTAGGTGTAGGTATTAGGTTTAGGGATGGGGAGACTGTCATCACCATAACACCGGAGCATCAGATGACTTCACCGGAACTGCTCCTCAAGCGACCACCGTTGCCCAGAAGCCACTGTTTCTGCCGGGACCAGGTAAGTGACCCCTGGACCAAAGGGATGGGTTTTTAACATTCTATAATGCCGACATTTTAGCAGTGTTGACATGAAGAATATTGACCTAATATACCACACCTCTCTATATGTATTGTAATTTATCACACAAATAAAAGACTGACATAGGAGCTTTGGGGGAAGATACAGAAATAGTGGAACAAAAATAAAGGAAAGTTCAGTGTAGCATGATAATCGTTGCAAGCAGCAAAACTTTTATAAGATCTTGGGAGAATTTGTTTAATTTATTTTTTCATTTGGCAGAAAACCAAAACTCAGCAATAAAAAAAAAAAAAGAATACAATACTTAGTATGAGGTCTTGTAAATGACAAGACAACCAATGCAGCTGATCCAACTGACATGGGAATTGCATTATGAAAAAAAGATCTTACAATAAACATACTTTCTGTTTGCTCATCAATATTTTAGCAGACATAAGCACACAGCAATAACATTGTAATAAAAAGAACGCAAATCTGTCTCTTGGGAGAGTTATTTAGAAACAATATTTTCCCCATCTAACACGGACCAGGATTCAGTCCATGTGGACCAGATGCTTTCTTAAGTATTTCGAAAACAACATTCCAATTGATATACTGTATAGAAAATATGCAGTATGTGGTCAACAGTTTCATGGACCTACCCACCCCTGGAAAGCAGGTTCTGCAGCAGCAGTTCCAAGTCCTAGCTATACAAACAAGGGCCATACATTGATCACATACTGCTTGTAAGCTTTATCCAAAATTCTATTAAGTGTTATCCTTATAGTTACTCTAAGGGGTATATTCAGTTGAAGTTGAAAGCTGCTGTCTGTCGAAAAGACATCAGTTTTCGACTTTTTAAGGTTGAATCGTGATTCGACCTATTCAATATAACCCCAAATTTTTCGACAAGTGATGAATTCGACTTGTCGAAAAGCACATGGATCGGCGGAATAGCTTCCAATCCACGTGCTTGTGTCGAAAACCTTTTCGACCATCTCATTTCGATTTTTAAAAAAGTCGAGTGAGATGGGGAGAGCAGCACCGAAGACGGGGACGGGGAGAGCCGAGGCGGGGACGGGTTGAGCAGCGCTGGAGGATGTCACAGCCGCCGCTCACAGACGCGTCCGCCCAGCTCCAGCAAGCGAGACCTCGCATGCTGGAGCCGGGTGGACGCTGCCGTGAGAGAGGGGGAGACTGGGAGCAGCGGCTGACGGGGAGCGGCGGCCGTGAGAGAGGGGGAGACGGGGAGCGGCGGCTGTGAGAGAGGGGGAGACGGGGAGCGGCGGCTGATGAGGAGCGGAGGCTGTGAGAGGGGGGGACGGGGAGCTGCGGCTATGAGAGAGGAGGGACTGGGGGGGAGAGACGGGGGAGAGCCACGGGCAGACGGGGGAGAGCAGCGCTACAGCAGCGGCTACCCCTAAGGCGGCAAATCAGTTCTTTGAGATGTCAGCAGTGTGCTGTAATGGGAACAGGACAATGTGCCAATCAACATCCCAAGTTTTGTTTTGCATTCCACAGAGATGTACAGTAGAACACTAAGGGGGGAATTCAAATGTTTGAAAAGTCGGTTGGGTGTCTGTTTTTTCCTCTCTATGAAATAGGAAAAAACAGAGACACCAAACTGACTTTTCAAACAACTGAATACCCCCAAAGTGGCTAATTTGTGCTAAGCAGGGCCTTGTGACGATGTGTGGCAAAACCGTTTGCATTGAATTAATTGAGCCTTTGATGTCTGCGACTATACAGAAACATCACAATCGAATATAGCAACCCAACGTTTCTGGAGCACAGGACTGTCCTCAGTAAGTTCCAGTTCTTACGACAATTGAGTGCTGCATTGTAACGCCCCCTGCGCACGATTAAGATAGAAGACCACTCGCCATAAAGCAATCTGGTCATCTTCTATTAAGAATGGATATTATCAGGTTAGATTTGGTTGCTGAACCCCATTATTAACAGGAGCAATTAAGAAGACCGATTCCCAGTCTCCAATTGCTCCACCAAGTAATACCAACGCTGGAATTACCTGGAAAAGCTGCTTTGTGGATACCATGTACTATGGGTTAAATTATTCAACTGGTTGTAAGTGATCCTGGGTATAATTTTGCCCAAGTAATACCGTAGCTCATCCAACATTCCTTACCCTTCAATTATAACTAGAGATGAGAGGATTCGGTTCCCCTGAACTTCTGTGATTCAAGGGAATCCGAGCACTGGCTAGGGTTTTCCCAACAGGCTCGGATTCCAAAACGAGGTAAAACGTCATCTTAACGGCGTCGGATCTCTTGTGTTTTGGATTCAGTATCAGTCGCCGGTCTGCGAGCACAGCCACTAGACTACCAGGACAAATATCAACAATATTATCCTCCTAATACAACGGCAGCATTAACTCACTGGTGTTTTTTTTGTCACTGCCCGCAGTGCAGTATTAACCAATTATTTGCCACTGTTACTATAATTATATAAGCGCAGTGATTCACAGCAGTGTGTTAAATATATAAATATAAATTGCCAACACTGGAATCCACTATTACAGACGTCTCTGTACATTTTTGCATTGGGCGGCAAAGATCTTCCTCATAGAAATTGAGGTTAATTTTTATGAGTCTTTTTCCACATTTCATTAGTTGCTACTACAAATGGTTTCCATAGCTTGCATAAAGCAGAGTATTCTCCAGTGTGCTAGAGTAAGGTACATTCCCCCTCCTCTCCCTGTGTTACATTTTCTTGTGTAAGTTTTGATGGCTTGTTGCTGTTCCTCCATTCACTGAAGTATATAAAGGGTGCAATTCCACCTGGTCACAAAATCAAAACCTGACATTGACTTACAACCAAAACCAAAACACATCTCTATTTATAACTATGGGGTGTATTCAGTACCTGTTGGAAAGAAGGCAGTTTCTGATAGGTTTAGTTTGGAAGGGGTTCCGACCTATTCAATGCCGTCTGTTTTTTTCCGACAAGTCGGGATTTCCCGACTTGTCAAAGAACACAGGGTTTGTCGGAATCCACGTGTGTATTGTCGGGAACGCGGCCAAACCCACAGGTTTTGGCCCTGGTTCCGACAATGTCAATCCAACTTTTTTAAAGTCGGACTGACATTGTCGGAACTGGGTAGATGAGTCGGGGGAGCGGGGACAGGTAGGAGGGGACAGGACCATGTGAGAAGAGGACCGTGGAAGAGTGAGGCGAGGAGCGTGGACGGGTGAGGCGAGGACCGTGGAAGTGCGAGGAACAGGAAACAGCAGCAGCACGGATGGGACAGCACGGGGCATGAGCGGCTGTGTGACAGTTGTCGAGAACGGCCAAATCCCACAGTCGGATTTGGCCGCTCATTCAATGCTGACCTGTCGGATCCTTTCCGTCGGAAATGATCCGACAGGTATTGAACATACCCCTATGTAGGGAATTTTCCATTGTGCTACTCTAGTGTTTCTGTACCCATGCCTATCCCCTGCACTGGGAAGCCAGTTTTACATTTCTTATATACTGTATAACTTTCTACGAATGCAAAAGCATATGGAAGGAATGTTCTTCCTTTAAACACATAGGCCCTCATTCCGAGTTGATCGGTCGCAATGCGAATTTAGCAGAGTTACACACGCTAAGCCGCCGCCTACTGGGAGTGTATCTTAGCTTCTTAAAAGTGCGACCGAAGTAATCGCAAAATTGCGATCACAAACCTCGTAGCAGTTTTGGAGTAGCTTCAGACTTACTCTGCCTGTGCGATCAGTTCAGTGCTTGTCATTCCTGGTTGACGTCACAAACACACCCAGCGTTCGCCCAGGCACTCCCACCGTTTCTCCGGCCACTCCTGCGTTTTTTCCGGAAACGGTAGCGTTTTCAGCCACACGCCCCTGAAACGCCGTGTTTCCGCCCAGTAACACCCATTTCCTGTCAATCACATTACGATCGCCGGAGCGATGAAAAAGCCGTGAGTAAAATTACTTTCTACATAGCAAAGTTACTTGGCGCAGTCGCAGTGCGAACATTGCGCATGCGTACTAAGCGGATTTTCATTGCGATGCGATGAAAAATACCGAGCGAACAACTCGGAATGAGGGCCATAATTCTGATTGCATACTGTAATATAAGTTAGTTTCTATGGACCATCATGTACAGATTGTCCACATATTACAGTGAATGTATCTGTCATCTTGAATGAAACTTTCTGATCGTTTGTACATTGATTTATATATCATTCTGCCACGTCTTCTGGTAACAAATTATTATAGTTGTGCCTCTGTAATGTCAGAACCTCTCTTATATTCTATGTACATATGGAAAATATAATGACCTGTCTCCTTTTGTGTTTGTATTAAACAGTCAACTACTGTAGGCAAATCCTTATTTGATATTTTATATATATATCCCGATGGTTTTATGGAAGGATCTCCCTTTGGCCTCTTTCAGGTTGTTCCCTGGACTCAATATCATTACAGAATTAACACATCCAGCAAACATGAGGTTCATGCAGTTCAAGGCCAAGGATAAATACTCAGTGGTGCTTTCTAAACTGGAGAAGGTACATGCTGTCACTCCCCATGATATCTTTCTGACTGTCTCTCTAATGTCTGTCATCTCCCTATCTCTTCCCCTAATCCTAATCCCACCCTCATAGCTCTGTCCTCTCGCAGAGGGAGCGTGAGCGGGGGTCTAACCTGGTCTTCATGTTCAGACTGCCCTTTGCTGCCGGGAAGGTCTTCAGTGTCAGCATGTTGGATACTCTTCTATACCAGGTACTGGATGTAGGAGGTAATTGTAAAACTCTATGTACACCTTGCTGTCTTATTATACTGTAGCATATACCCCCTTCCTGCAGCTCCTCCCTCTTCATTCCTAATATTCTTATATACCTCAATATTATCTCTCTGTGTCACTCTTCCATCCACTCAACGCATCCTTTTCCTATTACTCCATATACCCTCTTACTCCATATACCCTCTCCCTATATCTCCTCCTGTTACTCCATATAACCTCTCCCTATATCCCCTCTTATTACTCTATATATCCTCCAATTACTCCATATACCCTCTCCCTATATCCCCTGTTATTACTCTATACACCCTCAACCCATATATCTCGTCCTATTATCCCATATACCCTCTCCCTATATCCCTTCCTATTACTCCATATAAGTTCTCCCTATAACTCCCCCCTATTACATCCTATATCTCCTCCTATTACTCTATATAACCTCTCCCTATATCCCTTCCTGTGACTCCATATAACCTCTCCCTATATCTCCTCCTATTACTACATATACCCGCTCCATATATCTCCTCTTATTACTCCATATAACCTCTCCCTATATCTCCGCCTGTTACTCCATATAGCCTCTCCCTATTTCTCCGCCTGTTACTCCATATACCCTCTCCCTATATCTCCTCCTGTTACTTCATATAACCTCTCCCTATATCCCCTCTTATTACTCTATATAACCTCTCCCTATATATCCTCCAATTACTCCATATACCCTCTCCCTATATCCCCTCTTATTACTCTATACACCCTCAACCCATATATCTCGTCCTATTATCCCATATACCCTCTCCCTATATCCCTTCCTATTACTCCATATAAGTTCTCCCTATAACTCCCCCTATTACTCCCTATATCTCCTCCTATTACTCTATATAACCTCTCCCTATATCCCTTCCTGTGACTCCATATAAGCTCTCCCTATATCTCCTCCTATTACTCCATATACCCGCTCCCTATATCTCCTCTTGTTACTCCATATAACCTCTCCCTATATCTCCTCCTATTACTCTATATAACCTCTCCCTATATCTCTTCCTATAACTCCATACACCCTCTCCCTAAAGCTCCTCCTTTTACTCCATATAACCTCTCCCTATAACTCCTCCTATTACTCCATATACCCTGTCTTATAACTCTTCCTATTACTACATATACCCTCTCCCCATATATCTCCTCCTATTACTCCATAAAACCTCTCCCTAGATCTCCTCCTATTACTCCATATAACCTCTCCCTAGATATCCTCCTGTTACCCCATATAACCTCTCCCTATATCTCCTCCTATTACTCCATATACCCTCTCATAACTCCTCCTATTACTCCATATAATCTCTCCCTATAGCTCCTCCTATTACGCCATATAACCTCTCGCTAGATCTCCTCCTATTACTCCATATAACCTCTCCCTATATCTCCTCCTATTACTCCATATACCCTCTCTTATAACTCCTCCTATTACTACATATACCCTCTCCCTAGATCTCCTCCTATTACCCCATATACCCTCTCCCTAGATCTCCTCCTATTACTCCATATACCCTCTCATAACTCCTCCTATTACTCCATATAATCTCTCCCTATAGCTCCTCCTATTACCCCATATAACCTCTCGCTAGATCTCCTCCTATTACTCCATATAACCTCTCCCTATATCTTCTCCTATTTCTCCATATACCCTCTCTTATAACTCCTATTACTACATATACCCTCTCCCTAGATCTCCTCCTATTACTCCATATATCCTCTCCCTATATCTCCTCCTATAACTCCATATACCCTCTCTTTATATCTCCTCCTATTACTCCATACACTCTCTCCCTATATCTCTTCCAATTACTCCATATAACCTCTCCCTATAACTCCTCGTATTACTCCATATACCCCCTCCCTATAGCTCCTCCTATTATTCCATATAACCTCTCCCTATATCTTCCGCTATTACTCCATATACCCTCTCCCTATATCTTCTCCTATTACTCCATATAACCTCTCCCTATATCTCCTCCTATTACTCCATATACCCTCTCCCTAGATCTCCTCCTATTACTCCATATACCCTCTCATAACTCCTCCTATTACTCCATATAATCTCTCCCTATAGCTCCTCCTATTACGCCATATAACCTCTCGCTAGATCTCCTCCTATTACTCCATATAACCTCTCCCTATATCTCCTCCTATTACTCCATATACCCTCTCTTATAACTCCTCCTATTACTACATATACCCTCTCCCTAGATCTCCTCCTATTACTCCATATATCCTCTCCCTATATCTCCTCCTATAACTCCATATACCCTCTCTTTATATCTCCTCCTATTACTCCATACACTCTCTCCCTATATCTCTTCCAATTACTCCATATAACCTCTCCCTATAACTCCTCGTATTACTCCATATACACCCTCCCTATAACTCCTCCCATTACTCCATATAACATCTCCCTATAGCTCCTCCTATTATTCCATATAACCTCTCCCTATATCTTCCCCTATTACTCCATATACCCTCTCCCTATATCTCCCCCTATTACTCCATATACCCTCTCCCTATATCTCCCCCTATTACTCCATATAACATCTCCCTATAGCTCCTCCTATTACTCCATATACCCCCTCCCTATAGCTCCTCCTATTACTCCATATAACATCTCCCTATATCTCCTCCTATTACTCTATATACCCTCTCCCTATAACTCCTTGTATTACTCCATATACCCCCTCCCTATAGCTCCTCCTATTACTCCATATAACATCTCCCTATAGCTCCTCCTATTATTCCATATAACCTCTCCCTATATCTCCCCCTATTACTCCATATACCCTCTCCCTATATCTCCCCCTATTACTCCATATACCCTCTCCCTATATCTCCTCCTATTACTCCATATACCCTCTCCCTATATCTCCCCCTATTACTCCATATAACCTCTCCCTATATCTCCCCCTATTACTCCATATAACCTCTCTCTTCCAGTTAATATTCCTGTAGCAGCATCCTGTAACCCCTGCTGTTGCTCACTCTCTTCCCCTGTATCTGGTACAGTCCTTTGTAAAGGATTACATGATCTCCATCACCCGCCTCTTACTTGGTCTGGACTCAATGCCTGGCTCTGGATTCCTGTGTGCTGTAAGTTCTCCGATGTTACAATTTACTAAATTCCAGCAGTTTGCATTCCCCACACATGCTTAGCCCATGCTTTGTGAGGGAGGCAATCAATTTGCCGGCTGTCGGGATCCCGGCGGTCAGGATACCAACGCTGGAATCCTGACAGCTGCCAATGCAGCAAGCCAGAATATTGGCTCACGGGCTATTCCCACTGGTGGGTTTACATATCAGCCATAGGGGTATATGCAATTAGCGGCGAATCGCGGCAATTTTTCGGCCGTTTTTTAATTCGACACAATTCGACCATCTAATTTCGGCAAGTGGGTGCCGAAATTGACCATATTCAATAAAAAAACGGATTCGACAGTCCCGCTGACGAAAAGCGGCCGATTTGACGGATTTTGTTCCGATTTTTAAAAAACGGGTAAAAACGGGAAAAAACACGAAAAAAATTGCGTGGGGTCCCCCCTCCAAAGCATAACCAGCCTCGGGCTCTTCGAGCTGGTCCTGGTTCTAAAAATCCGGGGGAAAAATAGACAGGGGATCCCCCGTATTTTTAAAACCAGCACCGGGCTCTGCGCCTGGTGCTGGTGCAAAAAATACGGGGGACAAAAAGAGTAGGGGTCCCCCGTATTTTTTACACCAGCATCGGGCTCCACTAGCTGGACAGATAATGCCACAGCCGGGGGTCACTTTTATACAGCGGCCGTGGCATTAAATATCCAACTAGTCACCCCTGGCCGGGGTACCCTGGGGGAGTGGGGACCCCTCCAATCAAGGGGTGTCCCCCCCAGCCACCCAAGGGCCACGGGTGAAGCCCGAGGCTGTCCCCCCCATCCAAGGGCTGCGGATGGGGGGCTGATAGGCTTGAGAAAATGACAAGAATATTGTTTTTTCCTGTAGTACTACAAGTCCCAGCAAGCCTCCCCCGCAAGCTGGTACTTGGAGAACCACAAGTACCAGCATGCGGGAGAAAAACGGGTCCGCTGGTACCTGTAGTACTACTGGAAAAAAAATACCCAAATAAAAACAGGAGACACACACCTTGAGAGTAAAACTTTATTTCACACCTGCCGACACACACATACTTACCTATGTTGACCCGCCGACTGCCACGTCTCCTGATCCGACGATCCGGGGTACCTGTGAATAAAATTATACTCACCTCAATCCAGTGTCCAGATATAAATCCTCGTACTTGGCAAAACAAATAAACGAACACCCGGACCAGCGGACTGAAAGGGGTCCCATGTTTTCACATGGGACCCCTTTCCCCGAATGCCGGGACCCCACGTGACTGCTGTCACAGAGGTCCCTTCAGCCAATCAGGAAGCGCTACTTCGTTGCACTCACCTGATTGGCTGTATGCGCGTGTGAGCTCAGACAGCGCATCGCACAGCTCCCTCCATTACTTTCAATGGTGGGAACTTTGCCATCAGCGGTGGGGTTACCTGCGGTCAGCCGCTGACCGCGGGTGACCTCACCGCTGACGCAAAGTTCCCACCATTGAGTATAATGGAGAGGCTTTGCGATGCGCTGTCTGACAGCTCAGACGTGCAGCCAATCAGCAGAGTGCCAGGACGTTGTGCTCGCTGATTGGCTTAAGAGACCTTTCTGTGACAGCAGTCACGGGGGGGATCTCTGCATTCAGGGAAAGGGGTCCCATGTGAAAACATGGGACCCCTTTCAGTCCGCTGGTCCGGGTGTTCGTTTATTTGTTTTGCCAAGTACGAGGATTTATATCTGGACACTGGATTGAGGTGAGTATAATTTTATTCACAGGTACCCTGGATCGTCGGATCAGGAGACGTGGCAGTCGGCGGGGGACAACATAGGTAAGTATGTGTGTGTCGGCAGGTGTGAAATAAAGTTTTACTCTCAAGGTGTGTGTCTCCTGTTTTTATTTGGGTATTTTTTCCTCAGTAGTACTACAGGTACCAGCAGGCCCGTTTTTCTCCCGCATGCTGGTACTTGTGGTTCTCCAAGTACCAGCTTGCGGGGGAGGCTTGCTGGGACTTGTAGTACTACAGGAAAAACCAATATTCTTGTCATTTTCTCAAGGCTTTCAGCCCCCCATCCGCAGCCCTTGGATGGGGGGGTCAGCCTCGGGCTTCACCCGTGGCCCTTGGGTGGCTGGGGGGGGACCCCTTGATTGAAGGGGTCCCCACTCCCCCAGGGTACCCCGGCCAGGGGTGACTAGTTGGATATTTAATGCCACGGCCGCAGGGCGCTGTATAAAAGTGACCCCCGGCTGTGGCATTATCTGTCCAGCTAGTGGAGCCCGATGCTGGTGTAAAAAATACGGGGGACCCCTACTCTTTTTGTCCCCCGTATATTTTACACCAGCACCAGACGCAGAGCCCGGTGCTGGTTTTAAAAATACGGGGGATCCCCTGTCCATTTTTCCCCTGGATTTTTAGAACCAGGACTGGCTCGAAGAGCCCGAGGCTGGTTATGCTTTGGAGGGGGGACCCCACGCCATTTTTTTCCGGGATTTTACCATTCCATCTAAAAAAAATATATATATATATTTTTAAAAATATATAAATAATACTTGTGCCTCCCAAAAAGACAAACCAAGTACCTAATCCCTTCTAATATAAATAGATATGCTATTACCAATAAAAAAAACACCAAAAAAAACATGTTTTAAAATTTTTTATTAGATTCACCCGCCAAAGTGTGGCGGATTGAAAATTACGAATTTACTGTCTAAAAGCACTGTTGTCGAATTTCCAAACTTCAATTGAATATACTTTTGTCGAATTGCCGCATTTGTACCATTGCAGAAAAGTCGAATTTGACAAATGTCGAATTTCAAAAAGTCGAATTTTGAAAGTGCGGTTTTTTTTTTGACGGAAAGTACTGAATTGCATTGTCAATTTTTTTTTTTTTTGCGAAAAAGTCCCGTTTTTCAACAATTTCGGGAATTCGACCGCAATTGCATATACCCCATAGAGTGTGAATAGATCCTGTGGCAAGCACAGCGAGCTGCCGTGCCTGCAGCGTGGCGAGTGCAGCGAGTTCTCGCCCCGCTGCCGGGATCCTGCTGTCGGAATACTGACATCCGGCGTCCCGTCTGCTGGGAATACATATGTATTCCCTTTGTGATCACCTTGTAGAGCTTTAGAATAGGAAGAGTGGTGATATAGGGGTCTATTCATGAAGCAGTGAAAAGTGTGGAGAAATGAGGCAGTGGAGAAGTTGCTCATGGCAGCCAATCAACATTGAAGTAACATTTATAATTTGCATACTATACAATTGTACGGTGCAGCTGATTGGTTGCCATGGGCAACTTCTCCACAGGCTCACTTGTCCACTCTTTTCACTGCTTCATGAATGTCCCCCATAATGAGAAAGTGATGAAGCAGTTTCTGTTATCAGTGTGTAAGGAATCTGGTTTGGTAGGAAAGCGCTGATGAATATTAGAATGGACCAGGATGAAGGAGTGTAGTCCGCTAGGATACGTGAGCCTAATTCTTGAAGATCAGAGTGCACTGTGGGAAGAAGACACTGTTAGTAAGAAGACAACTCTGCTGCATACTGTATATTAGCTACCATGTGTTCTATAAAGGGTAACTTCTTTAACACATACATTGTTCATAGTACCAACATTACAAATTTGAATCTTGGGACATTGTAGACCACATGACCAATTTTCCCATATAGGCCCAGATTTATCAAGCTTTGGAGAGTGCTACATTGCACGGTGATAATGTACCAACCAACCAGCTCCTATCTGCCATGTCTCAAGCTGAGTTTGAAAAATGACAGTTAGGAGCTGGTTAGGAGTTTTAGGGGTCTATTTACTAAGTAATGGATGGAGATAAACTGGATGGAGATAAAGCACCAGCCAATCGGCTCCTAACTGTCATTTTTCAAACCCAGAATTGACAAGGCAGTTAGGAGCTGATTGGCTGGTGCTTTATCTCCATCCAGTTTATCTCCATCCAGTGCTTAGTAAATAGACCTCTTAGTGAGGCCCTTCACCTTCCTTATTAAGAGGGACATGTACTAAGCAGTGATAAAAGTGGAGAAATTGCCCATGGCAACCAATCAGCAGCTCTGTGTACTTTTATAGTATGCAAATTATAAATGTTACGTCAATGCTGATTGGTTGCCATGGTCAGCTTTTCCAATGGCTCACTTCTCCACTTTTATCACTGCTTAGTTAGACACCCCGAAACGTTGGTGTTGTTTTTGTTGTGAACCTTCAATACATTTTGTCTACTTCAAGACCCTGAGTGCCGCAGTTATTTCCACAACATATATATATATATACAGTATAATATATATTTATATTAGTTAATAATGAGCAGCATTTCCAGTGTGCTTCTAATAAACAATGTGCATTACCCTATGGATCCAGTGAGCAGTATGCAGTGTGCAGCATACCCAGTATATTACCCTATGGCTCATGGGTGCATTATACGGTATAAGGTGCAGCAGTGTATCCACTGTGTTACCTGATGGCTCAAGACTCCTGTGTGCATTGTACCTAATGCATTGCCCTACTGATCCCAAGTTCACTGTTGCCTGCAGCAATATAACCAGCGTGCAATGTGCAAACGTCCCAACATTATGTAGAATGAAGTCTGGACTCCTGCAAGCACCTTTGGTGTGTGCATCCAAAAAGGGGGAATATCCTGGGCAAAATGGGGTGTGGCTTTGCGGGAATGCCGCGATCATGAACCACGCCTCCTATTTTCTGTTACTGTTGGCTCCAGGAGCTGCCGACATGCCTCCTGTCCCTCTGTCCCATGAATAGACGCTGGCTAATCAAAGCAGAGACAAGGGGCTTCCCATCTTTTACCACACAGGAATTAGTTTTACATATGTACAAAGTTGCAAATAAAGCACAATAGAACTTGGCATGAGAGAAAGCTGCGGTGCTGCATCGTAGCACTTTGTATACAGATTCAGACTCATTCACACACACATGTACAAGTGTCACATACAGTATCAGACTGATCAGTGCAGTCCTGTTAAGCAGTTTTCTGACATCACCTTGTGACTAAGATGCACATTTGATTTGAAAACATGCAAAAAAAGACCTGCTGCTGTTGTGGAACTACACATAGCAGCATGCCCTGCCACAGTTTTTATCATTCCCTAATAAAACTGTAGCAGGAAATTCTGGGATATGTAGTTTAACAGTAGCTGGTGGGCTGCATGTTGAATACCCCTGCTGTACATATTACATAATGCATAAAGCTTACCCTAGTCAACAGAAAACAGAATTTACCACACACCAGGACAACCTCCATTTTGCTTTGCCTCTATCCTCTAATGTGAGGAGTTTTTGTTAAATCCGCTCCTTGATGTTATTTTTGTTACTCCAGATAAATGTTCGAGGCCTCAGCTTGTATTCAGCCCAAGGCTCCACCATCTCAGCTTATAGGAAGCACTGTGAAAGGAAGATCCAGCCCCACGCTGTTCAGCAGCTGTCCCTTGAGTTATCCGTGGGCTGATAGATATTTCTCATAGGGGAAGTGGAGCCCTGGGCATACCATCCTCTGCTGGTCCCTCCAGCAATCACGACCATCATTACAGTGTTCTAGCAGGATTTAGATATTAAAATGAGATTTCTAATTAGAGATAAGTAACTAAGGGAAAAGTGAGAATAAAGTGCTGCAAAAATAATTTACTTTTTAATGACATACGCTTGCATTATCCACCACTGAACCTGCAGATCTGCTGAGACAGTGGGCCGGATGTAATGACGTCCGAGTTGGCCGGAGGTGCAGGTTCCCGACCAAACTCTGACTTTTGTTTTTTTTCAACATTAAATCTTTATTGAGGTTATACAATTAAAACACATGGATACAGAAAAGAAATCAGGGTAACAACAGGGGGAAAGGCAAAAACACATGGGGGAGAAGGGAAACAGGTCATCCAAAGGCATCAGAACTCTGACTTTTTTAAAGCGGCAATCATTTACAAGGCATAGTTTTGCTACTGTGCTGGATTTAGTGATGTCCAAGTTGGCCGGAGGTGCGGGTTCCCAGCTGAACACGGACGTTTTTTACATCCGTGTTCAGCTGGGAACCCGCACCTCCGGCCAACTTGGACATCACTAAATCCAGCACAGTATGTCATTTGCTGAGCACAGGCCTGACACATAAAATGGCAGTGTACAGTGTGGTGCCATTGTACAGGCTGCTGTAGTGACTACATCTGTGTTTCATAGCTTGTTGCTTTGTGGCACCTTCCATGAGATGGGTTCTATGCCACATGACTGTCTAGTGGTTTTGTCACTTTGCTGCCCACTGATGATCCCCTGTATATAATATGCTATGTCTCCTCACAGCTGCGGGTGACAGAAGAGGACCTTTGGATCCGTTGTTATGGGCGCCTGTATCAGAAGCTGTGCTCTACAACTGGGGATATACCCATTGGCATCTTTCGCACTGAGACACACATGCTGCCAACATCAGAGGTACTCCTTGGCTTATATCTCTGTGCCTTGGCTTACCTCCTCATTTGTCTGTGTGTGTCCACATCTTGAGCATGACTGTATAGTCTGTATAAGTTGATCCGCACTGTGGGCCTAAATCATGTTTCTACGCACATTCCTGCGCAGCTGCGATTGTCCAGGCTACAGAATTGCTATTCATCACAAGTGAAGCCACTTCCCCAAAAAAAATGAATAGAGACGCCCCCTGGAGCCATGACAAAGTCCTCAGTAACTGCCTACACAACACAGAAATGAGGAACATCGACTCCTCAAGTGAGTCTATGGTCACGCAGACTGGCCGCGGCAGTCGCGATATTGGTGCCATGCTTCTGTGCATACATAATCACAGGTGAAAGTAGATACATGCCCCAAACGATCCCTTCTGGTCAATCACCCTGCATTAAAAATCTCACTAAGAGCGGCATTGAAGGTACCTTAGCAACGTGCGCTGTGAGATCGTAGCGCACACGCAGTCTGCGATAATCGATAATCACTCCATTGCATGAACATCGGCGTTGCGTGCAAACATGAATTAGGCCATGTGTCTTTGACGTCTATTAAGGGGGCTGTCCATTTTTTTTTTCAAAGTAACATCCATCAACAGACTCGCAGATGTGAGTTTTGGGGGGTTAAGATGTGTGGTATCCGGATGATAGATAGACAGTCAATAGATAGACACCATGTTAGACTGACATTAGGTCGACAGGGTCAAAAGGTCGACATGAAAAAGGTAGACATGGTCAAAAGGTCGACATGAAAATGGTCGACATAAAAAAGGTAGACACAGGTTTTATTTCCAATTTTACATGTTTTTGGACTTTTTCATACTTTCTCTATCCATGTCGGCATAGAGTTGGTTATAAACCTTGCGGCGAGCCACCGATCCCGAAGCGTGGTGAGCGAAGTGAGCCCCGCGAAGGGATGCCTTTCTAAAATTGGGAGTCCCAGATGACAAAACTATCGACACAAACCCCAAAAATGCAAAAAAAAAGGTGTCTACCTTTTTTATGTCGACCATTTTCATGTCGACCTTTTAACCCTGTCTACCTTTTACTGTCTAACATGTGGTGTCTATCTATTGACTGTCTAACGAGACACTTTCTATTATACCACACCCAAGATATGTGTGTGTGTCTCAGGGTTGGAAAAAAAACAACCGTTTTTAAAATACAAACTTTTTTTTGTATGAATTAGGGAGGCCAATCCCGGGCCTTCTTTTCAATCCTAGGTATAGGGATTGAAAAAAGGTCAATCCCGGGATTGGGTTGAAGACCCGCCCACCCCAGCCCACACAAATACTCACCACCATTGGAGGGAACTGGGCTTGCGGGCTGTGATGTGTGGTCCAGGTGGCAGGCTTCAGATTCACCATTGTGGGTGGGAGGACTCGTGGGCGGTGTGGTGCGGGTGGTGAGGCACGGTCCAGGTGGCGCAGGCGGCTGGCTTCACACTGCATAGCGTGACCTCTGACATCATGTCACGGTACGCAGTACGCACTACAGGAGCATACGGAGTCGGGAGGGGGGAGCCGGGCAGCGTCTGAGCATCCTGAGGATGCTCAACGCTGCCCGGCATTAACAAAAACAATGGGCAGGTAAATCCCACAATCCCCGGGATTGGAGCTTCCAATTCCGGGATTGAATCCCAGCCATTTTTTGGCCTAAATCATGGGATTCCCCTGATCCCGGGATTGGCCTCCCCCGATCCCGGGATTGGCCTCCCCCGATCACGGGATTGGCCTCCCCAATATGAATGTTTTAATGGAAAAAATATATATAAATCCTGCTTACTATTTTAATACTGTCAAACATTGTATTAGAAACCTTGATCAACCATATGGGTTTTTATTTTTTATTTTTACATTTTTATTGAAGCATATTCAGCAATAAAAAACATAACATATATTCCAGTATAGGAGACTCTTATTTTAAGAAGTCACAGCACCATGCCTGTAATCACAGCATAATAAACAAAATCACAGCCAAAGAACCTGTGAGGTCCAGGTGTGAGACATGGATCTAGGGTTCCCAACCAAAGAACCTGTGAGGCATGGATGTAGGGTTCCCAACCAAAGAACCTGTGAGGCATGGATGTAGGGTTCCTAACCAAAGAACCTGTGAGGCATGGATGTAGGGTTCCCAACCAAAGAACCTGTGAGGCATGGATGTAGGGTTCCTAACCAAAGAACCTGTGAGGCATGGATGTAGGGTTCCTAACCAAAGAACCTGTGAGGCATGGATGTAGGGTTCCTAACCAAAGAACCATGAGGTTAGAGTGGGAGGCATATCTGCAGGGTTCACAACCATTCTGTGCTTTATTTACATATACTTTTGTTAAAAATGCACCGTATGGAGATATATTATATAAAATAAAAGCATGTTGTCTCCATTTTAGCATACCATAAATTTACAATCCAGTAGGGGTTGATAAATATTGTACTTTCCCTATAGGGACAGGAGATCCCCTTCTATTCTTTTAGCAACAGTCCCACATTTACCCTTTGCCCACTGTCCTATTAGCATAGCCCGTGACGTACCTATTATAGAATCCAGTAGGGTCCCCAACTCCTTCTCCATTGAAATTTAATGACGGGAATACTCCATATTAGTAGGCTCTATCTGGAATAACATCTGCTGTTTTGCTATTGTATACAGTACCTTTAGTTGGCAGACAGCCTGTTCATTTTCTCACTCAGGCCTTCAGTTCTTAAAGAGCACCTGAGACAAAGATAGGCGGCAGCCATGTTATGTGTTGGGATAATATACAGTAGTATACAGCCAATCCTTTCACTAGGAACCAACCAGTCCTTTGTGAACAATTGATCATGATGTGTCTCTGTATTGTCAGTGTTTACAAATGAACACATAGGGCGGTATTCAATTCTTTTCAACCCCTTCCACACCAGTTCTGTGTCTGCTGATGGGCGAGGTATAATCATTTCAGCTCGCTACCCCTGTGGTAGCGAGGACACCCAACCCTTTACACAGCTGAACCTGATTACTATGAGCGCGATATGTGCGATAACGGGGATCACTTTAAAAAGGAGATTGGGCGTGATAAATCATTTGAAGGCTGCGAACTCCTGATGGTTAGTTCGGCCCCCCAAGATGGCTGCCTCCGGTATGAGTAGGAGAGAGGTGCACTTTGCACTGTATATCTTCAGAATGTTCTAACTTCCACTAAGCAACGTCTGAATATTTATTTATTGCACGTCTTTCCTCTCAGTCACAAGTCTCCATCAGTGTGGAGGACTATGAGGACACAAGGGAAGCCCGATGGGGGGACACGATCCAAAGCCGTGCTCCACACCGCAACTCGACGTCCAGCGACCAGTCTGAGCACCCCTTGCTGCGTAAGAAGAGCATGCAGTGGGCTAGAAGGCTATCTCGTAAAGGGGCAAGGCAGCCTGGGAAATCTGCTTCTGAACGGATCAGCCAACAGAGAATGAGCCTATACCGGCGATCAGAGCGACAGGAACTCAACGCTTTAGTGAAGACCAGGATGAAGCATCTGGGGCTCTCAACAGCTGAGTATAGTATGTGTCATTTAGAGTCTGACTATTCGCATGATAAATGTGGAAATGAAAAGCCGTATAACATGGACTATGTACCTCCAACCGCATGACCTTAGACTCCAATATAAGGGACAGGACATACCCACTGCCCACCAGGTACATTCACAGCAGGGGCAAAACTCTGGGAGGCAGTGGAGTCGGCTGCCGCCGGGCTCCTGACCTCAAGGGGGCAGATCTCCTGCATTGTCTCCAGCTGCCTGACCCTGAAGATCGTTCGCTGTGAGGAGCTTTCGTGTCAGTGACACGGAAGCTTCCTCCTAGTATATACAGAGAGCTGGCTAGGGGGGGATCCAGAACGCAGCTCCTGCCAGGCCCTTCCAGATGAGCTGGCCGAGTGAAGCTCTCTGTACATCCATTGGGCTGATAGCAGCAGGTAGGCTCAGGCTGCACTGTGGGGGGGGGGGGGGGGGTGTAGTTGGAAATGGGAGGGGTGCTAGGGGGTCTTTAATAAATGTTGGCAGCACTGTGTTTTATGTTTGCATGTTTAAGTGAGGTGTGTGTGTGTGTGTGTGTGTGTGTGTGTGTGTGTGTGTAGGAAGCATGTGTTTGTTTTTGTGTGTGTGTTTTTAAGTGAAAGAGGTGCGTGTGCGTGTAAGGGAGACGTATGTGTGTATGTGTGAGAGAGGCATATGTGTGTTTAAGTGAAAGAGGCATTTGTGTGTGTGTAAGTGAAAGAGGCATGTTTGTGTGTTAAAGTGAAGGAAGCGTGTGTGTGAGTTTAAATGAAGGAGGCGTGTGTGAGTTTAAGTGAAGGAAGCATGTGTAAGTGAGAGGCATTTGTGTAAGTGAGAGGCGTGTGTGTAAGTGAGGAGTGTGTGTGTTTAAGCGAAGGAGGTGTGTGTGTTTAAGCGAAAAAGGCATGTGTGTGTTTAAGCTATGGAGGCGTGTGTAAGTAAGAGGTGTGAGTATAAGTGAGAGGCGTGTGCATTTAAGTGAAAGTGGCATTTGTGTGTGTGTTTAAGTGAAAGAGGCGTTTGTGTGTTTTTTATATATAGTATATCGGCACACCACTGCGCCAAAGCATCTACATTGTGACACGCTGGTGGGTGAGGGAGTACTGTAGGTGTGCTATAAAGGTATGCTGGTATCTATTTTATTGTGATGATTGACTTGGAGTGCCGTCCACTTTGTATGTGTATCTATATTACTATTGGGAAAGGCACCTGAGCACGCTACAGGTTGAGTATCCCTTATCCAAAATTCAAGATCCCCAACTTTTAGGTCCCCTACTGAGATAATGACATATATATTATATACATAATATATATTATAATAATAAATAAATATATATATATATATATATAATATTTATAATATACAGTATATGTCATTATCTCAGTAGGGGACCTAAGAATTGGGGATTTTGAATTTTGGATAAGGGATACTCAACCTGTACTACTGTTCAACATGAGTGCCGGATAGCTACATATGAAGGGTGTGTGTGTGGGGGTGTGTGTGTGTGTGTATACAGAATGTAGGTGGGGCACCAACATTTATCATGCCTCCGGGCGACTAGGGCGAACTTACGCCACTGATTCACAGTGCCATATAAACCACAAATCCAGGGTCACGTTAACAGTGCCCATCAACTAGACACCTGACTCTTCCTATCCTGGTGACAAACCAAGGGCCGAATGTAATGAAGTCCAAGTTGGCTGGAGGTGCGGGTTCCCTGCCAAACTCGTATGTTTTTTTTTAAACGGCAATCATTTAAAAGCATGGTTTTGCTTTGTACATGCTTGCCGCTTTAAAAAAATGTCCACGTTCCGCCGGGAACCGCCACATCCGGCCAACTCGGACTTCATTATTTCCGGCAACAAGTTGGGACATACTAACCCAGACTGCACCACAGAACAAGCCCCATAATGAGGGCAATTCTTACGTCCTTACGTCATTCTCTGGGGGAAATACAATTTTATTAATGTATTAGTGGGAAAATTATTCTTTCATTTCATTAAATGAGCTACATTTTCTCTGACGTCCTAGTGGATGCTGGGTACTCCGTAAGGACCATGGGGAATAGACGGGCTCCGCAGGAGACTGGGCACTCTAAAAGAAAGATTAGGTACTATCTGGTGTGCACTGGCTCCTCCCTCTATGCCCCTCCTCCAGACCTCAGTTAGAATCTGTGCCCGGCCCGAGCTGGTTGCACACTAGGGGCTCTCCTGAGCTTCTAGGAAAGAAAGTATTTGTTAGGTTTTTTATTTTCAGTGAGATCTGCTGGCAACAGACTCACTGCTACGTGGGACTTAGGGGAGAGAAGCAAACCTACCTGCTTGCAGCTAGCTTGTGCTTATAGGCTACTGGACACCATTAGCTCCAGAGGGATCGAACACAGGGCCCGACCTCGATCGTCCGTTCCCGGAGCCGCGCCGCCGTCCCCCTTGCAGAGCCAGAAGACGGAAGAAAACGGAGGAAATCGGCGGCTGAAGACTTCGGTCTTCATTAAGGTAGCGCACAGCACTGCAGCTGTGCGCCATTGCTCCCTATACACACCACACACTCCGGTCACTGATGGGTGCAGGGCGCTGGGGGGGGGGGCCTGGGCAGCAATTAGAGTACCTTACATGGCAAAAAGCACATAATACAGTCTAACAAACTGTATATGTGCATAATCCCCCACCATAAAAGTATATAAAAAAGCGGGAGAAGTCCGCCGAGAAGGGGGCGGGGCTATCTCCCTCAGCACACCGGCGCCATTTTCTCTTCACAGCTCCGCTGGAAGACAGCTCCCCAGGCTCTCACCTGCAGTTTCCAGGCTCAAAGGGTAAAAAAAGAGAGGGGGGGAACTAAATTTAGGCGCAAACTGAGTATATTAAGCAGCTATAGGGAAAATTCACTTTTGTTAGTGTAAATCCCTGTTTATATAGCGCTGTGGTGTGTGCTGGCATACTCTCTCTCTGTCTCCCCAAAGGACTTTGTGGGGTCCTGTCCTCAGTCAGAGCATTCCCTGTGTGTGTGTGCGGTGTGTCGGTACGGCTGTGTCGACATGTTTAATGAGGACGCTTACGTGGAGGCGGAGCAGGTGCCGATAAGTGTGATGTCGCCCCCTGCGGGGCCGACACCTGAGTGGATGGATATGTGGAGTCAACTCCTTACATAAAAGGTTCGATGACGCAGCTTTGGGACAGCCGGCATCTCAGCCCGCGCCTGCCCAGGCATCTCAGAGGCCGTCAGGGGCTCAAAAACGCCCGCTACCTCAGATGGCAGACACAGATGTCGACACGGAGTCTGACTCCAGTGTCGACGAGGATGAGACAAATATACAATCCACTAGGGCCATCCGATGCATGATTACGGCAATGAAAAATGTGTTGCACATTTCTGACATTAACCCGGTTACCACAAAAAAGGGTATTATGTTTGGGGAGAAAAAGCAGCCAGTAACTTTTCCCCCATCTGATGAGTTAAATGAATTGTGTGAAGAAGCGTGGGGTTCCCCAGATAAGAAACTAGTAATTTCTAAGCGGTTACTAATGGCGTACCCTTTCCCGCCAACGGATAGGTTATGCTGGGAGACATCCCCTAAGGTGGACAAGGCGCTCACACGCTTATCAAAAAAGGTGGCACTGCCTTCTCAGGATACGGCCGCCTTAAAGGAGCCTGCAGATAGAAAGCAGGAGGCTATCCTGAAGTCTGTGTATACACACTCAGGTACTATACTGAGACCTGCTATTGCTTCAGCATGGATGTGTAGTGCTGCAGCAGCGTGGTCTGATTCCCTGTCTGATAACATTGATTCCCTTGACAGGGACACTATATTGCTAACCATAGAGCATATTAAAGACGTAGTCTTATATATGAGAGATGCACAGAGGGACATTTGCCTGCTGGCATCTAGAATTAATGCAATGTCCATTTCTGCCAGGAGAGTATTATGGACTCGGCAGTGGACAGGTGATGCTGATTCTAAAAGGCACATGGAAATTTTGCCTTATAAGGGTGAGGAATTGTTTGGGGACGGTCTTTCGGACCTCGTATCCACAGCAACAGCTGGGAAGTCGACTTTTTTACCTCAGGTTCCCTCACAGCCTAAGAAAGCACCGTATTATCAAGTACAGTCCTTTCGGCCTCAGAAAGGCAAGCGGGTTAGAGGCGCGTCCTTTCTGCCCAGAGGCAGGGGTAGAGGGAAAAAGCTGCACCATACAGCCAGTTCCCAAGAACAAAAATCCTCCCCTGCTTCCACTAAGTCCACTGCATGACGCTGGGGCTCCACATGTGGAGCCAGGTGCGGTGGGGGCCCGTCTCCGGAACTTCAGCGACCAGTGGGTTCGCTCACAGGTGGATCTCTGGGTTCTACAAGTGGTATCTCTGGGATACAAGCTGGAGTTCGAGACGTCTCCCCCTCGCCGTTACCTCAAATCAGCCTTGCCAGCTACTCCCCAGGACAGGGAGGTAGTACTGGCGGCAATTCACAAGCTGTACCTCCAGCAGGTGATAATCAAAGTTCCCCTCCTTCAACAGGGACGGGGTTACTATTCCACAATGTTTGTGGTACCGAAACCAGACGGTTCGGTGAGACCCATTCTAAATTTGAAATCCTTGAACAATTATATAAGGAAGTTCAAGTTCAAAATGGAATCGCTCAGGGCGGTTATTGCAAGCCTGGAAGAGGGGGATTACATGGTATCACTGGACATCAAGGATACTTACCTACATGTCCCCATTTACCCACCTCACCAGGTGTACCTCCGTTTTGTGGTACAGGACTGCCATTACCAATTCCAGACGTTGCCGTTTGGTCTGTCCACGGCACCGAGGGTATTTACCAAAGTAATGGCCGAAATGATGATACTCCTTCGAAAGAAGGGAGTTATAATTATCCCGTACTTGGACGATCTCCTTATAAAGGCGAGGTCCAGGGAGCAGTTGTTGGTCGGAGTAGCACTATCTCAGGAAGTGCTACAGCAGCACGGCTGGATTCTGAAAATCCCAAAGTCGCAGCTGGTTCCTACGATGCGTCTGCTGTTCCTGGGTATGATTCTGGACACAGAACAGAAGAAGGTGTTTCTCCCAGAGGAGAAGGCCAAGGAGTTGTCATCTCTGGTCAGAGACCTCCTAAAACCACAACAGGTATCGGTGCATCACTGCACGCGAGTCCCGGGACAGATGGTAGCTTCTTACAAGGCAATTCCATTCGGCAGGTTCCATGCAAGGATCTTTCAGTGGGATCTGTTAGACAAGTGGTCCGGATCGCATCTTCAGATGCATCGGCTGATCACCCTGTCCCTGAGGGCCAGGGTGTCTCTGCTGTGGTGGCAGCAGAGTGCTCATCTTCTCGAGGGCCGCAGATTCGGCATACAGGACTGGGTCCTGGTGACCACGGATGCAAGCCTCCGAGGTTGGGGGGCAGTCACTCAGGGAAGAAACTTCCAAGGACAATGGTCAAGTCAGGAGGCTTCCCTACACATAAATATTCTGGAACTAAGGGCCATTTACAATGCCCTAAGTCAGGCAAAACCCCTGCTTCAAAACCAGCCGGTGCTGATTCAGTCAGACAACATCACGGCGGTCGCCCATGTAAACCGACAGGGCGGCACAAGAAGCAGGATGGCGATGGCAGAAGCCACAAGGATTCTCCGATGGGCGGAAAATCACGTGATAGCACTGTCGGCAGTGTTCATTCCGGGAGTGGACAACTGGGAAGCAGACTTCCTCAGCAGGCACGACCTCCACCCGGGAGAGTGGGGACTTCATCCAGAAGTCTTCCAGCTGATTGAAAATCGTTGGGAAAGGCCACAGGTGGACATGATGGCGTCCCGCCTCAACAAAAAGCTAAAAAGATATTGCGCCAGGTCAAGGGACCCTCAGGCGATAGCTGTGGACGCTCTAGTGACACCGTGGGTGTACCAGTCGGTTTATGTGTTCCCTCCTCTTCCTCTCATACCAAAGGTACTGAGGATAATAAGAAAGAGAGGAGTAAGAACTATACTCATCGTTCCGGATTGGCCAAGATGGACTTGGTACCCGGAACTACAAGAAATGATCTCAGAGGACCCTTGGCCTCTGCCTCTCAGACAGGACCTGCTACAGCAGGGGCCCTGTCTGTTCCAAGACTTACCGCGGCTGCGTTTGACGGCATGGTGGTTGAACGCCGGATCCTGATGGAAAAGGGCATTCCGGTTGAAGTCATTCCTACGCTGATAAAAGCTAGGAAGGATGTGACAGCAAAACATTATCACCGCATATGGCGAAAATATGTTGCTTGGTGTGAGGCTATGAAGGCCCCAACAGAAGAATTTCAGCTGGGTCGATTTCTGCACTTCCTACAGTCAGGAGTGACTATGGGCCTAAAATTGGGATCCATTAAAGTCCAGATTTCGGCCCTGTCTATTTTCTTTCAAAAAGAACTGGCTTCACTGCCTGAAGTTCAGACGTTTGTTAAGGGAATGCTGCATATTCAGCCCCCTTTTGTGCCTCCAGTGGCACCTTGGGATCTCAACGTTGTGTTGGATTTCCTAAAATCACATTGGTTTGAGCCTCTTCAGACCGTGGAGTTGAAATATCTCACGTGGAAAGTGGTCATGCTTTTGGCCTTGGCTTCGGCTAGGCGTGTGTCAGAATTGGCGGCTTTGTCCTGTAAAAGCCCCTATCTGATCTTCCATATGGACAGGGCAGAATTGAGGACTCGTCCCCAATTTCTCCCTAAGGTGGTATCAGCGTTTCATTTGAACCAACCTATTGTGGTGCCTGCGGCTACTCGGGACTTGGAGGATTCCAAGTTGCTGGACGTAGTCCGGGCCCTGAAAATATATGTTTCCAGGACGGCTAGGGTCAGAAAAACTGACTCGCTGTTTATCCTGCATGCACCCAACAAGCTGGGTGCTCCAGCTTCTAAGCAGACTATTGCTCGCTGGATCTGTAGCACGATTCAGCAGGCTCATTCTGCGGCTGGACTGCCGCATCCTAAATCAGTAAAAGCCCATTCCACGAGGAAGGTGGGCTCTTCTTGGGCGGCTGCCCGAGGGGTCTCGGCTTTACAACTTTGCCGAGCTGCTACCTGGTCGGGATCAAACACGTTTGCAAAATTTTACAAGTTTGATACCCTGGCTGAGGAGGACCTTGAGTTTGCTCATTCGGTGCTGCAGAGTCATCCGCACTCTCCCGCCCGTTTGGGAGCTTTGGTATAATCCCCACGGTCCTTACGGAGTACCCAGCATCCACTAGGACGTCAGAGAAAATAAGAATTTACTCACCGGTAATTCTATTTCTCGTAGTCCGTAGTGGATGCTGGGAGCCCCTCTCAAGTGCGGATTTTCTGCAATACTTGTATATAGTTATTGCTTAACTAAAGGGTTATTGTTATGAGCCATCTGTTCAGTGAGGCTCAGTTGTTATTCATACTGTTAACTGGGTATAGTTATCACGAGTTATACGGTGTGATTGGTGTGGCTGGTATGAGTCTTACCCTGGATTCCAAATCCTTTCCTTGTAGTGTCAGCTCTTCCAGGCACAGTTTCCCTAACTGAGGTCTGTAGGAGGGGCATAGAGGGAGGAGCCAGTGCACACCAGATACAGGTTGAGTATCACATATCCGGAATGCTCGGGACCAGGAGCATTCCGGATATGGGATTTTTCCGGATAACAGATTACCTGTTATCTGTATGGGTTTCGGGGATCCAGCGAGTCGGCAGGGAGGACCGCCGTGAGCACAGCACGACGGTGAGGGTCCCGTGGAACTGGCGCATCAGTGGGGGAGTCCGAGGGGTCAGCGGCGGGTACTGGGAGTCAGCGGCGGTGAGGGAATGGCTGCAAAGCCACTCCCCCACCTGTCTGTGATTGGCCGCAGACTCCAGTGACGTCATGACGCTGGCCGTGTCATGACGTCACTACAGGACTGAAATATTCCGGTTTTCGGAATATTTCGGTTAACGGGTGTCCGGATAACGGATACCCGACCTGTAGTACCTAATCTTTCTTTTAGAGTGCCCAGTCTCCTGCGGAGCCCGTCTATTCCCCATGGTCCTTACGGAGTACCCAGCATCCACTACGGACTACGAGAAATAGAATTACCGGTGAGTATATTCTTATTATTACGTATAATAAAGGGGCAATATGAATTTTCATTTGTGCTTAAAAATATTTTATGGTGGGGAGGGGCAGGGGGGGGGCAACATTTATAATTTTTGTGCGTTATATACGGTGCCCACATCATAAATTAATCAATGTTTCCCCATTATAAAAAAACATTTGTAATCCCCAATTAACATTGCCCCTTTAATAAAATTAATAAATAATATTGCTTGGTTAATAAAATGCCCTCTTTTGAAGTGCCAGGTAGATTTGGCTGTTTTATGGTGGGTTTTTTTTTCTCCATGGACTTTTGAAGAAAACCACTGCAAAACAGATGGGCATCAATGGTAGTTTATAGAACCCCATCAAACCCTTTGAACAGTGAATTTAGAGGTTTGGGGCCTCAATTTGGTGCCAGTAATCTGCAGGGTTTCCAAACTCTAGCAAAAGTGTTGCCCTATAGACCAGGGGTAGGCAACCTATAGCACTCCAGCTGCTGTGAAACTACACCTCCCATCATGCCTTGCCACAGTTTTGCTGCTAGGGCATGCTAAAACTGTGTCAGGGCATGCTGGGATGTGTAGTTCTATCACAGCAGCTGGAGTGCCACAGGTTGCCTAACCCTGCCATAGGCTGTAAGTTTGCTAGCTGAGAGAATTTACTTCTCTGTTCATACTCAATCTTGTTTTATTGCGTTTTTTTTTTTCCTTTCATCTCTTTATTGGTAAAGGTAGGTGACAAAGAGAATATAAAAACATACAAAGAATATGATACAGTATCAGACGGTACTTAGCTGTAGAAAGTAACAAGATATCACAGGTAACAATATAGCTACAACACATAAAATGTTATCAGAGAATCAATAGAGCTACAAAACGCAGTATTCAAATAGACGTCATACATGTCGGCACACTACCAATTTTTTTCTGACACAAGATAAAGTATACAAAAACAACTAAGTAATACAATAATAAAAAGAAGGAAGGGGAGGAGAATCTAGGGTAGGAGGGGGAGGGGAGGGCACCACGTGCTGTGTTTGTGCTATCAGTATATAAACAATAACAATTATCTCTCTATCTTCTACAGTGGACATAATGGACACAGATAATTCTTTGTCATATATCCTTATAAACCCCTCTCCGGACACTAAACTGGAACTTAATGATGTAATGTAAGTCTCTTACACCCACTTGCCTTTGCCTGCTGGAGCCAAGTGCTTTTGCTTTCGGTGTGGAATATTTACTTAATTACTGTATACGTGCTGTGTCCCATAGCAACCAGCCAGCCAGCTTAATTGTTTAACTAGATGAATGCAACCTGATTGGTTGTTATGGGACACTTCTCTTTTTCTCTGTGTCAGTAAATAACTCAAAGCATTTCATTATGTTTCCTGCCACGGAATTCATCTTTTCAGTATATTTTGTTTCCTTTCAGTTAATGAGTTTCTTTTACTCTCTACGCCCCATTTCTAATGAATCCTACACATTGTCGCATCTCTCTGGTCTGACATCATGTCTCCCTCTTGACAGTGTTCCGTGTGCTTTCTCGATATTTAATTGAGCCTTCAGAATAACCAACCCTCTTTCTCATGCTCGAAGTGTCACGGTGACTCTTCTTAATCTTCTGTGTCTTTCTTTTCTGAGTTGTCTTTGTCTCCTTTTTGTGTTCCCTTGACATTTTACTTCTTTCTATTCCTTTGTGACTTAATGTCTCTTGTATGACAGTTTGATGGTCGGCTGAGAGACAAGAAATTCAACAGTTGAGGGAGCAGTAGGAGGGCATGTTAGAAAAGAAGTTATATTTACTAACACCTCCATCATCTTCTTCACAGTTACCTCATTCGCCCAGATCCTCTCACCCTTGTTCCCGGTAATGCCCGGAAGGCCAGTGTCACACGTTCCGAGTGCACCGTGTATGACACTAAGGACAGCACCCATCTATGATGCCTCATCACCTTGAGCGTCGAAGAGACCAAGGCCGTGAATGAGAAGGAGACAAGAACGTAATCTGAAGGAGCTTTGTTTCATGCCAGCAGAGGATTCCGTGTCCATCTTGATTCCATCGACACATCTCGCCAGGTCGCAAGAATTAGAGCACATTGCTTATCTCTGTGTATATCTGTGGCTTGCTTCAGCTCCTTCTGTCCCATTCTTTGACTTCTCCAGTGTGCAGGGTGTTGTAGGCTCCGCGTTGATACTGTACAGTCACATCAGCAGTTTTTCCTGAAGGACAATCATGGGGAACGGATCCAAAGAATGGAGTTCTGGTTTGTCAGGTCCTATGGTATATAATGATTACCCAGTCTTATACATGCCAAGTAGTTAATTCTGTAAACTCAGGTCTAAAATTGCCCAACCAAAGGTAACCTGTTTTTTTTTTCTTGGATGAAGCCTATGGGTAGCTGACGGAGTATATTTGAGGACTGATGGTTTAGCCCAATAGCTACATGGGTCTAATCAGGGTTGGACTGGCCCACTTGGGAAACCCCCGGTGGGCCCTGCTTCGTGGGGGCCCCACCTCCTCCTCTTGGATCAGGTTCCAGACTGTGCACTTAAATTTGACTTTATACATGTTACCTTATACTGCACAGGACTATGGTGTATTTTCTACAGTGCATTGCTGTTATTAATCTGGTACATTATCATGCACGCACTAGCAGTGTTTACTATATATATTTATCAGGTGTCCCAGCCCATGCACTCTCTCATGGCTAGGCAAGCCAATGTAGCTGCCGGTCACACCCCTTCTGGAGACAATACGCACCCCTAAATTTGGGCATCTACCACTGCATTCCCCAGTGGGCCCTTCATGCCCCAGTCTGACACTGAGTCTAATCTCTTAATCCCTGATGTGCAGTCAGCGAAGTAAGAGAGTCTGCTGGAAGCACCCACACATCTCCCAAAGTGCGCAGACCTCCATACTCAGTGACCATTGCTGACCATGTTCTGTCTCTGCACTATGACAGACTAGGCTCATACATTAATAAACATTGTGTAGACATTGTGTAACCCATGCTAGGAATGATCACTGTCAGTATAGGTGTGGCAGTTCCTAAGCAATGTAAAGTACTTAATGTGCTAGTGGTAGATTTAGTGTCTGTTCTTACACTTTACATTTGTGAAAGAGAGAAAAAAAAAATTGCTGTTGCCTTTTATCTTCTTCTTTTGCAACGGTTTACAAAAAAAATGTCCCCAATGTGTTTAAAAGAAGTTCTGCCCTCTTTGTGGTATTAGAGGGTTGTCTCTAGAAGATGCTTGTTCATTGTCCATATGTTCAAACCGTAACGTCCCATGTAGTGGTACTTGTGTTACATACCCGCTATGTTTGACAACGGATCAGGGCAAGGCCAGTTCTAAGCCCTGTGCCTAGCCTTACAGGTACTATTAAGCCTAAAATGAGCCGTACCCTGTGCAATGACCAAGATGTAATGTATGTTGGCCGTTACAGGTGGATACCACTGTAGTGTGCTTTGTTTTGTTTGTGAGCAGAAAGAAAGACTACATTTTCCCTATAGAACAATATACATATATTTTTGCATTTCTGCAATAATAAAATATTCTTATATTTTAATAGAGTTTATAGTATGCGGGCATCAGCCTTTGCAGCCCTGGAATGGTTAATGGGGTGCTTATCAGCCGTGGAAAATCTGTATACGGGGCTGTTGTGTAACTTCTCTGTCCACACAGGCAGGTAACACATACATACACACACCCATTAGGTCATGTGACTGTGTGAGGGTCACGTGATGTAGTGTAGGCACTCAGAGGTCCTGGCTCAGGTTCTAGGTAAAGAATATAACTGTGTCCTTGTTGCGGTCTTGTGGTGCCAATTGTTGATTTGTATCTTTGTGCCTGTGCCCGTCTAAAGATGTCGGACTACGTCCATAGTCTAGGTGCCATTCTGTGTGTACCTTTGTGCCTGTGCCCATCTAAAGATGTCGGACTACGTCCATAGTCTAGGTGCCATTCTGTGTGTGCCACCAGGTTGCCAAGTACTGTCTGAATGTCTGCTGTCGAGCTATTACACTCTATGTGGTGTACAGCCCTAGAGGTCTCATGGTTTCTATCCCATGTGCAAATGTCAGGTCTATTGGAACCATTATGTAGGCAGTCCTAAAAGTTACTGGAATGTGATTGTTTCGTCTGCTTGACTGTAGAGGGACAGACATCCCGGTCATTAACACTGTGACAAAGGACTGCAAAATAAAGACTGATAAACTAAAGTTCAACTGTTTACTCTTCTTTATTCTGATTGTATTAATTTTTCTCTTATGTCCTAGAGGATGCTGAGGACTCCGTAAGGACCATGGGGAATAGGCGGGCTCCGCAGGAGACATGGGCACTAAAAAGAACTTTAGGTGTGGGTGTGCACTGGCTCCTCCCTCTATGCCTCTCCTCCAGACCTCAGTTTAATACTGTGCCCAGAGGAGACTGGGTGCACTACAGGGAGCTCTCCTGAGCTTCCTGAAAGAAAGTATTTTGTTAGGTTTTTTGTGTTCAGGGAGACCTGCTGGCAACAGGCTCCCTGCATCGTGGGACTGAGGGGAGAGAAGCAGACCTACTTAAATGATAGGCTCTGCTTCTTAGGCTACTGGACACCATTAGCTCCAGAGGGAGTCAGAACGCAGGTCTCCCCTAGCGGTTCGTCCCGGAGCCGCGCCGCCGTCCTCCTCGCAGAGCCGGAAGATAGAAGCCGGGTGAGTATAAGAAGATAGAAGACTTCAGAGGCGGCAGAAGACTTCAGATCTTCAATGAGATAATGCCATTGCTCCCACACAGGACACACACACAGCGCACACTGTGGGGTGCAGGGCGCGCGCGCGGGGGGGGGGCGCCCTGGGCAGCAATGTATACCTCTAGGACTGGCTATGATTAGATTTACACTATTTAGTGGCATTTCAGAGTATCCCCGCCAGTTTGTTTTAAAAAAGCGGGACCGAAGCCCGCCACTGAGGGGGCGGGGCTTCTTCCTCAGCACTCACCAGCGCCATTTTCTCCACAGCACACGCTGAGAAGCTGGCTCCCCGGACTCTCCCCTGCTGTTCACGGTGACAGAGGGTTTTAAAGAAGGGGGGGGGGACATAATTTGGCGCAGTGAATATATATAAAAAGCGCTATATCTGGGTAAATTTTTGTTTTTCCAGGGTTATTGGCGCTGGGTGTGTGCTGGCATACTCTCTCTCTGTCTCTCCAAAGGGCCTTGTGGGGAAACTGTCTCCAGATAGAGCTTTCCCTGAGTGTGTGGTGTGTCAGTACGTGCGTGTCGGCATGTCTGAAACGGAAGGCTCTCCTAGGGATGAGGTGGAGCGCATGAGTGTAGTGTCGCCATCGGCAACGCCGACACATGACTGGATGAATATGTGGAATATTTTAAATGCAAATGTGAATTTATTGCACAAACGTTTGGACAAAGCAGAGTCCAGGGACGGTACGTTGGGTCAGACCCTGCCTTTTCCTATGTCACAGGGGCCTTCGGGGTCTCAAAAGCGCCCACTTTCTCAGATAGTTGACACAGATACCGACACAGATTCTGACTCTAGTGTCGATTATGATGATGCGAGGTTGCAGCCAAAGTTGGCAAAGAGTATTCATTATATGATTATTGCTATAAAGGATGTGCTGCATATTATAGATGACCCCGCGGTGCCTAATCCTAAGATCCACATGTTTAAAGAAAAGAAGCCTGAGGTTACTTTTTCACCTTCCTTTGAATTAAATGAGTTATTTGAAAGTGCTTGGGAAACTCCAGATAAGAAACTGCAGATTCCCAAAAGGATTCTTATGGCGTATCCTTTCCCGATCAAGGACAGGATACGGTGGGAATCCTCCCCACAGGTGGACAAGGCGTTGACGCGCCTTTCCAAAAAGGTGGCGCTGCCGTCTCAGGATACCGCTGCCCTCAGGGATCCTGCTGACCGCAAGCAGGAAACTACCTTGAAGTCAATTTACACACATACCGGTACATTACTCAGACCGGCAATAGCGTCGGCTTGGGTTTGTAGCGCTGTACTAGCGTGGACCGATACCTTATCTGCTGATATGGATACGATGGATAAGGAAACTATTTTATTGACCCTGTGCCATATTAAGGATGCGGTCCTTTATATGAGAGAGGCTCAGAGGGATATAGGCATACTGGGGTCCAGAGCGAACGCTATGGCGATTTCTGCCAGGCGAGCACTGTGGACCCGACAGTGGACGGGTGATGCCGACTCAAAACGGCATATGGAGGTTTTACCTTACAAGGGTGAGGAGTTGTTTGGGTAAGGTCTCGCGGACCTAGTCTCCACAGCTACTGCTGGTAAATCAACTTTTTTACCTTATGTTTCCTCACAGCCTCGAAAGCGCCACATTATCAGATGCAGTCCTTTCGGCCGCATAAATCCAAGAGAGTACGGGGATCTTCCTTTCTTGCCAGAGGTAAGGGCAAGGGGAAAAAGCTGCCAGCTACAGCCAGTTCCCAGGAACAAAAGTCCTCCCCGGCTTCTACTAAATCCACCGCATGACGCAGGGGCTCCGCGGGTGGAGTCCGCTCCTGTGGGGGCACATCTTCGTTTTTTCAGCCAGGTCTGGGTTCATTCTCAGGTGGACCCCTGGGCAATAGACATTGTTTCCCAGGGGTACAAGCTGGAATTCGAAGAGGTGCCTCCTCGCCGGTTTTTCAAATTGGCACTGCCGACTTCTTCCCCAGAGAGGGAGGTAGTTTTGGCAGCAACTCAAAAGTTGTGCCTTCAAAACAAGTAGTGGTCAAAGTTCCCCTGCAGCAGCAGGGGATGGGCTATTACTCAACCCTGTTTGTGGTCCCGAAACCGGACGGTTCGGTCAGACCAATTCTGAATTTAAAATCCTTAAACCTATACTTAAAGAGGTTCAAGTTCAAGATGGAATCGCTCAGGGCCGTCATCGCAAGTCTGGAAGAGGGAGATTATATGGTGTCCCTAGACATAAAGGATGCATACCTTCATGTCCCCATTTATCAACCTCATCAGGCGTTCCTGAGATTTGTAGTGCAGGATTGTCATTACCAATTTCAGACATTGCCGTTTGGGCTTTCCACGGCCCCGAGGATTTTTACCAAATTAATGGCAGAGATGATGGTGCTCCTGCGCTAGCAGGGTGTCACAATTATCCCGTACTTGGACGATCTCCTGATAAAAGCGAGATCGAGAGAACGATTGCTAGACAGCGTATCACTCTCCCTGAGGGTGTTACAACAACACGGTTGGATTCTAAATCTACCAAAGTCACAGTTAGTTCCAACGACCCGATTGCCTTTCTTAGGCATGATTCTGGACACGGAACAAAGGAGGGTCTTTCTCCCGATGGAAAAGGCCCAGGAACTTCAGAGCTTGGTCAGGGACCTGTTGAGGCCGGACAGGGTGTCGGTACATCACTGCACTCGAGTGCTGGGAAAAATGGTGGCGTCTTACGAGGCCATTCCATTCGGCAGGTTCCATGCCAGGACTTTTCAGTGGGACCTTCTGGACAAGTGGTCGGGGTCACATCTGCAGATTCATCAAATGATCCTCCTGTCCCCCAGGGCCAGGGTGTCTCTCCTGTGGTGGCTGCAGAGTTTCTCACATTCTAGAGGGTCGCAGGTTCGGCATCCAGGACTGGGTTCTGATGACCACGGACGCGAGCCTCCGAGGATGGGGAGCAGTCACACAGGGAAGAAGCTTCCAGGGTCTGTGGTCAAGCCAGGAAGCTTGTCTACACATCAACGTTCTGGAATTAAGGGCCATATACAACGGCCTTCGTCAGGCGGAGACCTTACTTCAAGGTCTACCGGTTCTATTCAGTCAGACAACATCACAGCAGTGGCTCATGTAAACCACCAAGGCGGCACGAGGAGCAGAGTGGCAATGGCAGAAGTCTCAAGGATTCTTCGATGGGCGGAGAGACATGTAAGCGCTCTGACAGCAGTCATCATTCCGGGAGTGGACAACTGGGAAGCAGACTTCCTAAGCAGACACGATCTGCATCCAGGAGAGTGGGGACTTCATCAAGAAGTCTTCGCAGAGATTGTAAGTCAGTGGGGACTGCCTCATATAGACATGATGGCTTCACGCCTCAACAAAAAAGTTCCGAGATATTGCGCCAGGTCAAGGGACCCTCAGGCGTTTGCAGTGGACGCACTGGTGACACCATGGGTGTTTCAGTCGGTCTATGTGTTCCCCCCTCTTCCTCTCATCTCAAAGATACTGAGAATCATAAGGCGTAGAGGACTTCGGACAATTCTCATTGTTCCAGATTGGCCTCGAAGGGCCTGGTATCCGGATCTGCAGGAGATGCTCACCGAAGATCCGTGGCCTCTTCCTCTCAGGGAAGACCTGTTACAACAAGGGCCCTGTCTATTCCAGGACTTACTGCGACTGCGTTTGATGGCATGGCGGTTGAACGCAGGATCCTAGCGGAGAAGTGCATTCCGGAGGAGGTCATTCCTACTCTGATAAAGGCTAGGAAGGAGGTGACATCGATACATTATCACCGTATCTGGAAGAAGTATGTGTCTTGGTGCGAAGCCAAGACTGCTCCTCTGGCAGAATTCCATCTGGGCCGTTTTCACCACTTCCTACAAACTGGAGTGAATTTGGGCCTAAAATTAGGCTCCATTAAGGTTCAGATTTCGGCCCTATCCATTTCTATCAAAAGGAATTGGCTTCTCTTCCAGAAGTCCAGACTTTCGTGAAAGGGGTGCTGCATATCCAGCCTCCTTTTGTGCCCCCGGTGGCACCATGGGACCTTAACGTGGTGTTACGGTTCCTTAAGTCTCACTGGTTTGAGCCTCTTCAGACAGTTGAATTAAAGTATCTCACTTGGAAAGTGGTCATGCTATTGGCCTTGGCGTCGGCACGGCGAGTGTCGGAGTTGGCGGCTTTGTCTCACAAAAGCCCTTACCTGATTTTCCATGTGGATAGAGCTGAGTTGCGGACTCGTCCTCAATTTTTGCCTAAAGTGGCCAGAACGGCTCGGGTTAGGAAAACAGAGGCCCTGTTTATCCTATATGCAGCCAACAAGGTTGGCGCTCCTGCGTCTAAACAGACTATTGCTCGCTGGATCTGTAACACGATTCAGCAGGCCTATTCTACGGCTTGATTGCCGTTACCGAATTCGGTAAAAGCCCATTACACTAGGAAGGTGGGATCTTCTTGGGCGGCTGCCAGAGGCGTCTCGGCGTTACAGCTTTGCCGGGCAGCGACTTGGTCTGGTTCAAACACTTTTGCAAAGTTCTACAAGTTTGATACCCTGGCTGAGGAGCACCTCATGTTTGCTCATTCGGTGCTGCAGTCATCCGCACTCTCCCGCCCGTGTTGGAGCTTTGGTATAATCCCCATGGTCCTTATGTAGTCCCCAGCATCCTCTAGGACGTAAGAGAAAATAAGATTTTAAACCTACCGGTAAATCTTTTTCTTCTAGTCCGTAGAGGATGCTGGGCGCCCGTCCCAGTGCGGACTAAATTCTGCAAGACTTGTATATAGTTTTGGCTTACATAAGGGTTATGTTACAGTTTTGATCAGTCTCGGGCTGATGCTGTTTTGTTTCATACTGTTAACTGGTTCGTATATTTCAGGTTTTACGGTGTGGATGGTGTGGGCTGGTATGAATCTTGCCCTTAGATTAACAAAAATCCTTTCCTCGTACTGTCCGTCTCCTCTGGGCACAGTTTCTCTAACTGAGGTCTGGAGGAGGGGCATAGAGGAAGGAGCCAGTGCACACCCATACCTAAAGTTCTTTTTAGTGCCCATGCCTCCTGCGGAGCCCGTCTATTCCCCATGGTCCTTACGGAGTCCCCAGCATCCTCTACGGACTAGGAGAAAAAGATTTACCGGTAGGTTTAAAATCTTTTTATTCTTGGTCCTTTGGTGAGCACTTACCCACTGAGCCAGTGGAAATGTATAAAAAACCCCAGCAACACTTCTCCTTTTAGGGAGTGTGATTGCTGCAATCACCAGCAGAGGGCGATACTGAGTACAGTATCCAACCTGCCATTGAAAATGTAACCTCATATACAAATGTCATAAAATGTTTAGGAATAAGGTGGCCTTCACTTGAGGTGAGCGAGGTCACCTAAAGGTGGGTACTATGTAGATAACACTGGAGTATTGTGGTGTAAAAAGAGAACAATGCACATGCCACAGTCTATTATTCTTTCGGCTTTGTTCTGGTTATAGCCATAACAGTCTATCTGATATATTGTTCAAGCAGGTGACACAAGGACACACAAAAGCATTGTACAGCTCACAGAGCCGGCCCTAACCAATATGATGCCCTAGGCAAGATTTTGGCTGGTGCCCCCTAGCACCGCCGCTAGTTCTGAAGGAGATGCCTGGCATGAGTCAGCTGGCAGCTCTGCTAACGTCGGGCGCCTTTTGTTTATGAAAATGCATCTTATTTGCATTGCTATGTGGCTAGGATGCACAAGCAGCTTCTGCTGATTAAAATAATATGCAGCATGCCTATATTCTGTGTGCGACTGCGGCTGTATTTGCATACGAAATGCTACATTACAGTGATTTCCAGGAATACACTGCAACGTAGCATTTCGTATGCAGATACAGCCGCAGTCACACACAGAATATAGGCATGCCGCATATCATTTTAATCAGCAGAAGCTGCTGGTGCCCCTAAGCATACCAAATGCCCTAGGCATTTGCCTAGTTTGCCTATACCTAAGGCCGGCTCTGACAGCTCATGAAATACAGGGTGCGAGCTTAAGTGCAGTGTTACAAGTGGGTGATCTCCCTGGTGTCATGCAGTAGTGAATCAGCTGAGTGCAGTGGTGGGCCCAGGTGCAAAAATATAATTTGGGCCCCCCTTCTCCACCTTAACCCAAGTTCACAATATGCCACATGGCAATGCGTGACAGGGAGAGGCAGTGGGTGACAGCGTAAGGCAGGGGGCCAGGGGATAACTCATTGCTGGTCTGTGCAGCAGTGGGCCCTTTAGTTCGCAGGTGCCCTGGTACAATGCGCCTGCTTCTCCATTGGTAGTTCCACCTCTGCTTGAGGGTCACCTATGATAAAGGAGCCGGGGACTGAACTTGCTCTATTATAGCGTCGATCCCCTTCTATTGCATGAGGCTGCCACTTCAGCATAATAATAATACCTTTATTGTCATTAATGTTCACAAGTAACAACGAAATTTTGGACATGAGCAGAGAGCGTGGTAAAGAGAAACAAGAATAAGGACATCAAAGATACAAAAACATATACTTCATCACCAGATAAATATTACTTCAGCAATTTGAAATAACATTGTTACTATTAAGGACACTTATTATTGCCTGTGGTAAAAACATCCTCTAAAGCGACTAGTCCGGCACAAGATGGATCGATATTTCCTTTTTGACGGTAGCATAGAGAACATCTCGCAACTCGGGGGCGAAGGATCTCTCAAAATATTTTTTGCCTTAGTAAAAAGCTTCTTTTCATACACAACCTTTACACTAGGCAAGCTTACGCCAAGGATTTTATTTGCGGATGATATAACTCTTTGGAGAGAATCTACGCTCCGCAATAGAACATGTGCCGAATCAGACCAAAATGCCGAAAGTAAGTACACTCTCGATAATGCAAGAATAAAATGTTACCAATATCTCCTTGCACATACCTGACATAACGCAGCTTTCTCAAGAAAAACATACATTGATGAGCCTTTTTTATAACAGTTTGAGTGTGCACATTCTAAGACATATCCTTTTAAATGTTTATGCCTAGAAATTTAAAGGACTCACCTCTACCTCCTGACCATTTAAAACTATGGGGCAAAATACCTCATTATGTAGTTTCCTAAAGCCACAACCATTTCTTTGGTCTTATCAACATTTAAAACAAAACTATTTTCCAGACTCCAGTTCTCTAATTTAGATACCTCGAATCTGTACTTTGGCTCATCATTATCACTAATAAGACCAATTATGGCAATGTCGTCAGCAAACTTAATTATATGAACTGAATCCGAACCTGAGGAACAGTCATAGGTAAACAGAGAGTACAACAGTGGGCTCAAGACGTACCCCTGAGGTTCTCCCGTACTCACCACCAGTTCGCTAGATAACTGATTTTGGAAACTGACAACCTGAGGTCTATTTGTCTGAAAATCCAAGATCCACCGACAAAATTACTCAGACCCAAGTTTGACAATTTACTCACCAATGAAGATTGAACAACTGTATTAAATGCCGAACGGTAATCCACATATAAAATTCAGGCAAAAGAACATTTTAATTCTAAATGGGCAAGCACTCTATGCAATAAGAGCAGTGCAGCATCATCGGTGGATCTATTAGCCTTATAGGCAAATTGAAAAGGGTCAAGACCAGGAGGGTTGCTGTCCTGGATGTGCTCCAATACTAATATTTTTGCAGCAGGATACATTGGTTTACATTGAAAAGGAGTGTTATGGTAGACTTACCATGGTTAACACTCTCTTTCTGCGAGGTACATTGGTTCCACAGGAAAACATTGGGGTGTAGAGTGGATCTTGATCCAGAGGCACCAACAGGCTAAAGCATTAGGCTGTCCCAGGATGCATTGGGGCCTCCTCTATAAACCCCTCCTCCACGCACTGGAGCTCAGTTTTGAGTTGGTGCCTGCAGCAGCAGGTCACCTAACAGGAGGGTTGCACTGGACAGCCCTGAAAAAGCTTCTAAGAAAATTTCTTCTCCGGGCTGTTAGCGCTGTATGTCAGAGTGACACTTCAGCGCTGCAGCTCCATCACCTCCAGAGCGGCGTTGAAAACTCCCGCGGCTCAGTTCACGGGTACGTGCGGCGGAGATGCTCCGGCTTAGGCACATGGTCACATACGCTCTCCTGGTCCGCGTGGCTGCTCCGGGAAGGAGTCGGCAAAAGGATTCCCCAGGCGGGACCCGCCATTAAATCGCGTTCTGTCCGCGACCTAGAGAGACGGGTCGCGGCGCTGGTGTGGACACTGTCACTGAGCACGGATCCCACTAGACCACTGGGGCGTCTGAGTACAGGCCAGGTGTACTAACCTCTCCATTTGATGCTTGAAATCAGATAAGCTTGCATTTCTTTTATATATTGTACGAGTGCATTTTTTATATGTATTTTATGTGAATCCCGTAATTAAAAGTACTGCTAAAGCAATATCACACCATCAAAGTTGTTTTTCCCCTATTGGGAGATTTTTGGTTTTAAGGTACAGCTGCGACTCTAACTTGAAAACTTCATTTTGATTATCGGCAGTGAGTGTACCTTTTTATACCTAAGGGTTCTCTTACTTATATAGTCACACGGGTGTTGTGTTTTTGCTTTTTGAGTCACAGGGTTCATATAGTGGCTCTAAATGAGTTGCACTAAGCACTTTTTCTTTTTAATAATGCACACCAGCGCTAGTTACTTTAACACTAAGGGGGTCATTCCGAGTTGATCGTAGCTGTGCTAAATTTAGCACAGCTACGATCATTCACACTCACGTGGGGGGACGCCCAGCACAGGGCTAGTCCGCCCCACATGTCAGTGCCGGCCCTCCCCGCAGAAGTGCAAAGGCATCGCACAGCGGCGATGCCTTTGCACTTCAAGAGTAGCTCCAGACCAGCGCAGCTTTAGCGTGCTGGCCGGGAGCTACTCGTCGCTCCCCGGCCCGCAGCGACTGCGTCTGACATCACGCAGCCTCCGCGGCCTGCCCCCCCAATGGTCCGGCCACGCCTGCATTGGCCGGACCGCGCTCCCTAAACGGCGGCTTAACGCCGCCGTCCAGCCCCCTCCTTCCCAGCGACCGCCTCTGCCTCAGAGGCGATCGCTAGGCAACGACGGCTGCCAAGCGCCGGCGCACTGCGGTGCCGGCACATGCGCAGTTCCAACCCGAACGCTGCGCTGCGAGAAACTGCAGTGAGCGATCAGGTCGGAATGACCCCCCAAGTGCACTTTATTCACTCATTTTATCCTCTCCCTCCCCGAGTGACAATCATCATTGAAGGAGCTTACTGGACCGGGTCAATAGAAAGAGGAAGGATCATTTCTTTTAACTAACCTGCTAAGAATTCGATATTCACATATATCTGGTATGCATATGCTATCACGAGGATTGATGATGCACACATCACTTTATCAGGGCCGGTGCAAGGTTGCTAGGCACCCTAGGCAAAACTACATAATACTGCCCCTGCATAAATGTACTAATGCGGGATGAGAATGGGCCATGAGAGGTGCGAGATGCAGTGCCGCTGCCGGCATTTCAACGCCACTGCAACAGCAACTTGCACCTTTCACCTTTAATTGGATTCCCCCTTAAAGTATCCAACATTCTCGGGGGGAGGGGGTACATTACCTTAATACTTGCTGGCAAATCCTATCCTCACTGCTTTCTTTGGTCAGGTTAGCTCTGCTGGTTACTCACTGATCTGCCTGGGCTGTCACTTATAGGAGGAGCCATAGAGCAGCAGCATTCCACTAGGTGATAATTTAGATAAAAGGCAGGGCCAGTGACAGGAATCGTAGGGCCAAGTATACTGATGTCTCTGAGGCCCCCTTTCTCAACCCAGCACTCCCACCCATGCACACCTTCCTCAGAGCACCTATAGCTGATGTGCTGTGGCAGCTGGCAATCATCCGGGAGTGCAGCGGTGGTTGCTCAGCTACGTCTAGGGGGCCGGAGCGGGATCCAGAGGTAGGGACAGAGAAGCGCCAGAGCTGCACGTCATCATGCCCTTTATACTGTATATTTGTGTCTATTTAATGGTGCATCAGGTGTTAACAGCGGGTGTGGTATAGCTCATAGACAGTTAAAAGATAGACAGTCATTTGTAAGACACTGTATGGTCGATAGTCAAAAATCAGACAGGGTCAAAAGTCAGACAGTCAAAAGTCCGACAAGGTCAAAAGTCAGACTCAAAAAAAAAAAGTTGGTTTTTTTTTTAAACCTTTTTAACCCAAATTTGGTCAAATTCGTCCCCTCACGTCCTCGCTACGCTTGCCACGCTTCGGGCTCGGTGTTTTGCTTCGCTCGCCACAACTTTAATAAAAGGTAATAGTTTGTGACATGGATAGTAAATGAGGCAAAACTTGTAAAAAACACAGAAAAACAACCATAAAAAACACTTTTTTGGGGTGTCTGACTTTTGACCCTGCCGTACTTTTGACCATGCCGGACTTTTGACTGTCGATCATATGGTGTCTAACTAATGACTGTCTATCTTTTAACTGTCTGTCTATAGTTATGAACCCGTTAACAGCATGAGTCACTGGAGCTGTGGAACTCGGTCATGGCTGCAGTGCTCAGCTTGCTGTGTCTACTCAATGCTGCCTTCCCTGGTATCCCAGTACTACTGGTTCCCATTACACAGCCCACATCCTCTGGACCTGACATTTCACTGTGCACCAAGCGCCTAGCGCCAATTGGTGCATTTAAACTTCGTGCCACCGCACTGTATTGCAACAATGGTAGCTGGCTATATCGGTCTCACCAGTATGTGGCTACTCAACTTCTCTCATTCAGCACACTGGGGGTAAACCTGAGTGTCTGCCTGCAGAGCTGTCAAACTGCTGCTTTGGGAGGCGGTGGTCCTGGTCCCCTAGCAGGCAGCTCTGCTCTCGCATATAGCCCTGCAGTCCAGGGGCTAAGTCCAGGCTGCAGCGGCCCCCTACAAACCGCCCCCTGGTGCAGCTTGCAAGGCGTTAACACATACATCACCACAGCCGCCAGAGATGGTCTGGGGCTGCGGCACAGTAAAAAACATTTAAATAAACATTTTTACCCAACTGGCGCTGGTAATTCATGTTGACACTGGCACCTAGCAACCCCTAAGCATTTTGGACCTATCCAAGACTCAGGGTCCCTTGCTGCCGGGGCTGACAAAAGGGGAGGGGTGTACAAGATGCAATATGGAGAGAAACATGGGGAGGGGATGAAATAGGAAGGATGGAAAGATTTATTATCTGCTGCATAGGGCTGCTGTCATGGGTCCCAACTCCCGAGGGAGTGGGGGACCTGCCACCATTAATTACAAAACAAATGGTGCAGCACACAGCAATCATTACAAAATATAGGTCCCCCATGGGTGTAAACTGTTGGTAGAGATAGCGACTGGACTCCTTTCTCCCTGTCTGTGAGGTCTCACTCATGCTGGGAGTGAGGGACAGTCTGCAACTACTTGTCACTATACAAGTGTGTTTAAAAGGGTTTGAATACAATTATAGGGTGGTATTCAATTCTTTTCACCCCCTTCCTCTACCTTTCTGCCGACGGGTGCGGTATCGTCATTTCAGCTCGCTGCCCCTGAGGTAGCGAGTTGCCCATCTCTTTATGCAACTAAACCTGGTTACTATGGGCGCAATATGTGCGATAACAGGGATTAATTTAGAATGGAGATTGGGCGTGATATATCATTTGAATACCACCCATAAAGTGGCAAGTAGTTTGCATACTGTCCCTCACTCCCAGCAAGCGGTCTGCAAACAGGGAGAGATCGGATTACTCACTCACTGAAGCAGCCGACCCGAAGGGCAGTCGTAGCTCCTGATAAATTATACGGTACAGCACAGCCAGACAGTCTCATGTCATGATCTCCATCCTGTAGTAGCCTCACCATGTTTCCGTACAAGTGCTCCCCCTTGCACTGTCACTGAGGTCACTTGCCCAGCCTGACTCATCCTCATTACGCCACTGGCTGCACGTGCTCTACCCAGGGTGTGTGCAGCAGGGGTGACCCCTTGTGCAGGAGCCTCACAGTGATTGCAGTGAGGATATACATGTTGCGATCATGAAGGGTGGAAAAGAGGAGCAGCTCAACTAATGGAATAATAAAGGAAGCATTCATCGGCAGCGTGTGGCTCCGCCCTCCAGTGGCAGGCGCCTATAGGCAGCTGCCTAGTGGTGGCGCCGGCCCTGCACTTTATGAACACTGAAGGCGCAGGAATTTTACTATCTACAAACAATTTTAAAAGGACCTATTGAAATATACTGTAGGTCAACTGCAAATTTCTGCTGCCACTATACATTGGAGTGCTATTGTCTTATATTGCACATATAATTGTGTTTTCATTCGGTTAACTTATTTATGTATATATTGAATATCAAGGTAGAGCACTTTTTTTCACTATTTTACACACACACACACACACACACACACACACACACACACACACACACACACACACACACACGCGCGTATATTCTAGACCAGTGCTGCCTTTATGTTATAATAATTTCTGCATCGCCTGTGACTGTGTGTGCCTGTATCTGCTGTGTGGTTTCACTCTCGGTGTTTCCCAGATACAACTGTCACTATACTCTGCACCCTAAGAGGTTAGGTGTGTCTGGGTCTGCTAATTTAGTGCATCACAGTATTTATCCAATACGTTTATTCTACCGTGTACTCAGTCACATAATACCCAATTTATTCTCAGGTATTGAACTTTGTCTGGCTTTATTGTACTAAGTCGCTCTGTTGTTGCATTCTTACATAATGTCTAACAGAGAGGGCAGTAAATAAGTGAAAGCTCCTGCATCATGCAGAGCATGCTCCAAGGATTTACCAGAGGGGGAAGTTTAGTATGATGGTCTGTGTACTATGGGTCTAATTTAGACCTGATCGCTAGGCAGCGTTTTCGTACAGTAGGTGAACAGGTCTAAACTGCGCATGCATATGCACCACAATGCGCATACGTGTCTCACGGGTACAAAGCAGATTGCCACTCAGCGATGGGTTTGTGCGAAGGATCCATTCACATGGGCGTTCGCAAGGAGATTGACAGGTAGCAGGCGTTTGTGGGTGTCAACTAACCATTTTCTGGGAGTGTTTGGAAATACACAGGCGTTCCCAAACGTTTGCAGGGCGGATGTCTGACATCAATTCCGGTCCTGGACAGGCTGAAGTGATTGCAGCGGCTGTGTAAGTTCTGGGTTACTCAGAGACTGCACAAAATCTGTTTGTACAGCTTTGCTACACATGCGATTGCACACTTGCACAGCTAAAATACACTCCCCTATGGGCGGCGACTATACGAACGTAGGACTGCAAAAAAAACCCTAGCGAGCGATCAGGTCTAAATTATCCCCTATGTGTCATACACCTCCTAGTCAGTCCCCAGCACCATGGGCTGCGTTCACAAACCTACTCGTAGAATGCCTTACGCCTCCTATGGGACCGCCTGTGCTATTACAGCCACATATTGTCCCTATGGTTAATCCGCCTTGGGCGGAAAATTTATCTAACCAACTGTAACAATTAAATCAGTCCTTGGTTAGACAGAAATCCACTCCAGGTCACTGCCCTGTCTCTGGGTCATCTAAGCGGGCTACTTCCTACTCACAGTCCACATACAGTACCTCTCTGATGTTTCATCTGAAGAGGAGGGGGAGCATACGGTCCTGTCAGACACTGAATCTGGTGTTACTGATGAGGATTCTCCCTTGTAGATCGATGTCCCTGCCTTAGTGGTTGCTATTAAACAAATCCTTCAAATCACTGATGATGAGGATTCCACTACTGTAGCAAAGAAAACTATGTTTAAACGGCAGAAGGTGGTTAAAACTCTCTGTTACCCCATTCTGACCATTTAGTGGACATCAGATGGGAACCCTGGTCTACTCCAGGGAAGAAATTCCCTCTGCCTAAATGGGCCTTGGCTCGCTATCCTCTCCCTGCAGAGTTTTGTAGCAAGTGAGAAAATTCACCGCCGGTGGATTCTCATGTCATCCGACTTGTGTTGTTATCCACTCTGCCTGTCATAACTGTCACCTCACTGAAAGAACCGACATATAAGCATGTGGAGGGATGCCTGAAATCTATTTACTCCCTTACAGGAACTGTGTATAGACCCACTATTGCTGCCTCTTGGGCTGCAAAAGGTATTGAAGCGTGGGTTCAGGCATTAGAGGAAGAGCTGCCCAAAAATATTTCTGACAGTGCCAGACAATACCTGTCTCACATTACCACTGCCGCCTATTACATTCAGGAGGCGTCCTCTGAGGCGAGTGTGTTGGCAGCCAAGGCGTTGACTACGTCTGTCCTGGCTCGCCGTATTCTGTGGTTGAGTTCGTGGAAAGTGGACCTAGACTCCAAAAAGACCTTGGAGGTACTCCCCTTCAATGGGGACATTTTGTTTGGGGAAGACCTGAATAAAATTGTGTCTGAGTTAGCAGCTGCTAAGACTGCCTTCCTCCCAAATACTAATCCTTCTGCACAGAAGGCAAAAGGTACCACTTTTCGTTCCTTTCGGCCTCAAGGGAAAGCAAAAGGTCAGGCATACCCGAGACATTCTCGTGCTCCCAAAACCACAAAGCCCAAGTCCAAACAGTCCTGGGCAGCCCATCAGCCTGCTTCTAAACAAAACAAGCCTGCTGCACTGCGGCCCAGGTCTGGTTACAGACCACTTCAGGCGCATGGGTGCTGGAAGTTGTCTCTCACGGGTACGCTGTCTCTTTCAAGAGACGTCCCCCTCACCAGTTTTTCACCACGCCCCTACCTTCAAATCCGTGGCGCAAGCTTTGCAAAAAATTGTCCGTTCTTTCTTGAGTACAGGAGTGGTTGTGCCGGTACCTCAGTCCCAGAGAGGCAGAGGTTATTACTCGACCCTGTTTCTAGTTCCGAAACCAAATGGGTCATTCTGGCTTATACTCAACCACAAATCCCTGAACAAGTTTGTGAGAGTGTCCAGGTTTCGTATGGAAACACTGCGTTCAATTGTACTGGCTACGGAACCCAGAGACTATATGGTATCCCTGGATATACAGGATGCATACCTGCATATACCTATTGCCATGTCACACCAGCAGTTTCTGCGGTTTGCTATTGGCAACCTACATTAACAATTCCAGGCTCTACCATTTGGACTGGCCACGGCCCCTCGGATCTTCACCAAGGTCATGGCCGTGATGACGGCCCATCTCCGTCGCCAGGGGATCAGAATCCTGCCGTATCTGGACGACCTGCTGATTCTGGGAAATTCCCACAATGTCCTCAGTCATCTACAACTGACTGTAACCTTCCTGCAAGAACTCGGTAGATTATCAATTGGAAGAAGTCCTCGCTGGACCCAGCTCATAGCATGGTGCACCTGGGGGCACTTCTGGACACACACAGTCAGTCAATGGCTGTTTCTGTCTCCTGAAAAGGTCCTGAGGCTTCAGGACTGAATAAGATGCTTCCTTTGTCACCACATAGTGTTGATACACTCGGCGATGCAAGTACTTGGCCTGATGGTGTCAACATTCGACCTGGTAGAGTGCACTCAATTTCATTCCCGCCCACTACAGAGGTTAATCCTTCCCAAATGGGATGGCCAACCTCATTGGATCAGATCTCAGATGATCACTTTAACTCCGGAGGTTCATCTGTCGCTGACCTGGTGGCTACAGGACCAGCAATTAAGCAAGGGCCTTCCCTTCTGGATCCCGGAACTGGGTCCTGCTGACAACGGACGCCGGTCTGAGTTGATGGGGTGTGGTGTTGGAGCAACACTCTTTTCAGGGTCGCTGGACCAAGGAGGAATCACTGCTACCAATAAACATTCTGGAGTTGAGGGAGGTGTTCAATGCATTATCTCTTGCCCTGCCTCTGGTACAGAACAGGCCTGTTCAAGTACGTTTAGACAAAGCCACCACGGTGGCATACATAAACCCTCAAGGTGGCACTTGAAGCCGCATGGTAATGATGGAAGTGTCAAAAATCCATTGTTGGACAGAACGCCATCTGCCAGCCTTATCGGCAGTGTTTATTCCGGGCATCCTAAACTGGGAAGCGGACTTCCTCAGTCATCAGGACGTGCATGCCAGAGAGTGTAATCTTCATCCTGAAGTCTTTCAACTCCTAGTGGACAGATGGGGCCTGCCGGACGTAGACCTCATGGCATCTCAACACAATCACAAGGTTCCGGTCTTCGGATCAAGGACCTGGTATCCTCAAGCAGTATTCGTGGACACACTGGAGGTTCCATGGACCTTTCGGCTGCCCTACGTGTTCCCTCCAGTGTCACTCCTGCCCAGGATACTACGGAAGTTCAAACAAGAAGGAGGAATACTACTTCTAGTCGCTCCACCGTGGCCTCGAAGGCACTGGTTCTCAGACCTGCAGGTTCTATCGACAGAGACCCCTTTTACTTCCTCAGTGCCCGGACCTTCTAGTACAGGGCCCTTGTCTTTACCCAGACCTGGCCAGACCAGTGGCGGATCTAGACTTAACTTTTAGGGGGGTCGGTTTAAGAATTATGACTCCTCCCCCTAATCATAGCCCCTCCCGCTTAGTAATGCCCTTCCCGTTCGCTTCTAAAATTTCCTATTGTTGCCATTACTAATAAAATGTTGCCAGTTAGTGGAGAGAACCCTGCGCACTGGTGATACAGACTGGCGAATCGCCATTCCTTCCATCAGGGGTGGTAGAGGCTAAGACAGTAGGGCAATTTAAACATGCATGGGATAGACATAAGGATCTCCTTACAAAGAAATAAGGATCAAATAAGGTTAGAGATAAAAATAATGTAAAAAAAAAGGGGCAGACTAGATGGGCCAAGTGGTTCTTATCTGCCGACAAATTCTATGTTTCTATAGCACACAGAATGAGCCGAAATTCACATTATAGCACACTGTATGAGCCGAAATTCACATTATAGCACACTGTATGAGCTGAAATTCACATTATAGCACACTGTATGAGCTGAAATTCACATTATAGCACACCGAATGAGCCGAAATTCACATTATAGCACACCGAATGAGCCAAAATTCACATTATAGCACGCAGAATGAGCCAAAATTCACATTATAGCACGCAGAATGAGCCAAAATTCACATTATAGCACACTGTATGAACCGAAATTCACATTATAGCACACTGTTTGAGCCAAAATTCACATTATAGCACACTGAATGAGCCGAAATTCACATTGTAGCACACTGAATGAGCCGAAATTCACATTATAGCACACTGAATTAGCCGAAATTCACATTTAAGCACACTGTATGAGCCGAAATTCACATTTAAGCACACTGTATGAGCCGAAATTCACATTATAGCACACTGTATGAGCCGAAATTCACATTACAGCACGCAGAATGAGCCGAAATACACATTATAGCACACTGTATGAGCCGAAATTCACATTATAGCACACAGTATGAGCCGAAATACACATTATAGCACACTGTATGAGCCGAAATTGACATTATAGCACGCAGAATGAGCTGAAATACACATTATAGCACACTGTATGAGCCGAAATTCACATTACAGCACGCAGAATGAGCCGAAATACACATTATAGCACGCAGAATGAGCCGAAATACACATTATAGCACACTGTATGAGCCGAAATTCACATTACAGCACGCAGAATGAGCCGAAATTCACATTACAGTACACTGAATGAGACAAAATAATGCAGGCACTGGGGGCAAGGGGAATCCTACCCCCTTATTAACTTACACTGGGGCAGCGAGGAAAAAAAACACAGGGGAGCCTGCCACCTTCTACTCCGAGTATTGCAGCGTAAGGGCTTAAACAGTATCTCACCCCAAGCTGCGGCCCTGCGGATCTTTGTCCCATGTCTCACTGTCCGAGGTCCGCTTCTGGACTGGAGGTCCTCTGCCAGATCAGTCATGTGTCCCGCCACTCCACTCAAATGGCCGTCGAGCTGTCCCTGTCTTGGAGGGACATGGTTACATACACACTGGGGCTTTGAGGGACATAGTGACAAATACGGGGGCCAGGAGAGGGATTTGGTGACAGACATACTGGGGGAGGAGGGGCATGGTGACATACACACTGGGGCCATGGGACGGTACAAGAGCAGACACACACTTTAGCTAGGAGAAGAGGGGGGAGACATGGCACACAGATACTTTAGCTAGGAGGGGAAGGGGGGAGACGTGGCACACACACACTTTAGCTAGGAGGAGGGGGGGAACGTGGCACATGCACTTTAGTTAGGAGAAGAGGGGGGGAGACATGGCACACAGACACTTTAGCTAGGAGGAGGGGGGGGACGTGGCACACACACTTTAGCTAAGAGAAGGGGGGAAACGTGGCACACACACAATTTAGCTAGGAGAAGAGGGGGGGACATGGCACACAGACACTAGCTAGGAGCGGAGGGGGGAGACGTGGCACACACACACTTTAGGAGGAGGAGGGGGAGACGTGGAACACACAAACTTTAGCTAGGAGGGGGGACATGGCACACACACTTTAGCTAGGAGGGGGGACATATCATACACTTTAGATAGGAGAAGAGGGGGGAGAAATGGCACACAGACACTTCAGCTAGGAGGGGAGGGGGGAGACATGGAACACAGACGCTTTAGCTAGGAGGGAAGACATGGCACACACACTTTTGAATATGTCCCTTGCCATGAGTTGTGTCCCTAAATGTTATAAATCTAGGAGGAGAAAGGGGGGGGGGGGTGGAAGATATGGCACACACACATACTTTAGCTTGGAGGGGAAGAGACATGGCATACACCGACACCTACTCGTATTTTGGAGTCCGCAGCACCATGAGGAGTCGGGATGGAGACCGGGTCCCGCCGCGGTGTTGGGAACGGGGTGGAGAGCGGTGCAGCGCGGCAGGGGAAGGGGGGAGAGAGAGAGAGAGCGCGTCCTGACGCGCGTACAGGGAGGAGGGGGCGTGGTCAGAACAGAGGCCGCTGTACGCGCGTCATGACGCTCTCTCTCTCTCCCCTTCCCCCCGCCGCGCTGCACCGCTCTCCACCCCGTTCCCAACATCGCGGCGGGACCTGGCCTTCATCCCGGTGCCGGTATGTGTAGGGGGGGCATTCGCCCTAATCGCCCCCCCCCCCGCTAAATCCGCCACTGGGCCAGACTGGCTTTGACAGCGTGGCTCTTAAGGCATCACTCCTGAGGGCCAAAGGATTTTCCGAGGCGGTTATCCAGACTATGTTGAAAGCCCGCAAACCAGCGTCTGCCCGGATTTATTACAGGGTCTGGAATTCTTACTTAACCTGGTGTGCTGATAAGAATTATGATGCATATTGGTTCAGAACGACCAAAATCCTGGCTTTTCTACAACGAGGCCTTGACCTAGGTCTCCATCTGGCCACCCTTAAGGTTCACATATCTGCCTTGTCGGTATGGTTTCAGAGGAAAATTGCATCTATTCCTGGTGTTCATATTTTCACTCAGGGTGTCCTTCAGATTTAGCCTTCCTATGTCCCTCCGGTGGCTCGATGGGATCTGACTGTTGTTCTGAATGCCCTTCAAGAGTCTCCAGTTGAACCTCTTGAGTCAGTGGACCTGAAATGGCTTACGGCCAAGGTCCTGTTCTTGTTGGCTATTGCCTCTGCAAGAAGGGTGTCAGATCTAGGTGCTTTGTCCTGTTGTCCACCCTTTCTCATATTTCTCCATGACCGTGCGGTTCTTAGAACTCGCCCTGGTTATCTACCTAAGGTGGTGTCATCTTTCCACCTTAACCAAGACATTGTGGTTCCGGCCTTTATCTCTCCTGGTTTGTCTTCCAAAGAGCGGTCTTTGGATGTAGTACGGGCTCACCGTATCTATGTGAAGAGAACCGCCTCCCTTAGGAGATCTGATTCTCTCTTTGTTCTTTATGGTTTTCACAAATGTGGCTGGCCTGCGAATAAGCAAACATGGGCCAGATGGATGAGAATGGTGATTGCACAAGCTTATGTGCAGGCTGGTTTCCCAGCTCCTGCTGCTATTAAAGCCCATTCTACTCTGTCTGTTGGACCTTCTTGGGCGGCCCGCCGTGGCGCATCCGCAGAACAATTGTGCAAGGCGGCTACGTGGTCCTCAGTGAACAGGTTTATTAGGTTTTATGCCTTTGATACTTCTGCCTTCCAGGATGCTTCCTTTGGATGCTGGGTTCTCGTACCCGCTAAGGCGCGTCCCCTCCCTTGAGGAACTGCTTTAGGACATCACATCTTGCCTGCTCCTGCATTTGACTGGTTAACGAAACTGAGCTCCAGTTCCTGGAGGCAGGGTTTATGGAGGAGGCCCCAATGCATTCTGGGACAGCCTAAAGCTTTAGCCTGTTGGTGCCTCTGGATCAAGATCCACTCTACATCCTGATGTTTTCCTGTGGAACCAATGTACCTCGCAGAAAGAGTGTTAACCATGGTAAATCTACCATAACACTCCTTTTCAAAGGCCTTTATTACCAAAGATGTTAGGGCAATAGGGCGATAGTCATTCAGCCCGTGAGCCTTGCCTTTTTTAGGGACTGGGACGATAATCGATGATTTATAACATTTAGGTAGAGGCATCACAAGGGGGGTGCGGGGGGCGCGGCCCGCACCCAGGTGTCACTTCCAAGGGGTGACACCAAAAAGAGCCACACTCACACCCGCACCCCACTCTGCTGACAGACACTTGTTATGACCGCACCCCGCTGCAGTGTCGGCCCGACACATACGCGGGGAATGAAGAGAGCGCTGCTGCAAAGAGTGAGTGACTTACTCTCTGCAGCGCCGCGGCCGCTGGATCCTGGTCTGCTCCTTCATAAGCGGCTGTGCATACTCCCCCGGCTCCCAGCCCTCCCGCGATGCAGACACCGCGCCAGCGCCATCCATTAAATGCACCCGCCCGTTGCCCGCACTGTACAGACCTCTCTCCGCCCTCCGCTCACTTTCACCTCCCACTTCCCAATGGCTGCACGCCACCCCCGCAAGTCACTGCCGCCTCAAGCTGGCCGTAGCAGTGCGGGGGCAGCTTAGTACAGGAGGGTAGCGGAGTTGCTGCACATGAAATGACCATGAGTCTTGCTGGAGGACGCTGCTACCACTGCCCGACCTTGACAGCTGGGCACACATGCTCTGCAACCCAGGCACCTGGATGGAGGTGGTAATGAATGATTGCCCACTCCCTACTGCTTTGGGGCTGCACGGAGAGGGTTACTGTGGATCTCACCTAATCCCCCTGCCTGATGGAGGGCCAGCCCGTGGTTACACCTGAAGGACACCTGCAGAGATCCCTGGAGCTGGTGACCCCACCCATTCTGCGGACCACCATACCACTAGGACTAGCAGAGCTTCCCTCCAGGGTCAATCCAATGGGTAATCTATCATCCCTCCAATGTGAGTATGCAGCAGGTCCACTATTTCAGAAAAAATATATTTGACTAAGTAAAACAAATGTATTTGATATTGAAAACATTTTCTTTGGGTAATTTAAGACGACTTATACCCCTTTTCCACTAGCTCCTTAAAACACGGGTAAATGCGCATGCGCGGGGGCGCGCATTTACCCGTATTTTTCCCTAGTGGAAAAGGGTCCCCCTGCAAATTCCCGGATCAAGTGATCCGGGAATCCTACCCGGGTATCTTGCTGGGTTAAATACGTGTTCAACCTGGTAAGCTGGCTAGTGTGAACGGGAGCCGTTCACAGTGTATAGGGAGGGCGGCGCTGGGAGATCATGTGATCTCCCAGCGCCGCCCCTGCCGCGTCAGTAGCAGCGTCACCAACCTGGCAATATGCCGGGTTGGTGAGCGATGTGGGAAAGGGGGCTGTAGCATGGGTCGCAGCCGTGTCAGAGTGCCTGAAACTACACAAAATTTTTTGCAGAGTAGCTCAAAACCTACTCAGCGCTTGCGATCACTTCAGACTGTTCAGTTTCGGATTTGACGTCGCACACCCGCCCAGCGTTCGCCCAGCCACGCCTGCATTTTCCCTGCGTTTTTCCGAACACTCCCTGAAAACGGTCATTTGCCATCCAGAAACGCCCACTTCATGTCAATCACTCTGCGGCAACCAGTGCGACTCAAATGCATCGCTAGACCCTGTGCAAAACTGCATCGTTCATTGTGCCCGTACTTCGCGCGTGCGCATTGCGCCGTATACGCATGTGCAGTGACGTTTTTTAGCCTGATCGCTGCGAACAAATGCAGCTAGCGATCAACTCGGAATGACCACTAAACATTTAAGTTTTCAAATAACAAAAATCTCTTAACAGACCACTTTAAAAGGAAATATTTTTTTAAAGCGTGTGACTTTATGTTCACTTTCTGGAGAATCACCCCAATTTTTTTGTTCAAATAATGATCAGAAGCAATTATATTTAGTAAAACATTACTATAGATTCGGTGTGGTGTGATACGGGAGGAGCTCAATGGGGGTGGGGGGGGGGGGGGGGGGGTGACACCATGAGTTTCCCCACCGGGTGACACCAACCCTAGTGACGCCTCTGCATTTAGGGACACAACTCATGGCAAGGGACATATTCAAAATTACAGTGAAAATGCCAGACAACTCACACATTCTTTTAAAACATTCTCCTGGATTCCATCTGGACCTGGGGACTTCCCTGGCCTGGGAAAACACCGTCTCACAGACGGTTCATCCAACACCAAAGGCCCTACTATTTCTGAGTCTGTCATCCAGGCAACCTGGGGGACAACTGTTCCATCAAAATTAGCATAGAAAACATTTAGCAGTTCCCCTAGAGAACTATTCACTTCTTGGGAGGAGTAATTCCTGTTTCCTTTATAATCCAATATATTCTGAATACCTTTCCATATACTTCTGGCATCGTTATGTGGGATAAACGTATTTCCCAGTCTATCAGCGAAGGCCTTTTTTGCCTCTATAATACCTTTTTCAGTCTTATTCGGGCACTCCTAAAGGCATCAAGGTCACCCAGTCTGAATGCTAACAAGGTGCGAACCTTGCCATTTACCCATGGCTTATCATTAGCAAATGACCTGGTTTGCTTCCTGACGGTGACACTTTCAATACAACAATTCAGATAACCCAATACCATTTCAGTGAGTAAATCCACATTCACAGTATTTCCAGTTTCCAATGATTCCTCAATAAATAGCCCCCAGTCGGTAAATTCCAACAGGTCCTGAAGTTTAAGCTTAGCACACTCTGGCCAGACTGTAATGACCGACGTTATCGGCCTGAATCGCTGAACCAGAGAGGTGTACGTGAGAACTAAAAATAAGGAAACATGGTCAGAATAATCAATGTTTGCCTGTCTAAAAGTGCTGTAGGCATTTTTGATGTTACAATAAACATGATCTAAGAAATTTCCACCCCACGCAGGGGACTTTACATATTTAGACTACACAAATTTAGACTATAAATCAATAATGGCTGCATACAAAATATCCAAAGCGGATTTCACATGTGCCTGTGGCGGAATACTGTATATACTGCGACCACGAGTACTACTGAAAATTCCCTTGCCAAGTAAAAGGGACGACACTTAACAACAGCGAGTTCAACATCTGCAGAACATAGGGCTTTTGGGTATGGGACTCCAGGTCAACACCAATTGATCGACACACCATAGGCCGACACCTGAAACAGATCGACATGGAAAAAGGTCGACTTGAGCAAGGTCGACATGGAAAAAGGTCAACATGGTTTTTTATGTTTTTTTGGTGTCGTTTTCTCTGTAATGTGACCGGGAACCCCAATTAGTGCACCGTGTCCCCTCGCATGGCTCGCTTCGCTCTCCATGCTTTGGGCAAGTTGCCTCGCTCCGCTACCGCTGCGCTCTGCACAGGTTACCATTCCCTATTGTAGTCCACGTGGATTGTAAAGTATGAAAAAGTTTTAAAAAATGGGGGGAAAAATGTGAAAAACTCATGTCCACCTTTTTCATGTCGACCTTTCATCCATGTCAACCTATTTCAGGTGTCGACCTAAGGTGTGTCGACCAATTGGTGTAGACCTAAGTGGTGTCGACCTTTTTGGTGTTGCCCTGGAGTCCGGATACCACGGATTTTACAAGACTTGCATTGGTGACATAATAACATTTGAGAACATCTAAGGAACTGGGATGGGATGTTTATACTACACCAGTGAGCTGATGTAATGGAAAGCAGGCCCAGCAGTAGCATTGCTCTGTAGCTTCCCACCCCTGATTGTAGGAGAAAGAGAACACAGGAATCTGTTGCAGTGGAAATACTAAATTGTTTCAGGGCGAACCCCTATTGTATATTGTGATAAATACATATATATTTGCATGTTTGATCGGGGGTGCTACCACAGATCCAGAAGAATAGACATATTGAACTATCATAAAGAAGATCTGTTTGGGGTGCACTGTACTAAAATTTAGCTTTTTATTATCTCTTTTTTTTTTTTTTAAGTGACATTAATGTCATGCGAAGTATTAAAAAATGGTGGAGGAGGTGTTAGCATAGAAAGAACCGACTGTCTACTACTATTGTAGATACTATAATGTATTACAATAAATGTTTAATTATATAGATTATCTCATCATGGTATAACAACAAATGGAAGAAACCCACTGAAATTGCTGTACAAAGCTGGTGTTATAGCTCGTACACACTATGCAATATAATTTACGATTTGAACGATATTATTCGTTTCTGAATGATATTGTATAATGTGTACGCTGCATCCGACGTACGATGCTCGCTCCCGCAGGTTGCATGCGACGTCGTACGTCGAACTGCATGCAGTCTTGATGAGGTGATATTGTGTGGTTTTGTACTCCAGTGATGACTTTATTTCTAGACATCGTTTGTAGTGTGTACACACGATCTGATCCGATATGATATCTTATACAATATCATAGGATATCGTATCGTATGGGATCGCATAATGTGTACATAGCATAAGGTCTGAGTTTATACAGTCATGAATATTATAGCTGTGATGCCAAAGTATCAATATCTAGTTTGCAACAGTATCCTAGCAGTTAATTATTGGCCATCTGCCCAGATACTGGTACATACTGTTATTTTAGTAGCAGTATATTAGAGAAGCATATTTACACAACCAGCCCCTCAGTGATATTAGGGCCTAATTCAGACCTGATTTCCGCAGCAAAATTGTTCTCTAATGGGCAAAATCATGTGCACTGCAGATGGGGCAGATGTAACGTGCAGAGAAATTTAGACGCGTACGCGTCTAGTTTCCCTTCGTGGAGAGAACCTTTGCTGTGCGGTGCACGATGACGTCATCGCGCACCGCACATCTTTCAGTCTGTACAGGGGGCGTAAATGACCACGCCCCCTGTACGAAGCCACGCCCCCTATTGCCGCCCGGGGCGCACAGAGCCCCAGAACCGGCCCTGAATACACCTCTGATTGAGTCAGTGATTGAGTCAGGGATAAGGCCTGGAGGTTTCTCCCCTTGTTATGCCAGATCAGCTCTGCTCACAGTTAAACAACTGGTAGTAAGATCGGAATACATATGTATTCCTGACTGACGGGATGCCGGCTGTCAGTATCCCGACAGGCAGTGGGGCAGGTGCAAAGGGTCCCCTGCAGGCTTGGTGGCTCGCCTCAGGTTTTATTTCCACTCTGTGGGTGTCGTGGATACCCATGAGTGGGAATAGCCCCTGTGCGCCGGGATTCTGGTTGTCGGCTGTCGGGATTCCGGCGTCTGTATCCTGACTACCAAGATTCCGACAGCCGGCAAATTATCTGCATCCCGTAAGATCTGGCAGTAGATGACCTTTAGGACAGAAGCTGGCAGTAGGATCAACATGCACAATATAGTATGTCGGATGGAGGGCAAGTAGAAACGTTTGGACCGCAAGTGCATCTTTTTCTGCAACAGAGTCTTTATGCACGTCATGACTGATTCTCAGTCCACTGAGACACTCACATTCTGAGACGCATTGGTGTAGCTATTGTGGGTGAAGGGGGTGCCATTGTTATGGGACGCAGAGACTTAGGGAGCCCACCGCTGGCAGTACATTGTGGCATATTGTTAATTTGGGGCACTACTATGTGAAGTAATATGAACCTGATGCACAGTGTGGTATAATGTGAACAAGGGCACAACTATGGCATACCTCTCAACTTTTGTAAATTGTGCCCTGTAACTTTGCGCATGCTTGAAAGGGGGCAAGACCTCAGGTCTGTGAGACCATGCCTCCTGGCAATGATGTTTTGGGGGTGACACATGGTCATTCCTTTATTTCTGGTCATGCAGGGAACTTGCCCAGCGCTACGAGAGCTGCTGGGAAGCCCCCAGCCTCTTCCTGCAGTGTGTGCATGCGTCATCTATTCACTGCTGCTCAGCTAGCAGAACAGTGGTGACAGAGTAGTCGTCAAACCTCCCTCCCTCCCCACCCGCGGGACACTATGGCACATTGGTGGGACAGTGGAACAGTGGCCGAAAACCAGGACTGTCTCGCTGAATTCTGGGTGGTAGGGAGATATGCTATGGGGCATAACATTAACTAGGCACCACTATAGTTCAGAAAATTAACTGGGGTACTACAATGGCGCATCAAATAAACAACTGCTGAAGAGAGGGGTGTCTCACTAGAAGGTAGAAGGGGCCCTTCATAATGCTGCTATGGGCCCCACAAAGTTATGGTTACACCTGTGTCTGGCTAGCCACCCTCCTGTTACCACAAAGTAATGCCCACTGAAATACCATCTCTCTGCGTGCAATTCCAGTCTGCATCTCAGAGCGGTCACCATTGCACAGTGCAACCCGGGCGCAGGTGCAGACTGAAGCATATTGTCCGCTTGGGTCTGACATAGCCACTGCTTGCACCTCCACTGTGACTGCACATATTATTAAGGGTATAGCTACGCATCATCTGTCTGTGTTTTCATGTGACATATTGCCTATAATATGGGTTGAAATTTGAGGGACTAATTAATCAATTCAGATGTTAGGGTATATTTAATAACCAGCAGGTTGTCAAAATCTTTGATCAAGCCCTAACTGGGGACAACCCCATGTGCTTCCAGGGTACATTTACACAAAGGTTGCATGGTATCCCGGCTCCAGGTCAACACCACTTAGGTCAACACCAATTGATCGACACACCTTAGGTTGACACCTGAAATAGGTCGACATGGACGAACGGTCGACTTGAATAAGGTTGACATGGAAAAAGTAAGTTTTTCACATTTTTTTCCCATTTTTTGAACTTTTTCATACTTTACAATCCAGGTGGACTACAATTGGGAACGGTAACCTTGCCCGAAGCATGGCGAGCGAACATGGTGCACTAATTGGGGTTCCCGGTCACATTACGGAGAAAACGACACCCAAAAAACATAAAAAACTCATGTTGGCCTTTTTCCATGTCGACCTTGTTCATGTCAACCTTTTGTCCATGTCGGCCTATTTCAGGAGTCGACCTAAGGTGTGTCGACCTAATTGGTGTCGACTTTGAGTCCCAGACCCGTTTGCATGACATCAATAAAAAATGTACACTGTGGGTTTGCACTTTTGGAAATAAGCATTTATAAATGGGAAAAAACAAAACAAAACCTGCTTGCACACTGATCTAAAAATGGGACTATATTAAAAACCACCACTAGATGGTGACAATGGATAATTATTCTACAGCACACTAACAATAAAAAAAAAAGATTTGAGAAGCAAGATTCCAAAAAATGAAAAGAAAAAACATTGTTCTGTGCTAATGGAGAGGAAAATTTGTGTATTGAGAAGATATTGAATGGAATTTTACCAGGTTGTGTAGTGTACTGTATCCACTCTCAGCTGAGATTTCCACTTTGGACAGCAAAATCCATTCCGGAGTGAAATTAGGAGAACTTTCTTGAAAACTTGTGTGTACGTTGATTATTGTAACCATTCTGGACTACCCCTATGTTTCCCTTATCTCTTTTTTCTGTTCCCCATTTCTGTGTGAAAACTCTTCAATAAAAATTTAATGTTTAAAAAAAAAAAAACTATAGAAATGATTGGAGCTTTCATCAAAAGCCTCTGATCTCCCAACGAGTTGAGCCTTCCAGCTAGTAGACTTCGACGTTCTCCTTATTGATGCATTATTTTGAATACAAAATATTCATTGAGTTGAACCACAGGTAGTTGAGCAAGCTGTTTTTATACCTCACTTGTCCAATCAGATCATCCTACCACTGGGGCCAGATTAAGGTCACATGGACCTGGGGTTGAAATAGGGATGACTATTCATGGTTTTCCCCATTTATGGCGGTGATCTGATGGGTCTTCACCATTGATGGCAGACAGCCTGGCGATGTCTTATAATTTCTTTCCATGTCTGGAATAGGGGCATAGAGCTTAGTTCAGTCCCTGCCCCAGGTCAGTTCTACCCTGCCTTCACAACTGACCTGCTGCCCACAGTAAGAATTCCCATTGATGGTGATCCCTTTCATGGCCATCACTAAGTAGAAAATTATCAACGGCCTATTGCAGGCATTCCCAACCTCTGTCCTCAAGGCACACTAACAGTCCAGGTTTTAGTGATATCCATGCTTGAGCACAGGTGACTCAATAAGTACATCAGTCATTTTGATTTTACCATCTGTGCTGAAGCCGGGATATGACTAAAACCTGTTAGTGTGCCTTGAGGTTCAAGGTTGGGAATGCCTGGCCTATTGTGAGAAGTAAAGAATGTATGATTTATGGGCATGACTAGTGTCGTGTGGGTGTGGCCAGTGCCATGTGGGTGTGGCCAGTGTCATGTGGGCATGGCTAGTGCTGTGTGGGTGTAGCCAGTGCCATGTGGGTCATGACTTGCGCTGTGTGGTTGTGGCCAGTGACATAGGTGTGCACACTTCTTACGTTATCAGCAGCAATGTCACCTAAATACGTTAAAATAGGAACATTGGGGGTAATTCTGAGTTGATCGCAGCAGCAAGTTTGTTAGCAATTGGGCAAAACCATGTGCACTGCAGGGGGGGGCAGATATAATATTTGCAGAGAGAGTTAGATTTGGGTGGGTTATTTTGTTTCTGTGCAGGGTAAATACTGGCTGCTTTATTTTTACACTGCAATTTAGATTTCAGATTGAATACACCCCACCCAAATCTAACTCTCTCTGCACATGTTATATCTGCCCCTCCTGCAGTCTACATGGTTTTGCCCAACTGCTAACAAATTTGCTGCTGCGATCAACTCAGAATTAGGCCCATTGTATCATTTTGTGAGGAAAATCCAAATAAAATTGTAATACTTAATGATTTAAGGCCAACCCTGTGGCCAGACTGGCTGGTCTTCATTATGCTAATGTTCTTATTGTTATGCAACCATCCTGCCTCCCGTCACTCCCAATCTCACAATGCTTCAAACTGATTCAGCAAAAGGGGGAACACTGTAATCAGTATTAGCTGAGTTACAATTCCCTTACATGGAAAGATCCTGACTTTTATGGTGGCCGACTATTGGATATACAGTATGCTCTGTTTGGTCACTTATGTGTGATTAAATTGGACAGGTCATGCCAGGTGCTGTGGGACCCAGGTCATACTCCTTTCACACGAGTGCCTGACTCGGGATACTGCCAGGGCAACCTAGGGTCCTGGCTTGGTGTGAAAGGGACTACTCAGGTTCACTGCGCCAGGAATTCGACCAGGTAGTGCCCAGGGTAGAACCTGGGACTGACCGAGGTAGTCTTTAGTGTGAAAGCGTGCCCCGATGCTAAAGTATGTAGAGAGCCTTTTTCCCATGCCCAAAAATCAGGATTCGGTTTCTGTCCGACAACTGCCATTCACACGTTGGGTAATCCCCGCTAATGGCGATTGCTGTGGTGTGGCAAATAAGCTGCCGGGTAAACCCCGTGGCTAATTGTATAACTCCTAGAGACTTATGTCCAATTTCATTTAAAATGACCTGATGACAAAATGGTCTACACTTTGTGACTGACAGTAACTTCACACTTACTGGCATGTATAGGGAGGCTGTCACCTGCGTCAGAATCCCCGCACCTGCAGCTGTTTTTGTGCTGTGCATTAGGTATCTGGTCTCTAGGTCGACAGTGTCTAGGTTAACCACTATTGGTCGACAGTAACTAGGTCGATAGGGTCTATAGGTCGACATGTTCTAGATCAAAAGGTCGACATGAGTTTTTCCTTTTTTTTTACTTTTTCATACTTAACGATCCACGCGGACTACGACTGGGAATAGTAACCTTGCCCAAAGCATAGCGAGCGGACACGGTGCACTAATTGGGGTTCCCGGTCACTGTACGGAGAAAATGACACAAAAACCCCATAAAAAACTCATGTCGACCTTTTGACCTATAAACCTAGACTATATCGACCTACAGACCGTGTCAACCTAGCATCCCAGTCAACCTAGTTACTGTCGACCAATAGTGGTCAACCTGGACACTGTCGACCTAGTTACTGTCGACCCTGCATACCACACCCGTCCATTATTCTACATCTGTGTCCAGATGTAGTGCCTTATTGTGTGTGGCAGTTGGAAATGGCTTGTTATAACAAGGCTGAAACACTGTGCCACATTGAGAGAGAGATGGATCTCACCTTCTAAAGAGGACAGGTGAAGTTAGCAACCAGTAAGCATCTGGCATTTTATAGCATGTTCTTGATAAACGATAGAATTGGATTGGATGCTGTGGACAACTTCCCCACCTGTTCTCTTTAGGGTTGATGCATCTCCCCTGAGTCATGATAGAAAAACCTGCTTTGTATGAAGAAAGATAACTAGGTGTGGTTGCTGCTACAGTGTTACTAGGAGTGAGGATTAGGCTACATAGATGTTGTTTTTGTGTCCTCTCTATACATAATCAGCATGAATAAACTCCACTGACTCACACAAATCAATCCTTTGTAGGAGTATTAAGTAATTCATGCTTTTGTCACAGTTCTAGCTGTATACCGTGACAGATCAGGATTACCATGGGCCCTGGGCAGTAAATGGAGCACACTACCCCTTACATTTTTTAGTGCGAGACTGTGTCACATGCAGATGTGTCCTCATACATTAGTGCCTATACACCACTAGCATATCTATAGTGGCTGCAAGGTGTTTAGTGCACATGGGCCTCTGGGTCCAGGGGGGCCTATACACCGCACACCCTGCACCCACTTAATTATACTTACCACTCCATAGGCCTGGTGCTGGCTGCAGAAATTACCAGGAGAATGGCCGCCATGCCCATTTTCTGGTGATTCGCGCATGCACAGTAGAGATGTCTCCGGGAACATGGCATGGGAACCACATTCCCAGAAACCTGCGCATGTGCAGTAGACTCTGGCACAATGCCAGATTCAACTGCAACACGGGAGAGGAGAGAGCCAGATCGGAGGTTTCACATGGACCCCCTTCAATCTTAAAGTGGTCTGAATTTGTTAAGAATGCATTTTAAGGGGGTTGGGTACGGGATCCCGGCGGTCGGAATCCCGACCATCAGTATGCCGGCAGGGGGGCGAGCGAAACAAAGCCCCTTTCGGGCTCGCTACGCTCGCCATACTGCAGCCTTGGTGGCTTCGCTCGCCACAGGTTCTATTCCCGTGGACACCCAGGAGTGGGAATAGCTGTGGCAGCGCTGATAGCATTCTGGCGGTCGGGAGTCTGGCGTCAGTTTTTTGACCGTCGGGATTCTGACCGCTGGGATTCCAACAACATCCAGTTTTAAGGATGTAATTTCAAGGATGCAGTTAGAACCAGAGTTATAACTGGATTTTGGACTACTCTAGAGTCTGAAATGAAACAATTTTTACAAACATTGCAGCTCAGGATCATTATGTGGCCTCTCCTCATCTCTGCCATGAGAACACCAGGACCAGGATTGCTACCCCTCCGGACATTTCCACTGGACAGTGTGTTCTCCAAATTCTCATACAGGCCCTCATTCCGAGTTGTTCGCTCGCTAGCTGCTTTTAGCAGCATTGCACACGCTAAGCCGCCGCCTACTGGGAGTGTATCTTAGCTTAGCAGAATTACGAACGAAAGATTAGCAGAATTGCGATTAGAAATTTCTTAGCAGTTTCTGAGTAGCTCGAGACTTACTCTGCCACTGCGATCAGTTCAGTCCGTTTCGTTCCTGGTTTGATGTCACAAACACACCCAGCGTTCGCCCAGACACTCCCCCGTTTCTCCAGACACTCCCGCGTTTTTCCCAGAAACGGCAGCGTTTTTTCACACACACCCATAAAACGGTCAGTTTCCGCCCAGAAACACCCACTTCCTGTCAATCACACTCCGATCAGCAGAACGAAGAAAAAACCTCGTAATGCCGTGAGTAAAATACCAAACTTCTTAGCAAATTTACTTGACGCAGCCGCAGTGCGAACATTGCGCATGCGCAGTTAGCGGAAAATCGCACCGATGCGGAGGACAATAACGAGCGAACAACTCGGAATGAGGGCCATAGTACCCACCCGTACTAGGCTGACCATACTATCCCTTTAAACTGGGATACTAATGAATTACACAGGTTCTGTGGCTGGCTGACTTCAAGTCTGTATGTCACCTGATTTGAATCAGCCACAGAACCTGTGTAATTTCTGAATGTCCCAGTTTAGGGATATTATGGCCAGCCTAGTACTGCTCCATGAGACCAGTACATTTATAATTTTATTAAAATACTGTAATATGTTATCCCAATGTTCCCCCTTCCATTGGTTACCTGTAAATGTGTTCATACCATGTGCTTTTTTTTTCTTACAGTATACTTCCACCCCACTGTGTGCTATTCTTGTACTGTGTGCCTCCACTGATTGCACACCCTGCCAGAGCCAGCCTACGCAGTGCACCCAGAGCCGGCCATAGGCATAGGCAAACTACGCAATTGCCTAGGGCATTTGATATGCCTAGGGGCATCAGCAGCTTCTGCTGATTAAAATGATATGCGGCATGCCTATATTCTGTGTGCAGCATTTCATATGCAGATACAGCCACAGTCTCACACAGTATATAGGCATGCTGCATATAATTTTAATCAGCAGAAGCTGCTTGTGCATCCTAGCCACATAGCAATGCAAATAAGATGCATTTTCATAAAAAAGGTGCCCAACGTTAGCATTGAGGTAAGATTTATGAGGACACATCTGTATCCAAGCAGAGGCAGAGGTCACAGTGTTAGTGGCAGTGTGAGTGCTGTGCGCAAGTGAGTGGGTTGGTTGTGCAGTAGTGTTCAGAATATGTGTAAGGAGCATTATGTGTGTCATGTAAAAATGCATTAATAATGTGCAACATATGTGTAAAGGGCACTATGTGTGTCATTATGTGTATAAGGGCATAAATAATGTGCGGCATATGTATAACAGGGTACTACTGTATGTGTGTGATTATGTGTATAGGGGCACTAATAATGTGCAGCAAATGTGTAGGGGGCACGATATGTGGCATTATGTGTATAAGGGCATTAATAATGTGCGGCATATGTGTAACAGAGTACTACTGTATGTGTGTCATTATGTGTATAGGGGCACTAATAATGTGCAGCTAATGTGTAGGGGGCACTATGTGTGTCATTATGTGTATTAGGGCATTAATAATGTACGGCATATGTGTAAGGGACATTATGTGTAAAAGGGCATTAATAAAGGTTGTCATAATGTGTAAGATGCATTATGTTTATAAGGACATTAATAATTTGTCTCATATGCGTAATGTGCATTACTGTGTGGAATTATGTGTATAAATACATTACTAATGTGTGGCATTATGTGTATAAGGTGCTCTACTATGTGGTGTTGCATATAGATAGGGCACTACTGTGCTGTCTAATGTGAATAAAGAGCAATAGGGTGTGGAGTAATGTGAATAAGGAGCAATTCAGTGTGATGTAATGTGAATAAGGGGCACTACTGTGAGGAGTAACGTTTATAAGGTAAAGTGATACTACTGTGTGATGTAATATGAATTATGGACACTATCGCATGATCAAATGTGAATAAAGTTGCAGTACTGTGTGACGTAATTGGAATTGGGGTTACTATTGTGTGGCCATGCCCCTTCCCAGCAAGAAGATGCCCCTTTTTGGGCAGTGCGTCAAATGTGCGAACTGTTCGTATTTAAAATATAGGGGGTACAAAGATTGCTATGGGTGAGGGGTGATGGTGCTGGGAAAGAGGTGCAAGGTCAGAGGCAAAACCAGCGGTGGTGCTAGGGGGCACCAGCCAAAATCTTGCCTAGGGCATCATATTGGTTAGGGCTGGCTCTGAGTGCACCCTTGTATGGCTCAGCTCCCACAGTTTAACCTTCATAGTGCACCCAGCATGGCTGCCTCATCTAGTAAAATACAGTACATGGACTTGACTGTTATGTTGGGACCCTACTATGAGCGCTAGGACGCTGCAATCAGCCCATATTGTGGCATCTCTCCTAGGGGAGGACTATTCCACCAACAGTAATCCTACAGAGCGCGACCAAGATGGCTGCCTTACCTAGTACCTTGTGAGGGTGGAATGCACAAAACTGTTAAAGTCATTACCCAAAATGCCTAAACCAGGGCTGGCCAAACCAGTCCTCGAGATCTACCAACAGTACACATTTTCCAGACCACCTAGCTGGTGCACAGGTGTAGTCATTATTACTAATTAAGATGTGCTGCATTCATTCCTAACTGACAATTCTACAGATCTCCAGGAGGCCTGGAAAACATGAACTGTTGGTAGATCTCGAGGACCGGTTTGGCCAGCCCTGGCCTAAACCAATCTTGCATTATGCTTACTGTGCGCTCAAGGTTTTCTTTTTATGTCTGTGCGGCTTGTCTTTTGCTGTATTACTTATATCTTCTGTATTATGTGCATTGTTTTTGATGTCTGTAAAGTGCCTTGAGTTCGGTTGGACAAAAGAAGGCTATACAAATAAAATTATTTTTATTGCTATACACCAGACCTGGCCAACCTGTGGCTCTCCAGATGTTGTGAAACTACACATCCCAGCATGCCCTGCCACAGTTTTAGCATTCTCTAATAGCAAAACTGTGGCAAAGCATGATGGGATTTGTAGTTTTACAACAGCTGGAGAGCCACAGGTTGGCCAAGACTGCTATACACCAAACAGTGCGAGACACCCTGCGCAACTGAGAAGCTCTGAGAGAATTGCGTATTGTACTTTTGGGTAAATCTTGTGTCTTATGCGGATTGCAGATGCTCACGTTGTACTAGAGATGCGAGGCTGCATCATTAATTACACAGTAATTGGTAGTAAACATGTACACAGTGGCAGATTAAGCACAATGGAACCCAGAGTAAGGAATATCTGCTGATGTTCACATCGGACCCATTTTTACACATTCAGACTGTCACACACTGATATACCAATGTTGCACATCAAATTGAACTGTTTATGCTAGCAATGTAGTTTTGTTCCTCCCAGATGTTTTAGTTATGTAAGACGCACATTTGCGTGAAACAGACTCGGCACACTTGAGTTACACAGGACCTGAGGGGCTATTTGGTATGACTGAAGCTACAGTGTATAAGGAAACATCTGTGGGGGCTGATTCTGAGTCACAGAACTGAGACACCCACTTGCAGCACTATGAAAAAGTGCATTTCCATCTCTTTGAGTCTATAGACTAGTGGCGTGCGGTGAGGTCAGGGGCTGGTGAGGCACTACAGCCATAAAGTCTGCCGAATCCTGCCGATGGCCCCTACCGCCGCCGAGCCAATGCCCGCTACTTGCCCTGAGCCGCTGCCTGCTGCCACCACCAATGGCTTACAAACTCACCCACCATCAACTGACCCAGCCCTCCACCACTAATTTGCATCTCAGTCCGATGCCGCCAATGCCCGCTGCCTGCCTGCTCATCATACTTGTGATATATTGTACATTTTTATAGAAAAAAAAAAAAAAATAGTGTTTGGGACTGGGAAGGGAGTGGGAGGAGGACATGAATGCAATTTTGTTGTCCAGGGTTTCCATTAACTTAATGGAAAAGGGTCTGAATGGGTTAAAAAAAATAATAATGCATGAGGTCCCCCCTCCAAAGTATAACCAGCCTCGGGCTCTTTGAGCCGGTCCTGGTTGTTTAAATACTGGGAAAAAATTGGACAGGGGTTCCCCGTATTTAAACAACCAGCACTGGGCTCTTTGTCTGGTCCTGGTTCCAAAAATACGGGGGACAAAAGATGTAGGGGTCCCCCGTATTTTTAAAACCAGCACCGGGCTCCACTAGCCAGGGACATAATGCCACAGCCGGGGAACACATTTATGTAGGTCCCTGCGGCCGTGGCATTACCCCCCCCAGCTAGTCACCCCTGGCCGGGGTTCCCTGGAGGAGTGGGGACCCCTTAAATCAAGGGGTCCCCCCCTCCAGGCACCCAGGGGCCAGGGGTGAAGCCCGAGGCTGTCCCCCCCATCCGTGGGCGGTGGATGGGAGGCTGATAGCCACGTGTGTAAAAAAAAAGAATATTGTTTTTTGTTGTGGAACTACAAGGCCCAGCAAGCCTCCCCCGCTTGCTGGTACTTGGAGAACCTCAAGTACCAGCATGCGAGGAAATAATGGGCCCGCTGGTACCTGTAGTTCTACAACAACAAAATACCCAAATAAAAACACAACTCGCACACCGTGAAAGTAAAAGTTTATTAAAAACACACTTACACACTCACACATACTTACCTACATCCCACGCCGGTCACGTCCACTTGTCCAGTAGAATCCAATAGGGGTACCTGTAAAAATGAGAGAGAGATTACTTACCTACATCCCACGCCGGTCACGTCCACTTGTCCAGTAGAATCCATTAGGGGTACCTGTAAAAATTAAAATTAGGCTTAAGGTGGGTACACACTAGAAAAATATATCTGCAGATCAATTGATCGGCAGATATATGTACGGACGGATCGGGCAGTGTGTTGAGCATACACACTGCCCGATCCGTCGGGGACTGACGTCATGAACTGGGCGGGCGTGTACACACGCCTGCCCAGTTCAGCTGTCAATCACCGCCAGCCACCGCAGCATGTGTACGGGCGGTCGGACGACCGCCGTACACACACAGCGACGCGCCAATATATCGGTAGATATATTGGCCGTCAGCTGTGCTGCGGGGCCGACGCAATACGTCTGTGAACGACAGAGTTCACAGACGTATCGGCCGTACACACTGGCCGACGGACTAGCGATATATATCGGCCGTTCAAGAGAACAGCCGATATATCGGCCAGTGTGTACGGCCATAGTTCAATCCACAGGAGGGAGGGAGAGAGAGAGAGAGAGAGAGAGGGGGGGGGAGGAGAGAGAGAGAGAGAGAGAGAGAGAGAGAGAGAGATGTGCTGTACTCACCACAGGCGCCTCAGGCTGTCCCTGCACTCCGGACGTGGCTCCGCTGCAGACAGACACCCGATGCTGAGGCTGGAGGAGGCGAGCGCCGCCCGCCGCTGCTGAACTTTTAGCACATGCCTTCCAGACGCGCCCGCTGCCGCCGCTGCACTTGTCTCATACACAGGGCCCCAGGCAGGGGCGATCGCCAGCAGCAGGTGACGGAGTAAGGGGGGGGGGATGAAGGGAGGGGAGCAGCTTACTATCCCGCCGCCTCGTATGGATGATTGGACCAGCGGATCCAGTGCTGGATCCGCTGTCCAAGCATTTCTGCCTTGCTGACAGTGATGTCAGCGAGGCACTTCTAGAGATGCCGCTTTGCCTATGTTTTTCAATGGGCTTTTACAGCCCAGTTCTTGGCCCCGCCCCCCGCTCGATCCCCGTTTCCATTATCTACGGGAGGCACTGCTATCAGTGCCTCCCAAACCTATTTCAAGCCCTAAAATTATTAGAATAAAATAAAGAACATACTTATGACACAGAATATGTGTCATAAGTATGTTCTTTGTGTTATTTTAATAATTAATCACAGGGGAGGCACTGCCTCCCCTGCCTCCCCTGACTGCACATCCCTGCTATAGACGCACCATTGGTCACATCATCGGTTGCACCATCGCAGATGCACTGAGCACGGTCTACTGTGTGAGCAGCTGTATGTTCTTGGATGCAGCTGCTTTCAGTGACACGCCCACTGTTACCTCCCAGGAACTCCCACTAAAATCTTTATGGGCCTAATTCAGACCTGGTCGCAAGCAGGCATTTTTTGCACTGCTGCGACCAGGTAGTTGCCGCCTACAGGGGGAGGGCTGCGAATGCATGTGCAGAGAGATGCACAAACGAAGGTTTGTGCAGTCTCTGCACAGCTAAGGACTTACTCTTCCAGTGCAATGATCCGGGCAGGAGCTGACGTCATGAACCCTCCCTTCAAACGGCTGGACACGCCTGTGTTTCTCCGGACACTCCTAGGAAACGGTCAGTTGACACCCACTAATGGCCTCTTCCTGTCAATCTTCTTGTGATCGCCATTTCGATCACTTTCTTCGGCCATCCCATCGCTGTCCTGCACTCCCCGTCGCTGGGGGGACCTCGCGCCTGCGCATTGTGGTGCATACGCATGGGCAGTTCATACCTGATCGCTGCTGAGCGAAAATGCACAGCAGCGATCGGGTCTGAATGACCCCCCTATATCTGTACGTGGTAGCTGAAAGGGACCTTCCCTGACTCCTTATATCTGTATGTGGCAGGTGAAAGGGACCTTCCCTGACTCCTTATATCTGTAAGTGGCAGGTGAAAGGAACCTTCCCTTACTCCTCTCTGACTTCCTATATCTGTACCATACATGGCAGGTGAGAGGGACATTCTCTGACTCCTTATATCTGTACATGGCAGGTGAAAGGGACATTCTCTGACTCCTTATATCTGTGCATGGCAGGTGAAAGGGACCTTTCCTGACTCCTTATATCTGTACGTGGCAGGTGAAAGGGACCATTCCCGACTCCTTATATCTGTACGTGGAAGCTGAAAGGGACATTCTCTGACTCCTTATATCTGTATGTGGCAGGTGAAAGGGACCTTCCCTGACTCCTTATATCTGTATGTGGCAGGTGAAAGGGACCCTCTCTGACTCCTTATATCTGTATGTGGCAGGTGAAAGGGACCTTCCCTGACTCCTTATATCTGTATGTGGCAGGAGAAAGGGACCTTCCCTGACTCCTTATATCTGTACGTGGAAGCTGAAAGGGACATTCTCTGACTCCTTATATCTGTATGTGGCAGGTGAAAGGGACCTTCCCTGACTCCTTATATCTGTATGTGGCAGGTGAAAGGGACCCTCTCTGACTCCTTATATCTGTATGTGGCAGGTGAAAGGGACCTTCCCTGACTCCTTATATCTGTACGTGGCAGGTGAAAGGGACCATTCCCGACTCCTTATATCTGTACGTGGAAGCTGAAAGGGACATTCTCTGACTCCTTATATCTGTATGTGGCAGGTGAAAGGGACCTTCCCTGACTCCTTATATCTGTATGTGGCAGGTGAAAGGGACCCTCTCTGACTCCTTATATCTGTATGTGGCAGGTGAAAGGGACCTTCCCTGACTCCTTATATCTGTATGTGGCAGGAGAAAGGGACATCCTCTGACTCCTTATATATGTACGTGGCAGGTGAAAGGGACCCTCCCTGACTTCCTATATCTGTACCATACATGGCAGGTGAAAGGGACCTTTCCTGACTCCTTATATCTGTACATGGCAGGTGAAAGCGACATCCTCTGACTCCTTATATATGTATGTGGCAGGTGAATGGGATCTTCTCTGACTCCTTATATATGTATGTGGCAGGTGAAAGGGACCTTTCCTGACTCCTTATATCTGTACATGGTAGGTGAAAGGGACATTCTCTGACTCCTTATATCTATACATGGCAGGTGAAAGGGACATTCTCTGACTCCTTATATATGTAAGTGGCAGGTGAAAGGGACATCCTCTGAATCCTTATATATGTATGTGACAGGTGAAAGGGACCTTTCCTGACTCCTTATATATGTGCATGGCAGGTGAAAGGGACCAATCCTGACTCCTTATATCTGTATGTGGCAGGTGAAAGGGACATTCTCTGTTTCCTTATATTTATACATCACGGCCCTCATTCCGAGTTGTTCGCTCGGTATTTTTCATCGCATCGCAGTGAAAATCCGCTTAGTACGCATGCGCAATGTTCGCACTGCGACTGCGCCAAGTAACTTTACTATGAAGAAAGTATTTTTACTCACGGCTTTTTCTTCGCTCCGGCGATCGTAATGTGATTGACAGGAAATGGGTGTTACTGGGCGGATACACGGCGTTTCAGGGGCGTGTGGCTGAAAACGCTACCGTTTCCGGAAAAAACGCAGGAGTGGCCGGGGAAACGGTGGGAGTGCCTGGGCGAACGCTGGGTGTGTTTGTGACGACAACCAGGAACGACAAGCACTGAAATGATCGCACAGGCAGAGTAAGTCTGGAGCTACTCTGAAACTGCTAACTCGTTTGTAATCGCAATATTGCGCGTACGTCGGTCGCAATTTTAAGAAGCTAAGATTCACTCCCAGTAGGCGGCGGCTTAGCGTGTGTAACTCTGCTACATTCGCCTTGCGAGCGAACAACTCGGAATGAGGGCCCACAGGTGAAAGGAACCTTCTCTGACTCCTTATATATGCATCTGGCAGGTGAAAGGAACCTTCCCTTACTCCTTATATCTGTACGTGGCAGGTGAAAAGGACATCCTCTGACTCCTTATATATGTACGTGGCAGGTGAAAGGGACCTTTCCTGACTCCTTATATCTGTGCATGGCAGTAGAAAGGGACATTCTCTGGCTCCTTCTATATGTGCATGGCAGCTGTAAGGGACCTTCTCTGACTCCTTATATATGTAGTACGTGGCAGGTGAAAGAGACATTCTCTGGCTCCTTATATATGTGCATGGCAGGTGTAAGGTATCTTCTCTCAGTAACAATGGCCCTCATTCCGAGTTGTTCGCTCGCAAGCTGCTTTTAGCAGCATTGCACACGCTAAGCCGCCGCCTACTGGGAGTGAATCTTAGCTTAGCAAAATTGCGAACGAAAGATTCTCAAAATTGCGAATAGAAATTTCTAAGCAGTTTCTGAGTAGATCGACACTTACTCTGCCACTGCGATCAGTTCAGTCAGTTTCGTTCCTGGTTTGACGTCACAAACACATCCAGCGTTCGCCCAGACACTCCCCCGTTTCTCCAGCCACTCCCGCGTTTTTCCCAGAAACGGCAGCGTTTTTTCACACACTCCCATAAAACGGCCAGTTTTCTTCTCTCAGTAACAATGGCCCTTATTCCGAGTTGTTCGCTCGCAAGCTGCTTTTAGCAGCATTGCACACGCTAAGCCGCCGCCTACTGGGAGTGAATCTTAGCTTAGCAAAATTGCGAACGAAAAGATTCTCAAAATTGCGAATAGAAATTTCTAAGCAGTTTCTGAGTAGATCGACACTTACTCTGCCACTGCGATCAGTTCAGTCAGTTTCGTTCCTGGTTTGACGTCACAAACACACCCAGCGTTCGCCCAGACACTCCCCCGTTTCTCCAGCCACTCCCGCGTTTTTCCCAGAAACGGCAGCGTTTTTTCACACACTCCCATAAAACATCCAGTTTCCGCCCAGAAACACCCACTTCCTGTCAATCACACTACGATCACCAGAACGAAGAAAAAACCTTGTGATGCCGTGAGTAAAATACCAAACTTCTTAGCAAATTTACTAGGCGTAGCCGCAGTGCGAACATTGCGCATGCGCAGTTTGCGGAAAATCGCTGCGATACGATGAAAAAGAACGAGCGAACAACTCGGAATGAGGGCCAATGTCTGATCTCTGGAAATATCTTGCAATACAGATGTGTCCACCGTTATCTTGAGTAGTTTTCTGTGCCTAGTCACAACATGATTTATTAGCATAAACCCTTCATCTATTGTTCTCAACTGCAATACAATACAGAGAACAATACAGCAGGGGATTAAGTCTGACTGGCCAGTCACAGTTAATCCTATTAACCGTCAAGATAAATGTGGATACAACTGTACCTGTCACTTTCTCCATCCCGCCAGATGCGTGGGATTAGTAAGTGTAGACTTAACCCAAAGTCATGGACTGATTGTTCTTTTATTTTAAAAATCCTGAACTTGCTCTAAGTGTGGCACGTGCAGACTGCAGATTCCTGACTGCTTTTAACCAGCGTAGATCTCACACTGCATTTACTGTTGCACCTAAGCTGCTGCCAATAAATTCTTATGCTGCCTTTTAATTGCTCAGTTGCAATGTCGAGACCTGCCTGATATAATCTCCCTATTGTTGGGCTCCTGCTACTTGTCACATTAATAATTAACATTGTTACTATTGCACATGGCTTCTGAAAACACTGCTCACTTATAAATAGGAAAAACTTCATTAGTTTTTGCTGCCAAGTTTGGCATCATTTTTTTTTTTCATATAGTGAATGTGCGTCAAGGCTTTCAGGATAATAAACTATTTCATCAAAAAGTCTGATTTCAATGTCCAGTTATTAATTCCAGGGCAGGTGTGGCACTGAAAGATATCCCTACAACACAATGCACAGCAGTGCACAATCATATTCATGTCTATCTATTGACACTGCTGCTGCAGACCCAGAACAATAAATTAGTGCTGCGACGGAAGTAGAAAGGACTGGGCCCCCTTATGGCCCCATCCAGAACTGACTCCCAAACACATACTGTATAGCATAACTGTGTGGAGCCATTGCTTAATTCACATAGTTACAACCCTCCAACCAGGGCTGGTGCTTGGGTGTTAGGCGCATTGTGGTGCATGCGCAAGGGCAGTTCACACCCAATCGCTGCTGAGCGAAAACGCACAGCAGCGATCGGGTCTGAATGACCCCCCCTATATCTGTATGTGGAAGTGAAAGGGAACTTCCCTGACTCCTTATATATGTACGTGGCAGGTGAAAGGAACCTTCCCTGACTCCTTATATCTGTACGTGGTAGGTGAAAGGGACCTTCCCTGACTCCTTATATCTGTACGTGGCAGGTGAAAGGGACCTTCCCTGACTCCTTATATCTGTATGTGGTAGCTGAAAGGGACCCTTCCTGACTCCTTATATATATGTGTGTGGCAGTGAAAGGGACATTTTCTGACTCCTTATATCTGTATGTGGCAGGTGAGAGGGACATTCTCTGACTCCATATATATGTACATGGCAGGTGAAAGGGACATTCTGTTACTCCTTATATGTATGTGGCAGGTGAAAGGGATCTTCTCTGACTCCATATATATGTATGTGGCAGGTGAAAGGAACCTTCCCTTACTCCTTATATCTGTACTTGGCAGGTGAAAGGGACATTCTGTTACTCCTTATATATGTATGTGGCAGGTGAAAGGAACCTTCCCTGACTCCTTATATCTGTACATAGCAGGTGAAATGGATCTTCCTTGACTCCATATATCTGTATGTGGCAGGTGAAAGGGATCTTCTCTGACTCCATATATATGTATGTGGCAGGTGAAAGGAACCTTCCCTGACTCCTTATATCTGTACATGGCAGGTGAAAGGGATCTTCCTTGACTCCATATATCTGTATGAGGCAGGTGAAAGGGACCCTCCCTGACTTCCTATATCTGTACCATACATGGCAAGTGAAAGGGACATTTCCTGATTCCTTATATACAGTATGTGCATGACAGGTGAAAGGGACATTCTCTGATTCCTTATATATGTACATGGCAGGTGAAAGGGACATTCTCTTACTCCTTATATATGTAAGTGGCAGGTGAAAGGGACATCCCCTGACTCCTTATATATGTACATGGCAGGTGAAAGGGACATTCTCTTACTCCTTATATATGTAAGTGGAAGGTGAAAGGGACATCCCCTGACTCCTTATATATGTACGTGGCAGGTGAAAGGGATCTTCTCTGACTCCTTATATAAAGTTGTGCTCATTTGGGTAGTTTCTGTTGTCATTATGATTTAAAAAGAGTAAACACAGTTGTTTGACAATAAATGGCTTTACCCAACCACTAACCATGAGTGAAAGAAAAGTTTGTGAGTTATCATTCATATTCTCTGACAAATGGCCAGAAAATCACAAATTCTGCGAGTGTATGTAAACTTATGAGCACAACTGTATGTATGTGGCAGGTGAAAGGAACCTTTCCGGACTCCTTATATATGTGTGCGGAAGGTGAAAGGGACATTTTCTGACTCCTTATATCTGTGCATGGCAGGTGGAAGGGACCTTTCCTGACTCCTTATATCTGTACATGGCAGGCATAAGGGATATTCTCTGACTCCTTATATCTGTACATGGCAGGTGAAGGGGACATCCCCTGACTCCTTATATATGTACGTGGCAGGTGAAAGGGACCTTTCCTGACTCCTTATCTCTGTACATGGCAGGTGAAAGGGACATTCTCTGACTCCTTATATCTGTACATGGCAGGTGAAAGGGACCTTTCCTGACTCCTTATATTTGTATGTGGCAGGTGAAAGGGACCTTTCCTGACTCCTTATATCTGTACATGGCAGGTGAAAGGGACATTCTCTGACTCCTTATATCTGTACATGGCAGGTGAAAGGGACCTTTCCTGACTCCTTATATCTGTATGTGGCAGGTGAAAGGGACCTTTCCTGACTCCTTATATTTGTACATGGCAGGAGAAAGGGACATTCTCTGGCTCCTTATATTTGTACATGGCAGGAGAAAGGGATATTCTCTGACTCCTCATATCTGTAAGGAAAGGGGGGTTTTACCGCACTAAACCACAGATACTCGGCCAATCGGCCTGGGAGGACCAAAATCAACTAGATACTAAGGATCAATCCTAGAATTGGTGTCTTGGCGGTGCACCCTGAGTCAGTATTGAACCAATACATTACTGCTTGAGAGAAAAAGGAGACTCTTGTGTGGGTGCACTCTTTAGAATAGTCAAAAGACGAGTAATTTGGAAATATCTTAAAACATATAGGTTTAATGATATGTATTAAAAGTGACAGTAGTAGTATCTAATAACATACTTAACAAACAATTAACACACAAATAAACACTTAATAAAAACCATCCCACAGATTGGTCTCTTTAATGATTGCTGATGCTAATAAAAATACCCAATGTTTACCAGTCGGAATGTCTACCGTGCCTGTGGCGTAAGGCAGTAAAAATAAGATTTTACTTACCAGTAAATCTATTTCTCGTAGTCCGTAGTGGATGCTGGGGACTCCGTAAGGACCATGGGGAATAGACGGGCTCCGCAGGAGACAGGGCACTTTAAGAAAGAATTTGGATACTGGTGTGCTCTGGCTCCTCCCTCTATGTCCCTCCTCCAGACCTCAGTTAAGGAAACTGTGCCCGGAAGAGCTGACAGTACAAGGAAAGGATTTTGGAATCCAGGGCAAGACTCATACCAGCCACACCAATCACACCGTATAACTCGTGATAAACTTACCCAGTTAACAGTATGAACAACAACAGAGCATCAGATAACCCTGATGCAACCATAACATAACCCTTATTTAAGCAATAACTATATACAAGTATTGCAGAAGAAGTCCGCACTTGGGACGGGCGCCCAGCATCCACTACGGACTACGAGAAATAGATTTACCGGTAAGTAAAATCTTATTTTCTCTAACGTCCTAGTGGATGCTGGGGACTCCGTAAGGACCATGGGGATTATACCAAAGCTCCCAAACGGGCGGGAGAGTGCGGATGACTCTGCAGCACCGAATGAGCAAACACAAGGTCCTCCTCAGCCAGGGTATCAAACTTGTAGAACTTTGCAAAAGTGTTTGAACCTGACCAAGTAGCCGCTCGGCAAAGCTGTAATGCCGAGACCCCTCGGGCAGCCGCCCAAGAAGAGCCCACCTTCCTTGTGGAGTGGGCTTTAACTGATTTTGGAAACGGCAATCCAGCCGCAAAATGAGCCTGCTGAATCGTGTTACAGATCCAGCGAGCAATAGTTTGCTTTGAAGCAGGAGCACCCAGCTTGTTGGATGCATACAGGATAAACAGCGACTCAGTTTTCCTAACTCTAGCCGTTCTGGCTACATAAATCTTCAAAGCCCTGACGGAATCCTCCAAGTCACGAGTAGCCACAGGCACCACAATAGGTTGGTTCATATGAAAAGATGACACCACTTTTGGCAGAAATTGTGGACGAGTCCGCAATTCTGCCCTGTCCACATGGAAAACCAGATAGGGGCTTTTATGTGACAAAGCCGCCAATTCTGACACACGCCTAGCCGAAGCCAAGGCTAATAGCATGACCACCTTCCACGTGAGATATTTTAACTCCACGGTTTTAAGTGGCTCAAACCAGTGTGATTTCAGGAAACTCAACACCACGTTAAGATCCCAAGGTGCCACTGGGGGCACAAACGGGGGCTGAATATGCAGCACTCCCTTTACAAACGTCTGAACTTCAGGAAGAGAAGCCAGTTCTTTTTGAAAGAAAATGGATAGGGCCGAAATCTGGACCTTAATGGACCCCAATTTTAGGCCCAAAGTCACTCCCGACTGTAGGAAGTGAAGGAAATGGCCCAGCTGGAATTCCTCTGTAGGGGCATTCCTGGCCTCACACCAAGCAACATATTTTCGCCATATACGGTGATAATGTTTAGCCGTCACGTCCTTCCTAGCCTTTATCAGCGTAGGAATAACCTCATCCGGAATGCCTTTTTCTGCTAGGATCTGGCGTTCAACCGCCATGCCGTCAAACTCAGCCGCGGTAAGTCTTGGAACAGACAGGGCCCCTGTTGTAACAGATCCTGTCTTAGAGGTAGAGGCCATGGGTCCTCTGTGAGCATTTCTTGTAGCTCTGGATACCAAGTCCTTCTTGGCCAATCCGGAACAATGAGTATTGTTCTCACTCCTCTTTTTCTTATGATTCTCAGCACCTTGGGTATGAGAGGAAGAGGAGGAAACACATAAACCGACTGGAACACCTGAGGGTCTCTTGACCTGGCGCAATACCTCTGTAGCTTTTTGTTGAGGCGGGATGCCATCATGTCCACCTGTGGCAGTTCCCACCGACTTGCAATCTGCGTGAAGACTTCTTGATGAAGTCCCCACTCTCCCGAGTGGAGGTCGTGTCTGCTGAGGAAGTCTGCTTCCCAGTTGTCCACTCCCGGAATGAACACTGCTGACAGTGGTCGTACGTGATTCTCCACCCATCGAAGAATTCTGGTGGCTTCCGCCATCGCCACCCTGCTCCTTGTACCGCCTTGGCGGTTTACATGAGCCACTGCGGTGATGTTGTCTGATTGAATCAGCACCGATTGGTTGCGAAGCAGGGTCTCCGCTTGACTTAGGGCATTGTATATGGCCCTTAGTTCCAGGATATTGATGTGAAGGCAAGTCACCTGACTTGACCACAGCCCCTGGAAATTTCTTCCCTGTGTGACTGCCCCCCACCCTCGGAGGCTTGCATCCGTGGTCACCAGGACCCAGTCCTGAATGCCGAATCTGCGGCCCTCGAGAAGGTGAGCACTCTGCAGCCACCACAGAAGAGACACCCTGGCCCTGGGGGATAGGGTGATCAGCCGATGCATCTGTAGATGCGATCCGGACCACTTGTCCAACAGATCCCATTGAAAGGTCCTCGCATGGAACCTGCCGAAGGGAATGGCGTCGTATGACGCCACCATCTTTCCCAGGACTCACGTGCAGTGATGCACCGACACCTGTTTTGGTTTTAAGAGGTCTCTGACCAGTGTCATGAGTTCCTGAGCCTTCTCCGTCGGGAGAAAAACTTTCTTCTGGTCTGTGTCCAGAATCATGCCCAGGAAGGGCAGACGCGTCGTAGGAATCAGCTGCGACTTTGGAATATTCAGAATCCAGCCGTGCTGTTGCAACACTTCCCGAGAGCGTGCTACGCTGATCAGCAACTGCTCTCTGGACCTCGCCTTTATGAGGAGATCGTCCAAGTATGGGATAATTGTGACTCCCTGCTTTCGCAGGTGCACCATCATTTCTGCCATTACCTTGGTAAATATTCTCTGTGCCGTGGACAGACCAAACGGCAACGTCTGGAATTGGTAATGACAATCCTGTACCACAAATCTGAGGTACTCCTGATGAGGTGGATAAATAGGGACATGAAGGTAAGCATCCTTTATGTCCAGAGACACCATAAAATCCCCTTCCTCCAGACTTGCAATGACCGCTCTGAGTGATTCCATCTTGAACTTGAACCTTTTCAGGTATATGTTCAGGGATTTTAAATTCAATTTGGGTCTGACCGAACCGTCCGGTTTCGGTACCACAAACATTGTCGAATAGTAACCACTTCCCTGTTGAAGGAGGGGAACCTTTACCACCACCTGCTGGAGATACAATTTTTGAATTGCTGCTAACACTATTTCCCTCTCTATGGGGGAAGCTGGCAGGGCCGATTTGAGGTAACGGTGAGGGGGCATCACTTCGAATTCCAGCTTGTAACCCTGAGACACAATCTCTATAGCCCAGGGATCCACCTGTGAGTGAACCCACTTGTGGCTGAAATTTCGGAGACGCTCCCCCACCGGGCCTGGCTCCGCCTGTGGAGCCCCAGCGTCATGCGGCAGATTTAGAGGAAGCCGGGGAGGACTTCTGTTCCTGGGAACTAGCTGTATTGTGCAGCTTCTTTCCTCTACCCCTGCCTCTGGCAAGAAAGGACGCACCTCGGACTTTCTTGCCTCTATGTGATTGAAAGGACTGCATTTGGTAATACGGTGCTTTCTTAGGTTGTGAGGGAATATATGGCAAAAAATTTGACTTTCCAGCCGTAGCTGTGGAGACCAGGTCCGAGAGACCGTCCCTAAACAACTCCTCACCCCTGTAAGGTAAAACCTCCATGTGCCTTTTTGAGTCGGCATCGCCTGTCCATTGCCGAGTCCACAGGACCCTTCTGGCGGAAATCGACATTGCATTTATTCTAGAGCCCAGTAGGCTAATGTCTCTTTGGGCATCTCTCATATATAGGACAGCGTCTTTTATATGCCCCAGAGTCAGTACTATAGTATCCTTGTCCAAGGTATCAAGATCCTCAGATAAGGTATCTGTCCATGCTGCTACAGCACTACACATCCAGGCCGACGCAATCGCCGGCCTTAGTAGGGTACCTGAATGTGTATAAATGGACTTCAGGATACCCTCTTGCTTTCTATCCGCAGCATCTTTTAGGGTGGCCGTATCCTGTGACGGCAGGGCTACCCTCTTGGATAACCGTGTTAAAGCTTTGTTTACCCTAGGGGAGGATTCCCAGCGTAACCTGTCCGTTGGCGGGAAAGGATACGCCATAAGCATCCGTTTGGAAATCTGCAGTTTTCTATCTGGAGATTCCCAAGCCTTTTCACATAACTCATTTAACTCATGTGAAGGGGGAAAGGTTACCTCTTGCCTTTTTTCCCCATACATATAAACCCTCTTGTCAGGGACTGGGGTTTCCTCTGTGATGTGTAACACATCTTTCATTGCTATAATCATGTAGCGGATGGCTTTAGCCATTTTAGGCTGCAACTTTGCATCATCGCCATCGACACTGGAGTCGGAATCCGTGTCGATAGCTGTGTCAACAACTTGGGATAGTGGGCGCTTCTGAGACCCCGACGGCCTCTGCGCTGTAGGATCAGGCATGGGTTGAGACCCTGACTGTCCCAAGGCTTCAGCTTTATCCAACCTTTTATGCAAGGAATTAACATTATCAGGGCCATAACTACGTGTGTGCCAAGGGGGCTTGGCACACAGCGCAGTTGCCCTGAGGGCGCAACGGCCAGCGGTATGTAATGAGTCAAATTGACTCATTACATGCCGCCTCTGCTGTGTGCGCCACCGCCGCGCTGTGGAGGGGAAGACAGAAGCGCCGAGCAGCGGAGAGAAGGAGGAGGAGGGAGGGGGAGCAGGGAGCCGCAGCAGCGCTATTTGATTGGTAGTAAGCGCCGCTGCAGCATCCCCCTCTCCTTCTGTATTGGCTGCCCGGCGCTGCTATGGATGCTGGGATGCGGTTCCTTCATCCCAGCATCCACAGCAGCGCCAGGCAGCCAATACAGAAGAAGAGGGGGATGCTGCAGCGGCGCTTACTACCAATCAAATAGCGCTGCTGCGGCTCCCTGCTCCCCCTCCCCCTCCCTCCTCTTCCTTCTCATCTCACTGCCTACACCGAGGGAGCTGCCAGCACGAGGAGCCTGTCAGGTAAGTATCTCTCTCTCTCTCTCTTTTAGGGGGACACCGTCTGCCATAATGTGTAAAAAGGGGTCCTGGCTGCCGCATTGTGTAAAAAGGGGTCCTGGCTGCCGCATTGTGTAAAAAGGGGGACTGGCTGCCGCAATGTGTAAAAAGGGGTCCTGGCTGCCGCATTGTGTAAAAAGGGGTCCTGGCTGCCGCATTGTGTAAAAAGGGGGACTGGCTGCCGCAATGTGTAAAAAGGGGGACTGGCTGCCGCATTGTGTAAAAAGGGGGACTCTCTGCCGCAATGTGTAAAAAGGGGGACTGGCTGCCGCAATGTGTAAAAAGGGGGACTGGCTGCCGCAATGTGTAAAAAGGGGGACTGTCTGCCGTAATGTGTAAAAAGGGGGCCTGGCTGCCGCAATGTGTAAAAAGGGGGTCTGGCTGCCGCAATGTGTAAAAAGGGGTCCTGGCTGCCGCATTGTGTAAAAAGGGGTCCTGGCTGCCGCATTGTGTAAAAAGGGGGACTGGCTGCCGCAATGTGTAAAAAGGGGGACTGGCTGCAGCATTGTGTAAAAAGGGGGACTGCCTGCCGCAATGTGTAAAAAGGGGGACTGGCTGCTGCAATGTGTAAAAAGGGGGACTGGCTGCCGCAATGTGTAAAAAGGGGGACTGTCTGCCGCAATGTGTAAAAAGGGGGACTGGCTCCCGTAATGTGTAAAAAGGGGGCCTGGCTGCCGCAATGTGTATAAAGGGGGACACCGTCTGGCGTAATGTGTATAAACGGGGACGCTGTCTGCTGTAATGTGTAAAAAGGGGGACTGTCTACTGTAATGTGTCAAAAGGGGGACGTTGTCTGCTGTAATGTATAAAAGGGGCTCTACCTGGTGTAGTGGCGCTACTGTGCAGCGTAATTTGAATAATGTAGACTACTGTGCACCGTAGTATGAATTGCTATTATTTTGTGGCCACGCCCCTTCCCCATGAAGCCACGCCCCTCTAAATTTTTCGCACGCCTACGGCGCGCACTGCCCCTGTCTTGCATGGGGGGGGGGGCGCCACTGTCGTTTCTTGCACACAGCGCTAAAATGCCTTTTTACGGCACTGAACATTATCATTTAAAACCTTCCACATATCCATCCAATGGGTGTCGGCGCCGTCGGCGGCGACCCCACATTCATTTGTACCCGCTCTGTTTCCACATAGCCTTCCTCGTCAAACATGCCGACACAAGCGTACCGACACACCACACACACAGGGGATGCTCTATTTGAAGACAGTTCCCCCACAAGGCCTTTTGGAGAGACAGAGAGAGAGTATGCCAGCACACACCCCAGCGCTATATTACCCAGGAGTCACACAGTAACTTAGTGTTAACCCAGTAGCTGCTGTATATACTGTTTTTGCGCCAAATTTATGTGCCCCCCCCCTCTCTTTTTACCCTCTTTCTACCGTGATTCTGCAGGGGAGAGCCTGGGGAGCTTCCTCTCAGCGGAGCTGTGGAGAGAAAATGGCGCTGGTGAGTGCTGAGGAAGAAGCCCCGCCCCCTCAGCGGCGGGCTTCTGTCCCGCGTTTTGTGTAAAAATAATGGCGGGGGCTCATGCATATATACAGTGCCCAACTGTACATATGCTGCTTTTGCCAAGAGGTACCTAATTGCTGCCCAGGGCGCCCCGCCCCTGCGCCCTGCACCCTACAGTGACCGGAGTGTGTGGGTTTAGTGTGGGAGCAATGGCGCACAGCTGCAGTGCTGTGCGCTACCTCATATGAAGACTGGAGTCTTCTGCCGCCGATTTCGAAGTCTTCTTGCTTCTCACGCTGGCTTCTGGCTCTGCGAGGGGGACGGCTGCGCGGCTCCGGGATCGGACGACCAAGGGTGCGTTCCTGTGTACGATCCCTCTGGAGCTAATGGTGTCCAGTAGCCTAAGAAGCAGGACCTATCTTCTAGTGAGTAGGGCTGCTTCTCTCCCCTCAGTCCCACGTAGCAGAGAGTCTGTTGCCAGCAGATCTCTCTGAAAATAAAAAATCCTAACAAAATACTTTCTTTTCTAGCAAGCTCAGGAGAGCTCACTAAGGTGCACCCAGCTCGTCCGGGCACAGATTCAAACTGAGGTCTGGAGGAGGGACATAGAGGGAGGAGCCAGTGCACACCAGTATCCTAATTCTTTCTTAAAGTGCCCTGTCTCCTGCGGAGCCCGTCTATTCCCCATGGTCCTTACGGAGTCCCCAGCATCCACTAGGACGTTAGAGAAAATTTATTAAATTGGAAGCATGTATTAGACCCTGGAACCTGGACAATAATTATTACGATTTAGATCTTACCAATACAAAGAAAATTAAAAGAGTTATATTTATTTATATGCGAAACTGTGCTCTGTAGAGTAAGGTACTCCTTATATCTGTACATGGCAGGTGAAAGGGACATTCTCTGATTACTAATATATGTACGTGGCAGGTGAAAGGGACCTTTCCTGACACCCTGGGGTAAATTTACTAAGGTGGGAGTTTTTTAGAACTGGTGATGTTGCCCATAGCAACCAATCAGATTCTACTTAACATTTGTCTAGCTGCTTCTAGAAGATAATAGATACAATCTGATTGGTTGCTATGGGCAACATCACCAGTTCTAAAAATCTCCCACCTTAGTAAATTTACCCCCTTATATCTGTACATGGCAGTAGAAAGGGACATTCTCTGGCTCCTTATATATGTGCATGGCAGGTGAAAGGTACATTCTCTGGATCCTTATATATGTGCATGGCAGATGAAAGGTACATTCTCTGGATCCTTATATATGTGCATGGCAGGTGTAAGGGACCTTCTTTCAGTAACAATGTCTGATCTCTGGAAATATCTTGCAATACCTGTCACTTTCTCCTTCCTGCCAGGTGCGTGGGATTAGTAAGTGTAGACTTAACCCAAAGTCATGGCCTGATTGTTCTTTTATTTTAAAAACCCTGAACTTGTTCTAAGTGAGGCACGTGCAGACTGCAGATTCCTGACTGCTTTTAACCAGCGTAGATCTCACACTGCATTTACATACCTCCCAACATGACCCTCTCCAGGAGGGACAGAATGCTCTGCTTCTGGACTTTTCTCTTAATTAACGATTGCCAGCACCTGTGTTGAACAGGTTAATGGATAAGAAAGGTGGTTCACCACAGGTGATGGCAATCATAAATTAAGAGGGAAGTCCAGGAGCAGAGCTTTCTGTGCCTGCTGGAGAGGGTCATGTTGGGAGGTATGCATTTACTGTTGCACGTAAACAGCTGCCAACAAATTCTTATGGTGCCTTTTAATTGGTCAGTTGCAATGTCGAGACCTGCCTGATGATATAATCTCCTTATTGTTGGGCTCCTGCTATTTGTCACATTAATAATTAATGTTGTTGCTATTGCACATGGCTTCTGAAAACAATGCTCATTTATAAATAGGAAAAACTAAACCAAACAAAAAACTGATTCGTCTGAGCCAGTGGGCGGGGTTATATGTACGGGCCCGTTGCATCCTGGGAGGACTGAAAGCTTGTGATCGTTTGGTGCCAATCCGCTGTCGCTCCATCATATCCCATTGTTATCCTGTGAATAACCTGTGGACCCTGCCGGAGAAAACTTCATTAGTTTTTGCTGCCAAGTTTGGCATACATTTTTTTTTCTCATGTAGTGAATGTACGTCAAGGCTTTCGGGATAATAAACAATTTCATCAAAAAGTCTGATTTCAATGTCCAGTTATTAATTCCAGGGCAGGTGTGGCACTGAAAGATATCCCTACAACACAATGCACAGCAGTACACATTTATGTCTATCTATTGACACTGCTGCTGCAGACCCAGAACATTAAATGAGTGCTGCGAGGGAGGTAGAAAGGACTGGGCCCCCTATGGCCCCATCCAGAACTGACTCCCAAACACATACTGTATAGCATAACTGTGTGGAGCCATTGCTTAACTCACATAGTTACAACCCTCCAACACTGCCACTGTATGCCGACCATGGGGCACCTGTGCAGTTGCATGTGCTGAGGCAGTGTAGGCAGCTGGAGAGAAGTACAAAATTACTCTTGGCAGCCCTGAGTGTGGAACAATCTTCTATTTTGAAAATAGTACTAAAAGCTTCACCAATGGGGGAGATGTATCAAGCCTTGGAGAGAGATAAAGGGCCTAATTCAGACCTGGTCATAGCAGCAAATTTGTTAGCAGATGGGCAAAACCATGTGCAGTGCAGTGCAGGGTGTGTGTGTGTGTGTGTGATGTTAGTGTATTAGAATGCTTAATATTTGGAGACACTCCCTTACTAATCTGTGTAAGCCTGAATCTTCAGTGATGGTCCCTGGGACCAGGGGGATGCTGGGAAGTGGGTGGTCCAGTGTGCAGTGTGCCTGGAGTTGGAGGAAATAAACAGCACAGCAGTGAACTCACATGTCTCTGTGTCCTGATGACTGGATTTACAAACGTATGAACAAAACATGGTGTCAGATGAAGTTTAACTTGGACTGCTAGTGCTTTCAGAGTGTGAAAGAAACTTGCAGAAGTCTGTGGCTGTGATACTCTGTGTCTGCAAAACCTGCCGTGTGCTCCTATCTTCAAACAGTGAGTAACCATGGATAAACTAGCTCCTCCAACCGGCATGCTGATGTCTGGTAACTTGTCTGAAAACTGGAAAAGATTTAAGCAAAGGTTTAATATATATTTTACTGCATGTGGAGCTGATTCAGAGGCTGACAAAATGAAGGCATCCATTTTCCTCCATGTGATAGCAGAGGATGTGCTGGACATTTATAATAGTTTTCAGTTTGCTGAGGGGCAGAATATGGTGCTATCTTCTATAATGCAAAAGTTTGAAGATTACTTTGTGCCAAGGAAAAATGTGACATATGAAAGATATAAGTTTTTCACATGTGATCAGAAGTCTGTAGATGGATTTGATCAGTATGTTACAGAGCTGCAATTACTCAGTAAAACCTGTGAGTTTGGTGATTTAAAGGATTCACTGATTAGAGATCGTATTGTCTGTGGAATACCTGATAATGGACTCAGAGAGAGATTGCTGAGAGAGCAAGACCTAACACTAGAAAAGGCAGTGACTATGTGTAGATCTGCAGAAATAACTAGATTTCAAGCCATAAAGTTACACAAGGAAGCTGATGTGCATGTAGTGCAGAAAACAGAGCCATGCAAACCTCTATTCTCAAGAATGAAGCAGTCTAAGCCACAGTCTAATAAGGAAATGTGTAGTAGATGTGGAAATGCTCACAATACTAAAATGTGCCCTGCTTATGGTAAAACCTGCATGAAATGTGGTAGACTTAATCACTTTGCCAAATGCTGTAAAATTATAAGTAAAACAACCAAAGTGCATGCTGTTAAACAAACAGATGAATTCTTTGTGGATTGCATTGAACTTTGCAGTGCAGATAAGAAAGAATGGATTGTCCCTTTAACTGTGAATGAGATTGTCATTCCCTTTAAGCTTCATACTGGTGCGCAGGTGAATTTAATATAATTTCAAGACTATAAGACTTTTAGAGTAAAACCTAAAATTCACCCAGCCAACGTGAAAGTTACAGGGTACACTGGGGAGGAAATTCCTGTGAAAGGTACATGCTTAGTGACACTGAAATATAAGGGACAACAGTTTAAAACATCTCTACTGATTGTGGATAAAAATGTGCAACCGATTCTTGGATTAAGTTCCTGTGAGAAACTAAGCTTGCTAAAGAAAGTTTTTATGGTGACATCACAAGTAGAAGATGACTGCAAATCGATGTTTACAGAATACAGAGACTTGTTTGAAGGTCTAGGTTGTTTGCCTGGAGAGCATAAAATAAATATAGACACGCAAGTTTCTTCAGTGATACACCCCTGTAGAAAAGTGCCGTTTGCGCTGAGAGAAAAACTGAAACAAGAGTTAAATCGCATGGAAGCCTTGGGTGTGATACAGAAAGTTGATGAGCCTACTGAATGGGTAAGCTCCTTAGTAATTGTTGAAAAGAAAAATGGACAACTCCGAATATGTCTAGACCCCAGAGATTTAAACAAAGCTATTAAACGAGAACATTTCAAACTACCAACCAGAGATGAAATCATGTCGCACTTTGTGGGAGCAAAATGGTTCAGTAAATTGGACGCGTCTTCAGGATTCTGGCAAATGAAGCTAGATGAGGCCAGCTCAAAGCTTTGTACATTTAATACACCAGAAGGTCGATACAGATTTCTTCGACTACCATATGGAATATTGTCTGCTCCAGAAGTATATCACAAAAAGATACACATAATTTTTGAACATATTCCAGTTGTTGAAACAATGATGGATGACATTATTGTCTGGGGATCTACAAAGGAAGAACATGATTCTAGATTGAGACAAGTAATGAAACTTGTCAAGAAAGTGAATCTAAAGCTAAACAAGGACAAATGTGAATTTGGCGTAAATACACTTACCTTTATGGGCGACGTGGTCTCGGATCAAGGTGTAAAACCAGACCCAAGGAAAATATCAGCCATAGTGAACATGGAACGTCCTAACAACAAAGACGACGTCAGAAGATTCCTAGGAATGATTACTTAGGAAAGTTTATTTCTCAACTCTCTGAATGAACAGCCTCTCTTAGATGGTTGTTGGACGAAGATAACGAGTGGATGTGGTCACATGAACAAGAAGAAAGTTGGCAAAACTTGAAACAGATCATTACAGAGCAACCAGTGCTAAAATTCTTTGATCCTGCGAAAAGAATAAGAATTTCAGCAGATGCTTCGCAATTTGGCCTAGGCTCAGTGCTGTTACAAGAACATGAGGATACATGGCAACCAGTAATCTATGCATCAAGAGCACTGACAAGTGCTGAAACAAGGTATGCTCAGATAGAAAAAGAACTTCTAGCGATCACATATGCATGTGAGCGATTTCATCAGTTTGTTTATGGTCAAACATTTACAGTGGAAACTGACCACAAGCCATTGATAGCTATCATGACTAAATCATTACATGACTGTCCCATGAGAATTCAACAAATGCTTATCAGACTACAGAAATATGATGTACACTTGCTGTACTGTCCCGGCAAATACATGTACATTGCTGATACACTTTCTCGTGTTGTGGACAAAAGTGAAGGTTCCAAAAGTCTGATGGATGAAGAGATAGAAGCCTATGTTAATTTGATCGTAGCTTCTCTACCAGTGTCTCTTGCAAGACAAGAACAGATTAGGAAAGAAACTGAGACAGATGACACAATGAAAGTGTTGAAAGATATCATTCTGAAAGGTTGGCCTGCAGAAAAACATGCGTGCCCGCTGTCTATCCATGACTATTGGATGTACCGCAGTGACGTTACAGTTGTCAATGGTATTATTTACAAAGGCAATAGGTTTGTCATACCTGCACGACTACGAAAAACTATGCTGTGCAAGATACATGAAGGCCACTTAGGAGAAGAAAAATATAAGCGGAGAGCGCGTGAAGTTATGTATTGGCCAAGAATGAACCAAGACATAGCACAGACTACAGCTACATGTGAATTATGTCTTACGTATAGACCGAAACAACAAGTCGAGCCACTGAGTCCTCACGCAGTGCCAGTACGGTCTGTACCAGAAAGTTGGCGCAGATTTGTTTTATTGTAATGGGAAAACGTACATTGTCGTTACTAATTATTACTCTAACTACGCTGAGGTGAAGACACTACATACAACTACTAGTAAAGCCATAATCAATTGCATGAAGTCAATCTTTGCAAGGCATGGTGTTCCTATGGAAGTGTTCACTGACAATGGTCCTCAGTTTTCCAGTGCTGAATTTAGACAATTTGCTGATGAGTGGGAATTTGTCCATACTACGTCAAGTCCCCACTATCCACGCTCAAATGGGTTGGTGAAAGTTCAGTAAAAACTGTAAAGAGTCTCATGAAAAAAGCTCAAGAAGGTAAAGAAGATTTCTACAAAAGTCTTTTAATCTACCGCAGTACACCTTTACAGAATGGACTTTATCCTGCACAAATGCTGATGGGAAGGAGGATTAGAGCAAATCTCCCGATATATGATGATCTGCTTAATACACATAACTCAGCGTTGGTCAAACTGAGTAAGGAACGTCAACAGGCGAAACAGAAACTGTTCCATGACAGGCGAGCAAAAAGCTTATCTGATCTAAAATCGGGTGACCAAGTCTGTCTCAGAGATCATGAGAAAGGTATTGGGTGCAGAAAGGTATTGTGCAAGCACAAGTAGCACCAAGATCTTATACTATACGTACAGAGCATGGAACGGAAGTAAGAAGAAATCGGGTGGATTTAAGATCTCAACCTAACCATAATGAAGACAACATGACTGAAGAATACCCTTCATCTGACATGTATGATGATCCTCATAATGGTGAACAAACCACGATTCTAGAAAGGTCCAACATGGTAGATGAAACACAGACTGTGTATGAAAGACCCAAAAGGGAAATATGCAGACCTGAGAGACTCATTGAAACGTGTTAGATGATGTTCTTAATATGATGTTGTTAATTGTTGCATTGAAGCGTACAGGGCTTATCTTTAAAGAAAAGAGGATGCGATGTTAGTGTATTAGAATGCTTAATATTTGGAGACACTCCCTTACTAATCTGTGTAAGCCTGAATCTTCAGTGATGGTCCCTGGGACCAGGGGGATGCTGGGAAGTGGGTGGTCCAGTGTGCAGTGTGCCTGGAGTTGGAGGAAATAAACAGCACAGCAGTGAACTCACATGTCTCTGTGTCCTGATGACTGGATTTACAAACGTATGAACAAAACAGGGGGCAGATATAACATGTGTAGAGAGAGTTAGATTTGGGTGGGGTGTGTTCAAATTGAAATCTAAATTGCAGTGTAAAAATAAAGCAGCCTGTACCCTGTACAGAAACAACATACCCTCCATCTGTACCTTTTTAGCAGGTATAGTACCTTTTTTTAATGGTTTATACCGATTTTTGGCTCTCCAAACTTCTATTGAAAGTATAGGAAACCCTTTACCCGTGACCAAGCCCCCTTTTAAATTTTGTACCGATTTTTATGTGTAAAATATTGGAGGCTATGAAACAGTATAACCCACCCAAATCTATATCTCTCTGCACATGTTATATCTGCCCCCCCTGAGTGCACATGGGGGGTAATTCAGTCCTGATCGCTCACTAGCGTTTTATGCAGTGCTGCGATCAGGTCAGAACTGCACATGCATATGCACCGCAATGCGCAGGCGATGGGTGTGTGCGAAGAATCCATTCACACGGGCGATCGCAAGGAGATTGACAGGAAGAAGCCGATTGTGGGTGGTAACTGACCGTTTTCTGGGAGTGGTTTGAAAAACGCCGGCGTGTCCATGTATTTGCAGGGAGGGTTCCTGACGTCAATTCCGGTCCCAGACAGACTGAAGTGTTCGCAGCGGCTGGGTAAGTCCTGGGTTACTCGGAGACTGCACAAAATCTGTTTGTACAGCTTTGCTGCACACTTGCACAGCTAAAATACACTCCCCTGTGGGCGGCGACTATGCGAACGCAGCACTGCAAAAAAACCCTAGCAAGTGATCAGGTCACAGTGGGTGGGTACTATGCTGCCACCACCAGACTCCTCCTTCCAGTGGCATCTGGAACCACGGTTCTGCTCTGTATGTGTCGACATGCTGTCTTACCACACCTGTATGGTGTTGACTGATCCCAACTAGTCGCTTGCCCAAGCCACGGCATGGTAGCTGGTGGAAGGCGGAGCTTGGAGATGATGGGTATACCCAAAACAGCAGGAGAACGAGGCAATGTTTGGCATACCCCTGCTGGTCCCAAGATGAAGCGGTCGTCTTGAGGCAAAAGATGTTTATTAGCTCACAATGAGCCCTCAAAAGGGCCCTCCCTGTTTTTAGGGGATATCATACAGCAGGATGTTCACAGCAGAAAGAAGATGGTATCATACCTTTTACACAGAGCAGTAGCCCTCCTCTTATCTTACTCCAATACACAATACCACAGGGGTAAGCCCACCTTGTTGTTCTCAACCAATCATTGTACAATCATGTGCTGTGCATGCCTTGGCCACATACACAGCTACTATTGTCCTCTATGGACAGTGGAGAGGGGGTCACTCTCCTTTGACCTTCCCCTCCAGGGGTTTTGGTATCCTCCATGGAGTTGTTCAGTCTAGGGCTGGGGGAAGTTTTCCCGCCTAAACTACTTCCAGGAATCTGCCAAGGGGATCCAGCTCACCATCTTTAGCCTGGATTCAGGCTCCAGAGATGGGCAGCCTAGATCCCTGGCCAGGGTTTCCTGCCCACCGAGGGGGATTTCTATGGAGCTCCAGGTAAATACTCAGCTTGTTTTTTTAACTGATTTTCCTGGCTATCTTTCCATGCAGCCCCCAGACTAGGGCTACCTGGGAAGGCATTGCATTTTGGGGGAAAGGACTGAGGGAAGCCAGCAGCCTGCACAGAGACCTGGACTTCTCCCTGGGACCCAAACAACCAAGTAAGTGCACTTTTACTTTAAATACATTTAAACCTTTGTGCATTTTACACTTTACACATGCCTGTTTAAATATACACTTAGCATTTCTGTCCATATACTCTGCAGGGCACAGGCTCCAAATACCCAGGCACTGCAGTGCCTCACAACACAATATATTAGTTTGTTTTACATATTATTTTCATGTGCCCAGCACTCAGTGCTGGGCTCCCTTGTTCACAGCCAGCAGCCTTGCAGAGCTGGGGCTAGGAGAGCTGGGCTCCCAATCCCCAGAGTTCAATACTCATCCCTGCAGCCCCAGCACTACGTTTGGACTGCAGCGGCTGCTTAACCCCTCCACTGCCACACTGGGAGATGGCTCCCAGTATGTGGCCACACAATGCTTCTCCCAGAGCCCTTCAGCCCGGGACTATGTCCAGGCTGCAGTGGCTCTCTGCTTCTTGATAAAACTGAGGTGTCAGTAACGAAGCTCCCAGACCTCAGAAATCAGCCTCCTGCACATTGCCCCCTTGCTGCACAGGGAGACAGCTAGCCTGATCCCTCCCCTGTGTGCGGTGTGCTCAGGGCTGCAGCGGCTCTCCTCTCTTCCGACACAGCGCACCAGAGCTGAAGGCCACGGATTCCTAGCAGCAGCGCCGGGTCGCATCCTCTACCCCCGGCACAACGAAGGTTAATATCGAGCAGGTCTCCCAGCTGCAGGGGCTCCCCCCTTCTCCCCCGGCTCCCCGAGGGTTAACATTCACTGCCGCGGCTGCCGGAAGGCATCCAAGCTGCGGCAGAGCAACAGTATTTAAAAAACACGTTTAACTCACCCGGTGCCTAGTGCTGGGGACACATTTACACAGGGCGCCGAGCGCCTATACCAGTGATCTCCAACCTTAATTGGGGTGTGCTACTCGAGAAAAAATTAATCTCCTGAGGAGCTACTAAAGTTTTTGAAAAAAATATGCTGTACTTGAATGGTTGCTGGCGCTCTCTCAGTGTTAAGACTGGACTCGTGGCCAGTGTCGTAGCTATAAATTTTGCACTCCTGCCAAAAACAGTGTCAGGAATCGACTCACCACGGTCACATCTGTCCGCCGGTGCGGACTCCGTCCAGGGTCCCTGCGTTCCACTGTCATCCGCACCTCTGCCATCAGACGTCATCCTGGGCCTGGGAGCGCTCCTGTGACAGCGGGCGTGTAGCACGCCGCGTTCCCGCTAGGCCGCGGCATGGGCGCCGCCATGACAGTCTCCATCGGTCAAAGCACGGCGGCCAATCCGGTGCTTGGCCGCACCTACTTTCCTCACTCCCACCAATGACTGTACATCAGGGGGTATATCAGGAGCTGCAGGATCAGTCTGCAGGCATCCTGAACTTTGTGTCACTCCTGCGACCCATGTGTCTGGATCTGGTTACCTGTTCCTCCGTGTTCCTGGTTACCTGCCTATACCTCTGTGTTCCTGGTTACCTACCTGTGACTTTCTGCTCCAGGTATCCTCTACAGCTCCGTGGAACTACAAGCCTCAGCATTACCTGCTTCTATTCACAGGCTTCACACTAATCACCAACTCAGTGTGCTTCAGCCTAGCAGTAGAGATTCGCTCCAGGTGAATTCCATCTCCTCACCTGTGATGCAGCTTGCTTGCTGCCTGTGCCTCATCACCTGCACTGTGAACATTGCCAGTCTCCTGCCTCTGCTACCAGGTTTGCCATTTAATACCATCTCTGCTGGCTCCACGTTTTAAACTGCTCTGGTTCCCATACCAGATTATCTCCTGCCAAGTTATGATTCATCAGTGTACATTCATCAGTTATTATTATTACTACCAGTTATCATTCATCAGTTACCAATCATCCATTTGCCATATTTCTGTTGCCATAGACTTTCAGCTTCCACGCTGCACTATTGACATTTGCATTTCTTGTTGTTTATTTTCTGCTGCCGTTGTGAACTTTCTGTATAATAAATATCATTGCACCCATGCGCAGAAACTTAATCCAGCCTCCTCGCTTTCTCCCTTCTACCTCCACTGACCCACTAGCGCCCCCTCCGGGGACACAGACAAAACCTACTCTGACAGTAAGTTCAGGATCGATGGACTCGGACGGTGGTCGGAGTGTGGGGTCAGAGGCCTTACAAAATCTGGTCTCCCGTTTGGACGGTCAAGAGGCTGTGCAGCAGCAGATGTTTCAGTTCCTGCAAGGGATGTCCTCCCGGATTGATACACTACAGCAAACCCTGCCTAGTGTACCTACTTCTACAGTTCCGGTTACTCCAGCACCTGCAAGTGCTGTGAGTTCTTCCATACCGGCTGCATCAACTCCAGTGTCACGCTTGCACCTACCTGTGCCTAGCAAGTATGATGGCAGCCCAAAGTCATGTCGCGGGTTTCTTAACCAATGCGAAATCCAGTTCGAATTATTGTCACACAATTTCCCCACGCCAAGATCCAAGGTTGCCTACATTATCTCACTGCTCTCAGGTTCTGCCCTGAGTTGGGTGTCTCCTCTGTGGGAACGTGCTGATCCTCTGGTGAACAACTACGCTGAATTCGTGTCAACCTTCAGACGGATCTTTGACGAGCCAGGTCGTGCAACATCAGCCTCTGCAGATCTTATGCAACTTCGTCAAGGTACCCGTAGTATGGGCCAATATGTCATCCAGTTCCAGACGTTAGCCTCAGAGATCCAGTAGAACAATCAAGCCCTGGTAGCAGCTTTCTGGCATGGACTTTCAGATCGGATTAAGGATGAACTGGCAACTCGCGATCTCCCTGAGCAATTGTCTGATTTAATTTCCCTGTGCATCAAGTTGGACTCTCGCATTCGCGAACGCAACAATGAACGTGCTCGTAGTGAGCCGCGCAGGTCAAGAATGGTACCTCCTGTACAATTTCAGTCTCCACCTTCTGATGAGCCTATGCAAGTAAATAGGTCCCGCCTAACTCCTGAGGAGAGGTCAAGAAGACTTCGTGAGAGACTGTGTCTTTATTGTGCGGCTGCAGGTCACCAGATTAATTCTTGTACAATGCGTTCGGGAAACGCCAGATCCTGACTTGTAAAGGAGGAGTCAAGTTGGGATCTTCTAGTCAAGCTCCTTCAAATCAAGACCTTATTCTTCCCGTGACTTTAGAAACTTCGGCTGGTCTTCAATCTGCATCTGCGTTAGTGGACTGTGGAGCCGCAGGAAACTTCATCACTCAAGCTGCGGTAAATAAATTTCGTTTGCCAGTCTGTGAACTTTCGTACCCAGTCTACATTACCGCTGTGGATGGTAGCCGAATCTCCAAGGGGAATATCTCTCACCAAACTGTACCAGTGGTGTTGGGAGTTGGGTTCTTGCACTCAGAATTAATAAAGTTCTTAGTTATTCCTCAGGCAACCCAAGAGATCATTCTAGGTATGCCCTGGCTCCAGCTACATAATCCACAGATTGATTGGTCTACATTACAACTTACCTCCTGGGGTTCACATTGCCACCAGTCTTGTTTAGCCCAAGTTTGTCCTATCAAGTCTACCGAAGTCAAAACCCAGTCAAGTCTTCCTGCGGCTTACCAAGATTTCTCTGACGTCTTCAGTGAAAAGGCCGCTGATGTTTTACCGCCCCATAGAGAGTGGGATTGCCCCATTGACCTCATTCCTGGCAAGAAACCACCTAGGGGGCGTACCTATCCGTTGTCCGTTCCTGAAACTGAAGCGATGAGCGATTACATCAGGGAGAACTTACAGAAAGGATTCATCCGTCCCTCATCTTCACCCGCTGGTGCGGGCTTCTTCTTTGTTAAGAAAAAGGATGGAGGATTACGTCCATGTATCGACTACCGGGGTCTCAATGACATTACCATCAAGAATAGCTATCCATTACCACTCATCACCGAGTTGTTTGACAGAGTTAAGGGAGCCCGCATCTTCACCAAGTTAGATCTTCGCGGTGCCTACAACCTCATTAGAATCCGGAGTGGTGATGAATGGAAGACAGCTTTTAATACTCGAGATGGTCATTACGAGTACCTGGTAATGCCATTCGGGTTGAGTAATGCCCCAGCAGTGTTCTAGCACTTCGTGAACGAAATCTTCCGTGACGTTCTGTACAAATACCTTGTGGTTTATCTGGATGATATCCTCATCTTCTCTCAAGATCTCTCCTCTCATCGTTTACAAGTCCGTGAAGTCCTCCGACGTCTTCGTGAGAACCGGCTCTACGGAAAACTATCCAAGTGTACCTTTGAAGTTTCTTCTATACCCTTCCTAGGGTATATAATTTCCGGATCGGATCTCCAGATGGACCCGACAAAGTTGGAAGCCATTGCCAATTGGTCCATTCCAAATTCTCTCAAGTCTATTCAGCGATTCCTGGGATTCGCCAATTACTATAGGAAATTTATTCGAGGATTCTCAACTCTCATCGCTCCTATTACCAACTTAACTCGGAAAGGAGCAGATCATTCCAACTGGTCAGAAGAGGCGTTAGCGGCCTTCCAAAAGATCAAGCTGGCCTTTATGTCTGCTCCAGTTCTGTCTCAACCAGACGTAAGCAAGCCGTTCGAGTTGGAGGTGGATGCCTCTACCGTAGGAGTTGGAGCGGTTCTCTCCCAGAAGGGAACTGATGGGAAGATCCACCCCTGTGGATTCTACTCTCGTAAATTCCTCCCTGCAGAAGCTAACTATGCCGTTGGAGATCAAGAACTACTGGCGATTAAGCTGGCCCTCGAGGAATGGAGGTATCTCCTGGAAGGGGCCAAATATCCGTTCAACATCTATACGGATCATAAAAATCTGCTATATTTAAAGGCAGCCCAGTGCCTTAATCCTCGCCAGTCCCGGTGGGCTATGTTTTTCTCTCGTTTTAATTTTAAGCTTAATTTCCGCCCAGGTTCTCAGAACATTAAAGCTGACGCCTTATCCCGATCTATGGAGTCCGAAGAGGAAACGTCTAACTCAGTTCCGCATTCCATCCTGAGTCCAGTGGTATTCGCTGCATCTCAAGTTTCTCCGGCTCCTCCTCCTGGTAAGACTTTTGTTTCCCCAGAACTCCGTCCCAAGTTGCTGTCTTGGGCCCATCAGTCCAAGTTCACTGGACATCCCGGTATCCTGAAAACTTTCAAGTTCCTCTTTGAGACATACTGGTGGCCAAAGATGAAAGCTGACATCAAGGATTTCGTGGCATCCTGTCCTAAGTGTGCGCAGCACAAGATTCCTCGTCAGTCTCCAGCAGGTCAGTTACAACCATTATCTGTTCCCAGCCGTCCCTGGTCACACCTGTCCATGGACTTTATCTCCGACCTTCCTCCTTCTCAAGGATATAATACCATCTGGGTTGTGGTGGACAGATTTACCAAGATGGCCCATTTTGTTCCTCTCCAGGGTCTCCCTTCTGCCCCAAAACTCGCCCAAATCTTCCATACGGGAGATTTTCCGTCTACATGGTCTACCCTCAGAAATAATATCCGACCGAGGTGTTCAGTTTGTAGCGAGGTTTTGGAGGGCTCTCTGTTCTGCCATGCAAGTTAAACTGAAGTTCTCGTCAGCTTACCACCCTCAGACGAATGGGCAGACAGAGAGGGTAAATCAGGAATTGGAGACATTTTTAAGACTTTATGTTTCATCTTCTCAGGACAACTGGTTGGATCTGCTCCCGTGGGCCGAATTTGCCCACAATTTCCGCTATCACACAGCTACTGACACAACTCCGTTCTTTGCTGTATATGGGCAACATCCTCGTGTTCCAGACTTCCAAGAACTCCCTCACATGGATGTTCCTGCTGCCACTACTGCTCTGAGTCAGTTCTCGTTAACCTGGAGGAAGATTCACACTTCTCTCAAGAAGGCCTCCAGCCGGTATAAATACTTTGCTGACCGCAAAAGACGTGCAGTTCCTAGCCTGAAACCTGGGGACAAGGTTTGGCTTTCTACCCGGAACCTCCGTCTTAGGGTCCCGTCGATGAAATTTGCACCACGTTTCATCGGTCCCTTTCCCGTTGAAAGAGTCATCAACCCTGTGGCCTACAAGCTTAAGTTACCATCTTCTCTGCGAATACCTAATGCCTTTCATGTCTCTCTCCTCAGACCTTTAGTCTTGAATCGCTTCCAAAGAGCTCTTCCAGTCGGCCCCAAAGTTCGAACTCAGCGGGGCGTGGAGTTCGAGATAGAGAAGATTCTGGATTCCCGTTGCCGGTACGGTCGTCTACAATATCTTATCGATTGGTCCGGTTATGGTCCGGAGGAGAGAAGTTGGGTGAATTCCGCAGATGTCCATGCTCCAAGGTTGGTCCGTGTCTTCCATAACACTCATCCTTCCAAGCCACGTGGGTGTTCAGTGCCCACCCTTAAAGGGGGGGGTACTGTCAGGAATCGACTCACCACGGTCACATCTGTCCGCAGGTGCGGACTCCGTCCAGGGTCCCTGCGTTCCACTGTCATCCGCACCTCTGCCATCAGACGTCATCCTGGGCCTGGGAGCGCTCCTGTGACAGCGGGCGTGTAGCACGCCGCGTTCCCGCTAGGCCGCGGCATGGGCGCCGCCATGACAGTCTCCATTGGTCAAAGCACGGCGGCCAATCCGGTGCTTGGCCGCACCTACTTTCCTCACTCCCACCAATGACTGCACATCAGGGGGTATATCAGGAGCTGCAGGATCAGTCTGCAGGCATCCTGAACTTTGTGTCACTCCTGCGACCCATGTGTCTGGATCTGGTTACCTGCTCCTCCGTGTTCCTGGTTACCTGCCTATACCTCCGTGTTCCTGGTTACCTACCTGTGACTTTCTGCTCCAAGTATCCTCTACAGCTCCGTGGAACTACAAGCCTCAGCATTACCTGCTTCTATTCACAGGCTTCACACTAATCACCAACTCAGTGTGCTTCAGCCTAGCAGTAGAGACTCGCTCCAGGTGCATTCCATCTCCTCACCTGTGATGCAGCTTGCTTGCTGCCTGTGCCTCATCACCTGCACTGTGAACATTGCCAGTCTCCTGCCTCTGCTACCAGGTTTGCCATTTAATACCATCTCTGCTGGCTCCACGTTTTAAACTGCTCTGGTTCCCATACCAGATTATCTCCTGCCAAGTTATTATTCATCAGTGTACATTCATCAGTTATTATTATTACCAGTTATCATTCATCAGTTACCAATCATCCATTTGCCATATTTCTGTTGCCATAGACTTTCAGCTTCCACGCTGCACTATTGACATTTGCATTTCTTGTTGTTTATTTTCTGCTGCCGTTGTGAACTTTCTGTATAATAAATATCATTGCACCCATGCGCAGAAACTTAATCCAGCCTCCTCGCTTTCTCCCTTCTACCTCCACTGACCCACTAGCGCCCCCTCCGGGGACACAGACAAAACCTACTCTGACAGTAAGTTCAGGATCGATGGACTCGGACGGTGGTCGGAGTGTGGGGTCAGAGGCCTTACAAAATCTGGTCTCCCGTTTGGACGGTCAAGAGGCTGTGCAGCAGCAGATGTTTCAGTTCCTGCAAGGGATGTCCTCCCGGATTGATACACTACAGCAAACCCTGCCTAGTGTACCTACTTCTACAGTTCCGGTTACTCCAGCACCTGCAAGTGCTGTGAGTTCTTCCATACCGGCTGCATCAACTCCAGTGTCACGCTTGCACCTACCTGTGCCTAGCAAGTATGATGGCAGCCCAAAGTCATGTCGCGGGTTTCTTAACACAGACAAAACCTACTCTGACAAACAGTTTCTGGCACCCCTCCCTACGGTGCGCGTGCTCCAAACAGAGGGTGTGGCCTCACTGCAAGGGCCATGGTATTGCAGGAAATTACTACCTTATACCCCAGTTTTGCAATCTGCTTGCCCAGACATTGGCCACCACAGGAAAAAAACAACTAATTCATGCCCCTTACATTATTTGTTATTTTTCTTCCTTATAGTGATGCCTCTTACACATTATGCCACACACCATAATGCCCGTGACACATTATGCCACACACCGCAGTGCTCCCGACACATTATTCCACACACCGCAATGCCCCTGACACAGTATTCCACACACCGCAATGCCCCTGACACATTATTCTACACCCAGTAATGCCCTTGACACATTATGCCACCTACTGCAATGCCTGTGATACATTATGCCACACACCGTAATGCCCATTACACATTATGCCTGACAGTAAGGCTTCTAATTCATTTTAAATTACCTGCTCATTTTCAAGGATCTTGTGCTCATTGCCAGGGGTTTCATGCACACAGAAACCTTGTAATATCACTGCTGAGACTAACCCAGACTAAATGCTGCTACCAGGCCCGTTTGGAGGGTCCGTATAGCGTTGGGTGTGGGCTCCGTCACACTCCATGCAGCTGCTCAGGGGCAAAGATAGAGGTATTGGCACCATCAGCTCTCCCGCGTATGGCCATGCACAGCCACACCTATTTCGAGCCAACACAAGCTGTAAAGTTACATTATGCTCCATCAGTATACACCTGCATTGTGCTGATTATTGCAGCCTTTGCCATACCTATTTAGACTCTAAATAGGTGTGGGGATGGCTGCAAAAATCAGCACAATGCATACTGATGGAGCATATTGGATTGTACAGTTTATTTGTCTGTAACTAGGTGAGGTGACAGCTGCAATAATCAGCACAATGCATGTGTATACTGATGGAGCATAATGAGGTTGTGGCACAGCCATGCTATGCTCCATCATAATACACCTACATTGTGCTGACTGCCACTACACACACACACAGAAGCCTTTTAAAAAGATTACTGCTGGCACCTGTAAGACTCACTACCCGTTTGCACGGTCCGGATGGCGTGGGCACACTACAAGCGGCTACTCAGGGGCATGGAGGAGGTAACTGCACCACCAGCTCTCCTGCATACGTTGTGAACAACCGCACCCGCGCACAGTGACGTACAGCCGCGCACAGCCACGTACAACAGCTCCCTGCCGCCTCCCACTCCCCGAGTACCAATGCATCAGATTAATGTCAGTATTGGTGGCTGGATGGCTGGATTCTGGCTGCGAGCTACTCCAATTACAGCGGTGAGCTACCCGTCGCTCGCGAGCGACGGGTTGGCGACCGCTGGCCTATACATTTAGAAATGGTGCCTAGCGCCAGTGTCCTGTTAAAAGTAGCACCAATGCAACCATTGTCCTCTGAAATGGCGCCGGGCACAGAGGGTTAACCCCTTCAGTGCTGCGGCCGCCATTAAACATGTGGCTCAGGAGGGTCTCCGGCCACAGTTACATTATACTGCACAGGACTACGGTGTACAATATTTTCTACAGTGTATTGTTGTTATTAATCTGCTACATTAAAATGCACACACTAGAAGTATTTACTTAAATATGTTTAACATGAGGGCCAGACCATGCACTCTCTAATGGTTATCCATATCTCTATGAGGGCTGGCCACACCTATAAAAATGCATTTCCTGTGTCAGTAGAAGCGCTGCAGAAACCACACAAAAATGGTGCAGTGGCCATTTTTCTGGTGCTTCATGCATGGATACTAAACTCTGGGACAGTACTAGGGTCCGCTAGTGACCATAGTGCCCAGAGTCTACTGCTCTGCCAGCTAGTCAGGAGGGGGCTCGGGCAGAGACTGCACACGGGCCTCCTCCTCTCTTGATGCACGCCCTAATGTGACACTAATATTCTGAGAGCTTGCAGACTTCCTACAATGTGATGATGTCACAAAAAGTTTCTTTAGAGCACAGTGATTTTATGTCTGATGGTATCTTGGTGAGGTTTCCTTATCTGGAACCAGATTTTCAGGTTATTGAAATGACTGGGTCATCGATCAGAAAATTGTTATTGCCACACAACTAGGTTTGCACTGTTTGGGTTTTTGGTCTATAGGCCTTGTATGCACACTATCATTTTAAAAAAAAAATGAGGATGTGGAGAGGGATCACAAGATCATAGTTGTGGAAGTACAGAAGTCACCAAAAGTAAAGTAGCAGCAAAACAGTTGAGGCTGACTTTAATACTCGTGATTATAAGAGCATATCCAACACACATTGCAGAGCCCAGTGTGATAATTATATACAGTGCAAATTTAAATATCACATTCAAAATATTACTTAGCAGTAGCAGTAATATTCCCTGACTGAGGTACTCTATAATGTTCCCGTTAGTATTCAGCTTTCATGTTCTGCCAAGACATACACATCTTCCCTAGTTATGGACAATAGCACACAGCCGTCTTATTATGGATTGTGGCCAGTAGTACACAGCTTCCCCAGATCGTGGCCAGTACTACACAGCTTCTCCAGATAGTGGCCAGTAGTACACAGCTTCCCCCAGATAATGGATAGTAGAACACAGCTTCCCCAGATTGTGGACAGCAGTACACAGTTTTCCACAGATCGTGGCCAGTAGTAAATTCACAACTTCCCCAGATTATGGCCAGTAATACACGTCTTCCCCAGATCATGGCCAGTAGTACACAGCTTCCCCAGATTGTGGACAGTAGTACACAGCTTCTCCAGATAGTGGTCGGTGTCGAAGTAAAAAAAAAATTACATAAAAAGAACATACAAACTACACACATTATGAGTCGCTATACTTGCAAATACGCGCAGCGAGCACAGCAAAATATGGTAACACACGCATTTACACGGACATGCCACAGAGATGGATTCGACACTTATTTCATGCAGTACATAATTATAATAATATCAAGCGCCAGACATCATGATGATTTAAAATTATATAATGAAGTAATGTCATGTATGTGTATTATTAGAACCAAGCCAGATACACCTGTCATATTTGGTAATTAAGCAACCAGATTAATGTGTAGATTCATTTGATACTTGTTATTAAGTTGTAGGACATTGCAACAAATAGTTATGATTAAATGTATGAAAGGTAAAATCACTTTTATTAGAACAATAGATATTCCAAACAGGTAGTGGACAGGAAGCTCAGCCCAGCCCCTTTGGATGTCTTCAAGGCTGAACCTGTGGAGCATATACAAATAGACTAGTGACTCATCATGAATGAGAAAGTCCCCTCCCCCAAAAACTAGATAACACATTGCTGATCACACAGGAGGCAGTTGCTGTTTTGTCTCAGAGGATGATGGAGTTGCTTCTAGACCAGTTCCTGCATGATCTTACAGAGAGAGAGAGTGATATGGAGAGACAAATTTATATGAGAAAGATAATGATATTGTATGCTGGCTGGTAACTGTATGTAACTGTATGTATTTTGTATTAACTGATTACTGTGCTATTGTATCCATGTAACTATAGGTATACTGTACATTGTAATATATTTTGAATCCATATCCTTTTAATAACAAATATATACATCAATGAGCTTTGGAACTCAGATAATGTGTGGGTGTATTGTTTTCTCTTATGGGATGCAGTGTTTTGCTATGTATAGCGCACATTCATGGCACATGGTAATAAGAGGTGCAGGCATTTACAATATATATTAGAGTGGGCATTTTAAATATTTTTAAGGAAACAATTTGGCATTTACAGGAGGGGGCTCTTACGGAATATCATGGTCTTAATGATGCACTGTACATTATAAACGCAACGCTGTGTAAAGACACAAACGCAGGTCTGCATAAAAGTTTATACAGAACAATTTGTGTCTAGTGGGCAATAGTAATTAGTAGTGTTCACATTTATAGAGCTGTGTGATTTGTTTTATTGCGGACGCAGGGTTTTGTACACGTGTCTCGGACAAAGTACAGGACTGCGCACGCAGCGTAAGAGACACGCACGGTCGTGTGTTTACTCAAAGTGCATAAGAGTGCAGGTGCTAAGTACAAATTACACAATAGTGTCGTTTAGTTCAAAGGTGGGACAATAGCCAGGCTACAATAGCACAAAACTACCTGGTTTCTAAAGCAGATTAGTATAAAACTTTTGTTTAAACTGTATTGCCTCTGGGGGTAAAGCTGCCAATCTGAATGAATTAAAATTTTCTGTACAGAAAAACAAAGTGTATTTGAGTGAGCGAACGTAGGAGTGAGTGGATTCGAACCCCGGAATTCGGGATCCCGTCATTCGGTACACCAGGTGAGTGGAGGCTTGGTGGCGTGAGGCGGCTGACTCACGTTAGTATAGGATTTGGAATACGTAAGTCGTGAAGAGACTTATACAGGAGCATGGTAGGGAATTGTGAATTGTGAACTGTGTGACCCATGTAGTTTTTTTGATACGCTCTGGCTGAGGTTTCGCAGCTTGTGATTCGATTCCAGTGGTCGTATGGCGGATAGGTAACAAGTACCTATACGCTGTGCGATTGGACCGTGCGTTTGTGGGTTCGATATATAGCGCAACTTGATACCCCTTTTACGAGCTTTTGCATAAAATCGCGGCATCATTAGCGCTGTATACAGCATACGCAAGCGTGATTTGTGTATAAAAAGTGCATAGGGAGTTTTCGCTGGTCTCTCTCAGGAAAATCTCCAATGACAGATACTTTACTGGAAAGGGTAAGTTATTCCTAAAAACTTCCAGTAAATATAGGTCAATTAGGGGCCCTAGGTTGGGTACTTCGCCTTCGCTATCGACAGTGTATGGTAGTACTGGCCAACGTGGGCGAGAGTGGGTGAAAGCGCTCGGAGAACTTTCACCGTCACCTTATATTGAGCATTTTGGTGTTTGTGGGAAAAGGCCCACAATTATGGGAGCCAGTTGCTCAACTAAGGGACGTTTAGCCAGGGTTCAGGCTGAAGAGCCGCAGCCCAAGGGGTCAGCGAGGTTTATTATGTGTGGGAAATATGGTCCACACGCTGAAGTTTATTGTGACGAATGGGTACGTATGACTGACAAAGATAGGGTACCATTCCCTAAGGTGGGCAGCTTTGAACCAGAGGTACTGCAGAATGTAAGCAGTAAAATATGTCTGATAAAATCCAGAAAACAAAGGGTCAGACATACAAAGTGTTTAAACCTGTGGCAGCAAGAGGGATTGGTGAGTTTGATCCTAAGGTATTGCAAGTGGTATGTCTAACCAAAGTCATATAAGACAAGAATGGAAATATAAGAACTGTTTGAACTTGTAGCAACAATAAACAAGTAGGAAGAAAAAAAAAAGAATGCAAGTACACCACCATATGTAAATGTGGAAGCAGTTACGGCCAGCATAAAACTATAGAAAATAATAAAAATATGAAAAATATGACTGCAACCTATATATGTACTAATGAATGTTGTCGTTTTATTTAGGAGGAGAAGGTGACCTGAGTGTTTTTAGCCATTTCTCATGTACCCAGAGGAGTATCCAACCGGTAAAAGAAGAGCAGTAGCCTGTGGGGGAAGTGGCTGAGACCAGTAGAACAGGTAAGTATGGTATCATTTGTGTACATATATAGTTTAACCCAAAAATAAAAAAAATAAAAAAATCAAGAAAGTAACGTCCGAAATGGAGAAAAACCTGTCCGCACATTAGTATTTGCCAGTAGGAAAGCAGACAGAGACAAGGTAACCCCCGAGTATTTCTTTCAGTTACCATATAAGAAGTATTCATTCCTAGTAATGCCCCTAGTCAAGATGAGCTCGGAAATGTTTATTGGACCATGTACAGACCCTTAATACGGGATGAGAAGGATTGAATGAATACTTCGCATGACCTAGAAGCTTGTTAAACTTTTTTTTTTTGTCTTTTTTTGTCTTTTGCAGTAATAGAAAACTCTCCATCTGGATAAGACCACTGGTAAACACTAATTCGGCAAATGGGAGGTGGCTGTCTCTGTGCAAATGGACGGGCTCAATAAGGCATTGAGTGTCAGGGTGCAGACTTCTTTGCAAAATTGGAAAGGGGTCACAGTAGCTAATCTTAGATAGTGTGCTATTGAACATCACAAGAATAGTGCTAGGCACAGAGAACAACAGGTGGAGAGGTTGAGGACGGTAAGTATACTAGCACATACAGGAAAGACCCATCAGTCCAAACCCCAGATCCCAAATGGTCAATAATATGTTACACTTGTAGGAAGGAAGGGCATTTTTGCCAGAGATTGTAGGAGTAGTAGGACACATAGTCAATATAGATTCCCTAGACAGAAAACACAAGCCACATTATTAAACACATAGACGGGACCAAGGGACATATAGTAAGGAATCACGAGCCATATAGAAAACACAGATTCGGGCAATGGGAGTAACAGGAATGGTGCAACAATACCCTTTGAGTAGACCTGCAGAGATTACGATAGGGCCCTTGCAAACCAAACATTCTTTTCTGCTGGCTGCAACGGCTCCGACTAATCTACTCGGCAGAGACTTATTGTGTAAAATGCAGTGTGTCATATATTGTACTCCTGAGGGTGTCTTCTTGGATATACCTGAGAACCATGCTCAAGAAGTACAAGATATACTAGACACCCCTCAAAGGCTAATGTCGCATTCTACTGTTCTAGATGCATGTCTATCACAGGTAGTGGAAATTATCTCACAGATACCGGGTTTCCCTATGAACTTAGGATGGACAGGACACTGGATTGATGGCTGGGATAGTCTCAATAGTGATACGATAAACACATTTTTTTAAGAGAAGTAGACCAAGTAGAGAATCACTTCCCCGTAGTGCCCAATCCAGTTGTCAAATTTTTATAAAATCTTCTCCACTTCTACAAACTCATTTGTCACCAACCTCTATTCTGTTTCTCTACAGTTTCCTCTTCATCTTTTGCGTTCACACAGGGTGGTACAATACATGGACCCAAGTACAGTTTAAACTTCACATGCCTAGGTCCTTCAGAGTTCTGCCCAAACCCAGTATATCTTAACAGCACGATAACACCAGTATTACTGCAGTGTGCCTTGTCATGCACAAAGGGTGGAGAATGGGAATACTGGTGAAGGGAAATTTTGTATAGACACTGATATGCCTGTTGGTGAATGGCAAACCTGATATTTTTCTTTTTCATTTTCTTCTTTCTCTCCTCTAGAGATATATTTTTTTCTTTTTTTTTTTTGAGTTATGCTCATGGTACTCTACATTGCAAACACACGATAGTAAATTAAAATGAAAAATGTGTGTTTCCTACAGGAAAAGGCAGTCTGGAGGACAAAGGGGTATGGCCAGGAGTCCTCAGGACTGTGGACAGGTGGACACGGTAAGCCAGTAGCCCCCAGAGCATACCTTCCAAGTCTAGCTGAGGTGGCACACGGTCTGACTCATCTAGGCAAAGAGGGTATGTGCAGGCTGATGAGAACCTACTGGTGTGCGCCAGGATTCTATTCTCATGCAGGTAAGAGAGCAATGACCTGTCTTGCTTGCTTGAGGAAGAATATTGGTAAAGCAATACCAACAGAGCCATCCCATATCCCTCCTGCATACGGCTCTTTTCAGGAAATACAAATCGACTTCGTACAGTTGTTAACAACCTTTAGGAATTATTGTTATGTATTGGTGTGCACTGATGTTTTCTCAAACTGGGTAGAGGCATTTCCTGCCGCCACGGATGCTGCTGTGTTTACCGCAAAGAAAAATTGCGCAGAAATTTGTGTGTACATAATGGTACCCCTAGAAGTAGGAGCAAAGCTTGAAATTGTACTATTGTGATCATAGATACTGCCACTAGTATTATGTAGCATCGGAACCACTCCCAGATCTTCACTCAACGAATCACCCTCTTCGAAATTTGTTTGTTATGGTTTTGGTATTTGTGTCTTTTTGGTTGTTTTTGGAAGACAACCTCATGTCATGATTGATCCGCACAATGATCAAAAATACACCAATGAGGTGACAGTACAGTACCTTATTGAGATGAGCCAGCATTTGAGAACTTGACAAAAGAACTTGAAACTGTTGATTGCTGGTATGCCAAATACTAACTGTCTTGATTGTGAACCAAGAGACTGTGTGATTGTTCTTACGCTCAGGTTGCCTAATAGACAGGTGGAAAGGACCATACCAAGTTTTGTTGACAGCACTATCCCAGTGAAAGTAGCCGAGAGAGAGACTTGGGTCCACGATTCCCATTGCAGGAAAGTCGATAGTCTGGAAGGAACTCGTAAATGGAGTGAGATCGCAAACATATCACCAGAGACTCTGTTCCGTGAAGACTGAGAGACGGCACTGTTGAACACTACCTGAACATACTGAAGGATTGCAGAAAGACCAGTCATTGTAATTGATTTGTTATGAACAAGAGTTGTTTTGTTCTATTTCTCTTTTCTCTCTTTCCCGCTGACAAACATTTTTTTTCAGGATATTCTATTTTTGCGAGGTTTTTTTATGAGGAGTCGAGTGTGGGACTGGAACTCGTTCTGGAGGAAGGAGTCATTTCCTTATAGGATCCCAGGATTAGCCGATCAGTTTGTTAAAGTCAGAGAAAAATCAAAGGTCTAGTAGTTATGGAGTTCGGAGGTAATCAGGAACAATCAGACAATGGCTATTCACACATTGCAGATAAAGAGCTCATTAATATATGTGGAAGAAAGGTTTATGAGTGGCTCTCCCCGAACTCCGAAGGTTTATGTTATTTAGGAAGGACACTACTTTTAACCTTTGTTCAAATATTAAACAGACCTAGCATACGTTCCAGAAATGGAAACAATGTTCAGAAAATGATAGGAATGTGTAGATCATGAAAATTTTATATGTCACTTTCACGATTTGTTTGTGTCTTCTTCATCTACCCAGTAGAACCTCAATCGACTCCAAACATCAGTGTACAAAGACGTAGGTACATGTATGTATGAAATGTTCGTCGCAAATCAGACATTATAGGCCAAAGCACTGTCCCAGCATACTCTATAGGTTGAATGTTGTCCCACACCCAACCAGTGGTCCTGTGACCGCCGAGTGCATATAGAGGATGTCTCATCCTCCTCCCTGTCTTCCCCAAATATAGTCAAGTGTCTGATTTGCGAAATGAATACATACTTGTGTCTAGGTCACCGATTATTGTATGAAATATTTTTTTTTTCTTATGTTAATAATTGATGGCAGTTATTGTTTACTGCCAAAGGGTGGACTGTTGAAGTCAAAAAAATATTACATAAAAAGAACATACAAACTACACACATTATGAGTCGCTATACTTGCAAATACGCGCAGCGAGCACAGCAAAATATAGTAACACACGCATTTACACGGACATGCCACAGAGATGGATTCGACACTTATTTCATGCAGTACATAATTATAATATTATCAAGCGCCAGACATCATGATGATTTAAAATTATATAATGAAGTAATGTCATGTATGTGTATTATTTGAACGAAGCCAGATACACCTGTCATATTTGGTATTTAAGCAACCAGATTAATGTGTAGATTCATTTGATACTTGTTATTAAGTTGTAGGACATTGCAACAAATAGTTATGATTAAATGTATGAAAGGTAAAATCACTTTTATTAGAACAATAGATATTCCAAACAGGTAGTGGACAGGAAGCTCAGCCCAGCCCCTTTGGATGTCTTCAAGGCTGAACCTGTGGAGCATATACAAATAGACTAGTGACTCATCATGAATGCGACAGTCCCCTCCCCCAAAAACTAGATAACACATTGCTGATCACACAGGAGGCAGTTGCTGTTTTGTCTCAGAGGATGATGGAGTTGCTTCTAGACCAGTTCCTGCATGATTTTACACAGAGAGAGAGAGTGATATGGAGAGACGAATTTATATGAGAACGATAATGGTATTGTATGCTGGCTGGTAACTGTATGTATTTTGTATTAACTGATTCCTGTGCTATTGTATCCATGTAACTATAGGTATACTGTACATTGTAATATATTTTGAATCCATATACTTTTAATAACAAATATATACATCAATGAGCTTTGGAACTCAGATAATGTGTGGGTGTATTGTGTTCTCTTATGGGATGCAGTGTTTTGCTATGTATAGTGCACATTCATGGCACATGGTAATAAGAGGTGCAGGCGTTTACAATATATATTAGAGTGGGCATTTTAAATATTTTTAAGGAAACTATTTGGCATTTACACCGGTAGTACACAGCTTCTCCAGATTGTTGCCAGAAGTACACAGCTTCCCCAGATTGTGGCCAGTAGTACACAGCTTCCCAGATTGTGGCCGGTAGAACACAGCTTCCCCAGATCGTGGCCAGATGTACACAGCTTCCACAGATTGTGGACAGTAGTACACAGCTTCCCCATATAGTGGGCGGTAGTACAGTTTCCCAAGATCGTGGTTTGAAGTACACAGCTTCCCCAGATTATGGCCAGTTTAGCACAGTTTCCCCAGCTAGTGGCAGGTAGTACACAGCTTCCCCAGATAATAGCCAGTAGTACACATCTTCCCCAGATAAGGGCCAGTAGTACACAACTCCCCAAGATTGTAGCCAATTGTACACACTTTACCCAGATTGTGGTCAGTAGTACACAGCTTCTCCAGATCGTGGGCAGTAGTACACAGCTTCCCCAGATCATGGAAAGTAGTTCACAGCTTCCCCAGATTGTGGCCTGTAGTGCACAGCTTCCCCAGATCATGGCATGTAATACACAGTTTCCCCAGATTGTGGTCAGTAGTACACAGCTTCCAGAGATAGTGGCCGGTAGTACACAACATCCCCAGATCGTAGCCAGTAGTACACAGCTTCCCCACATTGTGGCCAGTAGTACACAGCTTCCATAGATAGGGTGATTCACTGTGCAGGGCTGTGAACTGCTGTGCAGAGAGCTGCACAAACAAAAGTTTGTGCAGTTTTAGCACAGCTCAAGACTTACTGACCCGCTGCGATGATCTTGTCCGGAGCTGACGTCAGGATCCCTCCCTGGAGACAGCTGGACACGCCTGCATTCGCCTGGACATGCCTTCAAAACAGTGAGTAGACACCCCCGGCTGGCCTCTTCTTGTCAATCTTCTAACGTTCGCCGTTGCGAATACATTCTTCGTCTCATGCGCAGTTCTGACCCATTTGCAGGGCTGCGAAAAATTGCAGCATGCGAACGGGTCGGAATGACCCCAACAGTTTCCCCTAGATCGTGGCCAGTTGTACACAGCTTCCCCAGATCGTGGCTAGTAGTACACAACTTCCCCAGATTGTGTTCAGTAGTACACAGCTTCCGCTGATTGTGGCCAGTAGTACACAACTTCCCCAGATTGTGTTCAGTAGTACACAGCTTCCGCTGATTGTGGCCAGTAGTACACAGCTTCCCCAGATTGTGGTCAGTAGTACACAGCTTCCCCTATTTGTGGCCAGTAGTACACTACTTCCCCAGATTGTGGCTAGTAGTACACAGCTAACCAAGATCGTGGCCAGTAGTACACAGCTTCTCCAGATTGTTGCCAGTAGTACACACCTTACCCAGATTGTGGCCAGTAGTACACAGCTTCCCCAGATTGCCAGTAGTACACAGCTTCTCCAGATTGGTGCCAGTAGTACACAGCTTCCCCAGATCGTGGCCAGTAATACATAGCTTTCCTAGATCATGACCTATAGTACACAGCTCCAGAAGATTGTTGCCAATAGTACACAGCTCCCCCAGATGGTGGCCAGTAGTACACAGCTTCCCCAGATTGTGGCCAGTAGTACACAGCTTCCCCAGATTGTGGCCAGTAGTACACAGCTTCCCCTGATCGTGGCCTGTAGCACACAGTTTCACAGATTGTGGTCAGTAGTACACAGCTTCTCCCCATTGTTTCAAGCAGTACACAGCTTCCCCAGATTATGGCCAGTAGTACACATCTCCCCCAGATTATGGCCAGTAGTACTTCATACCCTCCAGCTGTACCTTTTTGGCAGGTACAGTACCTTTTTATGGCCTGTACCGATTTTTGGCTCCTCAAACTTCCATTGAAAGTCTAGGAAATGGGGCATGGCCACACCAACTTTACCCATGGCCACGCCCCCTTTTCGAGTTTGTACCAATTTTTCTGTGTAAAATGTTGGAGAGTATGGTACTTAGCTTCCCCAGATCGTTGCCAGCAGTGCACAGCTTCCCCATATCGTGGCCAGTAGTACGCAGCTTCCCCAGATCGTGGCCAGTAGTACGCAGCTTCCCCAGATCGTGGCCAGTAGTATACAGCTTCCCCAGATCATGGCCAGTAGTATACAGTTCCCCAGATCGCAGCCAGTAGTATACAGCTTCCCCAGATTGTGGCCTTAAACTCATAGCTGTTACTTGAAAGAAAAATAAAGAATTCAAAGATACCGTATATACATTCAAACTGGATCATTAGTGCCATTTCCCTGTATTGATTAGGAGGCACAATGATCTGGGTGTAGTATGATTCGCCGGTGCTTGGGATCCCAGTGCCCAGCATACAGGTGCCGGGATCTTGACCGGTGGAATGCCGGCAGTGGGGCAAGCGCAAAAGAGCCCCTTTCGGGCACGGTGGCGTGCTACGCGCGCCATGCTATTTATTCTCCCTCCAGGGAGAACAGTTGTCGGTATACTGGCGGTCGATATACCGGCGGTTGGGTTTCTGGCACCGGTATGCTGAGTGCCGGGATCCCGACAGCCGGTATATCAAGTGCCACCACAATGATCCCTATGGCTACATGCATTTTCAAATAAGGTTTGTGAAGGCCAATACAGTATATGTGCCAAACTATGTAACTGCTGGATGTTAGGAGCAGTTAGGAGGTTAGGGTTAGGCTGCGGCAGGGTTAGGCACCTAAAAGGGAGGGTTAGTGTTAATGTAGGGCAGGGCAGGGCTGTAACTAGCTACGGACCAGCGGTGCCTGGCACACAGCGCAAATGCACTGTGGGCACAGTACCGCTGGCAGAACCAGCAGGGCCGCGCTGCTCTATTTACTCCTAACCTGAAAGGCAGCTCCACAATCACTGCCACTAGCTGCAGTGCTACCCGCGGTGAGGTGCGCCCAGATGCTTGCACCATTACCTACTGTGTATATTTCATTACAAGCCGGGCAGTGCTGCAGCTGGCAACTCGCAGGCTCCGCTCACTCCTGTCTCCCCCTTGCTCGCCGCCCCCCCATCCCCCACACTCATGTCTGTCTGCTGTGCTGTGTAGTTTATACCAGCAGAGTGTGCTTCCCGTGTGATCCTCTCTCCCCCCTGCCCTTCTCCCATCCTGACTACCATCTTGTACTGTACTGTGTGGAGAGGGACTTCCGGGGAACAAAAGCCGGCAATTGAGGGCACTGTAGATGGCATAAGCTATGTAAGTAGAGGAACAGTTGCTCCATTTCTGAGTATGGGAAGGGAGACTTAACACATACTCTCTCTCTCTTTAAACTTACACACACACTCACTCTCTTTCCATACATACACACACAAACACACACGCTTTCTCTCTCTCCCCCCTCTACCTGTCATAACGTGTATAAGGGACACTTCTATCGCGTATTGTGTGTAAGGAGCTGTACTGTGGCATAACGTGTTTAAGGGGTGTTTAAGGGTGACTAACAGACACTACTGCATAGCTGTAACTAGGTGTGTGCCAGCTGTGCGTTGCCCACAGCCAGGGACGAATTAGTACGCTGGGACGCCAGACCAGATTCGCCCCCTCAGTGGCCACCATCACCCCCCATGCTGGCCGGCTGCCGCGAGTGGAGCTCAGCTCCGATCGCAGCAGCGCTGAGCTAAATGAAAAATGCCCGCTGGGGGAGCTGCTGCGCATGTGCAGCCGCAGCTGCCCCCCCCCCCCCCCCCATAAGCCTTTGCAGGGCCGGGCTGTCAGTCACCACTGACGGCTCCGGTTCTGACTAATAATTTCCTCTTCTCCACCTATGGTATACGGTGTGGTGCCCTCTTTCTGCTCCCCTTAATGCAGTAGTGTTGAAATATGTGTGTACTATTGGTGATAGTAATAGTATACCCCAGCAGATACAATGCCAGCAAATATTCCTGTACTTAATGAGAGGTGTGGTTTATAAAGCAGTAGTAACAGCTGTACTTACTGTTACATACACTCAGGAAGCAGTGTATTAATAGACACAATGGGGGAATCTGTACTTGCCTACTTTTGATAAAGCATATCAGGGAGATTCTGAAAATGACACCTATGGGTGTGGCGTTGAAGTGGACATCTACCGTTACGTCTGAGAGGTGTGTCACACAATTGACTTACATCCAGCAGTTACATAGTTTGGCACATATACTGTATTGGCCTTCACAAACCTTATTTGAAAATGCATGTAGCTAGCCATAGGGATCATTGTGGTGGCACTTGATATACCGGCTGTCGGGATCCCGGCACTCACCTAACCTAAACCTAACCCCCCCTACTGGCACCCTAATCCTAACCCTCCTAACCAACCCCCCCCCACTCCACCCCGTGGCCTATCTCTAAGTCCCCCGGGGATGGCCTAAACCTAACCCTCCCATCTCCTGCATTGTACTTACCGGGAACGCTGTGGATACATATACTCCCTACAATGATAGGTTTATAAATGTAATAAGTCAGGAAAATGCTTTGCAGAAAATACTACAAGATAATGTATCACCAGTGACTAAAATTGTGCGCAACAGAGAATATATAAATATATGTAAGTCTAAGTTTGGCTATCCAACAGAGTCCCAGTGGTATGAAATCCAGTCAGGAAGGACTAGAACTGTCTTGTAGCTTCCCAGCTACTCCCTCCTACTGAATATAGGCCCTCATTCCGAGTTGTTCACTCGCAAGCTGCTTTTAGCAGCATTGCACACGCTAAGCCGCCGCCTTCTGGGAGTGAATCTTAGCTTAGCAGAATTGCGAACGAAAGATTCTCAAAATTGCAAATCAAAATTTCTTAGCAGTTTCTGAGTAGCTCGACACTTACTCTGCCACTGCGATCAGTTCAGTCTGTTTCGTTCCTGGTTTGACGTCACAAACACACCCAGCGTTCGCCCAGGCACTCCCCCGTTTCTCCAGCCACTCCCGCGTTTTTCCCAGAAACGGCAGCGTTTTTTCACACACTCCCATAAAACGGCCAGTTTCCGCCCAGAAACACCCACTTCCTGTCAATCACACTCCGATCACCAGAACGAAGAAAAAACCTCGTAATGCCGTGAGTAAAATACCAAACTTCTTAGCAAATTTACTTGACGCAGCCGCAGTGCGAACATTGCGCATGCGCAGTTAGCGGAAAATCGCACCGATGCGAAGAAAAATAACGAGCGAACAACTCGGAATGAGGGCCATAGGCATCAACTGTGGTGAAGTCCTTGTTACCTGGGGCTGTAATCAGTTGTAACCTTCCCGAATAGTTGGCAGCAGATTTCATACCTGCCTAGATCAATTGGGAACAAACAGGACACGTCTCTGCAGGTCTACTCTACAGAATAGTCTTGAATTATGAAAATGTGCTGACCTTGCCATTGCAGCAATCACATTTTCCTATCGGCAGACCTTCTCACCTTGGGGGTAATTCCAAGTTGATCGCAAGAAGGAATTTTTTTAGCAGTTGGGCAAAACCATGTGCACTGCAGGGGGGGCAGATATAACATTTGCAGAGAGAGTTAGATTTGGGTGGGTTATTTTGTTTCTGTGCAGGGTAAATACTGGCTGCTTTATTTTTACACTGCAATTTAGATTGCAGATTGAACACACCACACCCAAATCTATCTCTCTCTGCACATGTTAAATCTGCCTCCCCTGCAGTACACATGGGCCCTCATTCCGAGTTGTTCGCTCGCAAGGCGATTTTAGCAGAGTTACACACGCTAAGCCGCCGCCTACTGGGAGTGAATCTTAGCTTCTTAAAATTGCGAACGATGTATTCGCAATATTGCGATTACAAACTACTTAGCAGTTTCAGAGTAGCTTCAGACTTACTCGGCATCTGCGATCAGTTCAGTGCTTGTCGTTCCTGGTTTGACGTCACAAACACACCCAGCGTTCGCCCAGACACTCCTCCGTTTCTCCAGCCACTCCCGCGTTTTTTCCGGAAACGGTAGCGTTTTTATCCACACGCCCATAAAACGCCGTGTTTCCGCCCAGTAACACCCATTTCCTGTCAATCACACTACGATCGCCTGAGCGAAGAAAAAGCCGTGAGTAAAAATACTATCTTCAAAGCAAATTTACTTGGCGCAGTCGCAGTGCGAACATTGCGCATGCGTACTAAGCAGAAAAACACTGCGATGCGAAGAAAATTACTGAGCGAACGACTCGGAATGAGGGCCATGGTTTTGCCCAACTGCTAACAGAATTCCTGCTGCGATCAACTTGGAATTACCCCCCTTATGCACATCGTTCAGACACTTAAATATGACCTTACATGGTCTGGTGTCACTAAGTCTGGGCAGACACTTAGACAATATTGGCACAATTTGCTGTATCATCTATTGTGTACCAGTGATTGCGCTTTCTGCGGGTCACGTGTGACTTCTTTCTGGTCGGCAATGCTATGCGGCCAGCAGGAAGATATCGTGTGTGAACCGGTAGAGTGTAATGAAGGACAGAATGAGATATTGTTCCATCGTTCAATACATTGGCTAGTGTGTACTGGCAATGTGGCATGCCGGTCGTCTAAGTGTGTACCCAGCCTAAAGGCACCAAGTCTGTGGGCATATTCCATTTCTAGGTGTTAGAAGTATGAAGATACCTTAAGGAGAGTATTAAGATCCAACAATAAGGATTTCGGGAGGGCAAGGCCCTTGATTGAATCAGGAAGGCCCATTGGGGTAAATTTACTAAGATTCGTATTTTCCAGATTCAGGTCAAAGTTCAATCACGAATGACATCGACAGTGTGAAATTGCAACTTTTTGAATTGATTACGATGGATTTACTAAGCTGTCGTATTCGGGTTTTTCTTTTGTTCCGATGTCGATGTCATTCGTGGTTTTTTACCTATTTTTACGGCAGTGATTAGCAAAACACTGCCGACTTTTTTTACAATCAATCTCGGCCGGATCTGTGTGATCCGTGCTGGGGTTTTTTTTTTTTTTTTTTAAATTAAACACTGTAAAATCATTAAAAAAAATGCGTGGGGTCCCCCCTCCTAAGCATAACCAGCCTCGGGCTCTTTGAGCCGATCCTGGTTGCAAAAATATGGGGAAAAAAATGACAGGGGTTCCCCCATATTTAAGCAACCAGCATCGGGCTCTGCGCCTGGTCCTGGTCCCAAAAATACGGGGGACAAAAAGAGTAGGGGTCCCCCGTATTTTTAAAACCAGCACCGGGCTCCACTAGCTGGACAGATAATGCCACAGCCGGGGGTCACTTTTATATAGTGCCCTGCGGCCGTGGCATCAAAAATCCAACTAGTCACCCCTGGCCGGGGTACCCTGGGGGAGTGGGGACCCCTTCAATCAAGGGGTCCCCCCCCCCCAGCCACCCAAGGGCCAGGGGTGAAGCCCGAGGCTGTCCCCCCCCATCCAATGGGCTGCGGATGGGGAGGCTGATAGCCTTTGTTGTAAAAGAAAATAAATTGTTTTTAGTAGCAGTACTACAAGTCCCAGCAAGCCTCCCCCGCATGCTGGTACTTGGAGAACCACAAGTACCAGCATGCGACGGAAAAACGGGCCCGCTGGTACCTGTAGTACTACTACTAAAAAAATACCCAAAAAAAGACAAGACACACACACCGTGAAAGTATAATTTTATTACATACATACACACATACATACATACTTACCTTAAGTTCCCACGCAGGTCGGTCCTCTTCTCCAGTAGAATCCAAGGGGTACCTGTTGAAGAAATTATACTCACGAGATCCAGGGGTCCAGGCTCCTCGGGAAATCCAGGGGTAATCCACGTACTTGCATAAAATAAGAAAACGGAAAGCCGAGCCACGAACTGAAAGGGGCCCCATGTTTTCACATGGGACTCCTTTCCACGAATGCCAGAAACCCACTCTGACTGATGTCTAAGTGGGTTTCTTCAGCCAATCAGGGAGTGCCACGTTGTAGCACTCTCCTGATCGGCTGTGTGCTCCTGTACTGAGTGACAGGCAGCACACGGCAGTGTTACAATGTAGCGCCTATGCGCTACATTGTAACCAATGATGGGAACTTTCTGCTCAGCGGTGACGTCACTTTAGGTCAACCGCAGGGCAGAAAGTTCCCATCATTGGTTACAATGTAGCGCATAGGCGCTACATTGTAACACTGCCGTGTGCTGCCTGTCAGTGAGGACAGGACCACACAGCTGATCAGGAGAGTGCTACAACGTGGCGCTCCCTGATTGGCTGATGAAACCCACTTAGACAGAAGTCAGAGTGGCTTTCTGGCATTCGTGGAAAGGTGACCCATGTGCAAACATGGGTCCCCTTTCAGTTCGTGGTCGGGACACCGTTTTGTTTTTTTTGTCAAGTACGTGGATTACCCCTGGATTTCCCGAGGAGCCTGGACCCCTGGATCTCGTGAGTATAATTTCTTCAACAGGTACCCCTTGGATTCTACTGGAGAAGAGGACCGACCTGCGTGGGAACTTAAGGTAAGTATGTATGTATGTGTGTATGTATGTAATAAAATTATACTTTCACGGTGTGTGTGTCTTGTCTTTTTTTGGGTATTTTTTTAGTAGTAGTACTACAGGTACCAGCGGGCCCGTTTTTCCGTCGCATGCTGGTACTTGTGGTTCTCCAAGTACCAGCATGCGGGGGAGGCTTGCTGGGACTTGTAGTACTGCTACTAAAAACAATGGCCCTCATTCCGAGTTGTTCGCTCGTTCTTTTTCATCGCATCGCAGTGAAAATCCGCTTAGTACGCATGCGCAAAGTTCGCACTGCGACTGCGCCAAGTAACTTTACTATGAAGAAAGTATTTTTACTCACGGCTTTTTCTTCGCTCCGGCGATCGTAATGTGATTGACAGGAAATGGGTGTTACTGGGCGGAAACACGGCGTTTCAGGGGCGTGTGGCTGAAAACGCTACCGTTTCCGGAAAAAAACGCAGGAGTGGCCGGAGAAACGGTGGGAGTGCCTGGGCGAACGCTGGGTGTGTTTGTGACGTCAACCAGGAACGACAAGCACTGAACTGATCGCACAGGCAGAGTAAGTCTGGAGCTACTCTGAAACTGCTAAGTAGTTAGTAATCGCAATATTGCGAATACATCGGTCGCAATTTTAAGAAGCTAAGATTCACTCCCAGTAGGCGGCGGCTTAGCGTGTGTAACTCTGCTAAATTCGCCTTGCGACCGATCAACTCGGAATGAGGGCCAATATCTTTTCTTTTACAACAAAGGCTATCAGCCTCCCCATCCGCAGCCCATTGGATGGGGGGGGACAGCCTCGGGCTTCACCCCTGGCCCTTGGGTGGCTGGGGGGGGGGGACCCCTTGATTGAAGGGGTCCCCACTCCCCCAGGGTACCCCGGCCAGGGGTGACTAGTTGGATTTTTGATGCCACGGCCGCAGGGCACTATATAAAAGTGACCCCCGGCTGTGGCATTATCTGTCCAGCTAGTGGAGCCCGGTGCTGGTTTTAAAAATACGGGGGACCCCTACTCTTTTTGTCCCCCGTATTTTTGGGACCAGGACCAGGCGCAGAGCCCGATGCTGGTTGCTTAAATATGGGGGAACCCCTGTCATTTTTCCCCCCATATTTCTGCAACCAGGATCGGCTCAAAGAGCCCGAGGCTGGTTATGCTTAGGAGGGGGGACCCCACGCAATTTTTTTTGAAAAAATAAGCACTTTCCCACCCCTTCCCACTGATATACATGCACGGATCTCATGGATCCGTGCATGCCTATCCAATCACGAATAAAAAAAGCAGGTCTGGTTTTTTTTAGCACTTTTTTACGAGTTGTAATTTTTCACGGCAGTGTTTGTTCTTTTTTTGCTTTGCACTTCTTAGTAAATGACCGAGATTCATACTTAAACAGCCGCGTTTTGACCGATGGTGTATTCATTCGTAATTTTTTACCTGAACTTGCAAAAAATTACGAATGCCCTCATCACTGCCGTGATTAGTGCTTAGTAAATTACCGAGATGACACTTTGATGAAAAAACGGCATCTCGGTCAAAATCGGGAGCTTAGTAAATTTCCCCCATTATGTCTAGACTATTGTAAATTGATCTATTTTCAACATCTTCCACTTTGACCAATAATGGTAGTCAAGATCTGGAGAGCGCTACAACCAGCTGTTTTATTTCAGATAGTTCATGAAAATTTCCACTAATACATTGCCCATTGGTAGATATATGGGTGAGATGTTGATTAAATTCTGAGATATCCACCATAAATTTAAATTAAGGAGGCTAAGTGCCATCCAAAGATGGTCTGCTAACCCCCAGGCTGATTTGGAGCAGGTTAGGGAATTTAACCCCCCACCCCTTCGGATGGGCACACTCCATGTTGGACACTAAACAAGTAGCCCACAGTGGCGTCACCTCAAACTGGCCACCATGGAGGCGCTCTGTAGAACACCGAGACAGCCTCCTCACCATCCTGGGTTTGACAAAGATATTATATTGGCAGGACACCCAGCTCAAGCAGGAAGTGGTCTCATAAGATTTAGAGATCCGGCGCCAGTTGTCTGCCCCGAGCTGCACCAAAGTCACACCTCACCCACGCTGTTAATGCATTTTCTTGCAATTTCAAGTCATGACCATGGGCCTAATTCAGACCTGATCGCTAGGGTGCGTTTTTTGCATTCCTGCAATCAGATAGTCGCCGCCTACAGGGGGAGGGGCAAATCGCTGTGCAGGAGAGCTCCACAAACAGAAGTTTGTGCAGTCTCTGCACAGACCAGGACTTACTCTTCCAGTGCGATGATCGGTGCCGGAGCTGACGTCAGAAACCCCCCTTCAAACGCCTAGTCCCTCCTGCGTTTCTCTGGACACTCCTTAAAAAGTAAGTTGCCACCCACAAACGGCCTCTTCCTGTCAATCACCTTGCAATCGCCTGTGCGATCGCTTTTCTTGCACCATCCCATCGCTGCCCGTCGATCCCCATCACTGCGGAGTGACTCGCATGCGCGTTGCGGTGCATGCGCAGTTCAGACCTAATCGCAGGCAGTACGAAAATGCAGCCTAGCGATAAGGTCTGAATTAGGCACCATGTTTCGTGCCCAGAAATTACTGATATTGATATTGGAATGTCACCCCCGGCCCCCACCAAATTTCCCCCCAAAAATAAAATAAAAAGTAAACAATCAGCTCAGCATCAGGCTCAGTGAGGAAGGAGTTACTATGCAGACAGCAACAGTATGAGAAATGAGCTATAATTATGGTTTAGGTGTGGTAGTGTTACCAAATAAGCAGGCTTCTTCAAACATGCTGGTTAATTGCTGTCACACTCTCGTATTTGTTGCATAATCCTCGGTAATAACACTGTGATCCTAAGGCAAACAATCCTCAATAAGTCACACTCAGCAAACATCACTGCATCCTGTCTCCGTGTACAACAACGCTTTATGATATCTAGAATATACACATCTAATGGTCTGCAAAGCACTGTCACATGGACTTCAGGTACAGCCACAGATCAGCTCATCTAAAGGAAACCAATAGCCACAAGCCGGGGCATAACTCCCAGAGGGTGTAGTATGGTATGCCAGCGGCCGTGCTCCCGGCGACCAGCATACTGGCGCCGGTAGCCCAACTGCCGGCATACCGACAGAGTGGTGAGCGCAAAGGAGCCCCTTTGCGGTCTTGCTGCGCTCGCCACGCTGCGGGCACGGTGGCGCGCTAGGCGCGACACGCTATTTATTCTCCCTCCAGGGAGGTCGTGGACCCCCACGAGGGAGAATATCTGTCGGTATGCCGGGTGTCGGGATTCCGGCGCCGGTATACTGTGCGCTGGGATCCCGACATTCGGCATACTGAAGACCACCCCTCCCAGAGGTAATTGAGATGCCTGTCTCCGGGTTTCATGCCCTGAAGGGGCACCTGTGTCGCCCACTGCTGCTGCAGAATCGACTCTGTCCCAGGAGCCCTGCTAACACCTTCAATAGGGGACAGGACAGCTCCTGACTGGTACCGCTCAGCACGTGCTGCAGCAAGCAACAATGCACCCACTGCTGCTGCTGGACTTTGAGTTGAGACCATGGCTGGCAACAGAAATCTCAGAGCCCCATACAGTCAGGGTCGGACTGGCCCACAGGGGAACAGGGGAAACCAACGATAGGCCCTACTGCCTGTGGGCCCTCCTCCTCCTCTAGGGATCAAGTTTCAGACTATCCTTGTGCACTGGATTTATGAATTATACATATGTTACATTATACTTCACAATAATTAGGTTTATTATATATTTACCAAGGGGCACATAACATGTAATGGTTAGCCAAACCTCTGTGGTGGCTGGCCACGCCCCCACTGGAACCTGGCTACACCTTTAAGCATGGGCCCCTATAGCAGCATTCCCCGGTGGGCCCTTCATGCCCCAGTCCGACACTGCATACAGATATATCTCTGGGGCCCCTTCATATATATATATTAAAGTGCAACAGAGTTTAATGTGCTGTGTAATAATCTGTTAATAAATATATATATTTAATTATCCATATATATAAATATGTATAGCTCTCCTTCCTCCCCCACACACCCCACAGTCTGCCTCTCCGCAATGACTCCATGCTGCATTCCCAGCTCCCCCACCCCAAAACCCTGTATCCCCTCACCAATCCACTCTTACCCCACGGAGAGACTCATCTGCGCTGCACTCCCCAGTATCCAGACCTGAACACTGCAAAGCAGGAACCATGCAGGCCCCTCACCCCACCAGAAGAGGCTGGCAAAGGACACAGGAATCCTGGCCAGCGGAGCTGCTGCCATGTCCCATAACTGCCTGCAACAGAGCTGGACGCGGGAGAGCACAGTCACTGTGTGTGAGAGGCTCCTGTCACTCTGAGGCTGTGTCCACACCACCTACAGCTCGCTGCCCTATTTGGACAAGACGGCTCACATCCCTGCCGGGCACTAAGCAGCATATCCTTGGGCCCCTCTAATCCTTTGGGTCCGGTACCGGTGTCCCCTTTGACCCCCCTACCCCCCCCGTCGCCGTCCCTGGATGGGACCTACCGGTGAACGTTGATTCTGCATGCTGCAGACGGCTCAATCACAGTGTAGCTGGAGCCCTACCAATTAACTGTTGGCTCCGGTTGCTGTAGACCGGCTAAGAGCGATATCTATATAATTCTGTAAGTCATTTGAGTGTGTGTGTGTGTGTGTATATATCAGAGGTGTAGCTTGGTGCCATGGTGCCCAGAGCAAGGGTATGTTTTGGCGCCCCCTTTCCCATACTGAATTTGGTGCATGTTTGAAATGAAAAAATATTTTTTAAAAATTCCTAAATTGGTGACAGGACAGGTTGTAGACATTGTGGATCTCAGGGCAAAAGTTTCCTTTGGGCGCCCCCCATGTTCACCTAGGAGTAGAAAAAAACCACTAAGAGAATTTTACAGAGATCCGGAGTCCATAAAAAGGTATCTGAGGGGGTAATTCAGATCTGACCGCTGGGCTGCGATTTTTGCTGTCCTGCATTCAGATAGTCGCCGCCTACAGGGGGAGTGTATTTTTGCTGTGCAAGTGTGCGATGCTATGTGTACGCTGAGCTGCTACAATTCAGTGTGTGCAGTCTCTGCGCAGCCCAGGACTTACTCCTCCAGTGCGATCACATAAGGCTGATCGGGGCCAGAGCTGATGTCAGACACACTCCCTGAAAACGCTTGGGCACACCTGTGTTTTTCCAAACACTCCCAGTAAACGGTCAGATACCACCCACAAATGGCCTCTTCCTGTCAATCACTTTGCGAACGCCTGTGCGATCTGAGTTTTTGCACCATCCCGCCGCTGACTAGTATCAAAGTCAGAAAAATATCACGCTGCACGTTGCCATATATTCACCTCATGCGCGTGCCTGCTGCACGTGCACATTCTCTCCCGTGCGTGCGGATACTCGCAGCCGCCCATGGCGCCTCGGCCATGCGCTCGAGCGCGTGGTATGTGCATTTACGGTAGACTTTGTGTGCGTCTAGCGGGCGACTCAATCGTTAGATAATAAATCCATATAGCAGGTTTTATTGGTAATGTTCCCCTTAATGATAACTGTAAGTGTGGTTAATGTGACTTGTTCACAGACTTGGGAATCCCTCTTTATGTTGTACAAAGGGTCTGATTAAGGTTGAACAGTGGTGTCTGGTACCTAACCGAAGAGTATTTTTACAGCAATAATCCGGTGTTGGTTAGGTAAAGATTAATCGCTCCTGCGTGTAGTTATGGCCATTAGTAGTTTCTGGACATATTCTATATTTGCAGTTCATTATCCATGCGGCGGGAATCCGGAGATTCCCACCCACCTGAGCTGTTTGAAATAGTCACAGCCCACCTGTTCAAACTAACCTATGACCTTTTGATATGATGCGAGGAGACATTCCTGTGTCCAATGAACAATGAGATTGTAGGTCCCTTTGTAGTATACTGTACTCAGTGTATATAAGATCAGCCAGCCTGAACAGCTCCCTCACTCTCCACAAACGGTTTTCATATTGACTAACTCGGAGCTGGTACCAGGCTGCGCTGCGATCGTTCCCAGTGTGTGTAAGTAATTCTCTGTAATCATCTCGCTCTTTGTCTGTATTGGCCACATTCTCTCTCTCTCTCTCTCTCTCTCTCTCTGTTTAGTTTAAGATTGTAACGTTATTGTATATTTCTGTCTAGATATTCTGTTAGAATTATATGTTAGTATGTAGTGTATGACTTGTAACTGTTTTACCCCTTTTCGATATAACTAAAAGCTTGTTAGTAAAGGTGTTGGATCCTTAGCACGGTATTGTGTGTTCATTATATTGCAGAGGGTAATAGGAGCGTCTCTATCCTCAAACAGCTTTAGTGTAAACAAGGTTAAGCAGCGTTATATCGCTACAGTGTTTCAGTACAAGGTCTACAGTATAAGAATATCCTTTCTGTGTGTTACATTCAAGGTTTACTGATTGTCATCTTGTGAGCGTCTGCGCCGCTCGTGATCTCCTCGTGGTCTCGAGTGTCCGCTACGCTGATAGCGTAGCATTACGGTAGTCACTCGCCTATAGCGTGCTCGACTCCACGCATTAAGCTGTGAGCGAGCGTGCCGCATGTGCGTCTCGATCACGGCCTAGCGTATGCTACGCTAAATACGTACCCTTACGGTACCCCATACGCCAATTGCGTACTGTGTCTCTTACCCATTATTGTGAAGTTATAAGGTAATCTAAATCAGCATTATCAATTGGCGGCTCGTCCGTCCTCCACATATCCGCACTAGCGAAAACAAACGTTATCTGTCAGCAAGGGCGGGAAGGCAGTATCTCTTCGTACCGGGATACAGGAGTGCTGACTAGATAAGCGTCTGTTTCGCTAGATTGAAGGAGTGCTGGTGGGATCCGGAACCGGAGGTAAGAACAATACGCTATTGTTTTTTTAAAAACTGTTTATTTCTGTTTTGCGTACACACGCACGCACACACACAACTGTATCTCTTTTCATTTGTGTATTTTCACATATCACCTTCCTGTTTGCCATTTCACAATTGATAACGTGCTATTGGTAGTTAAAAGTTAATATTAATACGTAAGGAAGTAATTTGTAAAACACGCACACGGCTTGCCTAAAATACAAGGGAGTTCTGTGTGGTGTTCAGTAGATGATTACAATTAAAGGTCATTTACATTGATAAACGTGTTAGTTGTGTTACTGTGGACATACCTGGCTTGCGTACACGTGTCTCTAACAAGGGGCAGAACGAGTGTACGCGACACAAGGGTCGACGCACGGAGCGTATATTACGCAACGGAGCGTCTGGGTACGCCCACATAATACAAATCACACGATAGTATTATTTTAAATAGGCGAAAAGGAGGTAACGCGATAATAGCGCAAGTCAATTTTAGTGTCCAAAATTTTAAGCTAATAGATCCTTCTCTAATTTGCAACTCATCTGGACTGAACTGTGTTACTGAATGAAAGGGATTTCTGCGCAGAAACGAAAGTAAAATGTATATGAGGTGAAAGAGTGTATACATATATATATATGGAGTAAAAAGGTTCTCATGGGAGCCAATCAGCCTTTAGATTAATAATATTTAACAATATTTAAAAGGTTTTTATTTATACACAAATAAAAGGTACTTGTAACCTAAAAATTCGACATTGATACAATAGTCTAAAAATTCAGTAAAACGATTTCACAATCTTATACATAGACATTTTTAGGTGATATGAGGAATTTATAGTCAGGTAATCACAATCAGAACTTGAAAAGGACGTGTATCCAACCAGATGCTTGTGGTGGTGACTTTTTTGACCCAATACTGCGAAACCCAACGCGTTTCGTCCGTTAGGACTTCATCAGGGGTTTACAATCCGTTTTTGTGAGAAAATAATTTACCACTGGTTAGGACGGGATTAAATTCCTAATGCTACATCCAATCACATGTTCTTTTCAAATGATGTGGTGTCTAAATTGGCTTCATCAAAACAAAAATTTACAATTAAGTTGAAGTCAGATGTTGTGATTTTCCCTAATTTCCTCAAGGAGAGTGAAACCTTATAATTCACCTCTGCTCCAATAAGTATCTCCAAAAAATGGGGTTCTTTTAGAGATCTCCAATCTTGAACCGCACTATTCCTTTTTCACAGGAACTGGCATAACTTCACAGGAACACAGGAATAGTGCGGTTCAAGATTGGAGATCTCTAAAAGAACCCCATTTTTTGGAGATACTTATTGGAGCAGAGGTGAATTATAAGGTTTCACTCTCCTTGAGGAAATTAGGGAAAATCACAACATCTGACTTCAACTTAATTGTAAATTTTTGTTTTGATGAAGCCAATTTAGACACCACATCATTTGAAAAGAACATGTGATTGGATGTAGCATTAGGAATTTAATCCCGTCCTAACCAGTGGTAAATTATTTTCTCACAAAAACGGATTGTAAACCCCTGATGAAGTCCTAACGGACGAAACGCGTTGGGTTTCGCAGTATTGGGTCAAAAAAGTCACCACCACAAGCATCTGGTTGGATACACGTCCTTTTCAAGTTCTGATTGTGATTACCTGACTATAAATTCCTCATATCAACTAAAAATGTCTATGTATAAGATTGTGAAATCGTTTTACTGAATTTTTAGACTATTGTATCAATGTCGAATTTTTAGGTTACAAGTACCTTTTATTTGTGTATAAATAAAAACCTTTTAAATATTGTTAAATATTATTAATCTAAAGGCTGATTGGCTCCCATGAGAACCTTTTTACTCCATATCTATCTTTGATACCTTATCTGACAGAGGGTATTTCTTATTGGTTTGAGACTAGTGGTAAAGCGCAGAAAAGGGTTACCTCTTGTTTTGTAACATATATATATATATATATAAGTTTCTAATTTTTGGGGTTGAACCAAAGGAAATCGAGTTCTCGTGAAGGTACATACGTGTAAGTGACTGCATGGTGGCTTGGGAGGTATCCCTTGTTAAACATTTAAAAAAGAGCATTAGAGTATAGCAGACCAGGAGGTCTACTGTAGCACAGACCAAGAGGTCCAGACAGACCAGGAGGTCCAGGTACAGCAGACTAAGAAGTCCGCTATAGATAAAGAGTAGCACAACACCAGAAAGGGTTGGTGCGATACCCATATAGGCCATTAAGCTCAGGCTGAAGGAATTCGCAGCCACAATTTTCGATTCCACTGGTCGCTCCGCACATAAGATTAGTTGCTTATGTGCAGAACGATTGTACCGCACGTAATTGTGTGCATTAGTTAGTAACTTGACCCAGTACCATTTGCGTACGTTAGAGGGGTCATAAGCGCTATTTGTACATTCTAACGTGATTTGTGTAATATTTTTTTATTTTAAGGGAAGTTCGCTAGTCACTTGGGAACTATCCAACAACCAATAGTTACTGGAAAGGGTTAAGTGCTCTTCGGATCACACCCACATGTTCCAGTAAATAGAGGTTCAGGTCGCAGGGGCCCTAGGTTGAGTACGCCAGCGCTAAGGCAGTGTGTGGGCGTATTGGTCGACGTGGGCGAGTGAGTGGAGTACTCGGTAAACTTCGCCGCCGGCCTGCCCAGGACATCTTGGTTTTGTAAGGGTTTGCTGAAGACCCTGATTTGAAGGTCAGAGGTAGTGAAAGCAACACCTGCAAGGATGGGGGCCAGTTGTTCAGGTAGGGGGCGATCAACCTCGGTTCGGGTTGACTTAGTAAACCGACCAATCGGGTCGGCAAGGTATGTAATGTGTGAGAAATACGGATCACACACAGAGGTTTTGTGCGATGAATGGGAAAGAATGACTGTGCACGATGGGGAAAAGTTCCCACGGGTAGGCAGTTTTAGCCCAGAAGTGTTGCAAAATCTAAGGAGAAGGATATGTCTCATTAAATCTGCAAAGAGACGAATCAAACATTATGACTATTTACAGTTATGGCAGCAGGAGGGTGAAATACAGAGAGGATTGGCTCAGGCGGCTGGATCTAACCCTATCAAGAAACTGATAGCCACGGCGCCACCGCCACCATACATAACGGGAGAGCAGGTGGTCACAGAGAATGGCACACTGGTGAATGATAAACATGCACTTAGTAACTGTATAAATGTTAAAAATAATGTGACTAAGATTATTGATGCAAATACTAACCCGTGCAAGCTATACCCTGTTTTAAACTTTCCCCATGAGTGGGATCAAGAGGATGAGCCAACAACAATATCGGCACTCTCTCTAGCAGCCACCATAGCAGAAACAACAGTGGGCACGGCCCAACCCGTAAGATTAGCGTCAAAGCCCCCTAGCGGAGGGACAGGTGAGGTCGTATCATCTGGTAAGTACGGCACCATACACTATGCTGAAACCATTTCACCACATGTTGTAGAATCTACTCAGAAGGATGTTATTGGACTTAATCCCGTTAGGGTAATAGCAGTGCCAAATGGGAAAACCGACACTTCAGGAATCACTCCTGTCAGAAACATCGCCATGCACTGCCCCTTTACCCGAATGGAATTAAGAACAATGGTGTCTGAATTCCCTGATCCTGGGAAAGATCTAGCTGCTAGTCAGAAATACATTAGAGATCTAGGAAATACTGTGGAGCCCAATAACAAAGACTGGCAGATATTGCTGAGGGCATGCTTACCCTCCAATGTCGACTCAGCAAGATTTTTAGCTGACTGTAAATTAGATGAAGATGTACCCCTTACGGATGTGTACAACCAAGATAATGTAAAGAGAATAAATTTACAGTTAAAAGAGTATTTTCCAGCTGTTGCCAAATGGAATAAATTTTTTTCCATCAAACAAAAAGAGGGAGAAACAGCTGCTGATTATTTTCATCGGGCACTACAGGAAATGGCTAAGTATACAGGCATAGAAGACATTTCGACAAATGTAAATCATAGAGCAGTAGCAGTATCTGTGTTAATGGAAGGTTTAAAAGAAGTATTAAAGACAAGGGTACAGACCACCCAACCATGTTGGCGAGGTCTGTCGGTGGCTACTTTGAGAGAGGCTGCTGTTGATCATGAACGGAATATCACCAGACACAGGGAGTCACAAAGTGATAAGTTAATGGCCGTAAGTATACAGGCCCTGACCACAAGGCCATCTCTGTATAAATCTCCGACCCCTGTGGGTAAGTCAAATGTGGTAACTTGTTATTACTGTCATAAAGAGGGACATTTTGCACGAGACTGTAAATCAAAGAATGCACAAAGATCATACCAACCCCCTAGACAACGACATGACACACGAAATTGGGAGCAAGGACCGCAGAGACGGAGTTATGAGCCACACGCAGGGGAAACAAAAAGGTATCCCCCAAAAAGAGACTGGCAAGTCACTGATAGATCCCATTTACCCCCTTCACAGGTAATAGCTGCCAGCGCAATACAGGGAGGCCACCACGCACCATAGGGGCGAGGCCACACCTGTAATCTGCAGCCAGTGAAATTAATTGCGAACCTTGGAAGCGAACCCGAGGTCACAATTGATGTAGCTGGTAAATCTCTAAATTTCCTTGTAGATACGGGGGCGGCCAAGTCAGTGATAAATTCGACCGTGGGCATGAGAACCACTGGTAAAACAATTCCAGCCATGGGAGTAACAGGATTAGTACAGCACTACCCTTTAAGCAAACCCGCAGAGATTACGATAGGGCCTTTGCATACCAAGCATTCTTTCCTGCTGGCTGCATCGGCTCCGACTAATCTCTTAGGGAGAGATTTACTGTGCAAAATGGGATGCGTCATATACTGTACTCTTGAAGGTGTGTTCTTGGACATACCCGAAAACCACGCTCAGGAAGCGCAGGATATGCTAGACTCCCCAACAAGTTTAATGTCACACACTGTTGTTGTAAATAGGTGTCCGTCCAAGGTAGAAGAAATGATTTCCCAGATACCGGAGTCACTTTGGACCAAAGATGGACAAGACACTGGATTGATGGCAAATGTAGCCCCAGTACTTGTGCAAGTAAAAGATGGTAGGATAGCTCCAAAAATCCCACAATATCCTCTGAAGCCAGAGGTGGAGTTAGGAGTTTACCCTGTAATAGAGCGCTTGCTACAACAGGGCATTCTGGTAAGAACGTCCAGCACTGCAAATAGTCCCATCTTCCCTGTTAAAAAGAGTGGGGGGAGGGGTTACAGATTAGTGCAGGATCTAAGAGGGATCAACAAAATAGTTGAGAGTCAATTCCCCATAGTGCCTAATCCAGCTGTCATCCTAATGCAAATCCCTCCCACTGCCAAATTTTTCACTGTGATTGACCTCTGCTCCGCTTTCTTCTCGGTACCTCTACACCCTGACAGCCAATACTTATTTGCATTTACATACAGAGGAGTTCAATATACATGGACTCGCTTACCCCAAGGGTTCATAGACAGTCCAAGTATTTTCTCACAAGCTCTGCATGATTGTTTACAGTCTTTCCAACCAGTGAGTGGATCAGTATTGATACAGTACGTGGACGATTTACTACTGTGTTCAGATTCATTGGAAGCGTCCCTGAGAGATACGAAACAGCTCCTGTCTCATCTTTCAGACACAGGACACAAGGTTTCCAAAGACAAGTTACAATTATGCCAGACTCGTGTGAAGTATTTGGGACACTGTCTAACACAAGGACTGAGACACCTTACCGCTGATAGAATTCAAGCAATTCGTGACATGACCCTGCCACAAACCCAGCAACAGATCAGAACGTTTTTAGGAATGTGTGGGTATTGCCGTAACTGGATCCCAGGTTTTTCCATACTAGCCCTACCTTTGCAGGAGATGGTCTCATCAAGTAAACCTGATCGGATCTCGCACACAGACGAATCTGAGATGGCATTTGAAAGACTAAAACAGTGCCTAACGCAGGCACCAGCATTAGGTATGCCAGACTATGGGAAACCCTTTGAGCTGTACGGAACAGAGAGTGCTGGTTGTGCAGCAGGTGTCCTAACCCAGAAGCATGGTGATGCCAGCAGGCCGGTAACCTACTACAGCGCCCAGCTTGACACGGTAGCGCGATCCCTCCCCACATGCTTGCGAAGCGTTGCAGCAATAGCATTGCTAGTCACGAAAAGCGAAGATGTAGTGCTAGGACACAACCTCACAATTCATACACCACATGCAGTGTCAGCCTTACTAAATTCTGCCCAAACCAGACACGTCTCATCAGTGCGGTTTACAAGATGGGAATTGGCATTGATGGCCCCCGTAAACATTACCATAAGGAGATGCAGCGCATTAAATCCTGCAACGTATCTCCCAGGTGTGCCTGGACAGGCACAAAGGGTGCGGGATGAGAATAATGGTGAAGGAGGATTTAATACAGAGGATGACACACATGATTGTATGGAATATTTGACCCAAAATTTCACGGCAAGGCCTGACATCAGTGACAACCCACTGGAAGATGTAGATTTTACTTTCTACACTGACGGTAGTTGTCACAGACAGACGGACTCGGGAGACTTGTGTACTGGATACGCAGTCGTAGATGACCAAGGTACCATAGAAGCAGAACCGCTAGGCCCACCTCACTCAGCACAAGTTGCTGAACTGGTTGCCCTAACCAGAGCATGTGAATTGGCTAAGGGCAAGTCAGCCAATATCTACACAGATTCTAGGTACGCATTCGGAGTAGTCCATGATTTCGGAGCCCTATGGCGCCTCAGAAATTTCATGACGGCAGCTGGCACACCAGTAGCGCATGCAGCCCACATCAAAAGACTTCTAACAGCGATACAGGAACCCGACAGAGTGGCTGTTATCAAGTGTAAAGCTCACACGTATAGCCAAGACCCGGTATCACTTGGTAACAGCCGAGCAGACGAAGCTGCTAAATCAGCAGCTAGTAACCCCATACAAACAGATAGTACACGACACTGGTATTTAATACTGTAAACACACAGAAATTGTGTGAAATGCAAAATTTGTGTTCCCCACAGGAAAAGGCAGTTTGGAAGTCAAAAGGATATGACCAGGAGTCCTCAGGACTCTGGACAGATGGACATGGTAAACCAGTGGCACCCAGAGCATACCTTCCAAGTCTAGCGGAAGCAGCACATGGGCTGACTCATCTAGGCAAAGAAGGGATGTGCAAGCTAGTAAGAGCTTATTGGTGCGCCCCAGGATTTTCTTCCCATGCGGGTAAGAGAGCGATGACATGCCTCACCTGCTTGAGGAAGAATATCGGAAAGGCAATACCGACAGAGCCATCTCATATCCCTCCAACAGATGGCCCTTTCCAGGTGATACAAATTGATTTCATACAATTGCCACCTTGTAGAAATTTAAAGTATGTTTTGGTCTGTATTGATGTATTCTCAAATTGGGTTGAAGCATTTCCTGCGGCCACAAATACCGCTGTATTTACTGCAAAGAAAATTGTGCAGGAATTTGTGTGTAGGTACGGTATCCCTAGAATAATTGAAAGTGATAGGGGTACCCATTTCACAGGTGAAGTCTTTCAAACAATGTGTAAGTTGATGGGAATTAATAGTAAGCTGCATACTCCGTATCGCCACCAGGCGAGCGCGAAGGTGGAAAGAGTAAACAGCACTATCAAAAATAAATTGAGCAAGGTAATGACTGAAACAGGACTGTTATGGCCGGAAGCTTTGCCAATTGTATTATACAGCATCAGAACCACTCCCAGGTCCCCTCTTAATCTGTCTCCTTTTGAAATTCTGTTTGGTCGACAACCCCATGTTATGATTAACCCCCAGGATGATTTGAAATGTAACAATGAAGTAACCGTAAAGTACTTGGTTAAGATGAGTAAGCAATTGAGGAATCAGAATGATAATCTAAAGTTGGTAATTCCTGATTTGCCAGACAGTAATTGTCATCACATTGATCCTGGGGATTATGTAATGATACGGAATTTTCTACGCTCAGGTTGCCTTATTGACAGATGGGAAGGACCATATCAAGTCTTATTGACCAGCACAACTGCTTTGAAGGTTGCCAAGAGAGAGACTTGGGTCCATTCGTCTCATTGTAAAAAGGTCACTGACCCAGAGAGGTCCCGTGATAAAGAACAGACGGTAGAGGTTGTATCACTAGAGTGTCTGTTCAGGGAGGATTGAGACAACACCTGAGCGCTGAGAATAACAAGACCGGAAGCTTGTCGAGCCAGATTTCTTTTTCCCATTTGTTATTTTCTCCAGTTCCCACCTCCCTCCTATTTCCTTTCCCCCTTCTTAGTTTTCTCCTTTTACTCCTCTAAGATGGACTTGCCCCAAGAGACTGTGATCCGGATTTTCCTGTTGACCCTGATGTTGACCAGAGCAGTCTGTTTCGGTGAGAGTACCATGGAGGTCGAGAAAGGATCAGGAATGGGTTCTGATGACCAGGATGCAGGCGTAGATTTCCAAGAACAACATAATCTCTGAGTAAAGGCGAGTATCAGAAAACGATCTGGTAGCATTGACAATAGAAGGAATTGTGAAGGATTGTTAGCTGAAGAGAACTGCATCTGTAGGCATTGTGACAATATAGTTGAGGATGGGTGCATAAAGAAATGTCAGTCCAGTTTTAATGTCCACATGGACCGGCATCCATTGAGTGACTATCACTCCTTAGTGGGTAAAGTGTTAAATCAGACAGACTGTTGGGTATGCTCTCAAGTACCTCAAGGCCATAGCAAATCAGGACTAGTACCATTCCCTTTAACGGTAGGAGAGGTACTTGAGCTAAGTGGTGGGAGGCCGGTGGACAAGAGGTTTAATATCTCTAGTCCTCCTAGTTTGAAGCTCCACCAATATCATGTGGATAGGTCCTTAGTGTGCTTTAACATTTCCAATCCCCGAAAGCCGGGAAATTGGGAAGTGTCATGGAGTAATCAAACCATGACATTCTCACATAGAGCCGACAGATTGCCCATAGACACAGAACTTATACGCCAGATAGCCGACCATAGGAAATTCTTTCGGTATAGGTACACCTTAGGAAGTAGGATCATGCGAGTTGGAGAAGTATCACCAGGATACTGTGCACAGATCGTACAAACTGATACGTGTACTAAACAGATGGAAGAATTAGGGTTAGGAGAGTTCACATGGAAAATCTGTAATATGGTTATGTCACACTCCGTCCCATATGTTCTCCCCGATGATGCATACTTCATATGCGGGAGGAAGGCGTATAAGTGGCTTGCCCCAAACTCAGAAGGGTTATGTTATATTGGAAAAGTACTGCCTGAGGTAATGACTGTATCCCACACTAAAATGAAAGATATTCACCGTGGTGCCCCAGCTCCTTATACTCACACTCATTACGAGCACATCGTTAAACGGCACCTGATAGAAAGAACAGAGCATTCAGCCTCTGACCTGATCCATGAATCCACCGGGATTCAATTCCTACTCGCGTTAGATATCACTCGTACTGCTAGAGGAGTGATAAATTATAAATATATATCTGCGCTTGCAAATTTATTAGACAATATCACCGAAATGTATGACGACACCTTCAGGTACACTGGGAAAGAGTTACAAGCCTACAAAACGGAACTGGTTCAGCATAGGATGATTCTCAATTACCTCACAGCTGTGACAGGCGGGTATTGTGTAACCCTGGCAACTCAATATGGAATCAAGTGCTGCACGTACATTACAAACAGCACGGAGGACCCAGCCGAGGTCATAGACCAAAAGATGGATGACATTTTACAATTAAAATGGGAGTTCCGAAGGAAACACAATCTCACCCTTGCTGCTGTGGGTAATGAGCTGACCAGTTGGCTGTCATGGTTGAACCCACGAAATTGGTTCTCTGGTTTAGGAGAATGGGCCCAAGGTATTATCATGGATGTAGGGAAATTTCTTTTGTGTATTCTGGGAGTCATCATATTGGTCGGTCTGATATTTAGATGCGTTCGGGTTTTAGCGAAGCGTAAAAGTAATACCAGGGTGATTAGTCTAAGGAACGAGGACACTGTATTAACAACGATTAATTTGATGTATGACCCAACAATAGAGACAATGTTGTGATGAAAATGTGATTCCACGGTCCGTTTCTTTCACCCGTTTCTCCTTTGTTTTCCTCCAAGGTACAAAGACATCCGCTTGGAAGAAGAATTTGACAACCTTTTACACAGACCATTGATGGACAATGCCATAGACCCCCCATTTTCCCTAGTGACTCTAAAATTTTACGATAGTCCAACACTTCAAAGATTATAAGTCTATGGACATTGAGAAAGCTTTTTGCTCAAGCAATTATAGCAAAAGCATCGGGAGACTACAGTCAACATGTACATCGAGACAAGACATCAGACAAGACCTCAATCGGCAAATGTACATTAAACTCACATAGTTTATGACTGCATTTACCATAATTGCTTCTTATCTTCATCTCTACAACCTTCAGGTAATGACACACATAGTCGATAGGGAATACAGGCACAGATATCAGCACTCACATATCCCCCCATTCATGTATCATCAACTAAAATGTGCTCCCCCATTTTGTTGCAACCAAAAGCCGAAAAGAGCTCGGTAAAGTTTGACAGCCCATCCACAGACCCGTAATACGGGATAAGAAGGAATTCAAATGTATACTTCGCAATACCTCGAAGCTTGATTTAAAACACGTACGGCACGATGATACATGACCCCTCAAACATGGACTCATACATACATGCTTCTACTATCTCACTAGGTCATACCTTTTTCCCACCTTCTTCTCTTCTCCCTTACCCAATCATAGAAATGTATTTTTACATGACATATATTTTTCTCTTTTTGAACTGTTTTTAGGAAGTGGCAGTTATTGATGACTGCCAAAGGGTGGACTGTCAAAGTCAGAAAAATATCACGCTGCACGTTGCCATATATTCACCTCATGCGCGTGCCTGCTGCACGTGCACATTCTCTCCCGTGCGTGCGGATACTCGCAGCCACCCATGGCGCCTCGGCCATGGTATGTGCATTTACGGTAGACTTTGTGTGCGTCTAGCGGGCGACTCAATCGTTAGATAATAAATCCATATAGCAGGTTTTATTGGTAATGTTCCCCTTAATGATAACTGTAAGTGTGGTTAATGTGACTTGTTCACGGACTTGGGAATCCCTCTTTATGTTGTACAAAGGGTCTGATTAAGGTTGAACAGTGGTGTCTGGTACCTAACCGAAGAGTATTTTTATAGCAATAATCCGGTGTTGGTTAGGTAAAGATTAATCGCTCCTGCGTGTAGTTATGGCCATTAGTAGTTTCTGGACATAATCTATATTTGCAGTTCATTATCCATGCGGCGGGAATCCGGAGATTCCCACCCACCTGAGCTGTTTGAAATAGTCACAGCCCACCTGTTCAAACTAACCTATGACCTTTTGATATGATGCGAGGAGACATTCCTGTGTCCAATGAACAATGAGATTGTAGGTCCCTTTGTAGTATACTGTACTCAGTGTATATAAGATCAGCCAGCCTGAACAGCTCCCTCACTCTCCACAAACGGTTTTCATATTGACTAACTCGGAGCTGGTACCAGGCTGCGCTGCGATCGTTCCCAGTGTGTGTAAGTAATTCTCTGTAATCATCTCGCTCTTTGTCTGTATTGGCCACATTCTCTCTCTCTCTGTTTAGTTTAAGATTGTAACGTTATTGTATATTTTTATCTAGATATTCTGTTAGAATTATATGTTAGTATGTAGTGTATGACTTGTAACTGTTTTACCCCTTTTCGATATAACTAAAAGCTTGTTAGTAAAGGTGTTGGATCCTTAGCACGGTATCGTGTGTTCATTACATTGCAGAGGGTAATAGGAGCGTCTCGATCGCTCAAACAGCTTTAGTGTTAACAAGGTTAAGCAGCTTTATATCGCTACAGTGTTTCAGTACAAGGTTTACAGTATAAGAATATCCTTTCTGTGTGTTACATTCAAGGTTTACTGATTGTCATCTTGTGAGCGTCTGCGCCGCTCGTGATCTCCTCGTGGTCTCGAGCGTCCGCTACGCTGATAGCGTAGCATTACGGTAGTCGCTCGCCTATAGCGTGCTCGACACCACGCATTAAGCTGTGAGCGAGCGTGCCGCATGTGCGTCTCGATCACGGCCTAGCGTATGCTACGCTAAATACGTACCCTTACGGTACCCCATACGCCAATTGCGTACTGTGTCTCTTACCCATTATTGTGAAGTTATAAGGTAATCTAAATCAGCATTATCACCAGCGATGCCCTTTGTTGTTGTCCGATGCGCGTGCACATTGCTGTGCATACGCATTTCATACTTGATCGCCCGCTGTGCGAAAACACACAGCAGCGATCAGATCCAGTCCTTATAAAGCTGTTATTGAGCATGTTTCTCAGATGCAGAAAATGGCTGCAGTGGTGCCAGTAGTGAGTGAGCACTGTACCAGGAACAACAGGCACAGCTGGGGGTATACAATCGCAAAGCCCGGTAGTACATTTTTGCTTCTGAGTACAGGACCCTAGTGGAAAGGGCCCTTTTAAATCTGGGGGAGGTTAATTATACAGTGTACCAGTCCTGTAAATAAAAAGCCTGAACAGATCTACCATGTAAATCTTATAAAACCTTGGAAGGATTGAGTAGCTGTGTTAGCCATTCCAGTCCATCCGGTAAACCCAGTGCCATTGGTTCCTGAAGTAACAATAGCTAAAACTCTCATCTGTTCAACAGCAGGAGGCTAAAGAATTCTCATTAAAAAAGTATTGTTTTCATACATACCGGGTAAAACAACAGTGATTAAACATGACATAATCACTGTCCTAGGGATTAAGGTTAACCTAAAGCCCTATAGAATACTAGAAGCCCAGTGGGAATCAGTGTCTAAAGATGTAATTGATGAGTCACGTAGTGAGTGGTCAAGTCCCATTGTGCTTCTTCCAAAACTTGACAGGTATTTGCGCTTCTGCAATGATATCTGTAAGTTACTGTAAATAATGTGTCTAAGTTGCCTGGCCAATGCTTTGGGTGTATGAACTTATTGAAAGTCTAGGGGGGTAATTCAGAGTTGATCGCAGCACCAAATTTGTTAGCAGTAGGGCAAAACCATGGTCCTAATTCAGACCTGATCGCTCGCTAACTATTTTTTGCAGCACTGCGATCAGATAGTCGCCGCCTATAGGGGAGTGTATTTTAGCTTTGCAAGTGTGTGATCACATATGTAGCCGAGCGGTACAAACAAGTTTTGTGCAGTTTCTGAATTGCTCAGAACTTACTCAGCCGCTGCGATCACTTCAGCCTGTCTGGGCCTGGAATTGACATCAGACACCCGCCCTGCAAACGCTTTGACATGCCTGCATTTTTCCAACCACTCCCAGAAAACGGTCAGTTGACACCCACAAACGCCTTCTTCCTGTCAATCTCCTTGTGATCAGCCGTGCGAATGGATTCTTCGTTAAATCCATTAACGCATGCGCAGATATGACCTGATCGCAGCGCAGCGAAAAAACCTAACTTAAGATCAGGTCTTAATGACCCCCCATCTAGGAGTGGCACTGCAGTTACAGACAGGATGGCAAAACTAGTCCCCAAACAGCACATGATGCAAAGAAGAAAAAGAGGGGCAAGATGGAATTGTCCTTGGGCCCTCCCACCCACCCTTAAGTTGTATAAACAGGACATGCACACTTTAACAAACCAATAATTTCAGCAACAGGGTCTGCCACATGACTGTGGCTGAAATGACTGGTTTGTGTGGGCCCCCACCAAAATAGAAACAAAATCAATCTCTCCTTGCAAAAACTGACTCTACAGAGGCAAGATGTCGACCTCATCCTCATCCTCCGATTCCTCACCCCTTTCACTGTGTACATCCTCCTCCTCCTCACAGAGTATTAATTCATCCCCACTGGAATCCACCATCACAGATCCCTGTGTACTTTCTGGAGGCAATTGCTGGTGAAGGTCTTCCCAGAGGAATTTATAATTCATTTTGATGAACATCATCTTCTCCACATTTAGTGGAAGTAACCTCCTACGCCGATCGCTGACAAGGTTACCGGCTGCACTAAACACTCTTTCGGAGTACACACTGGAAGGGGGGCAACTTAGGTAAAATAAAGCCAGTTTGTGCAAGGGCATCCAAATTGCCTCTTTTTCTTGTCAGTATACATATGGACTGTCTGACATGCCTACTTGGATGCTGTTACTCATATAATCCTCCACCATTCTTTCAATGGTCATATGCAGTGACAGTAGACATGTCAGTAATCGTTGGCAGGTCCTTCAGTCCGGACCAGATGTCAGCTTTTGCTCCTGACTGCCCTGCATCACCGCCAGCAGGTGGGCTAGGAAATCTTATCCGTTTCCTTGCAGCCCCAGTGGCTGGAGAAATTGAAGGACGAGCTGTTGACGGGTCACGTTCCGCTTGAGTTGACAATTTACTAACCAGCAGGTCTTTGCACCGCTGCACACTTGTGTCTGCTGGAAAGAGAGATAAAATGTAGGCTTTAAACCTAGGATCGAGCACGGTGGCCAAAATGTAGTGCTCTGATTTCAACAGATTGACCACCATTGAATCCTGGCAAAGCGAATGAAGGGCTCAATCCACAAGTCCCACATACTTTGCGGAATCACTCCATTTTAGCTCCTCCTTCAAGTTCTCCAGCTGCTTCTGCAAAAGCCTGATGAGGGGAATGACCTGACTCAAGCTGGCAGTGTCTGAACTGACTTCACGTGTGGTAAGTTCGAAGGGTTGGAGAACCTTGCACAAGATGGAAATCTTCTCCACTGCGCTTGAGTCAGGTGCATTACCCCTCCTTTGCCTATATTGTAGGTGGATGTATAGGCTTGAATGGCCTTTACCTGCTCCTTCATCCTCTGAAGCATATAGAGTGTTGAATTCCACCTCGTTACCACCTCTTGCTTCAGTTGATGGCAGGGCAGGTTCAGGCGTGTTTGTTGGTGCTCCAGTCTTTGGCACGCAGTGGCAGAATGCTGAAAGTGGCCCGCAATTTTTCGGGCCACCGACAGCATCTCTTGCACACCCCTGTCATTTTTCAAAAAATTCTGCACCATCAAATTAATTGTATGTGCAAAAAATGGGACATGCTGGAATTTGCCCAGATGTAATGCACGCACAATATTGGTGGCGTCCGATATCACAAATCGCCAGGAGAGTCCAACTGGGGTAAGCTATTCTGCAATGATGTTCCTCAGTTTCCGTAAGAGGTTGTCAACTGTGTGCCTCTTATGGAAAGCGGTGATACATAGCGTAGCCTGCCTAGGAACGAGTTGGCATTTGCGAGATGCTGCTACTGGTGCCGCTGCTGTTGTTGTTGCTGCGGGAGGCAATACATCTACCCATTGGGCTGTCACAGTCATATAGTCCTTAGTCTGCTCTGTTCCACTTGTCCACATGTCCTTGGTTAAGTGGACACTGGATACAACCGCATTTTGTAAGACACTGGTGACTCTTTTTCTAATGTCTGTGTACATTCTCGGTATCGCCTGCCTAGAGAAGTGGAACCTAGATGGGATTTGATACCGGGGACACAGTACCTCAAACAATTCTCTAAGTCCCACTGAACTAATGGTGGATACCGGACGCACGTCTAACACCAACATAGCTGTCAAGGCCTCAGTCATCCGCTTTGCAAAAGGATGACTGCTGTCATATTTCATCTTCCACACAAAGGACTGTTGGACAGTCAGTTGCTTACTGGAAGTAGTGCAAGTGGTCTTCCGACTTCCCCTCTGGGATGATGATCGACTCCCAGCAGTAGCAACAACAGCAGCAGCGGTGGCAGCAACAGCAGGTGTACCACTCAAGGATCTTCTGGAGGAATCCCGGTTAGGAGAGGACTCCTCAGTCTTGACAGTGACATAGCCTGCAGGACTACTGATGTTCCTGACTGAGGAGAAAGTTGACGCTGAGGGAGATAGTGGTTTGGCTTGCAGAAGCTTGGGTACAGGAGGAAGAATGGATTTAGGTGTCAATGGACTGCTTACGTTCTCACACAAAGTTTCACAACTTGACACTGACTTCTGATGAATGCGCTGCAGGTGACGTATAAGGGAGGATGTTCCTAGGTGGTTAACATCCTTACCACTACTTATTATAGATTGACAGAGGCAACAGATGGCTTGACACCTGTTGTCTGGATTTGTGGAGAAATAATTCCACACCGAAGAGGTGGCTTTTTTGGTAGTTTGCCCAGGCATCACAATGGGCTTCTTCATCCCATGGACAACAGGTATCTCCCCTGGTGCCTGACTTAAACAAACCACATCACCATCAGAATCCTCATCGTCAGCTTCCTTCTCAGCGCCAGCAACACCCATATCCTCATCCTGGTGTACTTCAACAGTGACATCTTCAATTTAAATATCAGGAACTGGACTGTGGGTGTTCCTTCTAGCACTTGCAGGGGGTGTTTCAATGGTGGAAGGAGCCACCTCTTCCCGTCCAGTGTTGGGAAGGTCAGGCATCGCAAACGCCGACACACTTAGACTCTCCTTAGGGATTATTGATACCATCTCCGAACGCACAGTTCTTTTCTGTGCTCTTTCCAGCTTAATTCTTTTCATTTTTCTAGCGGGAGGATGAGGGCTTCCATTGTCATGTGAAGCTGAACCACTAGCCATGAACATAGGCCAGGACCTCAGCCGTTCCTTGCCACTCCGTATCGTAAATAGCATATTGGCAAGTTTACATTTCTCCTCAGACGATTTAAATTTCTTTTTTTGGTTCTTTTTACTGAACTTTGGCTTTTTGGATTTTACATGCCCTCTACACTACCACTGGTCTGATGCAGCACAACACAACAACACTGTAAGGGACTTGTGGTTGTTGTTGTTATTATTATTATTATTATAATACTGTAGCAGTGGACATATAGCGGCAGTGTATACCACTGTGACTGCCTCGTCACTGGAATGACTGATGGACAGGACACTACCACTGATATGATGCAGCACAACACAACAACACTGTAAGGGACTTGTGGTTGTTGTTATTATAATAATACTGTAGCAGTGGACATATAGCAGCAGCGTATACCACTGTGACTGTCTCGTCACTGGAATGACTGATGGACAGGACACTACCACTGGTCTGATGCAGCACAACACAACAACACTGTAAGGGATTTATACAGCTACACTGGATATATGGCAGCAGAGGACACCACCACTGTGACTGGTCACCGGAATGATGCACAAGAGACTTCCCCTGATCTAATGCAGGATAACACAGCTCCACTGAAAGTGACTTATACAGCTACACTGGATATATGGCAGCAGAGGACACCAACACTGTGACTGGTCACTGGACTGATGCACAAGAGACTTCCCCTGGTCTAATGCAGGACAACACAGCAAAAAATACAAGCCAGCAGCACTGGGGACATATAGCAGCAGAGGACACCAACACTGTGACTGGCTGGAGTGATGCAGCACAATACACTGACTACACTGGATATATGGCAGCAGAGGACACCAACACTGTGACTGGCTGGAGTGATGCAGCAATACACTGACTACACTGGACTGGGCAGCACAACACAGCACAAGACTCGCCACCCCACTTTCCCGCCCCCACACAGACACTGAACACCGAGGACACGTCCGCTTAATACACTCTCCGATACTGGAGTGAAAATGGCCGCAACGCGCAGCTCCTTATATGGAATCCAAATCCCGTGAGAATCCGACAGCGCGATGATGACGTTTTGCCTCGTTCCGGTTCCCGAGTCAGGCGGGAAAACCCAAGCCTGACTCGGATCCGGGCTCGGAAGGCAAAGTCTGGTAGGGTTTGGTAGGGTTTGGTTCTCTGAGAACTGAACCCCTCATCTCTAGCATATATTTATTGGTGCAGAGTTTCCAGAGTCCTAGCTTTCCTTCAAGCAGGAATGGACAAAGGTCTACGGGTGGCTTCATTGAGAGTTCAGGTGTCAGCATTGACTGTATAATTTCAAAAGAAAATTGCTAACCTACAGGATGTTTGCACTTTTTTCCAAGGAATGCTTCACATCCAACCTGCTTTTGTTCCTCCTACAGCTCCTTGGGATCTAAGGGGTACATTTATTAATCAGTGATAAGAGTGGAGAAGTGAGCCAGTGGAGAAATTTCCCCATCAACCAATCAGCAGCTCTGTATCATTTTATAGTATGCAAATTATAGATGTTACTTCAGTGCTGATTGGTTGCCATGGGCAACTTCTCCAATGGCTCACTTCTCTACCCTTATCACTGCTTAGTAAATGTACCCCTTAGTCTAGTCCTAAAGGCGCTTCAAATTGCCCCATTTGAACCACTGAAGCCAGTGGATCTTAAATGGTTGACAACAAAGATTCTCTTTCTACTGACTATTTCTTCAGCTAGAAGAGTTTCAGACTTAGAGGCATTGTTATGTTGCCCTGCTTTTCTAATATTTCATACAGATAGAACCAAATCTGGGTATCTTCCTAAGGTGGTGTCTAAATTCCACCTTAATGAAGAAATTGTAGTACCAGCTTTTCAAGGGCCGGCTCTTTCTGTGGGAGATGCATCATTGGACGTAGTCAATGTTTAAGGATCTACGTGGATCGTACCAGTGCAATCAGAAAGACAGACACTCTGTTCATTCTTTACGGATTTCACAAGAGAGGATGGCCAGCTGACAAGCAGATACTGCGAGGTGGCTTCGGATGACGATTTCAGTAGCATATTCTCAAGATGATCTCTCTATTCCAGCTAATGTCTCTTCTCACTCTACTCGTAAGGTAGGTACGTCATGGGCAGCACAACGTGGTGCTTCAGCTGAACAGATATGTAAGGCAGCCACATGGTCTTCCATTAACACATTCATTAGACATTATGCCTTTGATACCTTTTGCCTCTCAGATCGCTGCATTTGGGCGAAGGATTCTCCTGTCCAATCAGGAGTGTCCCCTCCACTAAATTTGCTTTGGGACATCCCAATGTTTATCCTGTGCTCCCTGCAGGAGAAATACATAGTTATACTTACCGTCGATAACTTTATTTCTCCTAAGTTCACAGTATCAACAGGGATTCCACCCTGACATACCTGATTTGAGGATTCTATCACCTACTAACCTCTTCCTTCTTGTACGGAAGGTTGTGCATGTGTGTTCTTCTTGCCTGATTAGGGCTCTCTATGATGCTCCTGCCTTGAGCTTTGGGAAACAACTGAATTGCCTGAGCCAGGAATAAAAGGGACTGGTTTGTTGCATTCTGGGAGGCCGAAAGCTTTTGATCGTTGGTGCCAATCTGCTGACGCTTCCTCATATGCCATTGTTTATCCCGTGGATACTGTGGACTTAGGAGAAATAGAGTTACCAACGGTAAGTCTACCATAACTACGTATTTTTTTATATTTTGTGCTGTGTCCTCCCCGTATACATCCAGGTGTGCTCCGTCCATTTCAGGGTGCTGTGTCCTTTTTTTTTTTTTTTTTTAACCTTTTTTGGTCCTTTTGGGCCACATATATATCCACTATGGAGTAACAATTTAAGACTATATAACTTTTAGATATGGGATATTGATATTTTTATTTATTTGTTTTTCTTCTTTTTTCCTCTCTTCAATTAAATCCAGAATTGCTTGTACTGATTATGACATTTAAGATATATGTACATGAACTAATATTAGGGATAATGAAAATCTATACCCTAAGAAAGTATATACAATATTAATATAAAATGAGTTACTGGATGGAATCGAACCCGCGGTTGCGGGTATTTTGTTGCTTTTGCTGCTTTTGTCACTGGAAGGAAACCCTCTGAGCTATGAGCTCCTTTCTGTGATATAATCCCTTTCTTTTTAGGTTTTCACCTGGTCAGTTTTAATTAATTAAATAAATATAAATTTGATGTTATAATCTAAGGTTGTTTATGATATATATCAATGTATAGAGTCGGTTGTTGGACGGAATTGAACCGCAATTGCAGGTGTTCTGTGCTTATGTGAAAAACCCTCTGAGCCATGAGAGCTCTCTTCTAAAAAACCACTTTCTAGGTACTTTATTGCTTTTTCTCCTGGTCAGTTTTAATTAATTAAATTAAGGAATGCAATTAGGCTTTGTAATTTCAACCGTATTACTTGAATAGAAAGATAATATTTATTCTCAGTACAATATTTAATATACCACCAAAGAAACGATTAATTTAATTTGATAAAATGTATGTATTGTTTATGTATTGTTTTATTAAAGAAAGTCCGTGTATATATTTACATCAGCTGAATGCAATTTGATTAAATCTGTATATTGATTGGCTCGCCGCCCTTTAAAAAGGGGATTAGCCAGACTGCAGGTACACTTCTCTGACGAAACCGCCGGCCCTTTAGGCGGAGAAACGCGTAAGAAGGGCTTCATCACTCTGATCCCGGTGCCCTGAGACGTCCATGGTATCCAGTTACCGCGCTGAAGTGCCCACCAGACATCCTACTGGGGAAAAAGCTAAAGCGCGACCAAGCGAAAACGGTCCGTACCCCGTAGAAAGCCGAGGCGGCTGTGAGTATATCTCTGTCTGAGGCGGGCAGCGGCTGGGAGAACTAAGGGGTCGTAGCATACCGCTGTGAAAGACAATCACCACACAGCGCTCTCCCCCTTCTGCTAAATATGCAAGTTAAATTGTGATCATAACTGAATGAAAAGAGACTGTTATCACTCATTACCATCTAAAGTGACACAGCCGGATTCAAATTAAAAACTATTAAGCAGATTTGGAACGGATTATTAATTAATGGACATATAATAACCTGAGCTCAGGACATAGGAGGATCATTGAGTGCACATTGTTGTTTTTAAATTATCCGGATAATATCCTTTAAATTGCTGTTTTTTATTGTTTTTTATTGATGTTATATGTGTGGACCATATTATATTAAATTTATGATATATAAAATAAATTTGCTTTCAGCGCTCCCTTGATTAAATCTATTAGTACCTTTGCCAATGCAAAAGAGCTTAAAGTTCACCTCCCCCCCACCCCGCCCACAGGTGAAGATGTAGGAGGAAGACGCTGGAAGCCCTGGGTGCAGGTGCAGGAAGAAGACGACAGAAGTCCTGGTTGGCAGTGGCCATGTAAAAGAGCTTAAAGGCCGCTGCCCACCAGGTGAAGATGCTGTATAATAAACTATTACAGCATTAAGTTTCCTGTTTTTATTTTAATATTTTCTTTACAGGATGCCTACAGGTGCCCGTGGGCACTTAATGTCTTGGCACGCTGACATTTGTGGTTCTCTAAGTGCTAGCATGCAGGGGCAGACTTCCTGGGACCTGTAGTTCACCTGTAAAGAACAATATTATCATACTATAAACCCTGCACCCACCGCCACCAGGGGTGTAGGGCATAGCACTATGCTGGTTGTTGCTCAAGAAGGGGACTCCATTTTATTTTTTTGGGGTCTCCACTTTTTTAGGAATTCCAGGCCTGGGCTGACTGGTTTGGGGGTGGTTAATATGATGGCAGGGGGACCCTACACTGAGTGTCCCCACTGCTAAAGAATTACTAGTGATTGTTAAATAAGGGGAACCCCATGCTATTTTGTTATCTCATTTGAATTTGGGGGGGGGGGGGGGTTAATTTGCCATTGCCTCCCCAGCCATTGAACTCATCGCACGTCACTGATGTACACATATGCCGTGGCCTCATCTGCATCTGTAGCATATGCGCCTTGTTTGACACTTATCATCATCAGCTCCTGCCCTTTACTAGGTACAAAAGATATCCTCCAGACCGGAGTATATAAAGTATGTTTATGTACAGGTCTTATATCCCACATTTGCATGAAACGCATCCACCAATGAACATTGCCCATGTAAAATTCCCCATCTCAACCCAGTTCTCCCTCTTCCATTATACAGTAAGTGTAGATGTACCCAAAATGCATGTGACTCTTCCATAACCCCCTTTTCTGGAGCTTGCCCACCAGAAATGATCACATGATAACCTGTGCAAACACTTCTCCACAACAGAGCCAAATAGCTTACCTGGTCATTGTTATGATAACACTTGGGAGCAGATTAATCCCATACGATTGAAGTTGCCACTGTTTTACTCTGATAGCGTTCTGCAGTCAGTGTCAGACTAAGGCATGAAGACCGTGGGGGAATGCAGTGGTAGGGGCCCAGACATAAAGCGTATGTCCAGTTAAAACTGTCACAACTGAGGGTTGGTGACGGTAACCGAGAGCCTCAGTTGTAGGAGCTGATGGGTACCGGAATGTGGGAGGAGTAAGGAGACACCTAGACATAAGCAAGGTAACGCTATGTAGAGCCCGAAGGCGTGACCATGACAACTGGAATAACTTGAACGGGTTTTATTAAAGAAAAAGTCATAAAAGGTGCATGAAATAATAATGTCACAGGGGATGAATGAACACAGTGCTGGTTGGAACCAGTAATCCGGAATAACACAAAGTTCTGTATAAAACTTGGGAGCCCAGGTGAGGAATAATGTGATGATGGGAAGTAAAGGTGAAGCTGTAAATAATATTAGTGTTCGTGGGTAAACTGAAGATGAAGCTGGAGTTCGCTGGTAAATGAGAAATGAAGCTGGGGTTCGCAGGTAAATGAAGAATGGAGCTGGGGTTCGTAGATAAATGAAGAATGAAGGATGGCTGCTGGGAAACCAGGGTATACACCCCTAGCACTAGGTGCAGGATGACAGGGAAGCGGATTGCACCACAGAATAACCACAGGAGAGCTGGATTAACACTGCAGGAGGGAACCACCGAGGAGTCAGGCTGAGTTGCAGATAGAGTCCACCAGAGAACTGCACACTGGAGTAGCAGACGACAATGGAAGCACTGACAATCTTCCGGGTGTGGATACAGGGTATTTATCCCCCGTGGCCAGCGGGGATTGGCTGACCATGACACCTGAGCGTTAGGCAGCACTGCGGATTGGAGGAATGGAACAGGTGACTGGAGTCCAACATGGCTGCGTCCATGAGCGGTAACAGAAGGGGAATTAACTACTGTGGGAAGATGCAACAATGGCGGTGAAGGCCGCAGCAGCAGAATCACATGCGCCCAGCGGCGCGCGGCGACCAGAGAGACAGAAGTCGCAGGCCAAGGGACAAAGAGGATGTGCATCCAGACGGGAGCCACCAGGCGCGGTGGTGACGGCCGCGGCGGGACTGAAGCGCCGCACTTCCATTAGTACATATACTAAGGTGGTCAGCTAAGGCCAGCGCTGCGAGCAACAACCTAACTTAACGCCCGGCCCTGGCCCGCTGAGCCAACCTCAGAAGGCACCTAATAGGTAAAAACTGGTGTCTCAGTACCCGGATTATGACAACAATGAGGTGAGACCAGTGCCTACAGAGGCTTAGACAGCCATTAGAGACCATGTAACTAGCCTTCTAATTGAGTAACCCTGTATAATTTACATGCCCTGTCTGGAACCTGACATTAGAGGAAGGGATGGGGCTTTCAGGCAGTGGGGCCCACTGGGGATTTTCTCTCTGGTCCAGTCCAACCCTGCCTGCTGTTTTAAAGCTATGGTAAGTAAACCTTCCTCAAACAGTTATATAGAAGGCAGTTTAATGCCATACTTTCCTACATTCAGAACTGCCTTTGTTGCATTTGTAGAATGCTTAGAATTGATTGTGAAGTTATTCCAATAAATGTGTTATTGATCTCAATAATGCCATTAATAATTTAAGATACTATATGATAAGATGCTGCCACAGTGAATAGCTGATCTCTGTATGTAACGCTGTGCCTCTTTCACAATCATGTCTGGCAGGTCTACAAGCACCCTGTGTTAAAATTTTTGGAGCAGCCCCCCAGGTGAAAAACACACACCAAACATTGCCTCCGAATGGGCATAAAACACACAATGTCAGGGAAGACAAAACACATTGGTCCCATGGAGAAAACAAAAACACATATTGGCCCTGATGGGGAGAAAAAACACACAATGGCTCCCACTGTGAAAAAATTCCCACACATTGGCCCCCACACAGAAAAAAACACACGCACAATGATATAAAAAACAGGACACACACACACACACACACACACACACACACACACACACACACACACACACACACATCGTGATAGTACAAGTTTAATACACAAACATGCACACTTACACATACTTACCTTGTGTCCCACGGAGCCCATCAGTCCCCTTGTCTAGTAGAATGCATTGGTGTACCTGTAAAAAACAATATACTCACCTATAATCCAGTGAAGATCGGTACTCTTCTGTCCATGTAGGCATCCACAGGGTTAAAAAAAAAAAAAAACAGAAAAAACCCAGTCCACACCACTATAGGGGATCCATGTTTACACATGGATCCCCTTTCCCCGAATGCCGGACCCCCCGTGACTGCTGTCACTAGAGGACCCGACAGCCAATCAGGGAGCACCACATCATAGCGCTCTACTGATTGGCTGTGCGCTCCTGGCCTGTCAATCAATTGTTATATCCGATATTAATTAAGAATTACTTCTTATTTAATGGTACATTTTATTTACAGGGCATTGGGTGTGTGTGTGATGGGGTCCTCAGTGGCCCCATCGTATGCAAATATGTTTATGTTTGCAGTTGAGGAGGATCTATTTTTCAAAGACCCAGGGATTATAGCTAATATATTATTTTTCTCCCATTTCATAGATGATCTATTTATCATGTGGAGGGGATCCAAACAAGCCTTTATTGATATTATGGATGAACACAACAATAAGGATCATCCAGTAAAATTTACCTACAATATCAGTAACACAGAGGTTACATTCTTAGATGTAAAAATATCAGTTTGTGATGGCAAGTTGGAGACCTCACTTTACTCCAAACCTTCAGATCGCAATAATTTATTGCACAATAGTAGTTATCACCCACAATCCCTCAAAAGAGGTCTACCATACTCGCAATTATTGCGGATTAGAAGGATAACTGCCAACCCGACCATTGCTTTACAGCAAATGGATCAATTTATAACAAAATTCCTTGATAGGGGTTACCCATTGAAATTACTGTTAGATTATAAAGAAAAAGGTGCTCAAAAAGAACTCCTCAATAAAACAAAAACAGCACAGGAAAAGCCCATGGCATGGTCCCATGGGTAACTGAGTACACGGGTGTGAGCTCCAGTGTGGATAGAAACTCTAAGAATTTGTGGTCTATGATCCAATCAGATTAGAACCTTAAATTGGATGGCACTAAGCTATTGACTTGTTATACTTGTAGTAACAATTTAAAAAACATATTGGTGAAAACAGACATCACGGGCAGAGATACCAAGATATACAGTTCCACCACTAAAAAGGGGTGCATGAAATGTTCTTGCACCACGTGCAGTTGTATGATCCCTGGTGACAAATTTTACCATCCCCACTCAGGGAAACAATATACCATTAGACACAGGTTGACCTGCCTTACCAAGTATGTTATATACCAAATTGTGAGTCCATGCGGTCTTTCTTATATACAAAAGACCGAACAAACATTTAGAGAAAGAATGGAGGGCCACAGGTCGTCTATTAAAGCAGCATTGTTAACTAATACCAGTGTACAACCAGTGGTACGCCATTTTAGAAAATGTAGACACTCACTGGTATCGCTTAGATATCGTATGATAGACCACATACTGGAATCTATCAGAGGGGTTAATAGACCTTTGAAGTTGCTTAGGCGCAAATCGGAATGGATTTATAGATTAAATACACTGGCACCAAAGGGACTTAATGAGCACTTAGGTCTTAATAATTTCTTGTAATAATTTTTATTTGATCTTGTAGTCAATTGTTATCTAATATAACTTGTATAACTTATGGCCCAAAAATTGAGTGATAGATATATTTGGTGTACTATATTTATATGAAGCTGGTATTTGTTTGATCTAATCTATCCTCTGGCATGATATATTTGTCTGTAATATATAATTTGATGGCATAGTGTGATTTCATTGTAACCTTAGCCATGCTTTGCATTATCAGTTTGTCCTCCATGTTGTTTATTTCTGTAATCACGGTGATGGTGGTGTGTGTAAACTGACGGTGGAACGCGGACTGAGAGCGGCTCAGCTGCATTGACGTCACGTAGATGCGCTGGAAACAGGATTGCAGGACCCGGCCGGCAGCTGAGCAATCGGAAATCATGGTGGTGGGCAGCTTTAAAAGGTGAGCACATGTTTTATTATTTGTATCCTGATGAAATGGAATAATCCATGAAACGTTAATAACTTCAAACTGGTGTCAGAGTGGTGATTTATGTTCCTGGAGTGCTGCACAGTGGATATTGCATATTTGCGGACACTGAGGTGACCAGCAGTGCAGGGACCCGGACAAGTAAAGTATATTAGTGGGAGAGCCGGATACAACAATATATATATATATATATATATATATATATAAATACCATTTGTCCGGCACTCTCTGTTCCATTACAATCAGCTTGTTCTGGTGCACAACCTCTCGCAGAGCATACAAACAAAGAACCAAATGGAGGCACTCAGAAAAAAAGAAGACGACACATCGCTGGATAGGACCTATCCAGCGGTGTGTCGTCTTCTTTTTTTCTGAGTGCCTCCATTTGGTTCTTTTTTTTATATATATATATATATATATTAGGGATTGATAAAGCTAAATATTTATCTTATATAAAGCCCTTTATGAGGTCTAAGAACACTGTACGCTATTTACGTATGGAGTACCGTAAGGGTACGCTCGTTGCGTAACGATCGCTTAGCCGTGGTCGAGACGCTCAAGCGTCACGTTCGCTCATGGCCGAGAGATCACAGGCAGGCACGCTATTGGCTGCCGACTAACGTAATGATTCGCTATAGCGTAGCGGACGCTCGGGACCACGAGGAGATCACCAGCGGCGCTGACGCTCACAATGTTAAACCTTTAAATCTAAACCATAAACAATGTAATATGCTGTAAAACCTTAGTGTAGAGATAGGGTGTAGATGCAACACAGTGTAACCTTATTAACTTAAAAGCTGTTTGAGCGTCACCGACGCTCTGTGAATACTTAACACTATAAGAAATGCACAGATACCGTGCTTAGGGTCCAACGCCTAATATATATATTATGAATGTTATACTTGCAAAAGAATTAATACAATACAAGTCATACACTACAATATAACATAGACTACCTAACCAGATAACTACACAGGAAATACAATACAATAGTATTACGTTTAGGAGAGTACGAGAGAAAGAAGAGAAGAGAGAGAAAGAGAGAAATGGCCCATAACAACAAGAAAGACAATATGATTGCGGAGAAAACTTACGCACAAAGGAAACGATCGCATGCGCCTCTGGACATCCAGCTCCCGATTTTCAGCAATGATAACCGTTGAAGAGTGAGAGCTGGATGTGATCGGCTTGTCTATTTATGCCCCACACACAATACAATTCAATGGTCCCTACAATCTCATTGTTCATTGGACACAGGAATTCCTCCTCGCATTATAACAAAAGGTCATAGGTTGATTCATACAGGTGGGCTGTGACTATTTCCAACAGCTCAGGTGGGAGGGAAACTGGGTTTCCCGCCGCATGGATAAGTAAGTGCAAATACAGTAAATGTTCATAAACTTCTTATGTCCATAACTATTCGCACGAGCGATTAATCCGCTTCGAACCAACACCGGAATATTGCTAATTAAATACTCTTCCGATGGGTACTAAACACCACTGTATTACTCCTGTCTGACCCTTCGTATCAAACAAAGGGATTTCTCTGTTCATGAACATTCTACATTAACCAAACTTTCAGAATCTATCAAAGGGACCATGATCTACAAAATACATTATATAGTGGAAATATGTAACGAAAGAGTCGCACGCTACGAACACATGAACTCTACCGTAAATGCACATACCGCGCACCCGCGGGTGCCCGCAACAGCGAGTATGCGCACGCACGGGAGAGCGCACGCATGCGCAGCGCAGACCTGTGTGAGGTGCAAATATGGCAGTGTGCATAAAGATATTTTTCTGACTTTGACAGTCCACCCTTTGGCAGTCAACAATAACTGCCACTTCCTAAAACATTTCAAAACGAGAAAAATATATGTCAGGGGTTAATACATTTACATGGTTGGGTAGGGGAGGAGAGGAGAAGGTAGGAAAAGGGTATGACCTAGTGTGATAGCAGAAGCATGTGTGTATGAATCCGTGCTTGGGGGTCATGTATCATCGTGCCGTACGTGTTTTAAATCAAGCTTCGAGGCATTGCGAAGTATACATTTGAATTCCTTCTTATCCCGTGGTACGGGTCTGTGGATGGGCTGTCAAACTTTACAGAGCTCTTTTCGGATTTTGAACAAAATGGGGAGCACATTTTAGTTGATGATACATGAATGGGGGAATATGTGATTGCTGGTATCTGTGCCTGTATTCCCTATACTATGTGTGTAATTACCTGAAGGTTGTAGAGATGAAGAAAAGACATAATTACGGTAAATGCAGTGGTATTCTATGTCAGGTAAATGAACATTTGTCGGTTGAAGTCTTGTTCGGTGTCTGTTGAATGCAGTCTTCTTTGTGCTTTTGCCCATAAGGTGCGAGCAAAAGCTTTGTCAATGTCCATAGATTTACAAAAGTGTTGGGCTAGCGTAATTTTAAAATTTCTAGGGAAACTGGGGATCTATGGCAAAGTTCATCAAAAATCTGTGTATCAGGTTGTCAAAACTTCTTCTTTAATCCATCTGTTGTCTGTATATCGGCTCATCAAATTCCTCGTCCAAGTGGGTCTTTTTACCTTGGAGAAAACGGAAAAACAGGTGAAAGAAACGGACCGTAGAAATCGCATTTTCATCACATCATTGTTTCTACATTTGGGTCATAAATCAAATCCATTGGAATTACAATTTCCTCACTCCTTAAACTCATCACCCTGGTACTTTGTTTACACTTCGTTAAAGCCTGACCGCATCTAAATATCAAGCCAATCGTTATGATAACACCTAAGATACATAGGAGAAACTTCCCTACATCCATTATGACTTCTTGAGCCCATTCTCCTAAACCAGAGAACCAATTTCGCGGGTTCAACCATGACACCCAACCAGTCAGCTCATTACTCACAGCAGCAAGGGTGAGATTGTGTCTCCTGCGAAATTCCCACTTCAGTTGGAGAATATCGTCCATCTTTTGGTCTATGACCTCGACCGGGTCCTCGGTACTATTTGTAATGTATGTGCAACATTTCACGCCGTACTGCGTTGCCAGTGTGACACAATATCCACCTGTTACTGCCGTGAGATAATTGAGAATCATTCTATGCTGAACCAGTTCTGTTTTATAAGCTTGAAGTTCTCTTCCAGTATACCTAAACGTGTCATCATACATTTCTGTGATATTGTCTAACAAATTTGCGAGCGCAGATATGTATTTATAATTCAACACTCCTCTGGCGGTGCGAGTGAAATCTAACGCGATTAGAACCTGAATCCCGGTGGATTCATGGATCATGTCAGAGGCCGGATGCTCTGTTCTTTCTATCAGGTGCCGTTTAACTACGTGCTCGTAATGGGTGTGAGTATAAGGAGCTTGGGCAACACGGTGTATATCTTTCATTCTGGCATGTGATACAGTCATTACTTCAGGCAGTACTTTTCCAATATAACACAATCCTTCAGAGTTTGGGGCAAGCCACTTATACGCTTTCCTCCCGCATATGAAATATGCATCATCGGGGAGAACATATGGGACGGAGTAGGACATAACCATATTACACATCTTCCATGTGAAATCTCCTAACCCTAATTCTCCCATCTGTCTAGTACACGTATCAGCTTGTACGATATGTGCACAGTATCCTGGTGATACCTCTCCAACTCTCGTAATCCTATTTCCTAGGGTATACCTATATCGGAAAGATTTTCCTCTACTGGCTATGTGGCGTACAAGCTCTGTATCTGTAGGCATTCTATCTGCTCTATATGAAAAGGCCATGGTTTGGTTACTCCATGACACTTCCCAATTTCCCGGCTTTCGGGGATTGGAAATGTTAAAACATATGAGGGATCTATCCACATGATATTGGTGGAGCTTCAAACTAGGAGGACTGGAGATATTAAACCTCCTGTCCACCGGCCTCCCACCACTTAGCTCAAGTACCTCCCCTATCGTTAAAGGAAATGGTACTAGTCCTGATTTGCTATGACCTTGAGGTACTTGAGAGCATACCCAACAATCTGTTTGATTTAACACACTACCCACTAAGGAGTGATAGTCACTCAAAGGATGCCGGTCCATGTGGATATTAAAACTGGATTGGCATTTCTTGATGCACCCATCCTCAACTACGTTGTCACAGAGCCTACAGATACAGTTTTCTTCAGCTAACAATCCTTCACAATTCCTTCTATGGTCAATGCTATCGGATCGTTTTCTGATACTCGCCTTTGCTTGTTGATTATGTTGTTCTTGGGAAACTACGCCTCCATCTCTGTCATCAGAACCCATTCCAGAACCTCTCTCGACCTCCATGGTACTCTCGCCGGAACAGACTGCTCTGGTCAACATCATGGTCAACAGGAAAATCCGGATCACAGTCTCTTGGGGCAAGTCCATCTTATAGTAGGAAACGAAGAAGAATGAGAAGGGGGGAAAATAATTTGAGGGAGGGGGGATGGGAAGTGGAGAAAAACAATAAAAGGGAACAGGGAATCGACAACTGCTTTTGATCTTGTGATTCTCAATGCTCAGGTGCCGCCTAAGTCCTTCTGGAACAGACACTCCAGTGATACAACTTCCTCTACCGTCTGTTCCTTATCACGGGACCTCTCTGGATCAGCAACCTTCTTACAATGGGACGAATGAACCCAAGTCTCTCTCTCGGCAACTTTCAATGCTGTAGTGCTAGTAAATAAGACTTGGTATGGTCCTTCCCATCTGTCAATAAGGCAACCTGAGCGTAGAAAATTCCGTATCATTACATAATCCCCAGGTTCAATGTCATGACAATTACTATCTGGTAAATCAGGAATCACCAACTTCAAATTATCATTTTGATTCCTTAGCTGTTTACTCATGTTAATCAAGTACTTTACAGTCACTTCATTGTTACACTTCAAATCATCCTGAGGGTTAATCATAACATGCGGTTGTCGACCAAACAAGATTTCAAAGGGAGACAGATTAAGAGGGGACCTGGGAGTGGTTCTGATGCTGTACAGTACAATGGGTAGAGCTTCTGGCCATGTCAATCCTGTCTCTGCCATAACTTTGCTCAGTTTATTTTTAATAGTGCTGTTCACTCTTTCTACCTTCGCACTCGCCTGTGGACGGTATGGAGTGTGCAGCTTGCTATCAATTCCCATCAATTTACACATTCCTTGAAAGACATCACCTGTGAAATGGGTACCCCTATCACTTTCAATTATTCTAGGGATACCATATCTACATACAAATTCCTGCACAATTTTCTTAGCAGTAAACATAGCGGTATTTGTGGCCGCAGGAAATGCTTCGACCCAATTTGAGAAAACATCTATACAAACAAGTACATATTTCAAATTTCGACAAGGGGGTAATTGAATGAAGTCAATCTGTATTACCTGGAAAGGGCCGCCTGCAGGTGGGATATGAGATGGTTCTGTTGGTATTGCTTTTCCGATGTTCTTTCTCAAACAGGTAAGGCATGACATTGCTCTCTTACCTGCATGAGATGAAAATCCTGGGGCGCACCAATATGCTCTTACCAACTTGCACATTCCCTCCTTGCCCAGATGAGTCAGCCCGTGAGCTGCCTCAGCTAAACATGGGAGATATGCTCTGGGGGCCACCGGTTTACCTTGTCCATCCGTCCAGAGTCCTGAGGACTCCTGGCCATATCCCTTTGCCTTCCAGACTGCCTTTTCCTGTGTGGAACACAAATTTTGCATCTCACACAACTTCTGTGTGTTGATGGTATTAAATACCATCAGTTGCGTGGTGTCTGTCTGTCTGGGGGTACCAGCTGCTAACTTAGCTGCTTCGTCTGCTCGGCTGTTACCAAGTGATACTGGGTCCTGGCTATATGTGTGTGCTTTACACTTGATAACAGCCACTTTGTCGGGTTCCTGTATCGCTGTTAGAAGCCTTTTGATGTGGGCTGCATGCGCTATCGGTGTACCAGCTGCCGTCATGAAATTTCTGAGGCGCCATAGGGCTCCGAAATCATGGACTACCCCGAATGCGTATCTAGAGTCGGTGTAGATATTGGCTGATTTGCCCTTAGCCAATTCACATGCTCTGGTTAGGGCGACCAGTTCAGCAACCTGGGCTCAGTGAGGTGGGCCTAGCGGTTCCGCTTCTATGGTGCCTTGGTCATCTACGACTGCGTATCCAGTACACAAGTCTCCCGAGTCTGACTGTCTGTGACAACTACCATCCGTGTAGAAAGTTAGATCTACATCTTCCAGTGGATTGTCACTGATGTCAGGCCTTGCGGTAAAATTTTGGGTCAAATATTCCATACAATCATGTGTGTCTTCCTTTGTGTTAAATTCTCCTTCCCCACCACTCTCATCCTCCACCCTTTGTGCCTGTCCAGGCACACCTGGGAGATATGTTGCAGGATTTAATGCACTGCATCTCCTTATGGTGATGTTTACGGGGGCCATTAGTGCCAATTCCCATCTTGTAAACCGCGCTGATGAGACGTGCCTGGTTTGGGCAGAATTTAGCAAGGCTGACACTGCATGTGGTGTATGAATTGTGAGGTTGTGACCTAGCACTACATCTTCGCTTTTCGTTACTAGCAATGCTATCGCAGCAACGCTTCGCAAGCATGTGGGGAGGGATCGCGCTACCGTGTCTAGCTGAGCGCTGTAGTATGCTACCGGCCTGCTGGCATCACCGTGCTTTTGGGTTAAGACGCCTGCCGCGCAACCCGCACTTTCTGTTCCGTACAGCTCAAAGGGTTTCCCATAGTCTGGCATACCTAATGCTGGTGCTTGCGTTAGGCACTGTTTAAGTCTCTCAAATGCCATCTCGGACTCGTCTGTATGCGAAATCCGCTCAGGTTTGTTTGAGGAGACCATCTCCTGCAAAGGTAACGCTAGAATGGAAAACCCTGGGATCCAGTTACGGCAATACCCACACATTCCTAAAAATGTTCTGATCTGTTGCTGGCAGAGTCATGTCTCTAATTGCTTGAATTCTATCAGCGGTCAGGTGTCTCAGTCCTTGTGTTAGACAGTGTCCCAAATATTTTACCTTAGTTTGGCATAATTGCAACTTGTCTTTGGAAACCTTGTGTCCTGTGTCTGAAAGATGAAACAGGAGCTGTTTCGTATCCTTCAGGGATGCTTCCAATGAATCAGAACACAGTAGTAAATCATCCACGTACTGTATTAATACTGATCCACTCTCTGGTTGGAAAGACTGTAAACAATCATGCAAAGCCTGGGAAAAGATACTTGGACTGTCTATGAAACCTTGTGGTAATCGAGTCCATGTGTATTGGACTCCTCTGTATGTGAATGCAAACAAATATTGGCTGTCAGGGTGCAGAGGTACCGAAAGGAAAGCGGAGCAGAGGTCAATAACAGTGAAAAATTTCGCAGTGGGAGGGATTTGCATAAGGATGACAGCTGGATTTGGCACTACGGGGAACTGACTCTCAACTATTTTGTTAATCCCCCTTAGATCCTGCACTAGCCGGTAACCCCTCCCCCCACTCTTTTTAACAGGGAAGATGGGACTATTGGCAGTGCTGGACGTTCTTACCAGAATGCCCTGTTGTAGCAAGCGCTCTATTACGGGATACACTCCTAACTCCACCTCTGGCTTCAGAGGGTACTGTGGGATTTTTGGAGCTATCCTACCATCTTTTACTTGTACAACTACCGGAGCTACGTTTGCCATTAATCCAGTGTCCTGTCCATCTTTAGTCCAAAGTGACTCTGGTATCTGGGATGTCATTTCCTCTACTTGGGATGGAGTCCTATTTGTCATAATGGTATGTGACATTAATTTTGACGGGGAGTCTAACATGTCTCGCACTTCCTGAGCGTGATTCTCAGGTATGTCCAAGAATACACCTTCAGGAGTACAATAAATGACGCACCCCATTTTGCACAATAAGTCTCTTCCCAGGAGATTAGTCGGTGCCGATGCAGCTAGCAAAAAGGAATGCTTGGTATGTAACGGCCCTACCGTAATCTCGGCTGGTTTGCTAACAGGGTAGTGCTGGACTACTCCCGTTACCCCTATGGCTGGAATTGTCTTACCAGTGGTTCTCATGCCCACTGTCGAATTTATCACTGATTTGGCCGCCCCTGTGTCTACAAGAAAGTTTAAGGATTTACCAGCTACATTGATTGCAATTTCTGGTTCACTTCCAAGATTTGCAATCAATTTTACTGGCTGCAGATTACAGGTATAGCCACACCCCTATTGGGTATGGTGACCTCCCTGAATCCCGCTGGCAGCAACTACTTGTGAAGGGGTGCAATGGGAACTACCAGTGGCTTGCCAGTCTCTGTTCGGGGGGTATCTTTTTGTTTCCCCTGTATGTGGCTCATAACTCCGTCTCTGCGGACCTTGCTCCCAATGTCGTGTGTCGTGTCGTTGTCTAGGGGGTTGATATGAGTTTTGTGAATTTTTCACTCTACAGTCTCGTGCCATGTGTCCCTGTCTATGACATGAAAAACAAGTTACCACATTTGACTTACCCACAGGGTTTGGTGATTTATACAAAGGCTGCCTTGTGGTCAGGGCCTGTATACTTACGGCCATTAACTTATCACCTTGTGACTCCCTGTGACGGGTGATATTCCGGTCGTGATCAATAGCAGCCTCTCTCAAAGTAGCCACCGACAGACCTCGCCAACATGGTTGCGTGGTCTGTACTCTTGTCTTTAATGTCTCTTTTACCCCATCCATTAGTACAGATACTGCTACTTCTCGATGGTTTATGTTTGTTTTAATGTCCTCTATACCTGTGTACTTTGCCATTTCTAGTAATGCCCTGTGAAAATATTCTGCAGCAGTTTCTGACTCTTTCTGTCTAATGGAGAAAATCTTGTTCCACTTAACTACTGCTGGGAAATACTCCTTTAACTGTAAACTTATTCTTTTTACGTTATCTTTGTTGTACACATCTGTAAGAGGTACATCCTGATCTAATCCACAGTCAGCCAAAAATTGAGCTGCGTCGACATTTGAGGGTAAACATGCCCTCAGCAATACCTGCCAGTCTTTGTTATTGGGCTCTAAAGTGTTCCCTAGGTCTCTGATGTATTTCTGGCTGGCAACTAAGTCTTTCCTAGGGTCAGGGAACTCAGACACTATGGTTCTTAATTCCATTCGGGAAAATGGGCTGTACATGGCAATGTTCCTAACAGGAGTGATTCCTGTCGTGTCAGTTTTCCCATTTGGCACTGCTATTACCCTAACAGGATTAAGTTTACTAACATCACTCTGTGTAGGTTCTACAGCCTGTGGTGAAATGGTTTCAGCATAGTGTATGGTGCCGTACTTACCTGTAGATACGACCTCACCTATCCCTCCGCTAGGGGCTTTTGTTACTAATCTCGTGGGTGGAGCCGTGCCTACTGTTGTCTCTGCTATGGTGGCTGCTAGAGAGAGCGCCGATATTGTTGCCGATTCGTCCTCTTGATCACACTCCTGGGGAAAGTTCAAAACAGGGTACAACTTGCACGGGTTAATACTTGCATTAGTTAACTTATTAACATTTACACAGTTGCTAAGTGTTTGTTTGTTACACCCTAATGCGTCATTCTCCGCAACCAATTTCTCTCCTGATATGTATGGTGGCGGCGGGGCTGTCGCTATCAATTTCTTGATAGGATTAGATCCTGCCGCCAGAGCCAATCCTCTCTGTATTTCACCCTCCTGTTGCCATAACTGTAAATAATCATAATGTTGGATTCGTCTCTTTGTTGATTTAATGAGACATATCCTCCTCCTTAAATTTTGCAACACTTCTGATCTAAAGCTACCTACTCTTGGGAATTTCTCCCCGTCATGCACTGTCATTCTCTCCCATTCATCACATAAAACCTCTGTATGTGAGCCATATTTTTCACACATTACGTACCTTGCCGACCCGACTGGTCGGTTTACTGAATCAACCCGAACCGAGGTTGATCGCCCCCTTCCTGAACAATTGGCCCCCATAACTTGCAGGCGTTGCTTTCACCACCTCTGACCTTATTTCAGGGTCTTCAGCGAACCCTTACAAAAACCAAAATGTTCACGATAGGCTGACGGTGGCGGTTTACCGAGTACCCCACTCACTCGCCCACGCCGACCAATACGACCCACACACTGCCTTAGTGCTGGCGTACTCGACCCAGGGCCCCTATGAACCTCTATTTACTGGAACATGCGAGGGATATCCGCAGAACACTTACTCTTTCCAGTAACTATTGGTTGTTGGACAATTCCTGAGTGACCAGCGAACTTCCCTTCAGAAAATAAAAAATTACACAAATCACATCAGAGTGTACAAATAGTTTTACGACCGGGTTTGTACACAAATGGTACTGGTCAGATTAACTAATGTACACAATTACGTGCGGTACAATCGTTCAGCACATAAGCAACTAATCTTATGTACTGAGCGACCAGTGGAATCGAAAATTTCGGCTGCGAATTCCTTCAGCCAGAGCTTTATTGGCCTATATGGGTTTTGCACCAACCCCCTGGGTTGTGCCCTTTTCTCTTTTATGGCAAACTTCTTAGTCTGCTGTACCTGGACCTCCCGGTCTGTAGTATGACCTCCTGGTCTACTATTCTCTACTGCTCAAATTTTATGTTTAACCAGAGATGCCTCCCTAGCCACCATGCACGTCACTTACATGTATGTACCTGTCACAACTGAGGGCCTGAGCTGACGGGAGGCAGCCTCAGTTGTAGGGGCTGAGATGTACCGGAACCTGGGAGGATGTATCAGACCCCTGGACATGTAAGTAACATGAATAATAACTGCCCGAAGGCGTGACCACGACAACTTGGATAAAAGTCAATGATGTTTATTATGACAACTCCGCAACACAGCAGCAGTAAAAGAAAACGTAAAAGTCAGCAAAGAATAAATACAGTTCCTGGGTACTACAGGATGGCAGGAGCCACAGGGCACTGGTAGTGTGAGATAGTTCTTATGATCTTCTAGATGGAAAGTCCTTACCAGGCCCGACTGTAGCAATGGAGATAACCCAGGATTGTGCCAGCTGGTGTTCCAGGAAAAGCTGGGTTGCTGAAGATAAAACAGCTGCTGTGGATACTGGCTGGAACCAGACTGTTGTTAGCACGGAGTGGATACTGGCTGGAACCAGTTAAATAATAAATGAACTTGGGAGCGATGAAATATGAACTGAAATGTAGAACTTGAGAGCGGAGAAATAATAATACCGGTGGAGAGTGGTAAAGTGTAGAAAGGACACCGGCCCTTTAAGGGAAGCTGTACTCTGCTGGAAGCTGAGCTGGAAGCAGGTAATGTTGTAGCTGGAAACAGATGAATCCACAATGGATTGGAGAGTCAGGCTACACCGCAGGTGGAATGCTGGTGCGGGTCTCTATGGTGGAAGTCTTGAGACAGGAGCTGGAACCTGGAAGACAATCACAGGAGAGAGACAAACAGGAACTAGGTTTGACAACCAAAGCACTGACGCCTTCCTTGCTCAGGCACAGTGTATTTATACCTGCAGCAAGGAAGGGATTGGCTAGGCAATTATGCAGATTATCAATACTGAGAACAGATTGGTGGAAATGATCAGCTGACAGAATCCAAGATGGCTGCGCCCATGCAGACACTTGGAGGGAAGTTTGGTTTGTAATCCATGTGGTAATGAAAACAGTAATGGCGGCGCCGGCCACCGGAGACAGGAGGCGCCAGGCTGACAGATGCACATCCAACCACGCGGACACAGCGGAGGCCGCGGCTGACGTAATCGCCACTCAGACACTCTGCATGCAGAAGTTCAGGGACGGCGGCGGAGGCCGCGGGAGACGCCATGCCAGGTGTAATATGGCGTTTACTGTGACAGCGTCCCAGAGTGACAGGAGAGGATACAGGAATGTACACATCAGGATAACAGATGGGATCCGGTCCTGGAGCGCTGAGCCAGCCTTAGGAGGCATCTGATGGGTAAGAAATGGCGTCCAGATACCCGGATCGTGACAGCACCCCCCCCTTTAGGAGTGGCCCCAGGACACTTCTTTGGCTTTTGAGGAAACTTGGAATGGAATCTCCGGACCAAGGCAGGAGCATGGACATCAGAAGCATTGGTCCATGAACGTTCCTCAGGACCATAACCCTTCCAGTCAATAAGATATTGTAGTTGACCGTAACGGTGACGTGAGTCCAGGATCTTGGCCACTTCATACTCAACGCCTCGTTGAGTTTGGACTTTCGGAGTTGGAGGAAGTGAGGAATGAAACCGATTCAAGATCAGCGGTTTCAACAGGGAAACATGGAATGTCCTCGGTATTTTTAAGAAGGGAGGCAACTGGAGTCTGTAAGCAACAGGATTGATGACTTGTTCAATCTTGAAAGGACCGATATAGCGAGGTGCAAACTTCATACTGGGAACTCTTAACCTCAAATTCTTCGTGGATAACCATACCCGATCACCCACCTTGAGAGCAGGAACTGCTCGACGCTTCTTATCCGCAAACTTCTTGTACCTGAACGATGCCTTGAGCAGAGCTGATCGTACGCTCTTCCAGATATTGGCAAACTGATGCAAGGTGATATCCACTGCGGGAACAGAAGTTGCTGGAAGCGGTTGGAACTCAGGGACTTTAGGGTGGAATCCAAAGTTAGTGAAGAATGGTGTTGAAGCAGATGAAGAATGATACTGGTTGTTATGACAGAACTCGGCCCAGGGAAGTAATTGAACCCAGTCATCTTGAGAGGAGGACACATAGATGCGGAGGAAGGCCTCCAAGTCCTGATTCACCCTCTCGGTTTGACCATTGGTCTGAGGATGGTAAGCCGTGGAAAACTTTAGCTTGACTTGGAGGACTTGACATAAACTTCGCCAGAATTTGGCTGTGAATTGAACTCCTCGATCTGAGATAATTTCTTCAGGAAGACCGTGGAGTCGGAAGATCTCTTGTATGAATACTTGAGCCAACTTGGAAGCTGACGGAAGACCGGTGAGAGGAATGAAGTGTGCCATCTTGGTGAACCGGTCAACTACCACCCAGATGGTATTGAACTTGTTGCACATGGGTAAGTCTGTAATGAAATCCATCGACAAGTGGGTCCATGGTCGACGGGGAACGGATAGTGGAACCAGTTGCCCCGCAGGCGACTGGCGGGATACTTTATGTTGGGCACACTTTGGGCAAGATGCAATAAACTCCAAGACGTCCTTTTTCAGAGTTGGCCACCAATAGGACCTAGAGATAAACTCCAGGGTTTTTTGGATACCTGTATGTCCGGCAAAACGGGAAGCATGGGCCCAATGCATGAGCTTCTTCCTTAGCATCGGCTTCACAAAACTTTTCCCTGATGGGGGCGTAGAGTCCATCCCTACCGTGGAGAATGCCAACGGATTTATAATAGGATGCTTGTCTGAAGACTCTGACTCATTTTCTTGCTCCCATGAGCGGGAAAGGGCATCGGCCTTGCGATTCTGAGAGCCCGGACAGAACTGGAGTTTAAAGTCGAACCTGGAAAAGAAAAGTGCCCATCTGGCCTGACGAGGGTTGAGACATTGTGCGCCCTTCAGGTATAAAAGGTTCTTGTGGTCTGTAAGTATGGTGATTGAATGAGAAGCTCCCTCCAACAGATACCTCCACTCTTCTAGAGCGAGCTTGATGGCTAGCAACTCCTGGTCGCCAATGGCATAGTTGCGCTCAGCTGGGGAGAACTTCCGGGAGAAGAAACTGCAAGGGTGTAAATGGCCATCTTTAGCCCTCTGAGATAACACCGCTCCTACTCCAACGGAGGAGGCATCCACCTCTAAGATGAAAGGAGAGTCGATGTCAGGCTGTTTCAGAACAGGCGCAGAGATGAACCTTTGTTTTAAAAGATGAAATGCTTGCATGGCTTCTTCAGACCACTTGGACGGGTTAGCACCCTTCTTAGTGAAAGCAGTAATAGGCGCCACAATGGTGGAAAAGTCTCGTATAAACTTTCGGTAATAGTTGGCGAACCCTAAGAACCTCTGGACCCCTTTGAGGGTTAAGGGTACCGGCCAATTTTGGATTGCTTGTAGTTTCTCAGGATCCATCTCTAGTCCGGAACCGGACACAATGTACCCTAGAAACGGAATGGACTTGACTTCAAAGACGCATTTTTCTAATTTGCAATAGAGATGATTGACACGGAGACGGGACAGAACCTCTTTAACCCAAAAACGATGTTCCTCTAAATCGTTGGCAAAAATGAGGATATCGTCTAGATAGACCACGACATGACGGTATAGAATGTCTCTGAAGATCTCATTGACAAAATGCTGGAAGACAGCTGGAGCATTGCTCAATCCGAAGGGCATGACGAGGTACTCATAATGTCCGTCACGGGTGTTAAAGGCGGTCTTCCACTCGTCACCCTCACGGATCCGGATGAGATTGTATGCACCTCGCAAGTCCAGCTTTGTAAAGATGGTAGCTCCGCTAACTCTGTCAAAGAGCTCAGTAATCAGGGGTAAAGGATAACGGTTCTTGATGGTAATGTCGTTCAAACCTCTGTAGTCGATGCACGGCCGCAGACCACCATCTTTCTTTTTTACAAAAAAGAAGCCTGCGCCGGCTGGAGAAGAAGAAGGTCGAATGAACCCCTTTGCTAGGTTCTCTTTAATATATTCCTCCATAGAATGCGTCTCAGGCAGAGACAACGGATAAGTTCGGCCTCGAGGTGGAACCTTCCCTGGAACGAGATCAATCGGACAGTCCCATTCTCTATGAGGAGGAAGGATATCAGCAGAAGCTTTACTGAACACATCCGTGAAATCTTGATATGGAGGAGGTGGAACATCAGATGACCTGGGGGAGGAAGAACAGACAGGCAATACTTTAAACAAACATGTCTCAGCACAGGAGGAACCCCATGCCAGGATTTGCGTAGTCGTCCAATCAATTGTAGGATTGTGAAGACGGAGCCATGGAAGGCCCAGGACCACAGGATGTGTGGCTCTTGGAATCACTAAAAAAGAAATAAGTTCGGAATGAAGAACTCCCACTCTCAGACGAACTGGTAGAGTCCTTAAAGAAATAACTGCATCAAAAATTTTGCTGCCATCCACGGCAGTTAAAGAAATGGACGAAGGAAGTCTCTCGGTGGGTAGGGACCACCGTTTAACATAGGCTTCGGTAATAAAGTTCCCAGCTGCTCCGGAATCAAGGAGGGCAATGACGTTCCGATAACGTTGAGCAACTTGAAGCGAGACTGGGAGATTACAATCTTGAGGAGATGGAGAGGAGATCATTACTCCTAGCCGGCCCTCTCCTTGGCGAGCTAGGATTTGGAGTTTCCCGGACGTTTGGGACAGGCATTAATGGTGTGAGACGGAGCTGCACAATAGAGACAGAGAAACTCGGAGAGACGTCTTCGGCGCTCAGCAGGAGTTAAACGGGAACGGCCAAGTTGCATGGGCTCATCTTTAGATGGTGACAGTTGACGAGGAGGAGGAGCAGAAGATTTTGGAGCAGATGATCTTCCACGCTCAGTTGCTCTCTCTCTGAAATGTAAATCAACTTTCGTGCAGAGTGAGATTAGCTCATCTAACTTAGAAGGTAAGTCTCTGGTAGCTAACTCATCTTTAATACGCTCAGATAAGCCATGCCAGAATGCAGCATACAGGGCCTCGTCGTTCCATGCCAGTTCGGATGCCAGGATCTGGAACTGTATCAGATATTGTCCTACAGTACGTGACCCCTGGCGTAAACGGAGAATCTCGGATGAAGCTGAGGTTACCCGGCCTGGCTCGTCGAAGATGCGCCTGAATGTTGACACGAAGGCAGTGTAGGAAGATAGCAGGGTGTCGGACCTCTCCCATAACGGTGATGCCCAATCAAGGGCTGAGCCACTGAGAAGAGAAATAATGTAGGCAATTTTTGTACGGTCACTGGGAAAATTGCCAGGTTGTAGCTCAAACTGAATCTCACACTGGTTGAGAAATCCCCTGCAGAATCTTGGAGATCCGTCAAATTTTGCTGGCGTTGGAAGATGAAGACGTGGAGCAGAAATGGGTAAGGTGGGTGGGGTTATAGCTGGAGTCACTGTGGTTGACGCACCAGACGCGCCTGATCCACGGAGAGTTGTCTGAATCCCATCCAGCCGAGTAGAGAGATCCTGGAGACAGCGGATGATGTGGCCCTGTGCAGCCTCCTGATGTTCTAGTCGGGCTGCCAGTTCTTGTATCGGCCTGGCCGCTTGATCCTGGTCTCCGGCTGGATTCATTAGGTCAGTGCTTACTGTCACAACTGAGGGCCTGAGCTGACGGGAGGCAGCCTCAGTTGTAGGGGCTGAGATGTACCGGAACCTGGGAGGTTGTATCAGACCCCTGGACATGTAAGTAACATGAATAATAACTGCCCGAAGGCGTGACCACGACAACTTGGATAAAAGTCAATGATGTTTATTATGACAACTCCGCAACACAGCAGCAGTAAAAGAAAACGTAAAAGTCAGCAAAGAATAAATACAGTTCCTGGGTACTACAGGATGGCAGGAGCCACAGGGCACTGGTAGTGTGAGATAGTTCTTATGATCTTCTAGATGGAAAGTCCTTACCAGGCCCGACTGTAGCAATGGAGATAACCCAGGATTGTGCCAGCTGGTGTTCCAGGAAAAGCTGGGTTGCTGAAGATAAAACAGCTGCTGTGGATACTGGCTGGAACCAGACTGTTGTTAGCACGGAGTGGATACTGGCTGGAACCAGTTAAATAATAAATGAACTTGGGAGCGATGAAATATGAACTGAAATGTAGAACTTGAGAGCGGAGAAATAATAATACCGGTGGAGAGTGGTAAAGTGTAGAAAGGACACCGGCCCTTTAAGGGAAGCTGTACTCTGCTGGAAGCTGAGCTGGAAGCAGGTAATGTTGTAGCTGGAAACAGATGAATCCACAATGGATTGGAGAGTCAGGCTACACCGCAGGTGGAATGCTGGTGCGGGTCTCTATGGTGGAAGTCTTGAGACAGGAGCTGGAACCTGGAAGACAATCACAGGAGAGAGACAAACAGGAACTAGGTTTGACAACCAAAGCACTGACGCCTTCCTTGCTCAGGCACAGTGTATTTATACCTGCAGCAAGGAAGGGATTGGCTAGGCAATTATGCAGATTATCAATACTGAGAACAGATTGGTGGAAATGATCAGCTGACAGAATCCAAGATGGCTGCGCCCATGCAGACACTTGGAGGGAAGTTTGGTTTGTAATCCATGTGGTAATGAAAACAGTAATGGCGGCGCCGGCCACCGGAGACAGGAGGCGCCAGGCTGACAGATGCACATCCAACCACGCGGACACAGCGGAGGCCGCGGCTGACGTAATCGCCACTCAGACACTCTGCATGCAGAAGTTCAGGGACGGCGGCGGAGGCCGCGGGAGACGCCATGCCAGGTGTAATATGGCGTTTACTGTGACAGCGTCCCAGAGTGACAGGAGAGGATACAGGAATGTACACATCAGGATAACAGATGGGATCCGGTCCTGGAGCGCTGAGCCAGCCTTAGGAGGCATCTGATGGGTAAGAAATGGCGTCCAGATACCCGGATCGTGACAGTACCTCTGCGAGAACTCGACTTCTTGTGGTTCAACCTGTAAAATTGTATAAACTTATATATACAAAACACTCACTCACCACACGTACACTTTTGCTTCTATTTCTATTTCTGCGCAGAAATTTTCTTTAGACCAGATGTGTTGTGAATTTGGAGAAGGATCTGTTAATCTAAATTTCGGACACTAAAAATAGATTTTGCGCTATTTATCGCTTGTTGCGCTACTTATCGCCTGTTGCGCTACTTATCGCCTTTTGCGCTACTTAAAAATCAACTGTCGTGTGACAACTAACACTTTTTATCAATGTAGATGATCCTCGATCGTCTACCGCGCAACACACCAATCTCTCCTTTTACCTTGGGTAGAGTTGCATGTGGGTTTTACACTTTAACTATGAAATAGCGACAAATCTCTCTTAGCACGTTTTATCAATTATAAAATGGCAAACAGGAGAGTGATATATGAAAATACACGAATGAAAAAGAAATGCAGATATGTGCGTGTGTACGCAAGACAGAAATAAACAGTTTTAAAAGACACTAGCGTGTTGTTCTTACCTCCGGTTCCGGATTCCTTCAGCACCCTTTACTAAGCGAAGCAGATGCTTATCCAAACAGCACTACGAGGAATATGACCTCCCGCCCTTTGCTGCTGGATAATGTCTGCTGAATTTACCTAGCAGAGATATGTGAAGGACAGGACGAGCCGCCAATTGATAAAGCTAAATATTTATCTTATATAAAGCCCTTTATGAGGTCTAAGAACACTGTACGCTATTTACGTATGGAGTACCGTAAGAGTACGCTCGTTGCGTAACGATCGCTTAGCCGTGGTCGAGACGCTCAAGCGTCACGTTCGCTCACTGCCGAGAGATCACAGGCAGGCACGCTATTGGCTGCCGACTAACGTAATGATTCGCTATAGCGTAGCGGACGCTCGGGACCACGAGGAGATCACCAGTGGCGCTGACGCTCACAATGTTAAACCTTTAAATCTAAACCATAAACAATTTAATATGCTGTAAAACCTTAGTGTAGAGATAGGGTGTAGATGCAACACAGTGTAACCTTATTAACTTAAAAGCTGTTTGAGCGTCACCGACGCTCTGTGAATACTTAACACTATAAGAAATACACAGATACCGTGCTTAGGGTCCAACGCCTAATATATATATTATGAATGTTATACTTGCAAAAGAATTAATACAATACAAGTCATACACCACAATATAACATAGACTACCTAACCAGATAACTACACAGGAAATACAATACAATACTATTACGTTTAGGAGAGTACGAGAGAAAGAAGAGAAGAGAGAGAAAGAGAGAAATGGCCCATAACAACAAGAAAGACAATATAATTGCGGAGAAAACTTACGCACAAAGGAAACGATCGCATGCGCCTCTGGACATCCAGCTCCCGATTTTCAGCAATGATAACCGTTGAAGAGTGAGAGCTGGATGTGATCGGCTTGTCTATTTATGCCCCACACACAATACAATTCAATGGTCCCTACAATCTCATTGTTCATTGGACACAGGAATTCCTCCTCGCATTATAACAAAAGGTCATAGGTTGATTCATACAGGTGGGCTGTGACTATTTCCAACAGCTCAGGTGGGAGGGAAACTGGGTTTCCCGCCGCATGGATAAGTAAGTGCAAATACAGTAAATGTTCATAAACTTCTTATGTCCATAACTATTCGCACGAGCGATTAATCCGCTTCAAACCAACACCGGAATATTGCTAATTAAATACTCTTCCGATGGGTACTAAACACCACTGTATTACTCCTGTCTGACCCTTCGTATCAAACAAAGAGGGATTTCTCTGTTCATGAACATTCTACATTAACCAAACTTTCAGAATCTATCAAAGGGACCATGATCTACAAAATACATTATATAGTGGAAATATGTAACGATTGAGTCGCACGCTACGAACACATGAACTCTACCGTAAATGCACATACCGCGCACCCGCGGGTGCCCGCAACAGCGAGTATGCGCACGCACGGGAGAGCGCACGCATGCGCAGCGCAGACCTGTGTGAGGTGCAAATATGGCAGTGTGCATAGAGATATTTTTCTGACTCTGACAGGATGGACGGGTTCGGATCTCTCAGATACAACCCCCCCCCCCTTCAGGATCCGAGTCCGGCTCAGTACTTGCCGCCAGACTCGGATCCCAGAACGAGGCAAAACGTCATCATCCCGCTGTCGGATTCCTGCGGGTTTTGGATTCCATATAAAGAGCCGCGTGACACCCCCATTTTCACTGTGGACTTGGAGAGTGAGGGAGACAGACCTCTGTCTCTCTGTGGGTGGTGATGTCGGGTGGGGTGAGTGTGTGCTCTTTAGTGGTGCTATTGTGTGTGCTGTTTGGGGTGCTGTACAGGGTTGCTGTCCTGTGGTGTCCTGTGCTGTTAGGGTTGCTGTCCTGGGGTGTACTGTGCTGTTTGGGGTGCTTTACAGGGGTGTTGCTGTCCTGTGCTGTACAAGGGTGCTGTCCTGTGGTGTCCTGTGCTGTTTGGGGTGCTGTCCTGTGCTATTAGGGGTGCTGTCCTGTGTGCTGTAAGAATAAAGGGGCCCTGTCCTGTATGCTGTCAAAATATAGGGGTGCTGTAAAAATAAAGGAACACTGTGGCCCTGTCTTGTATGCTGTCAAAATATAGGGCTGCTGTAAAATTAAAGGAACGCTGTGGCCCTGTCGGGTGCTGTAAAAATAAAGGAACGATGTGTCCCTATCCTGTATGCTGTCAAAATATAGGGGTGCTGTAAAATTAAAGGAACACTGTGGCCCTGTCGGATGCTGTAAAAGTAAAGGAACGCTGTGGCCCTGTCCTGTATGCTGTCAAAATATAGGGGTGCTGTAAAATTAAAAGAACGCTGTGGCCCTGTATTGTATGCTGTCAAAATATAGGGGTGCTGTAAAAATAAAGGAATGCTATAGCCCTGTTCTGTATGCTGTCAAAATAAAGGGGTGCTGTAAATATAAAGGAATGCTGTGGCCCTGGCCTGTATGCTGTCAAAATATAGGCGTGCTGTAAAAATAAAGGTACACTGTGGCCGTGTCCTGTATGCGCTCAAAATATAGGGGTGTGGTAAATCTAAAGGAACGCTGTGGCCCTGTTGGGTGCTGTAAAAATGAAGGGATGCTGTGGCCCTGTCCTATATGCTGTCAAAATATAGGGGTGCTGTAAAATTAAAGGAATGCTGTGGCCCTGTCCTGTATGCTGTCAAAGTTTAGGGTTGCTGTAAAAATAAAGGAATGCTGTGTCCCTGTCAGGTGTTGTAAAAATAAAGGAATGCTGAGGTCCTGTCCTGTACGCTGTCAAAATTTAGGGGTGCTGTAAAAATAAAGGAACGCTGTGGCCCTGTCAGGTGCTGTAAAAATAAAGGGGCACTGTTCTGTGTGCTGTAATAATAAAGGGGCGCTGTCCTGTTAAATGGAGAACAAAAATTGGAGGAAAAAATAGTGAAAGATCAGGAACCACTTCTTAGTACTAGTGCTAAAGCTGCTGCTGCCACCAGTCATGACACTGACGATGCAATTCCATCAACGTTGTCTGCTAAGGCCAATGCCCAATGTCATAGAGGGCATGTAAAATGAAGCAAAAATTAATAATAACAAAAAAAAAAAAAGAAATGATCTGATGAGAAACATAAAATTGGCAATATGCCATTCACGACACGAAGTGGCAAGGAAAGGCTAAGGCCTTGGCCTATGTTCATGACTGGTGGTTCAGCTTCTCATGAAGATGGAAGCCTTCCTCCCTCTCAAAAAATGTAAAAATAAAGCTTGTTAAAGCACAGGAAAAAACAACATTCAGACTCAGAGATATCACAAATCCCCAAGGAGAGTCCAAGTGTGTCCGCAGTTGCGATGTCTAGGCCTGATCTTCCCAACACTGTATGGGAAGAGGAGACTCCTACCACCATTTGCATGCCGTCTGCAAGTGCTGGGAGGAGCACCGCCAGTCCAGTTGTTGATATTGAGATTGAGGATGTCACTGTAGAAGTGCACCAGGATGAGGAGGATATGTGTAGCTGGCGCTGAAGAGGAAGTTGACAATGAGGATTGTGATGGTGATGTGGTTTGTTTGAGTGAGGCACTGTCACACTCGCGGCGCTGCGGCTGCCGCGCTTACCGCTCCGGGTGCGCTGGGTCTCCCGGCGGTCGTCGCCCCCGGTGGGCTCCGGGTCGTCGCGTCTTGCTGGCGCTACCTCCGGTGGGTTTCCGGGGTGTGGGCGCCGCCATTGCGCTCGGCATCCACGAGAGCGTGGTGAGCGGGTGACGTCATCGGCCCCTTCCGCCAATCGGGAGAGGGCGGGAAGTTCAAAGGTAGACGCCGTACAGAGCCCCGGCGCCTGAGTATCGTCTTTCCAATGATCACCAGTGCTAGCAGCGTTCAGCGTGTTCTCAAGCTGAACGTCTCCTGTGTTCCAGCGTTACAGAATATCTTTCAGTGGGACATTCCCTGTGCTACCAGCGTTACAGAGTATCTTTCAGTGGGACATTCCCTGTGCTACCAGCGTTACAGTGCATCACTCAGTGGAACCTTCCCTGTGCTACCAGCGTTACAGTGTATCACTCAGTGGAACCTTTCCTGTGCTACCAGCGTTACAGTGTATCACTCAGTGGAACCTTCCCTGTGCTACCAGCGTTATAGTGTATCTTTCAGTGGCACATTCCCTGTGCTACCAGCGATATAGTGTATCACTCAGTGGGACATTCTCTGCGTTACCAGCGTTACAGTGTATCTCTCAGAGGGACACCTCCTGTGCTTCCAGTATTACAGGGTATCCCTAAGTGGAACGCCTCCCAAACTTCCAGAGTTACACTGAATCTCAAATCCTCATTTATTTCTTCAGCATCACTCACAAGTTCTTCATTCTTCTGTGTGCTTCAACATCGTTCTCAAATCTTCATTCATCTCTTCAGCATCGCTCACAAGTTCTTCATTCTTCTGTGTGCTTCAACATCATTCTCAAATCTTAATTTCATCTCTTCAGCATCGCTCACAAGTTCTTCATTCTTCTGTGTGCTTCAACATCATTCTCAAATCTTTATTCATTTCTTCAACATCGCTCACAAGTTCTTCATTCTTCTGTGTACTTCAGCATCGCCCCCAAGCCTTGGCCACAACTAATTCTTTAGCATTACACGTCAGTTACAACGGCTAAGTTCTGCATCAGGAAAACCTACATCCGGCCATCCCTGCTCCGGCCCAGCTGTGGTTCCTCTTCCCGATCATCGGAAGAACCCCCGAGTTCTCAACACTCCCAACCCAGGTCAGTGACAGTATACTCAGGCCACTTGGACCCGGGGCATCGGAACCCAGAGTCAAGCGCCATCCAAAACTTGGCTTCCCGAGTTCAGAGTCAGGAGGCGGCACAGAGCCAGGTGATGCAGTATCTCCAGGAATTATACGGCCAGCTGGGTCAAATTCAGGCTTCCCTGGCTTCAGTAGTTCCGGCTCCTGCTCCAGTACCCGCTCCAGTAGTCGTCTCCAGTAATGTTCAATCCTCGTCTGGAACCAGGTCACGCCTTCAGCTTCCCACTCCCTCTCGCTATAATGGGAATCCAAAGAATTGCCGTGGTTTTCTCAACCAATGCGAGGTGCATTTTGAACTTCTCTCACACAATTTCCCCACGGATCGGTCCAAAGTGGCATACATTATTTCCTTGCTTGAAGGTTCAGCGTTGGATTGGGTGTCTCCGTTGTGGGAACGATCTGACCCATTGGTTTCCAGTTTTTTCCAAGGATTTTTGATGAGCCCGGTAGAACGACCGCTGCTTCCTCGGACCTGCTCCGAGTCCGTCAAGGCTCTCGTTCTGTGGGACAGTATGTGGTTCCCTTCCAGACCATTGCCTCAGAACTACGCTGGAATAATGATGCTCTGAGGGCCGCTTTCTGGAACGGGCTCTCTGACCGTCTGAAGGACGAGCTGGTCACTAGGGATCTGCCGGATCCTTTAGAAGAGTTGATCTCACTCTGTGTCAAGGTGGATCTTCGCATGCAGGAACGAGGTGGTGAACGTAGTCGGTCGGATCGATCCAGATTCCGGCTTCTCCCGCCTAAGCAAACAGTTACCCCGAGTCCGGATGAACCCATGCAAATCAACCGATCCCGGCTGTCCCCGAAGGAACGACAGTGCCGTCGTGAGGGTAAACTCTGCCTCTACTGTGGAGTCGCGGATCACTTTATCAAGTTCTGCAAGTCCCGTCCGGGAAACGGGCAGGCCTAGCTTGTTCCAGAAGAGTCAAGTTAGGGGTTACATCTAAATCTTCTCCAACAGTGGATTGTTTACTCTCCGTGTCTCTGTTTTCTGAGTCTATAGCCAAACCGGTTAAGGCCCTGCTGGACTCTGGGGCCGCAGGGAATTTTGTTTCTCTTTCTTGTGTTCAGAGTCTGGATTTACAGTTACAGTCTGTCAAATGACCTTTACGTTGACTGCCATCAATGGTACCAAAATATCTAATGATCTTTTTACAAGTCGCACAGAGCCAATCAAGCTGCAGGCCGGAGCTCTGCATCAAGAACATTTGGAGTTTCTAGTAATTCCGGAGATGCCTCACGATCTTGTTCTTGGTCTACCTTGGCTTAAAATTCACAACCCTCACGTCGAATGGAAGTCGTCACAAATATTGTCCTGGAGTTCGTTTTGTCACTCTAGTTATCTCACTCCTGTTTACCCACTCCGTGCATCTTCCAAGTCGGATGAGGAGCTCATTCCGGAGGCCTATCGGGAGTTCACAGATGTGTTCTCGGAACAGGTGGCCGATCAGTTACCACCCCATAGACCCTGGGACTGTCCCATTGAGCTTATCCCAGGGAAAATGCCACCCCAGGGACGCACCTATCCCTTTTCATTACCCGAGACCCAAGCTATGTCGGACTATATCAAATCTAATCTACTGAAAGGATTCATTCGCCCCTCTACCTCCCTGGCTGGAGCAGGTTTCTTTTTCGTGAAGAAGGACGGGGGGTTAAGACTAGTGATGTGCACCGGACATTTTTCGGGTTTTGTGTTTTGGTTTTGGATTCGGTTCCACGGCCGTGTTTTGGATTCGGACGCGTTTTGGCAAAACCTCACCGAAATTTTTTTGTCGGATTCGGGTGTGTTTTAGATTCGGGTGTTTTTTTTACAAAAAACCCTAAAAAACAGCTTGAATCATAGAATTTGGGGGTAATTTTGATCCCATAGTTTTATTAACCTCAATAACCATAATTTCCACTCATTTCCAGTCTATTCTGAACACCTCACACCTCACAATATTATTTTTAGTCCTAAAATTTGCACCGAGGTCGTTGGATGGCTAAGCTAAGCGACACAAGTGGCCGACACAAACACCTGGCCCATCTAGGAGTGGCACTGCAGTGTCAGGCAGGATGGCACTTCAAAAAAATAGTCCCCAAACAGCACATGATGCAAAGAAAAAAAGAGGCGCACCAAGGTCGCTGTGTGACTAAGCTAAGCGACACAAGTGGCCGACACAAACACCTGGCCCATCTAGGAGTGGCATTGCAGTGTCAGGCAGGATGGCACTTCAAAAAAATTGTCCCCAAACAGCACATGATGCAAAGAAAAAAAGAGGCGCACCAAGGTCGCTGTGTGACTAAGCTAAGCGACACAAGTGGCCGACACAAACACCTGGCCCATCTAGGAGTGGCACTGCAGTGTCAGGCAGGATGGCACTTCAAAAAAATTGTCCCCAAACAGCACATGATGCAAAGAAAAAAAGAGGCGCACCACAGGTATAGAATGTAGATGGATAGTATACTTAATGACGACACAGAGGTAGGTACAGCAGTGGCCTTCCATACTGCTATATATAGTATACTGGTGGTCACTGTGTCAGCAAACTGCAAAACTAAAATGCACCACAGGTATAGAATGTAGATGCATAGTATACTTAATGATGACACAGAGGTAGGTACAGCAGTGGCCTTCCGTACCGTACTGCTATATATAGTATACTGGTGGTCACTGTGTCAGCAAACTGCAAAACTAAAATGCACCACAGGTATAGAATGTAGATGGATAGTATACTTAATGACGACACAGAGGTAGGTACAGCAGTGGCCTTCCGTACCGTACTGCTATATATAGTATACTGGTGGTCACTGTGTCAGCAAACTGCAAAACTAAAATGCACCACAGGTATAGAATGTAGATGGATAGTATACTTAATGACGACACAGAGGTAGGTACAGCAGTGGCCTTCCGTACCGTACTGCTATATATAGTATACTGGTGGTCACTGTGTCAGCAAACTGCAAAACTAAAATGCACCACAGGTATAGAATGTAGATGGATAGTATACTTAATGACGACACAGAGGTAGGTACAGCAGTGGCCTTCCGTACTGCTATATATAGTATACTGGTGGTCACTGTGTCAGCAAACTGCAAAACTAAAATGCAGCACAGGTATAGACAGTGGCGTAACTACTGCCCCCGCAGCCCTCGCGGTGGCTTGGGGGCGAGGGGCTGCGGTGGTGCCACTGACTTAGAACAGATTGACATGCGGACGAGCGTCCGCATGTCAATCTGCAGGTCTCCTTCCCTCCGCCGCTGTAAGGAGGGACACGGAGCGCACAGTGCGCGCCCCCCTGTGTCCCTCCCTGGCTCTCCGGCTGTCTAATACAGGAAGTGCCGTTCGTGAGCTCTGATTGGCTCACGAACCGGCACTTCCTTTATTAGACAGCCGGAAAGCCAGGAGGGACACAGGGGGGCGCGCGCTGTGCGCTCCGTGTCCCTCCAACACAAAGGAGGGGGAGGGGAGTAGGCACTGTGGGGGACTATCTGGCACTGGGGGCATATACCTGGCACTGTGGGGGACTGTCTGGCACTGGGGGCATATACCTGGCACTGTGGGGGAATATTTGGCACTGGGGGCATATACCTGGCACTGTTGGGGACTATCTGGCACTGGGGGCATATACCTTGCACTGTGGGGGAATATCTGGCACTTGGGGCATATACCTGGCACTGTGGGGGGAATATCTGGCACTGGGGGCATATACCTGGCACTGTGGGGGACTATCTGGCACTGGGGGCATATACCTGGCACTGTGGGGGACTATCTGGCACTGGGGGCATATACCTGGCACTGTGGGGGAATATCTGGCACTGGGGGCATATACCTGGCACTGTGGGGGACTGTCTGGCACTGGGGGCATATACCTGGCACTGTGGGGGAATATCTGGCACTGGGGGCATATACCTGGCACTGTGGGGGACTATCTGGCACTGGGGGCATATACCTGGCACTGTGGGGGACTATCTGGCACTGGGGGCATATACCTGGCACTGTGGATGAATATCTGGCACTGGGGGCATATACCTGGCACTGTGGGGGAATATCTGGCACTGGGGGGAGCAGGCACTGAGGGGGCATATGTGGCACTGTGGGGGAATATCTGGCACTGGGGGCATATACCTGGCACTGTGGGGGAATATCTGGCACTGGGGGCATATGTGGCACTGGGAGCACAGCCCTAGCAACAAGCACTACCCCCTAGCAACGAGCATGACACCCAGTGCATGAAACCCCTGGCAACGAGCATGACACCCAGTGCATGAAACCCTTGGCAACGAGCATGACACCCAGTGCATGAAACCCCTGGCAACGAGCATGACACCCTGAGCATGAAAACCCCTGGCACCGTGCATGGAACAAAGAGCATGAAACCCCTGGCAACGAGCAGGTAATTTAAAAGTAATTAGAAGCCATACTGTAGAACTTAATGTGTAATGGGCATTACGGTGTGTGGCATAATGTATCACGGACATTGCGGTGTGTGTCATAATGTGTCAGGCATTACGGTGTGTTGTATACTATATCACGGGCATTGTGGTATAATGTCTCGGGGTCATTGCGGTGTGGCATAATGTATAACGGGCATTGCGGTATGTGTCATACTGTGTCACAGATACGGTGTGTAGCATAATGTATAACGGGCATTGCGATTCCTGTCATAATGTGTCGGGGGCATTACGGTGTGTGGCATAATGTGTCGGGGGCATTACAGTGTGTGCATATTGTGTCATGTGCATTGTTGTGTGTGGCATAATGGCTAAGGCCATTGCAGTATGTGGAATAATGTATACTGGGCATTACTATAAGGAGGAAAAATGACAAATAATGTAAGGGGCATGAATCAGGATTATCTTTCTTTCCTGTGGTGGCTAACGTCTGGGCATGCAGGTTGCAAAACTGGGGTATAAGGTAGTCTTTTCCTGCAATGCCACGCCCCTTTACGCGATGCCACGTCCATTCAAACGAAGCCACACCCCTCTTTGGCGGTCAGCTTTCACGGTGTGTGTGTGTGTCCTGTTTTTTGTTGGGTATTTTTTTAGTAGCAGTACTACAGGTACCAGCGGGCCCGGTTTTCCACCGCATGCTGGTACTTGTGGTTCTCCAAGTACCAGCTTGCGGGGGAGGCTTGCTGGGACTTGTAGTACTGCTACTAAAAACAATATTCACATTTTTTAAAAAGGCTATCAGCCCCCCATCCGCCGCCCTTGGATGGGGGAGACAGCCTCGGGCTTCACCCCTGGCCCTTGGGTGGCTGGAGGGGGGACCCCTTGATTTAAGGGTTTCCTACTCCTCCAGGATACCCCGGCCAGGGGTGACTAGTTGGGTATGTAATGCCAGGGCCGCAGGGACCAGTATAAAAGTGTCCCCCGGCTGTGGCATTATGTACCTGGCTAGTGGAGCCCGGTGCTGGTTTCAAAAATACGGGGGACCTCTACGCTTTTTGTCCCCCGTATTTTTGGAACCAGGACCAGGCGCAGAGCCCGGTGCTGGTTGAAGAAATATGGGGGAACTCCTGTCATTTTTCCCCCCATATTTTTTCAACCAGGACCGGCTCAAAGAGGCCGAGGCTGGTTATGCTTAGGAGGGGGGACCCCACGCAATTTTTATTTCCGTTTTTACACTAAACAGACCCTTTCCCATAGATAACCATGCACAGATCTCACTGATCCGTGCATGGTTATCCAAACTCGACTGGAAAAAGCAGGTCTATTTTTATGCTGCTTTTTTTAACGATTCGAAAAAAAACAGACCCGCACTTGAGCACTCAGAAACTAACACCCAAATACGAATGAATAGTGAATGCCCGTATTGTATGAAATAACAGTCGTGTTTGACCGCTGGTCTTTTCATTCGTATTTCGGCACTTTGCAAATCAAACCATTACGAATAGTCCAAACACTGCCGAGATTGGTGCTTAGTGAATTCCCGGATTGGGACTTAGGCAAAAAAACACAAATCAGACAAACTCGGATTTTTAGTAAATACTGGCGCATGTATTGATTATCGTGGCTTAAACGATATCACGTTAAGAACAAATACCCTTTGCCGCTAATCACAGAGCTATTTGATAGGGTTCGTGGAGCCCACGTCTTTACTAAGCTCGATTTAAGAGGAGCCTATAATCTGATATGTTTTCGACAGGGGGACGAATAGAAGACAGCCTTCAATACCACGGACGGGCATTACGAATATCTGGTAATGCCGTTTGGCCTCAGTAATGCCCCTGCCGTTTTTCAGGGATTTGTAAATGAAATCTTCCGAGATATGTTTTACCAAAGCGTAGTGGTGTACTTGGATGACATTTTGATATTTTCTAAGAATCTTGCAGAGCACAGAGTACAGGTCAAAGAAGTACTTCTTCGCTTACGAAGGAATCGTCTCTACGGCAAGATTTCCAAATGTATCTTTGAGGTCCCTTCAATTCCTTTCCTGGGTTATGTCATCTCGGGTACGGAGCTTCGCATGGATCCGGAAAAACTCACTGCCATTCGGGACTGGACTCAGCCTCTCTCCTTGAAAGAGGTACAAAGATTCCAGGGCTTTGCAAATTACTACCGGAAATTCATTAAGGGATTTTCTACCATCGTTGCACCCATTACTTCCCTAACCAAAAAGGGGTCTGACCCAAGTCTCTGGTCTTCTGAAGCTGTAGTAGCGTTTGCCCGGTTGAAATCAGCCTTTATGTCTGCTCCGGTACTCCAACAACCGAATTTCTCAAAACCATTCTTCTTGGAAGTCGATGCTTCCTCAGTAGGCATCGGTGCCGTCCTTTCACAGTACTCTTCTGATGGGAAGTTACATCCATGTGGTTTCCATTCTCGTAAGTTCTCTCCTGCTGAACGAAACTACACCATTGGAGATCAGGAACTTTTAGCAATACAATCTGCCCTAGAAGAATGGAGGTACTTGTTGGAAGGTGCTAAACACCTAATTACTATTTACACCGATCACAAGAACTTGTTGTATATCAAGACGGCCCAGTGCTTGAATCCCCGTCAAGCTAGATGGGCGCTCTTCTTCACTCGGTTCTCGTTCATTATTAAGTACCGGGCCGGGACTCTTAACGCTAAGGCTGATGCTCTGTCTCGTTCTTTAACGGCCTCGGATGAGGAGAATTCCTTTGAAAAGAGTTTAATTCTCAGTCCAGTCTCTATTTCAGCAGCTCCCACTTCTCTGGGTCCTCCTCCTGGGAGAATGTCTGTACCAGTTGAATTTCGACCAAAGTTACTGCAGTGGGCTCATATCTCCAAGTTTTCCGGTCATCCTGGAGTTCAAAAAATGTGTGAATATCTACGAAGGTCATATTGGTGGGACACCATGAAGAAGGATATACAAGATTATGTCAATTCATGTCCTCAATGTGCTCAGCACAAAACTCTTCGTCTGCCTCCTGCGGGGTTGCTTCGTCCACTGTCCATTCCTAAGAAAGCCTGGACCCATATTTCTATGGACTTTATTACCGAATTACCCCTCTCGAAGGGTTACAATATCATCTGGGTGAATATTGACCGCTTTTCAAAAATGGCACATTTTGTTTCGTTGACCGGTTTACCAATGGCTCCCGAGTTGGCTTTACTATTTATTCGTGAACACTTCCGCCTGCACGGGTTACTTCGGGAGATAGTCTCTGATCGAGGGGTACAGTTCACTGCAAGATTTTGGAGGGCCCTCTGCTCAGCCTTACAAATAAAACTCAAGTTCTCATCTGCTTACCATCCACAAACCAATGGGCAAACTGAACGTGTCAATCAAGATTTAGAGTCTTTTCTCCGCGTTTATCTCTCTTCTTCACAGGACGATTGGGTGGAACTGTTACCCTGGGCCGAGTTTGCCCATAATCATCTGTACCACTCTTCCACTGGTGAGTCCCCATTCTTCATTAATTACGGATTCTATCCACGAGTCACAGAATTACCAATTTTTCCTTCCGAGGATGTTTCTGCTGCAGCTTCCACTCTCCGGCACTTCAATCAAATCTGGAGTAGGGTTCATGCTAATCTCAAGAAAATCTCTGGCCGCTACAAATTCTTTGCGGATAGAAAACGGCGAGCAGCTCCTCAATACAAAGTTGGTGACAGGATATGGCTCTCTACCCGCAATCTTCGTTTAAGAGTACCCGCTATGAAGTTTGCTCTGAGGTTCATCGGTCCTTACCCCGTTTTGCAAGTCCTGAACCCTGTTGTCTGCAAATTGGGATTGCCTTCCCACTTTCGGGTACCAAATTCTTTCCATGTTTCTCTCCTTCGTCCCCTCATTTTAAATCGGTTTCATTCGAAGTCTCCTTGCCCAACCTCGGTAGAGACTGAAGCTGGAACAGAATTTGAAATCAAAACTATTCTTGACTCTCATTATCTTCACAAGAAGTTACAGTATCTGGTAGAATGGAAAGGTTATGGTCCTGAGGAGAGGAGCTGGGTCAAAGCTTCTGAAGTCACTGCTCCCCGACTAGTCTGGATCTTTCATTCTAAACATCCAACAAAACCAGGAAAGTGTTCAGGGGCCGCTCCTAGAGGAGGGGGTACTGTCACACTCGCGTCGCTGCGGCTGCCGTGCTTACCGCTCTGGGTGCGCTGGGTCTCCCGGCGGTCGTCGCCCCCGCTGGGCTCCGGGTCGTCGCGTCTTGCTGGCGCTGCCTCCGGCGGGTTCCCGGGTGTGGGCGCCGCCATTGCGCCCGGCATCCATGAGAGCATGGTGAGCGGGTGACGTCATCGGCCCCTTCCGCCAATCGGGAGAGGGTGGGAAGTTCAAAGGCAGACGCCGTACAGAGCCCCGGCGCCTGAGTATCGTCTTTCCAATGATCACCAGTGCTAGCAGCGTTGAGCGTGTTCTCAAGTTCAGCTGTGTTCCAGCGTTACAGAGTATCTTTCAGTGGGACATTCCCTGTGCTACCAGCGTTACAGAGTATCTTTCAGTGGGACATTCCTTGTGCTACCAGCGTTACAGTGTATCACTCAGTGGAACCTTCCCTGTGCTACCAGCGTTACAGTGTATCACTCAGTGGAACCTTTCCTGTGCTACCAGCGTTACAGTGTATCTTTCAGTGGGACATTCCCTGTGCTACCAGGGTTATAGTGTATCACTCAGTGGGACATTCTCTGCGTTACCAGCGTTACAGTGTATCTCTCAGAGGGACACCTCCTGTGCTTCCAGTATTACAGGGTATCCCTGAGTGGAACGCCTCCCAAACTTCCAGAGTTACACTGAATCTCAAATCCTCATTTATTTCTTTAGTATCACTCACAAGTTCTTCATTCTTCTGTGTGCTTCAACATCGTTCTCAAATCTTCATTCATCTCTTCAGCATCACTCACAAGTTCTTCATTCTTCTGTGTGCTTCAACATCGTTCTCAAATCTTCATTTCATCTCTTCAGCATCGCTCACAAGTTCTTCATTCTTCTGTGTGCTTCAACATCATTCTCAAATCTTCATTCATTTCTTCAACATCGCTCACAAGTTCTTCATTCTTATGTGTACTTCAGCATCGCCCCCAAGCCTTGGCCACAACTAATTCTTTAGCATTACACGTCGGTTACAATGGCTAAGTTCCTGCATGAGGAAAACCTACATCCGGCCATCCCTGCTCCGGCCCAGCTGTGGTTCCTCTTCCCGATCATCGAAAGAACCCCCGAGTTCTCAACACTCCCAACCCAGGTCAGTGACAGGCACCAGTGGAGACTGTTGTTGGCCATGGGATGAAAAAGCCATTGTCATGCCTAGCAAAATAACAAAAAAATCCACCTTTTCTCCACAAATCCAGACAGGTGTCAAGCCATGTGTTGCCTCTGTCAATCCATAATAAGTAGGGGTAAGGATGTTAACCACCTAGGAACATCCTCCCTTATACGTCACCTGCAGCGCATTCATCATAAGTCATTGTCAAGTTCAGAAACTTTGGGTAAGAGCGTAAGCAGTCCAGTGACACCTAAATCCCTTTTTCCTGTTGTATCCAAGCTCCTACAATCCACACCACCAACTCCCTCATCCAAGGGCGTAGCTACCATAGGTGCAGACAGTGCAGGTGCTATGGGGCCCAAAGCTGAGAGGGGCCACCTTCCCTGTCACAGTTACATGTGTTATATTCAGTTTTCGCCATTGGGTGGTACATAGAGGTCCTTTCAAACCTTTTCCTTGGGGTCTGCAATATATCTAGGTATGCCCCTGTACCTGCTCATTATAGTGTGGTATAAAATGAACTGGAGGGCATTTTAATGTTGTATAATATGAACCGGGCACTGTAGTAAAGCACAATATGAATGGGGAGCACTATATATAATAATGTGAATTGGGAGTACTGTGCGGCATAATGTGTACTGGCAGCTCTGAAATGTGACATATGGTGAACTTAAGCACTAATGCGATTCATAAAAGAAAGTAGGGCACTACCGTGGGCCATAACATTAAATAAGGCTCTACTATGGTTCAGAAAATGGACTAGGGCACTATTATAGGGCATAAAATTAACAGCTGCTGCAGAGAAGTGTCTCTCTAGAAGCACTGGGACGGGGGCCCTTCAAAATGTTGCTATGGGGCCCACAAAGTTCTGGCTACGCCACTGCCCTCATCGTCAATTTTCTTCCCAGTCAGTATCAGAAGTAGTCCTGCAAGCCTCTCCTTCCCGGGATTCCTCCGGAGGATCCTTGAGTAATACGCCTACTGCTGCCGCTGCTGTTGTTGCTGATGGGAGTCGATAGTCATCCCAGAGAGGAAGTCGGAAGAACACTTGTACTACTTTAACTAAGCAATTGACTGTCCAACAGTCCTTTGTGAGGAAGATGAAATATGACAGCAGTCACCCTGTGGCAAAGCGGATTACTGAGGCCATAACTATGCTGGTGTGTTAGACGTGCATCCAGGTTCCGCCATTAGTGCAGTGGGATTTAGACAGTTGATGAGCGTACTGTGTCTCCGGTACCAAATCCTGTCTAGATTCCACTTTATTAGGCAAGCGATTCCCGGACTGTACAGGGACATTAAGAAAAGTGTCCTCAAAAATGTGGTTGTACCCACTGTCCACTTAACCACAGACATGTGGACAAGTGAAGCAGGGTAAACTAAGGACTATATGGGGTAAATTTACTAAGGTCCCGATTTTGACCGAGATGCCGTTTTTTCATCAAAGTGTCATCTCGGTGATTTACTAAACTCAAATCACGGCAGTGATGTGGGCATTCGTAATATTTTGGAAGTTCAAGGTAAAAATCACGAATGAATACACCATCGGTCAAAATACGCCTGTTTAGATATGAATCTCGGTCATTTACTAACCATTCGTAATTGTAATATCTGCCGTGAAAATGCATTTGCGGCCGTGAAAAAATACAATTCGTAAAAAAGTCCTAAAAAAAAACGCGGCTGCTTTTGAAAAGCGTGTTTACATGTGTACTCAATTATCCATTACTCACACCTGAATGTTTGGCCCTATAAAAGTGTTCCAGGCACATTTTGAATTTCTCTCACTCTGAAATGGCGGCTGTGGTGTGTGCCAATGAATTTATGTTTGCTGTGGGATACCTTAGACTGCTCCATGAGGCTTCCAGAAATCAGGCCCAGGTAAGTGAACATGGTCAGCAGGTTGTCCAGGTGCCGCGGAGGCTGCGCCAGCCTCGTTTTTTTAGAGGTCGTTTAAACTTAAACGCATTGTCCGATGATAGGGTCATACAGATGTTCCGCCTAAATAGAACCAACATTTTCCACCTGTATGACCTTGTCAAACTGGGCCTAGACCCTGAGACAGCACGCTCTCGCTCTGTCTCAGGCCTACACAAACTCCTGGCTGTGTTACACTTTATGGCTACTGGGAGCTTCCAGGCTGTGGCAGGCGACGTGATTGGTATCTCACAGCCCACCTTTTCAAGATATTTGAATCAGGTGAGTCAAAAAATACATAGCCGGTTATGTCTAAGTGTTGCTTCTGTAAGTACAAACAACACAGTATTGTATAGAATACCTAACATGACACTCACCTTAGCTTGTTTAATGTCCACTCAGGTTTTGGATGTCTTGGATCCACATATTAATGCCTCAATCTGCTTCCCTACCGAGGAGTCGGAGTGGCGTGCTGTCAGGGTAGCTTTCTATGAGCTTGCTGGCATGCCCAATGTGCTGGGGGCCATAGATTGCACACACGTTCAGCTGAGATCACCTAGGGGCCGTCAATACATATATACGAATAGACATCTGGCCCAATCAACTAATGTCCAGGTGGTCTGTGATGCAAACTTTAAAATTATGAGTGTTGTTGCAGGTTACCCTGGTGGCTGCCATGACTCCTTCATCCTCAGTCAGTCATCGCTCTTCGATAAATTTGAGGACGGACAAATGCCTGATGGCTGGCTGTTGGGTATGTTTAAAATGTTTTGTGTGTATGTCTTTTAACCACAAACTCTAGTTTTGACTAGGGGAATGAATAATCTAACACATGTACTAATGTTGACTATATCTGTTTTTCAGGTGATGGGGGTTACGGCTGCTACTCTTGGCTCCTTACTCCATTGTCCCAACCTGATTCTCCTGCTGAACACAGTTACAATCATGCACATAAGGCTACGCGGAATGTGATAGAAAGATGTTTTGGTGTGCTGAAGTCACGGTTTCGGTGTCTGGATAAATCTGCAGGCCTTTTGTTGTATAGTCCCTCAAAGGTGACTAGAATTGTGTTCTGCTGCTGTTTTCTCCATAATCTGTGTTTAAGTCAACATCTGGCACATGATGAGGGAGAAAGCAGTCAGCAAGCAGAGGAGTTAGAACCATCTGGTGACAGTGTGAGTACATATGTAGGGAGGCAGGTACGGCAAGAAGTGATCCAGCTGTATTTTTCTGGTAAGTTTTTGTAGGATGTAATTATCCTTGACTAAACACTTTGCAATACAATCAATTGTGTGTTTTGTTACTTACTGTTTGTTGTTTATAGTGGTGTGTACATTGTACTTAGTTTATGTTATCAATACATTTTCAGTCATTACCCATGAAAAACATACATACATACATAGCAGCTTCTACAATGTTTGAGACGGACACAGGAAGTTGTGTGTTTGTCAAAACAAAATTTTTATTGCGTTACTCAAATTTTTACAAAGTCTTATTTTTTCCGCTTGTGTGTGCTGGGTGCTGTGCTTTGTGCTGGCTCACTGGCACGTGCTCGGGAGGAACGCCGAACAGGGGAGGTTACTGGCGTTTGGATAGGGGTCGTGGTTCCAGAGCTGGAGGTCACTTGTTGAGCTGCCATCAATGTTATGTTGTTGCTCAAATTATTTATGCTTGCATTCAGTTGTGTGTTGGTTGCAGTGTGGCTGGCTACAATCCGGGATAAAGACTCATTCACAACCTGGTTGTGCTGTATTAGTTGTACGAGTGTTTGTTGGTGGCGCTGTTGCTCATCAATGATGCGCGTTAAATGAGCCAGCATTTGGTTGTTGTCTGCCCGTATTTGCTCCATCGATGTTGCGATTCGGCCTACTTGTACAATCAGTCTGCCCGAGTTGCGACTAATGCGCGGTAGATGATGGGGCAGACTGGCAAGGTGTTGGGTATGTGCGGTCAGGCTGGCATTGCTTTGTGCCTGTTGGCTTGTCCAACTGGACCAAAAGTCATCTGGTATTTGTGGCTGCGGTGGAGCTTGTGCCAGTTGTGGACTCATGGAGGCTTGGGGGATATCCTGCAGCTGTATTGGCTGGCTCGGGTCAACAGGTGTTAGTTGCAGTGTGAAGGTTGCCTGTTGGTCTTGTCCCTGCTGGTCCACGTCGGCCATCAAGCTTGGCTCTGTATGGGGTGGCCAACATGCAATGTTTACTTTTCTAAAAATATATTTGCTAGTTCTAAACATTACTACATTCATAATACTCCATTTCTCAAGTTTTTAGAGTTGTTTTTCTAAAATTATAATTTGTTTGTTCTCAAAAAACATATATACCATCACAGGCGTGCACATAGACAGACTTGCGGAATCCTCACCTAACTACCTCCCCTCCACAGCATTACAGTGTTATGTCACCTCCCCTGACCACGATATAGACTGCTTACCTGGATAGTCCAGAGGAGCGGAGCAAGTAAGCAGTCTACATACCGGACAGGGGAGATGTGTGAACACTATAATGTTGTGGAGGGTGTTTTTGTAAAAAGTTTTTTTTATTTTTTTTAAATAATTTTTATGTGCACGTGTGTGGTAAAAATATTTTCAAATGTATGATATTTTTAAAAAATGATGTTGGCGATATCAACCACTAAGACATTGAAAAATTAAGCATTTGCATCTTTAACAATTGAAGACGTAACATCACATTGCTTGTTATTGCAAACATGTAATCTCAACTCCAACTCACAACATAGTAACTGTACTGTGTAGATTATTTGCTATGTGTTTAGTTTCTGTTTTGACTCACCAGATAACTGAGGTGATCGGGGCTCATCACTCTGTGGACTCGCCAATAGTGCCAGTGGTGGCTGGGGTGACACTGCAGAAATGCGCCGCCTGGGTGGGGAAGATGGAGCCGCAGATTCCGTGCCAAGACGCCGTGTCTTACTTGGCCTCCTGGGTAAGTGCCCCGAGCCCTGTGATGGGCGCCTTACAGGAGGTTGGCTTACAGAAGCAGAACCTATGAGAATATATAAACATTAATATTTTGTACTTCTATGTGTTTGCAGAATATGTGACTACAGTGAATTCTTACCTGCAATCCCAGCATCATCCTGAGTTGTCTGAGGCCTGTCTGGCCGGCTGGTCTGTCGGACTGTTGAAAAAGTGGAGAAAACATTATTACCATACTTTGTGTAAAAATTATAACTGCAAAGCCTTAGTGTACTGTAACCATCTATTAGGTATTGTAAATTAAACTAATTTCTGCTTAAGATCTTCGTGCTTCCTTAATTTGTGGTGTATATCAAAATGTACATGGTGTTGCACCAAATAAATCTGTTACATTTGAGAATTATGTGTCAGATATTGCATAGATTGAATACTTGCAAATTGAACCAAAATGTAAATTTGAATTTGTAGGAACCTTTTTAAAAAAAAAAAAAATTAAAATAAATAAAAATGCTATTAGATACAACACCGATGTCCAAGCAATATCTCATAATTATTATTGCAAATACACATACCAGCAGGCATTGCACCTGTTTTTGCCAAAAAACAAAAAAAAAATACAGCCAAGGCAAGATTGAAAATGCAATTTCTAAACACAAACACACCTTAAGGGTGCATAGGCCTGCAATACCTGACCAACAATTTTTGCATCCTTTAACCTTAAAAAAAAACAACATTATCATTTTGAGGACATTTTAAAATATTTTGAAAAAATCCAACTCACCATCCTGCGTGGGTCGGTCCGAATCCCGGACATGAGTTGCAGACACCACTTCTGCTGGAATCAGTGCCCACACAGGCTCCTCCCACTCCCGATAGGTTGCCCGGAAAGGGGGGCCACCTCCGGTTTTGCGGGCTGATTTTGCCTCTTTGGCCATCTTGGCCTTGACACGCCGCTTTATGTCATAGAACCTCTTGCGACACGTGTCCTCAGTCCGCCTCACCACACCCTCACTATTGACGGCAACTATTACTTGCCCCCACAGGACAGACTTCCTGCGGGAGGACACCTTGCCAGCATCCTGACCAAACAATTGGCGATGGTGCTTCATCAGCTCACGCACCAACGCCATGTTTTCAGCATAGCTGAACTTAATATTCCTGCCAGTCTTGGTAGTGGTGCGTGGCTGCGGAGCCACAACACCATCACTATCACTGGAGAATGCAGCAACAGGCACCCCCTCCTCCTCCTCCTCACTAACCTCCTCCCTCTCACTAACCCCCTCCACCTCACTAACAGCCTCCACCTCACTACCAGCCTCCACCTCACTACCAGCCTCCACCTCACTAACCTCCGCCACCACACTGACCTCTGAGTCTGACATGAGGACAAACGACACAAAACACTGAAAAATCAATACAAAAAACACACTCCTCCACTACTACTACTACTACACACCACACAGCCAACACACACGCTCACTCACTCACTCACTCACTCACTCACTCACTCAAACAATGACAAAAGACTATAAAAAAAAAACAAGGACAAAAAAGTTGACAAACTGTGAAAAAACAATACTACAAATATGACAAGACTACTTACACACACAGTACAGCACTCAACAATCACAAAACTCCTCTCCAAATCCACCAAAAACACCACCAAACTCACCAACTCCAAATACACCTTCCTCTCTCCTCTCCACTAGCTAAACCCACGAGGTGCGGTGTGTTTGGGGCGGTTTTATAGTAATATGCACAGACACTCCTCCTTCACGAATACAACCAATCACGGACGCGTAACAAAAACGAAACTTAGGACTAAAAACGCGGCCGCAATATCTAAATCACTGCCGTAACAGACATGTGACGCAGTCGTAAAAAAACCCCACAAACACGGCCGCAAAACAACAAAATCGGCCGCATTCTACAGCAGAAAACCACGAATGACATCGACATCGGAACAAAAGAAAAACCCGAATACGACAGCTTAGTAAATTAGTCGTAATCAATTCAAAAAGTTGCAGTTTTACACTTTCGATGTCATTCGTGATTGAACTTTGACCTGAAACGGAAAAATACGAATCTTAGTAAATTTACCCCTATGACTGTGACAGCCCACTGGGTAGATGTATTGCCTCCCGCAGCAACAACAGCAACGGCACCAGCATCTCACAAACGCCAACTCGTTCCTAGGCAGACTGCGCTGTATATCACTGGTTTCCGTAAGAGGCACAATGGCTTACTGCACTTAGACTCTCCTGGGGATTTGTGATATCTGACAATGTCACCAATAGTGTGCAAGCATTACATCTGGGCAAATTCCAGCACGTCCCATGTTTTGCTCACACAATTAATTTGGTGGTGTAGAATGTTTTGAAAAATTACAGGGGTGTACAGGAGATCTATTGGGCCAGTGTTAATGGTTTGCGGTTTCTTAATAATGTTGGCAAGATGCTGCAGCACCTGCGCCACTGGCTGCAGTCCAGTAAAGTTTTCAGAGTCAGGCTGTCAATCAATTGACTGATGTGCGCTGGGATTGGTGGAGCGGTGACGCTGTGACAGTGTGAATATAAAATCAGCTAAGCTCGCAATACAATAACTGAGTACAGTACATTGCATGGATGTATCAATTATCACATGCAGAGATAGAGCTTCCAAGATACCTCTGTCCCTGTGAATGCACTATGTAGCATTATCGGGATATTTTACGCAAAAAATACCCCAATGTCCTGCTGCACATGTGCCGCCATCCAGCATTGCTGGTGCTGTTGGGCCCTGTTGAGACTACACCAGCAGAGAAAGCTGTGCAGGGGTAGTGAGGTACTCATATTGCAGTGCTAGCCTGTGATTATGCCACCTGAAGCTGGCATAATTCTAACAGGGCACACTGTAGTATTTTTTTACTTTGTTTTTTAAATAAATTCAGCCAGATTGCATTTCCCATTATGCATATGAGGGTTCCGGTATAAATGGTCGGCCATGTTATGGTCGACAGTCATTAGGTCGACCACTTTTGGTCGACATTGACATGGTCGACATGGACACATGGTCGACACATGAAAATGGTCGACACATGAAAGGTCGACATATGAAAAGGTCGACATGAGTTTTTTAACTTTTTTGGTGTAGTTTTTTGCGTAAAGTGACTGGGTACCCCAATTAGTGCACCGCGTCCCCTCGCATGGCTCGCTTCGCTCGCCATGCTTCGGGCATGGTGTCTTCGCTCCGCTACCGCTTCGCTCGGCACACTTTACCGTTCCAATCGTAGTCCATGTGGATCGTAAAGTATGGAAAAGTTCCCCAAAAGAAAAAAAAGTAAAAAAACTCATGTCGACCTTTTCATGTGTCGACCTTTCATGTGTCGACCATCTTCATGTGTCGACCATGTGTCCATGTCGACCATGTCAATGTCGACCAATAGTGGTCGACCTAATGACTGTCGACCATAACATGGTCGACCATGTGAACGGATACCACATATGAGTAATGCGATCTGATTAATAAAAAAATGTGAATTAAAGGGTTTGGAGCAGTTTTTCATGAAAACTACTCCAAAAGCCCTTTAATACATTTGAGTGAAACTAAAATAATGTGAAACACCCCTTTTCACATTATTTTAGTAAAAAAAAAAAAAGCTTGATAAATCAGCCCCTTGGGTACCAACTAAAATGCTGTATTCAGCTGCCGCAGCCAGCCACAGGTGGTGCCGTGCATGTGCAGAGGAAACAAGTTTGCTTGTTGATAGTCTCTTATGGCTTGTCCAGTCATGCCTATTCTGCACATACTGTATGCATGTAGGGTTGGATATGTGTCAAGGGGGGGGGGGGGGGGTTATGGCTAGCGCAACAAGCCCCTTGCAGGCTCGCTGCCCTTGCCACGCTGCGGACACCCACGAGTGGGAATAATCCCTGCTTGTCGGCATGCCAACTGTCGGAATTTATGTAACATGGATCATGGTTATTGTATTTAGCCATGAATTGGTGGATAGTTTTGGATGTGTATATATGTGTACATATATATATTTACTTCATTTAAAATTCATAATATGAAAGTTCATACCATTAGTAGATTAATTCATTAGAAATGGGGATTAATTATATAATATATAATATACATGGTTACAGTAAGAGTGTGTGTGTATATATATATATATATATATATATATATATATATATGGATATAAATTAATGGTATATATACAGTATATATGTGTAAAAGATTTTATGAAATAAATATTTATTATTTATAAGACTGTATAGTTGATGTGAAATAGGTGCAGGGGTGCTTAACTTTGTGGCTTATGGTAGAGTAGCATAGAAAACAGAGAGAAGGGGCTCTATGGGCTCAGTAACGGCTGTCAGTGACCATTATGTGAGGCACTGACAGCTCTGACAGAAAATTCTGGAGGGAGCGCGAGCGCTATATTAGCTACTGACAGGGGGGAGTAGCGCGCGGCTTGGGCTGGAAGAGGGCTGCATGAGCCGGGGTCTGGAGAGGAATAAATAGAGCTCCCCGCCGGCAAAGAGGAAGACTGCAGATCCCCTGGCTAGTGTGTGCACTTGGCCTCCAGCGCGCTGCTGACAAAGAGCTGTTCGCTGTAAACATACAGCGGCGCCGCTGGGACCAAGTAGTACTACCCACGCTAGGCGAGCTAAACGGGAAGCTTACCCGAGGCGCTGGTGCCACTGGAGGTTGGCAGAGCCTCGCTGCAAGAAGCGAGGCTGCTGGCGGTGAAGGCGGGGAAGATGTGCTGGTGCCGCCGGAGGTCGGCGGACCTTCCGCTGGAAGGAGCCGCCGCTTGAAGAAGGGAGAGGCGCTTGCTCCGGGTCCCTGGCAGCGGTGACAGCCAAGTGCGGTGAGAGAAGCCGGCGGGTTCCCATAGTAACGGCAAAGACAGCAGAAGCAGTCAGAAGGCTTCCTTGATAACTGGGGCCATATCCATAATCAACAATAGTAAGCCAGCTGATACCAGCATCCAACAGCCAAAGGGAGGAGTCGGGGGAGTGCCAGCAGCCTGCTATTCAGAGGAGCGTAAGTGCCTATTTCATTCCACATCTCAACACACCAAGACACAGAGTGCTCATAACAGACAATTCAGTATATTATATAAGGTAGATCTGTAAGGGGACTATTCTCTGCAAAGGCTCTATTTATAACTACATTAGACTTCAGAGTGGAATCCAGCACTGCCCATTCACGTGATGTCCCATTAACTGTAATATTATATAATACAGCTAGTTCAAAGTGACAGTAATAAACAATTGATATATTATGCAACCGCTCCTAAAGTGGTAGAGAAGACAATGCTGCAGGGAACTGTATATAGAACAGTGGAAGTCAAATTTGGGAGCACATTAGCGGAGGAACTGCCTTTCTAAAGTGATACTTAATAAACTTTAATTAAGGACAAACCCTCTGATCACTGCTATATTTACTTCTGTAAAGCCACCTCCCATTCTGAGAAATAGTGACATCCAACTAATAAGATTAAAAGCACAGCTGCGTCTGTATATATTTAATCTACAGCATTGTTGAGGGACTGTTCTAATTTACCCAGGCTGAAGGTAATATTGTGTCCTTTACTGAGACATTTTTAGAAGCAACAATTGAAACTGTAACCAAATATGAGTATATCAGTCACAAGCCACAGGAAGATAATTGGTTATTTGGAAAAGAAACTTAAGTAACAGTGTGTTAAGTAACACTAATACCCCTTTCACATCACACAAATAACCCGGTACCGACACGGCATATTGCCGTGTCGAACCGGGTCAGTGTGCGATGTGAAAGCACACTGGGCGATTTAGCGGGTCGCCTGACCCGGTAAATCAACCCGGTAAAAAAGAAGGGTTTTACCCGGGTTGATTACCGGGTCAGGTGCGGTGTGAATGGGAGCCGTGTCGATGCGACACGGTTCCCATTCACAAGATAGGGAGAGGCGGCGCTGGAGATGAGCTCATCTCCCGACGCCGCCTCCACCCCCGCCCCTGCTGCTGCTGCGGCCTCCGTTGTCATGGCAACCGACCCGGTATATTGCCGGGTCGGGAAGCCTGCAACAGAGCGCAAATGCCGGATCCCACCCGGTAAGTACACGTTTGTCTTACCGGGTAGGACCCGGCATTTGCGGTGTGAATGCAGCATTATCTAGAAGGATACCTGGTTACTGGACATGTATGCTCATTGTAGCACATAAATCCTCATTAATGGAGTAAAAGTGATGCTTCTACTGTAAAAGGCGAAGGGGAACTTAAACCTAAAAGAGTCAATATAGACAGGTATTTAAGATTAACCTACCAAAGAATAGAGGAAGGATTTTTTTCCCCGTTTATAAGGAGGACAACCACAGCCATGACATTACTGAGACTACACCTTGGATATCACATAGTACTGTTATGCATATATATAGATTGTAATTTTATGGGCCCCAACTGTAACTGTGCACAACAGATATAAGAGTACCCGGGTCACTCATTTTTACCATTTGCAAAAATATATAGTTGTTTTTTGTATTGCATGCAACCCATTAATGTATAGGTATTTGGGAAATGTTGTAGATGTATGATATTTCTTCATTAATACATAAAAGTCATTAATGCATGATTGTGATATGTTGTTACTATAAATTATACTTACCACCTGCATCTGTGAGCTGGAGTTGATCCATGATTCCTGGAAGAGAAAGCAGGTAAAAATATTTGTGATCTGTTATTTAATAAAAGAAAAAAACAACAACAAGGGTACACCTACACAGGGATTGAGGGAGGCTTACCCAGGCAAGCCTAATTAAACATTTAGTCTGGGTGGAGGCACGATTAATTTATAGGTAACCTATATGTGGGTATATATATATATATATATATATGATCAATAAGGGAGGATTACATTTAGTGGGGTGCGGGATGTAGCCATCAGTACCTAGAGGCACCTAGAGAAAACTGGCATGATAGGTTTGCACATGGGAGGAGCCTACAATTAAAATTACAGTAGTTAAAGAGCCACACTCCAACCCAACCTGTAATCCCATGGTCCAGTGATCCACGTGCCTTGCTGAATGAGAAAATAACTGTTTTGGATGGTCCCAACGGCACGTAAGAACATTTGAGCATACGTAATAATGTCACAAATAGACTGGATGCTCATGAAAGCACAATAAGGAAGGAGGCTGCGGCATGACATCACAACACTGAGTGCGCTATTGGTCCGCTGCACCCTCTCTTCCCCATTGTCTCAAAACAAACCTCAGCTGACTATGAGTGTATCTTGTACATTGGAGCCCTAGGGCAGAGGTAATAGTGCCTCATCAAAAACCTGACAGGTCATAAACCCTGCGGGGCCCTAGGCTTCAGCATAGTCAGCCTTATGAATACTATGGCCCTGGGTAAGGAGCTATTACAGTGATGAGGTAACGCAGGGTAAGGGCAAAGGAGTAGCACAGGGGTGAGGTGGCAGGAACACAGGGTAAGGGTGACATTACTGCTGCCATCTACTTGCATTATTACAGTGATACTTGCATTCAGTAAGCAGCAATAAAACATATTCCATTTGATCTTTTAATGGGAAAGGCAGTGTATATGTTCTTGATTTGAACTTAATAAAATTTTTAATTTTGTATATGCATTTCAGTTTAATTGCAATTGACAATTATAGTGCAACTTTATTAGCTATTAGTAACACTTTCCTGACAGGTACTGTACTGTGTACAAATTATGTACTGTATGTTTGGCATTTACTACTATCATTATGAAGTCACACCTCCTGTGTATTTACTAAAATTCATATTTGTGTCGATTTGGAGGGAGATTAATCACGAATGCCATAGAATGTGTGAATTTGCAACTTTTTGAATTTTTTACGTCACATTTACTATGCTGTCGTATTCTGCATTTTCGTTTTTTCCGATGTCGATGTCATTCGTAATTTCGGCCAGTGTTTTACGGAAGTGATTAGTAAAACACTGCCAAACTTAACACAATGACTCCCGGCCGGATCTGTGAGATCCGTGCAAGGCTTCATTGGGTACCTTAAAAAAGTGTTTAAAGAGTTAAAATAAAAAAAATAAAAAATGCGTGGGGTCCCCCCTCCTAAGCATAACCAGCCTCGGGCTCTTTGAGCCAGTCCTGGTTGTAAAAATATGGGGGAAAAATTGACAGGGGTTCCCCCATATTTAAATAACCAGCACCGGGCTCAGCACCTGGTCCTGGCGCAAAAAAAACGGGGGTCCCCCGTATTTTTTGAACCAGCACCGGGCTCCACTAGTCAGAGAGATAATGCCACAGCCGGGGGACACTTCTATCTTGGTCCCTGCGGCCCTGGCATTAAATCACTAACTAGGTCACCCCTGGCCGGAGTACCCTGGAGTAGTGGGAACCCCTTAAATCAAGTATATGTGCACTGGAAATTTTTCGAGTTTTGTGTTTTAGTTTTGGATTCGGTTCCGCGGCGTGTTTTGGATTCGGACGCGTTTTGGCAAAACCTCCCTGAAAATTTTTTGGCGGATTCGGGTGTGTTTTGGATTCGGGTGTTTTTTTTACAAAAAAAACTCAAAAACAGCTTAAATCATAAAATTTGGGGGTCATTTTGATCCCATAGTATTATTAATCCCAATAACCATAATTTCCACTCATTTCCAATCTGTTCTGAACACCTCACACCTCACAATATTATTTTTAGTCCTAAAATTTGCACCGAGGTCGCTGGATGGCTAAGCTAAGCGACCCAAGTGGCCGACACAAACACCTGGCCCATCTAGGAGTGGCATTGCAGTGTCAGACAGGATGGCACTTAAAAAAATGGTCCCCAAACAGCACATGATGCAAAGAAAAAAAGAGGTGCACCGAGGTCGCTGGATGGCTAAGCTAAGTGGCCCAAGTGGCCGACACAAACCCCTGGCCCATCTAGGAGTGGCACTGCAGTGTCAGACAGGATGGCACTTAAAAAAATGGTCCCCAAACAGCACATGATGCAAAGAAAAAAAGAGGTGCACCAAGGTCGCTGGATGGCTAAGCTAAGCGACCCAAGTGGCCGGCACAAACACCTGGCCCATCTAGGAGTGGCACTGCAGTGTCAGACAGGATGGCACTTAAAAAAATGGTCCCCAAACAGCACATGATGCAAAGAAAAAAAGAGGTGCACCAAGGTCGCTGGATGGCTAAGCTAAGCGACCCAAGTGGCGGACACAAACACCTGGCCCATCTAGGAGTGGCACTGCAGTGTCAGACAGGATGGCACTTAAAAAAATAGTCAGCACTTAAAAAAAGTGGTCAGCAAAATTCTGCACTGTCCTCCTACTATAATACTGCGCACTACAATGCAGCACAGATATGGATAGTATACTTGACGACACAGAGGTAGAGCAATGGACTACTGTACCGTACTGCTATATATATATATACTGGTGGTCAGCAAATTTCTGCACTGTCCTCCTACTATATACTGCGCACAACTACAATGCAGCACAGATATGGATGGATAGTATACTTGACGACACAGAGGTAGAGCAATGGACTACTGTACTGTACTGCTATATATATACTGGTGGTCAGCAAAATTCTGCACTGTCCTCCTACTATATACTACAATGCAGCACAGATATGGAGCGTTTTCAGGCAGAGAACGTAGATATTTGCAGCACACTGAGCACAAATATTTGCAGCACACTGAGCACAGATATTTGCAGCACACTTAGCACAGATATTTGCAGCACACTGAACACAGAAACTGAGAGAACGCATCCACGTCCTCTCGCTATCATCTCCAATGCACGAGTGAAAATGGCGGCGACGCGCGGCTCTTTGTATGCAATAAGAATCTCGCGAGAATACGACAGCGGGATGATGGCATTCGGGCGCGCTCGGGTTAACCGAGCAAGGCGGGAAGATCCTAGGCTGCCTCGGAACCGTGTAAAATAGGTGAAGTTCGGGGGAGTTCGTATCTTGATGAACCGAACCCGCTCATCTCTAGGGGAGACCCCTTGATTTAAGGGGTTCTTACTCCTCCAGGGTACCCCGGCCAGGGGTGACTAGTTAGTGATTTAATGCCAGGGCCGCAGGGACCAAGCTAAAAGTGTCCCCCGGCTGTGGCATTATCTCTCAGACTAGTGGAGCCCGGTGCTGGTTCAAAAAATACGGGGGACCCCTACGCTTTTTGTCCCCCGTATTTTTTGCACCAGGACCAGGCGCAGAGCCCGGTGCTGGTTGTTTAAATATGGGGGAACCCCTGTCAATTTTTCCCCCATATTTTTTCAACCAGGACCGGCTCAAAGAGCCCGAGGCTGGTTTTGCTTAGGAGTGGGGTCCCCACGCAATTTTTTTTTCAGATTTGAAACACTTTCCCACCGTTTCCCACTGATAAACATGCACGGATCTCATGGATCCGTGCATGCCTATCGGAACACGGTAAAAAAAAGCAGGTCTATTTTAAAACTGCTTTTTTTTATGAATTGTATTTTTTCATGGCAGTGTTTGGCTATTGCCGGCAGTGTTTGTGAAATAGAATTTTTAGTAAATTACCGAGTTCTATACCTAAACAGCTGCGTTTGACCGATGGTGTATTCATTCGTATTTTTTTCTTTGACTACCAAAAAAATACGAATGCCCTCATCACTGCCGAGATTTGAGTTTAGTAAATTCCCGAGATGACACTTTGAAGAAAAAACACCAAATCGGTCAAAATTGGGAGCTTAGTAAATATACCCCCTGGAGTACCTACCCTTGCCACGTTGTGTATGCAGCCAACCCTGTAGGCTCTGCAGAGGCGTCACCGGGTGTGGTGACACCCGGTGCGCGCCCCGGATCTCATGCCGCGATCGCGGCAAAAAGGGGCGTGGCCTTGCACTTAGGGGGCGTGGCTTCACAGGATCCCGGAATCGTCACTCTGGGGGCGTGCCCAGCATCTCCGGAGATGCTGGGCTTCCCCCAGAGCCAGTCTCCGTCCACTGTCGGCTCCTCTTCTGTGAGAGGAGCCGGGTGCTGTAGGAGACTTTCTCACTGCAGCACCTGGTTCCTGTCAGTGCGGAGGAACTGACATTTGGTGTCACCCTCCTCCAGGCGCAGAGCCGGCCATAGGCATAGGCAAACTAGGCAATTGCCTAGGGCATTTGATATGCCTAGGGGCATCAGCAGCTTCTGCTGATTAAAATGATATGCTGCATGCCTATATTCTGTGTGTAGCATTTCATATGCAGATACAGCCACAGTCTCACACAGTATATAGGCATACTGCATATCAGTTTAATCAGCAGAGGCTGCTTGTGCATCCTAACCACATAGCAATGTAAATAAGATGCATTTTCATAAAAAAAAAGGTGCCCAACGTTAGCATTGAGGCAAGATGTATGAGGACACATCAGTATCCAAGCAGAGGCAGAGGTCACAGTGTTAGCGTCAGTGTGAGTGTTGTGTGTGGGTGGGTAGGTTCGCTGTGCAATAGTGTTCAGCATATGTGTGTAAGGGGCATTATGTGTGTCGTGTATATGTAAGGCGAATTATGTTTATAAGGACATTAATGTGTCTCATATGTGTAAGGGGCATTACTGTGTGGAATTATGTGTATAAATGCATTACTAATGTGTGGCATTATGTGTATAAATTGCATATAGAAAGGGCACTACTGTGTCGTCTAATGTGAATAAAGAGCAATAAGGTGTGGTGTAATGTGAATAAGGAGCAAATCAGTGTGATGTAATGTGAATAAGGATCAAATCAGTGTGATGTAATGTGAATAAGGAGCAATTCAGTGTGATGTAATGTGAATAAGGGGCACTACTGAGAGGAGTAACGTTTATAAGGTAAAGTGATACTACTGTGGGATGTGATATGAATTATGGACACTATCGCAAGATAAAATGTGAATAAAGTTGCAGTACTGTGTGGCGTAATTGGAATTGGGGTTACTATTGTGTGGCCATGTCCCTTCCCAGCAAGAAGATGCCCCTTTTTGGGCTGTGCGTCAAATGTGCGAACTGTTCCTATTTAAAATATAGGAGGTACAAGGACTGCTATGGGTGAGGGGTGATGGTGCTGGGAAAGAGGTGCAAGGTCAGAGGCAGAGCCAGCGGTGGTGCTAGGGGGCACCAGCCAAAATCTTGCCTAGGGCATCATATTGGTTAGGGCCGGCTCTGTCCAGGCATCACACCCGGGTGCGGGCCGCACCCCCCGCACCCGCCTTGTGGCGCCACTGAGGCTCTGCATAATACGCCCGTCGGCTGCTTTCTGTGATTGCATTTTAGCCATAAATTCTTTACAACTCTTAATAAACTCTTATGTTCAAGACAGAGGGGCAGATTTATTAAGCTCGGTGAAGTGATAAATTGGAAGGTGATAAAGGACCTGCCAGTCAGCTCCTAACTGTCATTTTTCAAACCCAGCCTGTGACATGGTAGCTAGGATCTGATTGGCTGGTCCTTTATCACCTTCCACTTTATTACTTCACCGAGCTTAATAAATCTGCCCCAGAGTGTGATATAGACTATGCAATTATTATTAATAAAAACGTGTTAAGCCACTCATAATGGAATAATAGGTGCGGTATATAACTTAGTCAATGTTGTCATACATACTGTATGTATGTATGTCAGACATTTAATTTATTATTGCTGTAATTTAGATGCAATTAAAGCATTTACTCCTTCCATAAAGTGACTGCTGTAATTGAGGAAATGCAAATGTAATATTGTGTAATAAGCAGCACTACAGTATATTTCTGGAAAAATAGGTTCAGGAACTCCGTATCTTGGGGTGGAGCTATTAATCAAAGTCATTCCGAGTTGATCGCTAGCTGACGTTGTTCGCAGTGCAGAGATCAGGCAAAAAGTCGGCACTTTTGCGCATGCATATGGCGCGCAGTGCGCACGCGCAACGTACTTTCACAAAAGCCGATGCAGTTTCACACAAGGTCTAGCGATGCTTTTCAGTCGCTCTGCTGATCGGTGAGTGATTGACAGGACTGGGGCGTTTCTGGGAGGTAACTGACCGTTTTTTGGGAGTGTGCTGAAAAACGCAGGCGTGTCAGATACAAATGCAGGCGTGCCTGGGGAAATGGGGGAGTGCTGGCCGAACGCAGGGCGTGTTTGTGACGTCAAAATAGGAACTAAACAGACTGAAGTGATCGCTAGCTAGGAGTAAGTCTTGAGCTACTCTGAAACTGCACAATCTTTTTTAGTAGCAATGCTGCGATCCTTTCGGTCGCACTTCTGCTAAGCTAAGATACACTCCCAGAGGGCGGCGGCCTAGCGTGTGCACTGCTGCTAAAAGCACCTAGCGAGCGATCAACTCGGAATGAGGGCCTCAGTTACTACTGAAAAATAGCACTGGTAATGAGTAAATATACAATTGTTCTAGGAATTGCCTTCTCCCTTCCCACATGCTGGTCAGTGGGGATCCGGTCGGGATCCCGGTTGTCAAAAGACCTATTCCAGAATTCCTACACTGATCAGATTGCCGGTGCCGGAACCCCACATAGGATCACAATGCTGGCGCCAGCACCAGGGATCCCGATCAAGTCACTGCCGGGACGTCGGAGAGATAAGCTGCGGGTGTTAGGTTTAAGCTGCTGGAGTAGGGTTAGAGTTAGGCTGTGGGAAGGGGGTGTTAGGTTTGGGCTACGGGGAGGGGGAGTTAGAGCTAGGCACCCCACGGAGGGTTAGGGTTAGGCTATGGGGGGTTAGGTTTAGGCTGTGGGGAAGAAGAGGGTTAGGTTTAGGCTGCAGTGAGGGGGGTTAAGGTTAGGCATGGGTTAGGGTTAGGCTGCTGTAAGAGAGGGTTATGGGTATGGGGGTGAGGGGTAGCTTCCTAAACCCTGTCGGGATTCTAAACAGCGGGATGCCACAATCGGTATTCTGACTGCCGGCATCCCGCCCACTGGCATTTCATTCAGCCCGAATTCAGTCAGTGTTCTCTCAGTTGAACAGGGATGAAAATACACCAACATAGCTGATAGACCCCAGCATGGCACAGGTGCCCCCTGCTGGAGGCTAGATAGGGATCTGTACACAGAGGTCCAACGTTCATCTACACTGAGTTTATCTATTACAATTATAAGCCTTACCCTTTAAAGTGAGAATTGTTGTCAGCAGGGCCGGTGCAAGGTTTCCCAGCACCCTAGGCAAATCATCAGCAAACCCCCCCCAAAAATTTGATATATATATATATATATATATCTATCAGAGGCGTAACTAGGGATTTTGGAGCCCAGGGCAATATCATTAATGGCGCCCCCCCCCCCCCCCCAAAAAAAAAGCGAAGGGTGAAATCATGCGCGCGCGCTCCGGAAAAGGGGCCGTGGCCACTAAACGGGGCATGTCCCTCAGTGTAGTAATACCCCTTATACTCTCTAGTATTGGTGCCCCTTTCAAATTATAGCACACTGAATGAGCCGAAATTCACCTTGTAGCACACTGAATGAGCCGAAATTCACATTGTAGGACACAGTGTGAACCGAAATTCACATTCTAGGACACGGTGTGAACCGAAATTCACATTCTAGGACACGGTGTGAACCGAAATTCACATTCTAGGACACAGTATGAACCAAAATTCACATTCTAGGACACGGTATTCTAGAGGGGGGACATGGGGGGAGATAACAAGGGGGCATGGAGAGAGAGGCATACAGAGAGAAAGGAGGCATGAAGAGAGATGGGGCATTAGGAGGAAGAGAGGAGGGGGGCTTGGCATGAGGAGAAAGAGGCATATGGGGGGAGAGAGCGCAAGGGAGAGAGGCAATGGGGAGAGATTTCAGTAGAGGAGAGGTGCTCTGGAGAGCAGTTACACATACAGACAGTACCTTCAGGTGGGGAGGCAGCTCCGTGGTGTCACAAGCTGGGCGAACCAGTATTTGCAGTGCTCAAATGCTTCTGGACCCCGCAGCCCAGCAAAACATTATGCGGCCATGGGGGGATATAAGATAAGCGGGAGGAGACGCAGAAGGCAGGAGGAGGCAATGCGGGAGATTGACGGGGATAGGCAGAGAGAAAGGGAGATTGACAGGGATAGGCAGAGTTGCGCAGTGGCTGATCCAGGAGTCCAGGACAGACTCTTCAGACTTATACTGTCCTGGACTCCTGGATCAGCCGCTGCGCAACTCTGCCTATCTCCGTGAAGTGAAGAGGAGCCGAGCCCGCATGCCTTTACAGCTCCATGAGCGTGACACTGTCACTGCAGTCACGCTCCCGGCTCCCAGCAGCAGCACACACAGGACGGAGGCAGGGAGCTGCATAGTGTGCCGGCGCAGTGCGGCGCTATGGTAACGGGCGGCAGCAGCGCTATAGTAACGGGCGGCAATAGCGGGGGCGGGCATGATGACCTGGCCGGCAACACCCCCCCTCTGCTCGGCCTGCTACGGCACCCAGGGCACGTGCCCTGCCCAACCCCCCCTTAGTTACGCCTCTGACCGACACCCAGACACTAACTACACAACTTACACCCAGACACTAACTACGCAACCGAAACCCAGGCACTAACTACACAACTAACGCCCAGGCATCTGCAGCCGTGTGATGCTATGTGCTGTAATGAGGACTGTGGCTGAGGATGAGGAAAGGAGTAATGTAGGTGGACGGTGAGGAAGGCTTACTGCTAAGTATAGAGGTACTAGGAGAACGCCACCTCTGTAGCACACACACACACACACACACACACACACACACACACACACACACACACAATCTCTCACACTACTGATAAGTATGTTCTGTACTTACATATGATATCGGCCCCCGGAATGTGGCAGATCCCATCCCTGTGCAGGTGGTTTATGGTCAGGAACAGAACCTGACTTGCATGACCCCCTCTGGGCATCCGGAAAGCAAGAATCATGTAGATAAACTCCAGTGACGGCACTGAGCTCCAGGACGGGGATAGGCAGAGAGAAAGGGAGATTGACAGGAATAGGCAGAGTTGCGCAGTGGCTGATCCAGGAGTCCAGGACAGACTCTTCAGACTTATACTGTCCTGGACTCCTGGATCAGCCGCTGCGCAACTCTGCCTATCCCCGTGAACTGAAGAGGAGCCGAGCCCGCTTGCCTGTGTACAGCTCCTGGAGCGTGACGCTGTCACTGCGGTCACGCTCCCGGCTCCCAGCAGCAGAACACACATGACGGAGGCAGCATAGTGCGCCAGCGCGGTGCGGCGCTATAGTAACGGGCGGCAATAGCGGGGGCGGGCGGTGACGGATGTGCCGTTACGTTAGGGGAAGAAGTCCTTTCCTTTCCTCCCTGGGTGAATGTTCCGCCCCCGGACATCGGGGCGGGTATGAGAAGGGAGGGGGAGTGAGCGACGCAGCAGTGAAGGAGCAAGAGGAAAGACACCTAGTGAGCCGGGACGCGGTGGCCTTACATTTTTTTTTTACTCAGCACCGCCCTTAAAGTGCCGGCGCCCATAGGCAGCTGCCTAAAGCTGCCTAGTGGTAGCGCCGGCCCTGGTTGTCAGACTTTATTCAATGTGACATAAAATCATTTGCATGTGCATTTTGAAGGGGTAACCAGGGCAAATGCAGGATTTCTAGAGGGGAGTTTCCAAATGCAAGAGGGCATTATTAGCACTTAACCAGCTATATTCTGCCTCATAAAGAGTGCAATGTATATAGTACTTCAGACATATACAGGACTCAGTGGCATCACAAAGGGGGTTTAGTCCGCACCTGGGTGTCTCCATTGGAAGGGGTGACACCTAAATGCCGGATACATTATACTGCAGCACCTGGCTCCTGTCACTGAGAAACAGGCGGCAGTGCAGTAACAGTGTCTGGAAGCAGCCCAGCCTTTCTGGAGATTCTGGGCACGCCCCCAAAGTGACGTAAAACGGAAGCCCCAGTGCCACCACTGACAGGACCATCAATTGCAGTAAGTCATTAGATGTGGCAGTAGGGCCAGGCCATGTGAGCTAAATGTTTTATTCCATATGTGGACACCATTCTACAATCCATGTCCCTTGTTCTGCGGAATATTGGAGCAGTGCATGTTTCCAGATCTCCTAGTTAGTGCACAGGTGGTATTTATTACTTGCTGACACACTGTAAAAGTTGCACAGTTGGTGCTAATTATTTCATTTGTGATACTGATGAGACAGGGATGTGCGGTGAGTTAAATGGGTGAAGAGATACTAGCTAGTACCAGAGCCAGCTTTACACACAATATATGATCACAAGGGTTCATGTGGGCATTGGGGGTCATTCAGACCTGATCGCTGTTGTGCGTTTTCGCACAGCAGCGATCGGGTCTGTCGTAGCCTAGCGATCGCCTCTGCCTGATTGACAGGCAGAGGCGGTCGCTGGGCAGGAGGGGGCGGCATGGTGGCGTTTGGCCTCCATTTTGTGGGCGCGGTCTGACCAGTACAGGTGTGGCCGGGCCGCGCCACGCCGCATCGGCTGCGTGACATCAAACGCAGCCGCTGCGACCCGAGCAGCGACGAGTAGCTCCCAGCCAGGAGCTGCTTCTGAAGTACAAAACCATCACTGCTGTGCGATGCTTTAGTTCTTCTGTGGGGGTAGGGTGTCGGGCCTGACATGCGGACAGACTAGCCCTGTGCTGGGCGTCCCCCGGCATGTCTGTGTGCCTGATCATAGTCCTGCAAAATTTTGCAGGGCTACGATCAGGTCTAATTTAGGCCCATTATACACATGTACAGCAGTATATACTGCAGTAAATTTGGTGAGCTTTAATAAGAGCTGTGCGGAAAAGATAGGCAGGTGAGGCACTGTCCCTCCTGTCATAGACATTTTACTCCAAAGTTTTGACTATAAAAATGATTAGAATAACACAAAGAAGATTATATATATATAAATAACATACTCTTTGTATTTTTCATATACTGTATATAATTAAAACTCTGACGCAAACGTTATTACAGTATGACAAGAAAGGCTCTGCCTCACCTCACTGCATGGCACTGTGATGAGATCTCTAGTAAAATAATAAATGTACTATTGTTAGTGAGGTCAGGACCGACTGGCCCAATAGACACATTATGCAGATGCGTACGGCGCCAAGCCCAGTGGCAAACGCAGGATTTTTAGGGAGGGGTTTCCAGATAAGTTTTATATATATATATATTTTTTTTCCCATATGGAGCTGCGGCTGCCTGAGAGAGGAGCTGTGCGCCGCAGCTCCTACTACAGTAGATTCAGGACGCCGCAGCTGCCATGATAAAGGTGCTCAGCTCCTCTGCATATTTTTTTTTTTTAAAAAGCATCGGTCAGCTACGCCGATGGATCGGCAGGCAGGGGGGGTTTCCAAGTACTCGGAAAGTCCCCTGCGTGCGCGTATGAAGCCGTAAGGGCGCTGCCACTGCCAGACACCAACTGGTCACCCACAGCTGCCACTGCAGGTCTCGGTACATTCACATACCGTTCAGTATTAACCCATATCTTGCTATGCGGGTTTTAAGTAACATGATATATTTTGTTGCCATATTTATAGATTGCTAGAAATGGGGTAGCTATCCCTTTATGTGCTTTAAACCTTTTTTGCAGTAAACACTGCTATCTTATACACAGAGTGAGCTATTCTTTTCATATCCTCCATCTATTCCCACCCTTTCTTACCCCACTTCCACCCAGCCTGTAGTGTTCAGCGACAATAACCATTATCCTACTATATACTGTATATTGTGTTACATATCAGGAGGAAGAACTGCTAGTTTTTTTTTTTTTTAAGTCAAGTGTTTTTTTTATTGAGTTTTCAAATTTTATAACAGACAAGTCAGAAACAAAAACAAAAAGTCATATACATTTCAAGTGCATAGTATCGTCAGTTGTACATACAGGCATATAGGTATGAAGACAGTGGGGTAAATTTACTAACATTCGTAATTTTCCGTTTGAGGTCAAAGTTCAATCACGAATGACATCGAAAGTGTAAATATGCAACTTTTTGAATTTATTACGACTAATTTACTAAACTGCCGTATTCTGCATTTTCGGTTTTTCCGATGTCGATGTCATTCGTTTTTTTAGGCAGTGTTTTACGTGAGTGACTTGTAAAACACTGCCGACTTTAATACAATGAATCGAGGACCGACCCTCGTGTGAACATAAGGTAAGTATGTGTATATGGTGGTGTGGATGTATGTATTAAAGTTATACTTTCAAGGTGTGTGTCTTATGTTTTTATTGGGGTATTTTTTTAGTAGTAGTACTACAGGTACCAGCGGGCCCGGTTTTCCGCCGCATGCTGGTACTTGTGGTTCTCCAAGTACCAGCTTGCGGGGGAGGCTTGCTGGGACTTGTAGTACTGCTACTAAAAACAATATTCAACACTTTCAACAAAGGCTATCAGCCTCCCATCCGCAGCCCATGGATGGGGGGGACAGCCTCGGGCTTCACCCCTGGCCCTTGGGTGGCTGGAGGGGGGGGACCCCTTGATTGAAGGGGTTCCCACTCCTCCAGGGTACCCCGGCCAGGGGTGACTAGTTGGGTATTTAATGCCACGGCCGCAGGGCGCTGTATAAAAGTGACCCTCGGCTGTGGCATTATCTGTCCAGCTAGTGGAGCCCGGTGCTGGTTTCAAAAATACGGGGGACCCCTACGCTTTTTGTCCCCCGTATTTTTGGAACCAGGACCAGGCGCAGAGCCTGGTGCTGGTTGTTTAAATATGGGGGAACCCCTGTCAATTTTTTGCCCATATTTTTGCAACCAGGACCGGCTCAAAGAGCCCGAGGCTGGTTTTGCTTAGGAGGGGGGACCCCACGCAATTTTTTTTCTAAAAAAATGAACACTTTCCCATCCCCTTCCCACTGATAAACATGCACGGATCTCATGGATCCCTGCATGCCTATCCAAACACGGGATAAAAAAGCAGGTCTGTTTTTTTTTAGCATTTTTTTACGAATTGTATTTCTGCACGGCAGTGTTTGGCTATTGTCGGCAGTGTTTGTGATTTGCACTTTTTAGTAAATTCCCGATTTCTACCAAATTGCAGGCATATTTGACCGATGGTGTATTTATTCGTGATTTTTTCCTAGGACTTCCAAAATATTACGAATGCCCTCATCACTGCCGTGATTTTTGCTTAGTAAATTACCGAGATGACACTTTGAAGAAAAACGGCATCTCGGTCAAAATCGGGACCTTTGTAAATATACCCCAGTGAGGGAGGTCAGCAGCAGCATCAGGCACAAGGTTAAGCAGCAAACCATACATACAGTATAGGCTAGGTAGGGGGATCACGAGAAAATCTGAAGTTCTGCCAGAGACCCCAAATCTTATCATATTTTCCAGGACAGTTACGTTTGGTAAACATAAAATGCTCATGTGACAGAGTGGTATTAACTAGTGCCACCCAAGCCGTGTGAGAGGGTGGGCCGCCACCCATCCACGTGCGAGCTATACACAGCCGAGCCAGAGTTAGAAGGTTGTTAACATAGGGGGTCATTCCGAGTTGATCGCTCGCTAGCTGTTTTTAGCAGCCGTGCAAACGCTAAGCCGCCGCCCTCTGGGAGTGTATCTTAGCTTATCAGAAGTGCGAACGAAAGGATCGCAGAGCGGCTACAAAAAACAATTGTGCAGTTTCACAGTAGATCCACACCTACTCAGCGCTTGCGAACACTTCAGACTGTTCAGTTCAGGATTTGACATCACAAACACGCCCTGCGTTCTCCCAGCCACGCCTGCGTTTTTCCTGGCACGCCTGCATTTTTTTGAACACTCCCTGAAAATGGTCAGTTGACACCCAGAAACGCCCACTTTATGTCAATCACTCTGTGGCCAGCAGTGCGACTGAAAAGCTTCGCTAGACCCTGTGTGAAAAATACATCGGCTGTTGTGAAAGTACATTGCGCGTACGCATTGCGCCACATACGCATGCGCAGAAGTTCCGGATTTTTACTTAATTGCAGCGTAGCAAACATTTTTAGCTAGCGATCAACTCGGAATGACCCCCTAATACCCTAAAATAAGCACGCAAAGAGATCTCTAAATCCAGACCAAAGACACATATATGCGGGTGTAGAAGAGGTATTTGAATCCCTGTACTCTCCAGAATGATACCACTCGAGGACAAAGTCATAGCAGGTGCCAAAAACCGGGATCCGGTCTGAAGATCGACAGTGTCTAGGTCGACAATGTTTAGGTCGACCACTATAGGTCGACAGTCACTAGGTCGACATGGATGGAAGGTCGACAGGGTTTCTAGGTCGACAGGTCCAAAGGTCGACATGAGTTTTTCACATTTTTTTTCATACTTAACGATCCACGTGGACTACGATTATAACGGTAAAGTGTGCCGAGCGAAGCGAAGGCACCATGCCCGAAGCATGGCGAGCGAAGTGAGCCATGCGAGGGGACGCGGTGCACTAATTTGGGATCCCGGTCACTTTCCGAAGAAAACGACACACACAAAAAAAAATCCTCATGTCGACCTTTAGACCTGTCGACCTAGCACATGTCGACCTAGAAACCCTGTCAACCTTCCATCCATGTCGACCTAGTGACTGTCGACCTATAGTGGTCGACCTAAACATTGTCGACCTAGATACTGTCGATAAAACGAACCACACCCCCAAAAACCAGCAGCAGGAGCGGAACATTTAGGACAGACGTCCGACGCTGATCCTCCAATTCTAAAAAGCCTACTCGGGGTCCAGTAGACCCTGTGCAAAATATACCGTTTGATCTGCCGGAATCTGGCATAGGCCGTGGCAGACCTCGGCGAGCCAAGAACGTATTCCCAATCCTCATCCTCCAACACACCCAAATCAACCACCCATTTAGTAAGTAGCGCATCCAAACCATCTAAACTAGAGAGGGAAAGAAGGGAGGAGTACAGCATCGAAATAGTCTTACGACTGGGCATATTCCGAACCAAGGTATGGACCGGGGCTTCAGTGAATGACGGAGTTGTACCCCCCCACTGCGCACTCAAGGCATGACGGAGCTGAAGTTATCTGAAGAAATAATACCTAGGAATATCATATGTGGACGGAGGCCAGGTATTTAAAGGAACGGAGGACACCATCATGATAGAGATGGCCTACAGCAGAGACTCCATAGTAGATCCAGCCAGCACTACCCTCCAGGAGACGAATTTCAGTAAACTGCATATTATTCCATATAGGGGAGCATGGATCAATATTCTGGACTGTCATCATTTTAGTGACCGCAGACCACACTTTCGAAGCCATGTGTAACAGAGGGAAAAGATGAGTAGTGCCAAAAGAAATTGCAATGGGGTAAATCGGAGACCCACCCTATCAAGGAGAGCCACCGGTAAATTACCATAGTCCCCTGGCGTAAACCACTCTCCCAACTGAACTAACTGCGTGGTCAAATAATATAAATACATGTCCGGGAGGGCCAAGCCCCCTGCGTTCGGAGACCTGTACAATGTTTTAACCGCTATACGTGCCCTCTTAGAGCCCCACACAAAAGAGGCAAAGCAGCGGGAGATCCGTTTAATTTGTGAGAGTGTAATAGAAACCGAGGCATTCTGAAGTATATATAAAAGTTTTGGTTGAACAATCATCTTGATGAGATTTATACGGCCCGTGACTGATAAGGGAAGCTTCTGCCATATACAAATCTTGGCATGTAGATTAAGAATCAGGGGGGATAAATTTAAATTGACAAAGTTAGCAGGGGAATGAGACACCTGAATACCCAGATATTTAAACTGTGTACACCACCGCAGAGGGAGATAATAGTCCGGGGGTTGTATAGTAGAAGAAAGCAAAGGGAACACCACGGATTTATCCCAGTTAATGTGCACACCAGAGTAGAAGCCAAAGTCTTCCACCAGGGCAAGAAAGGCAGGCAGAGAGCCTGACATATCTGATTAATATAAAATCATATTGTCCGCATAAAGGCCGATTTTTTTCCTCCTGCTCGGCCACCTGAAATCCTTTTATAGCGGGTAGCTCGAACAGCACACGCCAGGGGCTCTACGGCAAGCGCAAATAACAGAGGGGACAATGGGCACCCCTGCCTGGTTCCTCTCTCCAGCAAGAAAGAGGCCGTGATGAACCCATTAACCTAAATCCTAGCTGCAGGACAGGAATACAGCAACTTGATCCATGCTAGAAACTTCGGGCCAATCCCGAACCGCGCCAAAACCTCCCAGAGGTACAGCCACTCTACAGAGTCAAAAGCATGTGCCGCATCTAGGCACACCACAATCGCACCATCCATCCCCCCACCAGCCATCTGCAGATAAGTGAATAAACGCCGCAAATTAAGAGCAGCACACCTATCCGGCATGAAGCCGGTTTGATTCGCATGTACCAGCTCAAGAACCACATCATTAAGACGAAGTGCCAGTAGTTTTGCCACGATTTTGATATCAGTTGACAGCAGGGAGACAGGACAGTATGAGTCCGGTGAAAGAGGATCCTTACGCGGCTTCGGAATCAGCACCACCAAAGTCTCTGCCATAGATGGGAGAAGAGTTCCCAACTCCAATAAAGCATTAAAAATCAACAATAGTTTGGGGGCATAGAAATCTAAATAAGTCTTCTACAACTCAATAGGGAGACCATCCACACCCGGGGTCTTATTGTTAGGGAAAGACTTAATAGAAATCTACATCTCGTCTAATGTAAAAGGAGCCTCCAAAGCCTGTATAGAATCAGAGCACAGCACCGGTAGTATAATAGTATCTAAATACTCAGAAAGCATAGGACAGGAGTACTGCACGCTAGATCTGTATCCCTCCACAAAATGATCATAGAAGCCAGAGGCTATATGGGGAGTACCCACACAAATAGATACGCCAGGCCTCCTTAAACTGTGCACAGTGGTGAGGGACGACTCCCCTCCAGCTAAATAAGCTAAAAATTTCCCAGAACGGTCATCCTATATATAGAAATCATGAGCCTGGATCAGCAGGTGTCGTTTGGACTTATCAATCAGCAAATCCGTCCACTGCTTATGGACTATCTGCCACTCCACCCTATCTGCCTGCAAACCGGAAAGCAAATATAATTGTTCAAGATCCACACTACGTTTCTCCAACTCCATATCAGATTTCCTACTAAAGATTTTCAATTGGGCAACTCTAGAAATCAGGAACCCTCGCAAGAAAGCCTTAAAAGAATCCCAAATCAGCAAGGCCCCAGTCTCAATCGGATTGTGAACAACTCTAGAAATCAGGGACCCTCGCAAGAAAGCTTTAAAAGAATCCCAAATCAGCAAGGCCCCAGTCTCAATCGGATTGTGAACCACAAATTCCTCCCACAGCACCAGAAGGTCAGAATCTGCACCCATCTGTGACAACCAAAAGGGGTTAAACTTCCAGAAGGTCACGCCCGTAGGGCCGCCCAGGTTGGTAGTTAGAAGAATTGGGGAGTGATCAGAGAGCTCTCTAGCCAAATATTTAATGGACGCCACAGAGGGGAGCAGCTGACGAGAAAGAAGGGCCATATCTATCCTAGAAAACCCCCCATAAAAGCTATAAAAACAGGAGTAATTCTGCACAGTAGGAAAATGCAAGTGCCAAACGTCTACTAGGCCTAATTCAGATATCAGATGTGCAAAAGGGGTATCCTCAGTCCGCACACGCTGTGGGTCGGGCCTCCAACGATCTATCGATTCACACATAACCGCATTAATATCTCCGATGCATATAATAGGCACAGAGTGAAAATTCTGAATAAACGCACAGGCTTTAATCAGAAGAGCAGGAGTATAGGGAGGGGGGATATACACTGCTAATAACAGAAACAGGATATTATGAATGGAGCCTGTTAGAAAAACATAATAGCCCGACGGATCAATCTGGACCTTTTGGCATATAAAACCCATGTTCTTATTCGAGATCCGAACCCCCCCGAACTTCACGTGGTTTTCATGGGTCCGAGGTAGCCTCAGTTCTTCCCGCCTTGCTCGGTTAACCCGAACGAGGCCGGACGTCATAATCACGCTGTCAGATTCTCGTGAGATTCGTATTCCATATAAGGAACTGCGCGTCACCGCCATTTTCACTCATGCATTGTAGATTGAGCGGAGAGGACGTGGCTACGTTCTCTGTCTGAAAAGCTCAATATCTGTGCTCAGTGTGCTGCATTGTGGTGACCCCCAGTATATAGTTGTACAGTACAGTAGGCCATTGCTGTATCTTGCAGCTCTGTGTCAGACTCAGTTCTAGTATCCTGATCAGTGCTCAATCTGTGCTGCATTGCTGTGACCAGTATATAGTAGTACAGTGCTGCATTGTGGTGACCACCAGTATATAGTTGTACAGTACAGTAGAACATTGCTGTATCTTGCAGCTCCGTGTCAGACTCGGTTCTAGTATCCTGATCAGTGCTCAATCTGTGCTGCATTGTTGTGACCAGTATATAGTAGTACAGTGCTGCATTGTGGTGACCACCAGTATATAGTAGTACAGTACAGTAGGTCATTGCTGTATCTTGCTGCTCTGTGTCACTTCTAGTATCCTGATCAGTGCTCAATATCTGTGCTGCATTGTGGTGACCACCAGTATATAGTAGTACAGTACAGTAGGCCATTGCTGTATCTTGCTGCTCTGTGTCACTTCTAGTATCCTGATCAGTGCTCAATATCTGTGCTGTATTGTGGTGACCACCAGTATATAGTAGTACAGTACAGTAGGCTATCGCTGTATCGTGCAGCTCCGTGTCAGACTCAGTTCTAGTATCCAGATCAGTACTCAATCTGTGCTGCATTGTTGTGACCAGTATATAGTAGTACAGTGCTGTATTGTGTTGACCAAAAGTATATAGTAGTACAGTACAGTAGGCTATTGCTGTATCTTGCTGCTCTGTGTCACTTCTAGTATCCTGATCAGTGCTCAAAATCTGCACTCAGTGTCAGTGCTGCATTGTGGTGACTAAAAGTCCAGTGTCTTGTGCTGCATCTTGCTTCTGTAGGGTGCTGTGGTAGTGTCCTGTCACTGTGCATAGGTCATCATCATTCCAAGCACAGTGGTATCTGGTATCTATAGTGGTATCTAATTCCAGACATTACTGCCGTCTAATTCCAGATATATTATTGGCATATAATTCCACACATTAAAAAATGGAGAACAGAAATGTGGAGGGTAAAATAGGGAAAGATCAAGAACCACTTCCACCTAGTGCTGAAGCTGCTGCCACTAGTTATGGCAGAGATGATGAAATGCCATCAACGTCGTCTGCCAAGGCCGATGCCCAATGTCATAGTAGAGAGCATGTAAAATAAAAAAAATAAAAAAGTTCAGTAAAATGCCCCAAAAATCTAAATTAAAATCGTCTGAGGAGAAGCGTAAACTTGCCAATATGCCATTGACGACACGGAGTGGCAAGGAACGGCTGAGGCCCTGGCCTATGTTCATGGCTAGTGGTTCATGAGGATGGAAGCACTCATCCTCCCGCTAGAAAAATGAAAAGAGTTAAGCTGGCAAGAGCACAGCAAAGAACTGTGCATTCTTCTAAATCACAAATCCCCAAGGAGAGTCCAATTGTGTCGGTTGCGATGCCTGACCTTCCCAACACTGGACGGGAAGAGGTGGCTCCTTCCACCATTTGCACGCCCCCTGCAAGTGCTGGAAGGAGCACCCGCAGTCCAGTTCCTGATATTCAAATTAAAGATGTCACTGTTGAAGTACACCAGGATGAGGATATGGGTGTTGCTGGCCCTGAGGAGGAAATTGACAAGGAGAATTCTGATGGTGAGGTGGTTTGTTTAAGTCAGGCACCCAGGGAGACACCTGTTGTCCGTGGGATCAATATGGCCATTGACATGCCTGGTTAAATTCCCCAAAAAAATCACTTCTTCTGTGTGGAATTATTTTAACAGAAATGCGGATAACAGGTGACAAGCCGTGTGTTGCCTTTGTCAAGCTGTAATAAGTAAGGGTAAGGATATTAACCACCTAGGAACATCCTCCCTTATATGTCACCTGGAGCGCATTCATCAGAAGTCACTGACAAGTTAAAAAACTTTGGGTGACAGCGGAAGCAGTCCACTGACAACTAAATCCCTTCTTCCTCTTGTACCCAAGCTCCTGCAAACCACACCACAAACTCCCTCAGTGTCAATTTCCTCATTACCCAGGAAAGCCAATAGTCCTGCAGGCCATGTCACTGGCAAGTCTGACAAGTCCTCTCCTGCCTGGGATTCCTCTGATGCATCCTTGAGTGTAACGCCTACTGCTGCTGGCGCTGCTATTGTTGCTGCTGGGAGTCGATCGTCATCCCAGAGGGGACGTCGGAAGACCACTTGTACTACTTCCAGTAAGCAATTGACTGTCCAACAGTCCTTTGCGAGGAAGATGAAATATCACAGTAGTCATCCTGTTGCTAAGCGGATAACTCAGGCCTTGACAACTATGTTGGTGTTAGACGTGCATCCGGTATCTGTCGTTAGTTCACAGGGACTTAGAGAATTTCTTGAGGTAGTGTGTCCCCGGTACCAAATACCATCTAGGTTCCACTTCTCTAGGCAGGTGATACCGAGAATGTACACAGACGTCAGAAAAAGTCACCAGTGTTCTAAAAAATGCAGTTGTACCCAGTGTCCACTTAACCACGGACATGTGGACAAATGGAGCAGGGCCGACTAAGGACTATATGACTGACAGCCCACTGGGTAGAAGTATTGCCTCCCGCAGCAACAACAGCAGCAGCGGCACCAGTAGCAGCATCTCGCAAATGCCAACGTGTTCCTAGGCTGGCTACGCTTTGTATCACCGCTTTCCATAAGAGGCACACAGCTGACAACCTCTTCCGGAAACTGAGGAACATCATCGCAGAATAGCTTACCCCAATTGGACTCTCCTGGGGATTTGTGACATCGGACAACGCCACCAATATTGTGTTGCATTACATGTGGGAAAATTCCAGCATGTCCCATGTTTTGCACATACAATGAATTTGGTGGTGCAGAATTTTATAAAAAACGACAGGGGCGTAATGGAGATGCTGTCGGTGGCCCGAAGAATTGCGGGCCACTTTCGGCATTCAGCCACCGCAGGCTCATCAGGCTTTTGCAGAAGCAGCTGGAGAGATTGAAGGAGGAGCTAAAATGGAGCGATTCCGCTAGGCATGTGGGACTTGTGGATGGAGCCCTTCAGTCGCTTAACCAGGATTCACGGGTGGTCAATCTGTTGAAATCATAATAATAATAATACTAATAATAATAATAATAATAATAATAATAATACTATAGGATCAAAATTACCCCCAAATTCTATGATTTAAGCTGTTTTTGAGGGGTTTTTGAAAAAAAAAAACACCCAAATCCAAAACACACCCGAATCCGACAAAAATTTTTAAGGGAGGTTTTGCCAAAACGCGTCGGAATCCAAAACACGGCCGCGGAACCGAATCCAAAACCAAAACACAAAATCCGAAAAATGTCCGGTGCACATCTCTAGTTCTTATGTATTAACATAGATAAACCACTACAGTTCGGATGAATGGTAGAATGAAGGGTCCATCCGACCCAGGGCTTTTTGAGGGAGAGTACACGGCTACCGAATAATGGGTTTCCATGAGACAAACTATACCCGGATTATAAGGCTTAATCTGTTTCAGAACCAAGGATAGTTTGACTCTATCATTAAGGCCCCTTACATTCCATGAAATAATATTCACCATAACAGTGCGTTGACAGTAAAAATACGCCCAACCTACAGTGCCGCAGCCAGCTTTCAGACCTCCTCCACCACTAAAATTGTACGCACATACACAGACATAGGGGTAAATTTACTAAGATTCGTATTTTCCCGTTTCAGGTCAAAGTTCAATCACGAATGACATCGAAAGTGTAAAACTGCAACTTTTTGAATTTGTTACGACGGATTTACTAAGCTGCCGTATTTTGCCTTTTCGGGTTTTCCGATGTCGATGTCATTCGTTTTTTTTTCCAGTTTTTTACGGCAGTGATTAGCAAAACACTGCCGACTTTTTAAAAATGAATCTCGGCCGGATCTGTGTGATCCGTGCTGGGGTTCATTTTTTTTTTTTTTTTTAAATTAAACAGTGTAAAATCATAAAAAAAATTGCGTGGGGTCCCCCCTCCTAAGCATAACCAGCCTCGGGCTCTTTGAGCCGATCCTGGTTGCAGAAATATGGGGAAAAAAATGACAGGGGTTCCCCCATATTTAAGCAACCAGCATCGGGCTCTGCGCCTGGTCCTGGTTCCAAAAATACGGGGGACAAAAAGAGTAGGGGTCCCCCGTATTTTTAAAACCAGCACCGGGCTCCACTAGCTGGACAGATAATGCCACAGCCGGGGGTCACTTTGATATAGTGCCCTGCGGCCGTGGCATCAAAAATCCAACTAGTCACCCCTGGCCGGGGTACCCTGGGGGAGTGGGGACCCCTTCAATCAAGGGGTCCCCCCCCAGCCACCCAAGGGCCAGGGGTGAAGCCCGAGGCTGTCCCCCCCCATCCAATGGGCTGCGGATGGGGGGGCTGATAGCCTTTTGTGATAATGAAAAGATATTGTTTTTAGTAGCAGTACTACAAGGCCCAGCAAGCCTCCCCCGCATGCTGGTACTTGGAGAACCACAAGTACCAGCATGCGGCGGAAAAACGGGCCCGCTGGTACCTGTAGTACTATTACTAAAAAAATACCCCAAAAAAGACAAGACACACACACCGTGAAAGTAAAGATTTATTACATACATGCACACAAACATACATACATACTTACCTTATGTTCACACGAGGGTCTGTCCTCTTCTCCAGTAGAATCCAAGGGGTACCTGTTGAATAAATTCTACTCACCAGATCCCGGGTCCCAGGGTCCTCGGGGCAACCATTTGTAATCCAGGTACTTGAATAAAATAACAAAACGGAGAGCCGAGCCACGAACTGAAAGGGGCCCCATGTTTTCACATGGGACTCCTTTCCCCGAATGCCAGAAACCCACTCTGACTGATGTCTAAGTGGGTTTCTTCAGCCAATCAGGGAGCCCTACGTTGTAGCACCCTCCTGATCGGCTGTGTGCTCCTGTACTGAGTGACAGGCGGCACACGGCAGTGTTACAATGTAGCGCCTATGCGCTCCATTGTAACCAATGGTGGGAACTTTCTGCTCAGCGGTGACGTCACTTTAGGTCAACCGCAGGGCAGAAAGTTCCCACCATTGGTTACAATGGAGCGCATAGGCGCTACATTGTAACACTGCCATGTGCCGCCTGTCACTCAGTACAGGAGCACACAGCCGATCAGGAGGGTGCTACAACGTAGCGCTCCCTGATTGGCTGAAGAAACCCACTTAGACATCAGTCAGAGTGGGTTTCTGGCATTCGGGGAAAGGAGTCCCATGTGAAAACATGGGGCCCCTTTCAGTTCGTGGCTCGGCTCTCCGTTTTGTTATTTTATTCAAGTACCTGGATTACAAATGGTTGCCCCGAGGACCCTGGGACCCGGGATCTGGTGAGTAGAATTTATTCAACAGGTACCCCTTGGATTCTACTGGAGAAGAGGACAGACCCTCGTGTGAACATAAGGTAAGTATGTATGTATGTTTGTGTGCATGTATGTAATAAATCTTTACTTTCACGGTGTGTGTGTCTTGTCTTTTTTTGGGTATTTTTTTAGTAATAGTACTACAGGTACCAGCGGGCCCGTTTTTCCGCCGCATGCTGGTACTTGTGGTTCTCCAAGTACCAGCATGCGGGGGAGGCTTGCTGGGCCTTGTAGTACTGCTACTAAAAACAATATCTTTTCATTATCACAAAAGGCTATCAGCCCCCCCATCCGCAGCCCAATGGATGGGGGGGGACAACCTCGGGCTTCACCCCTGGCCCTTGGGTGGCTGGGGGGGGGACCCCTTGATTGAAGGGGACCCCACTCCCCCAGGGTACCCCGGCCAGGGGTGACTAGTTGGATTTTTGATGCCACGGCCGCAGGGCACTATATCAAAGTGACCCCCGGCTGTGGCATTATCTGTCTAGCTAGTGGAGCCCGGTGCTGGTTTTAAAAATACGGGGGACCCCTACTCTTTTTGTCCCCCGTATTTTTGGAACCAGGACCAGGCGCAGAGCCCGATGCTGGTTGCTTAAATATGGGGGAACCCCTGTCATTTTTTTCCCCATATTTCTGCAACCAGGATCGGCTCAAAGAGCCCGAGGCTGGTTATGCTTAGGAGGGGGGACCCCACGCAATTTTTTTTGAGAAAATAATCACTTTCCCACCCCTTCCCACTGATATACATGCACGGATCTCATGGATCCGTGCATGCCTATCCAATCACGAATAAAAAAAGCAGGTCTGTTTTTTTTAAGCACTTTTTTACGAGTTGTAATTTTTCACGGCAGTGTTTTTTTTTTTTTTTGCTTTGCACTTCTTAGTAAATGACCGAGATTCATACTTAAACAGCCGCGTTTTGACCGATGGTGTATTCATTCGTGATTTTTTTCCTAGGACTTCCAAATATTACGAATGCCCTCATCACTGCCGTGATTTGAGTTTAGTAAATTACCGAGATGACACTTTGATGAAAAAACGGCATCTCGGTCAAAATCGGGACCTTAGTAAATTTACCCCATAGAGTAGAAATGCATAATCAAACAAAAATACCCAAAACAGCATAGGTAAAAATAAATAAACCCCAACCACCCCCTCCCCGCATACCCACCCCAACACAGGTATACCTAGACCCTAACATTATAAAAAAGATCCAGAAAAAGGGGGTCGAACTATAACAAAGTTAAACAAATAGAACTAGGGGCAACCAGTCCCATAGCCTACAGGACATGGAACCCCCAACCCTGAGAACAAATATGTTGGCGGAGAGAACACATAGTTGTAATGCACACCCCAGCAGCAGAAAAACAGTCAAATAAGAGAAAAGCAACAGAGCAGTGAGAACAGATACTTATGCAGGAGTACAGTGTCACTGAGGGCCGGCAGGCAGCAGTGGTGGCAGATCAATCCAGGACGAGGCAGCCTGAGGGGTATCAAAGAAGTGCGTGCGATTACCAGCGACCACCCTGAGATGAGCAGGAAATAGCATCGAGTATTGGAGTTGGAGATCAAGGAGTCTCCGCTTTACCTGGAAAAACTGAGAATGGGATTTTTGGACTTCCGCTGAATAATCTTGGAATACTGCCACCCTAACACCTCCATGCTCCAATGGCCCCTGCGCCCGAGCAAGGTGCAGTATAGCATCTCTGTCTTTATAGTGGAGAAGTTTAGCAATAAAAGTTCTAGGTGGTGCACCAGGAGGAAGAGGACAGGTAGGAACCCGATGGGCCCTTTCCACTGCAAGCTGTGGAGTGAAGGAATCTTTGCCGAAGGCCGTCAAAAGCCAGGTCTCAAGAAAAAGTTCAGGATTCGACCTCTCGGCCTTTTCAGGGAGTCCCAGAAATCGAACATTGTTTCTTCTTAGACGCCCCTCAATATCAGTCAACTTAAGCTGACACGCCGACATTCGAGCCTCCAGAGAGGATAAACGGGTAGGGACTGGCTTGTAAGAGTCTTCCAACGTGGAAATGTGATTCTCTGTCTCCCCGACTCTTTCCCGGAGCTTCTACATATCCTGCCGTATAAAAGAAATGTCGACGTGCACTTCAGCAACTTTGTCCATAAGCCGTTTCTCTGAATCAGTAATAGCTTGCAGGAGCTGTGTCATGGTGACCTCAGGAGAACCGGTCATATTAGGCGAGGGGGGAGCAGAGTTTGTATGTGTGGGGGATGAAGATACAGAAGAAGCCGAGTCAGGATTCCTACGGGCAAATTTCACCAGGCGTGCCGCTGCAGAAGTGCCACGCCTACGTACCATGGGGCACACACATAAAAACTTAAAATAAATAAATAAAAATGAAAGCAAAAACGTTAAATCAGAGATTACCCCTGTGGAGGACCAGCAGTGGTGCAGCAGTTGTAGTCGGACTTCCGTGCAGTCTCACCACACCAGGAGAAGGTGGTAGTATCACTTTCAGAATATCAACAGTCCCCAGATGTGCAGGTGATGTCCTCATTCCGAGTTGATCGCTCGCTAGCTGCTTTTAGCAGCAGTGCACACGCTAGGCCGCCGCCCTCTGGGAGTGTATCTTAGCATAGCAGAACTGCTCGTAAAAATTTTCATGCAGTTTCTGAGCAGCTCCAAACCTACTCCTACCTTGCGATCACTTCAGTCAGTTTAGTTCCTGCTTTGATGTCACAAACACGCCCTGCGTTCGGCCAGCCACTCCCCTGTTTCCTCAGGCACGCCTGCGTTTTTACCTGACACGCCTGCGTTTTTTAGCACACTCCCGGAAAACGGCAAGTTTCCACCCAGAAACACCCACTTCCTGTCAATCACTCACCGATCAACAGAGCGACAGAAAAGCGTTGCTCGCCCTTGTGTAAAACTGCATAGTTTTGTGTGAAAGTACTTCGCGCATGCGTACTGCGGCCCGTACGCATGCGCAGAAATGCCAATTTTTAGCCTGATCACTGTGCTGCGAACGAAAGCAGCTAGCGATCAACTCGGAATGAGGGCCAATATCACCAACATTGTAAAAGGTTTAATTCCAGAGGGGAGCAATTCCAGTACAGGCAATGTCACACACAGTAGCAGGAGTATGGGGAGAATAGATGAACTTGCCTCCAGTATACCAGGGACGTGCAGTCAGGGGAGGCAGTGCCTCCCCTGTCATTCATTAATGATTAAAATAATACAAAAAGATACATATGACACATATTCTGTGTCATATGTATCCTGTTTATATTATTCTAATAATTTTACTGTATTAAACTAGATTGGGAGGCACTGATATCAAGTGCCTCCCGAGACAGCGTGTAGACAGTGGGAACGGGGGATAATGCCGGGGGCGGGGCCAAGCGCTGTGCTGAAATAGCCCATTACAAAATACAATGAAAGCGGCACTTATGTAAGTGCCTCGCTGGCAGGGAAAGCACGCCCCTGCTAGCGAGGCACATTTGATTGGACAGCGGATCCAGTGCTGGATCCGCTGGCCCAATCTTCAATACGCAGTGGCAGGACAAGGAAGGGACTCATAGCTCCCCTCTCTTCCTTTCCCGCCAGCACCCGCCATCACCTCCCCGCACCCAGTGATTTAGAGGTCGAAGAACCGGGGAGGGGGCAGAGCTGAGTGTCGCCGTGCAGCAGCAGCTAATCTGCACGGCGGCGGCGGTGGTAAGCCCAGACCCAGGGAGGAAATTGTGCAGCGGCCGGCGCTCTCCTCCTCCGCTCTCTCACAGGCAGAAACCCCAATGCCTGCTGCAATCTCCTGGCGGTGGTTTCTGCACGGGTCCCAGCGCTGCCTGCTCCAGCCCAGACTGTTCTTCCATGTGATCTCTGGAGAGGGCCCACCGCCACAGATCAGGTACTTCCATTTGTTGATACCCGGATCCCCAGACTTCATATTTGCAGCCTTATCTGGGTGTCAGTGATGCCGGAGAGGGGATGGGGGGGGGGGGGGGGGTGCTAAAAAGTGAGCTGCTCCTGCGCTCTGAACAGCCTGGGCCTGCCTGTGGTACCGTTCATCATGTCATATATTACTGCCGTAATGTGTAACAAGGGGGACGCTGTCTGCCGTAATGTGTAACAAGGGGACGCTGTCTGCCGTAATGTGTAACAAGGGGGACGCTGTCTGCCGTAATGTGTAACAAGGGGGACGCTGTCTGCCGTAATGTGTAACAAGGGGACGCTCTCTGCTGTAATGTGTAAAAAGGGGGACTGGCTGCTGTAATGTGTAAAAGGGGGACTGGCTGCCATAATGTGTAAAAAGGGGGACGCAGTCTGCCGTAATGTGTACAAAGGGGGACGCTGTCTGCCGTAATGTGTAAAAAGGGGACGCTGTCTGCCGTAATGTGTAAAAATGGGATGCCGTCTGCAGTAATGTATAAAAAGGGGGACTGTCTGCCGTAATGTGTCAAAGGGGCTCTACCTGGTGTAGTGGCGCAACTGTGCAGCGTAATTTGAATAATGGAGACTACTGTGCACCGTAGTATGAATTGGTATTAAATTGTGGCCATGCCCCTTCCCCATGAAGCCACGCCCCTATACATTTTTCACGCGACTACGGCGCGCACTGCCCCTATCTTGCATGGGAAGGGGGGGCGCCAATGCCGTTTCTTGCACACAGAGCTAAAATGCCTAGTTACAGCACTGATGGAACGCAGCTACTACACCTATGCCCTGAGCACAGCACTGGCATCCAAGAGCCCGTGAGCTCTGGGCTCTGCAGGGACCACGGAGAAGCAGCAGGTAGGGAGGGCTGGGGGCCCCAAATTGGTGGTGGGAGATTAGAAGAGATTGTACAGTATAGCATTTAGCTTTTTTTGTTTGGTCCACTTGTAGTGAGGGATTCAGTATGAGATGCCAGCGCTTGGACTCCCAGCGATCAGAAGACAGATGCTGGGATCATGAAGTTTACAATGCAGAGAGGGGTGAGTTGAGGGTGTTCTCCCCTAACTTCCCTTCCCACAGCCTAACCCTAACCTCCCCCTATAGTTCCTAACCTCCCTGTGGCGTTACCTAAACATAACCCTCCCAACCAGCAGCCTAACCCTAACCTCCCTGCACACTAACCTCCCTGTGACGGTACCTAACCCTCCCTCTCCGCAGCCTAACGCTAACATCCCTGCGGCGGTACCTAAACCTAACCCTCCCTCCCTGCAGCCTAACCCTAACATCCCTGAGGCGGTACCTAAACCTAACCCTCCCTCCCTGCAGCCTAACCCTAACATCCCTGCGGCGGTACCTAAACCTAACCCTCCCTCTCTGCAGCCTAAGCCTAACATCCCTGCGGCGGTACCTAAACCTAACCCTCCCTCTCCGCAGCCTAACTCTAACATCCCTGCGGCGGTACCTAAACCTAACCCTCCCTCCCTGCAGCCTAACCCTAACATCCCTGCGGTGGTACCTAAACCTAACCCTCCCTCTCCGCAGCCTAATCCTTCCCGTTGATGCCTAACCCTAACCTCCCCAGGGGTCTGCTAAAGTACTATGTGTAAGACTGTAGGAGGTGATGATTATACGGTATATATATTTAAAATTTGATAATATATAATTACGAGGCTAGTCCCACTTTCCTAGTAGTGCGCGCGCCTTCATTGCGCACATTGGGGGGAGAGGGGGTGCTTCAACAGATCTCGCTCAGAATGCCAGTAGTTTTGGACCCAGGCCTGGCTGCTCTCTGGGTTCTTTGCAATCTGTCCTGTAATCACAGTACTGTACATACACATTTCCTGCAGTACCAGACCCCCCCCCCCCCCCCCCCCCGCCCCGTGCATTCTAATGTATTTGTTTTCCCTAAAAAGTGAGCTGAGGTTTGTGTTCTTGTGCGACTGGGGATGTACTTGAGAAGCCAGTGCCTCTCCAGCCATTGACCTCACCGCACGTCACTGCAGTATACACCTTCACAGAGAACAGGGAGAGGGGGGAATGGGGAGGGGGGAGACACACAGAGATCCCTCTCATGCACAGAGGCACAGCAGGTACCTAAATTAATGATCAGCTGCAACCAGCCAGGGGAGGCACAGGCAGGCAGAGGGTAACACACAGCAGCTGCTACTGAGGACTAAGGAGCTCCGGTTTTTAAAATTGCGGCCACCTGTCTCCGGGGCCAAGCGGGAGCCAGTACTCAGCCCCACAGTCAGCAAGCGGGGGAGAGGTGCGCAGGGACTTCAGCCAGGCCAGCCGCAGCAGCGTAGAGGAGCACCATGACGCCGGGAAGGCAGGGAGCACTGATCACCGCAGCCGCCCTTATCCAAAATGGCAGGTGGCACCTCCGGAGCTCCGGGCAGCGGGAGCAGGCAGGAAGACAGAGCAGCCAGCGGACCGCCAGGAGTGGGCCCCAGCTGAGAACCGCCGCAGCCAGCAGTGAGGAGCCACCAGGGAGTGCAGGAGGAGACGCTGAGGCACTTGACCCCGTTTCCAAGATGGCGGCCGGCTCACACAGGTTTCCGCACAGCAGGAGGAGAACAGGGGATCAGGGAGCACGCAGGACCCACACACTGCACATCAGGGGGGCCCACAGCAGTTCTGGTACAGAACAGAGCGTTCTGTTCCCACTTCTCCGACCAGCAGGATAGTGAACAGGATGAGTGGGTTGGGGAGCCAGTGCAGACCCACGTCCTACTCCATTCATTGCTAGGCCATGCCCCCCAGAACTGGTAGGTTTTGAGGCAGCAGAAACTTACCCATCCACCGCAAAGAATTTGCGCAGATATTCCATTTGTTTTCATTAAATGTACTTGGTAATGGTGCTCACACTATTTTTAGTTCAAATAGCATTGCGTCTAGGTATACAATGAAGTTTGTAAAGTTCACCAAAATGTCGCAAAGCAACTTGGGTGTTTGAGGCTCCTAAATAAATTTCACCACATTTAAATATACAAAAACAACAATCGAGAAAGTAGCCGCTGTAACACAAAGAGCGCTAGAAAAAAAGAATACAATACATTCCTTGTCTGTATTTGACAATAATGTCCTTTGATGTGCGTTCTCCTGTCCTGGATAGTGTTCAGAGCTACAGCTCCAATCATCCAAAAAAAATAATAATACAAACAACAATCCAATGTGTAGTATGTCCAAATGAATGAATGAATGTCCTTTAGAAACAGGAGAGTTGTTATGATGGAGGATTAGGGCGTACCCCACTCACACAAATAGGAATAATTGTAGACCCATAAAGGTATCTTTCACCGGAGGTTTTTTCCCCAGCTCGCCAGGTAGGGTGAATTTGCAAATAGACCCGTGATATGCAGAAAGGCATAAATAATACTTGTGTAGACAGAACACACTTACTTTATATGGGGCGTACCAAAACTCACAAGATAGAGGTATGTAGAAAGCACATAAAGGTATCTTTAACAGCCGTCATGTCCTGAATGATATTCAGAGTGAAGGCTCCAATCCAGGTAAGATGCATTTATAGATAACCCCGTGGTGTACAGAAAGACGTGAGTGGTATAGATAGACAGATCATGATTACTTCATAAAAGGCATACCCAATCTCACAGGATAGAGATATGTAGAAGACACATAAGGGTATCTTTATCAGGTATCATGAAGCGTACCCCAACTCACAATTCATAATGTCGAGATATTCGCATAAAAGTATCTTTATGTGGATAAACTCCTTATTCAGAGCAGATCAATCACACTCGATTTCACGATTTTTCCAAAAAATAACAAAATTTATTGGATTACACACTAATCCACAAAGGATACATAAATCCACATAAAAAGATACAAGATTTGACTAGGAAAGTCAAACAATAGCAGCAAGAAAAATAAAAAAATAAAAACAAGTATAAAACAGTGTTTAAAATTACTCACACTCCTCAGATCATCAATTCATCAACGTGTTTCGGTCAGGTGACCTTTATCAAGATCTTGATAAAGGTCACCAGACCGAAACGCGTTGATGAATTGATGATTTGAGGAGTGTGAGTAATTTTTAAACACTGTTTTAAACGCTGTTTAACATGTTTTGGTCTGGTGACCTTCATCATCCATGTGCACTAGCACCATTCCTGTCCCTTGCACAAAGGATACATATGGACAGGTGTAATTTGCACAACTCTGCCTAGCCTGCAATTCCATCGTAGCACACTCGCTGAACTTTGCATTTGTGTGATCAAGCCATAAACGCTCAGTTATGCCACTTCCTCCGTATGTGAATATGCAACTCTTCCTTGCCCACACTTCGTACATTTGCATACCTCCCAACTTTCTGATATGGGGGTTGTGGCGCTCGTGGTTTTTATCGCATTTACATATGCACTAAGTCATGGATGCCAGGGCTTCGGTGCAGAGGATAATGCCAGCTACTAATTTACAGTAGTGGGTCCTCTTACACATAATGACCACAGTAGTGCTGCTTATACACATAATGTCCACAGTAAACCCCTTATATACATCTTTGCCTCAGTCACTCCTGCAGCTCACCGCCTGTGTCCCTCCATCAGCTCCATGCCCTGTATCCCTCCATCAGCTTCCCCACCTTTCTTGTTCCTCCATCCCCATCTCATCTTTTCTTCAAGATGCAGAGCTACTCCTCTTTATGCCTCCTCATCAACTTTGTCAGCAACCTGGGAGTGGATTTGAAAAACAATTTTAACAGGAATATGATCATTCTGTATTAGTACTGTGTGTAGTGATCTCTTATATGTGGTTAAATCGTAACTTGCCTACCTGACCCTCTCCATGAGGGAGAAAATGCTCTGTTCCTGGACTTTCTTGGTAATGTATGATTGCCGTCACCTGTGATGAGCTAGTTAATTGATAAGAAAGGTGTTTCACCACAGGTGATGGCAATCATACATTACCAGGAAAGTCCAGGAACAGAGCATTTTCTCCCTCATGGAGAGGGTCAGGTAGGCAAGTATGGGTAAAATGCTATTTAAACTTGTAAAACAGATTTACTAAGAGTTCTATTTAAGATGGGATGTTGCCCACCAATCAGACTCTACTGCTCATTTATCTAGTACCTTCTAGAAGATAATACCTGGAATCTGATTGGTTGCTGTGGGCAACATCCTATCTAAAATAGAATTCTCATCTTTGTAAATTTACCCTGTTGGGGGGTGACAGAAAACCATGTAAGGCCACATTTGAATGCCCCCTATTTTGAAATGTAATAAGTATACTTTTGTATGATCACCACGTGTAGTTTTCTCAGTTATACAGTATGAGGAAGAGCAGCTCTATAGGTTGTGTGATGAAGAGGAAGTATCCGCAGAATTACAGTGTTTGCAGAACGTTTTAGCCTTTATCCGTAATCTAAAACAGTTTGCTTAGTCATTTTCATAAGTAAACATAGTCTATAAAACTAAACAGCATTATCATGAAACAGACGTACATATATATTCTGTTATCATACCTCCCAACATGACCCTCTCCAGGAGGGACAGAATGCTCTGCTTCTGGATTTTTGTCTTCATTTACTGTATGATTGCCAGCACCTGATTTGAACAGGTTAATGGATGAAAAAGGTGTTTTACTGCGGGTGATGGCAATCACAAATTAAAAGAGAAGTCCAGGAGCAGAGCATTCTCCTTGAGAGGGTCATGTTGGGAAGTATGTGTTATACCCCTTTTACTCTTGCAAAAATATCCCGGGATATTGCACATGAACGCGCATCATCACGGGATTTTGCTCAGTGTGAAAGGGTACAGGGACAATTTCCCAGGACGAGCATCCTGGGATTTCATCCCAGTTCTCGACCAGGGTTGAATCCGGGACCGTCCTGGGAAGCTGTGTAGTGTGAAAGGGCCCGTCCCGGGATTCACTACCCAGGTCTGTTAAAAGGCCTCTCATTGGAGCTTTCTTGGGCTCAGAAAAGATGATGTCATCTTTCAGAGCCCAGGGGAGCGTCCTGGATGCATATGTAATGACATACATATGCATTTGCAGGGATATCCCGGGATCAGTGTAAATGGGGCTGTCCCGGGTCGATCCCAGGTCTTAGTGCAGTGTGAAAGGGGTTAGTCACGGGAATGCATCCCGGGACGCATCCCGGGAGTGACCCGGCTCTGTGAGTGTAAAAGGGGTATAATTGACACTGAGAAAATACATTGTTTTAGGACCCATAGAAATTAATAGTCCCCACTCCTCCAACTCATTATTTTCAATGATTTTTCCCACTATTAATTAGAGATGAGCGGGTTCGGTTCGTCGAGATCCGAACCCCCCTGAACTTCACGTGGTTTGCAAGGGTCCGAGGCAGCCTCGGATCTTCCCGCATTACTTGCAAAACCCGAATGGGGGAAAACGTCATCATCCCGCTGTCGGATTCTCGCGAGATTCGGATTCCATATAAAGAGCCGCGCGTCGCTGCCATTTTCACTCATGCATTGTAGATTGAGCGGAGAGGACGTGGCTACATTCTCTTCCTGAATAGCCCAATATCAGCTAAATATCAGCTCAATATCTGTGCTCAGTATCAGTGCTGCACTGTGGTGACCAGTATATAGTAGTACAGTACAGTAGTCCATTGCTGTATTTTGCTGCTCCGTGTCAGTTCTAGTATCCAGAACAGTGCTCAATATCTGTGCTCATTATTATCATTGCTGCATTGTGGTGACCAGTATATAGTAGTACAGTACAGTAGTCCAGTGCTGTTCTCGCTGCCCAGTATCAGTTCTAGTATCCTGAACAGTGCTCAATATCTGTGCTCAGTATCAGTGCTGCATTGTGGTGACCAGTATATAGTAGTACAGTACAGTAGTCCATTGCTGTATTTTGCTGCTCCATGTCAGTTCTAATATCCTAAAAAGAGCTCAATATCTGTGCTCATTATTATCATTGCTGCATTGTGGTGACCAGTATATAGTAGTACAGTACAGTAGTCCAGTGCTGTTCTCGCTGCCCAGTGTCAGTTCTAGTATCCTGAACAGTGCTCAATATCTGTGCTCAGTATCAGTGCTGCATTGTGGTGACCAGTATATAGTAGTACAGTACAGTAGTCCATTGCTGTATTTTGCTGCTCCATATCAGTTCTAGTATCCTGAACAGTGCTCAATATCTGTGCTCATTATTATCATTGCTGCATTGTGGTGACCAGTATATAGTAGTACAGTACAGTAGTCCAGTTCTGTTCTCACTGCCCAGTGTCAGTTCTAGTATCCTGAACAGTGATCAATATCTGTGCTCAGTATCAGTGCTGCATTGTGGTGACCAGTATATGGTAGTACAGTACAGTAGTCCATTGCTGTATTTTGCTGCTCCGTGTCAGTTCTAGTATCCTGAACAGTGCTCAATATCTGTGCTCATTATTATCATTGCTGCATTGTGGTGACCAGTATATAGTAGTACAGTACAGTAGTCCAGTGCTGTTCTCGCTGCCCAGTGTCAGTTCTAGTATCCTCATCAGTTCTCAATATCTGTGCTCAGTATCAGTGCTGCATTGTGGTCAGGGTCGGACTGGCCCACAGGGGTACCAGGGAAACCACTGCCTGAGTGCCCACTCCTTCCTCTAGGGATCAGGATCCAGACTGTGCACTTGTTTTATACATGGTAGATATGTTGCATTACACTGCACTAGACTATTGCATATTTCAAGCCTCTGTAGAGGCTGGCCACACCCCTTTTGTAGACTGGCCACACCCTTAAGTATGGGCCCCTATCACTGCATTCCCCCGGTGGGCCCTTCATGCCCCAATCCGACACTGATTGTGGTGACTAAAAGTCAGTGCTGCATCTTGCTGCTGTAGGGTGCTGTGGTAGTGTCCTGTCACTGTGCATAGGTCATCATCATTCCAGTCACAGTGGTTTCTGGTGTCTATCTAGTGGTATCTAATTCCAGACATTACTGCCGTCTAATTCTACATATATTACTGGCATATAATTCCACACATTAAAAAATGGAGAACAAAAATGTGGAGGGTAAAATAGGGAAAGATCAATATCCACTTCCACCTAGTGCTGAAGCTGCTGCCACTAGTCATGACAGAGACGATGAAATGCCATCAACGTCGTCTGCCAAGGCCGATGCCCAATGTCATAGTAGAGAGCATGTAAAATCCAAAAAACAAAAGTTTAGTAAAATGACCCAAAAATCTAAATTAAAATCATCTGAGGAGAAGTGTAAACTTGCCAATATGCCATTAATGACATGGAGTGGAAAGGAACGGCTAAGGCCCTCTCCTATGTTCCTCATGACTAGTGGGTCAGCTTCACATGAGGATGGAAGCACTCATCCTCCGCTAGAAAAATGAAAAGAGTTAAGCTGGCAAAAGCACAGCAAAGAACTGTGCGTTCTTCTAAATCACAAATCCCCAAGGAGAGTACAATTGTGTCGGTTGCGATGCCTGACCTTCCCAACACTGGACGGGAAGAGGTGGCTCCTTCCCCCATTTGCACGTCCCCTGCAAGTGCTGGAAGAAGCACCCGCAGTCCAGTTCCTGATATTCAAATTGAAGATGTCACTGTTGAAGTACACCAGGATATGGGTGTTGCTGGCGCTGAGGAGGAAATTGACAAGGAGGATTCTGATGGAGAGGTGGTTTGTTTAAGTCAGGCACCCAGGGAAGACACCTGTTGTCCTTGGGATGAATAAGGCCATTGACATGCCTGGTCAAAAAACAAAAAAAAATCACCTCTTCGGTGTGGAATTATTTTAACAGAAATGCGGACAACTGGTGTCAAGCCGTGTGTTGCCTTTGTCAAGCTGTAATAAGTAGGGGTAAGGACATTAACCACCTAGGAACATCCTCCCTTATACGTCACCTGGAGCGCATTCATCAGAAGTCATTGACAAGTTCAAAAACTTTGGGTGACAGCGGAAGCAGTCCACTGACAACTAAATCCCTTCTTCCTCCTGTACCCAAGCGCCTGCAAACCACACCACCAACTCCCTCAATGTCAATTTCCTCCTTAGACAGGAACGCCAATAGTCCTGCAGGCCATGTTACTGGCAAGTCTGACGAGTCCACTCCTAAATGGGATTCCTCCAATGGATCCTTGAGTGTAACACCTACTGCTGCTGGCGCTGCTGTTGTTGCTGCTGGGAGTCAATCGTCATCCCAGAGTAAGCAATTGACTGTCCAACAGTCCTTTGCGAGGAAGATGAAATATCACAGCAGTCATCCTGTTGCAAAGCGGATAACTCAGGCCTTGACAACTATGTTGGTGTTAGACGTGCGTCCGGTATCTCACATTAGTTCACAGGGATTTAGAGAATTGCTTGAGGTAGTATGTGCCCGGTACCAAAAACCATTAGGTTCCACTTCTCTAGGCAGGCGATACCGAGAATGTACACAGACATCAGAAAAAGAGTCACCAGTGTCCTAAAAAATGTAGTTGTACCCACTGTCCACTTAACCACGGACATATGGACAAGTGGAGCAGGGCCGACTAAGGACTATATGACTGTGACAGCCCACTGGGTAGATGTATTGCCTCCCGCAGCAACAACAGCAGCGGCGGCACCAGTAGCAGCATCTCACAAATGCCAACTCGTTCCTAGGCAGGCTAAGCTTTGTATCACCACTTTCCATAAGAGGCACACAGCTGACAACCTCTTACGGAAACTGAAGAACATCATCGCAGATTGGCTTACCCCAATTCGACTCTCCTGGGGATTTGTGACATCGGACAATGCCACCAATATTGTGCGTGCATTACATGTGGGCAAATTCCAGCACATCCCATGTTTTGCACATACAATGAATTTAGTGGTGGAGAATTTTTAAAAAAACGACAGGGGCGTGCAAGAGATGCTGTCGGTGGCCCGAAGAATTGCGGGCCACTTTCGGCATTCAGCCACCGCGTGCCGAAGACTGGAGCACCAGCAAACACTCCTGAACTTGCCCTGCCATCATCTGAAGCAAGAGGTGGTAACGAGGTGGAATTCAACCCTCTATATGCTTCAGAGGATGGAGGAGCAGCAAAAGGCCATTCAAGCCTATACAGCTACGTACGATATAGGCAAAGGAGGGGGAATGCACCTGACTCAAGCGCAGTGGAGAATGATTTCAACATTGTGTAAGGTTCTGCAACCCTTTGAACTTGACACACGTGAAGTCAGTTCAGACACTGCCAGCCTGAGTCAGGTCCCCTCATCAGGCTTTTGCAGAAGCAGCTGGAGAGATTGAATGAGGAGCTAAAACGGAGCGATTCTGCTAGGCATGGACTTGTGGATGGAGCCCTTCATTCGCTTAACCAGGATTCACGGGTGGTCAATCTGTTGAAATCAGAGCACTACATTTTGGCCACCGTGCTCGATCCTAGGTTTAAAGACTACGTTGTATCTCTCTTTCCGGCAGACACAAGTCTGCAGATGTTCAAAGACCTGCTGGTGAGACAATTGTTAAGTCAAGCGGAACGTGACCCGCCAACAGCTCCTCCTTCATTTTCTACTGCCACTAGAGCTGTCAGGAAAAGTATACAATTTCCAAAACCACCCGCTGGCGGTGATGCAGGGCAGTCAGAAGCGATAGCTGACATCTGGTCCGGACTGAAGGACCTGCCAACGATTACTGACATGTCGTCTACTGTCACTGCATATGATTCTGTCACCATTGAACGAATGGTGGAGGATTATATGAGTGACAGAATCCAAGTAGGCATGTCAGACAGTCCGTATGTATACTGGCAGGAAAAAGAGGCAATTTGGAGGCCCTTGCACAAACTGGCTTTATTTTACCTAAGTTGCCCCCCCTCTAGTGTGTACTCCGAAAGAGTGTTTAGTGCAGCCGGTTACTTCCAGAAAATGTGGAGAAGATGATGTTCATCAAAATGAATTATAATACATTCCTCTGTGGAGACAGTTACCAGCAATTGCCTCCAGAAAGTACACAGGGACCTGTGATGTTGGATTCCAGTGGGGATGAATTAATACTCTGTGAGGAGGGGGATGTACACAGTGAAAGGGGTGAGGAATCGGACGATGAGGAGGAGGTGGACATCTTGCCTCTGTAGAGCCAGTTTGAGCAAGGTGAGATTGATTGCTTCTTTTTTTGGTGGGGGCCCAAACCAACCAGTCATTTCAGCCACAGTCGTGTGGCAGACCCTGTGGCTGAAATGATGGGTTTGTTAAAGTGTGCATGTACTGTTTATACAACATAAGGGTGGGTGGGAGGGCCCAAGGACAATTCCATCTTGCACCTCTTTTTTTATTTTTATTTATCTTTCATTATGTGATGTTTGGGGACTATTTTTTTAAGTGCCATACCTGTCTGACACTGCAGTGCCACTTCTAGATGGGCCGGGTGTTTGTGCCGCCCACTTGGGTCGCTTAGCTTAGTCATCCAGTGACCTTTGTGAAAATTTTAGGACTAAAAATAATATTGTGAGGTGTGAGGTGTTCAGAATAGACTGGAAATGAGTGGAAATTATGGTTATTGAGGTTAATAATACTATAGGATCGAAATTACCCCCAAATTCTATGATTTAAGCTGTTTTTGAGGGTTTTTAAAAAAAAAAAAAAAAACACCCGAATCCAAAACACACCCGAATCAAACAAAAATTCTTAAGGGAGGTTTTGCCAAAACGCGCCCGAATCCAAAACACGACCGTGGAACCGAATCCAAAGCCAAAACACAAAACCCGAAAAATGCCCAGTGCACATCCCTACTATTAATATTGGTACATTTTATTGTACTGTACACTGAAGACTAAAGTGTTCCATGAGTTAAAATCAGCATTAAGGGGGTAATTCAGAGTTGATCGCAGCTGCAAATTTGTTAGCAGTTGGGCAAAACCATGGCCCTCATTCCGAGTTGATCGCACAAAGCAACTTTTCTCTTTCGTCCTAGAGCAGGCATTCCCAACCACGGTCCTCAAGGCACACTAACAGTGCAGGTTTTAGTGATATCCAGGCTTCAGCACAGGTCACTTAATTAGTAGCACAGTTATTTTGATTTAACCATCTGTGCTGCAGCCTGGATATCACTAAAACCTGCACTGTTGGTGTGCCTTGAGGACCGTGGTTGGGAATGCCTGTCCTAGAGGATGCTGGGGACTCCGTAAGGACCATGGGGTATAGATGGGGTCCGCAGGAGCCATGGGCACTTTTTAAGACCTTTAATGCGCCTGAACTGGCTCCTCCCTCTATGCCCCTCCTCCAGACTCCAGTTAGATCCTGTGCCTAGAGGAGACTGGTCACACACTAGGCGAGCTCTACCGAGTTTCTCTAGAAAATAGACTTTGTTAGGTTTTTTATGTTCAGGGAGACCTGCTGGCAACAGACTCCCTGCTTCGTGGGACTGAGAAGAGAGAAGCAGACCCACTTTCCTGGACTGATGGGCTCTGCTTCTTAGGCTACTGGACACCATTAGCTCTAGAGGGTCTGAATACTGGTGTCGTCTAGCTGTTCATTCCCGGAGCTGCGCTGCCGTCCTCCTCACAGAGCCGGAAGATTGAAGCCGGGTGAGTATAGGAAGAAAGAAGACTTCACAGGTGGCAGAAGACATCAGAGGTTTGAAAGGTACCGCGCAGCGGTCGCGCTGCATGCCCGTGCTCCCGCACACACACTAGGCACTGCAAGGGTGCAGGGCGCAGGGGGCGCACCCTGGGCAGCAAGGAGTACCTCATAAAAACGACTGGCAAGCTATATACACTGCATTACAGGGTATTTGAAACCCCCGCCAGTATAAATATTAGCGGGACCAAAGCCCGCCGTTGAGGGGGCGGGGCTTCATCCCTCAGCTCTAACCGGCGCCATTTTCTCCACAGCTTGGCTGCAGAGACACTGCTCCCGGACCCTGCCCTGATATCTGCAAGTAACAGGGTACAAAACGAGGGGGGGGGGGCACAATATTTGGTGCTGATTTGATATATATATTATATATATATATAAAATGCGCTATACAGGTCTGGGGTATTGTTATATTTCAGACTGTGGCGGCGTTGGGTGTGAGCTGGCAAACTTCCTCTCTGTCTCTCCAAAGGACCTCCTTGTGGGTATGTCCCCTATAATTCAGTGTGTGGGGGGGTGTCAGTACGTGTGTGTCGACATGTCTGAAGCGGAAGGCTGTTCGAGGGAGGAAGAGGAGCAAAATGTGATAGTGACTGCGTCTGCACCGCCGACTGCTGATTGGGTAGACATGTGGAATGTTTTGAATGCAAGTGTGGCTTTATTGCATAAAAGATTGGACAAAGCTGGGTCTCAGAACCAAGCATGGAGTCAATCCATGGATATTGCTGTGTCTCTGAACCCGTCAGGGTCCCAGAAACGACCCTTTACCCAGATAGCAGACACTGATATCGACACGGATTCCGACTCCAGTGTCGACTATGATAAGGCGAGGTTACACCCACGGGTGGCTAAGAGTATTCAGTACATGATTGTAGCAATAAGGGATGTATTACATATCACAGAGGACCCTTCTGTCCCGTACACAAGGGTCTGTATATTTAAAGAGAAGAAACGTGAGGTAACGTTTCCCCAATCTCATGAACTGAACGCGCTATTTGAAAAGGCTTGGGAAACTCCAGACAACAGGCCGCAGGTTCCCAAGAGAATTATTATGGCGTATCCTTTCCCCTCACAGGACAGGTTACGGTGGGAATCCTCTCCCTCGGTGGATAAAGCCTTGACGCGGTTATCTAAAAAAGTGGCCCTACCGTCCCCGGACACGGAAACACTAAAGGATCCTGCGGACCGCAAGCAGGAAACCACTTTAAAATCAATTTATGCGACTACGGGAGCCCTCCTCAGACCGGCAGTTGTGTCGGCATGGGTGAGTAGCGTGATTGCAGCTTGGGCAGATAACTTGTCATCTGACATGGACACCCTCGACAGGGATACTGTTCTGTTAACTTTGGGTCACATCAAAGACGCAGCGTTATACCTAAGGGAGGCTGCGAGGGATATTGGCCTCTTGGGATCAAGGGCCAATGCCATGGCAATTTCAGCTAGGAGGTCACTGTGGACCCGTCAATGGACTGGTGATGCTGACTCCAAGAGACTTATGGAGGCTCTGCCTTACAAGGGTGAAGTTTTGTTTGGGGATGGCCTCGCGGACCTGGTTTCCACAGGTACGGGTAAGTCTTCTTTTTTGCCTTTTGTTCCCCCACAGCAAAAGAAAACGCTTCAGTACCAGATGCAGTCCTTTTGGTCTCATAAATTCAGAAAAGGGCATGGATCGTCTTTCCTCGCCAGAGGTAGAGGAAAAGGGAAAAGAACACCAGCTACGGCTAGTTCCCAGGAGCAAAAGTCCTCTCCGGCTTCTGCGAAATCCACCGCATGACGCTGGGGCTCCCCTGCGGGAGTCCGCATCGGTGGGGGCACGTCTTCGGCTCTTCAGCCAGGTCTGGGTTCAGTCGGACCTGGACCCTTGGGTGCTAGGAATTGTGACCCAAGGGTACAAACTGGAGTTCGAAGACGTGCCTCCACATCGATTTTTCAAGTCGGCCTTACCAGCTTCTCTCCCAGAGAGAACAATAGTTTCAGCGGCAATACAAAAGCTGTGTCAACAGCAAGTGATTATCATGGTTCCCCAGTTACAACAGGGGAAGGGGTTTTATTCAACTCTTTTCGTGGTCCCGAAGCCGGACGGCTCGGTCAGACCGATTCTAAACCTACAATCACTAAACCTGTATTTGAGAAGATTTAAACTCAAGATGGAATCTCTCCGAGCGGTGATCTCCAGTCTGGACGGGGGGGAGTTTATGGTCTCACTGGACATAAAGGATGCATACCTTCATGTCCCCATATACCCTCCACATCAGGCGTTCCCGAGATTTGCTGTACAGGATTGTCATTACCAATTTCAGATGTTGCCGTTTGGGCTTTCCACGGCCCCGAGGATTTTCACCAAGGTAATGGCAGAAATGATGGTGCTCCTGCGCAAGCAGGGGGTCACAATTATCCTGTACTTGGACAATCTCCTGATAAAAGCGAGATCAAGAGAGCAATTACTGAAAAGGTGGAGCTCTCTCTGAGGGTGCTACAACAGCACGGCTGGATTCTAAATTTGCAGAAGTCGCAGTTAGTTCCGACAACTCGGCTGTCGTTCTTAGGCATGATTCTGGATACGGAAAGACAGAGGGTTTTTCTTCCAGTGGAAAAAACTCAGGAAATCCAGACCATGGTCAAGGATCTGCTAAAACCGAAAAGAGTATCGATTCATCAATGCACTCGAGTGTTGGGAAAGATGGTGGCGGCCTACGAGGCCATTCCGTTTGGCAGGTTTCATGCAAGAGCTTTTCAGTGGGACCTACTGAACAAGTGGTCAGGGTCCCATCTCCAAATGCATCGGTTGATATGCCTGTCCCCCAGGGCCAGGATCTCTCTCCTGTGGTGGCTCCAGGGGGCTCACCTTCTAGAGGGTTGCAGGTTCGGAATTCAGGACTGGGTTCTGGTGACCACGGACGCGAGCCTCCGAGGATGGGGAGCAGTCACACAAGGAAGAAACTTTCAGGGACTATGGTCAAGCCAGGAGGCTTGTCTACACATCAACGTACTGGAATTGCGGGCCATATACAACGGCCTGAGACAGGCGTAGCACCTTCTTCGCAACCTACCGGTTCTGATCCAGTCAGACAATGTCACAGCCGTGGCGCATGTAAACCGACAAGGCGGAACAAGGAGCAGAGCAGCAATGGCCGAGACCACCAGGATTCTTCGCTGGGCGGAAAATCACATGAGCACTCTGTCAGCAGTATTCATTCCAGGAGTGGACAACTGGGAAGCAGACTTCCTCAGCAGACACGATCTCCATCCAGGAGAGTGGGGACTTCATCAAGAGGTCTTTGCAGAAGTGACAAGTTGCTGGGGACTCCCTCAAATAGACATGATGGCATCACGCCTCAACAAGAAGCTTCGGACGTATTGTTCAAGGTCAAGGGACCCTCAGGCGATAGCGGTGGACGCGCTGGTGACACCATGGGTGTATCAGGCGGTCTATGTGTTCCCTCCACTTCCGCTCATCTCGAAAATATTGAGAATAATAAGAAGAACAAAGGTTCAGACGATACTCATTGTTCCAGATTGGCCTCGAAGGGCCTGGTATCCAGATGTTCAGGAAATGCTCACGGAAGATCCTTGGCCTCTTCCTCTCAGAGAGGACCTGTTACAACAGGGGCTGTGTGTGTTCCAGGACTTACCGAGATTATGTTTGACGGCATGGCGGTTGAACGCCAGATCCTAGCTAGGAAAGGTATTCCAGGGGAAGTCATCCCTACTCTACTTAAAGCTAGGAAGGAGGTAACGGCGAAGCACTATCACCGTATCTGGAGGAAGTACAGTATGTGTCTTGGTGTGAATCCAAGAATGCTCCTACGGAGGATTTCCAGCTGGGTCGTTTTCTCCATTTTCTACAGACAGGAGTGGATATGGGCCTGAAGTTAGGCTCCATTAAGGTGCAGATTTCGGCATTATCAATATTCTTTCAGAAGGAATTGGCTTCTCTTCCAGAAGTGCAGACTTTTGTGATGGGAGTACTGCACATCCAACCTCCTTTTGTGCCTCCAGTGCACCGTGGGACCTTAACGTAGTGTTACAGTTCCTTAAATCACATTGGTTTGAACCTCTTCAAACTGTTGACTTGAAATTTCTCACTTGGAAAGTGGTCATGTTATTGGCCTTGGCTTCGGCAAGGCGGGTATCAGAATTGGCGGCCTTGTCTCACAAGAGCCCCTATCTGATTTTCCATGTAGATAGAGCGGAATTGAGAACTCGTCCTCAAGTTTTACCCAAGGTGGTTTCGTCGTTTCACATGAACCAACCTATTGTGGTGCCAGTGGCTACGGATGTCTTGGAGGATTCCAAGTCCCTTGATGTGGTCAGGGCTTTAAAAATCTATGTAGCCAGAACGGCTCGTATTAGGAAAACAGAGGCACTGTTTGTCCTGTATGCGGCCAACAAGATTGGCGCGCCTGCTTCAGTTTCAAGCAGACTATTGCACGCTGGATCTGTAACACGATTCAGCAGGCTCATGCTACGGCTGGTTTGCTGCTACCAAAATCGGTAAAGGACCATTCCACTAGGAAGGTGGGCTCATCTTGAGCAGCTTCCCGAGGCGTCTCGGCATTACAGCTTTGCTGAGCAGCTACTGTACTTGGTTTGATACGCTGGCTGATGAGGACCTCATGTTTGCTCAATCAGTGCTGCAGAGTCATCCGCACTCTCCTGCTCGGTCTGGAGCTTTGGTATAAACCCCATGGTCCTTACGGAGTCCCCAGCATCTTCTAGGACGTAAGAGAAAATAAGATTTTAAACCTACCGGTAAATCTTTTTCTCCTAGTCCGTGGAGGATGCTGGGCGCCCGTCCCAGTGCGGACTGAAATCTGCAATAATTGTACATAGTTATTGATAAGGTACACACAGGTTGTGTTGCTGTTGAAATCAGGTTGTTGCTGTTTTCTGTTGTTGTTCATACTGTTAACTGGTTTACTTATATACCATGTTGTACGGTGTTTTTGTGGTGTGAGCTGGTATGTGTCCCACCCTTGATTAACAAAATCCTTTTCCTCGAAATGTCCGTCTCCTCCGGGCACAGTTCCTATAACTGGAGGCTGGAGGAGGGACATAGAGGGAGGAGCCAGTTCACGCCCATTAAAGGTCTTAAAGTGCCCATGTCTCCTGCGGAGCCCGTCTATACCCCATGGTCCTTACGGAGTCCCCAGCATCCTCTACGTATTAGGAGAAAAAGTCTTATTTTTGTTGCTGGTGCGATCAACTAATCTCCGCCTATGGGGGAGTGTATTTTAGCATAGCAGGGCTGCAATCGCTTGTGCAGCCCTGCTACACTAAAAAAGTTTGACACAAAACAAGACCAGGGTCAGACAGACTTACCCTGTGTGACGGATCCAGTAATGATGGTCACGGCTTTGACGTAAGACATTCGCCCTCCGTTCGCCTGGACACGCCTGCGTTTTTCTTACCACTCCCCAAAACGGCTTCAAACGGTCAGTTGACGCCCCAGAACGCCTTCCTACTGTCAATCTTATTTCGGTCGCCGCTGCGACCGCCTTCTTCGCTGTCAGCGTCATTGCCCGGCGACGGATGTCGCGCATTCCACACCCAAACGCACCGCTGCAAAGAAGTGCAGCATGCGATCTGGTTGGAATGAGGGCCCATGTGCACTGCAGGAGTGGCAGATATAAAATTTGCAGAGATAGTTAGATTTGGGTGGGTTATATTGTTTCTGTGCAGGGTAAATACTGGTTGCTTTATTTTTACACTGCAATTTAGATTTGTTTGAACACACCCCACCCAAATCTAACTCTCTCTTCATATGTTACATCTGCCCCCCTGCAGTGCACATTTGGGATCATTCCGAGTTGATCGTAGCCTTGCAAAATTTTGCAGGGCTATGATAATGTCCATAGACATGCGGGGGGACGCCCAGCACAGGGCTATCCCACCCCGCTTGACAGTGGTGCCCCTCCCCCCCCCCCCCCCGCAGAAGTGCAAAAGCCGCTTTTGCACTTTAGGGGTAGCTCCCGTCCAGCGCAGCTTTAGCGTGCTGGCCAGGAGCTACATGTCGCTCCCCGGCGCGCAGCAGCTGCGTGTGATGTCACGCAGCTGCTGCGGCCTCCCCCCCCCCCGCACGGTCCGGCCACGCCTGCGTTGCCCGTACCGCGACCACGAAATGGCAGCCAAACGCCGCCGTTCCGCCTTCCTCCGCCCAGTGGCCGCCTCTGCCTGTCAATCAGGCAGAGGCGATCGTAGCGCAGCGTCAGCCTTCAGCCGTCTGGTATACGCCGGCGCAATGCGGCGCTGGTGCATGCACATTTCTGACTTGATCGCGACACTGCGATAAACTGCAGCGTGCGATCGGGTCAGAATGACCCCCATGGTTTTGCCCAACTGCTAACAAATTTGCTGCTGCGATCAACTCTGAGTTAGGCCCTAAGTCCACATATTATATAAAAAACAGCACTAGACAATGAAGTAGCCCTAGGTGAAAAATTGGGGAAAGGGGGGGCATCACCTATATAATTGCCCGGATCTGTCACTCTGTGACTGTGTGGATAACGCTGGGAGTGGCTATCAGCTCTCTTTGGGTTAGCAGCAGGTCTATCACACCCAGTACACAGATGATTGGCCGAGAAACGCCCTCCCAAATAGGTTACATCCAATGGGAGGCTCTGCCCTTTGGATGCTGTGTGTTCCCAGAGCAGGATTAACAATGGGGCTCCAGCTCCACACCTCAGGCAGAGGTGGTCACTGGGCGGGAGGGGGCAGCACGGCGGTGTTTGGCCGCCGTTTTGTGGGCATGGCCTGACATGCGGGGCTGACTAGCCCTGTGCTGGGCGTTCCCCTGCATGTCAGTGTAAGTGAGCGTAGCTGTGCTAAATTTAGCACAGCTACGATCAGGTTGGAATGACCCCCTATGTCCTGCTGCCAATCCGCCTGCCCCCTCCGGCATCAACAATCCCCACTCCCTAGCAGGAGTGCAACAAAAGCTGCTGCGGCCACCGGCATAGATGTGTATTAAAGCTGCGGAGCGGAAGGATTTTATAGCCCTCCCTGCGCCGCATACTCTCTGAACCCCGGAGCCTCCTCTGCGCGTGATGTCACAGAAGTGCCTCCCCGCCACAGCCGCGTACAGATCCCCAGAGGCCCTGACTCAGTAATACAGCACCTGGGCTGCTGGCCTGGAAGCCCCGAGATGGCTAATGTAACGGATAGAGTGGGTCATATCGCGGAGGGTAATGTCTGGACGCTGAATCAATGTAAAAGGTGACAGTGCTGTGCAGTGCAGTGGGTGTGCAGTGTCACTGACACTGCACAGCACTCCCACCTTTTACATTGATTCAGCGAGTCAGTCAGTTCTGCCAGCCAGTCACTATTGTTAGCGCCGGTGTCCCAACGCGCCGCATTACAGGGAAGTAGACGCACTAAATAAACTACGCCGAAGCATTCTGGCGCTAAGGCCTGCTGATAGCTGTCGTTTATTGAGTGCATATTTTTCCCTGTAATGCGGCGCGTTGGGACAATATTAATTGGCTGCTGTGCTAGTCTCCGGGAGAGCCACTGCCAAAGGGAGGACAGCAGCCGGGATCAGTACGTAATCCCGCCGGTCGAAATACCGACGCCGGAATCCCGACCACACAATCCCGACAGGGGTGGCGAGCGGAACGCAGCCCCTTGCGGGCTCGCTTCGCTCGCCACGCTGCAGGCACGGTGCCTCGCTACGCTCGGCACACTATTATATTCTCCCTCTATGGGTGTCGTGGACACCCACGGAGGGAGAATATGTCGGGATTGTGGCGGTCGGGATTCCGGCGTCGGTATTTCGACCGCCGGGATCCCGTCCAGCGGGATGTTGACCGCATCCCCAGCAGCCTAGCTGCTTCCAGGAGGAGAAGCAGGAGAAGCATTATTCGCCACTCCCCCACTCGCAGTACCTCTGGCCCCCATTCGCAGCACTCGCGCACACCCCCTCCCCCACCCGCAGCACCCCCGCCCCCGCCGCACCACCGTACCTGCCCCTCCCCCACCCGTGGCACCTCCACACCAGCGGTGGCTCCGGACCCCCACCCGCAGCACCCGCCCCTCCCCCACCACCGCTCCAGCATCTCCCCCACCCACGCCACCCCTGCAACCACCCCTCCCCCACTCACGGCACCCCCGGGCCCCCTCCCCCACACCCGCCAATCCCCCAACCACAGCACCTACTAGGTGAATCATCAGGCCCTGCGTGTGCTGTTCACGCCATTGCAAGGGGCTACGATCCCTTCACTGGGTAAATACTCCATATAATACAAATATTGCATGCCACGCCCACAAGGGTATGCAAGGGTTAAGGGTGCATAGCCCCTTACGACGGTGTGAGGAGCAGGGGTTAAAGTGAGCCGGAACGGGGCGGAACTGCGTTCCGTCAGTTCCACCAGGAGACGGAACGCAGTTCCGCCTCCCCCGGCTCACCTAACCCGATGTCCCGGGCGGCGCTGCAGGGAGATGCCGGGCGCCCGCTGAGATCGCGTTACCTGCGGGCGCCCGTCCCCCTCTCCGCAGCGGCAGCCGGAGCTCAGTACTGAGCTCCAGCTTCCGGCTCTGTCAGTGCGCGCTATGGGAGAGACGTCATGACGTCTCTCCCATAGTGCCGAGGAGCGGGCGGCGAGAGAGGACTGCGGCGGGAGCGGGGCTTGGTAAGTACGGTGCTTCCCCCTCCCTCCCTCCTTCCCTCCTATATGTGTACCACTAGCGGTGTGTCTACTGGGGGCTAGTTACTGGGGGGCTTTTACTACTGGGGGGCTTTACTACTGGGGCAAACTACAGAGGGGCAAACTACTGGGGGGCTTTACTACTGGGGCAAACTACAGAGGGGCAAACTACTGGAAGGCTTTACTACTGGGGCAAACTACAGAAGGGCAAACTACTGGGGGGGCTTTACTACTGGGGCAAACTACAGAGGGGCAAACTACTGGGGGGCTTTACTACTGGGGCAAACTACAGAAGGGCAAACTACTGGGGGGCTTTACTACTGGGGCAAACTACAGAGGGGCAAAACTACTGGGGGGCTTTACTACTGGGGCAAACTACAGAGGGGCAAAACTACTGGGGGGCTTTACTACTGGGGCAAACTACTGGGGGGCTTTAGTACTGGGGGCAAACTACTGGGGGGCTTTACCGCTGGGGCAAACTACAAGGGGCAAACTACTGGGAGCATTACTACAAGGGGGCAAGCTACAAAGGGGCAAACTACTGGCAGCATTACTAACTTTGGCAAACTACATGGGGGCTAAACTACAGGGGCTAAACAACTGGGGGCACAACTGCAGGGGGCATTACCACTGGGGGATAAACTACATGGGGCAAACTACATGAGGGCAAAACTACTGGGGGCATTACCACTCAGAGGCTAAACTAAAGGGGGGGGGGGAGTAAATTGCTGGGGTCATAACTGCAGGGGCATTACCAGTATGGGCATGACTACTGGGGCTAAACGACTAGGGGCAATACTACACAGGGGCATTACCATTAAGGGCATTACTGATGGGGTGCACAGCTAATGAGGGCATTGTAAAGGGGGCACTTCATAAGGGGCACTACTGTTGGGGGCATTGCATAAGGGGCACTACTACTGTGGGCATTGTATAAGGGGTGCTACTGCTGGGGGCATTACTGTATGGGCCGACAAAGAAGCTGCGTTCCCGGTCCGCCCTCCGTCGCTCCACCCCTACCATCGCCGCCGCACTGGAAGCCCAGGTTCCAGACTCCCAGCTGCAGCGGATCTGGGACCAGGCCGGCTTTATTATCCCTGCCGCTGCATCGAGCTCCTGTGACCACGGCGCTACTAGTTCAAATCTGTCGCTGATTGGCTGCCGGTCCGCAGCAGTTTTGAAATATTAGCGCCGTGGTCACAGGAGCTCGATGCGGCGGCAGGGATAATAAAACCAGCCTGGTTCCAGATCCACTGCAGCCGCCCTCAGCCTCTTCTGCCGCCCCGCTCTCGGACCTCTGCGCACCCACAGCCTCCTCCTCCGCACTATCTCCGAGGCCCACAGCCTCCTCCACTCCACGCCTACCACAGCCTCCTCCTCCGCACTATCTCCGAGGCCCACAGCCTCCTCCACTCCACGTCTACCACAGCCTACTCATCCACAGCACCGCAGACCACCGCCGCTGCTAAACAGGTAATCTAACCTGCTGCCTTTCTCTCTCCCTAGTCCCTACTGTATTCCCTTGCTGTCACTGTCCATGTCCCTGCTGTCACTCTCCCTGTCACTCTGTCACTCTATAATGTGAATTTCGGCTCATACTGTGTGCTATAATGTGAATTTCGGCTCATACCGTGTGCTATAATGTGAATTTCGGCTCATACTGTGTGGTGTAATGTGAATTTTGGCTCATACCGTGTGCTATAATGTGAATTTTGGCTCATACCGTGTGCTATAATGTGAATTTCGGCTCATACCGTGTGCTATAATGTGAATTTCGGCTCATACTGTGTGGTGTAATGTGAATTTTGGCTCATACCGTGTGCTATAATGTGAATTTCGGCTCATACTGTGTGGTGTAATGTGAATTTCGGCTCATACCGTGTGGTGTAATGTGAATTTGGCTCATACTGTGTGGTGTAATGTGAATTTGGCTCATACTGTGTGGTGTAATGTGAATTTGGCTCATACTGTGTGGTGTAATGTGAATTTCGGCTCATACTGTGTGGTATAATGTGAATTTGGCTCATACTGTGTGGTGTAATATGAATGTGGCTCATACTGTGTGGTATAAATGTGAATTTCGGCTCATACTGTGAGATATAATGTGAAAGGGGTCCTACTATTGTGGTGCATAATGTGTATAAGGGGTATATGGTGTGGTAAACTACACTGAAGGGCACGCCCCCTTTTGCGTGGCCACGCCCCCTTGTCAGGAGTGCGAGCGCCTTCGGCGCACACATAATTGCACCCTTCACTTTTCCATACCCCCACTTCAAAATTTCCACTTGGGTACTACTACTGTGGGCATTATTACTATTGTGTGACCACGCCCCTTTCTTTTTGAGGCCACCCCCCCTTTTTGCTGCACGCGCCTACGGCGCGCGCAATACCTTTATTACATGGGCACCGTGGGGAGGGGGGTGAGTTCCACCACCTCTCTAGGACCACTTTAAGCACTGGTGAGGAGCTCTTATTGGGTTAGCAGCAGGTCTATCACACCCAGTCCACAGCTGATTGGCCGAGAAATGCCCTTCCACACAGGTTACCAAAGGGAGGCTCTGCCCTTTGGCTACTGTGTGTTCCCAGAGCAGGATAAACAAATGGGCTGATGGAGCTGCAGCTCCAGGTACACATCCCAAAATAGGCCCACTGCATCTGCAGCAACATACCCTCCAACAATTTACACATAAAAATCGCTACAAATTCCAAAAGGGGACGTGGCCATGGGTATAGTGATGTGGCCATGCCCCCTTTCCTATACTTTCAATGGAAGTTTGGAGAGCCAAAAATCGGTACAGACTATAAAAAAAAAGTACTGTACCTGCCAAAAAGGTACAGGTGGAGGGTATGCAACTGCATCTGCAGCAAGTCTCTGCACTGTAGATAGGGAAAAAAATCCCTTTACTGAAGCGTCCTATGGGGGTCATTCAGATCCGCTCGCACTCTGCAGTTTTTTGCAGCCATGTGATCGGGTCTCAAAAGCGCATGCGTGCGGGACGCAATACGCAGGCGTGTCGCTGCCTGGCGACGACGACGAAGACAATGAAGAAAGCATTCGCAGCAGTGAACGCAAGAAGAATGACAGGAAGAGGCCGGCTGGGGGTGTCAACTCACCATTTTGAAGGAGTGTCCGGCTGAACGCAGGCGTGCCCGGCCTTTTCCAGAGAGGGATCTTGACGTCACCTCCAAGCAGGTAAGTCCTGAGCTGTGCAGAGACTGCACAAGTGATCGCTTCCCTGCACAGCATTTACCCCCTCCCCTGTAGACGGCGATTACCTGGTCACAGCAGTGCAAAAATCCGCCTGCGTGCGACCAGGTTGGAATGAGGGCCTATGTCCTGCTGCCAATCTGCCTTCCCCCTCCCCCCCCCTCAACAATCCCCACTCCCTAGCCGCGGCGCAGGTGGAACAAAAGCTGCTGCGCCCACCGGCATAGATGTGTATGAAAGCGGCACAGCGAAAGGCTTTCATAGCCCTCCCTGTGCCACATACTCTCTGAGCCCAAGAGCCTCCTCTGTGCGTGATGTCACAGAAGTGCCTCCCCACCACAGCCGCTCCCAGATCTTCAGGGACCCTGACTCCGCAACACAGCACCTGGCTAATGTAACGGATAGAGTGGGTGATATTGCGGACAGTAATGTCTGGACGCTGAATCAATGTAAAAGGTGACTGCTGTGCAGTGCAGTGCAGTGGGTTTGCATTGTCACTGACACTGCACAACACTCTCACCTTTTACACTGATTCAGCCATCCAGCCAGTTCTGACAGCCAGTCACTATTGTTACCACGGGTGTCCCAATGCACCGCATTACAGGGAAGTAGACACACTAAATAAACTACAGCTCCCAGCAGCACTTAGCGCCCAAGCATTCTGGTCCTTAGGGCTGCTGGGAGCAGTGCATCTTCTTCCCTGTAATGCGGCATGTTGGGACACCCACGCTAACAATAGTGACTGGCTGCTGTGCGAGTCTGCGGGAGTGCCACTGCCACAGGGAAGACAGCAGCTTAGTTGCTTCCAGGAGGAGAAGCATTACCCGCCCCTCCCCCACTCACAGTACCTCCGGGCCCCATCCGTGACACCCCTCCCCTCCACCACCCGCGGTGTCTCCGGACCCGCTCCCCCACCCACGGCACCACCGCATCCGCCCCTTCCCCACCCGCGGTGGCTCCAGACCCCCTCCCCCAACCGCAACACCACCGCACCCAACCCTCCCCCACCCACCGCTCTCGCCCCTTCCCCACCCGCGGCTCCCCCACAACTGCCCCTCCCACACCTGCGGCACCCCCGGACACCCTCCCCCATCCGCGACTCCCCCAACCACAGCACCTACTAGTAATTCATCAGGCCCTGCGTACGCTGTTCACATTGTAGCAAGGGGCTACGACCCCTTAACCATCGCACGCCCTTTGTACGTGCAATATTTCACCACTCACACAATTATGATTGGAGGTAATACTCCATATAATACAAATATTGCACGCCTCAAGGGCGGGCAAGGGTTAAGGGGGTGCACCCCCTTACGACGGTGTGATGAGCGCCCGTAGGGTGCAATGAATCAGCTAGTAAAACATATTCTCCATACCTCGACCACTGTAATTCCCTACACTTACCACTGCTGTCTGGCCTCATAACTCACCCACTGTATTTCCACTCACTCGCTATCACTCCCTGGTACCATATCTCACCTACTGTAATTCCCCTCACTTACCACCACTCTCTGGCCAGTGGCGTAAGTTCACACAAGGCGCGTGGAGACAATATAGACAGTGGCACCCCCCCCCCCCCCACCCCAACACACACACACACACACACACACACACACACACACACACACACACACACACACACACACACACACACACACCACATCGGTGACCCCCATATACAGGTTGAGTATCCATTATCCAAAATGCTTGGGACCAGAGGTATTTTGGATATGGGATTTTTCCGTATTTTGGAATAATTGCATACCATAATGAGATATCATGGCGATAGGACCCAAGTCTAAGCACAGAATGCATTTATGTTTTATATACACCTTATACACACAGCCTGAGGGTCATTTTAGCCAATATTTTTTATAACTTTGTGCATTAAACAAAGTGTGTGTACAGTCACACAATTCATTAATGATTCATATACACCTTATACACACAGCCTGAAGGTCATTTAATACAATATATTTAATAACTTTGTGTTATAAACAAAGTTTGTGTACACTGAGCTATCAGAAAACAAAGGTTTCACTATTCTCAGTCTCACTCAGAAGATTCCGTATTTCGGAATATTTGGATATGGGATACTCTACCTGTACTACAGATCTCAAAAGCCCACCTTACACTCACAAAGCATGTATTCCTGGTCAAGTTGTCAGATGGCCTTCATTGATAAAAGCCTTGTAAACCAAATATCACTAAAAACACTAAAGCTGCTGTGGAACTACAAGTGTCAGCATAGGCAGTTAATGAGAGAGGCGTGCAAAGTTGCACGGCATGCTGTGGCTAAAAGTTACACAGTAACTGAAAAACCACAGACTGACTACCTGTACTTTAGATGGAAACTATTGCTGGAACTTGTGGTTCCACTGAAGCTGTTGAGAAGCAGGAAGCCTGGAGTGCACACACGTTATTCTGCAGCAGAGGTGCATTGCTCAGCAGGAAGGGGTGTATGTGGGTTGGGTATAATATCTCAGTGCATGGGATGACAGCGGCTTCCCAATGTTGAAGATCCCGACGGGTGAGATGTGCTTACTAACCTACCCCCTACCCCTAACCCTCCCTTACCGTAGCCTAACCCGAACCTCCCACATTGGTGTCTAACCCTAACCTCCCTGGTTAGTGCATAAAACTAATCCTCCACACCCCGTAGCCATACCCCTCCCCCTTAGAGCTTAAACCTACTCCCCCACTCAGGCTAACCCTATCCTCCCAGCAATACTTACCTTCGGGATTCTGTCTGTCGGGGTTCCGGCGTCGGAATCCCAATGTTTTCTGGATGCTGGTGTCGGTGTTCTGATGTGGATTGGGATTCTGGTGTTGTTATTTTGGCAGCCGGTAACCTGACAGTCAGGATATTGAACGTAACCCGTGTGTGCTGCTGCTATATAGTATATATCAGATTGCTGTGCTGGCAGCTACAGTATATAGGTGCTTTGTGCATGTGATTAGCGGGTGCCCAGCCACAGCTAGGTAGGGCAACCTGTCAGCTAGGGGGTGGGTGCACTCTGCAGTACACAACAATCCCCCTTGCAACCCCTCCCCATTGGCCTGCCTGATTCCCAGCCTCAGCCTCCTACTAATAGCCAGGCTGGGTGAGGGGGCAGCATTGGGAAAGTTATAAAGTACAGCCATTCAGCCCTCCAGCCCTGTCCGGACTACTGTGGTCCCACGTCCATCCCAGCAGCTGCAGACACTGACAGACCTGGAGAAGAGGAAGCAGATCAGCACTAACCCTTCATTCTTGTGTCTCAACCACCAGGGTCTACTCCTTCACCCGGCTCCCAGTGTGTGGGGGAGGGATTTTCTGCTGCCACCATGTGGTATCCTTGCCTTCCCTGCAGTTTTGAAGGGGAGCCAGCTCACTGCTTGCAGGCCATCAAGCTCCGCCCCTAGCGCTTCCATCATGTGCATGCGGGATCCAGATGCCACGCAGGAAGGGGAATTCTGGGAGATTAGCTGGGCTTTCCGGGGAAGCGCAACACTGGCCTGAGGGACGGGAGCCTCAGCCTGCCCAGGAGTGTTGCATACCTCCTAAATGACCCTCTCCAGGAGGGACAGAACATTTTGCTCCTGGACTTCCCTCTTAATGTACGATTGCCCTCACCTGTGTGGAAACACCTGTCTTATCCATTAACCTGTTCAACACAGGTGAATGCAATCACCAATGAAGAGGAAAGTCCAGGAGCAGAGCATTGTGTCCCTCCTGGAGAGGGTTATGTTGGGAGGTATGGTGTTGGTTAGTATGCAGCGGCGGCAGGTGAGCTACCGCTCACTGCAGAAGAGCTCAGCTCCTGTGTGCCACCCCCCAGTGCCGTAACTAGACATTTTAGCGCTGTGTGCAAGAAACGGCATTGGCGCCCCCCACCCCCAATGCAAGATAGGGGCAGTGCGCACCGTAGGTGCGCAAAGAATATATAAGGGCGTGACTTCATGGGGAAGCCCCTTTTACACATTACGGCAGACAGCGTCCCCCTTTTTACACATTACAGCAGACAGTCCCCCTTTTTACACATTACGGCAGACAGCGTCCCCCTTTTTTACACATTACGACAGACAGCGTCCCCTTTTTTTACACATTACGGTAGACAGCGTCCCCTTTTTTACACATTACGGTAGACAGCGCCCCCTTTTTTACACATTACGTCAGACAGCGTCCCCTTTTTACACATTACGGCAGACAGCGTCCCCTTTTTTTACACATTACGGCAGATAGCGTCCCCTTTTTTACACATTACGGCAGACAGCGTCCCCCTTTTTTACACATTACGGCAGACAGCGTCCCCTTTTTACACATTACGGCAGACAGCGTCCCCCTTTTTTACACATTATGGCAGACAGCGTCCCCCTTTTTTACACATTACGGCAGACAGCGTCCCCTTTTTTACACATTACGGCAGACAGCGTCCCCCTTTTTTTACAAATTACGGCAGACAGCGTCCCCTTTTCACACATTACGGCAGACAGCGTCCCCGTTTTTACACATTACAGCAGACAGCGTCCCCGTTGTTACACATTACGGCAGACGGTGTCCCTCTTTATACACATTGCAGCAGCCAGCATCCCCCTTTTTACACATTGTGGCAGCCAGTCCCCTTTTTTACACATTACGGCAGACAGTGTCCCCTTTTTTACATATTGCGGCAGCCAGGCCCCCTTTTTACACATTGCGGCAGCCAGTCCCCCTTTTTACACATTACGGCAGACGGTGTCCCCCTGAGAGAGAGAGAAAGAGAGAGAGAGATACTTACCATCTCCCCGCTGACAGGCTCCTCGGGCTGGCAGATCCCTCGGTGCAGGCAGGGGAGGAGGAGGGAGGGGGACTGGAGCCGCAGTAGCGCTATGTCATTGGTAGTAAGCGCCGCTGCAGCAGTCCCCTCTCCTTCCGTATAGGCTGCCCGGCTCTGCTGTGAATGCTGGGATGGAGGAACCGCATCCCAGCATTCACAGCAGCGCCGGGCAGCCTATACGGAAGGAGAGGGGACTGCTGCAGCGGCGCTTACTACCAATGACATAGCGCTGCTGCGGCTCCAGTCCTCCTTTCTCCTCCTCCTTCTCCGCTGCCCGGCGCGGCTGCTGCTCGTTCCTCTCCAGCGCCGAGTGCGGCGCACGGCACACAACAGAGGCGGCATGTAATGAGTCACTCACTATCACTCCCTGGTATCATACTGTATCTCACCTACTGTAATTCCTCTCATTTACCACAACTGCCTGGCATCATACCTCACCAGCTGTAATTTCACTCACTCGTTATCACTCCCTGGTATCATATTTCACCTACTGTAATTCCGCTCACTTACCACCACTGTCTGGCATCATACCTCACCCACTGTAATTTCACTCACTCGCTATCACTCCCTGGTACCATATCTCACCTACTGTAATTACCCTCACTTACCACCACTGTCTGGCATCATACCTCACCCACTGTAATTCCACTCACTCGCTTTTACTCCCTGGTATCATATCTCCCCTACAGTAATTCCTCTCACTTACCAGCACAATCTGACCTCATACCTCACCAGCTGTAATTTCACTCACTATCACTTCTATATACCATACCTCATCCACTGTACTCACTATCACTACCTGGTACATATTTCACTTATTTGCTGTAATGCCCCTCACTATCACTGCCTGACCTCATACGTCACCCACAGTGCCGTAACCAGTAATTTTAGCGCTGCGTGTGAGAAACAGCATCGGTATGCCCCCCACCCCCCATATTTAAAATAGGGCCAGTGCACGCCTATGGTGCCTGACAAAAATATAGGGGCATGATAACAAAATAATACCAGTTCATATTACCCTGTACAGTAGTCTCCATTAAACAAATTAGCAGTAGCGCCACTTATACACATTACACCAGGTAGTGACCCTTTTACACATTACGCCAGGTAGAGCCCCATTTTACACATTACTCCAGGTAGAGACCCTCTCACACATTATGCCAGGTGGAGCCCCTATCACACATTACAGCAGGTAGAGTCCCCTTTTACACATTATGGCAGGTAGAGTCCCCTTTTACACAGTACAGCAGGTAGGGGACTTTTATACATTATGGCCGGTAGAGTCCCCTTCTACACAGTACGGCAGGTAGAGCTCCCTTTTATACATTACGGCAGGAAGAGCCCCCTTTCTACACATTATGGCAGCAGAGTCCCCCTTTTTACACATTACGGCAGGAAGAATCCCCATTTTACACATTATGGCAACAGAGTCCCCCTTTTACACATTACAGCAGCAGAGTTCCCCTTTTTACACATTATGAAGCACAGTCCCCTTTTTTACACATTACGGCAGCAGAGTCCCCTTTTTACACATTACGGCAGGTATAGCTCCCTTTTACATGGCTCTTCACAGCGCAGGGCACTGTGGGTGGGCCGGGGTTGGTTCTCCCAGAAGACACTGGCTGGGCGGACAAAGAAGGAGGCAGGGGGCGGAGCTGGAGACATAAGCTGCAGCATTGCCCGGCTACCTATGTGAGAAGAGGTAGCCGTGGCACCAATGTAGCTGAGTTCAACGTCGGCCGGGGAGGCGGGCATATGGATCCCACAGTGCAACGGTGGTGACGACACGGCTGAGCGGGTGTTGCCGGTAGTCCTGTGCCCACAGTGCATCTGCGCTGTGTGCCAGGCACCACTGGCACACACCTAGTTACGGCCCTGGTCACCCACTTTAATTCCCCTCACTCACAATCACTGCCTGACATCGTACCTCATCAATTGTAATTCTTCTCACTCAGCACCACTTACTGGCCCCATACCTCAACCATTGTACACTAGATGATACAGGGGCATATTGAGAACAGAGGCAACCTGTGTGTAGTCTCCATCCGGGCACCCTCCTCCTCTCTAGCTGGCAGTGCAGAAGACTCTGTCAGCGCTACGGTCACTAGGAGAACCTAGCACTGTGACAGAATGTAGTGTGCATGCACAGGTTTCCAGGGAAATGGTGCAGCAGCCATTTTCCTGGTGATTTTCTTACCATGCATGGGCAAAATCCGGGAAATAGGAGCTGCACCATTTTCCCAGTGATGTGTGCAGAGCTGCTGCCACTGAATCGGGTCTCCAGAGGGTTAAGTCACCACACACCTTGTACTCATTATAGATATGCCACTGAAGTGAAACCATAGTATGGTATCACCATAGTATGGTATCACTAGCTGACACCAATCTTCACCCACTGTAAATCCCTAATCACTGACCCCATACATCACACATGTTAATTTCTTGTACTAACCACCACTCCCTTGTACCAAACCGCACTCAGTGTAACACCCCTTACTCAATATCACTCTCTCACACAGGGCCATATTAACGGGAGGGTGGGTTGCCCCGAGTACATAAACCATAGACACATTGGGCCTAATTCAGACCTGATTGCTGCTGTGCGTTTTCGCACAGCAGCCGATCAGGTCTGCATTGCGCCGGTGCATGCCAAACAGCCGGCGGCCGTCTCAGTCCTGCGCTCGCCTCTGCCTGATTGAGAGGCGGTCGCTGGGTAGGCCGGTGTTTTTTTTTTTTCCAAAAGTTTTTATTGACCAGTGAGGTAACAATAGAACAAAATGAGATCAGCATGCATTACATAACCATTGTAGCACAGACATATAATTAATAACAGTAATTATACTCCGTGTAAGCCCTAGACAATAACAGAATTGAACAGTAGAGGAGATATACAAATATCAGAACAGCAAGAGACATAACTGGTATATGGAAACTGCATAGAACCTTAAGCTCAAAAGGGGGCTGCGGAATCCAGGGTCTCTAGCAAGTACCATTTAGTATCTTTGAAACATTTCCGTAGGGCCTCCTTTGTAACCGGGGGGAGGGTCTGGACATAGGGTAACCAAATATGAAAGTATTTTTCAGTCAGTTTGTCCTTCTGTAAAGCAGTATTGGTCCAGTCTAGGTGAAATAGATGAGAGACCCTAGGGTGTAATAGTGAGATAGGAATAGGGTCAGTGGAGATCCATTGTGAAAGGATCGTCTTTTTGGTAGCAGCCGCCAGTTTAATTAATAAAATACGTTGCCCCTTGGACAGACCGGTAGTGGATGGTTTCGGGAATATACCCCAGAATGCCCACGTCTTAGTGATAGTAAATTGTAACTGTAGGTCAGTCGTGATATATGTGTCACGATCCGGGTATCTGGACGCCATTTCTTACCCATCAGATGCCTCCTAAGGCTGGCTCAGCGCTCCAGGACCGGATCCCATCTGTTATCCTGATGTGTACATTCCTGTATCCTCTCCTGTCACTCTGGGACGCTGTCACAGTAAACGCCATATTACACCTGGCATGGCGTCTCCCGCGGCCTCCGCCGCCGTCCCTGAACTTCTGCATGCAGAGTGTCTGAGTGGCGATTACGTCAGCCGCGGCCTCCGCTGTGTCCGCGTGGTTGGATGTGCATCTGTCAGCCTGGCGCCTCCTGTCTCCGGTGGCCGGCGCCGCCATTACTGTTTTCATTACCACATGGATTACAAACCAAACTTCCCTCCAAGTGTCTGCATGGGCGCAGCCATCTTGGATTCTGTCAGCTGATCATTTCCACCAATCTGTTCTCAGTATTGATAATCTGCATAATTGCCTAGCCAATCCCTTCCTTGCTGCAGGTATAAATACACTGTGCCTGAGCAAGGAAGGCGTCAGTGCTTTGGTTGTCAAACCTAGTTCCTGTTTGTCTCTCTCCTGTGATTGTCTTCCAGGTTCCAGCTCCTGTCTCAAGACTTCCACCATAGAGACCCGCACCAGCATTCCACCTGCGGTGTAGCCTGACTCTCCAATCCATTGTGGATTCATCTGTTTCCAGCTACAACATTACCTGCTTCCAGCTCAGCTTCCAGCAGAGTACAGCTTCCCTTAAAGGGCCGGTGTCCTTTCTACACTTTACCACTCTCCACCGGTATTATTATTTCTCCGCTCTCAAGTTCTACATTTCAGTTCATATTTCATCGCTCCCAAGTTCATTTATTATTTAACTGGTTCCAGCCAGTATCCACTCCGTGCTAACAACAGTCTGGTTCCAGCCAGTATCCACAGCAGCTGTTTTATCTTCAGCAACCCAGCTTTTCCTGGAACACCAGCTGGCACAATCCTGGGTTATCTCCATTGCTACAGTCGGGCCTGGTAAGTACTTTCCATCTAGAAGATCATAAGAACTATCTCACACTACCAGTGCCCTGTGGCTCCTGCCATCCTGTAGTACCCAGGAACTGTATTTATTCTTTGCTGACTTTTACATTTTCTTTTACTGCTGCTGTGTTGCGGAGTTGTCATAATAAACATCATTGACTTTTATCCAAGTTGTCGTGGTCACGCCTTCGGGCAGTTATTATTCATGTTACTTACATGTCCAGGGGTCTGATACAACCTCCCAGGTTCCGGTACATCTCAGCCCCTACAACTGAGGCTGCCTCCCGTCAGCTCAGGCCCTCAGTTGTGACAGTAAGCACTGACCTAATGAATCCAGCCGGAGACCAGGATCAAGCGGCCAGGCCGATGCAAGAACTGGCAGCCCGACTAGAACATCAGGAGGCTGCACAGGGCCACATCATCCGCTGTCTCCAGGATCTCTCTACTCGGCTGGATGGGATTCAGACAACTCTCCGTGGATCAGGCGCGTCTGGTGCGTCAACCACAGTGACTCCAGCTATAACCCCACCCACCTTACCCATTTCTGCTCCACGTCTTCATCTTCCAACGCCAGCAAAATTTGACGGATCTCCAAGATTCTGCAGGGGATTTCTCAACCAGTGTGAGATTCAGTTTGAGCTACAACCTGGCAATTTTCCCAGTGACCGTACAAAAATTGCCTACATTATTTCTCTTCTCAGTGGCTCAGCCCTTGATTGGGCATCACCGTTATGGGAGAGGTCCGACACCCTGCTATCTTCCTACACTGCCTTCGTGTCAACATTCAGGCGCATCTTCGACGAGCCAGGCCGGGTAACCTCAGCTTCATCCGAGATTCTCCGTTTACGCCAGGGGTCACGTACTGTAGGACAATATCTGATACAGTTCCAGATCCTGGCATCCGAACTGGCATGGAACGACGAGGCCCTGTATGCTGCATTCTGGCATGGCTTATCTGAGCGTATTAAAGATGAGTTAGCTACCAGAGACTTACCTTCTAAGTTAGATGAGCTAATCTCACTCTGCACGAAAGTTGATTTACGTTTCAGAGAGAGAGCAACTGAGCGTGGAAGATCATCTGCTCCAAAATCTTCTGCTCCTCCTCCTCGTCAACTGTCACCATCTAAAGATGAGCCCATGCAACTTGGCCGTTCCCGTTTAACTCCTGCTGAGCGCCGAAGACGCCTCTCCGAGTCTCTCTGTCTCTATTGTGCAGCTCCGTCTCACACCATTAATGCCTGTCCCAAACGTCCGGGAAACTCCAAATCCTAGCTCGCCAAGGAGAGGGCCGGCTAGGAGTAATGATCTCCTCTCCATCTCCTCAAGATTGTAATCTCCCAGTCTCGCTTCAAGTTGCTCAACGTTATCGGAACGTCATTGCCCTACTTGATTCCGGAGCAGCTGGGAACTTTATTACCGAAGCCTATGTTAAACGGTGGTCCCTACCCACCGAGAGACTTCCTTCGTCCATTTCTTTAACTGCCGTGGATGGCAGCAAAATTTTTGATGCAGTTATTTCTTTAAGGACTCTACCAGTTCGTCTGAGAGTGGGAGTTCTTCATTCCGAACGTATTTCTTTTTTTAGTGATTCCAAGAGCCACACATCCTGTGGTCCTGGGCCTTCCATGGCTCCGTCTTCACAATCCTACAATTGATTGGACGACTACGCAAATCCTGGCATGGGGTTCCTCCTGTGCTGAGACATGTTTGTTTAAAGTATTGCCTGTCTGTTCTTCCTCCCCCAGGTCGTCTGATGTTCCACCTCCTCCATATCAAGATTTCACGGATGTGTTCAGTAAAGCTTCTGCTGATATCCTTCCTCCTCATAGAGAATGGGACTGTCCGATTGATCTCGTTCCAGGGAAGGTTCCACCTCGAGGCCGAACTTATCCGTTGTCTCTGCCTGAGACGCATTCTATGGAGGAATATATTAAAGAGAACCTAGCAAAGGGGTTCATTCGACCTTCTTCTTCTCCAGCCGGCGCAGGCTTCTTTTTTGTAAAAAAGAAAGATGGTGGTCTGCGGCCGTGCATCGACTACAGAGGTTTGAACGACATTACCATCAAGAACCGTTATCCTTTACCCCTGATTACTGAGCTCTTTGACAGAGTTAGCGGAGCTACCATCTTTACAAAGCTGGACTTGCGAGGTGCATACAATCTCATCCGGATCCGTGAGGGTGACGAGTGGAAGACCGCCTTTAACACCCGTGACGGACATTATGAGTACCTCGTCATGCCCTTCGGATTGAGCAATGCTCCAGCTGTCTTCCAGCATTTTGTCAATGAGGTCTTCAGAGACATTCTATACCGTCATGTCGTGGTCTATCTAGACGATATCCTCATTTTTGCCAACGATTTAGAGGAACATCGTTTTTGGGTTAAAGAGGTTCTGTCCCGTCTCCGTGTCAATCATCTCTATTGCAAATTAGAAAAATGCGTCTTTGAAGTCAAGTCCATTCCGTTTCTAGGGTACATTGTGTCCGGTTCCGGACTAGAGATGGATCCTGAGAAACTACAAGCAATCCAAAATTGGCCGGTACCCTTAACCCTCAAAGGGGTCCAGAGGTTCTTAGGGTTCGCCAACTATTACCGAAAGTTTATACGAGACTTTTCCACCATTGTGGCGCCTATTACTGCTTTCACTAAGAAGGGTGCTAACCCGTCCAAGTGGTCTGAAGAAGCCATGCAAGCATTTCATCTTTTAAAACAAAGGTTCATCTCTGCGCCTGTTCTGAAACAGCCTGACATCGACTCTCCTTTCATCTTAGAGGTGGATGCCTCCTCCGTTGGAGTAGGAGCGGTGTTATCTCAGAGGGCTAAAGATGGCCATTTACACCCTTGCAGTTTCTTCTCCCGGAAGTTCTCCCCAGCTGAGCGCAACTATGCCATTGGCGACCAGGAGTTGCTAGCCATCAAGCTCGCTCTAGAAGAGTGGAGGTATCTGTTGGAGGGAGCTTCTCATTCAATCACCATACTTACAGACCACAAGAACCTTTTATACCTGAAGGGCGCACAATGTCTCAACCCTCGTCAGGCCAGATGGGCACTTTTCTTTTCCAGGTTCGACTTTAAACTCCAGTTCTGTCCGGGCTCTCAGAATCGCAAGGCCGATGCCCTTTCCCGCTCATGGGAGCAAGAAAATGAGTCAGAGTCTTCAGACAAGCATCCTATTATAAATCCGTTGGCATTCTCCACGGTAGGGATGGACTCTACGCCCCCATCAGGGAAAAGTTTTGTGAAGCCGATGCTAAGGAAGAAGCTCATGCATTGGGCCCATGCTTCCCGTTTTGCCGGACATACAGGTATCAAAAAAACCCTGGAGTTTATCTCTAGGTCCTATTGGTGGCCAACTCTGAAAGGACGTCTTGGAGTTTATTGCATCTTGCCCAAAGTGTGCCCAACATAAAGTATCCCGCCAGTCGCCTGCGGGGCAACTGGTTCCACTATCCGTTCCCCGTCGACCATGGACCCACTTGTCGATGGATTTCATTACAGACTTACCCATGTGCAACAAGTTCAATACCATCTGGGTGGTAGTTGACCGGTTCACCAAGATGGCACACTTCATTCCTCTCACCGGTCTTCCGTCAGCTTCCAAGTTGGCTCAAGTATTCATACAAGAGATCTTCCGACTCCACGGTCTTCCTGAAGAAATTATCTCAGATCGAGGAGTTCAATTCACAGCCAAATTCTGGCGAAGTTTATGTCAAGTCCTCCAAGTCAAGCTAAAGTTTTCCACGGCTTACCATCCTCAGACCAATGGTCAAACCGAGAGGGTGAATCAGGACTTGGAGGCCTTCCTCCGCATCTATGTGTCCTCCTCTCAAGATGACTGGGTTCAATTACTTCCCTGGGCCGAGTTCTGTCATAACAACCAGTATCATTCTTCATCTGCTTCAACACCATTCTTCACTAACTTTGGATTCCACCCTAAAGTCCCTGAGTTCCAACCGCTTCCAGCAACTTCTGTTCCCGCAGTGGATATCACCTTGCATCAGTTTGCCAATATCTGGAAGAGCGTACGATCAGCTCTGCTCAAGGCATCGTTCAGGTACAAGAAGTTTGCGGATAAGAAGCGTCGAGCAGTTCCTGCTCTCAAGGTGGGTGATCGGGTATGGTTATCCACGAAGAATTTGAGGTTAAGAGTTCCCAGTATGAAGTTTGCACCTCGCTATATCGGTCCTTTCAAGATTGAACAAGTCATCAATCCTGTTGCTTACAGACTCCAGTTGCCTCCCTTCTTAAAAATACCCAGGACATTCCATGTTTCCCTGTTGAAACCGCTGATCTTGAATCGGTTTCATTCCTCACTTCCTCCAACTCCGAAAGTCCAAACTCAACGAGGCGTTGAGTATGAAGTGGCCAAGATCCTGGACTCACGTCACCGTTACGGTCAACTACAATATCTTATTGACTGGAAGGGTTATGGTCCTGAGGAACGTTCATGGACCAATGCTTCTGATGTCCATGCTCCTGCCTTGGTCCGGAGATTCCATTCCAAGTTTCCTCAAAAGCCAAAGAAGTGTCCTGGGGCCACTCCTAAAGGGGGGGGTGCTGTCACGATCCGGGTATCTGGACGCCATTTCTTACCCATCAGATGCCTCCTAAGGCTGGCTCAGCGCTCCAGGACCGGATCCCATCTGTTATCCTGATGTGTACATTCCTGTATCCTCTCCTGTCACTCTGGGACGCTGTCACAGTAAACGCCATATTACACCTGGCATGGCGTCTCCCGCGGCCTCCGCCGCCGTCCCTGAACTTCTGCATGCAGAGTGTCTGAGTGGCGATTACGTCAGCCGCGGCCTCCGCTGTGTCCGCGTGGTTGGATGTGCATCTGTCAGCCTGGCGCCTCCTGTCTCCGGTGGCCGGCGCCGCCATTACTGTTTTCATTACCACATGGATTACAAACCAAACTTCCCTCCAAGTGTCTGCATGGGCGCAGCCATCTTGGATTCTGATAGCTGATCATTTCCACCAATCTGTTCTCAGTATTGATAATCTGCATAATTGCCTAGCCAATCCCTTCCTTGCTGCAATTATAAATACACTGTGCCTGAGCAAGGAAGGCGTCAGTGCTTTGGTTGTCAAACCTAGTTCTTGTTTGTCTCTCTCCTGTGATTGTCTTCCAGGTTCCAGCTCCTGTCTCAAGACTTCCACCATAGAGACCCGCACCAGCATTCCACCTGCGGTGTAGCCTGACTCTCCAATCCATTGTGGATTCATCTGTTTCCAGCTACAACATTACCTGCTTCCAGCTCAGCTTCCAGCAGAGTACAGCTTCCCTTAAAGGGCCGGTGTCCTTTCTACACTTTACCACTCTCCACCGGTATTATTATTTCTCCGCTCTCAAGTTCTACATTTCAGTTCATATTTCATCGCTCCCAAGTTCATTTATTATTTAACTGGTTCCAGCCAGTATCCACTCCGTGCTAACAACAGTCTGGTTCCAGCCAGTATCCACAGCAGCTGTTTTATCTTCAGCAACCCAGCTTTTCCTGGAACACCAGCTGGCACAATCCTGGGTTATCTCCATTGCTACAGTCGGGCCTGGTAAGGACTTTCCATCTAGAAGATCATAAGAACTATCTCACACTACCAGTGCCCTGTGGCTCCTGCCATCCTGTAGTACCCAGGAACTGTATTTATTCTTTGCTGACTTTTACGTTTTCTTTTACTGCTGCTGTGTTGCGGAGTTGTCATAATAATCATCATTGACTTTTATCCAAGTTGTCGTGGTCACGCCTTCGGGCAGTTATTATTCATGTTACTTACATGTCCAGGGGTCTGATACAACCTCCCAGGTTCCGGTACATCTCAGCCCCTACAACTGAGGCTGCCTCCCGTCAGCTCAGGCCCTCAGTTGTGACAATATGATTGGAGTGCCTGCCAAAGTGTTCGTACCTTGGGACATGACCACAAACAGTGTACAAGGTCTGCTTCTGGAGCAGTGCACTTGAAACAGTGAGATGAGGGGGCTGCTCCGATGAGGTATCGTAGCTTGGGAGTGACATATGCGCTATGTAGAATTTTCTGGTGCATTTCTGAGTATGAAACTGAGCCTAGTGTTTTATCTAAATAGGTGTTAGCCTCCAGAATCAGTTTCATAGTGAGATCTGGGAATTCCAGTTTCCATTTCAGGAGGCCCACTGAGCCAGATTCCACGTTTAGTAGGGCGCGGGAGTGTGTGTATATGAGCGCCGTGGGAAAATTGCTATTTGGGGTGAGTCGTAATGTTTTGTCCAGGGTATGGGAGGTATCTTGCATAGATAACAAAGATGTGACCTTCTGTACATAGCTGCATGCTTGAAGAAAGGGGGAGAATGGGATTCGTAAAGATGGAAAACGTGCCATAATTTGGGAATGTGTAAGTAAGGTCAGAGTTTCAGCACGCAGAAAATGATGGATGTATTTTAGACCTCCATCATACCAAGTCTGAAATATGGGAGAGGTAGTGTGAGGCTTGAAGTCTGGGTTACCCCAGAGAGGTAGGAACAGTGATATATATCGTGATATTTTTTAGTTGCGAGCGAATCTGTTGCCAGGCAACACAGGTAGAGGAAACAAGTATATTGTCTGCCACACAGTGTGGTATGGAAGTGGGGGTGGTGTGTAACAGGGACACCAAAGACCGAGAGGGAGTAAAAGATTGTTCCAGATGTGTGTTGGCATATACGCCCCGACCTCCAATCCAGTCCAAAGCGATGCTGTAGTTGGCTGCCAAGGCATATGAGTGAAGGCATGGTAAATTTAAGCCCCCAAGGGAACGGGTTTGGCGTAATTTGAATAGTGAGAATCTAGGGTGCTTACCCGCCCAAATAAATTTAGACAGTGCTTTGTCCAGTTGAGCTAGCATGTGTTTGGGCGGAATCAGCGGGAGCATCTGTAATACATAAAGGAAGCGTGGGAAGCTTATCATTTTATACAAGTGACTCCTGCCAGTATACGTGAGAGGGAGGTGAGCCCATCTGGCAAAGTCTGCATATGTCCTAGTAAATAGTGGGGGGAAATTAAGAGGGTATAGCTTGGAGGGGTGATCAGGGAATAAAATCCCTAAATAAGTAATACAATTGTTTGTGGCCCAGTGAAACGGGAACGTGTCGCCCCAGCCTGCTTTTATTGAGGGAAAGAAAGCCAAGGCTTCTGTTTTGGAGTGATTCATTTTAAAGCCAGAGACTAATTCAAATGAGTCTAGAATGTCAAATAAGTGTGGTATGGCCTTTCGAGGGTTGCTAAAGTAAAGTAAAATGTCATCTGCAAATGCTGAGAATTTAAGTTCATGATCAGCCAGTTTTATGCCGTGCCATCTGTGTTCTCTACAGAAATTGCGAAGGAGGGGGTCTAAGGCCAAGTTAAATAAGAGGGGGGATAAGGGGCAGCCCTGTCTGGTACCTCGATATAGGGAGAATAGTCTCGAGTTGTGACCATTAACCGTCAAAAAGGCTTGGGGAGTTTGGTAGATGATGTGAAATACCTTAATAAAATTAGGACTAAAATTTTGGAGTCTAAGTAATCTGTCTATGTGAGCCCAAGATACTCGGTCAAAGGCTTTGTCTGCATCACAGCTCAAGACCATATTTTCCTTCTCCAATGAATCATACGTTTTATACATGGCCGCCAGCAATCAGCGAACATTATGTACTGAGTGCCTATTACGCATGAATCCTGTCTGGGCAGGATGTAGCAATTTAGGTAGAATCACTTGGAGACGGGTGGCAAGAATCTTCGTGAATATTTTAAAATCCTGGTTTAACAATGAGATTGGCCGGTAGGATGAAACCAAAGTATGATCTTTATTAGGTTTAGGGAGGACTATGACTCGGGCCGTATTAAAGCCTGTCGGGGCAGGGTGGCCCGTCAAGAGCGCATTGTATAATTGCCTAAGGTGGTCACTTATATGTGGGAGAAGTAATTTGTAATAGGCTGCCGACATACCGTCGGGGCCCGGGGATTTCCCATTTGCTAGGGATTTGATGGTCGAGTCCAATTCCGCTGCAGTAACGGGGTTGGTAAGAAATTCTCTACCGCCCTCAGAAAGTGTAGGGAGATTAGCCTGTGTCAAAAAGTCCATGCCAGCAATAGGGTGGTCAGGTGGTGCGGTGTATAATTTCTCAAAGAAAGCCAGAAAGGTGTCGCTAATCTGTTCCTGTGTCACTGAGGGGGGTCCACATGTGTCTCTAATCGAGGAGATTTGTTTGGGTGTTGCATGAGTTTTTACCATGTTTGCCAATAATTTTCCTGGGCGATTGCCCCAACGAAAATATTTGTTAGATTGGAAGGAGAGGAATAACTTGGCCTGTTCAGCACAGAGGGTATCGTGTATCAGTTTGGTGTCTTTATATAATTTCCTGTTAGTCTCAGACGGATCAGCCAACAGTTGAGAATAGGCCGAGGCAACCTGGAGGGATGCTTCTGCCATCCTTTCCCGAAGTTGCCTTTTTCTGGCGGCAACATATGAAATAATCTGTCCTCTAAGAACGGGTTTAGAAGCCTGCCAGAAAAGATTTATGTCATTGACATGTGCTGCGTTATCGTGTGTATAATTGAGATATGATTGTGACAAAAAGAGTTTAAAGTCCTCAGAATGGGCAAGGTATTCAGGGAACCGCCAGACATAGGAGTATTGTCGGGGTGTGGTTAACGCTATTGTCAGGGTGATGGGGGCATGGTCGGATATGAGAATATTAGCTATGGTGGAGTCCACTATTCTATGAATCAAAGAGGCAGGTATTAGCCAGTAATCCAATCTGGAGAATATTTTATGGGGGTGTGAGAAGAAGGAATACTCCCTAGGGTCAGGGTGGAGAAATCTCCATGGGTCTAGAAGCTGTAAAGAGTCCTGCATTAGGGACAGGGAGGGTGGCATGGATCTATTGTAATTCAACGGTCTGGGGCCACCAGAAGCATCTAATAGCGGGTCTAGAACAATATTAAGGTCTCCCCCTAAAATCAAAACTCCCTCCATCCAGCCCTGTAATTTAACAAAGATGTCTGAGAAAAAGGAAGCATTCGGTCCTGTAGGGGCATAAATACATGCTAAAGTAAAAAGCTCTCCTTCGACCTCTACCTTTAGAAACAAAAACCTGCCCTCAGGGTCCACCCAATCATCCTTGATCTTATAGTGCAAAGATCTACGAAACAGAAGAAGTACTCCCCTTGCTTTAGTATTATAGGAGGTGCTTCTGAAGTCTCCAACCCAGGTATCTCTAAGTGTATTGGGGTCATTGAGACGCCAGTGCGTCTCCTGCAGAAATACTATATCAGGATGAAATTTTTTGAGGTGGGTCAAATTTTTTTCCCTCTTGACTGGCGTGTTCAGGCCCTCTACGTTCCACGAGACCAATTTAAGAGATGTCTTTGAGCCATCAGTAGAGGCCCCAGCATCCCTAGGGGCTGGCATTATCCAATACCCAGTCTAGTGGAACGCAGAGGGAGAAGCCACAAGCGAAAGTCCAATCCCCCGTCCCAGCACGCAAGGGGAGGACAAAAATGATGTGTCGGGCAAACAAACTGTCAAAGTCGGAAAAATATCATGCTACACGTTGCCATATATTCACCTCATGCGCTTGCCCGCGGCATGTTCTCTCCCGTGCGTGCGCATATTCGCAGCTGCGTGACGGTGCCTCCACGGCCGTGCGCATTAGCGCGTGGTATGCGCACTTACGGTAAAGTTTGTGTGCGTCTAGCGGGCGACTCAATCGTTACATAATAAATCCAAATAGTATGTTTTATAGATAATGTTCCCCTTAATAATAACTGTAAGCGTGTTTATTGTAACTGGTCAGTGGACAGAGGAATTCCTCTTTGCATGATACGAAGGGTCAGATAGGATTTGAGCAGTGGTGTTTGGTACCTAACTAAAGAACATTTTATTAGAAACAATCCGGTGCTGGGTAGGTAATGATTAATCGCTCCTGCGTATAGTTATGTCTATAAGTAGTTCCTGGACATTTATTCATCGTCCATGTGTTGGAAATCCTGAGATTCCCTCCCACCTGAGCAGTCACAGCCCACCTGTTCAAACAAACCTATGACCTTTTGTTGTAATATGAAGACAGATTCCTGTGTCCAATGAACAATGGGATGGTAGGGCCCTTTGTAGTGTACTGTAAGCAGTACCAAGATCAGCCAGCCTGGCCCAGTTCAGTCTTCTCTCCACAACGGTTTTCATCATTGACTAACCCAGAGCTGGTAACCAGGACTAGCGCAGCGAATCATTCCCCGGTGTGTAAGTACTCTCTGTGACCATTCTTAATCTCTGACTGTATTTATGCCACGTTCTCTCTCTCTCTCTCTCATTGTATGTTATTATTTGCGATTGTGCCGCTATTGTGTATTTATGTGTAGTTATTCTGTTAGATTTGATGTTAGCATGTAGAGTATAAGCTCTAACTGTGTACCCCTTTTGATATATCTAAAAGCTCGTTAGTAAAGGTTTTGGAGCCTCAGCAGGGTGTCTGTGTCTCTCTAGCTAGTACAAAGGGTTTCTGAGTATCTCAATTGCTCAAACAGCTTGCATACTCACAAAGGTTCAGTGTTATACCATTATAGTACCACGGTATTAAGGTTTACAGTGTAAGCATATTCTGTGTTTAAAGTTTATAAAGGTTACTGTCTGTGTGTATGCTCGCTGTGGGTATTCCGTACACCCTGCATAGCGTGTGTACTTAATTTGCGTACCACGTGCAAGGTCTTCATACGCAAATAGCGTATGGAGTGCGTAGCATGTGCACGTGGTTTAGCAGCCATTACGGCTACACGGTATTAGTATATAGCTAATGTTAAAAGGTAGATATCTGACTCTATCAATTGGGGGCAAGTCCGGTCCATCTCATATCCGCAGTCAGGCGAAAATGCGCAGACTTTATCTATCAGCAAAGGGAGGTAAGGTAGTATCTTGTAGTGCTGATCAGATGAGAGTCTGCGTCTGATTCTTTTGGCTTGTAGGGATGCTGGTGGAATCCGAGGAAGGTAGGAACATTAAGCTATTGTCTTTGTAAATCTGGTTTTTTTATTTCTATTTGGTGCCAACTGCACACGCAGATTGGATGGCTTGTCTGTTTAAATAGGTTTAAAAGTATTTTTAATCGCTCTGCATAGCGTGATAGTTTTTACCCAGGCTTAAAAATAACTACAGGGGCTGGCATGATGATTTTCTTTGTGACAAAAGGAACCGCATGGTCTGTCCACCATTTTGTGTAACCCTCATGGAGGTGGAAGGGGGAGGAGCAGCGGCCATTTTTGGGAAGGTAAAAAAAAAAAAAATTTCCCCCTAAGCGGCTGATTTTCAGTTGAAAAGGAATATTTGATTTAGGAAATACACAAATAAAACAAAGTTGTGGGTTTATTTTTATTTTTTTTCTCTCTTTCTCTCTTCAAGAGCTTTAGCTCTGCTACTTGTGACATGGGCCATTGAAATGCAAATGAACCTGTATAACTGGGTTTTGGTTTTTCCCCCCTCTCCCAGTAGTGAAAGAAATCGCACATTCATATGCAAATTAGAAGCACTGAATAGGGTCTTATATATGTAATAGTGATTAGTACATATATGTAATATCTATATGTGCGTGCTTACATCAATGTATGTTATTAGATTAATTTAGAATTGCATTTTCATTTGTGTAATTTTCACATCTCACTTTCCTGTTTGCCATTTATAATTGATAATGTGCTGAGAAAGAGTGGTTGCTATTGGTAAGTTAAAGGTAAAAATAATACGTTAAGGAAGTAATTTGTAAAACACGCACACGGCTTGCCTAAGATACAAGGAAGTTCTGTGTGGTGTTCAGTAGATGATTACAGTTAAAGGTCATTTACATTGATAAACGTGTTAGTTGTGTTACTGTGGACATACCTGGCTTACGTACACGTGTCTCTAACAAGGGGCAGAACGAGTGTACGCGACGCAAGGGCCGACGCACGGAGCGTAATTACGCAACGGAGCGTCTGGGTACGCCCACATAATACAAATCACACGATAGTATTGTTATAAGTAGGCAATAAGGAGGAAACGCGATAATAGCGCAAATCAGTCTCAGTGTCCAAAATTTTAAGCTAATAGATCCTTCTCTAGTTGCAACTCCTCTGGACTAGACTGCGATACTGAATGAAAGGGATTTCTGCGCAGAAACGAAAGTGAAGAGTACATGAGGTGAAAGTGTGTGTATACATATATATATAAGTATTTTCTAATTTTTGGGTGGAACCACAGGAAATCATCGAGTTCTCGTGAGGAACATACGTGTCAGTGACGGCACGGTGGCTTGGGAGGCATCCCTTGTTAAACATATATAGGAGCATTAGAGTATAGCAGACCAGGAGGTCTACTGTAGCACAGACCAGGAGGTCCAGGTACAGCAGACTAGGAAGTCCGCTATAGATAGAGTCAAGAAGCACAACACCAGGAAGGGTTGGTGCGGTACCCATATAGGCCATTAAGCTCCGGCTGAAGGAATTCGCAGCCACAATTTTCGATTCCACTGGTCGTTCCACACATAAGATTAGTTGCTTGTGTGCAGTACGATTGTACCGCACGTAATTGTGTGCATTAGTTAGTAACTTGACCCAGTACCGTTTGCGTACGCTAGAGGGGTCATAAACGCTATTTGTACATTCTAAACGTGATTTGTGTAATTTTTTTTATTTTAAGGGAGGTTCGCTGGTCACTCGGGAACTATCCAACAACCAATAGTTACTGGAAAGGGTTAAGTGCTCTTCGGATCACACCCACATGTTCCAGTAAATAGAGGTTCAGGTCGCAGGGGCCCTAGGTTGAGTACGCCAGCGCTAGGGCAGTGTGTGGGCGTATCGGTCAACGTGGGCGAGTGAGTGGAGTACTCGGTAAACTTCCGCCGCCGGCCTACCCCGGACATCTTGGTTTTTGTAAGGGTTCGCTGAAGACCCTGATTTGAAGGTCAGAGGTAGTGAAAGCAACACCTGCAAAGATGGGGGCCAGTTGTTCAGGTAGGGGGCGATCAACCTCGGTTCGGGTTGACTTAGTAAACCGGCCAATAGAGTCGGCAAGGATAACGTGTGATACAGACCGGGAAGTCCGAAATGGATCACACACAAAGGTCAATGAATGGGAAAGAATGACTGTGCATGACGGGGAAAAGTTCCCACGGGTAGGCAGTTTTAGTCCCGAGGTGTTACAAAATCTAAGGAGAAGGATATGTCTCATTAAATCTGCAAAGAGACGGATCAAACATTATGATTATTTACAGTTATGGCAACGGGAAGGTGAGAGACAAGGAGAATTAGCTTACACAGCTGACTCTCACTGTGGTAAGAAAAATATGGCAACAAGAGAGAAGGTGGTTACAGAGAGTGGCACACTGGTGTATGATAAAAATGCACTTAGCAATTGTATTAATAATTATGATAGTAGTAAATGTAACAATGATAAAAGTAAAACTGTTAAATGTACAACTGTTAACCTGTGCAAGTCGCACCCCATGTTAAACTTCCCTCAGGATTACCAGCAAGAAAGCGAGCCCAGCATGATGTCGGCACCTTCTCCAGCAGTCATCATACAAGACATCCAGGTGGACGCGACCAAATTGGTAAAGGCAGTAATCAAACCCCCTAACGGAGGGTCAGGTGAGGTCGTGTCCACAGGTACGTACGGTGTTATATATCACGCACAAACAAATGTACCTCATATTGTAGAACCAACACAAGATGATGTAATTGAGTTTAATCCTGTCAGGGTGATCACAGTCCCCAATGGGAAGACTGACGCTCAGGGAACCATTCCCGTCAGGGACAGTGCAATGCGCCGTCCCTGGTCCCGAATGGAATTGAGGTCAATTATGTCTGAATTTCCTGATCCTAGGAAAGATATAGTTGCATGTCAAAGGTTCATTAAAGAACTAGGAAACTCCACAGAACCCACCAACAAAGATTGGCGGACAGTGCTGAGGGCATGTTTGCCCTCCAGTGTTGACGCTGCGAAATTCATTACTGATTGTAAATTAGACACAGAAGTACCTCAAACGGAGGAACACAATCAGGAATGTATTAAGCAGATCAACCGACAGTTAGGAGTATATTTCCCAGCCGTTGTCGAGTGGAACAAAATCTTCTCCATGAGACAAAACGAAGGGGAAAGTACTTCTAATTATTTCCATCGGGCATTGCAGGACATGACTAGGTATACAGGTATAGAAAACATCGAAACAAGTGCACCGCACAGAGAAGTAGCAGTATTTGTGTTAATAAATGGTTTAAAGGAAGTATTGAGAACAAGGGTACAGACCACCAACCCAAACTGGAGAAATATCTCGGTGGCTGCATTAAGAAAGTCCGCTGTTGGGCATGAGCAAAACATCAGCAAGCACAGGGAAAAACAGAGAAGTAAGAAGCCTCAGATCCCTGTGGGTAAGTCAAAGGTGATAAGGTGTTATAATTGCCAGAAGGAAGGTCATTATGCACGAGATTGTAGGTTTAAAGAACCACAGAAGGTATATAAACTAGAGATGTGCACTTGAAATTTTTCGGGTTTTGTGTTTTGGTTTTGGGTTCGGTTCCGCGGCCGTGTTTTGGGTTCGACCGCGTTTTGGCAAAACCTCACCGAATTTTTTTTGTCGGATTCGGGTGTGTTTTGGATTCGGGTGTTTTTTTCAAAAAAACACTAAAAAACAGCTTAAATCATAGAATTTGGGGGTCATTTTGACCCCAAAGTATTATTAACCTCAAAAACCATAATTGGGCCCTCCCACCCACCCTTATGTTGTATAAACAGGACATGCACACTTTAACCAACCCATCATTTCAGTGACAGGGTCTGCCACACGACTGTGACTGAAATGACGGGTTGGTTTGGACCCCCACCAAAAAAGAAGCAATTAATCTCTCCTTGCACAAACTGGCTCTACAGAGGCAAGATGTCCACCTCATCATCATCCTCCGATATATCACCGTGTACATCCCCCTCCTCACAGATTATCAATTCGTCCCCACTGGAATCCACCATCTCAGCTCCCTGTGTACTTTGTGGAGGCAATTGCTGCTGGTCAATGTCTCCACGGAGGAATTGATTATAATTCATTTTAATGAACATCATCTTCTCCACATTTTCTGGAAGTAACCTCGTACGCCGATTGCTGACAAGGTGAGCGGCGGCACTAAACACTCTTTCGGAGTACACACTTGTGGGAGGGCAACTTAGGTAGAATAAAGCCAGTTTGTGCAAGGGCCTCCAAATTGCCTCTTTTTCCTGCCAGTATAAGTACGGACTGTGTGACGTGCCTACTTGGATGCGGTCACTCATATAATCCCCCACCATTCTTTCAATGGGGAGAGAATCATATGCAGTGACAGTAGACGACATGTCCGTAATCGTTGTCAGGTCCTTCAGTCCGGACCAGATGTCAGCATCAGCAGTCGCTCCAGACTGCCCTGCATCACCGCCAGCGGGTGGGCTCGGAATTCTGAGCCTTTTCCTCGCACCCCCAGTTGCGGGAGAATGTGAAGGAGGAGATGTTGACGGGTCGCGTTCCGCTTGACTTGACAATTTTCTCACCAGCAGGTCTTTGAACCCCAGCAGACTTGTGTCTGCCGGAAAGAGAGATCCAAGGTAGGTTTTAAATCTAGGATCGAGCACGGTGGCCAAAATGTAGTGCTCTGATTTCAACAGATTGACCACCCGTGAATCCTTGTTAAGCGAATTAAGGGCTCCATCCACAAGTCCCACATGCCTAGCGGAATCGCTCCGTGTTAGCTCCTCCTTCAATGTCTCCAGCTTCTTCTGCAAAAGCCTGATGAGGGGAATGACCTGACTCAGGCTGGCAGTGTCTGAACTGACTTCACGTGTGGCAAGTTCAAAGGGCAGCAGAACCTTGCACAACGTTGAAATCATTCTCCACTGCGCTTGAGACAGGTGCATTCCACCTCCTATATCGTGCTGAATTGTATAGGCTTGAATGGCCTTTTGCTGCTCCTCCAACCTCTGAAGCATATATAGGGTTGAATTCCTGTACATAGCTGCATGCTTGAAGAAAGGGGGAGAATGGGATTCGTAAAGATGGAAAACGTGCCATAATTTGGGAATGTGTAAGTAAGGTCAGAGTTTCAGCATGCAGAAAATGATGGATGTATTTTAGACCTCCATCATACCAAGTCTGAAATATGGGAGAGGTAGTGTGAGGCTTGAAGTCTGGGTTACCCCAGAGAGGTAGGAACAGTGATATATATCGTGATATTTTTTAGTTGCGAGCGAATCTGTTGCCAGGCAACACAGGTAGAGGAAACAAGTATATTGTCTGCCACACAGTGTGGTATGGAAGTGGGGGTGGTGTGTAACAGGGACACCAAAGACCGAGAGGGAGTAAAAGATTGTTCCAGATGTGTGTTGGCATATACGCCCCGACCTCCAATCCAGTCCAAAGCGATGCTGTAGTTGGCTGCCAAGGCATATGAGTGAAGGCATGGTAAATTTAAGCCCCCAAGGGAACGGGTTTGGCGTAATTTGAATAGTGAGAATCTAGGGTGCTTACCCGCCCAAATAAATTTAGACAGTGCTTTGTCCAGTTGAGCTAGCATGTGTTTGGGCGGAATCAGCGGGAGCATCTGTAATACATAAAGGAAGCGTGGGAAGCTTATCATTTTATACAAGTGACTCCTGCCAGTATACGTGAGAGGGAGGTGAGCCCATCTGGCAAAGTCTGCATATGTCCTAGTAAATAGTGGGGGGAAATTAAGAGGGTATAGCTTGGAGGGGTGATCATGGAATAAAATCCCTAAATAAGTAATACAATTGTTTGTGGCCCAGTGAAACGGGAACGTGTCGCCCCAGCCTGCTTTTATTGAGGGAAAGAAAGCCAAGGCTTCTGTTTTGGAGTGATTCATTTTAAAGCCAGAGACTAATTCAAATGAGTCTAGAATGTCAAATAAGTGTGGTATGGCCTTTCGAGGGTTGCTAAAGTAAAGTAAAATGTCATCTGCAAATGCTGAGAATTTAAGTTCATGATCAGCCAGTTTTATGCCGTGCCATCTGTGTTCTCTACAGAAATTGCGAAGGAGGGGGTCTAAGGCCAAGTTAAATAAGAGGGGGGATAAGGGGCAGCCCTGTCTGGTACCTCGATATAGGGAGAATAGTCTCGAGTTGTGACCATTAACCGTCAAAAAGGCTTGGGGAGTTTGGTAGATGATGTGAAATACCTTAATAAAATTAGGACTAAAATTTTGGAGTCTAAGTAATCTGTCTATGTGAGCCCAAGATACTCGGTCAAAGGCTTTGTCTGCATCACAGCTCAAGACCATATTTTCCTTCTCCAATGAATCATACGTTTTATACATGGCCGCCAGCAATCAGCGAACATTATGTACTGAGTGCCTATTACGCATGAATCCTGTCTGGGCAGGATGTAGCAATTTAGGTAGAATCACTTGGAGACGGGTGGCAAGAATCTTCGTGAATATTTTAAAATTCTGGTTTAACAATGAGATTGGCCGGTAGGATGAAACCAAAGTATGATCTTTATTAGGTTTAGGGAGGACTATGACTCGGGCCGTATTAAAGCCTGTCGGGGCAGGGTGGCCCGTCAAGAGCGCATTGTATAATTGCCTAAGGTGGTCACTTATATGTGGGAGAAGTAATTTGTAATAGGCTGCCGACATACCGTCGGGGCCCGGGGATTTCCCATTTGCTAGGGATTTGATGGTCGATTCCAATTCCGCTGCAGTAACGGGGTTGGTAAGAAATTCTCTACCGCCCTCAGAAAGTGTAGGGAGATTAGCCTGTGTCAAAAAGTCCATGCCAGCAATAGGGTGGTCAGGTGGTGCGGTGTATAATTTCTCAAAGAAAGCCAGAAAGGTGTCGCTAATCTGTTCCTGTGTCTCTGAGGGGGGTCCACATGTGTCTCTAATCGAGGAGATTTGTTTGGGTGTTGCATGAGTTTTTACCATGTTTGCCAATAATTTTCCTGGGCGATTGCCCCAACGAAAATATTTGTTAGATTGGAAGGAGAGGAATAACTTGGCCTGTTCAGCACAGAGGGTATCGTGTATCAGTTTGGTGTCTTTATATAATTTCCTGTTAGTCTCAGACGGATCAGCCAACAGTTGAGAATAGGCCGAGGCAACCTGGAGGGATGCTTCTGCCATCCTTTCCCGAAGTTGCCTTTTTCTGGCGGCAACATATGAAATAATCTGTCCTCTAAGAACGGGTTTAGAAGCCTGCCAGAAAAGATTTATGTCATTGACATGTGCTGCGTTATCGTGTGTATAATTGAGATATGATTGTGACAAAAAGAGTTTAAAGTCCTCAGAATGGGCAAGGTATTCAGGGAACCGCCAGACATAGGAGTATTGTCGGGGTGTGGTTAACGCTATTGTCAGGGTGATGGGGGCATGGTCGGATATGAGAATATTAGCTATGGTGGAGTCCACTATTCTATGAATCAAAGAGGCAGGTATTAGCCAGTAATCCAATCTGGAGAATATTTTATGGGGGTGTGAGAAGAAGGAATACTCCCTAGGGTCAGGGTGGAGAAATCTCCATGGGTCTAGAAGCTGTAAAGAGTCCTGCATTAGGGACAGGGAGGGTGGCATGGATCTATTGTAATTCAACGGTCTGGGGCCACCAGAAGCATCTAATAGCGGGTCTAGAACAATATTAAGGTCTCCCCCTAAAATCAAAACTCCCTCCATCCAGCCCTGTAATTTAACAAAGATGTCTGAGAAAAAGGAAGCATTCGGTCCTGTAGGGGCATAAATACATGCTAAAGTAAAAAGCTCTCCTTCGACCTCTACCTTTAGAAACAAAAACCTGCCCTCAGGGTCCACCCAATCATCCTTGATCTTATAGTGCAAAGATCTACGAAACAGAAGTACTCCCCTTGCTTTAGTATTATAGGAGGTGCTTCTGAAGTCTCCAACCCAGGTATCTCTAAGTGTATTGGGGTCATTGAGACGCCAGTGCGTCTCCTGCAGAAATACTATATCAGGATGAAATTTTTTGAGGTGGGTCAAATTTTTTTCCCTCTTGACTGGCGTGTTCAGGCCCTCTACGTTCCACGAGACCAATTTAAGAGACGTCTTTGAGCCATCAGTAGAGGCCCCAGCATCCCTAGGGGCTGGCATTATCCAATACCCAGTCTAGTGGAACGCAGAGGGAGAAGCCACAAGCGAAAGTCCAATCCCCCGTCCCAGCACGCAAGGGGAGGACAAAAATGATGTGTCGGGCAAACAAACTGTCAAAGTCGGAAAAATATCATGCTACACGTTGCCATATATTCACCTCATGCGCTTGCCCGCGGCATGTTCTCTCCCGTGCGTGCGCATATTCGCAGCTGCGTGACGGTGCCTCCACGGCCGTGCGCATTGGCGCGTGGTATGCGCACTTACGGTAAAGTTTGTGTGCGTCTAGCGGGCGACTCAATCGTTACATAATAAATCCAAATAGTATGTTTTATAGATAATGTTCCCCTTAATAATAACTGTAAGCGTGTTTATTGTAACTGGTCAGTGGACAGAGGAATTCCTCTTTGCATGATACGAAGGGTCAGATAGGATTTGAGCAGTGGTGTTTGGTACCTAACTAAAGAACATTTTATTAGAAACAATCCGGTGCTGGGTAGGTAATGATTAATCGCTCCTGCGTATAGTTATGTCTATAAGTAGTTCCTGGACATTTATTCATCGTCCATGTGTTGGAAATCCTGAGATTCCCTCCCACCTGAGCAGTCACAGCCCACCTGTTCAAACAAACCTATGACCTTTTGTTGTAATATGAAGACAGATTCCTGTGACCAATGAACAATGGGATGGTAGGGCCCTTTGTAGTGTACTGTAAGCAGTGTATATAAGATCAGCCAGCCTGGCCCAGTTCAGTCTTCTCTCCACAACGGTTTTCATCATTGACTAACCCAGAGCTGGTAACCAGGACTAGCGCAGCGAATCATTCCCCGGTGTGTAAGTACTCTCTGTGACCATTCTTAATCTCTGACTGTATTTATGCCACGTTCTCTCTCTCTCTCTCTCATTGTATGTTATTATTTGCGATTGTGCCGCTATTGTGTATTTATGTGTAGTTATTCTGTTAGATTTGATGTTAGCATGTAGAGTATAAGCTCTAACTGTGTACCCCTTTTGATATATCTAAAAGCTCGTTAGTAAAGGTTTTGGAGCCTCAGCAGGGTGTCTGTGTCTCTCTAGCTAGTACAAAGGGTTTCTGAGTATCTCAATTGCTCAAACAGCTTGCATACTCACAAAGGTTCAGTGTTATACCATTATAGTACCACGGTATTAAGGTTTACAGTGTAAGCATATTCTGTGTTTAAAGTTTATAAAGGTTACTGTCTGTGTGTATGCTCGCTGTGGGTATTCCGTACACCCTGCATAGCGTGTGTACTTAATTTGCGTACCACGTGCAAGGTCTTCATACGCAAATAGCGTATGGAGTGCGTAGCATGTGCACGTGGTTTAGCAGCCATTACGGCTACACAGTATTAGTATATAGCTAATGTTAAAAGGTAGATATCTGACTCTATCAATTGGGGGCAAGTCCGGTCCATCTCATATCCGCAGTCAGGCGAAAATGCGCAGACTTTATCTATCAGCAAAGGGAGGTAAGGTAGTATCTTGTAGTGCTGATCAGATGAGAGTCTGCGTCTGATTCTTTTGGCTTGTAGGGATGCTGGTGGAATCCGAGGAAGGTAGGAACATTAAGCTATTGTCTTTGTAAATCTGTTTTTTTTATTTCTATTTGGTGCCAACTGCACACGCAGATTGGATGGCTTGTCTGTTTAAATAGGTTTAAAAGTATTTTTAATCGCTCTGCATAGCGTGATAGTTTTTACCCAGGCTTAAAAATAACTACAGGGGCTGGCATGATGATTTTCTTTGTGACAAAAGGAACCGCATGGTCTGTCCACCATTTTGTGTAACCCTCATGGAGGTGGAAGGGGGAGGAGCAGCGGCCATTTTTGGGAAGGTAAAAAAAAAAAAATTTCCCCCTAAGCGGCTGATTTTCAGTTGAAAAGGAATATTTGATTTAGGAAATACACAAATAAAACAAAGTTGTGGGTTTATTTTTATTTTTTTTCTCTCTTTCTCTCTTCAAGAGCTTTAGCTCTGCTACTTGTAACATGGGCCATTGAAATGCAAATGAACCTGTATAACTGGGTTTTGGTTTTTCCCCCCTCTCCCAGTAGTGAAAGAAATCGCACATTCATATGCAAATTAGAAGCACTGAATAGGGTCTCATATATGTAATAGTGATTAGTACATATATGTAATATCTATATGTGCGTGCTTACATCAATGTATGTTATTAGATTAATTTAGAATTGCATTTTCATTTGTGTAATTTTCACATCTCACTTTCCTGTTTGCCATTTATAATTGATAATGTGCTGAGAAAGAGTGGTTGCTATTGGTAAGTTAAAGGTAAAAATAATACGTTAAGGAAGTAATTTGTAAAACACGCACACGGCTTGCCTAAGATACAAGGAAGTTCTGTGTGGTGTTCAGTAGATGATTACAGTTAAAGGTCATTTACATTGATAAACGTGTTAGTTGTGTTACTGTGGACATACCTGGCTTACGTACACGTGTCTCTAACAAGGGGCAGAACGAGTGTACGCGACGCAAGGGCCGACGCACGGAGCGTAATTACGCAACGGAGCGTCTGGGTACGCCCACATAATACAAATCACACGATAGTATTGTTATAAGTAGGCAATAAGGAGGAAACGCGATAATAGCGCAAATCAGTCTCAGTGTCCAAAATTTTAAGCTAATAGATCCTTCTCTAGTTGCAACTCCTCTGGACTAGACTGCGATACTGAATGAAAGGGATTTCTGCGCAGAAACGAAAGTGAAGAGTACATGAGGTGAAAGTGTGTGTATACATATATATATAAGTATTTTCTAATTTTTGGGTGGAACCACAGGAAATCATCGAGTTCTCGTGAGGAACATACGTGTCAGTGACGGCACGGTGGCTTGGGAGGCATCCCTTGTTAAACATATATAGGAGCATTAGAGTATAGCAGACCAGGAGGTCTACTGTAGCACAGACCAGGAGGTCCAGGTACAGCAGACTAGGAAGTCCGCTATAGATAGAGTCAAGAAGCACAACACCAGGAAGGGTTGGTGCGGTACCCATATAGGCCATTAAGCTCCGGCTGAAGGAATTCGCAGCCACAATTTTCGATTCCACTGGTCGTTCCACACATAAGATTAGTTGCTTGTGTGCAGTACGATTGTACCGCACGTAATTGTGTGCATTAGTTAGTAACTTGACCCAGTACCGTTTGCGTACGCTAGAGGGGTCATAAACGCTATTTGTACATTCTAAACGTGATTTGTGTAATTTTTTTTATTTTAAGGGAGGTTCGCTGGTCACTCGGGAACTATCCAACAACCAATAGTTACTGGAAAGGGTTAAGTGCTCTTCGGATCACACCCACATGTTCCAGTAAATAGAGGTTCAGGTCGCAGGGGCCCTAGGTTGAGTACGCCAGCGCTAGGGCAGTGTGTGGGCGTATCGGTCAACGTGGGCGAGTGAGTGGAGTACTCGGTAAACTTCCGCCGCCGGCCTACCCCGGACATCTTGGTTTTTGTAAGGGTTCGCTGAAGACCCTGATTTGAAGGTCAGAGGTAGTGAAAGCAACACCTGCAAAGATGGGGGCCAGTTGTTCAGGTAGGGGGCGATCAACCTCGGTTCGGGTTGACTTAGTAAACCGGCCAATAGAGTCGGCAAGGATAACGTGTGATACAGACCGGGAAGTCCGAAATGGATCACACACAAAGGTCAATGAATGGGAAAGAATGACTGTGCATGACGGGGAAAAGTTCCCACGGGTAGGCAGTTTTAGTCCCGAGGTGTTACAAAATCTAAGGAGAAGGATATGTCTCATTAAATCTGCAAAGAGACGGATCAAACATTATGATTATTTACAGTTATGGCAACGGGAAGGTGAGAGACAAGGAGAATTAGCTTACACAGCTGACTCTCACTGTGGTAAGAAAAATATGGCAACAAGAGAGAAGGTGGTTACAGAGAGTGGCACACTGGTGTATGATAAAAATGCACTTAGCAATTGTATTAATAATTATGATAGTAGTAAATGTAACAATGATAAAAGTAAAACTGTTAAATGTACAACTGTTAACCTGTGCAAGTCGCACCCCATGTTAAACTTCCCTCAGGATTACCAGCAAGAAAGCGAGCCCAGCATGATGTCGGCACCTTCTCCAGCAGTCATCATACAAGACATCCAGGTGGACGCGACCAAATTGGTAAAGGCAGTAATCAAACCCCCTAACGGAGGGTCAGGTGAGGTCGTGTCCACAGGTACGTACGGTGTTATATATCACGCACAAACAAATGTACCTCATATTGTAGAACCAACACAAGATGATGTAATTGAGTTTAATCCTGTCAGGGTGATCACAGTCCCCAATGGGAAGACTGACGCTCAGGGAACCATTCCCGTCAGGGACAGTGCAATGCGCCGTCCCTGGTCCCGAATGGAATTGAGGTCAATTATGTCTGAATTTCCTGATCCTAGGAAAGATATAGTTGCATGTCAAAGGTTCATTAAAGAACTAGGAAACTCCACAGAACCCACCAACAAAGATTGGCGGACAGTGCTGAGGGCATGTTTGCCCTCCAGTGTTGACGCTGCGAAATTCATTACTGATTGTAAATTAGACACAGAAGTACCTCAAACGGAGGAACACAATCAGGAATGTATTAAGCAGATCAACCGACAGTTAGGAGTATATTTCCCAGCCGTTGTCGAGTGGAACAAAATCTTCTCCATGAGACAAAACGAAGGGGAAAGTACTTCTAATTATTTCCATCGGGCATTGCAGGACATGACTAGGTATACAGGTATAGAAAACATCGAAACAAGTGCACCGCACAGAGAAGTAGCAGTATTTGTGTTAATAAATGGTTTAAAGGAAGTATTGAGAACAAGGGTACAGACCACCAACCCAAACTGGAGAAATATCTCGGTGGCTGCATTAAGAAAGTCCGCTGTTGGGCATGAGCAAAACATCAGCAAGCACAGGGAAAAACAGAGAAGTAAGAAGCCTCAGATCCCTGTGGGTAAGTCAAAGGTGATAAGGTGTTATAATTGCCAGAAGGAAGGTCATTATGCACGAGATTGTAGGTTTAAAGAACCACAGAAGGTATATAAACTAGAGATGTGCACTTGAAATTTTTCGGGTTTTGTGTTTTGGTTTTGGGTTCGGTTCCGCGGCCGTGTTTTGGGTTCGACCGCGTTTTGGCAAAACCTCACCGAATTTTTTTTGTCGGATTCGGGTGTGTTTTGGATTCGGGTGTTTTTTTCAAAAAAACACTAAAAAACAGCTTAAATCATAGAATTTGGGGGTCATTTTGACCCCAAAGTATTATTAACCTCAAAAACCATAATTTCCACTCATTTTCAGTCTATTCTGAATACCTCACACCTCACAATATTATTTTTAGTCCTAAAATTTGCACCGAGGTCGCTGGATGACTAAGCTAAGCGACCCTAGTGGCCGACACAAACACCTGGCCCATCTAGGAGTGGCACTGCAGTGTCACGCAGGATGGCCCTTCCAAAAAACACTCCCCAAACAGCACATGACGCAAAGAAAAAAAGAGGCGCAATGAGGTAGCTGTGTGAGTAAGATAAGCGACCCTAGTGGCCGACACAAACACTTGGCCCATCTAGGAGTGTCACTGCAGTGTCACGCAGGATGGCCCTTCCAAAAAACACTCCCCAAACAGCACATGACGCAAAGAAAAAAAGAGGCGCAATGAGGTAGCTGTGTGAGTAAGATAAGCGACCCTAGTGGCCGACACAAACACCTGGCCCATCTAGGAGTGGCACTGCAGTGTCACGCAGGATGGCCCTTCCAAAAAACACTCCCCAAACAGCACATGACGCAAAGAAAAAAAGAGGCGCAATGAGGTAGCTGTGTGAGTAAGATAAGCGACCCTAGTGGCCGACACAAACACCTGGCCCATCTAGGAGTGGCACTGCAGTGTCACGCAGGATGGCCCCTCCAAAAAACACTCCCCAAACAGCACATGACGCAAAGAAAAAAAGAGGCGCAATGAGGTAGCTGTGTGAGTAAGATAAGCGACCCTAGTGGCCGACACAAACACCTGGCCCATCTAGGAGTGGCACTGCAGTGTCACGCAGGATGGCCCTTCCAAAAAACACTCCCCAAACAGCACATGACGCAAAGAAAAAAAGAGGCGCAATGAGGTAGCTGTGTGAGTAAGATAAGCGACCCTAGTGGCCGACACAAACACCTGGCCCATCTAGGAGTGGCACTGCAGTGTCACGCAGGATGGCCCTTCCAAAAAACACTCCCCAAACAGCACATGACGCAAAGAAGAAAAAAAGAAAAAAGAGGTGCAAGATGGAATTGTCCTTGGGCCCTCCCACCCACCCTTATGTTGTATAAACAGGACATGCACACTTTAACCAACCCATCATTTCAGTGACAGGGTCTGCCACACGACTGTGACTGAAATGACGGGTTGGTTTGGACCCCCACCAAAAAAGAAGCAATTAATCTCTCCTTGCACAAACTGGCTCTACAGAGGCAAGATGTCCACCTCATCATCATCCTCCGATATATCACCGTGTACATCCCCCTCCTCACAGATTATCAATTCGTCCCCACTGGAATCCACCATCTCAGCTCCCTGTGTACTTTGTGGAGGCAATTGCTGCTGGTCAATGTCTCCACGGAGGAATTGATTATAATTCATTTTAATGAACATCATCTTCTCCACATTTTCTGGAAGTAACCTCGTACGCCGATTGCTGACAAGGTGAGCGGCGGCACTAAACACTCTTTCGGAGTACACACTTGTGGGAGGGCAACTTAGGTAGAATAAAGCCAGTTTGTGCAAGGGCCTCCAAATTGCCTCTTTTTCCTGCCAGTATAAGTACGGACTGTGTGACGTGCCTACTTGGATGCGGTCACTCATATAATCCCCCACCATTCTTTCAATGGGGAGAGAATCATATGCAGTGACAGTAGACGACATGTCCGTAATCGTTGTCAGGTCCTTCAGTCCGGACCAGATGTCAGCATCAGCAGTCGCTCCAGACTGCCCTGCATCACCGCCAGCGGGTGGGCTCGGAATTCTGAGCCTTTTCCTCGCACCCCCAGTTGCGGGAGAATGTGAAGGAGGAGATGTTGACGGGTCGCGTTCCGCTTGACTTGACAATTTTCTCACCAGCAGGTCTTTGAACCCCAGCAGACTTGTGTCTGCCGGAAAGAGAGATCCAAGGTAGGTTTTAAATCTAGGATCGAGCACGGTGGCCAAAATGTAGTGCTCTGATTTCAACAGATTGACCACCCGTGAATCCTTGTTAAGCGAATTAAGGGCTCCATCCACAAGTCCCACATGCCTAGCGGAATCGCTCCGTGTTAGCTCCTCCTTCAATGTCTCCAGCTTCTTCTGCAAAAGCCTGATGAGGGGAATGACCTGACTCAGGCTGGCAGTGTCTGAACTGACTTCACGTGTGGCAAGTTCAAAGGGCAGCAGAACCTTGCACAACGTTGAAATCATTCTCCACTGCGCTTGAGACAGGTGCATTCCACCTCCTATATCGTGCTGAATTGTATAGGCTTGAATGGCCTTTTGCTGCTCCTCCAACCTCTGAAGCATATATAGGGTTGAATTCCTGTACATAGCTGCATGCTTGAAGAAAGGGGGAGAATGGGATTCGTAAAGATGGAAAACGTGCCATAATTTGGGAATGTGTAAGTAAGGTCAGAGTTTCAGCATGCAGAAAATGATGGATGTATTTTAGACCTCCATCATACCAAGTCTGAAATATGGGAGAGGTAGTGTGAGGCTTGATGTCTGGGTTACCCCAGAGAGGTAGGAACAGTGATATATATCGTGATATTTTTTAGTTGCGAGCGAATCTGTTGCCAGGCAACACAGGTAGAGGAAACAAGTATATTGTCTGCCACACAGTGTGGTATGGAAGTGGGGGTGGTGTGTAACAGGGACACCAAAGACCGAGAGGGAGTAAAAGATTGTTCCAGATGTGTGTTGGCATATACGCCCCGACCTCCAATCCAGTCCAAAGCGATGCTGTAGTTGGCTGCCAAGGCATATGAGTGAAGGCATGGTAAATTTAAGCCCCCAAGGGAACGGGTTTGGCGTAATTTGAATAGTGAGAATCTAGGGTGCTTACCCGCCCAAATAAATTTAGACAGTGCTTTGTCCAGTTGAGCTAGCATGTGTTTGGGCGGAATCAGCGGGAGCATCTGTAATACATAAAGGAAGCGTGGGAAGCTTATCATTTTATACAAGTGACTCCTGCCAGTATACGTGAGAGGGAGGTGAGCCCATCTGGCAAAGTCTGCATATGTCCTAGTAAATAGTGGGGGGAAATTAAGAGGGTATAGCTTGGAGGGGTGATCATGGAATAAAATCCCTAAATAAGTAATACAATTGTTTGTGGCCCAGTGAAACGGGAACGTGTCGCCCCAGCCTGCTTTTATTGAGGGAAAGAAAGCCAAGGCTTCTGTTTTGGAGTGATTCATTTTAAAGCCAGAGACTAATTCAAATGAGTCTAGAATGTCAAATAAGTGTGGTATGGCCTTTCGAGGGTTGCTAAAGTAAAGTAAAATGTCATCTGCAAATGCTGAGAATTTAAGTTCATGATCAGCCAGTTTTATGCCGTGCCATCTGTGTTCTCTACAGAAATTGCGAAGGAGGGGGTCTAAGGCCAAGTTAAATAAGAGGGGGGATAAGGGGCAGCCCTGTCTGGTACCTCGATATAGGGAGAATAGTCTCGAGTTGTGACCATTAACCGTCAAAAAGGCTTGGGGAGTTTGGTAGATGATGTGAAATACCTTAATAAAATTAGGACTAAAATTTTGGAGTCTAAGTAATCTGTCTATGTGAGCCCAAGATACTCGGTCAAAGGCTTTGTCTGCATCACAGCTCAAGACCATATTTTCCTTCTCCAATGAATCATACGTTTTATACATGGCCGCCAGCAATCAGCGAACATTATGTACTGAGTGCCTATTACGCATGAATCCTGTCTGGGCAGGATGTAGCAATTTAGGTAGAATCACTTGGAGACGGGTGGCAAGAATCTTCGTGAATATTTTAAAATTCTGGTTTAACAATGAGATTGGCCGGTAGGATGAAACCAAAGTATGATCTTTATTAGGTTTAGGGAGGACTATGACTCGGGCCGTATTAAAGCCTGTCGGGGCAGGGTGGCCCGTCAAGAGCGCATTGTATAATTGCCTAAGGTGGTCACTTATATGTGGGAGAAGTAATTTGTAATAGGCTGCCGACATACCGTCGGGGCCCGGGGATTTCCCATTTGCTAGGGATTTGATGGTCGATTCCAATTCCGCTGCAGTAACGGGGTTGGTAAGAAATTCTCTACCGCCCTCAGAAAGTGTAGGGAGATTAGCCTGTGTCAAAAAGTCCATGCCAGCAATAGGGTGGTCAGGTGGTGCGGTGTATAATTTCTCAAAGAAAGCCAGAAAGGTGTCGCTAATCTGTTCCTGTGTCTCTGAGGGGGGTCCACATGTGTCTCTAATCGAGGAGATTTGTTTGGGTGTTGCATGAGTTTTTACCATGTTTGCCAATAATTTTCCTGGGCGATTGCCCCAACGAAAATATTTGTTAGATTGGAAGGAGAGGAATAACTTGGCCTGTTCAGCACAGAGGGTATCGTGTATCAGTTTGGTGTCTTTATATAATTTCCTGTTAGTCTCAGACGGATCAGCCAACAGTTGAGAATAGGCCGAGGCAACCTGGAGGGATGCTTCTGCCATCCTTTCCCGAAGTTGCCTTTTTCTGGCGGCAACATATGAAATAATCTGTCCTCTAAGAACGGGTTTAGAAGCCTGCCAGAAAAGATTTATGTCATTGACATGTGCTGCGTTATCGTGTGTATAATTGAGATATGATTGTGACAAAAAGAGTTTAAAGTCCTCAGAATGGGCAAGGTATTCAGGGAACCGCCAGACATAGGAGTATTGTCGGGGTGTGGTTAACGCTATTGTCAGGGTGATGGGGGCATGGTCGGATATGAGAATATTAGCTATGGTGGAGTCCACTATTCTATGAATCAAAGAGGCAGGTATTAGCCAGTAATCCAATCTGGAGAATATTTTATGGGGGTGTGAGAAGAAGGAATACTCCCTAGGGTCAGGGTGGAGAAATCTCCATGGGTCTAGAAGCTGTAAAGAGTCCTGCATTAGGGACAGGGAGGGTGGCATGGATCTATTGTAATTCAACGGTCTGGGGCCACCAGAAGCATCTAATAGCGGGTCTAGAACAATATTAAGGTCTCCCCCTAAAATCAAAACTCCCTCCATCCAGCCCTGTAATTTAACAAAGATGTCTGAGAAAAAGGAAGCATTCGGTCCTGTAGGGGCATAAATACATGCTAAAGTAAAAAGCTCTCCTTCGACCTCTACCTTTAGAAACAAAAACCTGCCCTCAGGGTCCACCCAATCATCCTTGATCTTATAGTGCAAAGATCTACGAAACAGAAGAAGTACTCCCCTTGCTTTAGTATTATAGGAGGTGCTTCTGAAGTCTCCAACCCAGGTATCTCTAAGTGTATTGGGGTCATTGAGACGCCAGTGCGTCTCCTGCAGAAATACTATATCAGGATGAAATTTTTTGAGGTGGGTCAAATTTTTTTCCCTCTTGACTGGCGTGTTCAGGCCCTCTACGTTCCACGAGACCAATTTAAGAGACGTCTTTGAGCCATCAGTAGAGGCCCCAGCATCCCTAGGGGCTGGCATTATCCAATACCCAGTCTAGTGGAACGCAGAGGGAGAAGCCACAAGCGAAAGTCCAATCCCCCGTCCCAGCACGCAAGGGGAGGACAAAAATGATGTGTCGGGCAAACAAACTGTCAAAGTCGGAAAAATATCATGCTACACGTTGCCATATATTCACCTCATGCGCTTGCCCGCGGCATGTTCTCTCCCGTGCGTGCGCATATTCGCAGCTGCGTGACGGTGCCTCCACGGCCGTGCGCATTGGCGCGTGGTATGCGCACTTACGGTAAAGTTTGTGTGCGTCTAGCGGGCGACTCAATCGTTACATAATAAATCCAAATAGTATGTTTTATAGATAATGTTCCCCTTAATAATAACTGTAAGCGTGTTTATTGTAACTGGTCAGTGGACAGAGGAATTCCTCTTTGCATGATACGAAGGGTCAGATAGGATTTGAGCAGTGGTGTTTGGTACCTAACTAAAGAACATTTTATTAGAAACAATCCGGTGCTGGGTAGGTAATGATTAATCGCTCCTGCGTATAGTTATGTCTATAAGTAGTTCCTGGACATTTATTCATCGTCCATGTGTTGGAAATCCTGAGATTCCCTCCCACCTGAGCAGTCACAGCCCACCTGTTCAAACAAACCTATGACCTTTTGTTGTAATATGAAGACAGATTCCTGTGACCAATGAACAATGGGATGGTAGGGCCCTTTGTAGTGTACTGTAAGCAGTGTATATAAGATCAGCCAGCCTGGCCCAGTTCAGTCTTCTCTCCACAACGGTTTTCATCATTGACTAACCCAGAGCTGGTAACCAGGACTAGCGCAGCGAATCATTCCCCGGTGTGTAAGTACTCTCTGTGACCATTCTTAATCTCTGACTGTATTTATGCCACGTTCTCTCTCTCTCTCTCTCATTGTATGTTATTATTTGCGATTGTGCCGCTATTGTGTATTTATGTGTAGTTATTCTGTTAGATTTGATGTTAGCATGTAGAGTATAAGCTCTAACTGTGTACCCCTTTTGATATATCTAAAAGCTCGTTAGTAAAGGTTTTGGAGCCTCAGCAGGGTGTCTGTGTCTCTCTAGCTAGTACAAAGGGTTTCTGAGTATCTCAATTGCTCAAACAGCTTGCATACTCACAAAGGTTCAGTGTTATACCATTATAGTACCACGGTATTAAGGTTTACAGTGTAAGCATATTCTGTGTTTAAAGTTTATAAAGGTTACTGTCTGTGTGTATGCTCGCTGTGGGTATTCCGTACACCCTGCATAGCGTGTGTACTTAATTTGCGTACCACGTGCAAGGTCTTCATACGCAAATAGCGTATGGAGTGCGTAGCATGTGCACGTGGTTTAGCAGCCATTACGGCTACACGGTATTAGTATATAGCTAATGTTAAAAGGTAGATATCTGACTCTATCAATTGGGGGCAAGTCCGGTCCATCTCATATCCGCAGTCAGGCGAAAATGCGCAGACTTTATCTATCAGCAAAGGGAGGTAAGGTAGTATCTTGTAGTGCTGATCAGATGAGAGTCTGCGTCTGATTCTTTTGGCTTGTAGGGATGCTGGTGGAATCCGAGGAAGGTAGGAACATTAAGCTATTGTCTTTGTAAATCTGTTTTTTTTATTTCTATTTGGTGCCAACTGCACACGCAGATTGGATGGCTTGTCTGTTTAAATAGGTTTAAAAGTATTTTTAATCGCTCTGCATAGCGTGATAGTTTTTACCCAGGCTTAAAAATAACTACAGGGGCTGGCATGATGATTTTCTTTGTGACAAAAGGAACCGCATGGTCTGTCCACCATTTTGTGTAACCCTCATGGAGGTGGAAGGGGGAGGAGCAGCGGCCATTTTTGGGAAGGTAAAAAAAAAAAAATTTCCCCCTAAGCGGCTGATTTTCAGTTGAAAAGGAATATTTGATTTAGGAAATACACAAATAAAACAAAGTTGTGGGTTTATTTTTTTTTTTCTCTCTTTCTCTCTTCAAGAGCTTTAGCTCTGCTACTTGTAACATGGGCCATTGAAATGCAAATGAACCTGTATAACTGGGTTTTGGTTTTTCCCCCCTCTCCCAGTAGTGAAAGAAATCGCACATTCATATGCAAATTAGAAGCACTGAATAGGGTCTCATATATGTAATAGTGATTAGTACATATATGTAATATCTATATGTGCGTGCTTACATCAATGTATGTTATTAGATTAATTTAGAATTGCATTTTCATTTGTGTAATTTTCACATCTCACTTTCCTGTTTGCCATTTATAATTGATAATGTGCTGAGAAAGAGTGGTTGCTATTGGTAAGTTAAAGGTAAAAATAATACGTTAAGGAAGTAATTTGTAAAACACGCACACGGCTTGCCTAAGATACAAGGAAGTTCTGTGTGGTGTTCAGTAGATGATTACAGTTAAAGGTCATTTACATTGATAAACGTGTTAGTTGTGTTACTGTGGACATACCTGGCTTACGTACACGTGTCTCTAACAAGGGGCAGAACGAGTGTACGCGACGCAAGGGCCGACGCACGGAGCGTAATTACGCAACGGAGCGTCTGGGTACGCCCACATAATACAAATCACACGATAGTATTGTTATAAGTAGGCAATAAGGAGGAAACGCGATAATAGCGCAAATCAGTCTCAGTGTCCAAAATTTTAAGCTAATAGATCCTTCTCTAGTTGCAACTCCTCTGGACTAGACTGCGATACTGAATGAAAGGGATTTCTGCGCAGAAACGAAAGTGAAGAGTACATGAGGTGAAAGTGTGTGTATACATATATATATAAGTATTTTCTAATTTTTGGGTGGAACCACAGGAAATCATCGAGTTCTCGTGAGGAACATACGTGTCAGTGACGGCACGGTGGCTTGGGAGGCATCCCTTGTTAAACATATATAGGAGCATTAGAGTATAGCAGACCAGGAGGTCTACTGTAGCACAGACCAGGAGGTCCAGGTACAGCAGACTAGGAAGTCCGCTATAGATAGAGTCAAGAAGCACAACACCAGGAAGGGTTGGTGCGGTACCCATATAGGCCATTAAGCTCCGGCTGAAGGAATTCGCAGCCACAATTTTCGATTCCACTGGTCGTTCCACACATAAGATTAGTTGCTTGTGTGCAGTACGATTGTACCGCACGTAATTGTGTGCATTAGTTAGTAACTTGACCCAGTACCGTTTGCGTACGCTAGAGGGGTCATAAACGCTATTTGTACATTCTAAACGTGATTTGTGTAATTTTTTTTATTTTAAGGGAGGTTCGCTGGTCACTCGGGAACTATCCAACAACCAATAGTTACTGGAAAGGGTTAAGTGCTCTTCGGATCACACCCACATGTTCCAGTAAATAGAGGTTCAGGTCGCAGGGGCCCTAGGTTGAGTACGCCAGCGCTAGGGCAGTGTGTGGGCGTATCGGTCAACGTGGGCGAGTGAGTGGAGTACTCGGTAAACTTCCGCCGCCGGCCTACCCCGGACATCTTGGTTTTTGTAAGGGTTCGCTGAAGACCCTGATTTGAAGGTCAGAGGTAGTGAAAGCAACACCTGCAAAGATGGGGGCCAGTTGTTCAGGTAGGGGGCGATCAACCTCGGTTCGGGTTGACTTAGTAAACCGGCCAATAGAGTCGGCAAGGATAACGTGTGATACAGACCGGGAAGTCCGAAATGGATCACACACAAAGGTCAATGAATGGGAAAGAATGACTGTGCATGACGGGGAAAAGTTCCCACGGGTAGGCAGTTTTAGTCCCGAGGTGTTACAAAATCTAAGGAGAAGGATATGTCTCATTAAATCTGCAAAGAGACGGATCAAACATTATGATTATTTACAGTTATGGCAACGGGAAGGTGAGAGACAAGGAGAATTAGCTTACACAGCTGACTCTCACTGTGGTAAGAAAAATATGGCAACAAGAGAGAAGGTGGTTACAGAGAGTGGCACACTGGTGTATGATAAAAATGCACTTAGCAATTGTATTAATAATTATGATAGTAGTAAATGTAACAATGATAAAAGTAAAACTGTTAAATGTACAACTGTTAACCTGTGCAAGTCGCACCCCATGTTAAACTTCCCTCAGGATTACCAGCAAGAAAGCGAGCCCAGCATGATGTCGGCACCTTCTCCAGCAGTCATCATACAAGACATCCAGGTGGACGCGACCAAATTGGTAAAGGCAGTAATCAAACCCCCTAACGGAGGGTCAGGTGAGGTCGTGTCCACAGGTACGTACGGTGTTATATATCACGCACAAACAAATGTACCTCATATTGTAGAACCAACACAAGATGATGTAATTGAGTTTAATCCTGTCAGGGTGATCACAGTCCCCAATGGGAAGACTGACGCTCAGGGAACCATTCCCGTCAGGGACAGTGCAATGCGCCGTCCCTGGTCCCGAATGGAATTGAGGTCAATTATGTCTGAATTTCCTGATCCTAGGAAAGATATAGTTGCATGTCAAAGGTTCATTAAAGAACTAGGAAACTCCACAGAACCCACCAACAAAGATTGGCGGACAGTGCTGAGGGCATGTTTGCCCTCCAGTGTTGAACCTGCGAAATTCATTACTGATTGTAAATTAGACACAGAAGTACCTCAAACGGAGGAACACAATCAGGAATGTATTAAGCAGATCAACCGACAGTTAGGAGTATATTTCCCAGCCGTTGTCGAGTGGAACAAAATCTTCTCCATGAGACAAAACGAAGGGGAAAGTACTTCTAATTATTTCCATCGGGCATTGCAGGACATGACTAGGTATACAGGTATAGAAAACATCGAAACAAGTGCACCGCACAGAGAAGTAGCAGTATTTGTGTTAATAAATGGTTTAAAGGAAGTATTGAGAACAAGGGTACAGACCACCAACCCAAACTGGAGAAATATCTCGGTGGCTGCATTAAGAAAGTCCGCTGTTGGGCATGAGCAAAACATCAGCAAGCACAGGGAAAAACAGAGAAGTAAGAAGCCTCAGATCCCTGTGGGTAAGTCAAAGGTGATAAGGTGTTATAATTGCCAGAAGGAAGGTCATTATGCACGAGATTGTAGGTTTAAAGAACCACAGAAGGTATATAAACTAGAGATGTGCACTTGAAATTTTTCGGGTTTTGTGTTTTGGTTTTGGGTTCGGTTCCGCGGCCGTGTTTTGGGTTCGACCGCGTTTTGGCAAAACCTCACCGAATTTTTTTTGTCGGATTCGGGTGTGTTTTGGATTCGGGTGTTTTTTTCAAAAAAACACTAAAAAACAGCTTAAATCATAGAATTTGGGGGTCATTTTGACCCCAAAGTATTATTAACCTCAAAAACCATAATTTCCACTCATTTTCAGTCTATTCTGAATACCTCACACCTCACAATATTATTTTTAGTCCTAAAATTTGCACCGAGGTCGCTGGATGACTAAGCTAAGCGACCCTAGTGGCCGACACAAACACCTGGCCCATCTAGGAGTGGCACTGCAGTGTCACGCAGGATGGCCCTTCCAAAAAACACTCCCCAAACAGCACATGACGCAAAGAAAAAAAGAGGCGCAATGAGGTAGCTGTGTGAGTAAGATAAGCGACCCTAGTGGCCGACACAAACACTTGGCCCATCTAGGAGTGTCACTGCAGTGTCACGCAGGATGGCCCTTCCAAAAAACACTCCCCAAACAGCACATGACGCAAAGAAAAAAAGAGGCGCAATGAGGTAGCTGTGTGAGTAAGATAAGCGACCCTAGTGGCCGACACAAACACCTGGCCCATCTAGGAGTGGCACTGCAGTGTCACGCAGGATGGCCCTTCCAAAAAACACTCCCCAAACAGCACATGACGCAAAGAAAAAAAGAGGCGCAATGAGGTAGCTGTGTGAGTAAGATAAGCGACCCTAGTGGCCGACACAAACACCTGGCCCATCTAGGAGTGGCACTGCAGTGTCACGCAGGATGGCCCTTCCAAAAAACACTCCCCAAACAGCACATGACGCAAAGAAAAAAAGAGGCGCAATGAGGTAGCTGTGTGAGTAAGATAAGCGACCCTAGTGGCCGACACAAACACCTGGCCCATCTAGGAGTGGCACTGCAGTGTCACGCAGGATGGCCCTTCCAAAAAACACTCCCCAAACAGCACATGACGCAAAGAAAAAAAGAGGCGCAATGAGGTAGCTGTGTGAGTAAGATAAGCGACCCTAGTGGCCGACACAAACACCTGGCCCATCTAGGAGTGGCACTGCAGTGTCACGCAGGATGGCCCTTCCAAAAAACACTCCCCAAACAGCACATGACGCAAAGAAGAAAAAAAGAAAAAAGAGGTGCAAGATGGAATTGTCCTTGGGCCCTCCCACCCACCCTTATGTTGTATAAACAGGACATGCACACTTTAACCAACCCATCATTTCAGTGACAGGGTCTGCCACACGACTGTGACTGAAATGACGGGTTGGTTTGGACCCCCACCAAAAAAGAAGCAATTAATCTCTCCTTGCACAAACTGGCTCTACAGAGGCAAGATGTCCACCTCATCATCATCCTCCGATATATCACCGTGTACATCCCCCTCCTCACAGATTATCAATTCGTCCCCACTGGAATCCACCATCTCAGCTCCCTGTGTACTTTGTGGAGGCAATTGCTGCTGGTCAATGTCTCCATGGAGGAATTGATTATAATTCATTTTAATGAACATCATCTTCTCCACATTTTCTGGAAGTAACCTCGTACGCCGATTGCTGACAAGGTGAGCGGCGGCACTAAACACTCTTTCGGAGTACACACTTGTGGGAGGGCAACTTAGGTAGAATAAAGCCAGTTTGTGCAAGGGCCTCCAAATTGCCTCTTTTTCCTGCCAGTATAAGTACGGACTGTGTGACGTGCCTACTTGGATGCGGTCACTCATATAATCCCCCACCATTCTTTCAATGGGGAGAGAATCATATGCAGTGACAGTAGACGACATGTCCGTAATCGTTGTCAGGTCCTTCAGTCCGGACCAGATGTCAGCATCAGCAGTCGCTCCAGACTGCCCTGCATCACCGCCAGCGGGTGGGCTCGGAATTCTGAGCCTTTTCCTCGCACCCCCAGTTGCGGGAGAATGTGAAGGAGGAGATGTTGACGGGTCGCGTTCCGCTTGACTTGACAATTTTCTCACCAGCAGGTCTTTGAACCCCAGCAGACTTGTGTCTGCCGGAAAGAGAGATCCAAGGTTGGTTTTAAATCTAGGATCGAGCACGGTGGCCAAAATGTAGTGCTCTGATTTCAACAGATTGACCACCCGTGAATCCTTGTTAAGCGAATTAAGGGCTCCATCCACAAGTCCCACATGCCTAGCGGAATCGCTCCGTGTTAGCTCCTCCTTCAATGTCTCCAGCTTCTTCTGCAAAAGCCTGATGAGGGGAATGACCTGACTCAGGCTGGCAGTGTCTGAACTGACTTCACGTGTGGCAAGTTCAAAGGGCAGCAGAACCTTGCACAACGTTGAAATCATTCTCCACTGCGCTTGAGACAGGTGCATTCCACCTCCTATATCGTGCTGAATTGTATAGGCTTGAATGGCCTTTTGCTGCTCCTCCAACCTCTGAAGCATATATAGGGTTGAATTCCACCTCGTTACCACTTCTTGCTTCAGATGATGGCAGGGCAGGTTCAGGCGTTAATGGTGTTGCTCCAGTCTTCTGTACGTGGTGCCTGTACGCCGAAAGTGTCCCGCAATTCTTCTGGCCACCGACAGCATCTCTTGCACGCCCCTGTCGTTTTTAAAAAAATTCTGCACCACCAAATTTAAGGTATGTGCAAAACATGGGACGTGCTGGAATTTGCCCATATTTAATGCACACACAATATTGCTGGCGTTGTCCGATGCCACAAATCCACAGGAGAGTCCAATTGGGGTAAGCCATTCCGCGATGATCTACCTCAGTTGCCGTAAGAGGTTTTCAGCTGTGTGCGTATTCTGGAAACCGGTGATACAAAGCGTAGCCTGCCTAGGAAAGAGTTGGCGTTTGCGAGATGCTGCTACTGGTGCCGCCGCTGCTGTTCTTGCGGCGGGAGTCCATACATCTACCCAGTGGGCTGTCACAGTCATATAGTCCTGACCCTGCTCTGCTCCACTTGTCCACATGTCCGTGGTTAAGTGGACATTGGGTACAACTGCATTTTTTAGGACACTGGTGAGTCTTTTTCTGACGTCCGTGTACATTCTCGGTATCGCCTGCCTAGAGAAGTGGAACCTAGATGGTATTTGGCAACGGGGGCACACTACCTCAAGAAATTGTCTAGTTCCCTGTGAACTAACGGAGGATACCGGACGCACGTCTAACACCAACATAGTTGTCAAGGCCTCAGTTATCCGCTTTGCAGCAGGATGACTGCTGTGATATTTCATCTTCCTCGCAAAGGACTGTTGGACAGTCAATTGCTTGGTGGAAGTAGTAAAAGTGGTCTTACGATTTCCCCTCTGGGATGACCATCGACTCCCAGCAGCAACAACAGCAGCGCCAGCAGCAGTAGGCGTTACACGCAAGGATGCATCGGAGGAATCCCAGGCAGGAGAGGAATCGTCAGAATTGCCAGTGACATGGCCTGCAGGACTATTGGCATTCCTGGGGAAGGAGGAAATTGACACTGAGGGAGTTGGTGGGGTGGTTTGCGTGAGCTTGGTTACAAGAGGAAGGGATTTTCTGGTCAGTGGACTGCTTCCGCTGTCGCCCAAAGTTTTTGAACTTGTCACTGACTTAATATGAATGCGCTGCAGGTGACGTATAAGGGAGGATGTTCCGAGGTGGTTAACGTCCTTGCCCCTACTTATTACAGCTTGACAAAGGCAACACACGGCTTGACAAATGTTGTCCGCATTTCTGTTGAAATACTTCCACACCGAAGAGCTGATTTTTTTGGTATTTTCACCAGGCATGTCAACGGCCATATTCCTCCCAAGGACAACAGGTGTCTCCCCGGGTGCCTGACTTAAACAAACCACCTCACCATCAGAATCCTCCTTGTCAATTTCCTCCCCAGCGCCAGCAACACCCATATCCTCCTCATCCTGGTGTACTTCAACACTGACATCTTCAATCTGACTATCAGGAACTGGACTGCGGGTGCTCCTTCCAGCACTTGCAGGGGGCGTGCAAATGGTGGAAGGCGCATGCTCTTCACGTCCAGTGTTGGGAAGGTCAGGCATCGCAACCGACACAATTGGACTCTCCTTGTGGATTTGGGATTTCGAAGAACGCACAGTTCTTTGCGGTGCTTTTGCCAGCTTGAGTCTTTTCATTTTTCTAGCGAGAGGCTGAGTGCTTCCATCCTCATGTGAAGCTGAACCACTAGCCATGAACATAGGCCAGGGCCTCAGCCGTTCCTTGCCACTCCGTGTGGTAAATGGCATATTGGCAAGTTTACGCTTCTCCTCCGACAATTTTATTTTAGATTTTGGAGTCCTTTTTTTACTGATATTTGGTGTTTTGGATTTTACATGCTCTGTACTATGACATTGGGCATCGGCCTTGGCAGACGCCGTTGCTGGCATTTCATCGTCTCGGCCATGACTTGTGGCAGCAGCTTCAGCACGAGGTGGAAGTGGATCTTGATCTTTCCCTAATTTTGGAACCTCAACATTTTTGTTCTCCATATTTTAATAGGCACAACTAAAAGGCACCTCAGGTAAACAATGGAGATGGATGGATACTAGTATACTTATGGATGGACGAGCGACTGCCGACACAGAGGTAGCTACAGCCGTGGACTACCGTACTGTTTCTGCTGCTAATATATACTGGATGATAATGAGATGAAATTAATATATATATATATATCACTAGTACTGCAGCCGGACAGGTATATATATTTATTATGTAATGACTGATGACGGACCTGCTGGACACTGTCAGCTCAGCAGCACCGCAGACTGCTACAGTAAGCTACTATAGTAGTATGTATCAAGAAGAAAGAAAAAAAAAAAACCACGGGTAGGTGGTATACAATTATGGATGGACGAGCGACTGCCGACACAGAGGTAGCTACAGCCGTGGACTACCGTACTGTGTCTGCTGCTAATATAGACTGGATGATAAGGAGATGAAATTAATATATATATATATAATATCACTAGTACTGCAGCCGGACAGGTATATATATTTATTATGTAATGACTGATGACGGACCTGCTGGACACTGTCAGCTCAGCAGCACCGCAGACTGCTACAGTAAGCTACTATAGTAGTATGTATCAAGAAGAAAGAAAAAAAAAAAAACACGGGTAGGTGGTATACAATTATGGATGGACGAGCGACTGCCGACACAGAGGTAGCTACAGCCGTGGACTACCGTACTGTGTCTGCTGCTAATATAGACTGGATGATAATGAGATGAAATTAATATATATATATATAATATCACTAGTACTGCAGCCGGACAGGTATATATATTTATTATGTAATGACTGATGACTGACCTGCTGGACACTGTCAGCTCAGCAGCACCGCAGACTGCTACAGTAAGCTACTATAGTAGTATGTATCAAGAAGAAAGAAAAAAAAAAAACCACGGGTAGGTGGTATACAATTATGGATGGACGAGCGACTGCCGACACAGAGGTAGCTACAGCCGTGGACTACCGTACTGTGTCTGCTGCTAATATAGACTGGATGATAATGAGATGAAATTAATATATATATATATATATATATATAATATCACTAGTACTGCAGCCGGACAGGTATATATATTTATTATGTAATGACTGATGACGGACCTGCTGGACACTGTCAGCTCAGCAGCACCGCAGACTGCTACAGTAAGCTACTATAGTAGTATGTATCAAGAAGAAAGAAAAAAAAAAACCACGGGTAGGTGGTATACAATTATGGATGGACGAGCGACTGCCGACACAGAGGTAGCTACAGCCGTGGACTACCGTACTGTGTCTGCTGCTAATATAGACTGGATGATAATGAGATGAAATTAATATATATATATATAATATCACTAGTACTGCAGCCGGACAGGTATATATATTTATTATGTAATGACTGATGACGGACCTGCTGGACACTGTCAGCTCAGCAGCACCGCAGACTGCTACAGTAAGCTACTATAGTAGTATGTATCAAGTAGAAAGAAAAAAAAAAAACACGGGTAGGTGGTATACAATTATATATATATTATATACAATTATATATATATATATATATATATATATATATTAAACTGGTGGTGATTAATTAAACTGGTGGTCAGGTCACTGGTCACACTATCAGCAACTTGCAAGTAGTACTCCTAAGCAGACAATCACAATATATACTGGTGGTCAGTGTGGTCAGAATGGCAGTGTGGCACTCTGGCAGCAAAAGTGTGCACTGTACGTTAAAATATGTACTCCTGCTCTCAGACTCTAACTGCTCCCCACTGTCTCCCCCACAAGTCAGATATACAGTCACACTATCACTTCAGCAAGTAGTAGTACTCCTCCTAATGCTCCCCAAAATTACTAAAGTAAATACTGTGTCTCTCTCTACTCTAGTCTCACTCTCTTCTCTATAAACGGAGAGGACGCCAGCCATCCTCTCCCTATCAATCTCAATGCACGTGTGAAAATGGCGGCGACGCGCAGCTCCTTATATAGAATCCGAGTCTCGCGATAGAATCCGAGCCTCGCGAGAATCCGACAGCGGGATGATGACGTTCGGGCGCGCTCGGGTTAACCGAGCAAGGCGGGAAGATCCGAGTCGCTCGGCCCCGTGTAAAAAAACCTGAAGTTCGGGCGGGTTCGGATTCCGAGGAACCGAACCCGCTCATCTCTAATATAAACCCCCTAGACAAAGACATGAGCAAAGTTATGACACACAAAATTGTAATCAGGGATCATATAGGAAGAAGTTTGGGCCGCACCTGTAATATGTAGTCGGGAAAGGTGATCATTAGGACTGATAGTAAGCCTGAGGTTACAGTTAATGAAATTGGGAGGTCAGTTCCTTGTAGACACAGGAACGGCCGGGTAAACGTTGTAATTTATCTGTAAATGTTTCTTTTCCCCATCTCTGACGTTCATCGGCAGAACTCAAACATCACATAGCTACTTGGTCTTTGCAGAAGTCTACCTAACCCCAGTGTGACCTACCGACATCGGTGTGTCCTGGCCAGGCATAAAAGGGTGGAGTGTGGAAATACTGGTGGGGAGGGGACTGCGCAAAGATACCAATGGATGTGTTGGTGTGACAGCCTGATGGTGAACAGAAGATCTGACAATGTTTTTTTTTTTGTTGTTTAATGTAAAATGTGATGAATTGTTCTCTCTCTCGTTTTTTTCTTTTTCCTCTTCTCTCTCTCGTGTTCTCATGCTTTAAAGATGGTATGTCACACATCAGTTAGACAAATGGTAATGCAAGATTTTTGCTCCTTACAGAGAGATCGCTGATTTGGAAGGAATATTGTATCTCCGGAGTGTTCGTTTGGAAGACTGAGAGACAGCACCTTTGAGATGACAGCAGAGCAAGAAGAACAACCAGACCAGAGGACAAAAGACATAGTAACATTTTTCTTTCCCCTCAAAGTATTTTTTTGTACCCCCATTACAAATTTCTCTTTCTCCTCCTGTAAGATGGACTCGCCCCAAGAGACTGCAGTCCGTGTTTTCCTGTTGACCATGATGTTGACCAGAGCAGTCTGTTTCGGTGAGAGTACCATGGAGGTCGAGAAAGGATCGGGAATGGGTTCTGATGACCAGGATGGAGGCGTAGTTTTCCAAGAGCAACATAATCACAGAGTAAAGGCGAGTATCAGAAAACGATCTGGTAGCATTGACAATAGAAGGAATTGTGAAGGATTGTTAGCTGAGGAGAACTGCATCTGTAGGCATTGTGACAATATAGTTGAGGATGGGTGCATCAAGAAATGTCAGTCCAGTTTTAATATCCACATGGACCGGCATCCATTGAGTGACTATCACTCCTTAGTGGGTAAAGTGTTAAACCAGACAGACTGTTGGGTATGCTCTCAAGTACCTCAAGGTCATAGCAAATCAGGGCTAGTACCATTCCCTTTAACTGTAGGAGAGGTACTTGAGCTAAGTGGTGGGAGGCCGGTGGACAAGAGGTTTAATATCTCTAGTCCTCCTAGTTTGAAGCTCCACCAATATCATGTGGATAGGTCCTTAGTATGCTTTAAAATTTCCAATCCCCGAAAGCCGGGAAATTGGGAAGTGTCATGGAGTAATCAAACCATGACATTTTCACATAGAGCCGACCGAATGCCCATAGACACAGAGCTTATACGCCAGATAGTCGAGAATAGAAATTTTTTCCGGTATAGATACACTCTAGGAAGTAGGACCATGCGAGTTGGAGAAGTATCACCAGGATACTGTGCACATGTCGTACAAACAGATACGTGTACTAAACAGATGGGAGAATTAGGGTTAGGAGATTTCACATGGAAAATTTGTAACATGGTAATGTCATACTCCGTCCCATATGTTCTCCCCGATGATGCATATTTCATATGCGGGAGGAAGGCGTATAAGTGGCTTGCCCCAAACTCAGAGGGATTGTGTTATATTGGAAAAGTACTGCCTGAGGTAATGACTGTATCCCATAACAAAATGAAAGATATTCACCGTGGTGCCCAAGCTCCTTATACTCACACTCATTACGAGCACATCGTTAAACGGCACCTGATAGAGAGGACAGAGCATTCGGCCTCTGATCTGATCCATGAATCCACCGGGATTCAATTCCTACTCGCGTTAGATATCATTCGTACCGCCAGAGGAGTGATAAATTATAGATATATATCTGCGCTTGCAAATTTATTAGACAATATCACCGAAATGTACGACGACACGTTCAGGTACACTGGGAAAGAGTTACAAGCTTACAAAACAGAACTGGTTCAGCATAGGATGATTCTCAATTACCTCACAGCTGTGACAGGCGGGTATTGTGTTACCCTAGCAACTCAATATGGAATAAAGTGCTGCACGTACATTACAAACAGCACGGAGGACCCGGCCGAGGTCATAGATCAAAAGATGGACGACATTTTACAATTAAAGTGGGAGTTCCGAAGGAGACACAATCTCACTCTCACTGCTGTGAGTAATGAACTGACCAGTTGGGTGTCATGGTTGAACCCACGAAATTGGTTCTCTGGTTTAGTAGAATGGGCCCAAGGTATTATTATGGATGTAGGGAAATTTCTTTTGTGTATTCTGGGAGTCGTCATATTGGTCGGACTGATATTTAGATGCATTCGGGCTTTAACGAAGTGTAAAGGTAGTGCTAGAGTGATGAGCCTGAGGAGCGAGGACACTGTAATAACGACAACTAATTTGATTTATGACCCAACGATAGAGACAATGTTGTGATAAAAATGTGATTCCACGGTCCGTTTCTTTCACCCGTTTCTCCTTTGTTTTCCTCCAAGGTACAAAGACATCCGCTTGGAAGAAGAATTTGACAACCTCTTTTATACAGACCATTGATGAACTATGCTACAAGCCCCAAATTTCCCTAGTGACTTTAACTTTTACGATAGCCCAACACTTTGGAGACTGTAACTTTATGGACAATGGAACAACTTTTGCTCGTTATTTATAGCAAAAGCACCGAGAGACATCAGACAACATGTACATCAAGACAAGACTTCAGACAAGACCTCAATCGGCGAATGCATATTAAACTCACATAGTTTACGACTGCATTTATAATAATTGCTTCTTATCTTCACCTCTACAACCTTCAGGTAATGACACACATAGTCGATAGGGAATATAGATACAGATATCAGCACTCACATATCCCCCCATTCATGTATCATCAACTAAATGTGCTCCCCCATTTGTTGCAACCAAAAGCCGAAAAGAGCTCGGTAAAGTTTGACAGCCCATCCACAGATCCGTAATACGGGATAAGAAGGAATTCAAATGTATACTTCGCAATACCTCGAAGCTTGATCTAAAACACACACGGCACGATGATACATGACCCCTCAAACATGGATTCATACACACATGCTTCTACTATCTCACTAGGTCATACCTTTTCCCCACCTGCTCCTCTCCTCCCTTTTCCCAATCATAAAAATTGTATTTACATTATGACATATATTTTTCTTTTTGAACTGTTTTAGGAAGTGGCAGTCATTGATGACTGCCAAAGGGTGGACTGTCAAAGTCGGAAAAATATCATGCTACACGTTGCCATATATTCACCTCATGCGCTTGCCCGCTGCACGTGCACGTTCTCTCCCGTGCGTGCGCATATTCGCAGCTGCGTGACGGCGCCTCCATGGCCGTGCGCATTGGTGCGTGGTATGCGCACTTACGGTAAAGTTTGTGTGCATCTAGCGGGCGACTCAATCGTTACATAATAAATCCAAATAGTATGTTTTATAGATGTTCCCCTTAATAATAACTGTAAGCGTGTTTATTGTAACTGGTCAGTAGACAGAGGAATTCCTCTTTGCATGATACGAAGGGTCAGATAGGATTTGAGCAGTGGTGTTTGGTACCTAACTAAAGAACATTTTATTAGAAACAATCCGGTGCTGGTTAGGTAAAGATTAATCGCTCCTGCGTATAGTTATGTCTATAAGTAGTTCCTGGACATTTATTCATCGTCCATGTGTTGGAAATCCTGAGATTCCCTCCCACCTGAGCAGTCACAGCCCACCTGTTCAAACAAACCTATGACCTTTTGTTGTAATATGAAGACAGATTCCTGTGTCCAATGAACAATGGGATGGTAGGGCCCTTTGTAGTGTACTGTAAGCAGTGTATATAAGATCAGCCAGCCTGGCCCAGTTCAGTCTTCTCTCCACAACGGTTTTCATCATTGACTAACCCAGAGCTGGTAACCAGGACTAGCGCAGCGAATCATTCCCCGGTGTGTAAGTACTCTCTGTGACCATTCTTAATCTCTGACTGTATTTATGCCACGTTCTCTCTCTCTCTCTCTCTCATTGTATGTTATTATTTGCGATTGTGCCGCTATTGTGTATTTATGTGTAGTTATTCTGTTAGATTTGATGTTAGCATGTAGAGTATAAGCTGTAACTGTGTACCCCTTTTGATATATCTAAAAGCTCGTTAGTAAAGGTTTTGGAGCCTCAGCAGGGTGTCTGTGTCTCTCTAGCTAGTACAAAGGGTTTCTGAGTATCTCAATTGCTCAAACAGCTTGCATACTCACAAAGGTTCAGTGTTATACCATTATAGTACCACGGTATTAAGGTTTACAGTGTAAGCATATTCTGTGTTTAAAGTTTATAAAGGTTACTGTCTGTGTGTACGCTCGCTGTGGGTATTCCGTACACCCTGCATAGCGTGTGTACTTAATTTGCGTACCACGTGCGAGGTCTTCATACGCAAATAGCGTACGGAGTGCGTAGCATGTGCACGTGGTTTAACAGCCATTACGGCTACACGGTATTAGTATATAGCTAATGTTAAAAGGTAGATATCTGACTCTATCAAAACGGAGTTAGAATAAATATACAGTAACAAAACAATGTAATGCAGGTAGAAAACAGTAACCAATGCATCATAGGCCACCAGTCATAACATTTTTTAAATTTTTGAACCCAAGAAGACAGTAATAATAACCGTCCATCTGTAACAGAAACTCTAGTTTGATTAGAAAAAGGGGAGGGAAAGAAGGCTGACAGAAGAAATTGAATAAAGGAGTCCCACCATCCCTGCATCTGCGGAAGGTGTGGAGAATTCCCATTTAACCCTATATGCAATAACCATATAGTAACAATCAACAGTGTGCTATCCATTAGGAAAGAAGGAGAGAGAAAATAACATAGAGAGATACTTAAGTCTAGAAGAGTCAATCAGCATCGTCCATTCGAGAGTCAGACTGTGATGATGACAGAGACTTGAGAAAGTTCCGAGCAGAATCTGGTGTGTCGAAGAAATGCGGTTTGCCGGCATGGAAGATTCTCAGTTTTGCCGGGTATAGGAGAGCAAATCTGATGTTTTTAGCATAGAGCTCCTTGCATACAGGGGAGAACTCCAGTCGTTGTGTTGAAACTTGAAAGGAAAAGTCCTGAAAAAGAAGAAGTTTGGATTCCTCGTAGCGTAGGTTAGAGCGCTTGCGGTAGGCTTCCATGATCTTCACTTTGTCAAGATAATTTAGTAACTTAAAAATTACTGGTCTAGGACGTGACTGAGAGGACTGTGAAGACTGCCTATCTGTGCCGATGCGGTGGGCCCGTTCTACCAGGTAAGAGGTGGGGGAGGGGGGCAAATCAAGGGTTGTGGGTAGCCAGCGAGTAACCAAGTCCAGCAGATCTGTCTGTCTGACGGATTCTGGAAGACCAATCATGTGTAATTTGTTCCGGCGATTCCGATTTTCTAAATCTTCGATCTTATCGATCATGGCCACTAGGGTATTGTCGTGCGTTTGTTGTTGTGATTGAATCGTTTGATAATCATCTTCCAAGGTAGATATTCGGTCCTCGGCCTCAGCCAGACGTTGAGTGTGTTGGGTCAGTTGAGCTGCTGCTGATGTAATTGCCTCCATCAGAGGCGCCAATTTTGCGTCCAGTAAAGGCGATATGATGTCTGATATTTCTCTGGCCCTCTGCACTGAGGATGGACTAGCATGGACGTCAGTGGGCACCATGTCGCCAGTGACTCGTCTGCCTGGAGAGGATGGAGACCCCTGCAGAATAGGGCTGTGTTCCCTATCTTTGGCCGTTGATTTATTTTTGTTTTGAGAATTCTTATTCGCACGGAGCATTTTGGCCACGTATTTTTCCATAGTGGGGAATCTGGTCCAATCGTGGCGTCACTCAAGGGGCACAATGAGCGCAGATGTATAGTGGGAGATTACAAGTCCCTCGGGAGTATGGCAGGTAAGTCCCGGAGGAGTGGGTAAGGGACCGGGGGAAAAAGCACTATGAGGAATACGTGTAGGCATGTCCAATCAGGGTGCAGTTCAAGGAGGCACACGTACAGTAAAAAGTGGAGGGAGGTGGGGGAGGAGGATCCACCTGTGATAACAGCAAGGTCTGGGCCCAGGCAGCGACCAGCGGGGTACCCGGAAGACCTCCTGTTTGGTTTTTTGTTTTGATTTTTTAAATTTGGTCTGTTGATGTAAAATCGTTGCTTATGGAGGCACAGGTGGAGGGTGACAGGTCAGCAGCGTCGCCACCAGCATTATCTGAGTGATGGTCCTGATCAGTGGAGCAGTGGAGATGAGGTCTGAGTCCTGCGTATCCTCTAAGGGGGCAAGAGGCTCCAGATAGTCCAAAATTTCAGTCAGGGGAGCAAGGAATCGCGGCCGCTGCGGCGGCGAGGTGGGGCTCCGCTTCACGTATCTGTATTGAGGGGAACTGTCAGCCAGTGGTATGGGATCCAAGGGGCTGGCAGGGGAGCACAGCGGGGTGCTGTGAGCGGCCAGGGATCCCTCAGGCAGCCGGGTCAGCATCTTCCACAAGACCCAAGATGGCCGGCGTCATCTGGTGCACACTGCTTGTGTGAGTTCCGGTGGGTGTGATTGGGGGGGGGGAGCGAACCGGGGTCTACGCCACTTTGCTGCGGGGTATCCCCTGGACCCGCCGGTGTGTTTGCAAGGTCACTGGTCCAGGGAGAGCCGTTGGTTTGGGCTAATAGGGATGCCCGAGGGATAGCTCTCAGGGGGAGTAGCCGGATCGTTCGGTGTGCCCACCGGAAGTGAGGGCCTAGATCTGAAAGCCGATGGAGGGGATAGTTGAGCTTTCAGGCCAGGGTGGGTGGTCTGTAACTTATAATGTGGGCATCTCCAGGTCTTTGCATCAGCGAGAGATATGTAGTGAGGAGCTTCCCGATAATAACAGCCGTGGAACTAAGTGTCAGGAAATAGGTATAAGCGGCCTTCGGATGTCAGGCCCAGTGATGGGGATGTTGTGTAATAAGGGAGGAGATGACCTACCGGACTGCTAGAAGGCCGTATGGTGTTTAGTGCCGACGCCTTCTCTCCAGGGCTCAACGTCTCACACCGGAGCCCCCCCGTATGAATTCAAAGATGGCCGCCGGATTGTTCAGCTCCTCAGCAGTCTCCAGCCTACTTTAGCCTGCTCTTCACCGCGATCCCACCACTATCTGGCCGCCCGCTGGCTGTGTGAGGCCGAGGTCTAGCTGTGTAGATGGGAGCGTTCCAGTCAGGACGGTAGCGTCGCCGCCGCTTTGCGCCCGGAGGTAAGGGGAGGACCTGGTCTCAGCAGGGGGAGCAGGCCGCAATCCGCGGGAGCCTCCACGTCGCTCCCCGACTTCGTGGCCCAACTCCGTCGGCAGCAAGGGGGGTAGGCGGGGAGACGTGGTGGAGCGGGTAGGGCCAGGTGGCTGCTGGGGAGGATGTCAGAAGGGCACCAAGTGCAGCGTGGGCCGGCCGCGTGCGACTTCCGGTCCGGACTCCTTCTGGGCTCGAGGTCCCGGCTTTGCTCCCCGCGTAGGCCGCAACCTGCACGGACACACAGAGTGTCCGCCGGCTCCGCAGCACGTATCAGGGGACTAGCGCTGACCTCCAGGGGTGGTAATGTGCCCTTAAAGTCTCCAGGTGGGGGCAGGGAAAAGGGGATAATTCAGCGCCGGCCGGGAGCTACAGAGAAGCACGTGGTGGGCCGGTGTTTTAGGGGCGCAAACAGGGAAACGCACTCGGAGTCTGCAAACGTACCCCCTCCTCCCTTAAAACACCCCTGCATAAACATCAGATTCACATTAGTTTCCAGATTGTAGACTATTGGTTGGTAAAATTAAAACCGTTTTAGGAGATAATTTGTGAAGTGAGTCCCAAGATTTTGACTGCCTAGGGGCATCCACAGGGTTTAACTCAACACTGAGCATATGGGCGGCACTCCATGGCTTTTAAAACACACACTCCAGCATTAGTGTATAGTCAGCGCTTCAGATGCCTTTGTTGACAAAAGATGCAGCAATAAAGGCTTCTGAAACCTTGACTATACAGCAGGGGTGGCCAACCAGTCAGAGGCAAAGAGCCAGAAAAGTTCTGTAGTCAAGGGCAAGAGCCACTGTCATGCGTGTGCCGAATGCGTGCATGCAAAAATGGGGATGTGGCCTTGTTGTCACAAAGCAACGCCCCATTTTTGGGCGCACACCTTTCGGTATGATGTTTGTATGACTATGACCTTGTGTCATAACCCCGCTTTTAGGCATGTTGTACAGTGCCACATACATATAAAAATGCCAAAAAATGGGTGCCTCCACAGTGCCAGAACCATATATGCCCCCACAGTGCCAGATACACAAATGTCCCCACAGTGCCAGATACATATATGCCCCCAGTGCCAGATACACATGCCCCCACAGTGCCAGATACATATATGCCCCACAGTGCCAGATACATATATGCCCCACAGTGCCATACATATATGCCCCACAGTGCCAGATACACATGCCCCCACAGTACCAAATTGACATGCCCCCACAGTTCCAGATACATATATGCCCCACAGTGCCAGATACATATATGCCCCCAGTACCAGATACACATGTCCCCACAGTGCCAGATACATATATGCCCCACAGTGGCAGATACATGTATGCCCCACAGTGCCAGATACATGTATGCCCCACAGTGCCAAATACATATATGCCCCACAGTGCCAAATACATATATGCCCCACAGTGCCAAATAAATATATGCCCCACAGTGTCAAATACATGTATGCCCCCACAGTGCCAAATACATATATGTCTCACAGTGCCAAATACATATATGCCCCACAGTGTCAAATACATGTATGCCCCCACAGTGCCAAATACATATATGTCTCACAGTGCCAAATACATATATGCCCCACAGTGCCAAATACACATGTCCCCACAATGCCAGATACATATATGCCCCCAGTGCCAGACACACATGCCCCCACAGTGCCAAATACACGTCCCCAGAGAGCCAACTATGCCCCCAGTGCCAGATACACATGTCCCCACAGTGCCAGCTATACCCCCAGTGCCAGATACACGTCCCCACAGTGCCAGTTTTGCCCCCAGTGCCAGATACACATGTCCCCACAGTGCCAGATATACATGTCCTTACAGTGCCAGATATGCCCCCAATGCCAGATATGCCCCCAGTGCAGATACACATGTCTCCACACAGTGCCAGATATGCCCCCAGTGCCAGAAATGCCTCCAGTACAGATACATATGCCCCCACAGTGCCAGATATGCCCCCAGTACAGATACACATGTCCTCACAGTGCCAGATATGCCCCCAGTGCAGATACACATGTCTCCACACTGTGCCAGATATGCCTCCAGTGCAGATACACATGCCCCCACAGTGCCAGATATGCCCCCAGTGCCAGATACACATGTCTCCACACAGTGCCTGATATGCCCCCAGTGCCAGATATGCCTCCAGTGCAGATACACATGCCCCCACAGTGCCAGATATGCCCCCAGTGCAGATACACGTCTCCACAATGCCAGATATGCCCCAGGACAGATACACATGCCCACCCAGCGCCAGATATGCCACCAGTGCAGATACTGTACACATGTCCCCACAGTGCCAGATATGCCCCCAGTGCCAGACACACATGTCCTCCCAGTGCCTCCCCCCAAAAGTGCTACTCACTGCGCTGCTGCTGCTGCTGTGAGGGGAGGAGAGCACAGCGTGTGCCTCTCCTGCCCCTCAGTCTCCGGCGGCGGTGTCTATCTTCAATTCGGTGGCGGCCCATGACCCAATCAGAGCTTGCGGTCCGGCAGCCAATCAGGAGCCTTAGCTGCCGGTCCGTGAGCTCTGATTGGCTCATGGGCCGGCACCGAATTGAAGATAGACACCACCGCCGGAGAGCTTAGGAATCTGTGCGGCGTGCGCCGGGCTGTGTGTGCACTGTGTCGGGCAACGGTGGCCGGGAGCGAATCGAGCCGCATGCGGAGAATGAAAGAGCCGCGGGTTGGCCACCGCTACTATACAGTAAGGCGCCCGGGGAGCAGAAGTTCACAAGTGTCCGGTCACGACCATACGCTGCAGAAGTCATGGGCAGCAGTGGCTCCTGACAATATACATATATAGCGGCACTCAGAGACTTGCATAGACACACAAATATGTAAATATAATAAATGTATCAAAAGAATTTTGCTTAGCACCTTAGTAAATGTCAAATGGAACAGGCTGAGCAATATTCCACAACTGAAACCATCTACATTTAAGACAACAGAAGCCCTCAATCTATAGTTCCCAGTATACTAATTTACAAGCAGCAATGTAAGCCTAGAGCTACATTTAACGCTTTTGCTATAACTAAACTAAATATCCATCTAGCCTTGCATTGTAAAGGCAGTTAGAATAATCATCGCCTCTAGCAGGGGTGGCAAGTGATCAATCATTCTATGGGGTGTTTCACTCGCCATAGGGCCCAAAATTTTAGTAATAACTTTTAACGTAATAAAAATAATTTAGTGAAATTTGACGCGGACATACCTTGGTCTGCGAGAATCATGAGGAAGTCATAGCAAGTATTGACATAGTTCACCATTAGCACCCAGGCATGCTGTTACATATACAAAGTCTGTTCACCACCCTAGTCAGTAGGTGTTCCAACATCTGACAGTGGTGTTGTGTACTGTGGCATCCAGTAGTGGCTCCAGAGGTGGCGCTGCAGCGCAGTCCAAAATTCAAATTGGGGAGCCACACCAACTGCCACCAACTGTCATCCCAAACTGACTCACTGGCTGTTGATGTGGCTCCCCTATTAGAACTTTGATCTGGGCTACAGTTGGTTGAAACCTTCCATATCATGGAACTATGCTTTCAAGCTGGTCTGGATGGTAATGGCAAACATTTTGAACACTTGCTATGACTTCCTTGTGCTTCCCATAGACCAAGATATTTAAAATTTTACTAAATGACGTCAATTACTTTTAAAGTTATTAGAAACACTTTGGGACATATAGCGAGTGAAACACCCTGTATAATGTACAGGAGACAAATTATGTTTAGTTTGGGCAAAATGTCTTGCGACAAGTTGTTCACTGTACATCAGTTATTTTCAACCTTTTTTTACTCGCGGCACACTGAACAATATTTTAAAATTGCCAAGGCACACCATCAGTTCCCCACAGAAAAAAACAAAACACACACATTGGCCCTCACAGTAAAAAAAAATCCACACACACATTGACCTACACAGAAAAAACAATCACATTGCTCCCCACATAAATCATGTTGCTCCCTACATAAATCCTATTGCTCTACACATAAATCAATCACATTTCTCCCCACATAAATCCTATTGCACCCCACATGAATTATTCACTTTGTTACCCCCATAAATCCATAAATTCTTATTCTCCCCACATAAATCCTATTGAAATCCTATTGTTCCCCACAGGAGAAATAAAATAACAAATATTATTATCAGCTGTCCTCCTCCCTGTCCCTCAGTGACGGGGGTTGTTCATAGTGAAGTTCTGCGAATACTGAGCAGCGGGCGGGCGGGCGGGCCGGTGTGTATGTGGGTGGGCAAGGAAAGCTGTGTATGCTGGCGGGAACTGGAAAATGTGTATGCAGGTGGGTGGGCTAGCTGGGTGGTGAGACGCGGCGGCCGTGACCTATGATATCACACCGTCTTCAAGGCATAGGTCACAGCCGGAGCATGACTAATCCACTAAGAAGAGCCTGGGCCAACAGTTCACTCTGAAGCAGGCTTTTTCAACGGAAGCTGCTCTGGCTCCGCGGCACACCTTGCAACTGGTCGCGGCACACTAGTGTGCCACGGCACACTGGTTGAAAAAGCCTGCTGTACATGGTTCGATGCGATGTATAGCTTAGATAAGTAGCAATTCATGTACAGTATACTCACCTCTCCAACAATGCGCTGCAGAATCCAGGGGTACAGCCGCGATGCAGTTTTATCAAGCGCTCCCCTCATTGAAGCTGGCGCGCCCCGTCTGCGCATGCGCCAGACTCTGTGGTCCCGGGAAGCTGCAGTGGCTGCTGGGAGGTCAGGGGGCAGAGCAAGCACCGGGTGCTGAGCAGAGAGCAGGAAAGCATTGATCTTCCCTGCCGCCTCAGCACTGAAGTTCAGGTAGCGCCATCCTGAGATGGCGAACCTGAACTCCATGGAGAAGTGAAAAGATGAGCTTTCTTTCAAGAATTGCACTCACCATATAAAATAATGCAATTCAGGCATGGAGCAGGTGTGCCGATTGATAAGGCTGGAACTTTTCCACGGTAACCTCCTCTGTGAACAGCAGGAAGAGGATAAAAGCATACTTACCTACTCTCCCGGATTCTGCGGGAGACACCCGGTTTTTCGAGTAGTCCCCTGCAGCCCCGGAAGAGTGGGCACACCTCCCGCATTCTGCCCACTTCCTAGTGAAGTGGGCAGAATATGGAGAAAGATACAGCAAAATCGCGGACTGGTGGAGGGGGCGGAACCCAATGACGCGGTTATATGCTAATCGCGTCATTTAGCTCCGCCCCCTATGCAAATATTAACCTACTGTGGGCTTTTCCTGGCGAGTAGGCGGGGCTTAATTATGTCATTATCTCAGCCCCGCCCTCGTCACCGCCTACCTGCTTCTCCTCTCCGGGCATCTCCCGGAGAGGAGATTTGAGATGTCGGCAAGTATGGATAAAAGCCCTGTTTAATGCAAAACAGGGCTTTTCTCTGCTACATGAATAGACTCCCTAAATCTCTTTTCTTGTAGCCTCTTTCAAAAAAATTTGTTAAACATGACATCCAACTGGTGGGACAGATGTATTAAGCCTGGAGAAGTGATAAAGTGGAAGGTGATAACACACAACCCAATCAGCTCCTAGCTGTCAAGATACAGGCTGGGTTTGAAAAATGACAGGAGCTGACCGGCTTCCACTTTAGCACTTCTCCAGGCTTAATACATCTGCCCAGTGCTACATATTCAACACACTCTATAGGCCTAATTCAGACCTGATCACAACAGCAAAATTTTTCTCCAATGGGCAAAACCACGTGCAGTGCAGGTAGGCCTGCCATCAGAAATTGTGGTGCCTGGGACTGACAAAATAGGCAGCCCCCCCTCTCAGAAAAAAAAAGTTTGTAAAATAAATAAATAAATAAATATTGAAAAAAAAATTTTTTTAAATGTAGACATGGAGCAACACTATTTTATGCCCCTTGCACCATATTAAGTCCCCACAGTAATGCCCATCACCATATTATGCCCCATACAGTAATGCCCCTGACACCATATTATGGCTACACCAAAAATATGCAAGTACCTGTACCTGTTACTTATCACTGTGGTTCTGCTCGTTGTCAGGGGATTCCTGCCTTACCTCCCTATTGCTACTGCTGTTGGGAAGGCTCGGGATGCTCATGCCGCTGCCTGCCCGCCACTGTCCCTGCTGTTCTGCTCCCGTCCTCCATCCTCCTGTAGCTCTTCATTGAAAACATCCCTCCCAAAACGGCCGCCTCCAAGGAGACAGTTATTAAAGATACCAGAGGGCTCCCCTAGTATCTTGAATAACTGTCTCCTCTGTGGTGGCAGCCATTTTGGGAGGGAGGTTTTCAATACAGAGCTGCTGGAGGGTCGGAGGACAGTGCGGCAGAACAGCAGGGATGACAGCGGAATGGTGGTGACGGCTGCATGAGCACCCGGGCCCTCTTCTCTCTGTCAGAGAGGCCAGGCCCGGGACAGCTGTGCCTCCAGCACCCCCCTGATGGTGGCCCTGAGTGCAGGTGGGGCAGATATAACATGTGCAGAGAGAGTTAGATTTGGGTGGGGTGTGCTCAAACTGAAATCTAAAATGCAGTGTAAAAATAAAGCAGCCAGTATTTACCCTGCACAGACACAATATAACCCACCCACATCTAATTCTCTCTGCAGATACTATGTCTGCGCCACCTGCAGTGTACATGGTTTTGCCCATTAGAGAAAGATTTTGCTTTTGCAATCAGGTCTGAATTAGGCCCTAAGTATGATAAACCCTGTCTAGTGGAAACTGAATGATGACTATCAAATTTTAAGATTGTACAGGTTGAGTATCCCATATCCAAATATCCGAAATACGGAATATTCCGAAATACGGACTTTTTGAGTGAGAGTGAGATAGTGAAACTTTTGTTTTTTTGATGGCTCAATGTACACAAACTTTGCTTAATACATAAAGTTATTAAAAAATATTGTATTAAACGACCTGCAGGCTGTGTGTATAAGGTGTATATGAAACATAAATGAATTGTGTGAATGTAGACACACTTTGTTTAATGCACAAAGTTATAAAAAATATTGGCTAAAATTACCTTCAGGCTGTGTGTATATGAAACATAAATGCATTCTGTGCTTAGACTTGGGTCCCATCACCATGATACCTCATTATGGTATGCAATTATTCCAAAATACGGAAAAATCCGATATCCAAAATACCTCTGGTCCCAAGCATTTTGGATAAGGGCTACTCAACCTGTATTACGGTCTGCCGGTTTAACTAATCACATGGCTACCTGTTTACCATTGTTTTAAAGAAATACACAAATTAAGAAAATGTATCCCAACAGCATACATTGTGAAAGTTAGTTCAGCAGTACAAGCAGATTTATTATGCACATGAAGCAGATTAATGAAACCCTCTTTACTGCCTGTCCAGATAATAAGGAGGTCATCTGTATACTGCTGAAATATAGAAATAAAGCCATTACTTTTACTGCTTATGAAGTCTTTGCATGCCACCTGGTTCTACCTGGGATCCGGTTCTATGTTATTTGTGAGGATGGCAAGAGTAAGCAACTTTTATGGACACCGGCTTGGACTGGCCCATAGGGGTACAGGGGAAACCACCGGTGGGCCCCACTGCCTGGGGGCCCCACCTCCTGCTCTAAGGATCAGGTTCCAGACTGTGCACTTGAATTATACATGTTACTTTATACTGGACTATGGTGTATTTTCTACAGTGCATTGCTGTTATTAATCTGGTACATTATCATGCATGCAGCATCTGAATTTACTGTATATATTTATGAAGGGGCCCAGACGTTGTACTCTCTAATGGTTAGTCAAACCAATGAGATGGCAGGCCACACCCCCTCTGCAGACTGACCACACCACTAAACATGGGCCCCTACCACTGCATTCCCTCGGTGGGCCCTACATGGTCCAGTCCGACACTGTATGAATATTATGTGAGTGCCAAATTAATTTGTCTTTCTACTATATGTGGACCTGGTTAATTTTGTAGGGTTATTGCTGAGGTTCCATTGGATTTACTCATCTGTCTCTAATTTGCACAATCCTTCATGGTCTTCTGTCCTGCTTGGCTCAAGAATTTCTACAGTATTTATTGTTTTTCAACTATTAAAATGAAAGTAATTGCTACAGATCTGACAGACACCATTCCTGACAGGTCACATTTGTACACGGGATGCGGTCAAGATGCCGCCGGCCGGAATCCCGGTGGTCGAAATACCGATGCCGGAATCCCGACCGCCACAATCCCGACATATTCTCCCTCTGTGGGTGTACACGACACCCATAGAGGGAGAATATAATAGTGTGCCGAGCGTAGCAAGGCACCATGCCCGCAAGGGGCTGCGTTCCGCTCGCCACCCCTGTCGGGATTGTGTGGTCGGGATTCCGGCGTCGGTATTTCGACCGCCGGGATTCCGACCGGTGGCATTTAGTACTGATCCCTTGTACACATATGAAACTTTCAGTGTCTCTGATACAGGTGCTGAAGCTATACTCTGTAAGGAGGATTTATCTGACTTTACCTCTATTGCATCTTATGCTGAATTATTTAGAGATTTGTTTAAAATTAAAAAATGTGAATTGGACTCTACCACGGGAATCACTTTGTCCAAACATTATAAAGAAAAACTTATACCCAGAGGATTTTGGATCTCAAATTATCCACCAATAGGATGCTAAAATTTGCAACTTTTGTAAAAACTGGATTGCCATTTTAAATAAGTGCTCTATGGACCACTTACACATGGGCTCAATCTAACTGGAGATAAGATTAAATTGCTGAAAATTAGCACAAGGCTCTTTTAAGCACTGATACTGACAACAAATGGTGTGAAGAATCTGAATAAGTACAAAAATTATCTTATTAAGTACAAACAATATAAATTACAAAAGGTCAAAAATTATTATTCATAAAGTCTATAATTGGGCATCCACTAACTGACAACCTAAGGGCAACGACTCTCAGCAAGGACATTACAGATATACACAGAGAGACTTTAATTCCAGAGATGCCTCTACCTCTGCCAGTGATTTTGAGTCCATGACTTCACATTGTCCATGTAGACAAAAATTCATCCCTTTAGGGGTGACTACACGAGCACAGCTGTCAAGTGCTCAGGCCGACCAGAAAGATAAGGTGGGCAACACCAGAAGCAAAGGAAGAAAGAAACCCCTTTGCCCAAAAGGAATTACTGTTTTTAATCTTTTGTCTTCTCTTTTAACTTAGGTAGTATATAGTTTCTTGAGTAATGGGATTTTGTTTGTCCAAGAGCATTACACCCCTGACAATGAGCATTACACCCCTGGCAAAGAGCATTACAGCCAGAGCATGAAAACCCCTGGCCATGAACATTACACACCCCTGGCAATGAGCAATACACAAAAAGAATGAAACCCCTGGCAACGAGCATGACACCCAGAGCATGAAAACCCCTGGCAATGAGCATTACACACCCCTGGCAATGAGCATTACACCCAGAGCATGAAACCCCTGGCCATGAACATTACACACCCCTGGCAATGAGCATTACACACCCCTGGCAATGAGCATTACACACCCACCCCTGGCAATGAGCATTACACACCCCTGGCAATGAGCATTACACCCAGAGCATGAAACCCCTGGCCACAAACATTACACACCCCTGGCAATGAGCATTACACAAAGAGCATGAAACCCCTGGCAACGAGCATGACACGCAGAGCATGAAAACCCCTGGCAATGAGTATTACACCTAGAGCATGAAACCCCTGGCAAAGAGCATTACACACCTGGCAATGAGCATTATACCCCTGGCAACAAACATGACACCCAGAGCATGAAAGTCCTGGCAGCGAGCATTACACCCCTGGTAACAAGCATTACACTCCTGGCAATAAGCATGACACCAAGAGCATAAAACTGCTGACAATGAGCATGACACCCAGAGCATGAAACCCTTGGCAACGAGCATGGAACCTAGAGCATGAAAAACGGGCAATGAGCATGTAACACAGAGAATAAAACCCCTGGCAACAAGCATGGAACACAGAACATGAAATCCCTGGCAACAAGCATTGGACCCAGAACACAAAACCCCTGGCAATGAGCAGGTAGTTTAAAAGTAATTAGAAGACTTACTATGACTTACAATGACTTACAAAGACTTACAATGTGTAATGGGCATTGTGGTGTGTGACATAATGTATAACAGGCATTGCAATGTGTGACATAATGTGTCACAGGAATTACGGTGTGTGGCATACTGTATCACGGGCATTGTGGTGTATGGCATAATGTGTTGCAGGCATTACAGTGTGTGGCATATGTATCACGGGCATTGCAGGATGTGGCATAATGTGTAACAGGCATTACGGTGTGTGGCATAATGTGTCACAGGCATTCTGGTGTGGTATAATGTGTAAGGGGAATTTTAGTGTGTGGCATAATGTGTAAGGGGCATTACTATATGGAGGAAAAATGACAAATAATGTAAGGGGCATGAAAAAGGATTTTTTTTCCTGTAGTGGCAAATGGGGGTAATTCAGACCTGATCAGTGCAGCAAATTTGTTAGCAGTTGGGTAAAACCATGTGCACTGCAGGTGTGGCAGATATAACATTTGCAGAGAGAGTTAGATTTGTGTGGGTTATTTTGTTTCTGTGCAGAGTAAATACTGTCTGCTTTATTTTTACACTGTAATTTAGATTTCAGTTTGAACACACCATACCCACATCTAACTCTCTCTGCACATGTTATATCTGCCTCCTGCAGTGCACATGGTTTTGCCCAACTGCTAACAAATTTGATGCTACAATCAGGTCTGAATTACCCCCAATGTCTGGGCGAGCTGGTTGCAAAACTGGAGCACTATGGGGTTGCTCCAAGGTAGGTAGCTCTTAGTTTAGATATACGCAAGTAAGGAGCCATTATCATGTGGCTCCTTGTTGGTTAATCATAGACCCAGATTGGGGTAACGGAGGTGTGGGGTGCAGTGCCCCTGGATTGGCTGGGCTGGATGGCTCTAGTGTGGCATACCATTACATTCTATTAACACTTATTACTAATTTCTCTATTAACATTATTTTTTAATTACATCTCATTATTTTTGTATCACTTTCTGTATATAGCTTCGGCTTCTAAACACTAATCTATTAACACTGTAGTTTTTTCACTGGTGTGCTGCCCTGGGCTTTCTGGCTTATGCTGATTTTTGAGGTGCGGCACCTTGCACCTAGATATAGCAATAGAGACCCCCAATATACCGAGAGGCCTTGATGAGGCTTGGGGGCTTAGTCATACATTTGCACAAATATATGTAACCAAGATCTCTGAATTGTAATATTTTGTAGGATTTAAATCTGGTTACTGGTATCATTCAGGGTGCTGGGGGAAACAAAATGCCTTTTTTTCTTGCTTAGAAATACCCCTCCCTTGCAAGCACCTGAGTGATATCACTAAGCTAATTAAGGTATATAAGGTAGTTTTTTCCTGCAATGCCACGCCCCTTGCAGTGAGACCACACCCATTTTCATATGGCAATGGGGATGAGGGAGGGAATGGGGTGTTTGGGCACCAGAAACTTTTTTGGCTTGGGGCTGCAAAATTTCTAGTTACGTCACTGCAACCAAGCATCTGACTAGCTTTCCCTATTGCTTTGTAACCTTGCTTACCTGCCTTTAAGTCACCTGAAATAGTGACTCCTAGATCCCTTTCCTCCTCAGTAGTTTCCATTATAGTGCCATTAATACTATATTTAGTCTTTGGATTTTTGAGACCCAAGTGCATGATTTTGCTTTTTTTGACATTAAACTGTAATTGTCACATTCTTGACCATTCCTCTAGTCTACCTAGATTATCAATCTTGCCCCTCCTTGTGTGCCCACCCTGTTGCGTATATTTATGTCATCTGCAAAAAGGCTTACTTTCCCATCAATACCATTTGCAATGTCACCAATAAAGATATTTAAAAGCACTGGTCCAAGTACAGATCCCTGGGGAACTCCACTGGTAACATTTCCCTCCTGTGAATGCACTCCATTTGCTACAACCCTCTGTTTTCTATCCTGCAACCAAGATCTTATACATTCTTAGTATCCAATCCCATGCTTTCAAGTTTATTTAGCAGTCTGCAGTGTGGGACAAGGTCAAAAGAAGAATTATGTGATTTATCTACATATGAGGAGCTAATTAGATTAAATTCACCACATGGCATAAAAGAACCACAAGGGTGCACCAACAATTTAGCCAGTATTTGCTGAAAGAAAAATGTCTTATAAACACTGGGGGCATTTACATTGCACAACATAAATTTAGAGCCATGTAAAGATATTGCAGCTATGACATATGTGCCTTCGAGATCAGCTACAACACTTGGTCTCTCACACTGTTAAGATCTTTTTCTGCCAAAATAACTACCCCTCCGGCTTTTGAGATACTGTATAAGGAACAGCTGCTATCAGAGACCATTGCAACATCTGTAATTTGAGAGTGTTTGCTGAGACAAGAAGAGTCTCTTGCAAGAAAGCTATGTCTACTTTTTGTTTAGACTAATATAATAATACCTTGCATCTTTTTGCAGAGGATTTAATCCCGCCAATATTCCAAGATCCAATTTAAAGACCAGCCATGTCTCAGCAGAAAATTGTATGGAAGACAGAATACTGTAAATGAGGATGTCTAGCCATGTAAAGGTAAATTAACCAGGAAAGGGTAGATAAGTAAACACATGAGTGAAAAGACAATACCAGACAAACACAGAAGGGGAGACAATAATAAAGAAATCCATAAGTATGGAAGCAAGTGATGAGAAGACTTCAGGGGAAGGAGATGAACTAATACAATCACCCATCCAGTGGCCTGTGGGACTCAGGTGCAAGTCATCTCTAGGATGTAATATCAAGAGAGAAGAAAGTTACAGTCCAGAGATTACTGTATATACTGTACGTAATACTGGAACACAGGAAGAAGTTGGAGGATGGAAAATCCACTTTTTTGGACATATGAAGAATCAGTCCAGGATAGATGACTGTGGGTCAGAAATATCAGGAACATCAGGCATGGAGCAATACATTCCTCCTGGAGATAGGCAGTTGCACCCTAAGAGATTTGTCAAATATTTATAGGCAGACCCTCAAATATACGTAGCCTGGGAGGATAAATCAAAGCAAACTTGCGCTTGTCTTGAACTAATCATAAGCATATGGGAGAGAAGGCTTTTCTATCTCTAGTTATTTCCACTGAATAGTCCTGGCTTTTTGCCTTCCCATGTTAAAGAGTAATTTCTGCTGAAAGCCAACCAAATGGCGGTTTTGTGTAGGTAATTTAAGTAGCAAAATAGGATTATCTGGGCCTGGAGGAGAGGAGGGAAGAGAAGGACCAATTTTGTACGCATGCTTTATTACCAAGTCTCGACATTCTATCTCAAGTTCAAGCAAGAAAGGGAATGTATTTCTCACAAAATGAGTAAGTGCAGGCAAGCCCACCAGCCAGATATTATATTTTGAACCATGGCACATGGAGACAAAGACAGCACTGGTGGCATTTCAAATGAGGTGCCGGCTTAATATGACTGCCTGCTTAATAAATGCTCTGGGGCTGCTGGGGTCTCCATGCTGAGGCCACTCACAGAGCAGCTGCGGACCAGTGACCTACACCTCCCCCCAGTGCGAGTTGGATCTGAGAGAAGCAGCAGTCTGTCAGAGAGACTCTGTCTCATCCAGCCAGCACTGCCCAGCCACCACCTGCCTGACTGTGAGGGACCTGGACGAGATCCTGGAGGTAAGATGCCCCTCAAGGATTTGTCTTTTTCAATTTTTTTATTTTTATTTTTAAATGGTTCTTACTTTTGTTTTTGTTTTGTTTTTTTAAATTAAGTTAGAACTGGTTTTTATTTATGTGGCGCTGGCTTTGTCAGATCATTTTATGTGGATTTATATGTATTTTGTGTGTTTGTGTGTTTGTTTGTGTGTGTGTGTGTGTGTGTGTGTGTGTGTGTGTGTGTGTGTGTGTGGGGAGCTTTCTGTGTTGGTATGGCAACCTTGGGAGCCAGAACAGGTGACGTCACCTGGATCCACTGCTCAGCTCTCCGGAAAAGTGGCCTGAGGCCAGCACTGCCTCGTTTTACACTACTGTGAAGGGCATAAGGTAAGCGTAGGTTTGTGTACGCACTTTATATTGTATTTCCCTAAGGACTGGGAAACAGTCCCTGAAACGTTAAAGGAGTAAAAATCTTTTTGCTAACAACCCCTACAGTGCCGTGTCTGTGTTCTGCTTATGCAGAAAACGCTTGGATGGAACCGAACCCCCCCCCCAAAAAATAAAAAACAACAACTTTGCGCTCAGAGTCAGGATCCGAGTCCGGCTCTGGACTTCCCGCCTTACTTGGATCCCAAAACGAGGCAAAACGTCATCAACCTGCTGTCGGATTCTCGCGGGGTTTGGATTCTATATAAGTCCCCGGGTGATCAGCGCCGGGATTGGAGAATGTGCTGGATGGACGTGTCAGTCTCCAGTACTGTGTCTGGTGTGGCATGGGGCAGGTGCTCTCTCTGCTGTATCTGAAAGGGGTGCTCCGTCTGCTGTAAATAAAAGGAGTGCCCTGTCTGCTGTATCTGAAAGGGATACTCTCTCTGTCTGCTGTATCTGAAAGGGGTGCTCAGTTGATTGACGTACTGTGTACCCGGTACCAAATGCCATCTAGATTCCACTTCACTAGACAAACAATTTCCAGCCTGTACAAGGACATTAAAAAAGTGTAATTAGTGTCCTCAGAAATGCAGTTGTACCCACTGTCCACTTAACTATGGATATGTGGACAAGTGGAACAGGGCAATCTAAAGACTATATGACTGTGACAGCCCACTGGGTAGATGTATTGTCTTCCAACAGCACCAGCATCACAAATGCCAGCTCATTCACAGGGATGCGGTCAATTTACATACAATCAAAATCCCGACCATGTCAAAATACCGACATTTAAAATACTGACAAGTTCATAATACCGACATTTAAAACGTTGACAGGTCAAAAAGTCGACATGGCTTTTTCATGATTTTTTCATTGAAACCGACTTGTTCATACTTTACCATCCCAGTGGACCTGGAAGGGGAATATAATAGTGCCTGAAGGCGCTCACCATGCGAAGGGACGCGGTACACTTATACGGTGTCCATGTCGACATATTAAAAACTATGAAACGAAGAAAGACTGTTGTCGATTTTTTGACCTGTCGACATTTTAAAAGTCGGTATTTTAACCTTGTAGGTATTTTAAATGTCTGTATTTTGACCTTGTTGGTATTTTAACCTCGTCAGGATTTTGACCGTCGGTCAATTGTTATCAGGATTTTGACCATCGGGATTTTGATTGTAGGTATTTCATATTGATCCCCATTCAGAGGCAGGCTACACTTTGTATCACCAGTTTCAGTAAGAGGCACACCGCTTAGAACCTCTTAGAAAAACTCAGGGAAATCATTGCACAATGGCTTACTCCACTTGGACTCTCCTCGGGATTTGTGATATCTGACAATGTCACTAATACTGTGATAGCATTACATCTGGGCCTATTCCAGCACGTCCCATGTTTTGCTCACACAATTAATCTGGTGGTGCAGAATTGTTTTTTAAAAATGACAGGGAGATGCTGTCGGTGGCCCCAAAAATTTGTGGACATTTCCGACATTCAGCGACTGCATGTCGAAGACTTGTGTGCCAGCAAACACTCTTGAAGTTGCCCTGCCATCATCTGAAGCAAGAGGTAGTAACGAGGTGGAATTCTACCCTTTACATGCTTCAGCGGATGGAGGAGCAGCAAAAGACCATTCAAGCCTACAAATCCACCTAAGACATAGGAAAAGGAGCAGGAATGCACCTGAGGCAAGCGCAGTGGAAAATAATTTCCGTGTTGTGCAAGGTTCTCAAACCCTTCAAAGCTGACACATGTGAAGTTAGTTCGGACACTGCCAGCTTGAGTCAGGTAATTCCCCTCATCAGGCTTTTGCAAAAACAGATGGAGAAAGTAAAGGAGGAGCTGAAATGGAGTGATTCTGCTAAATATGTCAGACTTGTAGATGAAGCCCTCCAATCGCTTTGCCAGGATTCAAAGGTCGTCAATCTCTTGAAATTAAATCACTATATTTTGGCGACCGTACCTGATCCTAGGTTTAAGTCATACATTGTGTCTTTCTTTCAAATGGGCACAAATCTGCAGAAATGCAAAGAGCTGTTTGTGAGAAAATTGTCAGCTCAAGCAGAACATGACATGGGAACATCTCCTCCATTTGGGTGGGAGGGCCCAAGAAAAATTCCATCTTGCACCACTTTTCTTTGCATTATGTGCTCTTTGGAGCATTTTTTGGCATAGTCTATAAACCTGATATCCTGTCTGCCACTGCAATGCCACTCCTAGATGTGCCATGTGTTTGGGCCGCCAACTGCTGTCGCTTAGCTTAGTCATCCAGCTACCTTTTGGCCTAAACTGGATGAAAACAATATTGTGAGTTGTGAGGTGTTCAAAATACACTGGAAATTAGGTTATTGAGGTTAATAATATTGCGGGAACAAAAACACACCCACATTCTGTTATTTTAGCTGTTTTTATGATTTGGAAAAAAAAAATTACAGATCCAAAACCAAAACCCACAAGGGCGGTTTTGGCAAAACCAATACAGATCAAAAACACTAAGGAGATACAGATACAAAACCAAAACACAAAACCTGAAAAATGGCCCGGCACACACCCCAAATGTTAACCTTGTCTACTTGTGAGGGTCTGCATTCTGGGATTGCACGTACCCCTCCCATTCAGCACTCCCTCTCTTTCACATTCATGCTCTCTCCTACCAGTTGTGGATTTACCACTAGGCACATGAGGAATGTACCTTGGGGTGGCACTTGCTTGGGAGCCCTGCTGGGCCGATGGTCAGATGATTCTTTTTTATTTATTTTTTGTCATTATGGCTTATTTTTTTTCTTTTGTAACTGGTGGGGCAGGGGGGAGCAATGCACACAAGCCCCGGGGTCCAGGTGGGCCCACACCGTTCACCCTGCACCTATTATTTTAAATACTTATCCTCCGGAGTCCCACAGCGCAGCCGTGCTGCAGAAATCACTGGGAAAATGACGCTGTGCCCTTTTTCCAGTGTTACGTGCATGCGTAGAAGAAAAATCACTGGGAAAATGGCTGCCGTAACATTTTCCAGGAGATCTGCACATGCACTGTAGACTCTGGGACAGAACTAGGGTACCCTAGGGACACTAGAGCCCAGAGCTAAGCGCTACTGGCTAGAGAGGATCGGGCCCAGACAGAGCCTGCACAGAGACTTCCTCCTCTCCCTTAAAATGCCCCTGGGGCAATTGTCAGTAAATTATGGTGATGGGGGATGAGGTTGGTGCTGCTTTGGCAGTCAGAAGACCCCAACATGACGAGGACAGTGAAATGTTAGGGGACAACGTAAATGTTGTGCCTAGGGGTGGCCTGACCCCTACATTCACCCTTGTTTCCTACATAGTGCTAGTCATGCCCCGTAGGCAGTGCTAGACATGTCCCTCCGGTGTTGCACACCCTAATAAATATGCTGCACATTCCTATGTCTAGAATGATTTTATAGATCATCCACCTTCCACAATTGGTAGTTTTTTTTTTTTTTAGCTGCTGGACCGTGTGCTTTAACTTAGAAACATCTTGAAATGTTGCCCCAATCTGTGCTCCGCAGCAGGGACTCAGTGTGTGTTTTAATTGAGAAGTGATATCCTCTACTTCCATGGGACAATAAAGGTTCCGTTGTGCTTTTAATTGCCTCCACAACTTCAGTATATATGACTGGTGTGTGGGGATCCCCTGTTACCTGTGAGGATGGAGGAGAAATCCTGATCAGCAGCAGTCTTCCTTAAAGCTGGCTGCATGGTGCCATTTTCAGCATCTGGAACCATGAAGGGGTCTGCCCGGAACTTCTGGCACTGCGGTTTTGCAGATGGCAGGGAGGACAGTAGCTTTTCCATCAGGTCCTGGAGAAGTAAGGTTGAGCATGCGATTCAGCCGGAGAGGCATGCAGCCTTAAAAAGGGGATTTAGCTGAGAGACACAGCTGGAGCGTCCTATTCCATCTAAGGGGGTCATTCTGACCTGATCGCTCGCTGCAGTTGATCGCAGCGCAGCGATCAGGTCAGAATTGAGCATGCGCCGGCACCTCAGGCAGAGGCGGTTGCTGGGTGGGAGGGGCGGTAAGGCGGCGTTTGGCAGTCGTTTTGTGGCCGCAGTCCGCTGCGAGCCGGGCAGCGATGAGTAGCTACTCCTGAAGTGCAAAAGCGGTGATGCTTTTGTACTTCAGTGATGGGGCAGGGACTGACATGCGGGGCGGGCTAGTCCTGTGCTGGACGTCCCCCTGCATGTCAGTCTGGATGATCGTAGCAGTGCTAAATTTAGCTCAGCTATGATCAACTCGGAATCACCCCCTAAGTCGGAACCAGATGTCCTCATGTTAACTTTTAATCTAACTAGTAGAATAGTGTTGAACTCAAGGATACAAACATGAGCTATAGAACAAAGAGGCCACAGTAGCCAATAAAAACAGAGATACAATCTCATAGCAAACATCGTCCAACATCAGATGTCTATGTAACCCATAATTCTAGCCATTGCTAAAGTTGCCATCAATAGGTTAATAAATGCATAAATGGGTAAACAGTAAATGGTATAAATCAATAAATCAATCAATCAATCGGTAAATAGTACTAAAATTTGATTCATATGAATAAAATAATCCTACTAATATCCGATAAGGGCACTGCCAGTATAATGTGCAAGTAAAGTGGTTGTCAGGAGGTTTGAATTGGAGTTCTGGAAACCCTGTCTAAAGTTCAGCATGAAGCAGGATTATCTATCTATCTATCTATCTATCTATCTATCTATCTATCTATCTACAGCAGGGACATGCAGTTAGGGGAGTCAGTGCCTCCCCTGTAAGTAAGGATTAAAATAATACAAAGAAGATACTTATGACACATATTCTGTGTCATAATTATCTCCTTTATATTAATTTAATCATTACTCCTCTGTAAATTGGGTTGGGAGGCACCGATCGTGGTGCCTCCCGTTTTCAATGGGAAAGGTATGGGAGCGGGGGGTGGGCGCGGGCGAGGCCAAGCCATGGGCAGCAAAACTAAAAGCCCATTGGAAATGCATTGGAAAGCGACACCATTTGAGGTGCCGCTTTCATACAGGGACGTGCTTTCAACCCATGAAAGCACGCCCCTGTCAGTGAGGCCACAGCATGCAAAAGAGCTTAAAGGCCGCAGACCCCCAGGTGAAGATGCCGGAAGCCCTGGGAAGGCGGCGGCCATGCAAAAGAGCTTAAAGGCCGCCGCCCCCAGGTGAAGACCCTGTCTAATAAAACTTTTTTTGAGACAGTGTGGTGTTTTATTTTAATATTTTCTTTACAGGTGGACTACAGGTGCCAGCGGGCCCTTTATGTCTGGGCATGCTGGCACTTGTGGTTCTCCAAGTGCCAGCATGCTGGCGCAGGCTTGCTGGGACCTGTAGGCCACCTGTAAAGAACAATATTAACATACAATGAACCCCTCACCCACCGCCACCAGGGGTGCGGGGCATAGCACTGGGCTATCAGCCCAGTGCTGGTTGTTGCTCGGGAGGGGGGACCCCATTTTTATTTTTTGGGGTCCCCACTTTCTGAGGAATTCCAGCCCTTGGCTGACTGGCTTGGGGGCTGATTAATGTTTTGGCAGGGGGACCCCACACTGAGTGTCTCCCATCCCCTGGCTGGTTCTGCCTGGTGCTGGTTTTAGTGATGTGTGTGGGACTACACTTTTTTTTTCTTCCCTCTATGAAGGGTGGGGGGGTTGTTAGCTGCCAGTGCCTCCCCAGCCACTGACCTCACCGCACGTCACTGATATACAGTGCTCGAAGTGGGCCGGTATACACCGGTTCGGCATACCAGCACTTCAAGCACTGACTGCTGAAGACCCCCGCTGACATCATTTCAAATTCGGAGCTATTCAAGCGCCAATTGGAGATCTCGAACCGGCAGCCAATGAGCAGCCGTGCAGATGCTCCTGTTTTGCTGCTGGACCACGGCAGATTTGAATTGATAGGCGGACTGGACACAGGAGGGGGGGGGGGGGGGAGTTTCACAACCAGAGCCACACTGAAGGCCACAACAGCCGCTGTTGCCAACGACCACGCCTCCTCCTCTGCATCGCCACTGCCGACCACAGCCTCCTCATCGTCCCCACTGCCGCGGCTGCTGACCTCAACCCACAGTATCCTCCTTCTCTTCCTCAATGCTGCCAATTAGGTAATCTTAACCTACCTACCTTTCTCTCTACCTACTGTATGTCCTTGCTGTCCCTCTCTCTATCCCTGCTGTCACTCTCCCTGTGCCTCTGTCACTCTCCCTATGTCCCTGCTGTCACTCTCTCTGTTCCTGAATTTTGGCTCATTCCGTGTTGTATAATGGGAATTTTGGCTTATTTCGTGTGGCATAATTGGAATTTTGGCTCATTCCGTGGGAATTTTGGCTCATTCCATGTGGGATAATGGGAATTTTGGCTTGTTCCATGGGAATTTTGGCTCATATTGTGTGGCATAATGTGAATTTTGGCTCATTCCATGTGGCATAATGTGTAAGGGGCACCAGTACTAGATAGTATAAGGGGTCCTACTATTGTGGTGCATAATGTGTATAAGGGGTATATGGTGTGTTACAATACTCTTAAGGACATGTTTCCTTTTGAGTGGCCACACCCCCTTTTCCAGAGCAAGCGTGCATAATTACAACCTTCATTTTACCGTACCCCCACTTCAAAATTTCCACTTCAACTACTCTCTCTCATATATATATATATAGAGAGAGAGAGAGAGAGAGAGAGAGAGAGAGAAGGAAATGGTTGTGCTTACTACAGCTAAACTGGATAATAATGACTAAAAACAGGAAAATGTATAGAAAGTCTCAGTCTCCTCAAATGCCAACCAAACAATAAAGGACCGATAATGTACTTGGAAAGATTATTTTCCATATGTTCTCACAGATTATGCAATGGCAATGTACAGCATGGTAACATATCCCTGTAGACAGCTGTAAATCACACTTGCCTACCTGACCCTCTCCATGAGGGAGAAAATGCTCTGTTCCTGGACTTTCCTTTGGTGAGCTAGTTAATTGATAAGAAAGGTGTTTCACCACAGGTGATGGCAATTATACATTACCAGGAAAGTCCAGGAACAGAGCATTTTCTCCCTCATGTAGAGGGTCAGGTAGGCAAGTATGCTATAAATGATTGATAACTAAGTCTTTAACCTGAAACCAGTTTCTCAGGGAAGATGAATGTATTTAATTGCTTCACTTGCAATAACCCCACAACTAAAGGGACCTACTCACTGGCCGACCCGCCGCCGAGCTGCCCGATGGCGGATACGGCCGACGAGCGACCCGGCGGCGGGGGGGCAGTGACGGGGGGAGTGAAGTTTCTTCACTCCCCCCGTCACGCGGCTGCATTGAAGTGCAGGCAAATATGGACGAGATCGTCCATATTGGCCTGCATGCACAGCCGACGGGAGACCAGCGATGAACGAGCGCGGGGCCGCGCATCGTTCATCGCTGGAGTCTCCACACTGAAAGATATGAACGAGTTCTCGTTCATTTATGAACGAGATCGTTCATATCTTTCAGAAAATCGGCCAGTGTGTAGGGCCTATAAGTCTTCACCCTGAAACCAGTTTCCCAAGGAAGATGAATGTATTTAATTGCTTCACTTGCACTAACCCCACAATTAGGTATTCACCCTGAAACATACCTCACAACATGACCCTCTCCAGGAGGGACACAATGCTCTGCTTCTGGACTTCTCTCTTAATTTAAGATTGCAGGCACCTATTTTGAACAGGTTAATGGATAAGAAAGGCATTTCACCACAGGTGATGGCAATCATAAATTAAGAGGGAAGCCAAGGAACAGAGCATTCTGTCCCTCCTGGAGAGGGTCATGTTGGGAGGTATGCTGAAACCAGTTTCCCAAGGAAGATGAATGTATTTAATTGCTTCACTTGCAATAACCCCACAATTAAGTATTAACACTGAAACCAGTTTCCCAAGGAAGATAAATGTATTTAATTGCTTCACTTGCAATAACCCCACACTCCTATTCAGCTACACATTCGCCACCTTATCAAACTCACACTCCCATTGTGCAAACTCCTTCCACCTCTCCAGGATGCACTATTCAGAGACGTCATCCACTCAGATTCATTCTTATCAAATTTGGAGGACTAATGTTTGTATTATCAGTTTAAACACACCTGTAATAGCAACCATATAAGGATGTGATTCATTCTCTAATTGCAGTTGTAAAATCTGTAGCATACTTGCCTACCTGTCCCTCTCCATGAGGGAGAAAATGCTCTGTTCCTGGACTTTCCTGGTAATGTATGATTGCCATCACCTGTGGTGAGCTAGTTAATTGATAAGAAAGGTGTTTCACCACAGGTGATGGCAATCATACATTACCAGGAAAGTCCAGGAACAGAGCATTTTCTCCCTCATGGAGAGGGTCAGGTAGGCAAGTATGATCTGTAGTAATTGTGAAACCCTTTTAAAAAAATCACCATTTTAAATCTAGCGATTATACCGCACAAATCTCTCTGTGCCCACAACACGCAGGCTTTTACACTTAGGCCATGGGATAAGGAGTAAATTTACTAAGATTTGTGTTTAGTATGTGTTTAAACACAGTCTGCATTGCTTGGAAACGTGAGTTTTTCCAGATCAAACACTCAAATTTACTAAGAATCGTGTTTGTCAGAATCGTGTTTTCCGAGTGTGTATGCAATCAAGTTTAATTGTGGTATAATAGTGTGCATGTTCAGTTATGTGATGCCCGAATTGTAAAGTCCTGCCTGCGAGCAGCATGTTTGCAGAAGCCTGCTTCTCTGTGTTAAAGTCAAGAAAGTGTTAAAATACAATTTAAAAAAAAGTGTGCCTCCCCCCCTTCCCCCATAAGCATAACCAGTCCCAAAACTCTTTCAGCTGACCCTGGTTCTAAATATATATGGAAAAAAATTGCATTGAAACTGTTGCCCAGCAGCTAAAGCAGCTGTGTGACAATGTGCCTCCCAGCTCACCACCCACACACCCATGGGTCACTGTTTCTTGCAGGTGGGACAGAGCCCAAAAAACAGGACTGTCCCCCTGAAATCGGGATAGTTGGGAGGCATGGTATTTTAGATGAGACATTGAATATACTGTACTTTTTTCATCTTCTATTAATAATCTGTTCTTTAATTGGGACCTAGTCTTTCTATCCCTCCTCCTCTAGGCTTTGATTTCTTATGGGCATATTTATCAATTTATTTTTACTAAAATAATGTGAAAAAGGGTGTTTTCACACCCTTTTCACATTGTTTTAGTATCACTTGATTGTACTAATGAGCAACTGGAGAATTAGCTAAATTCTGCTCCAAGCCCATAAATGTGTATTTTATTTTAGTATCCAGATCACATTTATTTATTACCTGTTATTTACATAGCACTCACATATTTCATAGAACTTTACAGAGAATATTTGCCCATTCAAATCAGTTCCTGATGTTCACAGCAGAGCTCAGGATCAGACTGTAGGTAAGTGTAAGCAGATGGGGGGGGGGGGGGGGGGAATAATGGGGGTAGTCAGTGGTGGCACATGTGCGGTCACAATCTCAGTGAATTTTTAATGAAAAATACCCTGGGAACTGTGGTAAGAAGATTCACAGGTGCAGAGCTTTTTCACAAGCTCTTTCCCTGCATTTGATAATTGACGCATCCTTGCAATGTATTCAATTAGCGCAATACAAATTTGGGTGAATTTATTACAACCCATCTGCATCTGAGATGTGGATTGTGATAAATATGCCCCTGAATCTGTTGGGCGTTCCTACGCTGGAGAATCTGTCTGGGTTTTGCCTTTTGTTGTTCCTTTTTGTACCTCTGTCTAAAAAAAGTCTAATGGCAATAGAGCACCTATTTATCATTAAATATTTGCAGCATATTCCCAGAAAATACCTCTTTCTGAGGGATACCTGCAAATATTTAGTATCACTCCAATTTATGAAAGATGTACCTCTGATATTGGGGCAGTGTCTGACTGAGGCATGTAGGGCCCACCAGGGGAATGCAGTGTTAGGGCACATGTTAGGGGTGTGGCCAGTCTGCAGAGGGGGGTGTGGCCTTCCATCTCATTGGTTTCACTAACCATTAGAGAGTGCATCGTCTGGGCCCCTTCATAAATATATACAGTAAATTCAGCTGCTGCATGCATGATTATGTACCAGATTAATAACAGATTAATAACAGCAATGCACTGTAGAAAACACACCATCAAGTACATAGTCTGGAATCTGATCCTTGGAGCAGGAGGTGGGCCCCAAGGCAGTGGGGCCCACCGGTGGATTCCCCTGTACCCCTGTGAGCCAGTCCAAGCCTGTATTGGGAGCATGGGGGATGCAATGTTGTTAATTTACAGTTTGGCCCTGACAGCCAAGCCCATGTAAAGATGGCATTGTGCCACTGTAGCCTATGGACTACACTTCACAAAATGAACCAGCAATGGCCACTGCACATACGTACGTACATACATACATACATACATACATAGTAACATAGTTAATGAGGTTGAAAAAGCCATATTGTCTATTGACTTCAACCTGTATTATAATTCTTACACTCTTCTTTATGTACCGTAACTATAGTTTATCTATAATGACCCAGATGAAGTTATGTTTTAAGTCTAATTAACAACTACAATTTGTGCTGTTTCTAAAATACATTCACTTTAAATGCTATATCCTTGGATATCTTTTTCAGTTAGAAATGTATCTAATCCATTTTTAAACATCTTGACTGAGTCCATCATTACTACCTTATTTGGCAGAGAATTCCAAATCCTTACTGCCCCTACTGTGAAGAACACTGTATATGCAGGAGTCCTGATAGAGGAGTGAAGACACTGCTGATGTGGTCTCTTCCAGGGACAGATATAGGGTTGAGGGCACCACTAGGCACAACATTAACGCCGCCCCCCCCCCCCCACACACACACACACACACACACACACACACACACACACACACACACACACACACACACACACACACACACACCACCACCACCACCACCACCCACTACCATCTTGACTAATTTTATTATTTTACATTTTTTGGTCACAAGCTCTTATTTGATTATAGCGAATTCAATATGACAATATTTTATTTTTATTTATGCAATATATTTACTAAGTACAGTAGGACAGCTCACAGAGGCAGTATGCGCATGTCCAACCTGATTACACTCCATTCAAGGTGGCATATGGTACGGTACAGTGGAAATATTTTGCAGTTACTAGTACATTTCAGGCTGACAGTACCAACACAAGCATCCAAGTGCTGCCTCCCCCCCTCCCCCACCCCAACATGTGCCGCCTCTACTAATGGCAAATTCACCGCTGGTCCGTTCCCTTTCAGAGCACCTGTCCCTGTGGGTGAACATTGATACATTTGCCCGGTATTATCACATATCTCATGTGATTTTGGGTGGTGATATCATGCCCAGATCGCACTGCAAATGTGATTATTAAAAAATTCCCCCCTACTAATTCTTTCCTTATAACCATTATTCTGTTTGTTTTGCTCCAATAAGTCATTATAATCCCTTTTTTCATCTTAACTTCATCAAAAATATATTCCATCAAGGACATTGAACAGTCACCAAGGACTTACTTTAATTCGGTATATAAAATAATACAGACTCATCTTAAAATATACATGATTTAAATAATCTTAAATCTCTTTGTATCATTATACTCTAGCATTAATATGTTTCTGCAAATTACTTCCGTCAGTTCAATGTCTGATGTCTGCTTTCATCAGATTTTCTAATTTATGAAACTCCTTCACAAAATCTCTATTCTCCGGCGTAGTTTCAGAATAATGAGCGGAAACTTCCCTTGTGGAATGATAAGTTTGCTTTCTCTTAGACCTCAAAAAAACCAACTCATATTCTCTGCTCTGGGAATTTCTGGCCACAAGATTAAGAGCAATAACCAATATCCCCTTAAGAGCCCAGATGAGTGAGTGATTGAAGTTAGTTAATTAATTCTAAATGATTCTTGCTGCTGCCAGGGGAGTAGGTCACATTCCACATAGCCTAGAGTTGAAAATTAATAACATTTTCAAACAGCGCTGCATATCAATTTAATCAGCTCTAAAAGTAGATTATATATAAAATATCCATAAAATTAGAATGCACTCGCCAGGACTTTTTTTTCGCTTAGAGTTTTGTATTCCTCATAACATCAGTATGACATAGCAAGTCAATGTTTCGGCCAAGACAAAACCCTTTCCCAAGACAGGACCTCCACCACAGTGCAGAACATGCCTATTGTGGAGGTCCTGTCTTGAGAAAGGCCATTGTCTTGTCCGAAACATCGACTTGCTATGTTATACTGATGTTATGAGTAATGCAAAACTTTAAATTAAAAGAAACCCCGGTAAGCGGATTCTAATTTTATTCTAATTTTATGGATATTATTATTATGTTCTCGAGCTGGAGGTACACTGGATCTGCGCCCCAGGCAGATGCATCTGATGTAGTGTACAGCAGCAGAGCACAATATCACAGATCATATCAATGGAATACAACAAAGTCCCTCCTGCTCTATGAAGGCAGCAGAACCTAGATTTTAATAGCCCAAATGTACTTTCTATCACATATTGAATGGACTTTTGTGCATCATTACACTCGTTATACTTGCACTCAGCAGGACTATCAGGAAGGGACAGGGGAGTCAGAAGTCAGGAAAAACATCCATACCCCTAGTGCCCTGTAGGACAAACTAAGAAATGTTTTTGAAGGATCACGTGACCACATTTTTAGGTGTGTATTGTTAAAGTAACCAAAGAAATGTGTACTTGCTAATCAGTCAGCCCTCCAGCATTTGTCCCACCTTAAACTTTTCACACAAGGATGACTGACTGAGGATGAAGGAATCATGGCATGAGCCAGGATAGCTGACCACAATGCTCATGATTCTTTGGTTTGCATCAGGGCAATTCAGAGCACATATTTTGAACTATGATCTTAATAATATAATCTTACATTTCAGGGACAAAACTGAAAGTGGTATGAGTCAGTACTCCAAAAGATGTAGTGTAGAATGAAACATATTGCATTGGTTCCAAATTTATATAGTGTATTTTTCAGTACCATTAAATTTTTGGTGGCGGACTTACACACAAAAGACATTAACATTTATAGTAACACAACTTAACAAAAAGTCTGTGAACTTTGGGGGCAATTCAGAGTTGATCGCAGCAGGAACTTTGTTAGCAGTTGGGCAAAACCATGTGCACTGCAGGGGGGGGCAGATAGAACATGTGCAGAGAGTTAGATTTGGGTGGGTTATATTGTTTCTGCAGAGTAAATACTGGCTGATTTATTTTTACACTGCAATTTAGATTTCAGTTTGAATACACCACACCCAAATCTAACTCTCTCTGCACATGTTATATCTGCCTCCCCTGCAGTGCACATGGTTTTGCCCAACTGCTAACAAATTTGTTGCTGCGATCAACTCTGAATTAGGCCCTAAGAATTACAATTGAAGCAATTTTTATTTTATGATACACAGTGTATGTTAGCGGTCATGTCAAAGTGTTTTTTTTATGTAATTAATTTCATTTGTTTACTTGTTTGACAAAAAAGTGTGGTCGTGGACCAACAAGGAAAGTAGTTGCTGACTAACAAATGAAAATCCATTTAAAAAGTATATTAAAAAAGCATTTTAACCAGCGTTTCCTTTTTAATTTAACATAAAACAGCAAGTCCACCTGCAGAAGTACAGCCTCTTCCTCTTCTGTTTCCAGGAATGGCAGGCATGTTTCTTCTTCACAAAACAGTGGAGAATGAATGATGGAAGCTTCTGCTTCAGCATTGCAGCTTCATTTGCAACCATTTCTTATAACTTAACATGCAGTTTTTCCTTCACAGTCTCTACTCCATTGAAAGCAGGTTATAAAGTACTTTTAGAAAGCATCGGTCAGAAATCCATATAGTTCTGTCCTACAATCATTACAGTTTTATAATGCATAGTAATTTTTATTACTTTACTGGCACATGAAATTTTCATTTATCTTGTGTGGGAAGTTTTGTAAAAATGGCAACAAAGCTTATTGCAGGAATTCCAGGTTTGCATGTTAGCTACAGACACAGAGGTTAGCTGAAGTCTGAGATATTGACAGACAGAATTTTGGGCGCAGCTCAAAAACCTTTGATTTTCCAATTTTCAATGTTGGATGTTCTTAAAAAGTTCATAACACCCCATGACAGTCTTCCCAAGATATCAACACTCTATTTTCTCTTTACCATTTGTTGTTTCCATCATAATGTATTATTTTCTGTCAGGGCAACAGTGGTTAATATCTCGCAAGAAGATATTGGCCCTCATTCCGAGTTGTTCGCTCGCAAGCTGCTTTTAGCAAAATTGCACACGCTAAGCCGCCGCCTACTGGGAGTGAATCTTAGCTTACCAAAATTGCGAACGAAAGATTCTCAAAATTGCGAATAGAAATTTCTAAGCAGTTTCTGAGTAGCTCGACACTTACTCTGCCACTGCGATCAGTTCAGTCAGTTTCGTTCCTGGTTTGACGTCACAAACACACCCAGCGTTCGCCCAGACACTCCCCCGTTTCTCCAGCCACTCCCGCGTTTTTCCCAGAAACGGCAGCATTCTTTCACACACTCCCATAAAACGGCCAGTTTCCGCCCAGAAACACCCACTTCCTGTCAATCACACTACGATCACCAGAACGAAGAAAAAACCTCGGAATGCCGTGAGTAAAATACCAAACTTCTTAGCAAATTTACTTGGCGCAGCCGCAGTGCGAACATTGCGCATGCGCAGTTTGCGGAAAATCGCTGCGATGCAATGAAAAAGAACGAGCGAACAACTCGGAATGAGGGCCATTGTTTACTGTCTCCATTATTTCAAAATCAAGAGAAAGATCAGGCCTTTCACCGGTTTTTCCTCAGGTGACTCATGAATATTAAACTTTTCTGCCAAGTGCTTAACCTTCCATCAGGCACACTTCTGGAACTCCCGGGTTCAGGCGCAGTGCGCCTGTTAGAAAATCATCATTAGCACCTAATTAACTCAATTCTAACACTCTTAGAGTGATCGGTGACCTTCATTAGGAGGTACAAAGAGAGAAATCATAGGTTTTACTGGCCCTTTCAGAAACAAACCTGATGCAAAAAAGAGAAAACACGAACATGAGTATAAGTTTGTGTGCAGTGTGCCTGAGAGGCCACTCTGGACAAACCTACATATTTCCGCAAAATATCCACAACCTTTGTAATTATCATTCACAAAATGAGCAAAATAAACAAACAATAAATGAAAATAAAAGGAAAAACAAACCTTTAAAAGTCGGAGGAGTTTGGGTGCAGTGTGCCTGAGAGGCCAGGAGGGTCACTACTGCACTCCACACAGGCGGCGGGAAAACTGACTAGGGGGTTTCGAACAGCATCTAGAGATAGAAAGGTACTAGGAGGGACAGGCCCCTTCTCCCCCTTGGGGCAGAGAAGGTAGTAAGAACAGCTTTGCGGCACCTGTCAGTCCAGCTGCGCCTGACTGAGGGTTAATTGCTTGTTCGTAGAGATCGCTTTACTGCAGCAACAGCTTTTTCCCATAAATTGTAAACTACTAAATACTGGAGCACTTCTAGGAGTCTCATGAACTAAGCAGTACTCTGCTGCTTTTCTCAAACTTCGGAGGTGTTGCATAAGTCAACATTTCTCCTTTTCTGGCTGCTGGTAACTGACTTTTTGTTTAGTAGAGAGCAGGAAGGAGCAAGCACCGCTACCGGAGTCAGGGCCGCCATCAAGGGGGTGCCCTGGGTACTGTTGTCCCAGGCCTGGCCACTCTGACAGTGGAGGGCCCGGGCTGCTCAACCAGACAGCCGTGGCTATTCCTGTCGGCTGCTGCCGCCGGTGACACTGACCGCGGCTGCTACAGACAGTCATTCCCCTCCGCCCACCCGCTTCCGCTACCCCTGCCGCCAGGGCCGGCTCCAGGCATGTTCGACTCGAGCGCCGCCATGTCGGAGCCTGGAGCCGGCCCTGTCCTGTAGCAGCTGTCTGTCCAGCTGTCCAACCTGCGCCGCCTGTAAAGTGATCTGTGCGCGCTTTGTGACACCGGCGTCTGATGTCAGACACCGGCGCCGCACAGATCACTTTCAGTTTCAGGCACCGGCTCCACAGATCTACAGCAGTACTCCCCCTCCCTCATAGCGGCACAGCAGGTACTTTGGGGACATATGTGGCACTGTGGGGGGCATTAATGTATCTGGCACTGTGGGGGCATATCTGGCACTGTGGGGGCATATCTAGCATTGTGGGGGCATTAATGTATCTGGAACTGTGGGGGGCATTTGTCTATCTGGTACTGTGGGGGGCATTTATCTATCTGGTACTGTGGGGGGCATTTATCTATCTGGTACTGTGGGGGGCATTTATCTATCTGGCACTGTGGGGGCATTTACGTATCTGGCACTGCTGGGGGGCATGTCATGTGCATCTGGCACTGCTGGGGGGGCATGTCATGTGCGTCTGGAACTGCTGGAAGGCATGCCATGTGCATCTGGCACTGCTGGGGGGCATATCATGTGTAGCTGGCACGGCTGGGGGGCATATCATGTAGAGATGAGCGGGTTCGGTTCCTCGGAAACCGAACCCGCCCGAACTTCATGTTTTTTTACACGGGTCCGAGCGACTCGGATCTTCCCGCCTTGCTCGGTTAACCCGAGCGCGCCCGAACGTCATCATCCGGCTGTCGGATTCTCGCGAGGCTCGGATTCTATCGCGAGACTCGGATTCTATATAAGGAGCCGCGCGTCGCCGCCATTTTCACACGTGCATTGAGATTCATAGGGAGAGGACGTGGCTGGCGTCCTCTCCGTTTATAGAGAAGAGAAGAAGAGAGTGAGACTAGAGTAGAGAGAGACACAGTAGTAATTTTGGGGAGCATTAGGAGGAGTACTACTACTTGCTGAAGTGATAGATAGATAGTGTGACTGTATAATGTATATCTGACTTGTGGGGGAGACACTGACAGTGGGGAGCAGTTAGAGTCTGAGAGCAGGACTCAGGAGTACATATAACGTACAGTGCACACTTTTGCTGCCAGAGTGCCACACTGCCATTGTGACCACACTGACCACCAGTATAATATATATTGTGATTGTCTGCTTAGGAGTACTACTTGCAAGTTGCTGATAGTGTGACCAGTGACCTGACCACCAGTTTAATAATCACCACCAGTTTAATATATATATATATATATATATATATATATATATATAATTGTATATAATATATATATAATATTGTATACCACCTACCCGTGTTTTTTTTTTTCTTTCTTCTTCTTTATACATACTACTATAGTAGCTTACTGTAGCAGTCTGCGGTGCTGCTGAGCTGACAGTGTCCAGCAGGTCCGTCATCAGTCATTACATAATAAATATATATACCTGTCCGGCTGCAGTACTAGTGATATTATATATATATATATATATATATTAATTTCATCTCATTATCATCCAGTCTATATTAGCAGCAGACACAGTACGGTAGTCCACGGCTGTAGCTACCTCTGTGTCGGCAGTCGCTGGTCCATCCATAATTGTATACCACCTACCCGTGTTTTTTTTTTTTTTCTTTCTTCTTGATACATACTACTATAGTAGCTTACTGTAGCAGTCTGCGGTGCTGCTGAGCTGACAGTGTCCAGCAGGTCCGTCATTAGTCATTACATACTAAATATATATACCTGTCCGGCTGCAGTACTAGTGATATTATATATATATATATATATATATATATTAATTTCATCTCATTATCATCCAGTCTATATTAGCAGCAGACACAGTACGGTAGTCCACGGCTGTAGCTACCTCTGTGTCGGCAGTCGCTGGTCCATCCATAATTGTAACCACCTACCCGTGTTTTTTTTCTTTTTCTTTCTTCTTGATACATACTACTATAGTAGCTTACTGTAGCAGTCTGCGGTGCTGCTGAGCTGACAGTGTCCAGCAGGTCCGTCATCAGTCATTACATAATAAATATATATACCTGTCCGGCTGCAGTACTAGTGATATTATATATATATATTAATTTCATCTCATTATCATCCAGTCTATATTAGCAGCAGACACAGTACGGTAGTCCACGGCTGTAGCTACCTCTGTGTCGGCAGTCGCTGGTCCATCCATAATTGTATACTAGTATCCATCCATCTCCATTGTTTACCTGAGGTGCCTTTTAGTTGTGCCTATTAAAATATGGAGAACAAAAATGTTGAGGTTCCAAAATTAGGGAAAGATCAAGATCCACTTCCACCTCGTGCTGAAGCTGCTGCCACTAGTCATGGCCGAGACGATGAAATGCCAGCAACGTCGTCTGCCAAGGCCGATGCCCAATGTCATAGTACAGAGCATGTACAATCCAAAACACCAAATATCAGTAAAAAAAGGACTCCAAAATCTAAAATAAAATTGTCGGAGGAGAAGCGTAAACTTGCCAATATGCCATTTACCACACGGAGTGGCAAGGAACGGCTGAGGCCCTGGCCTATGTTCATGGCTAGTGGTTCAGCTTCACATGAGGATGGAAGCACTCAGCCTCTCGCTAGAAAAATGAAAAGACTCAAGCTGGCAAAAGCACCGCAAAGAACTGTGCGTTCTTCGAAATCCCAAATCCACAAGGAGAGTCCAATTGTGTCGTTTGCGATGCCTGACCTTCCCAACACTGGACGTGAAGAGCATGCGCCTTCCACCATTTGCACGCCCCCTGCAAGTGCTGGAAGGAGCACCCGCAGTCCAGTTCCTGATAGTCAGATTGAAGATGTCAGTGTTGAAGTACACCAGGATGAGAAGGATATGGGTGTTGCTGGCGCTGGGGAGGAAATTGACCAGGAGGATTCTGATGGTGAGGTGGTTTGTTTAAGTCAGGCACCCGGGGAGACACCTGTTGTCCGTGGGAGGAATAGGGCCGTTGACATGCCTGGTGAAAATACAAAAAAAATCAGCTCTTCGGTGTGGAAGTATTTCACCAGAAATGCGGACAACATTTGTCAAGCCGTGTGTTGCCTTTGTCAAGCTGTAATAAGTAGGGGTAAGGACGTTAACCACCTCGGAACAAACAAACATCCTCCCTTATACGTCACCTGCAGCGCATTCATAATAAGTCAGTGACAAGTTCAAAAACTTTGGGCGACAGCGGAAGCAGTCCACTGACCAGTAAATCCCTTCCTCTTGTAACCAAGCTCACGCAAACCACCCCACCAACTCCCTCAGTGTCAATTTCCTCCTTCCCCAGGAATGCCAATAGTCCTGCAGGCCATGTCACTGGCAATTCTGACGAGTCCTCTCCTGCCTGGGATTCCTCCGATGCATCCTTGCGTGTAACGCCTACTGCTGCTGGCGCTGCTGTTGTTGCTGCTGGGAGTCGATGGTCATCCCAGAGGGGAAGTCGTAAGCCCACTTTTACTACTTCCACCAAGCAATTGACTGTCCAACAGTCCTTTGCGAGGAAGATGAAATATTACAGCAGTCATCCTGTTGCAAAGCGGATAACTGAGGCCTTGACAACTATGTTGGTGTTAGACGTGCGTCCGGTATCCGCCGTTAGTTCACAGGGAACTAGACAATTTATTGAGGTAGTGTGCCCCCGTTACCAAATACCATCTAGGTTCCACTTCTCTAGGCAGGCGATACCGAGAATGTACACGGACGTCAGAAAAAGACTCACCAGTGTCCTAAAAAATGCAGTTGTACCCAATGTCCACTTAACCACGGACATGTGGACAAGTGGAGCAGGGCAGGGTCAGGACTATATGACTGTGACAGCCCACTGGGTAGATGTATGGACGCCCGCCGCAAGAACAGCAGCGGCGGCACCAGTAGCAGCATCTCGCAAACGCCAACTCTTTCCTAGGCAGGCTACGCTTTGTATCACCGGTTTCCAGAATACGCACACAGCTGAAAACCTCTTACGGCAACTGAGGAAGATCATCGCGGAATGGCTTACCCCAATTGGACTCTCCTGTGGATTTGTGGCATCGGACAACGCCAGCAATATTGTGTGTGCATTAAATATGGGCAAATTCAAGCACGTCCCATGTTTTGCACATACCTTGAATTTGGTGGTGCAGAATTTTTTAAAAAACGACAGGGGCGTGCAAGAGATGCTGTCGGTGGCCAGAAGAATTGCGGGACACTTTCGGAGGACAGGCACCACGTACAGAAGACTGGAGCACCACCAAAAACGCCTGAACCTGCCCTGCCATCATCTGAAGCAAGAAGTGGTAACGAGGTGGAATTCAACCCTATATATGCTTCAGAGGTTGGAGGAGCAGCAAAAGGCCATTCAAGCCTATACAATTGAGCACGATATAGGAGGTGGAATGTACATGTCTCAAGCGCAGTGGAGAATGATTTCAACGTTGTGCAAGGTTCTGCAACCTTTTGAACTTGCCACACGTGAAGTCAGTTCAGACACTGCCAGCCTGAGTCAGGTCATTCCCCTCATCAGGCTTTTGCAGAAGAAGCTGGAGACATTGAAGGAGGAGCTAACACAGAGCGATTCCGCTAGGCATGTGGGACTTGTGGATGGAGCCCTTAATTCGCCTAACAAGGATTCACGGGTGGTCAATCTGTTGAAATCAGAGCACTACATTTTGGCCACCGTGCTCGATCCTAGATTTAAAACCTACCTTGGATCTCTCTTTCCGGCAGACACAAGTCTGCTGGGGTTCAAAGACCTGCTGGTGAGAAAATTGTCAAGTCAAGCGGAACGCGACCTGTCAACATCTCCTCCTTCACATTCTCCCGCAACTGGGGGTGCGAGGAAAAGGCTCAGAATTCCGAGCCCACCCGCTGGCGGTGATGCAGGGCAGTCTGGAGCGACTGCTGATGCTGACATCTGGTCCGGACTGAAGGACCTGACAACGATTACGGACATGTCGTCTACTGTCACTGCATATGATTCTCTCCCCATTGAAAGAATGGTGGAGGATTATATGAGTGACCGCATCCAAGTAGGCACGTCAGACAGTCCGTACTTATACTGGCAGGAAAAAGAGGCAATTTGGAGGCCCTTGCACAAACTGGCTTTATTCTACCTAAGTTGCCCTCCCACAAGTGTGTACTCCGAAAGAGTGTTTAGTGCTGCCGCTCACCTTGTCAGCAATCGGCGTACGAGGTTACTTCCAGAAAATGTGGAGAAGATGATGTTCATTAAAATGAATTATAATCAATTCCTCCGTGGAGACATTGACCAGCAGCAATTGCCTCCACAAAGTAGTACACAGGGAGCTGAGATGGTGGATTCCAGTGGGGACGAATTGATAATCTGTGAGGAGCGGGATGTACACGGTGATATATCGGAGGATGATGATGAGGTGGACATCTTGCCTCTGTAGAGCCAGTTTGTGCAAGGAGAGATTAATTGCTTCTTTTTCGGTGGGGGTCCAAACCAACCCGTCATTTCAGTCACAGTCGTGTGGCAGACCCTGTCACTGAAATGATGGGTTGGTTAAAGTGTGCATGTCCTGTTTATACAACATAAGGGTGGGTGGGAGGGCCCAAGGACAATTCCATCTTGCACCTCTTTTTTCTTTCATTTTTATTTGCGTCATGTGCTGTTTGGGGAGTGTTTTTTGGAAGGGCCATCCTGCGTGCCACTGCAGTGCCACTCCTAGATGGGCCAGGTGTTTGTGTCGGCCACTAGGGTCGCTTATCTTACTCACACAGCTACCTCATTGCGCCTCTTTTTTTCTTTGCGTCATGTGCTGTTTGGGGAGTGTTTTTTGGAAGGGCCATCCTGCGTGCCACTGCAGTGCCACTCCTAGATGGGCCAGGTGTTTGTGTCGGCCACTAGGGTCGCTTATCTTACTCACACAGCTACCTCATTGCGCCTCTTTTTTTCTTCTTTGCGTCATGTGCTGTTTGGGGAGTGTTTTTTGGAAGGGCCATCCTGCGTGACACTGCAGTGCCACTCCTAGATGGGCCAGGTGTTTGTGTCGGCCACTAGGGTCGCTTATCTTACTCACACAGCTACCTCATTGCGCCTTTTTTTTTCTTCTTTGCGTCATGTGCTGTTTGGGGAGTGTTTTTTGGAAGGGCCATCCTGCGTGACACTGCAGTGCCACTCCTAGATGGGCCAGGTGTTTGTGTCGGCCACTAGGGTCGCTTAGCTTAGTCATCCAGCGACCTCGGTGCAAATTTTAGGACTAAAAATAATATTGTGAGGTGTGAGGTATTCAGAATAGACTGAAAATGAGTGGAAATTATGGTTTTTGAGGTTAATAATACTTTGGGATCAAAATGACCCCCAAATTCTATGATTTAAGCTGTTTTTTAGTGTTTTTTGAAAAAAACACCCGAATCCAAAACACACCCGAATCCGACAAAAAAAATTCGGTGAGGTTTTGCCAAAACGCGGTCGAACCCAAAACACGGCCGCGGAACCGAACCCAAAACCAAAACCCGAAAAATTTCAAGTGCACATCTCTAATATCATGTAGTGTTCCCGTGTCTCATTGCAATACCTGGTGCAATGTGTCTCAGTGATCTACCAGGTGCAGTGTGTCTCAGTGCTCTACCTGGCGCAGTGTGTCTCAGTGTTCTACCTGGCGCAGTGTGTCTCAGTGCTCTTCCTGGCGCAAAGTGTATAACGTGCTCTACCTGGCGCAAAGTGTATAACATGCTCTACCTGGCGCAATGTGTCTCAGTGCTCTACTTGGCGCAATGTGTCTCAGTGCTCTACCTGGCGCAAAACGTATAACGTGCTCTGCCTGGTGCAAAGTGTATAACGTTCTCTGCCTGGTGCAAAGTGTATAATGTGTGTGTTGGGGGGGGGGGGGGCTGCCTATTTTTTTCAGTCCCGGGCCCCACAATTTCTGGTGGCAGCCCTGACCGGAGCTGTCAGTGAAGCAACCGACACACGCTTCTCTCCAGATCCAGTGAAAAGACTGGAGGCAGCAGGGCAGGAAAGATGAAGGAGTTGATTTACCGAGGGGATGCCCGAATGGAAAGACAGGCACCACTACATTATGCTATCAGCACTAATGGGACGACCATAGCCATAAGCTAAAGGTACCTTAGGCAAAGTTTATTTTTTATTTTTTTCATGGACTCCACTTATCTCTAAAAGAGAAAAAGTATTGTTGGGCTACTAGTGTGACGGAAATAGACACTGAGAAATACCTACTGAAATTTAACAGGTTTAATCACGGATCCGGAACCCTGCAAAAAAGCGGGACACTGGACTAATTTACATATATAATTGCCGTGTCAATTAGTTCTTGGACTTACTAACAGAGCTGAACTTTTATCTGCAGCAACATTAAAGCTGGTCACCTAAAGCTAGGTACGCACTATACAATTATCTGCCAGATCTAGCTGGTTGGCATGAAAACCTGGTAATGGATAAGAGCGAATGACAATCAGCCATTTGGGATGGGGGGGGGGGTAGTCACAAGTATAATAATCCTATTTAGTAGCAGCCATTTATTCAGAGGGGGCAGCACGGGTTTTCTGGACTTCTATTGTTTATGCCTTTTTGGCTCATGTTTTATTTGTTCCCCTTAGTCTCTGCCCTCTTGCCCTTACTACCCCCCTCCTTCCTTTCCCCTTTCTCATGCCTAAAGTAAATTCTGTTTGTGTGCTGTTTTATTCAGGGCTGGTGCAAGATTTCTCAGCACCCTAAGCAAATCTTCAGCTAAACCTCCCCTCCCTCCCCACCAATACCCAGCCCCACAGGTGAAAAAGTGCTACGTTGGCGTCTTATAAGTTGCACTTATAATATACAAATAATATATATATATATATATATATATATATATATAGGTGCTAAAAATCAGGAGAGCGCACTTGTATGTTGAAAAGTAATCACTTTATAAGAGAGAGTAATATCCACATGCATTAAAGTTTTGAGATCCAAGCTGGTCACAACGTCCACAGTCAGTAACCACGCCCAACACGTTTCGACCAATCACAGTCTTCGTCATCCCCTGATATTACCCCCTGAAGTGGATATTACTCTCTTTTATAAAGTGACTACTTTTAAACTTACAAGTGCGCTCTCCTGATTTTTCCTAGCACCAATACCCATTGCTACTTGGCTTGGAGCTGGATTGAGCTGCATTTGGGGAGTTTTGCCAAAGAAAAAACTTGGGAAAACATGGCCACGCTGCGCAGGGTTTGAATATTTATTGTCTGATTATATATATATATATATATATATAAATATTATATATATATATATATATATATACACACACTGTATATTTACACATTAATGGTTTGGCATGTTATTTTGGCCACTACAGCCAGCTGACACTTCTCAGGCACTAGAGAGGTGCAGCTGCTGCAAAATCCCCTACCGATCACATGAATGGCAGCCAGCAGAGGTGTGAGGCACTGACCGTGGTTGTCCTCCTGGTTATTGCTGCAGCTCTGGATGACGGTGGACGGCCAATGGATATTGGCCCTCATTCCGAGTTGTTCGCTCTGTAATTTTCTTTGCATCGCAGCGAGTTTCCCTTAATTGCGCATGCGCAATGTTCGCACTGCGACTGCGCCAACTAAATTTGCTAAGAAGTTTGGTATTTTACTCACGGCATTACGAGGTTTTTTCTTCGTTCTGGTGATCGTAGTGTGATTGACAGGAAGTGGGTGTTTCTGGGCGGAAACTGGCCGTTTTATGGGAGTGTGTGAAAAAACGCTACCGTTTCTGGGAAAATTGCGGGAGTGGCTGGAGAAACGGAGGAGTGTCTGGGCGAACGCTGGGTGTGTTTGTGACGTCAAACCAGGAACGACAAGTACTAAACTGATCGCACTAGAGGAGTAAGTCTCGAGCTACTCAGAAACTGCACAGATAAATCTTTTCGCAATATTGCGTATCTTTAGTTCGCAATTTTGCTAAGCTAAGATTCACTCCCAGTAGGCGGCGGCTTAGCGTGTGCAATGCTGCTAAAAGCAGCTTGCGAGCGAACAACTCGGAATGAGGGCCATTGTCCTTTAAAATGCACTTGTGTACAGAGTAGAGACTGCCAGGCTTGGACTCCCTATTGCCACTGCCTTTCAGAGAGGTGGGACAGATAAGCTGGTGTTTGACAAAGCCCTTGCCACCCCAGGTGAAGGTGACGTCCCCAGTAGTGGCCTCCTCCTCAGACTCGAGCAGTTCCCCGCACAGCTTGTGATCCCAGCAGAGGGAGCGGATCTTATTCTCAGTCATCGGGTCAAGGGAAGGGGAGAAAATGACACAGGAGGGAGGATGGCGGGAAATAAGAGATAGACCCCGGACATGCGGCTCCAGCCCTAGCCCAGCAGATCCAACGTAGGTGAGCATGGAGTGAGTGGAGTGAAGCGCAGCACACATCTTGTTACAGACTTCATTTGTTGGTTCCACTCAGCACCACCCATCAAATACCGGCGCCCATACACACTAGCCAAATGGTGCTGGCCCTGCCTAAGGTACAATTCTCACATAGAGATACATGATATATACAGTCCCATCTACATACAGGACCACAATCTATACACATTCAATTGTTTTAAGCATCTAAAAATCCCATCTAAACAGGACTGTTTAGATGCCCAAACAATTTTCACTATTCAATTGTTGTTTGGGCGCCCATGCACATCGCGCATGTTGCACCCAAACAGACAGGGTTTAACCATGTAAAACTAAATCCATCAAAACTCCTGCTTTGGACTCCCAAAGTGCCGAGTTTGGACACATTTAATGTGTCCTCTGTGGCCGCCATGTGCCCGAACGGCAGAACAATTGAATTGCTGCCGTTGGGTGCCCTGTAGTGGTGGCTGCCCAAAAAACAATTGAGTTCGGCCCATACAGTATGTACCTGATGTAATCTGTCTCATCTATATGCATTTTAGTGCTGTGTGCAAGGAATAGCATCGGTGCTCCGCCATATATAAAATACAGGCAGTGCGTACAGTAGGCGCGTGCCAAAAATGTAGAGAAGTGGCTTCATGGGGAAGAGGTTTGATATCAAAATAATACCAATTCAAGGGAAGAAAGCGAGATGAAAGATGGGGGAGAGAGCGAGAGACAAGACATGGAGGAGAAAGATGCGTAGGGAAGACAGCGAGAGACGAGACATAGGGGACAGAGCGAGAGACGAGACATGGAGGAGAAAGATATGCATAGGGAAGACAGCGAGAGACGAGACATGGGGGAGAGACGAGACATGGAGGAGAAAGAGATGCATAGAGAAGACAGCGAGGACGAGACGTGGGGGAGAGAGCGAGAGACGAGACATGGGGGAGAGAGCGAGAGACGATACATGGGGAGAGAGTGAGAGATGAGACATGGAGGAGAGAGCGAGAGACAAGACATGGAGGAGAAAGATGTGCAGGGAAGACAGCGAGAGACGAGACGTGGGGGAGAGAGCGAGAGACAAGACATGGAGGAGAAAGATGTGCAGGGAAGACAGCGAGAGACGAGACGTGGGGGAGAGAGCGAGAGACGAGACATTAGGGAGAAAGATGCATAGGGAAGACAATGAGAGACGAGACATGGGGGAGAAAGAGACGAGACATGGAGGAGAAAGATGCGTAGGGAAGACAGCGAGAGACAAGATATGGGGGAGACAGCGAGAGACGAGACATGGAGGAGAAAGATGCGTAGGGAAGACAGTGAGAGACAAGACATGGGGGAGACAGCGAGAGACGAGACATGGGGGAGAGAGCGACAGACGAGACATGGAGGAGAAAGATATGCGTACGGAAGACAGCGAGAGACGAGACGTGGGGGAGAGAGCGAGAGACAAGGCATGGAGGAGAAAAAGAAATGCATAGGGAAGACAGCGAGAGATGAGATATGGGGGAGAGAGAGCGAGAGACAAGACATGGAGGAGAAAAAGAAATGCATAGGGAAGACAGCGAGAGATGAGATATGGGTGAGAGAGCGAGAGACGAGACATGGAGGAGAAAGATGCATAGGGAAGACAAGCGAGAGACGAGACGTGGGGGGGAAAGAGCGAGAGACGAGACATGGAGGAGAGAGCGAGAGACAAGACATGGAGGAGAAAGATGTGCAGGGAAGACAGCAAGAGACGAGACGTGGGGGAGAGAGCGAGAGACAAGACATGGAGGAGAAAGATGTGCAGGGAAGACAGCGAGAGACGAGACGGGGAGAGAGCGAGAGACGAGATATTAGGGAGAAAGATGCATAGGGAAGACAACGAGAGACGAGACATGGGGGAGAAAGAGACGAGACATGGAGGAGAAAGATGCGTAGGGAAGACAGTGAGAGACAAGACATGGGGGAGACAGCGAGAGACGAGACATGGGGGAGACAGCGACAGACGAGACATGGAGGAGAAAGATATGCGTACGGAAGACAGCGAGAGACGAGACGTGGGGGAGAGAGCGAGAGACAAGACATGGAAGAGAAAAAGAAATGCATAGGGAAGACAGCGAGAGATGAGATATGGGGGAGAGAGCGAGAGACGAGACATGTAGGAGAAAGATGCATAGGGAAGACAGCGAGAGACGAGACGTGGGGGGGAAAGAGCGAGAGACGAGACATGGGGGAGAGAGCGAGAGACGATACATGGGGAGAGAGTGAGAGATGAGACATGGAGGAGAGAGCGAGAGACAAGACATGGAGGAGAAAGATGTGCAGGGAAGACAGCGAGAGACGAGACGTGGGGGAGAGAGCAAGAGACAAGACATGGAGGAGAAAGATGTGCAGGGAAGACAGCGAGAGACGAGACGGGGAGAGAGCGAGAGACGAGACATTAGGGAGAAAGATGCATAGGGAAGACAACGAGAGACGAGTCATGGGGGAGAAAGAGACGAGACATGGAGGAGAAAGATGCGTAGGAAGACAGCGAGAGACGAGACATGGGGGAGACAGCGAGAGACGAGACATGGAGGAGAAAGATGCGTAGGGAAGACAGTGAGAGACAAGACATGGGGGAGACAGCGAGAGACGAGACATGGGGGTGTTAGGATCTCCTGCTCTGTGCTGCCACGTCGCCATGGCAACCGGGAGGCAAGTGTTAGCGAAGTAACCTGAGCGCAGCTGATACTCCGGTCCGGGTTTTTACTGTGTAGTGGTTACAGGCTCTGTGCACCGCAGGGAATCCGGCGCTGGTTTTGTGCTCACAGTCTGTGAGGTCTGAGTGGGGCGTGGACAGCACCTGCTATATAAACCATCCTCTCAGGCTAGGCAAATGCTGCTGAATCTTTGTTTGTTAGTCAGTTCCAGAGAGTTAGCTAGTACTGTGTGACTTTGTATTTACTTGTTGCTTACTGCGAATAGGCCTAGGAATTCGGTACTTCATTCTGCCAATCCGGACCTAGCAGTAAGACTGGAGTCAGTTGTTTGACCTGCTGGGGTTCTTTTGCTATTCTGTGAACCCAGCATGTTTGCGGCTGTACTCTCAGACCTACTTGCTTAATCCTCCATCACTGTGCAGGGCGTCCAGGTGTCAGTTTAGTGGCAGTAAGCTGAACCTGTGCCCTGCAAGTGGGGGTTAGGATTGTGGATACTCTCCTTGTGTCTATATTTCTATCTCTGACCAAGGAGTTTATTCCCACACCCGTTGGTAACCCTTTGGGGTTTTTTCTGTTGCTCTTAGCAACATAATTTCAGGTGCTCCACATGTTAAATCACTACACATCGCTTCATTGTCCGCTCTATTCCATCTGAGCATTCCTGACACTAGGGAGACACCCAATTCCTGAGCCTTTGGGCTTCTCCGTTCACTTTGTGTTTATTAATTATTCCATCACCTCCTGTGTATGTTATGTTATACTGTCTGTGAGTTCGTTTGCTTCGCTTCCCTCTCTGTTCATACTCCGGTATACTCCTGTTAGCACTGGTGTGTGTAACATATTCAGCAGCCCTACTCCTGTTGAAATTTTGTGGGAATATGGAGCATACCCCTCAAAATACTTTGCAACAGGTGGTCGATCAGGTGCAGGTCCTGACTCGACATTTTAATGAGATGTCCATTAAAATGAACACCCCGCAGGCCGCTAGCGGAGCTCCCGCAGCAGCAGCGGCAAGTTCAGGGGTTAAGGAGCCGAAAGTAAATCTCCCGGATCATTTTTCTGGAGATCGCTCGCAGTTCTTTTGTTTCAAGGAGAGCTGTAAGCTATATTTCAGGCTTAGGCCCCAGTCTTCTGGGTCGGAGATTCAGCGGGTGGGCATGGTGATTTCCTTGCTACAAGGAGACCCACAGGTCTGGGCATATGGGTTACAGCCTGACTGTCCGTCGCTTAAAAGTGTTGATGCTTTTTTTACGGCACTGGGCATTTTGTATGATGACCCTGACAAGATGGCTTCAGCCGAGGCTCAGATTACGGTTCTTAAGCAAGGGCGACGGCCAGCTGAGGTTTATAGTACGGAGTTTCGGAGGTTGGCTCATGATACCCAGTGGAATGACCCAGCCCTGAGAAACCAGTACCGAAGGGGCCTTTCTGACCAGATAAAGGACCAACTGGTACAATATCCCTCGCCTGATAGCTTAGATCAGCTCATGCAGTTATCCATCCGGGTGGATAGACGGCTGAGAGAGCGTAGGCTTGAAAGGGAGACCGCAGTTTCCTTTTTTCCCAAGGGAACCTCAGACTCAGAGGAATATTCCGAGGAGCCTATGCAGATTGGGGCTACCCGCCTCTCCTCGCGTGAGAAGACGCGGAGGAGACAGCAGGGTTTGTGTTTGTACTGTGGGAATAAAGGTCATGTTGTAGTATCATGCCCAGAAAAAACGGAAAACTTCAGGGCCTGAGGGTGATGGGAAATATCCTGTCAGGCCAGAAGTCAGAATTTCCTAAAAAGACTTTTCTCATTCCGGTGACTTTGGAGATCCTCGGTCAAACTGTCAAGACTGAGGCCTTTGTTGACAGTGGGGCCGATGGGGTTTTCATGGACCGTCAATTCGCCCTGGAACACTCTGTTCCCTCAGTACCTTTGGCATCAGAGATTGAGATCTGTGGGTGAAACGGGGAACCATTGTCCCAGGGTAAAATTACCTCCTGCACCAGCCAAATTCCTTTGTTTATTGGAGCCACACACTCTGAAAAATTGTCTTTTTTTGTGACTGTCTGTTCTTTTGCCCCATTGGTTTTGGGGTTACCCTGGTTAAGGGCCCATAACCCTCAATTTGACTGGGTCTCTGGGGAGATTCTTAGTTGGGGTAGTGATTGTTTCAGGAGTTGATTGAGCCTTCCAGTCAGGCTCTCGCAGCTAAGTTTGCCAGGATTGCCAGGATGTTATGCAGATTTTGCGGATGTGTTCTCCAAAAAAGTTGCAGAGGTACTACCTCCCCATCGCCCCTATGACTGTGCCATTGATTTGTTGCCGGATGCTAAGCTTCCCAAGAGCAGGTTGTACTCCCTGTCACGTCCTGAGACTCAGGCTATGGCAGAGTACATTCAGGAGAACTTGGCTAAGGGATTTATCAGACCCTCACAGTCCCCAGTTGGGTCGGGGTTCTTTTTCGTGGGCAAAAAGGATGGTTCGTTGCGACCCTGCATCGACTTTAGGGAATTGAACCATATCACGATTAAAAACTCGTACCCACTGCCTCTCATTTCGGTTTTGTTTGACCAGCTTCGTACTGCCACCATTTTTTCTAAGATTGACCTACGCGGTGCTTACAATCTACTCCGAATAAGAGAGGGGGATGAATGGAAGACTGCCTTTAATACCCACTCAGGGCATTATGAATATTTGGTGATGCCTTTTGGGCTCTCTAATGCCCCGGCAGTCTTCCAGGAATTCATCAACGATGTGCTCAGGGAATATTTGGATAGATTCTTAGTTGTTTATCTAGATGACATCCTAATCTTCTCTCATTCCCTGGAGGAACATCGGAAGCATGTACGCTTAGTCCTCCAGAAACTCAGAGACCACCAGCTTGGGGCGAAGCTGGAGAAGTGCGAGTTTGAAGTCCAGCAAATCGCATTTCTAGGGTATATTATCTCCTCAGAAGGTTTCCAAATGGAGGGTTCTAAGGTACAGGCAGTCCTGGATTGGGTGCAGCCCACTAGTTTGAAGGCGCTTCAGCGTTTTCTGGGCTTTGCGAATTTTTATAGACGGTTTATCGCTGGATTTTCGTCTATAGTGGCCCCCTTGGTGGCACTCACTAAGAAAGGGGCGGATGTTGCTCACTGGTCTTGTGAGGCCAAAGCGGCCTTTGCCCGTCTCAAAAGGGCATTTGTCTCGGCCAAGGTGCTGCGACACCCAGATCCAGAGCGTCCTTTTGTGGTAGAAGTGGATGCCTCTGAGATAGGTATTGGGGCAGTGCTCTCTCAGATGGGGGTGTCTGATAATCGCCTTCATCCCTGTGCTTACTTTTCCCGTAAATTTTCGTCTGCCGAGATGAATTATGATGTGGGTAACCGGGAATTGTTGGCTATAAAGGATGCACTCGGGGAGTGGAGACACTGGCTTGAGGGGGCTAAGTTTGTGGTCTCAATTCTCACCGACCATAAGAATCTGGCGTATTTAGAGTCAGCGAAGCGGCTCAATGCCAAGCAGGCACGATGGGCTTTGTATTTTGCTCGCTTTAATTTTTTGAGAACATATCGCCCTGGGTCAAAAAACATCAAGGCTGATGCGCTCTCGCGGAGTTTTGCTCCAGTTCAAGAGACCACGAGGAGCCATTGCCCATTGTGTTCCCATCATGTATTAAAGTGGGCATTACCCAGGACCTCTTGTCATTAGTCCTTAGAGCAAAGAAGCAGGCTCCTCCAGACCTTCCGGTAGGTCTCCTGTTTGTGCCTCCTAGGTTAAGACAGCGAGTGTTCCTGGAATTCCATGCCAAGAGGTCGGCAGGGCATCCAGGTATTGCCAGAACTCGGGAGTTGCTGTCTAGAGCGGTGTGGTGGCCCTCTGTGGCTAGGGATGTGGATCAGTGGGTTCGGGCATGTGACGTTTGTGCCCGAAATAAAACTCCTAGAGGGGTTCCTGTCGGCCCATTACATCCACTCTCTATTCCGTCTAAGCCATGAACCCACATTTCCATGGATTTTGTGGTGGACTTGCCCAAATCCTCGGGGATGACAGCCATTTGGGTTGTCGTTGACAGGTTTTCGAAGATGGCGCATTTCGTTCCACTGGTTGGGTTGCCATCGGCCAGACGCCTGTCTGAGTTATTAATGCAGCATGTTGTGCGCCTCCACGGGTTGCCACTTGATGTGGTCTCTGACCGTGGATCCCAGTTTGTGGCCAAATTCTGGAGGGCATTTTGTTCTGATCTCCAGATTTCTGTGAGCTTGTCGTCAGGCTACCATCCACAGTCTAATGGGCAGACTGAGAGGGTGAACCAGTCCTTGGAGCAGTTCCTCAGGTGTTATGTCTCCAAGTGTCATACTGACTGGGTTGCTCATCTGTCCATGGCGGAGTTTGCCTATAACAACGCGGCTCACTCTGCTACAGGGATCTCTCCCTTTCTTTGTGTGTATGGGCATCATCCTAAGGCCAATTCTTTTGACCCCCTGGATTCCACGTCTGGTGGTTCCTCTGTTGTTTCGGTCCTTAGGGGTATTTGGAGGAGAGTGAAGAAAGCCCTTGTGTCTGTGTCATTAGTGACCAAAAGGGTTTTTGATAAGCGGAGAAGACCCTGCAGCTTCAAATTAGGAGACTTCGTCTGGTTGTCCACCAAGAATTTGAAGTTGAGACAGCCATCTCATAAGTTTGGTACCCGGTTCCTCGGCCCTTATAAGATCACCAGGGTTATCAATCCGGTGGCATTTCAGTTAGATCTGCCCCGTTCATTGGGTATCAATAAAACATTTCATTGTTCCCTTTTAAAACTGGCGGTTAGTAATCCTTCTTCCAGTGGAAGACCTTCTCCTCTTCTGATACGGGGTCAGAGGGAGTTTGTGGTTGAAAGGGTTCTTGACTCCAAATGGTTCGGGGTCGGCTGTCATTTTTGGTGCACTGGAAAGGGTATGGCCCGGAGGAGCGGTCGTGGGTGCGCAGTTGTGATCTTCATGCCCCCAGACTGATACGCTCTTTCTTCTCGCAGTTCCCCGATAAACCCGGTGGTAGGGGTTCTTTGACCCCTCGTCAGAGGGGGGGTACTGTTAGGATCTCCTGCTCTGTGCTGCCACGTCGCCATGGCAACCGGGAGGCAAGTGTTAGCGAAGTAACCTGAGCGCAGCTGATACTCCGGTCCGGGTTTTTACTGTGTAGTGGTTACAGGCTCTGTGCACGGCAGGGAATCCGGCGCTGGTTTTGTGCTCACAGTCTGTGAGGTCTGAGTGGGGCGTGGACAGCACCTGCTATATAAACCATCCTCTCAGTCTAGGCAAATGCTGCTGAATCTTTGTTTGTTAGTCAGTTCCAGAGAGTTAGCTAGTACTGTGTGACTTTGTATTTACTTGTTGCTTACTGCGAATAGGCCTAGGAATTCGGTACTTCATTCTGCCAATCCGGACCTAGCAGTAAGACTGGAGTCAGTTGTTTGACCTGCTGGGGTTCTTTTGCTATTCTGTGAACCCAGCAGGTTTGTGGCTGTACTCTCAGACCTACTTGCTTAATCCTCCCTCACTGTGCAGGGCGTCCAGGTGTCAGTTTAGTGGCAGTAAGCTGAACCTGTGCCCTGCAAGTGGGGGTTAGGATTGTGGATACTCTCCTTGTGTCTATATTTCTATCTCTGACCAAGGAGTTTATTCCCACACCCGTTGGTAACCCTTTGGGGTTTTTTCTGTTGCTCTTAGCAACATAATTTCAGGTGCTCCACATGTTAAATCACTACACATCGCTTCATTGTCCGCTCTATTCCATCTGAGCATTCCTGACACTAGGGAGACACCCAATTCCTGAGCCTTTGGGCTTCTCCGTTCACTTTGTGTTTATTAGTTATTCCATCACCTCCTGTGTATGTTATGTTATACTGTCTGTGAGTTCGTTTGCTTCGCTTCCCTCTCTGTTCATACACCGGTATACTCCTGTTAGCACTGGTGTGCGTAACAGGGGGAGAGAGCGACAGACGAGACATGGAGGAGAAAGATATGCGTAGGGAAGACAGCAACAGACGAGACGTGGGGGAGAGAGCGAGAGACAAGACATTGAGGAGAAAAATAAATGCGTAGGGAAGACAGCGAGAGATGAGATATGGGGGAGAGACCGACAGACGATACATGGAGGAGAAAGAGATGCATAGGGAAGACAGCGAGAGACGAGATGTGGGGGAGAGAGCGAGAGACGAGACATGGGGGAGAAAGAGATGCGTAGGAAATACAGTGAGAAACCAGACGTGGGGAGAGAGCGAGAGATGAGACATGGAGGAGAAAGATGCATAGGGAAGACAGCGAGAGACGAGACATGGGGGAGAGAGCGAGAGACGAGACATGGGGGAGAGAGCGACAGACGAGACATGGGGGAGAGAGAGCGACAGACGAGACATGGAGGAGAAAAAATGCGTAGGGAAGACAGCGAGAGACGAGACGTGGGGGAGAGAGCGAGAGACAAGACATGGAGGAGAAAAAGAAATGCGTAGGGAAGACAGCGAGAGATGAGATATGGGGGAGAGAGTGAGAGACGAGACATGGAGGAGAAAGATGCATAGGGAATACAGCGAGAGACGAGACGTGGGGGGGAAAGAGCGAGAGACGAGACATGGGGGAGAGAGTGAGAGACGAGACATGGGGGAGAGAGCGAGAGACGAGACATGGGGGAGAGAGCGAGAGACGAGACATGGGTGAGAGAGCGAGAGACGAGACATGGGGAGAGAGCGAGAGACGAGACACGGGGGAGAAAGATGCGTAGGAAAGACAGCGAGAGACGAGACGTGGGGGAGAGCGAGAGAAGAGATGTGGGGGAGATCGCTATAGAAGAGTCACGGGGGAGAGTGAGTGAGTGAGATGAGAGGCGGAGGAGAGCACGAGAGAAGAGAGGAGGGGGAGAGCGAGAGACATGTGGGAAAGTGAGACATGGGGAGTGGGTGAGATTTTGGGGGTAGAGAGTGAGATGCGGAGAGAGATGGGGGTGGGGGAGAGAAAGGGACTGAGAGTGGGAGCACCACAGAAAAAAATCCTGCAATCTAAAATATCCCCCATTTCAGTGTGACAGACCTGCAGCTTGGTGCTCTCACAGTCACAAGCACACAGCTTGCGTGGCATGTGTGGTGGAGGCAGAGCGGGTCCCGCAGCCAGCTTCCGTGACATTTGCGGTGCAATTAGGATCCACCAGTAAAGCTGCCGTGTGGCCATGGGCCATGTACAGGGTGACAGCGGGGGCGGTGGAATCCAGGACTACGGGCCAGACAGAGAGGCATCAGAGTGCAGGGTGTAGCTGGCAGGGAAAACAGGCTGGCCGGGCTTAGGCAGCATCACTATACCAGTGGGATCCAGAGTCAGCTTGGATAGCGCACACACTGGGGCATATAGCGCGCATAACACTGTAGCAGCAGGCTGGGAGCAGGAGAGGGAACCAGCGGGTGAAAGGCGTTGGGGCTCAGAAAGAGGTCGGGAAGGTGCTGTTATACAGTACATTGCAACAGGAACTTACAGATCACAAACGCGGCCAGTTCCGTCCTCAGGATGCCTGTGCTGTGTGCTGTGTGCGGTGCCCCCCCCCCCCGCGCACACACCTAGTTACGGCCCTGCATATGCGACAGTCACGGTGTATTGTAGAAAAGAAACATGGGCCCTCATTCCGAGTTGTTCGCTCGCAAGCTGTTTTTAGCAGCTTTACACACGCTAAGCCGCCGCCTACTGGGAGTGAATCTTAGCATAGTAAAATTGCGAACGAAATAATTCTCAAAATTGCGATTACACACCTCTTAGCAGTTTCTGAGTAGCTCGAGACTTACTCGGCATCTGCGATCAGTTCAGTGCTTGTCGTTCCTGGTTTGACGTCATAAACACACCCAGCGTTCGCTCAGACACTCCTCCGTTTCTCCAGCCACTCCCGCGTTTTTCCCAGAAACGGTAGCGTTTTTTCCCTCACGCCCATAAAACGGCCTGTTTCCGCCCAGAAACACCCACTTCCTGTCAATCACACTCCGATCGCCTCAACGAAGAAAAAGCCGTGAGTAAAATACCTAACTGCATAGCAAATTTACTTGGCGCAGTCCCAGTGCGAACATTGCGCATGCGCACTAAGCGGAAAATCGCTGCGATGCAAAGAAATTTACCGAGCGAACAACTCGGAATGACCCCCAGTGAGACTGTAGCTTACAGCGACATTTCAGCTCTTTATTGAGCTTTTTTGCAAGCACAACACATCAGAAAAACACCTTTTTATAAGCAATCCCCACCACCAAACACCAATACACGCCAAGTCCGTACTTCCGATCATTCAGAACAGGGTAACAGGAACTGGCTGCATGTTAATTCTTAAAGAAATGCACCAATAAAAAGTGTAACCATCCATCAAAATAGAATATAAACATTTGTAGTCATATAAAAAAAGCAAATGTAACAAAATGAATATAGATACTGTAACATAGTACAATTGTAGCTTCATTCATATAACCAAGCCTAATAAGGTCACAATAACAACAATCACAATAATGTGCAAACAAAGCAGGTCAATATTATGTTGCAGAAAAAGTGCATGATTAATCCAAAAGTCTATTAAAAGTAAATGCAAACTTTTAATAACAAGGACACTGACCGTTTAGTAGTTTTGGGCGCTGGTTACCTGCGGGCGCTGCACTCGCGGCGGGGGGAGGTTAGACAGGTGCGGGTAACCTGCAGTAGCTGCACTTGTCTGGAGGGGGGGGGGGGTGTTTAACGAGCCACACTCGCGCGGGGGGGAGGGGATAGAGAGATGCGGGTAACCTGCGAGAACTGTGGGGGGAAGGCGGGAGGCGCGGGTAACCTGCGGGAGCTGCACGTGTGGGGGGAGGAAGGTGCGGGTAGCCTGCGGGAGCTGCACTTGCGGGGGGTGTAGCCTGCGGGAGTTAGCAATCGTGCGCAGCGGGGGGGGGGGGAGGAGGAGCTCGGACAGGCTAATTGAATAATCAAGAAAGAATTCTTTGATAGCAGTGTGTGGCACAGCCCTCCAGTGGCCGGCGCCCATAGGCAGCTGCCTAATGGTGGCGCCGGCCCTGGTTTTATCTTTGTGACATCCTCTTAGCCATGTCTGACATTTAAATTGAAACTAGAATATAAGAGTTATCAATTCCCCAGACAAAAAGGCAAAAAACTCCAAAAAACCTTCCTTCAATTATACAGAAAGTGAGTATCGCCTTTTGTTCAAGATGCCAGGGCTGTAATTAGGCACATAGCGCATACGCACTGTGGGTGAAACTGGCCCCATCCACCCGCAATAGCCTTTGTATGTGCTGCTGCCAGCTAGTTTGTACTGCCTGCTGCAATGTATAATAGTAATAAAGCGACCGGCTCCTTCTCTGCTGGGTGCACAGCTACAAATACACATTACAGTGGGCAGCCTACCCGTGTGCTCTGCCTCCTCACCATCTCCTGCAGTGTCTCTTGGGACTAAGGTCTCTTGGGACTAGAGATGTGCAGCGGGCATTTTTCGGGTTTTGTGTTTTGGTTTTGGATTCGGACGCATTTTGGCAAAACCACCCTTTCGGATTTTTGTCAGATTCAGATGCGTTTTGGATTCAGGTGTTTTTTTTTTTTTAAACCCTCAAAAACAGCTTAAATCATAGAATTTGGGGGTCATTTTGATCCTATAGTATTATTAACCTCAATAACAATAATTTCCACTCATTTCCAGTCTATTCTGAACACCTCAAACCTCACAATATTATTTTTAGTTCTAAAATTTGCACCGAGGTCACTGGATGACTAAGCGTGACCCAAGAGGGCGGCACAAACACCTGGCCCATCTAGGAGTGGCACTGCAGTGTCAGACAGGATGGCACTTAAAGCTAATGGAATTGTTAACTGCATTACCTTAACCTGATCAGTGAGATTTCTAATTCCTAGAAGTTCACACCTCTGCTGATCATTAGCTGCATGGGAGGTGATGTGTTCTCCTGAACTCATTTTTCCAATCATATCTGCCACTCCCATAAGTGTTTTTATGTGGGGGATGATAGGCACTAGGGGCCCTTGAGTGAATGGCGTCTCCCTCACTATTGAATCCCAATAGGGTGTTCCTACTCTCAGTGAGGAATGCTGGTTGTTTTTGAGCCCTGTGTGTCTCAATTTCCATCTGTTCTTCATCACTGCTATCTGTGCCTATTAATATGGAGCACTCTCTATTTGCTGCTGATTCTGCAAACTCTCCCATTGCTATGGGCACCCTGAGGGTAGATTCAATAGAATTCCCCTCTCCCCAGGGGTACTCTTGTTCTCTTTCATATGCATAGACAGGGTGTGGGACAGTTGCTGCGTTTCCTATCTTAAGGTGGCTATCCACTACTCAGACTTGTCAGAATTGCAGATCGCATCAGATTTCTCTTGAACTCTCCTGGGAGCTTCCCGGGAATCGTATCGGACACTGACTTTAATTTTCACTACATTCACTTCAGATATAGCTGCTGTGATCTATCATGTGCTGACAGATCGCATCAGATATATCTGTTCCACACATGCTATGTGCGATTGATCTGATGCTGCTGCCTCATTCTGTGGTGGGGGCGGGAGTGGCCAGGGAGATGCCAGTCAAGTGACGCTTCAGATGAATCTGATCAGATACATCTGAAGTAAAAAACCCACTCCGATGTGCACCTGATTTCTTCAGATTCAGATAAATAGTTGGGGCAGCCTCAGAGATCTGTAGTTCAGACATATCTGACACGGGAGTGCGCATCGGATCTGAAGAGCCATCCAATGTGACACTTTTCTTCCGATTTGACGGTTAGATGCATCGAAATCTGAAGAAAACTGTCCAAATCGGACTACTGGATGGGGGCCTAGTGTTTGCAGCAATATGCCCTTTCAGGACAGATATCTCCTACATAAGCTGCATCTTCCTTTCTATACAAGGGGCATGGTCAATTGCTTTCCCTTTCATACATTCTGTGAGCTGTCCCTACATAACTGTATATGCACTTAGTATTAGAGATGAGCGGGTTCGGTTCCTCGGAATCCGAACCCGCCCGAACTTCAGCTTTTTTTACACGGATCCGAGCGACTCGGATCTTCCCGCCTTGCTCGGTTAACCCGAGCGCGCCCGAACGTCATCATGACGCTGTCGGATTCTCGCGAGGCTCGGATTCTATCGCGAGACTCGGATTCTATATAAGGAGCCGCGCGTCGCCGCCATTTTCACACGTGCATTGAGATTGATAGGGAGAGGACGTGGCTGGCGTCCTCTCCATTTAGATTAGAAGAGAGAGAGTGAGATTGAGACAGAGACACTTGATTTACTGGAGCTTAGGAGTACTAGAGAGTGCAGAGTTTACTAGTGACTGACCACTGACCAGTGACCACCAGTGCAGTTTTATTTAATATAATCCGTTCTCTGCCTGAAAAAAACGATACACAGTGACTCAGTCACATACCATATCTGTGTGCTCACTGTGCTCAGCCCAGTGTGCTGCATCATCTATGTATAATATCTGACTGTGCTCACACAGCTTAATTGTGGGGGAGACTGGGAAGCAGTTATAGGTTATAGCAGGAGCCAGGAGTACATATTATTAAAATTAAACAGTGCACACTTTTGCTGCAGGAGTGCCACTGCCAGTGTGACTGACCAGTGACCTGACCACACTGACCACCAGTATAGTATACTATATTGTGATTGCCTGAAAAAGTTAAACACTCGTCGTGTGACTTGTGTGGTGTTTTTTTTTTTTATTCTATAAAAAACTAATTCTGCTGACAGACAGTGTCCAGCAGGTCCGTCATTATATAATATATACCTGTCCGGCTGCAGTAGTGATATATATATATTTTTTATATCATTATTTATCATCCAGTCGCAGCAGACACAGTACGGTAGTTCACGGCTGTAGCTACCTCTGTGTCGGCACTCGGCAGTCCATCCATAATTGTATACCACCTACCCGTGGTTTTTTTTTCTTTCTTCTTTATACATACATACTACATCTCATTATCAACCAGTCTATATTAGCAGCAGACACAGTACAGTACGGTAGTCCACGGCTGTAGCTACCTCTGTGTCAGCACTCGGCAGTCCGTCCATAATTGTATACCACCTACCCGTGGTTTTTTTTTCTTTCTTCTTTATACATACATACTACATCTCATTATCAACCAGTCTATATTAGCAGCAGACACAGTACAGTACGGTAGTCCACGGCTGTAGCTACCTCTGTGTCGGCACTCGGCAGTCCATCCATAATTGTATACCACCTACCCGTGGTTTTTTTTTCTTTCTTCTTTATACATACTACATCTCATTATCAACCAGTCTATATTAGCAGCAGACACAGTACAGTACGGTAGTCCACGGCTGTAGCTACCTCTGTGTCGGCACTCGGCAGTCCATCCATAATTGTATACCACCTACAAGTGGTTTTTTTTTCTTTCTTCTTTATACATACTACATCTCATTATCATCCAGTCTATATTAGCAGCAGACACAGTACAGTACGGTAGTCCACGGCTGTAGCTACCTCTGTGTCGGCACTCGGCAGTCCATCCATAATTGTATACCACCTACCCGTGGTTTTTTTTCTTTCTTCTTTATACATACTACATCTCATTATCATCCAGTCTATATTAGCAGCAGACACAGTACAGTACGGTAGTCCACGGCTGTAGCTACCTCTGTGTCGGCACTCGGCAGTCCGTCCATAATTGTATACCACCTACCCGTGGTTTTTTTTTCTTTCTTCTTTATACATACATACTACATCTCATTATCATCCAGTCTATATTAGCAGCAGACACAGTACAGTACGGTAGTCCACGGCTGTAGCTACCTCTGTGTCGGCACTCGGCAGTCCATCCATAATTGTATACTAGTATCCATCCATCTCCATTGTTTACCTGAGGTGCCTTTTAGTTGTGCCTATTAAAATATGGAGAACAAAAATGTTGAGGTTCCAAAATTAGGGAAAGATCAAGATCCACTTCCACCTCGTGCTGAAGCTGCTGCCACTAGTCATGGCCGAGACGATGAAATGCCAGCAACGTCGTCTGCCAAGGCCGATGCCCAATGTCATAGTACAGAGCATGTAAAATCCAAAACACCAAATATCAGTAAAAAAAGGACTCCAAAACCTAAAATAAAATTGTCGGAGGAGAAGCGTAAACTTGCCAATATGCCATTTACCACACGGAGTGGCAAGGAACGGCTGAGGCCCTGGCCTATGTTCATGGCTAGTGGTTCAGCTTCACATGAGGATGGAAGCACTCAGCCTCTCGCTAGAAAAATGAAAAGACTCAAGCTGGAAAAAGCACAGCAAAGAACTGTGCGTTCTTCGAAATCCCAAATCCACAAGGAGAGTCCAATTGTGTCGGTTGCGATGCCTGACCTTCCCAACACTGGACGTGAAGAGCATGCGCCTTCCACCATTTGCACGCCCCCTGCAAGTGCTGGAAGGAGCACCCGCAGTCCAGTTCCTGATAGTCAGATTGAAGATGTCAGTGTTGAAGTACACCAGGATGAGGAGGATATGGGTGTTGCTGGCGCTGGGGAGGAAATTGACCAGGAGGATTCTGATGGTGAGGTGGTTTGTTTAAGTCAGGCACCCGGGGAGACACCTGTTGTCCGTGGGAGGAATATGGCCGTTGACATGCCTGGTGAAAATACCAAAAAAATCAGCTCTTCGGTGTGGAAGTATTTCACCAGAAATGCGGACAACATTTGTCAAGCCGTGTATTCCCTTTGTCAAGCTGTAATAAGTAGGGGTAAGGACATTAACCACCTCGGAACATCCTCCCTTATATGTCACCTGCAGCGCATTCATAATAAGTCAGTGACAAGTTCAAAAACTTTGGCCGACAGCGGAAGCAGTCCACTGACCAGTAAATCCCTTCCTCTTGTAACCAAGCTCACGCAAACCACCCCACCAACTCCCTCAGTGTCAATTTCCTCCTTCCCCAGGAATGCCAATAGTCCTGCAGGCCATGTCACTGTTAATTCTGATGATTCCTCTCCTGCCTGGGATTCCTCCGATGCATCCTTGCGTGTAACGCCTACTGCTGCTGGCGCTGCTGTTGTTGCTGCTGGGAGTCGATGGTCATCCCAGAGGGGAAGTCGTAAGACCACTTTTACTACTTCCACCAAGCAATTGACTGTCCAACAGTCCTTTGCGAGGAAGATGAAATATCACAGCAGTCATCCTACTGCAAAGCGGATAACTGAGGCCTTGGCATCCTGGGTGGTGAGAAACGTGGTTCCGGTATCCATCATTACTGCAGAGCCAACTAGAGACTTGTTGGAGGTACTGTGTCCCCGGTACCAAATACCATCTAGGTTCCATTTCTCTAGGCAGGCGATACCGAAAATGTACACAGACCTCAGAAAAAGAGTCACCAGTGTCCTAAAAAAATGCAGCTGTACCCAATGTCCACTTAACCACGGACATGTGGACAAGTGGAGCAGGGCAGGGTCAGGACTATATGACTGTGACAGCCCACTGGGTAGATGTATGGACTCCCGCCGCAAGAACAGCAGCGGCGGCACCAGTAGCAGCATCTCGCAAACGCCAACTCTTTCCTAGGCAGGCTACGCTTTGTATCACCGGTTTCCAGAATACGCACACAGCTGAAAACCTCTTACGGCAACTGAGGAAGATCATCGCGGAATGGCTTACCCCAATTGGACTCTCCTGTGGATTTGTGGCATCGGACAACGCCAGCAATATTGTGTGTGCATTAAATATGGGCAAATTCCAGCACGTCCCATGTTTTGCACATACCTTGAATTTGGTGGTGCAGAATTTTTTAAAAAACGACAGGGGCGTGCAAGAGATGCTGTCGGTGGCCAGAAGAATTGCGGGACACTTTCGGCGTACAGGCACCACGTATAGAAGACTGGAGCACCACCAAAAACTACTGAACCTGCCCTGCCATCATCTGAAGCAAGAAGTGGTAACGAGGTGGAATTCAACCCTCTATATGCTTCAGAGGTTGGAGGAGCAGCAAAAGGCCATTCAAGCCTATACAATTGAGCACGATATAGGAGGTGGAATGCACCTGTCTCAAGCGCAGTGGAGAATGATTTCAACGTTGTGCAAGGTTCTGATGCCCTTTGAACTTGCCACACGTGAAGTCAGTTCAGACACTGCCAGCCTGAGTCAGGTCATTCCCCTCATCAGGCTTTTGCAGAAGAAGCTGGAGACATTGAAGGAGGAGCTAACACGGAGCGATTCCGCTAGGCATGTGGGACTTGTGGATGGAGCCCTTAATTCGCTTAACAAGGATTCACGGGTGGTCAATCTGTTGAAATCAGAGCACTACATTTTGGCCACCATGCTCGATCCTAGATTTAAAGCCTACCTTGGATCTCTCTTTCCGGCAGACACAAGTCTGCTGGGGTTGAAAGACCTGCTGGTGAGAAAATTGTCAAGTCAAGCGGAACGCGACCTGTCAACATCTCCTCCTTCACATTCTCCCGCAACTGGGGGTGCGAGGAAAAGGCTCAGAATTCCGAGCCCACCCGCTGGCGGTGATGCAGGGCAGTCTGGAGCGACTGCTGATGCTGACATCTGGTCCGGACTGAAGGACCTGACAACGATTACGGACATGTCGTCTACTGTCACTGCATATGATTCTCTCACCATTGAAAGAATGGTGGAGGATTATATGAGTGACCGCATCCAAGTAGGCACGTCACACAGTCCGTACTTATACTGGCAGGAAAAAGAGGCAATTTGGAGGCCCTTGCACAAACTGGCTTTATTCTACCTAAGTTGCCCTCCCACAAGTGTGTACTCCGAAAGAGTGTTTAGTGCCGCCGCTCACCTTGTCAGCAATCGGCGTACGAGGTTACATCCAGAAAATGTGGAGAAGATGATGTTCATTAAAATGAATTATAATCAATTCCTCCGCGGAGACATTGACCAGCAGCAATTGCCTCCACAAAGTACACAGGGAGCTGAGATGGTGGATTCCAGTGGGGACGAATTGATAATCTGTGAGGAGGGGGATGTACACGGTGATATATCGGAGGATGATGATGAGGTGGACATCTTGCCTCTGTAGAGCCAGTTTGTGCAAGGAGAGATTAATTGCTTCTTTTTTGGGGGGGGGTCCAAACCAACCCGTCATATCAGTCACAGTCGTGTGGCAGACCCTGTCACTGAAATGATGGGTTGGTTAAAGTGTGCATGTCCTGTTTTGTTTATACAACATAAGGGTGGGTGGGAGGGCCCAAGGACAATTCCATCTTGCACCTCTTTTTTCTTTTCTTTTTCTTTGCGTCATGTGCTGTTTGGGGAGGGTTTTTTGGAAGGGCCATCCTGCGTGACACTGCAGTGCCACTCCTAGATGGGCCCGGTGTTTGTGTCGGCCACTAGGGTCGCTTATCTTACTCACACAGTCAGCTACCTCATTGCGCCTCTTTTTTTCTTTGCGTCATGTGCTGTTTGGGGAGGGTTTTTTGGAAGGGACATCCTGCGTGACACTGCAGTGCCACTCCTAGATGGGCCCGGTGTTTGTGTCGGCCACTAGGGTCGCTTATCTTACTCACACAGTCAGCTACCTCATTGCGCCTCTTTTTTTCTTTGCGTCATGTGCTGTTTGGGGAGGGTTTTTTGGAAGGGACATCCTGCGTGACACTGCAGTGCCACTCCTAGATGGGCCCGGTGTTTGTGTCGGCCACTAGGGTCGCTTATCTTACTCACACAGTCAGCTACCTCATTGCGCCTCTTTTTTTCTTTGCGTCATGTGCTGTTTGGGGAGGGTTTTTTGGAAGGGCCATCCTGCGTGACACTGCAGTGCCACTCCTAGATGGGCCCGGTGTTTGTGTCGGCCACTAGGGTCGCTTATCTTACTCACACAGCGACCTCGGTGCAAATTTTAGGACTAAAAATAATATTGTGAGGTGTGAGGTATTCAGAATAGACTGAAAATGAGTGGAAATTATGGTTTTTGAGGTTAATAATACTTTGGGATCAAAATGACCCCCAAATTCTATGATTTAAGCTGTTTTTTAGGGTTTTTTGAAAAAAACACCCGAATCCAAAACACACCCGAATCCGACAAAAAAAATTCGGTGAGGTTTTGCCAAAACGCGGTCGAACCCAAAACACGGCCGCGGAACCGAACCCAAAACCAAAACACAAAACCCGAAAAATTTCAGGCGCTCATCTCTACTTAGTATATCATCTCTCTCTGTAGTACCCTCTGTTAGAGCTCTCCCACATTCTGTGGATTCCCTCTGAGCATTTTTATGTTTCTGTAACACTTCATCCCGGGAGTTTTTACCCATGTCATTAAGTGTTGTTAAAGTTTTAATTTGAACATTTAGCTGATCTATTTTTTCTTTGCTTTCTGTTTCTTTTAAATTAGATTTTTCTCTACATTTTTGTAGGGTTTCAGCTAAACTGCTTAACTTTGCATCCATAGCCAAGCAGGCTGCATACAAACCTGCAATGGCTATTCCTTTCTGTTTCCTTTTCTTTGACTATTTAATTTCATCATCAAACAAACCCTGGACATAGACCCTCATTCCGAGTTGTTCGCTCGCTAGCTGCTTTTAGCAGCATTGCACACGCTAAGCCGCCGCCCTCTGGGAGTGTATCTTAGCATAGCAGAATTGCGAATGAAAGATTCGCAGAATTGCGAATAGAAAATTCTTAGCAGTTTCTGAGTAGCTCGAGACTTACTCCTACACTGCGATCAGTTCAGTCAGTTTCGTTCCTGGTTTGACAACACAAACACACCCAGCATTCGCCCAGACACTCCCCCGTTTCTTCAGACACTCCCGCGTTTTTCCCAGAAACGCCAGCGTTTTTTCACACACTCCCATAAAACGTCCAGTTTCCGCCCAGAAACACCCACTTCCTGTCAATCACACTACGATCACCACAGCGATGAAAAAGCTTTGTTATGCCGTGAGTAAAATACCTAACTTTTGTGTAAAATAACTAAGCGCATGCGCTCTGCGAACATTGCGCATGCGCAGTTAGCGGATAATCGCAGTATAGCAAAAATCAGCAACGAGCGAACAACTCGGAATGACCTCCATAGCTCCGTGGGTTTTCTTTTAATTTAGCATCACAAGCAAAGTCTGTACACTTTTGCTTTGTGATGTATTTCACTACAAAGCAATCCATATTTGACATTGTAGTCATTTTACAGATTTATTCCCTTTCGTTTATCTGTATTCTCACTGAGAATTACAAATTTTAAGTATTTGGGAATTATATTTCCTATATTTTGCACGTGGTATCCTCCCTTATCTGTTCGCTAGCCTGATACGTTAAACTCTAACACCCGTGTTTTTAATTTCTTACTTTAGGCCTTTTATAAAAAATGTCTCTAGTCATTCGCAACTTATTCCACTGTGATCTTGTATTTTGCCCAGCAAGCTTATAGCCCTTGCGCTGCTCCTAAATATTGTATTTAGTCAAAATCGATACTGAATAATTCCAAGTCCCTTACGTGGTCGCCAATGTTGATTTATGGAATCTTATATAACGTATATTTATAATATCATATATTGATATATGGTTAACGTATTTTATATCTGCAAATATATTATAATAGGCTTACAAATAGGTGGGCTCATAACAAAAGGGGTGATGTTAGTAATGGTCCAATCACACAATGTTATGTGTGGACGTTCCTATTCATATACATGTGATTGGCTCAAATTTAACAAGCTATAGTCTTTACTGTCCAGGAAATATTTCCAGGCAAAGTTTCAATATACTTTACAGAGATATATAATCCTGGCTCATTAAACACGTAAGTTCTATACTTTATGACAAGTCAATTGTCCCAACTTGCAGAGCCTTATATAATACATGCAGATTTCATGTATAACTTTAGTGATTCCGAAAAGGAGTTCAAGACTAGGAATACCAGCTCTATTTATTCTAGTACATTTATTATAGGTGATACAAAATACAAGATAAGATAACACAATGATAATAAGTCTTATAATGTATCTATGCTTCCTTAACCATTGTACATACATAAAGCACAAACAGTTTTACAAACTTAAACAATTAATACACATACTGTACACTTGCAAGAATATGTGAGGGCAAAAAGTCATAGCTACCGTCTTAGTATCTTGTTCCCTCTGGACGTCGTTCCTTCCTTCTCTCCTTCTACCTCTCTAGCTCTCAGACCTTAAGGGGGGTACTCACAGAGCGATCGCTGCTTAAAATCTAAGCAATCTGACTAGATTGCTTAGATTTTAAGCAGCGATCACTCCGTGTGTACCCCCCACAGTGATAGCGATGTGCAACCCCGCGCATCGCTATCGCTGGTGCTAGATTGGCCTGCATGCAGGCCAATCTAGCAGGTCGCTCACTTCACCCGCTGGGTGAAATGAGCAGCCCCCCCCCGTCTCCCCCCGCATGCTCAGCACACATCGCGCTGTGCTGAGCGGGGGGAGAGATGTGTCTCTCCCCACATCTGCCGGTGAGTACTTGCCTTTAACCTTTTCTCCCATAATTTCCCAATTCAAACTTGTATATTCTTTTTGCTTCCCTTGTAACTGATAACTGCCAGATTCCAAAGTGACATAAACCATGTCCAATTGGTCCGCCTCAAGGTGGCAAAACAGGACATTTATTCTGGGGTCATAAATATTGTTACTTCCTCAAATCATCAAAGATCGTCCTTTCATTATTTGAAGTGTAACTATATTTGTTTGTCTCATAATTCCATTCAGAATATTTGCTCTACTGTTGGCACCTACTAAGTTATATTTTTTTATATGGTAACACGGTGCAGTGCCAGATGCCGGCGCCAATTACAGCAGCTACCACTTGCTGTGTCCATTTCTGGCTGTCACAGCAGGTGAGCAAGTACGGGGGAAAGAGGTTCAGCTGCTGCCTCTAAAAGTACAAGAATTATATGTGTGTGGGTGTATGTGTATATATATATATATATATATATATACATACACACACACACACACACACATATATATATATATATATATATATATACACACACACATATAATTCTTGTGTGTGTGTATATATATATATATTTTTTTTTATATATATATATATATATATACACACACACACACACACACACACACACACACACACACACAAGAGAGGCAGCACTCACGGCTTTGTAGAAATAAAGGTAGACGACACCACAGCGGGCTGTCAACGTTTCAATTCATTTGAATTTTCGTCAGGATACAGAAAAATTCAAATGAATTGAAACATTGACAGCCCGCTGTGGTGTCATCTATCTTTATTTCTACAAAGCCGTGAATGCCGCCTCTCTTGTATACATGTCTTTGCTTCTTTGCTGTTGAGGGCACCGGGCTAAAATGGAGCGATTCCGCTAGGCATGTGGGACTTGTGGATGGAGCCCTTAATTCGCTTAACCAGGATTCACGGGTGGTCAATCTGTTGATATCAGAGCACTACATTTTGGCCACCGTGCTCGATCCTAGGTTTAAAGCCTACGTTGTATCTCCCTTTCCGGCAGACACAAGTCTGCAGAGGTTCAAAGACCTGCTGGTGAGAAAATTGTCAAGTCAAGCGGAACGTGACCCGTCAACAGCTCCTCCTTCACATTCTCCCGCAACTGGGGCTGCGAGGAAAAGGATAAGAATTCCGAGCCCACCAGCTGGCAGTGATGCAGGGCAGTCTGGAGCGAGTGCTGACATCTGGTCCGAACTGAAGTACCTGCCAACGATTACTGACATGTCGTCTACTGTCACTGCATATGATTCTGTCACCATTGAAAGAATGGTGGAGGATTATATGAGTGACCGCATCCAAGTAGGCACGTCAGACAGTCCATACGTATACTGGCAGGAAAAGAGGCAATTTGGAGGCCCTTGCACAAACTGGCTTTATTTTACCTAAGTTGCCCCCCCTCCAGTGTGTACTCCGAAAGAGTGTTTAGGGCAGCCGGTCACCTTGTCAGCAATCGGCGTACGAGGCTACTTCCAGAAAATGTGTAGAAGATTATGTTCATCAAAATTAATTATAATTAATTCCTCTGTGGAGACATTCACCATCAATTGCCTCCAGAAAGTACACAGGGACCTGAGATGATGGATTCCAGTGGGGACGAATTAATAATCTGTGAGGAGGAGGATGTACACAGTGAAAGGGGTGAGGAATCGGACGATGAGGAGGAGGTGGACATCTTGCCTCTGTAGAGCCAGTTTGTGCAAGGAGAGATTAATTGCTTCTTTTTGGTGGGGGGCCAAACCAAGCAGTCATTTCAGCCACAGTCGTGTGGCGGACCCTTTCACTGAAATGATGGGTTTGTTAAAGTATGCATGTCCTGTTTATACAACATAAGGGTGGGTGGGAGGGCCCAAGGACAATTCCATCTTACACCTCTTTTTTCTTTAATTTATCTTTGCATCATGTGATGTTTGGGGCCAATTTTTTTAAGTGCCATTCGTCTGACACTGCAGTGCCACTCCTAGATGGGCCAGGTGTTTGTGCCGGCCACTTGGGTCACTTAGCTTAGTCATCCAGCGACCTCGGTGCAAATTTTAGGACTAAAAATAATATTGTGAGGTGTTCAGAATAGACTGGAAATGAGTGGAAATTATGGTTATTGAGGTTAATAATACTATGGGATCAAAATTACCCCCAAATTCTATGATTTAAGCTGTTTTTGAGGGTTTTTTGAAAAAAAAAAACACCCGAATCCAAAACACACCCGAATCCGCCAAAAAATTTTCAGGGATTTTTTGCCGAAACGCGTCCGAATCCAAAACACGGCCGTGGAACCAAATCCAAAACCAAAACCCGAAAAATGTCCGGTGCACATCTCTAGTTACTATTCCCATCATAGTCCACGTGGATCTGAAAGTATGAAAAAGTAGAATTTTTTTTTAAAAATAAACAAAAATGTGTCGACCATCATCATGTCGACCTTTTGACCTTGTCAACATGTTGAATTGTCAACCTTTTACATGTCGAAATTTTGACCCTGTCATTAGTGGTAGACCTATTGGCTGTAGACCTTTTTAGTGTAGATCTATAGAGCGATTACCCATTAAGAAGTTAGTGATTCCTATCCTCACAATGGGCCTAATTCAGGGCCTAATTCTGAGTTGATCGCAGCATCAAATTTGTTAGCAGTTGGGCAAAACCATGTGCACTGCAGGAGGGGCAGATATAACATGTGCAGAGAGAGTTAGATTTGGGTGTGGCGTGTTCAAACTGAAATCTAAATTGCAGTGTAAAAATAAAGCAGCCAGTATTTACCTTGCACAGAAACAAAATAACCCACCCAAATCTAACTCTCTCTGCACATGTTATATCTGCCCCCCCCTGCAGTGCACATGGTTTTGCCCAATTGCTAACAAACTTGCTGCTGCGATCAACTCAGAATTACCCCCCTCAGATCTGATCGCAGCAGCAAATTTGTTAGCTAATGGGAAAAACCATGTGCACTGCAGGGGAGGCAGATATAACATGTGCAGAGAGAGTTAGATTTGGGAGGGTTGTGTTCAAACTGAAATCTAAATTTCAGTGTAAAAATAAAGCAGCCAGTATTTACCCTGCAAACAATATAACCCACCCAAATCTAATTCTCTGCACATGTTATATCTGCCCCACCTGCAGTGCACATGGTTTTGCCCATTAGCTAACAAATTTGCTGCTGCAATCCGGTCTGAATTACCCCCAGTGTTGCTTACTGTATCAAAAAAGTTGTACAGATACATTGGACACCATGTGCCACTCCTTCACTTAATGAAAGATTAAGAAAATGCTCCAGCTGTTATGTCTTGATAGAAAATTATCTTTACTAAATATCAAGAAGGGTATTCATGGTTTTTATAAGGCCTGTATATTTATAGGTATACACTATACAATTATATGTCCAATCTGGCTTTTTGGAATGAAAATCTGCTAATGTATGGGAGTAATGACAAATGATAATTTGCTCCCAAACACTGGAAAATAAACAATAATGGTCATTCAAATTAATTGGTTAAATCAAACTGATTTTACCAACTTGTCTGTCACTTTTTCAGTGTTTGGGAGCAAATGGTCAACTGTCATTTGCTTCCATACATTACCAGATTTTCATTCCATCCAGCCAGATTGGACAGATAATTGTATAGTGTGTACCTAAAGGCCCGTACACACTGCCCGATATATCGGCCGTTCTCGTGAACGGCCGATATATCGCGGGTCCGTCAGCCAGTGTGTACGGCCGATGCATCTGTGAACTCCGTCGTTCACAGACGTATTGCGTGGGCCCCGCAGCACAGCCGACGGCCAATGTATCTACCGATATATTGGCGCGTCGCTGTGTGTGTACGGCGGTCGGCCGACCGCCCATACACATGCTGCAGTGGCCGGCGGTGATTGACAGGTGAACTGGGCGGGCGTGTGTACACGCCCGCCCAGTTCATGACGTCAGTCCCCGACGGATCGGGCAGTGTGTATGCACAGCATACTGCCCGATCCGTCCATAGATATATCTGCAGATCAATTGATCTGCAGATATATCTTTCCAGTGTGTACCCACCTTTATACACGAGAGCAGATCTTTAAAATGTTTGAATCAACAGAATGGTTTTTGTACCGTTGATTACTCTCTGAAGTCTGAACCTTGAAAGGCTATATACAGTATTAAGGGATTTCTACCTGCTAATGTTTGTGATTGCTGTTAATGTCAGTATCATAAAATTGCATCATGATAATTCGGTGTATCTTACCAGTGCCGTAACTAGGTATTTTAGCGCTGTGTGCAAGAAACGGCATTGGTGCCCCCCCCCCTATGCAAGACAGGAGCAGTGCGCGCCGCAGGCGCGTGAAAAATATATAGGGCGTGGCTTCATGGGGAAGGGGCGTGGCCACAAAATAATGCCTATTCATACTACGGTGCACAGTAGTCTCCATTATTCAAATTATGCTGCACAGTAGTGCCACTACACCAGGTAGAGTCCCTTTTTACAAATTACGGCAGACGGCGTGCCTTTTTACACAATACGGCAGACAGCGTCCCCCTTTTTACACATTATGGCAGACAGCGTCCCCCTTTTTACACATTACGGCAGACAGTCCCCCTTATTACACATTATGGCAGACAGCGTCCCCCTTATTACACATTACGGCAGACAGCGTCCCCCTTATTACACATTACGGCAGACAGCGTCCCCTTTTTGTACACACAGTGTCCCCCTTTTTACACATTACGGCAGACAGCGTCCCCTTTTTACACATTACGGCAGACAGCGTCCCCCTTATTACACATTACAGCAGACAGCGTCCCCCGTTTTACACATTACAGCAGACAGTCCCCCTTATTACACATTACGGCAGACAGCGTACCCCTTATTACACATTACAGCTGACAGCATCCCCCGTTTTACACATTACGGCAGACAGTCCCCCTTATTACACATTACGGCAGACAGCATCCCCTGTTTTACACATTACAGCAGACAGTCCCCCTTATTACACATTACGGCAGACAGCGTCTCCCTAATTACACATTACGGCAGACAGCGTCTCCCTAATTACACATTACGGCAGACAGTGTCCCCCTTATTACACATTACGGCAGACAGCATCCCCTTTTTGTACACATTATGACAGACAGCGTCCCCTTTTTACACATTATGGCAGCCAGTCCCCCTTTTTACACATTGCGGCAGCTAGTCCCCCTTTTTACACATTTCGGCAGCTAGTCCCCATTTTTACACATTGCGGCAGACAGACACGAGAGAGAGAGAAAGAGAGAAAGAGACAGAAAGAGAGAGAGAGAGAGAGAGAGAGAGAGAGAGAGAGAGATATACTTACCATCTCTCCCGCTGGCAGTCAGGCTACTCGTGCTGGCAGAGATCCTGGGCAGCCGCAGGGCAGAAGGAGGAGGAGGGAGGGGGACTTGAGCCGCTGCAGCGCTATGTCATTGGTAGAGGCGCCGCTGCAGCACTCCCCTCTCCTTCCGTATTGGCTGGCCGCTGCTGAGAATGCTGGGATGAGGGAACCGCATCCCAGAATTCACAGCAGCACCGGGCAGCCAATACAGAAGGAGAGGGGAGTGCTGCCTGCGGCGCTGCTATCAATGACATAGCGCTGCTGCGGATCAAGTCCCCCTCCCTCCTCCTCCTTCTCTGCCTCCGGCGCTGCTCTCCCTCCAGCGCGGCGCACGGCACCCAGCAGAGGCGGCATGTAATGAGTCAATTTGACTCATTACATGCCGCTGGCCGTGCACCCTCAGTGTACCTATGCTGTGTGCCAGGCACACCTGGCACATAGGTAGTTACAGCGCTGTATCTTACATCTTATCAAGCACATAATTTACCATACTGACTGACTCTTGTATTGTACTTTGTGCCTTTGAAATACAATAAAATATATAAAAGAAAAGCATTTATTTATCCAAAGGAAAATGTGAAAGTGTACCAGCGCTGGCTGTAAAAAAGATATTACATAATGGACGGTTTGTTTAAAAACAAACAATCACAATTTATTGGCTACAATACACATATACAGGGTGATTCAAAAGTCAAGATAAACACAGTTGCGTGCAAGTTACAATCTGTGCCCGTAAGTGGGCAGCTATTCTCAACAAATGCAGTTTAGATTTAGTCTTGCTGGTCATTGAAGAAGCCTCTTGTGAACTGCAGAGTGTTAAAACTAAAATTACTACCTTTAAGGACCTCCACTTAACCACACTGACGTCAGATGAGTCTACCAAGTGCAGAGGCGGATTGTCCATAGGGTTTACAGGGAAGATTCCCGGTGGGCCGACGCACCCGTGGGGCCTGTTTTGTTTAAGGACATGTGGTCCTTTTTATAGACATAATGAATAGATGCAAAATTATTTCCATATATGAAAATGACTTTGCCACTTAGCCTGTGATTGCAGATGATCTAGTGTATGCTCTGTCTGCCTGCTTGGCTGACATATAAGATTGAGTGAATAGTGATTGGGATACTGTTGGTGTAATAAGCAAGAAAATATATCTTTCTAAAGAATGATATAGTTTCCTAAATTCTGAAGGTGTATCATATAATGTACTCATAATATTTAATTTTAATTTTTTTAACTTCCCCATTGATGCTGGACATGCTCACAACTGGAAAGTCTTGGGGGGAGGGTGCTGCTGCCATGGCCCATGGCTAGACCTTACACCTCTGGTGCTGCCCATGTGGGGCCACTAGTACAAATTTTTCCAGGGCCGCTTTTTGTTCCCAATCCGCCCCTGACCAAGTGGATGGATAAACTCTCGTCCCAAATAGAGATCTATAAGCGAAATCTGGTGAAATTTAAAAGGGATAAATTGGCGATTGTGCAGCGTGATTACGCAGAAAACAAGGTATATACATGGGCGTATAACCCTGAAAGTAGACGTTATCCCAACCAGAGGCAAAGATTCCGCAAGTTTCCTGGAGATACAAAAACTTCAAGTGGGAGAGCATCCACACAAAGTGACACAGACGATACCCGTAAGAAGGCATATAAAAAGCCCCCTTTAGGGATGAGTACACGCGCACAGCGCGGAGGAAAACCAGACACCCAACGCGAAGGGGATGACGGTGGACAAGGATCCTCAAAAGCAAAGTCAAAGAAGAAGAACAAAGTTTAGTCTTTAATCTTTCCAATCGGGAACTGTCATCTCGTGAATTGGATATTCTGAACAAAGGGTTATCCTTTGTTCCATCATGTGATATATACCATTTTCAATGGAAAATTGATACATACAAATTTAATCGTAATCTCAGATTAAAATAATTTTTTTCAATCTAAGCAACAGGCAGCGGTTGAAGTGGAACTGTCTGAATCTTTACCCAAAGCTATTAAAACTCGGTCTAAGTTTGACCCATACACTAATAATGCCTCTTTGAAATGTTTTCAGAGACAGTTGGAACAGCCATTGTCAAACTTTGAGAGAACTTCGGTACCTAATATGTCCAAAAAGGATTTTGAGACATTATTGAAGTTGAGCAAAGATGAAAGTATTATAATACGCCCCGCTGACAAGGGGGGCGGGATTGTAATACAGGACATTGAACAATATCGCAGAGAAATATACAGACAATTGAGTGATGGGATGGTATATAGAGTTCTAACTTGCGATCCTACTAAGTCTTTTAATGTGGAATTGGGTAGGGTGTTGGCACAGGCGGTGGATGATAAGATTATTTCTCTTGAGGTTAAGAATGCTTTGATTCAGGAACATCCTGTGGCCCCTGTGCTTTACACCTTACAAAAAATTCATAAAGACGCAATTTGTCCTCCGGGCCGTCCTATTATCTCGGCTAGGGATTCTGTATATTATAAGACGTCTAAATATCTGGATAGCTTCTTTCAACCAGTGGTCCAGGTTCAGGCTACGTATTTGAAGGATACCACCATGTTATTACAGAAATTAAGACAAGTACCTACCCCATTGCCTCCATGTTTTCTTTGTACTTTGGATGTTATTAATCTGTACACCAGCATCCCACACGAGGGTGGTCTGCAGGCAGCAGAGATTCTGCTCTCGCGAAGTGAGGAATACTGTGGTCCAGATGTGAAATTCTTTGTGAAACTGTTAGAGCTAACATTGAAAAGAAACTACTTTCTGTTTGACAATCGTTGGTATATCCAACTGCAAGGTTGTGCCATGGGGTCCTGTGTGGCCCCGGCATTTGCAAATGGGTATATGTTTGGGGTGGAACAGGATATCTTCTTTACTGACGAGAACATCAGGGGGAAGATTCTTATGTTTTACCGATACATAGACGACCTGTTTATGATTTGGTTGGGGGTAGAACAGGAATTCCATGATCTTATGATAAAGGCGAATCAAAATAATGAACATATTAAGTTTACCTACACTATTAGTCGGGATTGTGTTAACTATTTGGATGTGTTGATATCGTTGGGTCCTGAGGGGATACATACCTCTCTTTTCAAGAAAACTACTGATAGAAACAATGTGTTACATTATTCTAGTCAGCATCCGGTGAGCACTAAGAAGGGCCTGCCATTCTCACAGTTCCTTCGGGTACATCGCATTTCTGATAATTTGGATAAGACCATAAAGGATATAGATAAGATGATTGAACAGTTTGTAGCCAGGGGTTATGATTATGTAGAATTACAGAATACTAAAAGCAGGGTCTTGTCTCTTCCTAGAGACCAGGTGTTGTATGAGAACAAGAAACAGACAACTTTAGACAGCAAAATTCCATTTGTACAGAGGTTTAACAGCCAGAGTCGTAGTATGGTCAGACGTACTAAGCAGCTATGGCCATTGGTAACCTCAGACCCTGATCTGAAAGTGTTCCATAAGAAGTAAATCATGCCCAGCTTGTCTCGTAATAAAAACCTCAAGGATTGGCTAGTCAGAAATGATATATTGGGTTTTGACAAAAAAACTACTAATGTAAAGAATTTTTTAAGACGTAAACCTGGTTGCTATCGTTGTACAGGATGTACGACGTGTAGTTTTTTGGAAACGGGTGACTCTTTCTCCCATCCCCATACTGGTAAACGTATTCCAATAAAACAAGTACTCACATGTTCCAGCACACATATAATTTATTTCATACGCTGTCCTTGTGGTCTTTTCTATATTGGTAAGACCACAAGGCAGTTTAAAGAACGTATGAACATGCACAGGTCGTCCATACGGAAATCGTTGGATAACCAGGCAATTTCCCCGGAGCAACCTGTGGCACGTCATTTCCGGGAGTTCAAGCATGGGCTGTCAACTCTCCGGTATAAAATAATTGACCAGGTCCCCAATCATATTCGAGGTGGTAACAGAGATAAAATATTATTGCAGAAAGAGGCTCGCTGGATCCACAGTTTAAATACCGTGGCTCCCGGCGGTCTCAATGAATCTTTTGGCCTTGGCTGCTTTCTGTGACTATATATATATATACTAGCATGTAGATAGACCCCATGATCTAATTGTGATGTCGAGAAGTGTACACGAGATTTGAACTGGTCCTATTATGTAAAATATGCATAAAATATGTATACAATGATAATATGTATCTTGGATTGGGATTCGAGTTTATTGTGTTACTGAGATACTCGAAATTCCTTATTGGATTGCTATAACAGCGTTCAGCGCTATGTAATTGTTTACATCTGTCGTGGCCAGTGTTTACATGTTCCTGCTGCTGTTTTTACTGGTGGAGGTGCGTCACGTGATTATGCTCCGTGGTGCTGCCGGGCAACGGGACGCTGGACGGGACGCAAGGCGCCGCACAGCGTGCGTCGCCGATGACGATGTCATCGGGAGGCGTCCGGTGCCCGGAGGCTGGCGGCGGGAAACGGAGGAGGTGTTATGCACTTTGGGTGAGCTATAAATGTTGTCTGTTGTTCTGTGTTTAATGTGTATGATCCTGATGACGATTTTGGAATAAAATCGAAACGTTGATGACATGACTATTGATCATTGAAAAGACCTATGAGTGCCACCTGCTTATTGATCTCTCTCTCTCTCTCTATATATATATATATATATATATGTATGTATATATATATATATATATACACTGCTCAAAAAAATAAAGGGAACACTAAAATAACACATCCTAGATCTGAATGAATGAAATATTCTTATTAAATACTTTGTTCTTTACATAGTTGAATGTGCTGACAACGAAATCACACAAAAATTATCAATGGAAATCAAATTTATTAACCCATGGAGGTCTGAATTTGTAGTCACCCTCAAAATTAAAGTGGAAAAACACACTACAGGCTGATCCAACTTTGATGTAATGTCCTTAAAACAAGTCAAAATGAGGTTCAGTAGTGTGTGTGGCCTCTACGTGCCTGTATGACCTCCCTACAACCCACACAAGTGGCTCAGGTAGTGCAGCTCATCCAGGATGGCACATCAATGCGAGCTGTGGCAAGAAGGTTTGCTGTGTCTGTCAGCGTAGTGTCCAGAGCATGGAGGCGCTACCAGGAGACAGGCCAGTACATCAGGAGATGTGGAAGAGGCCGTAGGAGGGCAACAACCCAGCAGCAGGACCGCTACCTCCGCCTTTGTGCAAGGAGGAACAGGAGGAGCAATGCCAGAGCCCTGCAAAATGACCTCCAGCAAGCCACAAATGTGCATATGTCTACTAAAATTATCAGAAACAGACTCCATGAGGGTGGTATGAGGGCCCGACGTCCACAGGTGGGGGTTGTGCTTACAGCCCAACACCGTGCAGGATGTTTGGCATTTGACAGAGAACACCAAGACTGGCAAATTGGCCACTGGTGCCCTGTGCTCTTCACAGATGAAAGCAGGTTCTCACTGAGCACATTTGACAGATGTGACAGAGTCTGGAGACGCCAAGGAGAATGTTCTGCTGTCTGCAACATCCTCCAGCATGACCGGTTTGGCAGTGGGTCAGTAATGGTGTGGGGTGGCATTTCTTTGGGGAGCCGCACAGCCCTCCATGTGCTCGCCAGAGGTAGCCTGACTGCCATTAGGTACCGAGATGAGATCCTCAGACCCCTTGTGAGACCATATGCTAGTGCGGTTGGCCCTGGGTTCCTCCTAATGCAAGACAATGCTAGACCTCATGTGGCTGTAGTGTGTCAGCAGTTCCTGCAAGACGAAGGCATTGATGCTATGGACTGGCCCGCCCGTTCCCCAGACCTGAATCCAATTGAGCACATCTGGGACATCATGTCTCGCTCCATCCACCAACGCCACGTTGCATCACAGACTGTCCAGGAGTTGGCGGATGCTTTAGTCCAGGTCTGGGAGGAGATCCCTCAGGAGACCATCCGCCACCTCATCAGGAGCATGCCCAGGCATTGTAGGGAGGTCATACAGGCACGTGGAGGCCACACACACTACTGTGCCTCATTTTGACTTTTTTTAAGGACATTACATCAAAGTTGGATCAGCCTGCAGTGTGTTTTTCCACTTTCATTTTGAGGGTGACTCCAAATCCAGACCTCCATGGGTTAATAAATTTGATTTCCATTGATAATTTTTGTGTGATTTTGTTGTCAGCACATTCAACTATGTAAAGAACAAAGTATTTAATAAGAATATTTCATTCATTCAGATCTAGGATGTGTTAATTTAGTGTTCCCTTTATTTTTTTGAGCAGTGTATATATATCTCAACAAAATGGTACCCAATTGCGCTCAGGGGTGACAAATACGCAGCACCTCTAGATGAACCTTCTGTTCGCCAAGGTTCAGACAATACATACAAAACAAATCTGAGGGCGCTAAATGAGATAGAATAATTATAATTTCATCCACAATCATTAAAAATTACTTAAAAACATAGGGGTATAATTACTAAGGTCCTGATTTTGACCGAGATGCCGTTTTTTCTTCAAAGTGTCATTTCGGTAATTTACTAAGCAAAAATCTCGGCAGTGATGAGGGCATTCGTAATATTTTGGAAGTCCTAGGAAAAAATCACGAATCAATACACCATCGGTCAAATACGCCTGCAATTTGGTAGAAATCGGTAATTTACTAAAAAGTACAAAACACAAACACTGCCGACAATAGCCAAACACTGCCGTGCTGAAATATAATTCGTGAAAAAGTGCTAAAAAAAACAGACCTGCTTTTTTATCCCGTGTTTGGATAGGCATGCAGGGGTCCATGAGATCCGTGCATGTTTATCAGTGGGAAGGGGATGGGAAAGTGTTTATTTTTCGAAAAAAAATTGCGTGGGGTCCCCCCTCCTAAGCAAAACCAGCCTCGGGCTCTTTGAGCCGGTCCTGGTTGAAAAAATATGGGGAAAAAATGATAGAGGTTCCCCCATGTTTAAACAACCAGCACCGGGCTCTGCGCCTGGTCCTGGTTCCAAAAATACGGGGGACAAAAAGCGTAGGGGTCCCCCGTATTTCTGAAACCAGCACCGGGCTCCACTAGCCAGATACATAATGCCACAGCCGGGGGACACTTTTATATAGGTCCCGGCGGCCCTGGCATTACATAACCAACTAGTCATCCCTGGCCGGAGTACCCTGGAGGAGTGGGGACCCCTTCAATCAAGGGGTCCCCCTCTCCAGCCACCCAAAGACCAGGGGTGAAGCCCGAGGCTGTCCCCCCCATCCAAGGGCTGCGGATGGGAGGCTGATAGCCGTTTAGTAAAAAAATTAATATTGTTTTTAGTAGCAGTACTACAAGTCCCAGCAAGCCTCCCCCGCAAGCTGGTACTTGGAGAACCACAAGTACCAGCATGCGGAAGAAAACCGGGCCCGCTGGTACCTGTAGTACTACTACTAAAAAAATACCCCAATAAAAACATAAGACACACGCGCAGAGCCCGGTGCTGGTTGTTTAAATATGGGGGAACCTCTATCATTTTTCCCCCCCATATTTTTGCAACCAGGACTGGCTCAAAGAGCCCGAGGCTGGTTTGGCTTAGGAGGGGGGACCCCACGCAATTTTTTTTTTGAGTTTAACACTGATTTTTTTTTTTTACAAGGTGCACAATGAAGCCCAGCACGGATCTCTCAGATCCGGCCGAGATTCATTGTATTAAAGTCGGCAGTGTTTTACAAGTCACTCACGTAAAACACTGCCAAAAAAAACGAAAATGCAGAATACGGCAGCTTAGTAAATTAGTCGTACTAAATTCAAAAAGTTGCAAATTTACACTTTCGATGTCATTCGTGATTGAACTTTGACCTCAAACGGGAAAATACGATTTTTAGTAAATATACCCCATTATATTAAAAATGTTTAATCACAACGTCAATAATGATCATTCATTTTACATCATTTACAGAGATAAATGAATTTGCTGTACAAATCACAGGTAGACATTCAGTCTGAGTACAGTATCTTATTGGCAGACATTTGGTAAACACCGGTTTGATTGATCAAACGAAGAACGGGTTCTTCATTTGATCAATCAAACCGGTGTTTACCAAATGTCCGCCAATAAGATACTGTACTCAGACTGAATGTCTAACTGTGATTTGTACAGCAAATTCATTTATCTCTGTAAATGATGTCAAATGAATGATCATTATTGACGTTGTGATTAAACATTTTTAATATAATGTTTTTAAGTAATTTTTAATAATTGTGGATGAAATTATAATTATTCTATCTAATTTAGCGCCCTCAGATTTGTTTTATATATATATTTGCGCTCTCTCTGTCCTTGCTACATTTCTGATTCAAAAATCACAGTGCACCCTTTTGTTTCAAAAACTGTGCAGGAAATGGGAAAACTGAATACTACAATAAGGTATGGGGGTGAGGTGGGCTATCTTTTAGGGTATGTACCAAACATGGGCACCATTTTGAAATCAGCCATCTTGAATCTAAGTCAGTTTTTTCAGGGGGTCTTGTAACATGTCAAACAACATCGGAAAAGTTAATTGCTGCAAACAGATTTGAAATAGCAGTAATGTTTCAAAAGTTACAACACTTTTTTTTGTAACTGTGACTTTTGAATCACCCTGTAGATTAAAATGAGAAATCTAAGAAAAAAAAGAAACTGGTGTTGCCGTGTATTAAATAAATAACCACTTATAAGCTCCTACGTGCAATTCAGGGAACTTGGCTTGGACACTCTCCGGTATATTGATAGAGCCACTGTGTTAAGTAGCGAGGGTTTACCGATGTATAGTTGCAGACCCCTGGTGATGTCTTAGCTTTAGCAATGATCCATTGGTTGCTGAAGGGGTGATCCGGTCAGAAAAGTGCTGCAGTGCAAAGTCCAAAGTGGAGTAGGTATCCAAAGGTTTACCAAGATTTTAAAGGCAGGAGTCTAAGTGGTTAAAATGAAGTTAAATCAAGCTCAATGCATTTCACTGGATTTGTTAGCAGTTGGGCAAAACCATGTGCACTGCAGGGGGCCCCCCCCCGGCAGATATAACATGTGCAGAGAGAGTTAGATTTGGGTGGGGTGTGTTCAAACTATAATCTAAATTGCAGTGTAAAAATAAAGCAGCCAGTATTTACCTTGCATAGAAACAAAATAACCCACCCAAATCTAACTCTCTCTGCACATGTTATATCTGCCCCCCCTGCAGTGCACATGTTTTTTTCCCAACTGCTAACAAAGTTGCTGCTGCGATCAACTCTGAATTACCCCCAAAGAACATCCAGCTTCCTCAGGAGCATATGGTAGAATGTGTGCTGGGGATTTCTTATAGTGACACCTGTGTTATTCAATAATGATATTAAACAAACCATCCAAAATAATATATAAATATATTTATTACAATCCTATATGGTCCATTATATATTGAGATAAATATATATCAATATATATTATTTTGGATTGTTTGCTTAATATTTTTATTCACCAACACAGATTTCACTCATAAGTACCACTGCCCTGCAGCTGCACAAGGGGCATGGCTTTATGGGGTGGTAGCAGGGGTTCACGGGAGGGGGCGGAGCTAAGCATCCCGACCCCCATTTTCATTACTCTGGGGTCTGGGAGATGCGGCCTGCTCCTAGAGACTGGCATGCCTGCTGTGCTGGCTTCTACAGGGTGACAGGAGCCGGGTTGCTGTACGTAATGTTACAGTGCAGCACCCGACTCCTGTCACTGAGCAGGAGCTGGCACTTTAGTGTCATCCCTCGGTGGGTGACACCCGGGAGCGTGCCGCACCTCCCTTGTGATGCCACTGTCTTAGGGTGGGATTTACTAAGAATCGTGTTTGGTCAATTTTGTATTTTTTAGCATTGATTTTGTTTTTCAGCAATTAAGCTGCAATTTTGCTAATCTGGAATTTCCTAATGGCCAATTCGCATGGATATCACGTCAAACACGACTTTACAGATAAAAATCACGGCAACTCACCATCGAACCAAAACATCATTAAAATAATTTTGGTACCAATGCAAATCACAAATTTACTAAGAATCGCGTTTGCAAAATCTTTCGAACTCGCACCCAAATTACACCACAATGCCCAAAATCAATGCACTTATTTTAAAAATCATGTTGACAGGTGAAAACCATTTAAAATACTAAACAAAAAACATTTCTTACATAAGGAAAATTTCCCTTTAAAAATTTAACATTATTTGCCTATGTCAGTTCGAAAGGAGGAAACATATTAGAATACAATGGTTTTTCTAATGAAACATGAAACAACCACACTATTAGGGTGCCTTTGTTATGCGGCATATAATTTGCATATTCATTTGTACAAACATAAAACACGTCACTTTGAGGGAATTATGTGACTGTATTACGCCCGTACACTCCCTCATTAATATGCCGGTGTATTACAAAATATTTCACATTTAAGGTGCATTTTGTTTTAAGTTAACGAATTGCATGAGAACATGTTTTAAAGCATAATACAGTATATAAGCAATGAAAAGCAAAAGGTTGTTAATGTTTTATTCCAGGGATGGGGAACCTTTGGCCCTCCAGCTGTTGTTGAACTACACATCCCAGCATGCCCTGCAACAGTTTTAGCATGACCAAATTGCAAAACTGTTGCAGGGCATGCTGGTATGTGCAGTTCAGCAACAGCTGGAGCGCCGAAGGTTCCCCGTCCCTGTTTTATTCTGTCAACGTCAGCATTGAATGTTGTTACTGGCGTGGTGTAGAAAAAATGTCAATAACTGTATAAATGACATAACTTTTTTTTCCAGCATACAAATCTAAATTAAAAAGAAAAGTCATTTGATTTGCAGCGTACTAATATAACAAGAAGTGCTATTTTTTTAAGCATACAAATATATACAATAATCAGAAATGTCAGCATACAAATACAACTGTTAAACATGTAATTTAATCTTATTGTGAACATCTCCTTTTAGGTGGCTGACCAGGGGAAGGTGAAGAGCAGCTTGGACATGCAGCGCTACTTCTGATGAGGGCTCCACACCTGGGTGGCATTGGTTCAAGTGAGGGGTTTACACTGATACTGGTGCTACTTGTTGGCTCAGGGAGCCAGCTAACAGTTTGTCCCCCAATGACATAATGCTATGGTTCATATCCCTCAGAACATTGGTTTGAGCTTGGAACATTCACAAAAAAAAACTTTCCTGAAAACGGTTTGCATTTGTTTGAGCCTCTATCACACGGTGGTTTGATTCCAGTATTCTCAACATTATTTCAAAATGACCAACTACATTTTTATTGAGCTTACTTACATCTTCATTTAGGAGCATACAATTGGCATTATGGTGGAAGTGCTGCTGTCATGGTTACACAAATGCCTGGTAATTTGTGACAAGTGTCTCATTTGTGTGTCCATTCGTGCCGCATGATCATCATCAAATGCTGGCATGGAGAAGAGGATTGCTGCGGCAGTATCAGCAGGTATATATGTTGACAGCTCATGTAAGTCTGGGCTGAGTGGCTGGTGTTTGTGGTTATTGTGCTGTTGATGGAAACATCTCTACAGTCACCGTTACATCTTGTGTTTCCCCAGGATTACCAAGTGGCTCTAATATTGGGGACTGAGGATTTTGATTCTGTGGAACGAAAGAAAATTATTAGGTCAAATTTCTGGGTACACGCAGTAGCATACCATCCAACATTTGAGAGATGGTAAGAGGGATATCTACATGCGTGTGTTGCACACGCCCAAAAAGGGGGCGTGAACTACTGAAAAGGGGGCGTGGCTTCAAACAGCATTTATAGTTGAGCAGATCAGCGAATGACAGAGCCTCCCAACTCTCCCCGCCCCACGGGACACTGCGACCCACGGGTGGGACAGCGGGATAGTCCCAAAAAAAAGGGACTGTTCTGCGAAAATCGGGACAGTTGGGAGGTATGCAGTAGAATGATCATTTGTGGACTGTGGCCTACGAAAACAATGTTTAACAATCATGCAGCGCCCTTCCCCCCACAAAACAACAAAAATCAGTTTGCCATTCCAATATGCTGATGTTTGGTTTTCTGCATCAGACGTACGCAGGATGATGTAACTGTATGATGCTTTTAAAATAGTCAAAAAGATGGTCATTTGTGGAGTTGAGCATAGCAAACATGAAGCTTAATAGAAGAAAAGTGTTCTTAAGAGGCAGCTTCTTCTTGGCTACGCTAAACTTCTCCACTTTCTATTTCACTTCAGCTTTTCATTCTTCTGTGCAGATACTCATCAAATGGATGTGCACATGGAGGCAGAGCTGTCTCTTGCAGGCTTAATGGGCAGCTGCCCAAGGGCCCCAGGAATGTAGGGGCCCAAGGGCCCCAGGAATGTAGGGGCCCACTGCAATGGAATCCCCTCCCAGGTGCTGGTAACAACTCCCCCAGGACCGCTGCCGACAGCACCCATCCCCCAAACACTGCTGCTGGTAACACACACACACACACACACACACACACACACACACACACACACACACACACACACACACACACACACACACCACCTCTCCCCCCTGGACATCCCCACCACTGCTAACAGCACCCCCCTCCCTGAACACTGCTGCAACCAATAGCACCCCCCGGACGTCATGGGCACCACCGCCAACAGCACCTGCCCCCAGACACTGCCGCCACCAATTGCACCCCCCGTAACATCACTTCTGCTGCTGATAGTGACACCCCTCCTCTAGGATCACAGCCATCATTGCTGCCAGTATTGGCCCCTGTGCATTCTTTGCCCAGGGGCCCACACTGCTGTAGAGACAGCCCTGCATGGAGGTGTCTGTCGTGTCTGCAGCAATAGGGTTTGGTGCTTTTCTTGTCTCCCAACAGAAGGCTGTAGTGGCTGCCTGGCAGGTTTACATGCTGAAGACATTCCTTAATGAAATGAATCACGGGTAAATTGCAAGACAACAAAGGGCCTAATTCAGACCTGATCGCAGCAGCAAATTTGTTAGCTAATGTGCAAAACCATGTGCACTGCAGGGGGGCAGATATAACGGGTATGGGTCATTAGGTCAACAAGACTTAGGTCAACAGTCATTAGGTCATCCGCTATTGGTCGACATGCATTAGGTCGACATGGTCACTAGGTCGAAAATAAGATTTTACTTACCGATAAATCTATTTCTCATAGACCGTAGTGGATGCTGGGGACTCCGTCAGGACCATGGGGAATAGCGGCTCCGCAGGAGACAGGGCACAAAAGCAAGCTTTTAGGATCACATGGTGTGTACTGGCTCCTCCCCCTATGACCCTCCTCCAAGCCTCAGTTAGGTACTGTGCCCGGACGAGCGTACACAATAAGGAAGGATCTTGAATCCCGGGTAAGACTCATACCAGCCACACCAATCACACCGTACAACTTGTGATTTTAACCCAGTTAACAGTATGATAACAATGAAGTAGCCTCTAAAAAAGATGGCTCACAACAATAATAACCCGATTTTTTTTTGTAACAATAACTATGTACAAGTAATGCAGACAATCCGCACTTGGGATGGGCGCCCAGCATCCACTACGGACTATGAGAAATAGATTTATCGGTAAGTAAAATCTTATTTTCTCTAACGTCCTAGTGGATGCTGGGGACTCCGTCAGGACCATGGGGATTATACCAAAGCTCCCAAACGGGCGGGAGAGTGCGGATGACTCTGCAGCACCAAATGAGAGAACTCCAGGTCCTCCTCAGCCAGGGTATCAAATTTGTAGAATTTAGCAAACGTGTTTGCCCCTGACTAAGTAGCTGCTCGGCAAAGTTGTAAAGCCGAGACCCCTTGGGCAGCCGCCCAAGATGAGCCCACCTTCCTTGTGGAATGGGCATTTACAGATTTTGGCTGTGGCAGGCCTGCCACAGAATGTGCAAGCTGAATTGTACTACAAATCCAACGAGCAATAGTCTGCTTAGAAGCAGGAGCACCCAGCTTTTTGGGTGCCTACAATATAAACAGCAAGTCAGACTTTCTGACTCCAGCCGTCCTGGAATTATATATATATATATATATTTTCAGGGCCCTGACAACGTCTAGCAACTTGGAGTCCTCCAAGTCCCTAGTAGCCGCAGGCACCACAATAGGTTGTTTCAGGTGAAACGCTGACACCACCTTAGGAAGAAACTGGGGACGAGTCCGCAGTTCTGCCCTGTCCGAATGGAAAATCAAATATGGGCTTTTGTAAGACAAAGCCGCCAATTTTGACAATCGCCTGGCCTAGGGCAGGGCCAACAGCATGGTCACTTTCCATGTGAGATATTTCAAATCCACAGATTTGAGTGGTTCAAACCAATATGATTTGAGGAATCCCAACACTACGTTGAGATCCCACGGTGCCACTGGAGGCACACAAGGGCTGTATATGCAATACTCCCTTGACAAACGTCTGGACTTCAGGAACTGAAGCCAATTCTTTCTGGAAGAAAATCTATAGGGCCGAAACTTGAACCGTAATGGACCCAATTTTAGGCTCATAGACACTCCTGTTTGCAGGAAGTGCAGAAATCGACCTAGTTGAAATTTTTTCGTGGGGCCTTCCTGGCCTCACCCACGCAACATATTTTTACCACATGTGGTGATAACGTTGTGCGGTCACCTCCTTCCTGGCTTTGACCAGGGTAGGTATGACCTCTTCCGGAATGCCTTTTCCCTTAGGATCCGGCGTTCAAAACCGCCATGCCGTCAAACGCAGTCGCGGTAAGTCTTGGAACAGACAAGGTCCCTGCTGGAGCAGGTCCTTTCTTAAAGGCCGATGCCACGGTTCCTCTTGGAACAGACATGGTACTTGCTGAAAGCAAATCCCTTCTTAGCTCCCGAGGCCATTAGTCCTCTGTGAGCATCTCTTGAAGTTCCGGTTACCAAGTCCCTCTTGGCCAATCCGGAGCCACGAGTATAGTTCTTACTCCTCTATGTCTTATAATTCTCAATACCTTGGTTATGAGAAGCGGAGGAGGGAACACATACACCGACTGTTACACCCACGGTGTTACCAGGACGTCCACAGCTATCGCCTGAAGGTCTCGTGACCTGGCGCAATACCTGTCCCATTTTTTGTTCGGGCGGGACGCCATCATGTCCACCTTTGGTCTTTCCCAACGGTTCACAATCATGCGGAAAACTTCCCGATGAAGTTCCCACTCTCCCGGGTGGAGGTCGTGCCTGCTGAGGAAGTCTGCTTCCCAGTCGTCCACTCCCGGAATGAACACTGCTGACAGTGTTATCACATGATTTTCCGCCTAGCGAAAAATCCTTGCAGTTTTGCCACTGCCCTCCTGCTTCTTGTGCCGCCCTTTCTGTTTACGTGGGCGACTGCCGTGATGTTATCCCACTGGATCAATACCGGCTGACCTTGAAGCAGAGGTCTTGCTAAGCTTAGAGCATTATAAATTTGCTCTTAGCTCCAGTATATTTATGTGGAGAGAATTCTCCAGACTTGATCACACTCCTTGTGTGACTGCTCCCCAGCCTCTCAGGCTGGCCTCCGTGGTCACGAGCATCCAATCCTGAATGCCGAATCTGCGGCCCTCTAGAAGATGAGCACTCTGTAATCACCACAGGAGAGACACCCTTGTCCTTGGATATAGGGTTATCCGCTGATGCATCTGAAGATGCAATCCGGACCATTTGTCCAGCAGATCCCACTGAAGAGTTCTTGCGTGAAATCTGCCGAATGGAAGCGCTTCGTAATAAGCCACCATTTTTACCAGGACTCTTGTGCAATGATGCACTGACACTTTTCCTGGTTTTAGGAGGATCCCGATTAGCTCGGATAACTCCCTGGCTTTCTCCTCTGGGAGAAACACCTTTTCCTGGACTGTGTCCAGAATCATCCCTAGGACCAGCAGACGTGTCGTCGGAACAACTGCGGTTTTGGAATATTTAGAATCCACCCGTGCTGTCGTAGAACTACTTTAGATAGTGCTACTCCGACCTCCAACTGTTCTCTGGACCTTGTTCTTATCAGGAGGTCGTCCATTTTCTTTGAAGACGAATCCTCCTTTCGGTCATTACCTTGGTAAGGACCCGGGGTGCCTTGGACAATCCAACGGCATCGTCTTGAAACTGATAGTGACAGTTCTGTACCACGAACCTGAGGTACCCTTGGTGAGAAAAGGCAAATTTTGGGACATGGAGGTAAGCATCCCTGATGTCCCGGGACACCATCTAGTCCCCTTGTTCTTTGCTATCACTGCTCTGAGTGACTCCATCTGGATTTGAACCCTTGTAAGTGTTCAAATTTTTCAGATTTAGAATAGGTCTCACCTAGCCTTCAGTACCACCATATAGTGTGGAGTAATACCCCTTTCCTTGTTGTCGGAGGGGTAATTTTATTATCACCTGCTGGGAATACAGCTTGTGAATTGTTTTCAATACTGCCTCCCTGTCGGAGGGAGACATTGGTACAGCAGACTACAGGAACCTGCGAGGGGGGAAACCTCTCGACATTCCAATCTGTACCCCTTGGATACTACTTGTAGCATCCAGGGGTCCTGTACGGTCCCAGCGTCATGCTGAGAACTTGGTAGAAGCGGTGGAAGGCTTCTGTTCCTGGGAATGGGCTGCCTGCTGCAGTCTTCTTCCCTTTCCTCTATCCCTGGGCAGATATGACTCTTATAGGGACGAAAGGACTGAGGCTGAAAAGACAGTGTCTTTTTCTGCAGAGATGTGACTTAGGGTAAAAAACGGTGGATTTTCCAGCAGTTGCCCTGGCCACCAGGTCCCATGGACCGACCCCAAATAACTCCTCCCCTTTATACGGCAATACATCTTTGTGCCGTTTGGAATCTGCACCACCTGACCACTGTCGTGTCCATAAACATCTTCTTGCAGATATGGACATCGCATTTACTCTTGATGCCAGAGTGCAAATATCCCTCTGCGCATCTCGCATATATAGAAATGCATCCTTTAAATGCTCTATAGTCAATAAAATACTGTCCCTGTCAAAGGTAGCAATATTTTTAGTCAGGGAATCCGACCAAGCCACCTCAGCTCTGCACATCCAGGCTGAGGCGATCGCTGGTCGCAGTATAACACCAGCATGTGTGTGTATACTTTTTAGGATATTTTTCAGCCTCCTATCAGCTGGCTCCTTAAGTACGGCCCTATCCGTAGATGGTACCGCTACTTGTTCTGATAAGCGTGTGAGCGCCTTATCCACTCTGAGGGGTGTTTCCCACCGCGCCTTAACTTCAGGCGGGAAAGGGTATACCGCCAATAATTTTCTATCGGGGGAAACCCACGCATCATCACACACTTCATTTAATTTATCTGATTCAGGAACAACTACAGGTAGTTTTTTTTTTTTCACCTCACACATAATACCCTTTTTTGTGGTACTTGGAGTATCAGAAATATGTAACACCTCCTTCATTGCCCTTAACGTGTGGCCCTAAAAGAAAATACGTTTGTTTCTTCACCGTCGACACTGAAATCAGTGTCCGTGTCTGGGTCTGTGTCGACCGACTGAGGTAAATGGGCATTTTACAGCCCCTGACGGTGTTTGAGACGCCTGGACAGATACTAATTTGTTCGCCGGCCCTCTCATGTCGTCAACCGGCTTGCAGCGTGTTGACATTGTCACGTAATTTCCATAAATAAGCCATCCATTCCGGTGTCGACTCCCTAGAGAGTGACATCACCATACAGGCAATTTGCTCCGCCTCCTCACCAATATTTTCCTCATACATGTCGACACACACGTACCGACATACAGCACACACATAGGGAATGCTCTGATAGAGGACAGGACCCACTAGCCCTTTGGGGAGACAGAGGGAGAGTTTGCCAGCACACACCAAAACGCTATAATTATCCAGGGACAACCTTTATATAAGTGTTCCTCCCTTATAGCATTTTAATATATATACATATCGCCAAATCAGTGCCCCCCCTCTCTGTTTTAACCCTGTTTCTGTAGTGCAGTGCAGGGGAGAGCATGGGAGCCTTCCCACCAGCCTTTCTGTGAGGGAAAATGGCGCTGTGTGCTGAGGAGAATAGGCCCCGCCCCCTTTTCGGCGGGCTTCTTCTCCGGAGTTTTAGATATCTGGCAGGGGTTAAATACATCCATATAGCCTCAAGGGCTATATGTGATGTATTTTTCGCCATACAGGTATTATACATTGCTGCCCAGGGCGCCCCCCTCCAGCGCCCTGCACCCTCCGTGACCGCTGTGTGAAGTGTGCTGACAACAATGGCGCACAGCTGCAGTGCTGTGCGCTACCTGATGAAGACTGAGAGTCTTCTGCCGCCTGGTTCCGGACCTCTTCATCTTCAGCGTCTGCAAGGGGGGTCGGCGGCGCGGCTCCGGGACGAACCCCAGGGCGAGCCCTGTGTTCCGACTCCCTCTGGAGCTATGTCCAGTAGCCTAAGAATCCAATCCATCCTGCACGCAGGTGAGTTGAAAATCTCTCCCCTAAGTCCCTCGATGCAGTGAGCCTGTTGCCAGCAGGACTCACTGAAAATAAAGAACCTAAAAACTTTTTCTAAGTAACTCTTTAAGAGAGCCACCTAGATTGCACCCTTCTCGGCCGGGCACAAAAACCTAACTGAGGCTTGGAGGAGGGTCATAGGGGGAGGAGCCAGTACACACCATGTGATCCTAAAAGCTTGCTTTTGTGCCCTGTCTCCTGCGGAGCCGCTATTCCCCATGGTCCTGACGGAGTCCCCAGCATCCACTAGGACGTTAGAGAAATGGTCATTTTCTCAACATGTACTAGGTCAACCAGTGGCGTAAGTTCGTCCCAGTCGCCCGGAGGCATGATAAATGTTGGTACCCCCCTACATATACCATATGTAACTATCCGGCACTGAGGGTGAACAGTAGTAGCGTGCTCAGGTACCTTTCCCAATAGTAATATAGATACACATAGAAAGTAGACGCACTCCAAGTCAGTCATTACAATAAAACAGACACCAGCATACCATTATAGTACACCTACAGTGCTCCCTCACCCGCCAGCAGGTCTCGATGGAGATGCTTTGGCGCAGCGGTGTGCCGATATAATTAGTGTTCACTCTAGGATTTTTTTAGGGCAGGGTGCTGATCACGGGGAGGGCACATTTTTCCATTCGGGAGGGCACATTTTTAAGTCATATGGGCAAACTTAGGTACATACTATAATGCTTGGTGCTCCCATTCCTATAGGCTACAACACGGACAGTGTTAGGGACGTTGTTTGGTGGGGAAGGGGCGTGGCCACATAATAGTGTCAATTCACATTACACCACACAGTAGTGCACCTAATACACATTGCACCAGGTAGAACCTCCTATACACACTGCGACAGGTTACATATTGCGCCAGATAGAGCATGTTATACAGATTGCACCAGGCAGAGCACTGAGACACACTGCACCAGGTAGAGAGCACTGAGGCACACTGCACTAGGTAGAGAACACTAAGGCACACTGCACAAGGTAGAGAGCACTGAGGCACACTGCACAAGGTAGAGAGCACTGAGGCACACTGCACCAGCTAGAGAGCACTGAGGCACACTGCACCAGCTAGAGAGCACTGAGGCACACTGCACCAGGTAGAGAGCACTGAGACACACTGCACCAGGTAGAGAGCACTGAGGCACACTGCACCAGGTAGAGAGCTCTGAGACACACTGCACCAGGTAAAGAGCACTGAAGCTCACTGCACCAGGTAGCACTGAGATACACTGCACCAGGTAGAGAGCACTGAGGCACACTACACCAGGTAGAGAGCACTGAGGCACACTGCACCAGGTACAGAGCACTGAGGCACACTGCACCAGGTACAGAGCACTGAGGCACACTGCACCAGGTAGAGAGCACTGAGGCACACTGCACCAGGTAGAGAGCTCTGAGACACACTGCACCAGGTAAAGAGCACTGATGCTCACTGCACCAGGTAGCACTGAGATACACTGCACCAGGTAGAGAGCACTGAGGCACACTGCACCAGGTAGAGAGCACTGAGGCACACTGCACCAGGTAGAGAGCACTGAGGCACACTGCACCAGGTAGAGAGCTCTGAGACACACTGCACCAGGTAAAGAACACTGATGCTCACTGCACCAGGTAGCACTGAGATACACTGCACCAGGTAGAGAGCACTGAGACACACTGCACCAGGTAGAGAGCACTGAGGCACACTGCACCAGGTAGAGAGCTCTGAGACACACTTTTTCTAAGTAACTCTTTAAGAGAGCCACCTAGATTGCACCCTTCTCGGCCGGGCACAAAAACCTAACTGAGGCTTGGAGGAGGGTCATAGGGGGAGGAGCCAGTACACACCATGTGATCCTAAAAGCTTGCTTTTGTGCCCTGTCTCCTGCGGAGCCGCTATTCCCCATGGTCCTGACGGAGTCCCCAGCATCCACTAGGACGTTAGAGAAATGGTCATTTTCTCAACATGTACTAGGTCAACCAGTGGCGTAAGTTCGTCCCAGTCGCCCGGAGGCATGATAAATGTTGGTACCCCCCTACATATACCATATGTAACTATCCGGCACTGAGGGTGAACAGTAGTAGCGTGCTCAGGTACCTTTCCCAATAGTAATATAGATACACATAGAAAGTAGACGCACTCCAAGTCAGTCATTACAATAAAACAGACACCAGCATACCATTATAGTACACCTACAGTGCTCCCTCACCCGCCAGCAGGTCTCGATGGAGATGCTTTGGCGCAGCGGTGTGCCGATATAATTAGTGTTCACTCTAGGATTTTTTTAGGGCAGGGTGCTGATCACGGGGAGGGCACATTTTTCCATTCGGGAGGGCACATTTTTAAGTCATATGGGCAAACTTAGGTACATACTATAATGCTTGGTGCTCCCATTCCTATAGGCTACAACACGGACAGTGTTAGGGACGTTGTTTGGTGGGGAAGGGGCGTGGCCACATAATAGTGTCAATTCACATTACACCACACAGTAGTGCACCTAATACACATTGCACCAGGTAGAACCTCCTATACACACTGCGACAGGTTACATATTGCGCCAGATAGAGCATGTTATACAGATTGCACCAGGCAGAGCACTGAGACACACTGCACCAGGTAGAGAGCACTGAGGCACACTGCACTAGGTAGAGAACACTAAGGCACACTGCACAAGGTAGAGAGCACTGAGGCACACTGCACAAGGTAGAGAGCACTGAGGCACACTGCACCAGCTAGAGAGCACTGAGGCACACTGCACCAGCTAGAGAGCACTGAGGCACACTGCACCAGCTAGGGAGCACTGAGGCACACTGCACCAGCTAGAGAGCACTGAGGCACACTGCACCAGCTAGAGAGCACTGAGGCACACTGCACCAGCTAGAGAGCACTGAGGCACACTGCACCAGCTAGAGAGCACTGAGGCACACTGCACCAGGTAGAGAGCACTGAGGCACACTGCACCAGGTACAGAGCACTGAGGCACACTGCACCAGGTACAGAGCACTGAGGCACACTGCACCAGGTAGAGAGCACTGAGGCACACTGCACCAGGTAGAGAGCTCTGAGACACACTGCACCAGGTAAAGAGCACTGATGCTCACTGCACCAGGTAGCACTGAGATACACTGCACCAGGTAGAGAGCACTGAGGCACACTGCACCAGGTAGAGAGCACTGAGACACACTGCACCAGGTAGAGAGCACTGAGGCACACTGCACCAGGTAGAGAGCTCTGAGACACACTGCACCAGGAAAAGAGCACTGATGCTCACTGCACCAGGTAGCACTGAGATACACTGCACCAGGTAGAGAGCACTGAGGCACACTACACCAGGTAGAGAGCACTGAGGCACACTGCACCAGGTACAGAGCACTGAGGCACACTGCACCAGGTACAGAGCACTGAGACACTGCACCAGGTAGAGAGCACTGAGGCACACTGCACCAGGTAGAGAGCACTGAGGCACACTGCACCAGGTAGAGAGCACTGAGGCACACTGCACCAGGTAGAGAGCACTGAGGCACACTGCACCAGGTAGAGAGCACTGAGGCACACTGCACCAGGTAGAGAGCTCTGAGACACACTGCACCAGGTAAAGAACACTGATGCTCACTGCACCAGGTAGCACTGAGATACACTGCACCAGGTAGAGAGCACTGAGGCACACTGCACCAGGTAGAGAGCACTGAGACACACTGCACCAGGTAGAGAGCACTGAGGCACACTGCACCAGGTAGAGAGCTCTGAGACACACTGCACCAGGTAAAGAGCACTGAAGCTCACTGCACCAGGTAGCACTGAGATACACTGCACCAGGTAGAGAGCACTGAGGCACACTACACCAGGTAGAGAGCACTGAGGCACACTGCACCAGGTACAGAGCACTGAGGCACACTGCACCAGGTACAGAGCACTGAGGCACACTGCACCAGGTAGAGAGCACTGAGGCACACTGCACCAGGTAGAGAGCTCTGAGACACACTGCACCAGGTAAAGAGCACTGATGCTCACTGCACCAGGTAGCACTGAGATACACTGCACCAGGTAGAGAGCACTGAGGCACACTGCACCAGGTAGAGAGCACTGAGACACACTGCACCAGGTAGAGAGCACTGAGGCACACTGCACCAGGTAGAGAGCTCTGAGACACACTGCACCAGGAAAAGAGCACTGATGCTCACTGCACCAGGTAGCACTGAGATACACTGCACCAGGTAGAGAGCACTGAGGCACACTACACCAGGTAGAGAGCACTGAAGCACACTGCACCAGGTACAGAGCACTGAGGCACACTGCACCAGGTACAGAGCACTGAGACACTGCACCAGGTAGAGAGCACTGAGGCACACTGCACCAGGTAGAGAGCACTGAGGCACACTGCACCAGGTAGAGAGCACTGAGGCACACTGCACCAGGTAGAGAGCACTGAGGCACACTGCACCAGGTAGAGAGCACTGAGGCACACTGCACCAGGTAGAGAGCACTGAGGCACACTGCACCAGGTAGAGAGCTCTGAGACACACTGCACCAGGTAAAGAACACTGATGCTCACTGCACCAGGTAGCACTGAGATACACTGCACCAGGTAGAGAGCACTGAGGCACACTGCACCAGGTAGAGAGCACTGAGACACACTGCACCAGGTAGAGAGCACTGAGGCACACTGCACCAGGTAGAGAGCTCTGAGACACACTGCACCAGGTAAAGAGCACTGAAGCTCACTGCACCAGGTAGCACTGAGATACACTGCACCAGGTAGAGAGCACTGAGGCACACTACACCAGGTAGAGAGCACTGAGGCACACTGCACCAGGTACAGAGCACTGAGGCACACTGCACCAGGTACAGAGCACTGAGGCACACTGCACCAGGTAGAGAGCACTGAGGCACACTGCACCAGGTAGAGAGCACTGAGGCACACTGCACCAGGTAGAGAGCATTGAGACACACTGCACCAGGTAGAGCACTGAGATTGAAGTTTACAGCTGCAAGGTACTTACAAGGTTAATTTAGCCCAGGGGGACTCTCGTGCTTACCGGGTCCCGCGGCACACGGCTGGGTCCGGCGGCGTGTCGGGGTCCGGTAGGCAGCAAACGGCGGGGTGGCAGGGCCCCCAAAACTGGCAGGGCGGGATTCAGCTGTCTAAAAAAGGGGCAGGGCGCAGCGCCCTGTGAAAGACACCTAGCGTGAACACTAGATATATATATAAAAAAACACACAAACGCCTCATTCACTTAAAAACACACACACACGCACACACACACTTGCCTCTTTAACTTAAACACACACGCCGCTTACACACACACACACACACACACACACACACACACACACACACACACACACACACACACACACAGCACTGAGATACACTGCACCAGGTAGAGAGCACTGAGGCACACTACACCAGGTAGAGAGCACTGAGGCACACTGCACCAGGTACAGAGCACTGAGGCACACTGCACCAGGTAGAGAGCACTGAGGCACACTGCACCAGCTAGAGAGCACTGAGGCACACTGCACCAGACAGAGAGCACTGAGACACACTGCACCAGGTAGAGAGCACTGAGGCACACTGCACCAGGTAGAGAGCACTGAGGCACACTGCACCAGGTAGAGAGCACTGAGGCACACTGCACCAGGTAGAGAGCTCTGAGACACACTGCACCAGGTAAAGAGCACTGATGCTCACTGCACCAGGTAGCACTGAGATACACTGCACCAGGTAGAGAGCACTGAGGCACACTGCACCAGGTAGAGAGCACTGAGGCACACTGCACCAGGTAGAGAGCACTGAGGCACACTGCACCAGGTAGAGAGCACTGAGGCACACTGCACCAGGTACAGAGCACTGAGGCACACTGCACCAGGTAGAGAGCAGAGGCACACTGCACCAGGTAGAGAGCACTGAGACACACTGCACCAGGTAGAGAGCACTGAGGCACACTGCACCAGGTAGAGAGCTCTGAGACACACTGCACCAGGTAAAGAGCACTGAAGCTCACTGCACCAGGTAGCACTGAGATACACTGCACCAGGTAGAGAGCACTGAGGCACACTACACCAGGTAGAGAGCACTGAGGCACACTGCACCAGGTACAGAGCACTGAGGCACACTGCACCAGGTACAGAGCACTGAGGCACACTGCACCAGGTAGAGAGCACTGAGCCACACTGCACCAGGTAGAGAGCATTGAGACACACTGCACCAGGTAGAGCACTGAGATTGAAGTTTACAGCTGCAAGGTACTTACAAGGTTAATTTAGCCCAGGGGGACTCTCGTGCTTACCGGGTCCGGCGGCGCACGGCTGGGTCCGGCGGCGTGTCGGGGTCCGGTAGGCAGCAAACGGCGGGGTGGCAGGGCGCTCAAAAACTGGCAGGGCGGGATTCAGCTGTCTAAAAAAGGGGCAGGGCGCAGCGCCCTGTGAAAGACACCTAGCGTGAACACTAGATATATATAAAAAAACACACAAACGCCTCATTCACTTAAAAACACACACACACACACACACACACTTGCCTCTTTAACTTAAACACACACGCCGCTTTCACACACACACACACACACACACCCACACACACACACACATGCTTCCTTCACTTAAAAACACACACACGCCGCTTTCACTTAAACACCCACACATGCCTTTCACTTACACACACACACATGCCTCACACACAGACACACACACATTCAGAACGGACACCCCTCCATATATTTATAAGGTAGCGTGTACCCAGACCAGGTATGTGCTCTGTACATAGTCCTGTAGAAATGCTCAAATGTCTCCTTTAATCCTTGCCTCTCACACATATACATCTAACTTACACACAAACACACCTCACACACACACACACCTCTTACACACATACACCAACACACCTCTCACACACGCCTCTCACTTACACACATGCCTCTCACTTACATACACACACATGCCTCACACACACACACACACACACACACACACACACACACACACACACACACACACACACACACACATGCCTCTCACTTACACACACACATGCCTCACTTACACACACATGCCTCTCACTTACACACACACACATGCCACTCACTTACACACACATATCACTCACTTACATATACACACACACACACACACACACACACACAAACGCCTCTCACACACATGCCTCTTTTACTTGAACGCGCAACTTTCCTTAAAAACACACATACACACCTCACTTAAAAACAAGCACACACAAAACACAGTGCCTCCAACATTTATTAACGCTTTCCCCAGAGCCGGCCATAGGTATAGGCAAACTAGGCAATTGCCTAGGGCATTTGATATGCCTAGCGGCATCAGCAGCTTCTGCTGATTAAAATGATATGCGGCATGCCTATATTCTGTGTGTAGCATTTCATATGCAGATACAGACACAGTCTCACACAGTATATAGGCATGCTGCATATCAGTTTAATCAGTAGAAGCTGCTTGTGCATCCTAGCCACATAGCAATGCAAATAAGATGCATTTTCATAAAAAAAATGTGCCTGACGTTCAAATTGAGGCAAGATTTATGAGGACACATCTGTATCCAAGCAGAGGCAGAGGGCACAGTGTAAGTGGCAGTGTGAGTACTGTGTGGATGTGAGTGGGTTGGTTGTGTAGTAGTGTTCAGAATATGTGTAAGGAGCATTATGTGTGTCATGTAAAAATTCATTAATAATGTGTAACATATGTGCAAGGGGCACTATGTGTGTCATTATGTGTATAAGGGCATTAATAATGTGCGGCATATGTGTAACAGGGTACTATTGTATGTGTGTCATTATGTGTATAGGGGCACTAATAACGTGCAGCAAATGTGTAGGGGGCACTATGTGTGTCATTATGTGTATAAGGGCATTAATAATGTGCGGCATATGTGTAACAGGGTACTACTGTATGTGTCATTATGTGTATAGGGGCACTAATAATGTGCAGCAAATGTGTAGGGGGCACTATGTGTGTCATTATGTTTATAAGGACATTAATAATGTGTGGCATATGTGTAAGGGACATTACGTGTAAAAGGGCATTAATAAATGTTGGCATAATGTGTAAGGCGCATTATGTTTATAAGGACATTAATAATGTGTCTCATAAGTGTTAGGGGCATTACTGTGTGGCATTATGTGTTTAAGGTGCTCTACTATGTGGCGTTGCGTATAGAAAGGGCACCACTGTGTCGTCTAATGTGAATAAAGAGCAATAGGGTGTGGTGTAATGTGAATAAGGAGCAATTCAGTGTGATGTAATGTGAATAAGGGGCTCTACTGTGAGAAGTAACGTTAATAAGGTAAAGTGATACTACTGTGAGATGTAATATGAATTATGGAAACTATCGCATGATCAAATGTGAATAAAGTGCAGTACTGTGTGGCGTAATTGGAATTGGGGTTACTATTGTGTGGCCATGCCCCTTGCCAGCAAAAATACACCCCTTTTTGGGCTGGGCGCCAAATGTGCGAACTGTTCCTATTTAAAATATAGGGGGTACAAACACCAAAATAAGGACTGCTATGGATGAGGGGTGATGGTGCTGGGAAAGAAGTGCAAGGTCAGAGGCGGAACCAGCGGTGGTGCTAGGGGGCACCAGCCAAAATCTTGCCTAGGGCATCATATTTGTTAGGGCCGGCTCTGGCTTTCCCCCCCACACACACTACACCTCTTTCCCAACCCCCCACACAGTGCCTACCTTTGGCTATCATCAGGCTGACGGAGGAGCAGAGAGCTCTGAGCTTCCCTCGGCTGGCTTGCTTAACTAGAAGGGCCCGGGAGGAGCTACGCTCTGGAGCTCCCCCTAGCTGAAGCCAGTGCCATCTCTCTGTAAATACAGGAGGCAGCTTCCGTGTCACTGACACAGCTCCTCCGTCTGTAATAGCAGCGAGCGATCCTCAGGCAGCGGGAGGCAGTGGAGGAGATGTGCCCCCTTGCGGTCAGGAGCCCGGCGGCAGCCGACTCCACTGCCTCCCACAGTTCCGCCACTGAGGTCAACATGGAAAAAGGTTGACATTTAGTTTTTTTTACTTTTTTTGGTGTCGTTTTCTTCGTACAGTGACGGGGAACCCCAATTAGTGCACCGTGTCCCCTCGCATGGCTCACTACGCTCGCCATGCTTCAGGCAAGGTGCCTCGTTCTACCTCCGCTGCTCTCGGCACAGGTTACTGTTCCCAAACGTTGTCCGTGTGGATCATAAAGTATGAAAAAGTTAAAAAAATTAAAAATGGGAAAAACTCATGTCGACATTTTTTCCATGTCGACCTAGTACATGTCGTCTTAATGAGTGTAAAAATAAAGCAGGCAGTATTTACCCTGCACAGAAACAATATAACCCACCCAAATCTAACTCTCTCTGCACATGGTATATCTGCCCCACCTGCAGAGCGCATGGTTTTTCCCATTAGCTAACAAATTTGCTGCAGCGATCAGATCTGCCATACCTCCCAACTTTGGTGAGGACCAGGGAGGGAGCCCAAAATTAGGGGACGGGGCCTATCAGAAAGGGGGTGTGGCCTCACGACAAGTGCCGCAATCACAAGCCACGCCACCATTTTTGTCATTATGGGGGCATGAACAGCGCACTGAGAGCTGCTGGTCATGCCCCCTGTCCCTCTCTGCCGTGAATAGATGCTGTGCGCATCTATTCAACTGCCCCCCCACCACCACCACGGGACACTGAGACCCGCGGGTGGGACAGCGGGACAGACTGAGAAAAACAGGACTGTCCCGCCAAAATCGGGACAGTTGGGAGGTATGAATTAGGCCCATAGTGTGATTGAGGCGCATGTGCAGTCTTCTGATAATGGGATCAGGCCCAGTGTTCCCAGTTCTCATTATGTAACCGTGCTCAGGGCCGGTTCGAGCCCTCTCTGCGCCCCAGGCAGGGAATGGGGGCATGGCTTAATAAGGGGGCATGGTCAGTTATGCCCCCTGTATAGTAGTAGCGCCGCTTAAGTGCTGAGCGGTGCGCGATAATGTCATCGCGCACCGCACAGCAAAAGGTCCTCTCCACGAAGGGAAACTAGACGCGTAGTGTCTAGTTCCCTTCACAGGGGACACAGCGGGCAGCGGAGGGCACAGAATTGGCGGATCTTGCCATGGTGCGGCGCCCTCCGGAAGGCAGCGCCCCGGGCAAAAGTCCTGCTTGCCCGTGGCAAGATCCGCTACTGACCGTGCTATTAGTTGACATTGGGGGGGCCTCTGCTTACTGCATCCGCTGATCACAGCCACTTTCTCATCCCCCTAGTGCTCTATGCACCAATTCTACTGCACATGTTTCTATGAGACAAAGGACTGGTAGATATGGACAGATTACAAACTAATCACCACAATCTAGTGTATTGACTAGTTTATATTCAACATAGTGTCACTTGTACTAACTGCACCACTCAGTGCTGATGCCAATGTGAGCTGGGTGCAGGAAAAGCAGGACTCAGAAGGGGACCCCCTAAGCCTCTGTGCCCTGGGCAAAAGCACCCCTGACCCACCTTATTTACACACCTGCTACTGGGATTTTCATATAAATAGCTAGGAGTCCAAGTGCAAGATGCCATGACACCTACATATAGGGTTACCACCTCATCCTTTTAATTCTGTACATATATTAATTACACAGGTTCTGTGGCTGGCTGACTTCAAGACTCCATTTCACCTGGTTTTAATCAGCCACAGAACCTGTGTAATTAATATGTGTCCAGAATTAAAGGGATGAGGTGGTAACCCTACCTATGTAGGACGGTCAAGAGCAGGGGTGGGCGTTAGAGATGAGCGCCTGAAATTTTTCGGGTTTTGTGTTTTGGTTTTGGGTTCGGTTCCGCGGCCGTGTTTTGGGTTCGAACGCGTTTTGGCAAAACCTCACCGAATTATTTTTGTCGGATTCGGGTGTGTTTTGGATTCGGGTGTTTTTTTCCAAAAACACTAAAAAACAGCTTAAATCATAGAATTTGGGGGTCATTTTGATCCCAAAGTATTATTAACCTCAAAAACCATAATTTACACTCATTTTCAGTCTATTCTGAATACCTCACACCTCACAATATTATTTTTAGTCCTAAAATTTGCACCGAGGTCGCTGTGTGAGTAAGATAAGCGACCCTAGTGGCCGACACAAACACCGGGCCCATCTAGGAGTGGCACTGCAGTGTCACGCAGGATGTCCCTTCCAAAAAACCCTCCCCAAACAGCACATGACGCAAAGAAAAAAAGAGGCGCAATGAGGTAGCTGTGTGAGTAAGATTAGCGACCCTAGTGGCCGACACAAACACCGGGCCCATCTAGGAGTGGCACTGCAGTGTCACGCAGGATGGCCCTTCCAAAAAACCCTCCCCAAACAGCACATGACGCAAAGAAAAAAAGAGGCGCAATGAGGTAGCTGACTGTGTGAGTAAGATTAGCGACCCTAGTGGCCGACACAAACACCGGGCACATCTAGGAGTGGCACTGCAGTGTCACGCAGGATGTCCCTTCCAAAAAACCCTCCCCAAACAGCACATGACGCAAAGAAAAAAAGAGGCGCAATGAGGTAGCTGTGTGAGTAAGATTAGCGACCCTAGTGGCCGACACAAACACCGGGCACATCTAGGAGTGGCACTGCAGTGTCACGCAGGATGTCCCTTCCAAAAAACCCTCCCCAAACAGCACATGACGCAAAGAAAAAAAGAGGCGCAATGAGGTAGCTGTGTGAGTAAGATTAGCGACCCTAGTGGCCGACACAAACACCGGGCCCATCTAGGAGTGGCACTGCAGTGTCACGCAGGATGTCCCTTCCAAAAAACCCTCCCCAATCAGCACATGATGCAAAGAAAAAGAAAAGAAAAAAGAGGTGCAAGATGGAATTATCCTTGGGCCCTCCCACCCACCCTTATGTTGTATAAACAAAACAGGACATGCACACTTTAACCAACCCATCATTTCAGTGACAGGGTCTGCCACACGACTGTGACTGATATGACGGGTTGGTTTGGACCCCCCCCAAAAAAGAAGCAATTAATCTCTCCTTGCACAAACTGGCTCTACAGAGGCAAGATGTCCACCTCATCTTCACCCTCCGATATATCACCGTGTACATCCCCCTCCTCACAGATTATCAATTCGTCCCCACTGGAATCCACCATCTCAGCTCCCTGTGTACTTTGTGGAGGCAATTGCTGCTGGTCAATGTCTCCGCGGAGGAATTGATTATAATTCATTTTAATGAACATCATCTTCTCCACATTTTCTGGATGTAACCTCGTACGCCGATTGCTGACAAGGTGAGCGGCGGCACTAAACACTCTTTCGGAGTACACACTTGTGGGAGGGCAACTTAGGTAGAATAAAGCCAGTTTGTGCAAGGGCCTCCAAATTGCCTCTTTTTCCTGCCAGTATAAGTACGGACTGTGTGACGTGCCTACTTGGATGCGGTCACTCATATAATCCTCCACCATTCTATCAATGTTGAGAGAATCATATGCAGTGACAGTAGACGACATGTCCGTAATCGTTGTCAGGTCCTTCAGTCCGGACCAGATGTCAGCATCAGCAGTCGCTCCAGACTGCCCTGCATCACCGCCAGCGGGTGGGCTCGGAATTCTGAGCCTTTTCCTCGCACCCCCAGTTGCGGGAGAATGTGAAGGAGGAGATGTTGACAGGTCGCGTTCCGCTTGACTTGACAATTTTGTCACCAGCAGGTCTTTCAACCCCAGCAGACCTGTGTCTGCCGGAAAGAGAGATCCAAGGTAGGCTTTAAATCTAGGATCGAGCACGGTGGCCAAAATGTAGTGCTCTGATTTCAACAGATTGACCACCCGTGAATCCTTGTTAAGCAAATTAAGGGCTGCATCCACAAGTCCCACATGCCTAGCGGAATCGCTCCGTGTTAGCTCCTCCTTCAATGCCTCCAGCTTCTTCTGCAAAAGCCTGATGAGGGGAATGACCTGACTCAGGCTGGCAGTGTCTGAACTGACTTCACGTGTGGCAAGTTCAAAGGGCATCAGAACCTTGCACAACGTTGAAATCATTCTCCACTGCACTTGAGACAGGTGCATTCCACCTACTATATCGTGCTCAATTGTATAGGCTTGAATGGCCTTTTGCTGCTCCTCCAACCTCTGAAGCATATAGAGGGTTGAATTCCACCTCGTTACCACTTCTTGCTTCAGATGATGGCAGGGCAGGTTCAGTAGTTTTTGGTGGTGCTCCAGTTTTCTGTACGTGGTGCCTGTACGCCGAAAGTGTCCCGCAATTCTTCTGGCCACCGACAGCATCTCTTGCACGCCCCTGTCGTTTTTTAAAAAATTCTGCACCACCAAATTCAAGGTATGTGCAAAACATGGGACGTGCTGGAATTGGCCCAGATTTAATGCACACACAATATTGCTGGCATTGTCCGATGCCACAAATCCACAGGAGAGTCCAATTGGGGTAAGCCATTCCGCGATGATCTTCCTCAGTTGCCGTAAGAGGTTTTCAGCTGTGTGCGTATTCTGGAAAGCGGTGATACAAAGCGTAGCCTGCCTAGGAAAGAGTTGGCGTTTGCGAGATGCTGCTACTGGTGCCGCCACTGCTGTTCTTGCGGCGGGAGTCCATACATCTACCCAGTGGGCTGTCACAGTCATATAGTCCTGACCCTGCCCTGCTCCACTTGTCCACATGTCCGTGGTTAAGTGGACATTGGGTACAGCTGCATTTTTTAGGACACTGGTGACTCTTTTTCTGAGGTCTGTGTACATTTTCGGTATCGCCTGCCTAGAGAAATGGAACCTAGATGGTATTTGGTACCGGGGACACAGTACCTCCAACAAGTCTCTAGTTGGCTCTGCAGTAATGATGGATACCGGAACCACGTTTCTCACCACCCAGGATGCCAAGGCCTCAGTTATCCGCTTTGCAGTAGGATGACTGCTGTGATATTTCATCTTCCTCGCAAAGGACTGTTGAACAGTCAATTGCTTACTGGAAGTAGTACAAGTGGGCTTACGACTTCCCCTCTGGGATGACCATCGACTCCCAGCGGCAACAACAGCAGCGCCAGCAGCAGTAGGCGTTACACGCAAGGATGCATCGGAGGAATCCCAGGCAGGAGAGGACTCGTCAGACTTGCCAGTGACATGGCCTGCAGGACTATTGGCATTCCTGGGGAAGGAGGAAATTGACACTGAGGGAGTTGGTGGGGTGGTTTGCGTGAGCTTGGTTACCAGAGGAAGGGATTTACTGGTCAGTGGACTGCTTCCGCTGTCACCCAAAGTTTTTGAACTTGTCACTGACTTATTATGAATGCGCTGCAGGTGACGTATAAGGGAGGATGTTCCGAGGTGGTTAACGTCCTTACCCCTACTTATTACAGCTTGACAAAGGGAACACACGGCTTGACACCTGTTGTCCGCATTTCTGGTGAAATACCTCCACACCGAAGAGCTGATTTTTTTGGTATTTTCACCTGGCATGTCAACGGCCATATTCCTCCCACGGACAACAGGTGTCTCCCCGGGTGCCTGACTTAAACAAACCACCTCACCATCAGAATCCTCCTGGTCAATTTCCTCCCCAGCGCCAGCAACACCCATATCCTCCTCATCCTGGTGTACTTCAACACTGACATCTTCAATCTGACTATCAGGAACTGGACTGCGGGTGCTCCTTCCAGCACTTGCAGGGGGCGTGCAAATGGTGGAAGGCGCATGCTCTTCACGTCCAGTGTTGGGAAGGTCAGGCATCGCAACCGACACAATTGGACTCTCCTTGTGGATTTGGGATTTCAAAGAACGCACAGTTCTTTGCGGTGCTTTTGCCAGCTTGAGTCTTTTCAGTTTTCTAGCGAGAGGCTGAGTGCTTCCATCCTCATGTGAAGCTGAACCACTAGCCATGAACATAGGCCAGGGCCTCAGCCGTTCCTTGCCACTCCGTGTGGTAAATGGCATATTGGCAAGTTTACGCTTCTCCTCCGACAATTTTATTTTAGGTTTTGGAGTCCTTTTTTTTCTGATATTTGGTGTTTTGGATTTGACATGCTCTGTACTATGACATTGGGCATCGGCCTTGGCAGACGACGTTGCTGGCATTTCATCGTCTCGGCCATGACTAGTGGCAGCAGCTTCAGCACGAGGTGGAAGTGGATCTTGATCTTTCCCTAATTTTGGAACCTCAACTTTTTTGTTCTCCATATTTTATAGGCAGAACTAAAAGGCACCTCAGGTAAACAATGGAGATGGATGGATTGGATACTAGTATACAATTATGGACGGACTGCCACGGTTAGGTGGTATAAAAAAACCACGGTTAGGTGGTATATAATACAATTATGGATGGACGGACTGCCTGCCGAGTGCCGACACAGAGGTAGCCACAGCCGTGAACTACCGCACTGTACACTGGTTGATAAAGAGATAGTAGTATACTCGTAACAACTAGTATGACGACGGTATAAAGAATGAAAAAAAAACCACGGTTAGGTGGTATATATTATAATACAATTATGGTTGGACGGACTGCCTGCCGAGTGCCGACACAGAGGTAGCCACAGCCGTGAACTACCGCACTGTACACTGGTTGATAAAGAGATAGTAGTATACTCGTAACAACTAGTATGACGACGGTATAAAGAATGAAAAAAAAACCACGGTTAGGTGGTATATATTATAATACAATTATGGATGGACGGACTGCCTGCCGAGTGCCGACACAGAGGTAGCCACAGCCGTGAGCTACCGCACTGTACACTGGTTGATAAAGAGATAGTAGTATACTCGTAACAACTAGTATGACGACGGTATAAAGAATGAAAAAAAAACCACGGTTAGGTGGTATATAATACAATTATGGTTGGACGGACTGCCTGCCGAGTGCCGACACAGAGGTAGCCACAGCCGTGAACTACCGCACTGTACACTGGTTGATAAAGAGATAGTAGTATACTCGTAACAACTAGTATGACGACGGTATAAAGAATGAAAAAAAAACCACGGTTAGGTGGTATATATTATAATACAATTATGGATGGACGGACTGCCTGCCGAGTGCCGACACAGAGGTAGCCACAGCCGTGAACTACCGCACTGTACTGTGTCTGCTGCTAATATAGACTGGTTGATAAAGAGATAGTATACAATACTACTAATATACTGGTGGTCAGGCACTGGTCACCACTAGTCACACTGGCAGTGGCACTCCTGCAGCAAAAGTGTGCACTGTTTAATTTTAATATAATATTATTTATCATGTACTCCTGGCTCCTGCTATAACAACCTGCAGTGCTCCCCAGTCTCCCCCACAATTATAAGCTTTATATACAATACATTGATGTGCAGCACACTGGGCTGAGCAGTGCACACAGACTGAGTCACTGTGTGACTGTGTATCGTTTTTTTCAGGCAGAGAACGGATATATTAAATAAAACAAACAACTGCACTGTCTCTGGTGGTCACTGGTCACTGTGGTCGTCAGTCACTAAACTCTGTCTGCACTCTCTTCTAATCTACAGTATCACAGCAATCTCTCTCTCTCTCTCTCTTCTAAATCTAATCTAAATGGAGAGGACGCCAGCCACGTCCTCTCCCTATCAATCTCAATGCACGTGTGAAAATGGCGGCGACGCGCGGCTCCTTATATAGAATCCGAGTCTCGCGAGAATCCGACAGCGTCATGATGACGTTCGGGCGCGCTCGGGTTAACCGAGCAAGGCGGGAAGATCCGAGTCGCTCGGACCCGTGAAAAAAAAAGTGAAGTTCGTGCGGGTTCGGATTCAAAGAAACCGAACCCGCTCATCTCTAGTGGGCGTGGGTACAGGGGGCATGGACAAATACAGGATGCATTACATAGTTAGTGAGGTTGAAAAGAGGCAAAATGCCCATCGGGTTGAACCTGTATTCTGTGTTAAGTTATGCATATTCTAATGCACCTGTTGAAGTAAGGGTTTAGTATCAATTGACAACTATGGTTCTTACCACTCCCAGGTATTTATTGTCAATATGTGAAATGCTATAGCCCTGGATACTTTTTCCAGTTAGAAATTTGTCCAATCCATTTTTAAATGCATTTACAGAGTCCACCATTATTACCTGCTCCGGCAAGGAGTTCCAAATCTTTATTGCCCTTACCGTGAAGAACCCTTTCCTATGTTGTGACCCTTTCCTACAGTATGTTGTGTACGGAATTTTCTCTCCTCTAGCCTGAGCGAGTGCCCACGTGTCCTATACAGAGTTCTTTTAATAAACAAATCCCCTGCTACCTCCTTGTAATTACCCTTTACATATTTGAAGATATTAATAATAATGTCTCCTCTTAGACGCCTCTTTTCTAGTGTATACATATTTAACCTAGTAAGCCTTTCCTCGTACTCCAGTGTCTCTAACCCTTTAATCAATTTAGTAACTCGCCTTTGAACTCTTTCTAGCTCCCCTATATCTTTTTTTATAATATGGTGCCCAAAATTGAACACAATATTCCAGGTGCGGATATACCAAGGATTTGTACAGCGGCAGGATTACATCCTTGTCCCAATGCCCCGTTTTATGCACGCAAGCACTTTTCTTGCCTTCTTTGCTGCATTTTGACATTGTGCACTGTTGTTAAGCCTATTATCTATGAGCACCCCCAAATCTTTTTCCACCACAGTTACCCCTATATAGTCCCCATTTAGAGTGTAGGATGCAATTGTGTTTTTTGTCCCAAAATACATAGCTTTGCATTTTTCTATATTGAACTTCATTCCCCATTTAGATGCCCAGGTTTCAAGTTTAAATAAGTCATTCTGTAAAGACTCCACATTGCTTTCTGAATTAATTACCTTACACAGTTTAGTATCATCTGCAAAGAGTGACACTGTGCTTTTCAGGCCAATTCCTAGATCCTTAATAAATATATTAAACAGTAGCGGGCCAGGGGGGTCATTCCAAGTTGTTCGCTAGCAGATTTCGGTCGCAGCGCAGCATTCAGGCAAAAAAATGGCACTTCTGCGCATGCGTATGTGCCGCAATGCACACGCGCATTGTACTATTACAACGAATGATGTAGTTTCACACAAGGTCTAGCGAAGCATTTCAGTCACACTGCTGGCCGCAGAGTGATTGATAGGAAGTGGGCATTTCTGGGTGTCAACTGACCGTTTTCAGGGAGTGTGTGGAAAAACGCAGGCGTGCCAGATAAAAATGCAGGCATGGTTGGGGAAACGCAGGCGTGGCTGGCCGAACGCAGGGCGTGTTCATGACGTCAAAACAGGAACTGAATAGTCTGAAGTGATCGCTAGTGCTGAGTAGGTCTGGAGCTACTCTGACACTGCACAAAATTATTTTGTAGCCGCTCTGCGATCCTTTCGTTCACACTTCTGCTAAGCTAAAATATACTCCCAGTGGGAGGCGGCATAGCATTTGCACGGCTGCTAAAAGCAGCTAGTGAGCGAACTCGGAATGAGGGCCCAAGTACGGACCCTTGCGGTATTCCGCTGACTACTGGTGCCCAGTTGGAGGACATCCCATTGACCACTACTCATTGTACTCTGTTATCTATCCATGGCCCTCATTCCGAGTCGTTCGCTCGGTATATTTCATCGCATCGCAGTGAAATTCCGCTTAGTACGCATGCGCAATATTCGCACTACGACTGCGCCAAGTAATTTAACAATGAAGATAGTATTTTTACTCACGGCTTTTTCTTCGCTCCGGCGATCGTAATGTGATTGACAGGAAATGGGTGTTACTGGGCGGAAACACGGCGTTTCAGGGGCGTGTGGTTAAAAACGCTACCGTTTCCGGAAAAAACGCAGGAGTGGCCGGAGAAACGGAGGAGTGTCTGGGCGAACGCTGGGTGTGTTTATGACGTCAAACCAGGAACGACAAGCACTGAACTGATCGCAGATGCCGAGTAAGTCTGAAGCTACTCTGAAACTGCTAAGTAGTTTGTAATCGCAATATTGCGAATACATCGGTCGCAATTTTAAGAAGCTAAGATTCACTCCCAGTAGGCGGCGGCTTAGCGTGTGTAACTCTGCTAAAATCGCCTTGCGAGCGATCAACTCGGAATGAGGGCCCATGTACAGTACAAATAGTATATCCTAGGCCAAGTTCCCTTAATTTGATCATCAGCCTCCTGTGAGACACTGTATCGAAGGCTTTTGCAAAATCTAAATACACCACATCCATTGCTTTTCCCTGGTCAAAATTCTCGCTCACTTCCTCGTAGAAGCTAATTAAGTTAGTTTGACATGATCTGCCCCTTACAAACCCATGCTGACTTATGCTAATAATCTTATTAACCTGCAGATAATCCTCTATGCTATCCCTTAAAATTCCTTGCAATATTTTACCCACTATAGAGGTTAAACATTCCCTAAAATATAAAAACTTTCATGGTGCAACACACTGCTGACGGGGTGCTGCATGCTGTAAAGTGGGACACTTGTCCCCATCAGCAGAGCTGCTCAACAACTGACCATGGCCTTCAGCGCTGCAGAGGGTGACAAGGTCCTTTTCAACAACTGGCCTGGGCCACTCAACAAGTCAGTCTCTCTCTCTCTCTCTCTCTCATAAAATACAGAAGTATCAAGCAGAAAGTAAAGAAAACATAGAGGAAATCAGTATACACAGCATAAAAACAGTCACAGCAGAAGGCAAAAGTCAGCATAAAAGGTGTCATATTTGAGGAAGGGGGAGTGCTATTTTTAAGGCACAGGGGGGCACACAAATGCTCCCACATGGTGGCTGATTCTGATCTGTACGTTATTGCACAGTCGCAGGAAGTTGTTGTGCAAATGAAATGCGTATGTAGGAAATAGATGTCTCCTGCATGCGTGTTCCGAGTGCTGCGTCCCATCCAAAGATGCAGCATTGGATCACCATCGCGGTTGCAGCACTTGGCTAGCCAAAGCTTACTCAGACTGGTGGTCAGACCATTCAGCCAGGTACAGGAAGTCTGCACCTGAAGATGCAGACCCTGGAGCCGACAAGTCTACAAAACGGGGGCTTCACAGACCTGTTTACCTCCCCCTAAATGCTGCAGGATGTCAGTCATGCTGCAGCTAGGAGGGACTGTGAGTGATCAAGCAGGACCTGTTCTGCACATGCGTAGTCCCACAACACCAGTAGTGGATCTTGCTACGGCACACAGGATTTTTCCCCGGGGCGCCGCCTTCTGGAGGGTGCCGCTGCCATCCAGAGGGCGCCTCCGCCGTGGCAAGATCCGCTACTGGTGGTGCCCCCCGGTGCTGGCTGTCACTGCTGTGCGGTGCGCGATGATCTCATTGCGCACTGCACGGCATTGTTGAACAGCACATAGACACTAGGGGTCATGATTTACCTCTAGTGTCTATGCGGTGCTATGAGAGAGACGTCATGACATCTCTCCCATAGAGGAGCGGCACCGGTGGCCGGAGATGGAGACAAAGGGCAGAGGGCAGCAGTGGTCGGGAATCAGGAGCGGGTATGGTGAGTATTAATTCTTTTTATTTTATTTTATGTTTTTGTAAGTGGCGCAACGAGGGGTCACAACTGTACTAGGGGCAATACCACTGGGGGCAATATCACTGGAGGCACAAACGGGGCACAACTCTACAGGGGGCATAACTGACCATGCCCCTTTATGAAGTCTTGCCACTATTTTTACCCGGGGCGCCACAATGGCTAGAACCGGCCCTTCCCAACACATCTGTATGTAAGCCATCGGGTTCGTATAGAAATCTGAGTCAGTCCCTGTGTAGGTATATGGCGAGGCTGGGGTACCAAAGTGCTTTTTTTGCCACCATTTAACATTCTAATGCCAATTTGATAAAGATGTGACATTTTCCACCACGCAAAAGTCTCTCTCTGTTTTTTATTCCTGGGTACAGGCTTAATGGTATCCAGTCCATACGTCGACAGTCCATAGGTCAACACCATCTGGTCAACATTCATCTTGTCGATGTGGTCAAAAAGGTCGACAGGTTCAAATGGTCAACACAACAATGGTCGACAAAACATATAGTTGGTTTTTGACAGTTTTTGAAACTTTTTCATACTTTACCATCCACGTGGACTACGATTGGGAACTGTAGCCTGTGCCGAGCGCAGCGGTAGTGGAAAGAGGCACCTTGCCCAAAGCATGGCGAGCGAAGTGGTACACTAATTGGGTTTCATGTGCAGAAACCTACAAATTGACACTCTAAAGACATAAAAAAGCTTGTGTCATGTTGCTTATGTCGACCTTTTACCCATTCCAACCTATTATACCATAACCAGGCTTAATACCAGGGGCAACAGGGAAGGCATCAACTGTTTTACAGATTTTCATCTATATATGCAATTGTAGAAGTGGACCAGTCAGAACACGGTGATCAGCTTTTCCTACTGCTTTAACTGTAAATCTATCAAATTCTAATCACTTGCATTCTGCAAAACACTTCCTCTCAATTTTCATTACGCAACTGTGTCGTTTGTCCAGTTTCTTTTTCTACATCTGTCAGTCTTATGATAAAGCTATCACTAGACAGTGTCTATCCTGGCGTAAGTCTTGTGCAAACATAATTGTGTGTGTGATGCACAGTACATGCTACTCATATGCCCAGCCTTGCAGAACACTCCCAGGTGCTCGCTCCTGCTCAGCACAAGGCTTTCTCTCTCTGTCTTGCTCACAGACAGGAGACATCTGCTCGCAGGTAGGAGAATACTTATTATTACCTCTGATACTTGTTACTGCATGTGATGAGGTTTCCCTTGTATACAGTATTTATTAGTTATCACTCCCAATATACTGTAGCTCTAATCAGTCTGTCTCTCTCTCTCTTAACTGTCTCATTATCTTTCCTTTTCTCTCTCTCTCTCTACTATTCTCTGGTTATCCCTTTCTCTCTCCTATTCTTCTCCTTCTCATCTATCTAAACTTTCTTTCATTCTTTCTCCCTCTCTACTGTACCTCACTCTCTTTCTGTCCATTATCATATCGCTGTGTTCGGAGGCCAGATGTGCTAGCGTTGAAAAGTGATAAAGTGGAGAGTGATTAAGTGTCAGCCAATGAGCTTCTAACTGTCATGTTACCGGCCGCATTTGAAAAATGACAGTTAGGAGCTGATTGGTTGGTAGTCTATCACTCTCCACTTTATCACTTCTCAAGACTTAGTAGATCTGGCCCATTTACCCCTCTCTTTCCCTCTGTCTCATATCTTTCTTTCATCCTTCTCTCCTGTGAATATTTACTAAAGTGCAGGTTTACAGAAGTGGGGCTGTTACCAGGGATCCAGTAACGTTGCCGGCAGTCAGGATCCCGGCAGTAAAGATAACGACGCTGGCATCCCGACCGCTGACAATGCCGACAGCCGGAATCCCAGCTAACAGGGGCTATTCCCACTCGAAGGTGTCCATGACGTCCATACAATGGGAATAGAACCTCTGGCGAGTGCAGCGAGTCACTGAGCCCTCAGCGCGGCGAGTGCAGTGAGCCCGCAAGGGAACTCTTTGCGCTCACCACCCTGCCGGCATACTGATGGCCAGGACGCCGTTGTCGGTATACTGATGCCCGGCATCTCGACCGTCAGTATATCATACCCAACACCTGTTGCCCATATCATTTTTCTAGCACCTCCTAGGTGGGTTTGGTAGGATGTCCCGCCGCACGAGATGCCGAATGTCAGTATACCTAAATTGGTATCCCGAGTGGTAGAATGCTGGCAGGGGGGCGAGCGAAGCGACACTCGCCACAGGTTCTAATCTCCCTCTATGGGTGTCGTGGATACCCATAGAGGGGGAATCACCTACCTCGCCGGTATACCGGCAGCGATATGGTGGCACCCTCGGGATCCCCGCATTGGTATTGTGACAGCTAGGATCCCGACGAGCCGTATGCTAACCGCATACCTTCTATAATAGCTATAATCTGATTGGTTGCTATGGGCAACTTATCCACTTATATAAACCTGCACCTTACTAAATATACGCCCTTTATCTATGTCATATTTTTTATGTTATTTTAGATTCATTCCATTATATTTTGTAGCTCCAATTTTTTTTTAGCTGATTTGAGTGCAAATTTATCAAGCTCTGACCAGCAGCATGAATGTTAGAACTGACTGCACCATGAAAAATAGGCTATTTGTAACAGTACAAAGTAGTTTTGTGATAATGAAGTTTGCTAAAAAGTGGCAAAACCTGTATAGAGTGCTAAAAACTGTATAACCAGAAAATCATGCGAAGCAAATGTAAATTCACAGGAAGATAGATATAATTTTTGCTCCAAGGATTGTAATAATTTCCCCATAAATTACTGTGTCAGTGAGTTAGGGATGGCCACCGACCATCGATGATTCAGGATCATCAATAGTTTATGGTCACTGTTAAATAGTTTTGCCATTGCTGGGGGAGAACCAGATGGTTTCCCGTCACCACTGGCTTAGAACCACCCAATGGTTCTTTCCCCACCCTTCTAGATTGTAGAGACACAGAACCTAGCTCTGCCCCTGACCCCTGCGAAGCCCCACCCCCAGCTTCTGATTGGCCCTCTGGCCAGTCAGTAAAGGAACAGGGATGTCCATTGGTTGTGGAAACCATTGATGGTCGTCCACTGCATAGTTTGCGGCCATCAATGGTTACTAGTCATATCGCTATCGATGGCATCAAAGGGCCTGCTTCTCTCAAACCCACCCTTCCCTTCCCCACATTGGCTCCTATTGTTGCAATTTGGACTCTGACTTTTAGATTGCTGGACTCTTTTCTTATACTTTCCCCTTCATTGGCTGCAATCACTGCCTTTTATTCCACTGTGTTCTGCTCCGCTCTTAAAGTGCTCCCTGTAACCCCCACTGCATGCCTATGCCTCTACTGACTCTCCATCAGTCAGCATGTGGTCTCACCACAGACTGTGCAGGAACTGCATCTCTGTTCGCTGTGTTTACTGGTCCCTGCTTTGTACCATGGACTTCTGCCTGCCCATTATTCTCAATGGAGACTGAGGTCTGGGACAATTGACCAAGCTCAGAAGAGCTTAGATTTTGTAGAGCTTGGACCTATTAGCTAACTCAGTTTTAAGGAATTATTGCCAAAGATTGATCTTCTGATCTCCTTATTTAGAAAAAAAAATAGCCATAAAAAAGAATTAGGAATGATATGTTTTGGGGGCATTTATCAAAGATCACATATTCAATGAGATCTGGGCGGTATGTTACTGTCCAGGATCGCATTGCAATATGCACACCTCCCGACATCACGAGAAGGCAAAGATAGACTCCCTCGTGCAACCGATAAGGTAGCGGGGTCTATGTAAAAGGGGGCGTGTATTTGGGTTCAGCATGATTTGCAGATGGATGGCATACCGGCTGTCAGTATACCGACATCGGCATCCCATCCATCATAATCCTGACAGACCAGCAGTAAGCCCCCTACCCTAACCCTCCCTTGTGGGTGCCTAACCCTAACTCTCCCTGCTTGGTGCCTAATCCTAACTTTCCCTTCACCACTGCACAAACCTAACCCTAACTTTCCCTAACCACCCCATCTATGTGCCTAACCCTAATCCTCCCTCCCCAGTTCCTAACCCTAACCTTCCTGTCCCTGCTGCCTAACCCTACCCCTCCCCTCTCCTGCCTAAAGTTACCCCCCATCCACAACGGCAGGACACCAGTACGTCCCACTGTTAGGACGATCAGGATGCTGGCTGTCGGTAATGTGATGCCGGCATGCAGTGCGGCGTCGGTATTCCCATTTACTTTAGTGACATGATCCATAATCAGTTTGGTCCACATACAAGTGTGTCATTGGGTGGGGTTGGACTGTTTAGCAGACAGGTGACTTGTTGGGTAAGTTTCTAGTACAAACACAACATAAATGTAGGTTTCATTCAGTATGTTCCAGATCTGCTGTGAATGTTCCTTTGTACTCTACATCTATTGTTCTATAGAGGCACATTTCTTATCTGTTTAATACCAGCTCAATGGAATGAAGCTCAGGCAAGGGCAGTGCATGACAGAGCTGACTGGTGCACATATGGCTTACCAGTATTGGAATGTATTGTAACCTGCATAGGGTGTGTGCACTACTGTTTCTTCAGTCTTTGTTTGGAAGCTTTTGGATGATGAGAAATACAGTATATGTGCGTCAATGGGGATCTCTTTACAATGCAAAGTTGTATCTTTTAATCTTTTGTCCATTTTTCTTCTTGCCATGATGTTGATATCCGATCCTAGGGTTCAAGTTCAGAACATGGGAACATGGACTAGCATAAATAAGCTGCTTCTGAACATCATTAAACTCATACTTGCCTACCTGACCCTCTCCATGAGGGAGAAAATGCTCTGTTCCTGGACTTTCCTGGTAATGTATGATTGCCATCACCTGTGGTGAGCTAGTTAATTGATAAGAAAGGTGTTTCACCACAGGTGATGGCAATCATACACCAGGAAAGTCCAGGAACAGAGCATTTTCTCCCTCATGGAGAGGGTCAGGTAGGCAAGTATGATTAAACTTATTCAGAACATTAAAAAGTGTACCCTCATGGGCTAGCCTCGCTCACTACGCTTTGAGCACAGTGGCTCTCTGTACTTGCCACAGGGATCTATTCTCATTAGATGTCCACATAGATTGTGAAAGTAGTAGCACAGGGGTCCCAAAGTTCTGAACTTGAGCCCTGATCCCAATGACAAATATCATGGGACTAGACCACAGGTTCTCAAACTCGGTCCTCAGGACCCCACACAGTGCATGTTTTGCAGGTCTCCTTACAGAATCACAAGTGAAATAATTAGCTCCACCTGTGGACCTTTTAAAATGTGTCAGTGAGTAATTAATACACCTGTGCACTTGCTGGGTTACCTGCAAAACATGCACTGTGTGGGGTCTTGAGGACCGAGTTTGAGAACCACTGGACTAGACCATAGGTTCTCAAACTCGGTCCTCAGGACCCCACACAGTGCATGTTTTGCAGGTCTCTTCACAAAATCACAAGTGAAATAATTAGCTCCACCTGTGGACCTTTTAAAAAGTGTCAGTGAGTAATTAATACACCTGTGCACCTTCTGGGTTACCTGCAAAACATGCACTGTGTGGGGTCCTGAGGACCGAGTTTGAGAACCCCTGGACTAGACCATACTTGCCTACCTGACCCTCTCCATGAGGGAGAAAATGCTCTGTTCCTGGACTTTCCTGGTAATGTATGATTGCCATCACCTGTGGTGAAACATCTTTCTTATCAATTAACTAGCTAACCAACATTTACTAAAGCCCAAAACATTTAATCAGTCTGTTTTGAAATAACAGACATTTTCCTGGGGTTTTTAATCATATACTGTAGGTCAGAAACCTGGGACAAATATAATCTCCTGTGTACAACCTTACCGGTGGTTTTCATTCCTAAAAAAAAATGTCCCTATGTTTTGTTTTAATCATACTTGCCTACCTGACCCTCTCCATGAGGGAGAAAATGCTCTGTTCCTGGACTTTCCTGGTAATGTAGGATTGCCATCACCTGTGGTGAAACACCTTTCTTATCAATTACCTAGCTCACCACAGGTGATGGCAATCATACATTACCAGGAAAGTCCAGGAACAGAGCATTTTCTCTCTCATGGAGAGGGTCAGGTAGGCAAGTATGGTTTTAATGATATATCCAATATTTTTGGAGCAGAATTTCATTAGGAGCAAATGATGTGTAACCTTGCATGTTATTTCTCACTTAATGGTCTGAACCTTGCACGTAATTCAGCTATAAATGTCACCTAGCAGGTTAAACCCTGTCCTGTGCCAGCTGTGTGAGGTACACGGGCAGGGTCATTGTAATGGGGTGAATGGGACCAAATCTTGGAGGCATGGTCATGTACCCACCCACAAAAACAAAACACTGCAAAGCAGTGTTCTGCTACAAAGGGGGACATACTCACTAGAGATGAGCGCCGGAAATTTTTCGGGTTTTGTGTTTTGGTTTTGGGTTCGGTTCCGCGGCCGTGTTTTGGGTTCGACCGCGTTTTGGCAAAACCTCACCGAATTTTTTTTGTCGGATTCGGGTGTGTTTTAGATTCGGGTGTTTTTTTTAAAAAACACTAAAAAACAGCTTAAATCATAGAATTTGGGGGTCATTTTGATCCCAAAGTATTATTAACCTCAAAAACCATAATTTACACTCATTTTCAGTCTATTCTGAATACCTCACACCTCACAATATTATTTTTAGTCCTAAAATTTGCACCTAGGTCGCTGGATGACTAAGCTAAGCGACCCTAGTGGCCGACACAAACACCGGGCCCATCTAGGAGTGGCACTGCAGTGTCACGTAGGATGTCCCTTCCAAAAAACCCTCCCCAAACAGCACATGACGCAAAGAAAAAAAGAGGCGCAATGAGGTAGCTGTGTGAGTAAGATAAGCGACCCTAGTGGCCGACACAAACACCGGGCACATCTAGGAGTGTCACTGCAGTGTCACGCAGGATGTCCCTTCCAAAAAACCCTCCCCAAACAGCACATGACGCAAAGAAAAAAAGAGGCGCAATGAGGTAGCTGTGTGAGTAAGATAAGCGACCCTAGTGGCCGACACAAACACCGGGCCCATCTAGGAGTGTCACTGCAGTGTCACGCAGGATGTCCCTTCCAAAAAACCCTCCCCAAACAGCACATGACGCAAAGAAAAAAAGAGGCGCAATGAGGTAGCTGTGTGAGTAAGATAAGCGACCCTAGTGGCCGACACAAACACCGGGCCCATCTAGGAGTGTCACTGCAGTGTCACGCAGGATGTCCCTTCCAAAAAACCCCTCCCCAAACAGCACATGACGCAAAGAAAAAAAGAGGCGCAATGAGGTAGCTGTGTGAGTAAGATAAGCGACCCTAGTGGCCGACACAAACACCGGGCCCATCTAGGAGTGGCACTGCAGTGTCACGCAGGATTTCCCTTCCAAAAAACCCTCCCCAAACAGCACATGACGCAAAGAAAAAAAGAGGCGCAATGAGGTAGCTGTGTGAGTAAGATAAGCGACCCTAGTGGCCGACACAAACACCGGGCCCATCTAGGAGTGTCACTGCAGTGTCACGCAGGATGTCCCTTCCAAAAAACCCTCCCCAAACAGCACATGACGCAAAGAAAAAAAGAGGCGCAATGAGGTAGCTGTGTGAGTAAGATAAGCGACCCTAGTGGCCGACACAAACACCGGGCCCATCTAGGAGTGTCACTGCAGTGTCATGCAGGATGTCCCTTCCAAAAAACCCTCCCCAAACAGCACATGACGCAAAGAAAAAAAGAGGCGCAATGAGGTAGCTGTGTGAGTAAGATAAGCGACCCTAGTGGCCGACACAAACACCGGGCCCATCTAGGAGTGTCACTGCAGTGTCACGCAGGATGTCCCTTCCAAAAAACCCTCCCCAAACAGCACATGACGCAAAGAAAAAAAGAGGCGCAATGAGGTAGCTGTGTGAGTAAGATAAGCGACCCTAGTGGCCGACACAAACACCGGGCCCATCTAGGAGTGTCACTGCAGTGTCACGCAGGATGTCCCTTCCAAAAAACCCCTCCCCAAACAGCACATGACGCAAAGAAAAAAAGAGGCGCAATGAGGTAGCTGTGTGAGTAAGATAAGCGACCCTAGTGGCCGACACAAACACCGGGCCCATCTAGGAGTGGCACTGCAGTGTCACGCAGGATGTCCCTTCCAAAAAACCCTCCCCAAACAGCACATGACGCAAAGAAAAAAAGAGGCGCAATGAGGTAGCTGTGTGAGTAAGATAAGCGACCCTAGTGGCCGACACAAACACCGGGCCCATCTAGGAGTGGCACTGCAGTGTCACGCAGGATGTCCCTTCCAAAAAACCCTCCCCAAACAGCACATGACGCAAAGAAAAATTAAAGAAAAAAGAGGTGCAAGATGGAATTGTCCTTGGGCCCTCCCACCCACCCTTATGTTGTATAAACAGGACATGCACACTTTAACCAACCCATCATTTCAGTGACAGGGTCTGCCACACGACTGTGACTGAAATGACGGGTTGGTTTGGACCCCCACCAAAAAAGAAGCAATTAATCTCTCCTTGCACAAACTGGCTCTACAGAGGCAAGATGTCCACCTCATCATCATCCTCCGATATATCACCGTGTACATCCCCCTCCTCACAGATTATCAATTCGTCCCCACTGGAATCCACCATCTCAGCTCCCTGTGTACTTTGTGGAGGCAATTGCTGCTGGTCAATGTCTCCACGGAGGAATTGATTATAATTCATTTTAATGAACATCATCTTCTCCACATTTTCTGGATGTAACCTCGTACGCCGATTGCTGACAAGGTGAGCAGCGGCACTAAACACTCTTTCGGAGTACACACTTGTGGGAGGGCAACTTAGGTAGAATAAAGCCAGTTTGTGCAAGGGCCTCCAAATTGCCTCTTTTTCCTGCCAGTATAAGTACGGACTGTGTGATGTGCCTACTTGGATGCGGTCACTCATATAATCCTCCACCATTCTTTCAATGGTGAGAGAATCATATGCAGTGACAGTAGACGACATGTCCGTAATCGTTGTCAGGTCCTTCAGTCCGGACCAGATGTCAGCATCAGCAGTCGCTCCAGACTGCCCTGCATCACCGCCAGCGGGTGGGCTCGGAATTCTGAGCCTTTTCCTCGCACCCCCAGTTGCGGGAGAATGTGAAGGAGGAGATGTTGACAGGTCGCGTTCCGCTTGACTTGACAATTTTCTCACCAGCAGGTCTTTCAACCCCAGCAGACTTGTGTCTGCCGGAAAGAGAGATCCAAGGTAGGCTTTAAATCTAGGATCGAGCACGGTGGCCAAAATGTAGTGCTCTGATTTCAACAGATTGACCACCCGTGAATCCTTGTTAAGCGAATTAAGGGCTCCATCCACAAGTCCCACATGCCTAGCGGAATCGCTCCGTGTTAGCTCCTCCTTCAATGTCTCCAGCTTCTTCTGCAAAAGCCTGATGAGGGGAATGACCTGACTCAGGCTGGCAGTGTCTGAACTGACTTCACGTGTGGCAAGTTCAAAGGGCATCAGAACCTTGCACAACGTTGAAATCATTCTCCACTGCACTTGAGACAGGTGCATTCCACCTCCTATATCGTGCTCAATTGTATAGGCTTGAATGGCCTTTTGCTGCTCCTCCAACCTCTGAAGCATATAGAGGGTTGAATTCCACCTCGTTACCACTTCTTGCTTCAGATGATGGCAGGGCAGGTTCAGTAGTTTTTGGTGGTGCTCCAGTCTTCTGTACGTGGTGCCTGTATGCCGAAAGTGTCCCGCAATTCTTCTGGCCACCGACAGCATCTCTTGCACGCCCCTGTCGTTTTTTAAAAAATTCTGCACCACCAAATTCAAGGTTTGTGCAAAACATGGGACGTGCTGGAATTTGCCCATATTTAATGCACACACAATATTGCTGGCGTTGTCCGATGCCACAAATCCACAGGAGAGTCCAATTGGGGTAAGCCATTCCGCGATGATCTTCCTCAGTTGCCGTAAGAGGTTTTTAGCTGTGTGCGTATTCTGGAAAGCGGTGATACAAAGCGTAGCCTGCCTAGGAAAGAGTTGGCGTTTGCGAGATGCTGCTACTGGTGCCGCCGCTGCTGTTCTTGCGGCGGGAGTCCATACATCTACCCAGTGGGCTGTCACAGTCATATAGTCCTGACCCTGCCCTGCTCCACTTGTCCACATGTCCGTGGTTAAGTGGACATTGGGTACAACTGCATTTTTTAGGACACTGGTGAGTCTTTTTCTGACGTCCGTGTACATTCTCGGTATCGCCTGCCTAGAGAAGTGGAACCTAGATGGTATTTGGTAACGGGGGCACACTGCCTCAATAAATTGTCTAGTTCCCTGTGAACTAACGGCGGATACCGGACGCACGTCTAACACCAACATAGTTGTCAAGGCCTCAGTTATCCGCTTTGCAGCAGGATGACTGCTGTGATATTTCATCTTCCTCGCAAAGGACTGTTGGACAGTCAATTGCTTACTGGAAGTAGTACAAGTGGGCTTACGACTTCCCCTCTGGGATGACCATCGACTCCCAGCAGCAACAACAGCAGCGCCAGCAGCAGTAGGCGTTACACGCAAGGATGCATCGGAGGAATCCCAGGCAGGAGAGGACTCGTCAGAATTGCCAGTGACATGGCCTGCAGGACTATTGGCATTCCTGGGGAAGGAGGAAATTGACACTGAGGGAGTTGGTGGGGTGGTTTGCGTGAGCTTGGTTACAAGAGGAAGGGATTTACTGGTCAGTGGACTGCTTCCGCTGTCGCCCAAAGTTTTTGAACTTGTCACTGACTTATTATGAATGCGCTGCAGGTGACGTATAAGGGAGGATGTTCCGAGGTGGTTAACGTCCTTACCCCTACTTATTACAGCTTGACAAAGGCAACACACGGCTTGACACCTGTTGTCCGCTTTTCTGTTGAAATACCTCCACACTGAAGAGCTGATTTTTTTGGTATTTTCACCAGGCATGTCAACGGCCATATTCCTCCCACGGACAACAGGTGTCTCCCCGGGTGCCTGACTTAAACAAACCACCTCACCATCAGAATCCTCCTGGTCAATTTCCTCCCCAGCGCCAGCAACACTCATATCCTCCTCATCCTGGTGTACATCCTGGTGACATCTTCAATCTGACTATCAGGAACTGGACTGCGGGTGCTCCTTCCAGCACTTGCAGGGGGCGTGCAAATGGTGGAAGGCGCATGCTCTTCACGTCCAGTGTTGGGAAGGTCAGGCATCGCAACCGACACAATTGGACTCTCCTTGTGGATTTGGGATTTCGAAGAACGCACAGTTCTTTGCGGTGCTTTTGCCAGCTTGAGTCTTTTCAGTTTTCTAGCGAGAGGCTGAGTGCTTCCATCCTCATGTGAAGCTGAACCACTAACCATGAACATAGGCCAGGGCCTCAGCCGTTCCTTGCCACTCCGTGTGGTAAATGGCATATTGGCAAGTTTACGCTTCTCCTCCGACAATTTTATTTTAGGTTTTGGAGTCCTTTTTTTACTGATATTTGGTGTTTTGGATTTGACATGCTCTGTACTATGACATTGGGCATCGGCCTTGGCAGACGACGTTGCTGGCATTTCATCGTCTCGGCCATGACTAGTGGCAGCAGCTTCAGCACGAGGTGGAAGTGGATCTTGATCTTTCCCTAATTTTGGAACCTCAACATTTTTGTTCTCCATATTTTAATAGGCACAACTAAAAGGCACCTCAGGTAAACAATGGAGATGGATGGATACTAGTATACTTATGGATGGACTGCCGAGTGCCGACACAGAGGTAGCTACAGCCGTGGACTACCGTACTGTACTGTGTCTGCTGCTAATATAGACTGGATGATAATGAGATGTAGTATGTATAAAGAAGAAAGAAAAAAAAAAACCACGGGTAGGTGGTATACAATTATGGATGGACTGCCGAGTGCCGACACAGAGGTAGCTACAGCCGTGGACTACCGTACTGTACTGTGTCTGCTGCTAATATAGACTGGATGATAATGAGATGTAGTATGTATAAAGAAGAAAGAAAAAAAAACCACGGGTAGGTGGTATACAATTATGGATGGACTGCCGAGTGCCGACACAGAGGTAGCTACAGCCGTGGACTACCGTACTGTACTGTGTCTGCTGCTAATATAGACTGGATGATAATGAGATGTAGTATGTATAAAGAAGAAAGAAAAAAAAAAACCACGGGTAGGTGGTATACAATTATGGATGGACTGCCGAGTGCCGACACAGAGGTAGCTACAGCCGTGGACTACCGTACTGTACTGTGTCTGCTGCTAATATAGACTGGTTGATAATGAGATGTAGTATGTATAAAGAAGAAAGAAAAAAAAAACACGGGTAGGTGGTATACAATTATGGATGGACTGCCGAGTGCCGAGTGCCGACACAGAGGTAGCTACAGCCGTGGACTACCGTACTGTACTGTGTCTGCTGCTAATATAGACTGGATGATAATGAGATGTAGTATGTATAAAGAAGAAAAAGAAAAAAAAACCACGGGTAGGTGGTATACAATTATGGATGGACTGCCGAGTGCCGACACAGAGGTAGCTACAGCCGTGGACTACCGTACTGTACTGTGTCTGCTGCTAATATAGACTGGATGATAATGAGATGTAGTATGTATGTATAAAGAAGAAAGAAAAAAAAAACCACGGGTAGGTGGTATACAATTATGGATGGACTGCCGATTGCCGACACAGAGGTAGCTACAGCCGTGAACTACCGTACTGTGTCTGCTGCTAATATAGACTGGTTGATAATGAGATGTAGTATGTATAAAGAAGAAAGAAAAAAAAAACACGGGTAGGTGGTATACAATTATGGATGGACTGCCGAGTGCCGACACAGAGGTAGCTACAGCCGTGGACTACCTTAATGTACTGTGTCTGCTGCTAATATAGACTGGATGATAATGAGATGTAGTATGTATAAAGAAGAAAGAAAAAAAAAACCACGGGTAGGTGGTATACAATTATGGATGGACTGCCGAGTGCCGACACAGAGGTAGCTACAGCCGTGAACTACCGTACTGTGTCTGCTGCTAGTAGACTGGATGATAAATAATGATATAAAAAATATATATGTATCACTACTGCAGCCGGACAGGTATATATTATATAATGACGGACCTGCTGGAGTGGACACTGTCTGTCAGCAGAATGAGTTTTTTAATTTTTATAGAATAAAAAAACACCACACAAGTCACACGACGAGTGTACTTTTTCAGGCAGACATTCAATCACAATATACTATACTGGTGGTCAGTGTGGTCAGGTCACTGGTCACAGTGGTCAGTGGTCAGTCACACTGGCAGTGGCACTCTGGCAGCAAAAGTGTGCACTGTTTAATATGTACTCCTGGCTCCTGCTATAACCTATAACTGCTCCCCAGTCTCCCCCACAATTAAGCTGTGTGAGCACAGTCAGATATTATACATAGATGATGCAGCACACTGGGCTGAGCACAGATATGGTATGTGAGTGTGACTGAGTCACTGTGTATCGTTTTTTTCAGGCAGAGAACAAGAACAGAACGGATTATTAAATAATAATAAATTATAAAACTGCACTGGTGGTCAGGTCACTGGTCATCAGTCACTAGTATAACTCCTCCTAAGCTCCAGTAAGTAAATGAAGTGTCTCACTCTCACTCTCCTATCTATTTTAATTTCTAAACGGAGAGGACGCCAGCCACGTCCTCTCCCTATCAATCTCAATGCACGTGTGAAAATGGCCGCGACGCGCGGCTCCTTATATAGAATCCGAGTCTCGCGATAGAATCCGAGCCTCGCGAGAATCCGACAGCGTGATGATGACGTTCGGGCGCGCTCGGGTTAACCGAGCAAGGCGGGAAGATCTGAGTCGCTCGGACCCGTGTAAAAAAACATGAAGTTCGGGCGGGTTCGGATTCAGAGAAACCGAACCCGCTCATCTCTAATACTCACTACTACTCCACCTCACCTATACCACACACACACACATGCTCCCTGAAACTCACATTCCTCCTGTGCCCCCATCACACATATCCCTCCTCTGCCCCCATCACACATATCCCTCACATCCCTCCTGTGCCTCCCATCACACATATCCCTCACATCCCTCCTCTGCCCCCATCACACATATCCCTCACATCCCTCCTCTGCCCCCCATCACACATATCCCTCACATCCCTCCTCTGCCCCATCACACATATCCCTCACATCCCTCCTCTGCCCCCCATCACACATATCCCTCACTTCTCTCCTCTGCCCCCATCGTACATATCCCTCACATCCCTCCTCTGCCCCCCATCACACATATCCCTCACATTCCTCCTGTGCCCCCATCACACATATCCCTCACATTCCTCCTGTGCCCCCGTCACACATATCCCTCACATTCCTCCTGTGCCCCGTCACACATATCCCTCACATCCCTCCTGTGCCCCATCACACATATCCCTCACATTCCTCCTGTGCCCCCGTCACACATATCCCTCACATTCCTCCTGTGCCCCCGTCACACATATCCCTCACATCCCTCCTCTGCCCCCATCACACATATCCCTCACATCCCTCCTCTGCCCCCATCACACATATCCCTCACATCCCTCCTGTGCCCCCATCACACATATCCCTCACATCCCTCCTCTGCCCCCCATCACACATATCCCTCACATCCCTCCTGTGCCCCCATCACACATATCCCTCACATCCTTCCTCTGCCCTCCATCACACATATCCCTCACATCCCTCCTCTGCCCCCCCATCACACATATCCCTCACATCCCTCCTGTGCCCCCATCACACATATCCCTCACATCCTTCCTCTGCCCCCCATCACACATATCCCTCACATCCCTCCTGTGCCCCCATCACACATATCCCTCACATCCTTCCTCTGCCCCCCATCACACATATCCCTCACATCCCTCCTGTGCCCCCATCACACATATCCCTCACATTCCTCCTGTGCCCCCGTCACACATATCCCTCACATTCCTCCTGTGCCCCCGTCACACATATCCCTCACATCCCTCCGCTGCCCCCATCACACATATCACTCACATCCCTCCTGTGCCCCCATCACACATATCCCTCACATCCTTCCTCTGCCCTCCATCACACATATCCCTCACATCCCTCCTCTGCCCCCCATCACACATATCCCTCACATCCCTCCTGTGCCCCCATCACACATATCCCTCACATTCCTCCTGTGCCCCCGTCACACATATCCCTCACATTCCTCCTGTGCCCCCGTCACACATATCCCTCACATCCCTCCTGTGCCCCCATCACACATATCCCTCACATTCATCCTGTGCCCCCGTCACACATATCCCTCACATTCCTCCTGTGCCCCCGTCACACATATCCCTCACATCCCTCCTCTGCCCCCATCACACATATCCCTCACATCCCTCCTGTGCCTCCCATCACACATATCCCTCACATCCCTCCTGTGCCCCCCATCACACATATCCCTCACTTCTCTCCTCTGCCCCCCATCGTACATATCCCTCAAATCCCTCCTCTGCCCCATCACACATATCCCTCACATCCCTCCTGTGCCCCATCACACATATCCCTCACATCCCTCCTGTGCCTCCCATCACACATATCCCTCACATCCCTTCTCTGCCCCCCATCACACATATCCCTCACATCCCTCCTCTGCCCCCCATCACACATATCCCTCACATCCCTCCTCTGCCCCCCATCACACATATCCCTCACATCCCTCCTCTGCCCCCCATCACACATATCCCTCACATCCCTCCTCTACCCCCCCATCACACATATCCCTCACATCCCTCCTCTGCCCCCCATCACACATATCCCTCACATCCCTCCTCTGCCCCCCCATCACACATATCCCTCACATCCCTCCTCTGCCCCCCATCACACATATCCCTCACATCCCTCCTCTACCCCCCCATCACACATATCCCTCACATCCCTCCTCTGCCCCCCATCACACATATCCCTCACATCCCTCCTCTGCCCCCCCATCACACATATCCATCACATCCCTCCTCTGCCCCCCATCACACATATCCCTCACATCCCTCCTGTGCCCCCCATCACACATATCCCTCACATCCCTCCTGTGCCCCCCATCACACATATCCCTCACATCCCTCCTCTGCCCCCCATCACACATATCCCTCACATCCCTCCTCTGCCCCCATCACACATATCCCTCACATTCCTCCTCTGCCCCCCCATCACACATATCCCTCACATCCCTCCTCTGCCCCCATCACACATATCCCTCACATCCCTCCTGTGCCCCATCACACATATCCCTCACATCCCTCCTCTGCCCCCCATCACACATATCCCTCACATCCCTCCTCTGCCCCATCACACATATCCCTCACATCCCTCCTCTGCCCCCATCACACATATCCCTCACATCCCTCCTCTGCCCCATCACACATATCCCTCACATCCCTCCTCTGCCCCATCACACATATCCCTCACATTCCTCCTCTGCCCCCCATCACACAAATCCCTCACATCCCTCCTCTGCCCCCCATCACACATATCCCTCACATCCCTCCTCTGCCCCCATCACACATATCCCTCACATCCCTCCTGTGCCCCATCACACATATCCCTCACATCCCTCCTGTGCCCCCATCACACATATCCCTCACATCCCTCCTCTGCCATATCACACATATCCCTCACATCCCTCCTCTGCCCCCCATCACACATATCCCTCACATCCCTCCTCTGCCCCATCACACATATCCCTCACATCCCTCCTCTGCCCCCAATCACACATATCCCTCACATCCCTCCTCTGCCCCCCCATCACACATATCCCTCACATCCCTCCTGTGCCCCCATCACACATATCCCTCACATCCTTCCTCTGCCCCCCATCACACATATCCCTCACATTCCTCCTGTGCCCCCATCACACATATCCCTCACTTCTCTCCTCTGCCCCCATCACACATATCCCTCACATCCCTCCTCTGCCCCCATCACACATATCCCTCACATCCCTCCTCTGCCCCCCATCACACATATCACTCACATCCCTCCTGTGCCCCATCACACATATCCCTCACATTCCTCCTCTGCCCCATCACACATATCCCTCACATCCCTCCTCTGCCCCCCATCACACATATCCCTCACATCCCTCCTGTGCCTCCCATCACACATATCCCTCACATCCCTCCTCTGCCCCCCATCACACATATCCCTCACATCCCTCCTGTGCCCCCATCACACATATTCCTCACATCCCTCCTGTGCCCCCATCACACATATCCCTCACATTCCCCCTGTGAACCCATCACACATATCCCTCACATCCCTCCTCTGCCCCCCATCACACATATCCCTCACATACTTCCTCTGCCCTCCATCACACATATCCCTCACATCCCTCCTCTGCCCCCCATCACACATATTCCTCACATCCCTCCTGTGCCCCCATCACACATATCCCTCACATACTTCCTGTGCCCCCATCACACATATCCCTCACATTCCTCCTGTGCCCCCATCACACCTATCCCTCACATTCCTCCTGTGCCCCCATCACACATATCCCTCACATCCCTCCTCTGCCTCCTATCACACATATCCCTCACATCCTTCCTCTGCCCTCCATCACACATATCCCTCACATCCCTCCTCTGCCCCCCATCACACATATCCCTCACATTCCTCCTGTGCCCCCATCACACATATCCCTCACATTCCTCCTGTGCCCCCGTCACACATATCCCTCACATTCCTCCTGTGCCCCCGTCACACATATCCCTCACATCCCTCCTGTGCCCCCATGACACATATCCCTCACATTCCTCCTGTGCCCCCGTCACACATATCCCTCACATTCCTCCTGTGCCCCCGTCACACATATCCCTCACATCCCTCCTCTGCCCCCGTCACACATATCCCTCACATCCCTCCTGTGCCCCCCTCACACATATCCCTCACATCCGTCCTCTGCCCCATCACACATATCCCTCACATCCCTCCTGTGCCCCCATCACACATATCCCTCACATCCTTCCTCTGCCCTCCATCACACATATCCCTCACATCCCTCCTCTGCCCCCCATCACACATATCCCTCACATCCCTCCTGTGCCCCCATCACACATATCCCTCACATCCTTCCTCTGCCCCCCATCACACATATCCCTCACATCCCTCCTGTGCCCCCATCACACATATCCCTCACATTCCTCCTGTGCCCCCGTCACACATATCCCTCACATCCCTCCTCTGCCCCATCACACATATCCCTCACATCCCTCCTCTGCCCCCCATCACACATATCCCTCACATCCCTCCTCTGCCCCCCATCACACATATCCCTCACATCCATCCTCTGCCCCCCATCACACATATCCCTCACATCCCTCCTCTGCCCTCCATCACACATATCCCTCACATCCCTCCTGTGCCCCCCCATCACACATATCCCTCACATCCCTCCTCTGCCCCCCATCACACATATCCCTCACATCCCTCCTCTGCCCCCATCACACATATCCCTCACATCCCTCCTCTGCCCCCCCATCACACATATCCCTCACATCCCTCCTCTGCCCCATCACACATATCCCTCACATCCCTCCTCTGCCCCATCACACATATCCCTCACATCCCTCCTCTGCCCCATCACACATATCCCTCACATCGCTCCTGTGCCCCATCACACATATCCCTCACATCCCTCCTCTGCCCCCCATCACACATATCCCTCACATCCCTCCTCTGCCCCATCACACATATCCCTCACATCCCTCCTCTGCCCCCATCACACATATCCCTCACATCCCTCCTCTGCCCCCATCACACATATCCCTCACATCCCTCCTCTGCCCCCATCACACATATCCCTCACATTCCTCCTCTACCCCCCATCACACATATCCCTCACATCCCTCCTCTGCCCCCCATCACATATATCCCTCACATCCCTCCTCTGCCCCCATCACACATATCCCTCACATCCCTCCTGTGCCCCATCACACATATCCCTCACATCCCGCCTCTGCCATATCACACATATCCCTCACATCCCTCCTCTGCCCCCCATCACACATATCCCTCACATCCTTCCTCTGCCCTCCATCACACATATCCCTCACATCCCTCCTCTGCCCCCCATCACACATATCCCTCACATTCCTCCTGTGCCCCCATCACACATATCCCTCACATCCCTCCTGTGCCCCCATCACACATATCCCTCACATCCTTCCTCTGCCCCCCATCACACATATCCCTCACATTCCTCCTGTGCCCCATCACACATATCCCTCACTTCTCTCCTCTGCCCCCATCACACATATCCCTCACATCCCTCCTCTGCCCCCATCACACATATCCCTCACATCCCTCCTCTGCCCCCATCACACATATCCCTCACATCCCTCCTGTGCCCCATCACACATATCCCTCACTTTCCTCCTCTGCCCCATCACACATATCCCTCACATCCCTCCTCTGCCCCCCATCACACATATCCCTCACATCCCTCCTGTGCCTCCCATTACACATATCCCTCACATCCCTCCTCTGCCCCCCATCACACATATCCCTCACATCCCTCCTGTGCCCCCATCACACATATTCCTCACATCCCTCCTGTGCCCCCATCACACATATCCCTCACATTCCTCCTGTGAACCCATCACACATATCCCTCACATCCCTCCTCTGCCCCCCATCACACATATCCCTCACATACTTCCTCTGCCCTCCATAACACATATCCCTCACATCCCTCCTCTGCCCCCCATCACACATATTCCTCACATCCCTCCTGTGCCCCCATCACACATATCCCTCACATACTTCCTGTGCCCCCATCACACATATCCCTCACATACTTCCTGTGCCCCCATCACACATATCCCTCACATTCCTCCTGTGCCCCCATCACACCTATCCCTCACATTCCTCCTGTGCCCCCATCACACATATCCCTCACATCCCTCCTCTGTCTGCCTCCTATCACACATATCCCTCACATCCTTCCTCTGCCCTCCATCACACATATCCCTCACAACCCTCCTCTGCCCCCCATCACACATATCCCTCACATTCCTCCTGTGCCCCCATCACACATATCCCTCACATTCCTCCTCTGCCATATCACACATATCCCTCACATCCCTCCTCTGCCCCCCATCACACATATCCCTCACATCCCTCCTCTGCCCCATCACACATATCCCTCACATCCCTCCTCTGCCCCCCCATCACACATATCCCTCACATCCCTCCTCTGCCCCCCATCACACATATCCCTCACATCCCTCCTGTGCCCCCATCACACATATCCCTCACATCCTTCCTCTGCCCCCCATCACACATATCCCTCACATTCCTCCTGTGCCCCCATCACACATATCCCTCACTTCTCTCCTCTGCCCCCATCACACATATCCCTCACATCCCTCCTCTGCCCCCATCACACATATCCCTCACATCCCTCCTCTGCCCCCCATCACACATATCCCTCACATCCCTCCTGTGCCCCATCACACATATCCCTCACTTTCCTCCTCTGCCCCATCACACATATCCCTCACATCCCTCCTCTGCCCCCCATCACACATATCCCTCACATCCCTCCTGTCCCTCCCATCACACATATCCCTCACATCCCTCCTCTGCCCCCATCACACATATCCCTCACATCCCTCCTGTGCCCCCATCACACATATTCCTCACATCCCTCCTGTGCCCCCATCACACATATCCCTCACATTCCTCCTGTGAACCCATCACACATATCCCTCACATCCCTCCTCTGCCCCCCATCACACATATCCCTCACATACTTCCTCTGCCCTCCATCACACATATCCCTCACATCCCTCCTCTGCCCCCCATCACACATATTCCTCACATCCCTCCTGTGCCCCCATCACACATATCCCTCACATACTTCCTGTGCCCCCATCACACATATCCCTCACATTCCTCCTGTGCCCCCATCACACCTATCCCTCACATTCCTCCTGTGCCCCCATCACACATATCCCTCACATCCCTCCTCTGTCTGCCTCCTATCACACATATCCCTCACATCCTTCCTCTGCCCTCCATCACACATATCCCTCACAACCCTCCTCTGCCCCCCATCACACATATCCCTCACATTCCTCCTGTGCCCCCATCACACATATCCCTCACATTCCTCCTGTGCCCCCGTCACACATATCCCTCACATTCCTCCTTTGCCCCCGTCACACATATCCCTCACATCCCTCCTGTGCCCCCATCACACATATCCCTCACATTCCTCCTGTGCCCCCGTCACACATATCCCTCACATTCCTCCTGTGCCCCCGTCACACATATCCCTCACATCCCTCCTCTGCCCCCATCACACATATCCCTCACATCCCTCCTGTGCCCCCCTCACACATATCCCTCACATCCCTCCTCTGCCCCCCATCACACATATCCCTCACACCCCTCCTGTGCCCCCATCACACATATCCCTCACATCCTTCCTCTGCCCTCCATCACACATATCCCTCACATCCCTCCTGTGCCCCCATCACACATATCCCTCACATCCTTCCTCTGCCCCCCATCACACATATCCCTCACATCCCTCCTGTGCCCCCATCACACATATCCCTCACATTCCTCCTGTGCCCCCGTCACACATATCCCTCACATTCCTCCTGTGCCCCCGTCACACATATCCCTCACATCCCTCCTCTGCCCCCTTCACACATATCCCTCACATCCCTCCTCTGCCCTCCATCACACATATCCCTCACATCCCTCCTCTGCCCCCCATCACACATATCCCTCACATCCCTCCTGTGCCCCCATCACACATATCCCTCACATTCATCCTGTGCCCCCGTCACACATATCCCTCACATTCCTCCTGTGCCCCCGTCACACATATCCATCAATCCCTCCTGTGCCCCCATCACACATATCCCTCACATTCCTCCTGTGCCCCCGTCACACATATCCCTCACATTCCTCCTGTGCCCCCGTCACACATATCCCTCACATCCCTCCTCTGCCCCATCACACATATCCCTCACATCCATCCTGTGCCTCCCATCACACATATCCCTCACATCCCTCATGTGCCCCCCATCACACATATCCCTCACTTCTCTCCTCTGCCCCCCATCGTACATATCCCTCACATCCCTCCTCTGCCCCATCACACATATCCCTCACATCCCTCCTGTGCCCCATCACACATATCCCTCACATCCCTCCTGTGCCTCCTATCACACATATCCCTCACATCCCTTCTCTGCCCCCCATCACACATATCCCTCACATCCCTCCTCTGCCCCCCATCACACATATCCCTCACATCCCTCCTCTGCCCCCCATCACACATATCCCTCACATCCCTCCTCTGCCCCCCATCACGCATATCCCTCACATCCCTCCTCTGCCCCCCATCACACATATCCCTCACATCCCTCCTCTACCCCCCCATCACACATATCCCTCACATCCCTCCTCTGCCCCCCATCACACATATCCCTCACATCCCTCCTCTGCCCCCCATCACACATATCCCTCACATCCCTCCTCTGCCCCCCCATCACACATATCCCTCACATCCCTCCTCTGCCCCCCATCACACATATCCCTCACATCCCTCCTCTGCCCCCCATCACACATATCCCTCACATCCCTCCTGTGCCCCCCCATCACACATATCCCTCACATCCCTCCTCTGCCCCCCATCACACATATCCCTCACATCCCTCCTCTGCCCCCATCACACATATCCCTCACATCCCTCCTCTGCCCCATCACACATATCCCTCACATCCCTCCTCTGACCCCATCACACATATCCCTCACATCCCTCCTGTGCCCCATCACACATATCCCTCACATCCCTCCTCTGCCCACCATCACACATATCCCTCACATCCCTCCTCTGCCCCATCACACATATCCCTCCTCTGCCCCCATCACACATATCCCTCACATCCCTCCTCTGCCCCCATCACACATATCCCTCACATCCCTCCTCTGCCCCCATCACACATATCCCTCACATTCCTCCTCTGCCCCCCATCACACATATCCCTCACATCCCTCCTCTGCCCCCCATCACACATATCCCTCACATCCCTCCTCTGCCCCCATCACACATATCCCTCACATCCCTCCTGTGCCCCATCACACATATCCCTCACATCCCTCCTCTGCCCCCCATCACACATATCCCTCACATCCCTCCTCTGCCCCATCACACATATCCCTCACATCCCTCCTCTGCCCCCATCACACATATCCCTCACATCCCTCCTCTGCCCCATCACACATATCCCTCACATCCCTCCTCTGCCCCCCATCACACATATCCCTCACATCCCTCCTCTGCCCCCCCATCACACATATCCCTCACATTCCTCCTGTGCCCCCATCACACATATCCCTCACTTCTCTCCTCTGCCCCCATCACACATATCCCTCACATCCCTCCTCTGCCCCCATCACACATATCCCTCACATCCCTCCTCTGCCCCCCATCACACATATCCCTCACATCCCTCCTGTGCCCCATCACACATATCCCTCACATTCCTCCTCTGCCCCATCACACATATCCCTCACATCCCTCCTCTGCCCCCCATCACACATATCCCTCACATCCCTCCTGTGCCTCCCATCACACATATCCCTCACATCCCTCCTCTGCCCCCCATTACACATATCCCTCACATCCCTCCTCTGCCCCCCATTACACATATCCCTCACATCCCTCCTGTGCCCCCATCACACATATTCCTCACATCCCTCCTGTGCCCCCATCACACATATCCCTCACATTCCTCCTGTGAACCCATCACACACATATCCCTCTCATCCCTCCTCTGCCCCCCATCACACATATCCCTCACATACTTCCTCTGCCCTCCATCACACATATCCCTCACATCCCTCCTCTGCCCCCCATCACACATATTCCTCACATCCCTCCTGTGCCCCCATCACACATATCCCTCACATACTTCCTGTGCCCCCATCACACATATCCCTCACATTCCTCCTGTGCCCCCATCACACCTATCCCTCACATTCCTCCTGTGCCCCCATCACACATATCCCTCACATCCCTCCTCTGCCTCCTATCACACATATCCCTAACATTCCTCCTGTGCCCCCATCACACATATCCCTCACATCCCTCCTATGCCTCCATTACACATATCCCTCTTGTGCCTCATCACACATATCCCTCCTGTGCCCCTCATCACACATATCCATCCTGTGCCCATGTCCTCCATCACACATATCCCTTCTGTGCCCCCATCACACATATACCTCATATCCCTCCTGTGTCCCCCATAACACATATCTCTCACATCTTTCCTGTGCCTATGTGCCCCATCACACATATCCCTCCTGTGCCCCCCATCGATCTGGTCTCCCTCACACACAGGGATGGACTGGGGCCTTAATTCGGCCCTGGCCATCGTGAATGCGCGCCGAAGGCGCACCCACGTCCCAGGGGGCGTGTCGCCTGACATTTGGGGGTGTGCCGTGAGTCATGGGGGCATGGAATCATGGCACGCCCCCATTACCATGGCGTCGGTTGCTGGGGGCGGGGGCGTGCCACGAGTCCAGGGGCGTGGACTCGCGGCACACCCGCATTTCCATGGAAACGATGGAACCAGAGAGCCGGAGGCTGTGCTGTGCGCGGCCTTTCCGGGTCTCTGAGTGACCGATTCGGCCCACCTGCCCATCGCCCCTTCTGGCATGTGCCAGAAGTGCCAGATGCCAGTTCGGCCAATGTCACACAGGAGACTTCTGGGGTCTATTTACTAAGCTTTGGATGGCGATGAAGTGGGTGGAGGTAAAGTACCAGGCAATCAGTTCCTAACTGCCATGTCACAGGCTGTTTTTGAAAAATGACAGGCTGTTTTTGAAAAATGACAGTTAGGAGCTGATTGGCTGGTACTTTACTTCTGTTCACTTCATCTCCTGATGATGCGGATGACAGGTGATAATATCGGCCAAACTCGCAATCGTACGGATGTATCAATAATCGCATGCAAGGAAATAGCTTGCAAGCAACCGCTGTCCCTGTGATGCCTCTCCACAGACACATTTTTTACAAAAAAATACCCCGATATCCTGATGCGTCACTACCCCCGCACCACAAAAGAGCACCCCCGGATTTGTAGTTACCAGTCCCAGGAGCCAGTGTTCGCTGCTCCAGGAGGCTGCCGGGTGCTGGATCCTGCTGCTGTGTCTGACCCCCGATGCTGTAAAGTGATCTGCCGCTTTGCAGCGTCACTTTACTGCACAGGAGTCACAGTGCAGGATGCAACCAGTCAGATAGAAAGTGTTAGCAGCTGCAGGGAAGAGAAACATCCCTTTGCTGCTGTTCTCGGAGAGACCAGAAGGTCCCTCTGCCTTCCCTCACCCTGCCTCCCCTAGTTGCTGATTGGGTATGGCAGGACCCCTCACCCAGCGGCTGCAGACAAGCAGCCGTGGGGGACGAGTAAATTAACCCCCCAAACCTCCCCTGTGTACCTGGCAGCACTCCAGGCTATTAAAATGGAAGGCGCGATGTTCCCGATGTTCCGATTGTGCCAACCGATGTTCCCATGTTTGAAAAAACCTATATATATATATATATATATATATATATATATATATATATATATATTTTCTTCTGTTTTTACAAAAATCATTTTGGATAACGTTAAATGCATGTTCTTCACCTAATCCACTCATTCAAATAAAAAGACCATTTCCAACCAGTTTTTTTTTTGGCAACAATTGTCAGTTAAGTGGTCAAAAAGTATTTTTAAGAATATAATAAAATAGTTTAAAAAAATAAATAAAAATGTATCTATCTATCTATCTATCTACACACACACACACACACACACACACACACACACACACACACACACACACACACACACACACACACACACACACACACACACACACATATATTCAGTACAGGCATCCTTCTCTATCCTTATTCCCACCTTTATTGTATTATTTTCAGTTTTATTTGGTTAAAAAACAAATATATATATTTTTTTATTTATGCAATTTTTTTTAAACACCTTTTTTATATTTTTTGTTCTGCGCACAGTCCACAGATGAAGGCTCTAGTAATACATTGTATATACCTGTATGTTAGTAGCTCCACCTTATTTGTTTATCTCTATCACAGAGATCAGCTCCCAACCTTTTTGTGTGTTAAGGTCCAGATATTGGGCTAGTCATGGCATAGTCATGGCATAACCCCCTTCCCCCGCACAGGTGCAAAAGCATCGCACCTGGTTAGTAGCTCCCTGCCAGTGCAGCTGTTGTGCACTGGCAGGCTGCTACCTGCTAGTGCGCAGAAGCTGCGCTTCCCCAACGGTCCGGACATGCCTGCGTTGTGCGGACCGTGCCCCGCCATCGGCGTTCTAACACCGTTGGCACGCCCCCTCTCGTCAATCAGGCAGAGATGATCGCAGCCCAGAGATGCTATTAGCATCTCACTGGGCTCCCGAGGTGCGCACGTACAGTGCGTCCGTTGCGTGTGCGCACTCTACATAGGGATTCAGACTGCGATCACTGCTGCTGCCGCGATCCAGTCGGAATTAGGCCCACTGTGACATGCTCTGCCTTTTGTTGGTGAAACTTCACCTACCCTTTCTTGTACTTTAGCCATACCTATATCTGATATTTCCAGGTACTGTATAGTGATATACTAATCCTGCCTACTTTGGTGTTGGTTTGACCTACAGATGATTTGGTGCCAACTTAATGAGTCCACTGATATCCGGACGACATGTAAAAAAAGGTCGACATGTAAAAGGGAGGCAGTCCAAAAGGTCGACAGTATCAAAAGGTCGACATGACATTAGTAGACACACATATGGTCAACACAAGGTTTTTTTTTTACTTTGTTCAACTTTTTTATACTGTACCATCCATGTGGACTACGATTGGGATTAGTAACCTGTGCCGAGCGCAGTGGTAGCGCCAAAGCATGTGAGCTAAGCGAGGGGACGTGGTGCACTAACTTGTTTGTGGCAGAAAAGTGACAAACCCCCCCCCCCCCAAAAAAAAAAAAGTTGTCTACTTTTTTATGTCGACTATTTCAGTGTCGACCTTTTCACCCTGTCGGGCTTTTAATTCTGTTGACTTAATGCATGTCTACCATTCCTTGTAGACCTATTGACTGTAGACCTTTTTAGTGTAGATCTAATAATCCACACCCGGGTCCACTTATACCCAATTCAGACATAAAACCCGGGGAATACACGGGTACGACCCAGGTCTATCAACCCAGGAATTTCCCAGGTCTCCCCAGTCTGAGTCCCCCACTGACACTACACCAAAAACCTGGGAGATTCCCAGGTCAGATGCATTCATACTGAAGTTGAACCCAGGTCTGCACTGAAATTTGGGTGGCATGTAATGAAGTCCGTGCTCGGCGACCGTGCGGTATGCCGGTTGAATTCAGATGTTTTTTTAAAGGGGCAATCATGTACACAATTTAGCCTTGTACATGATTGCCCCTCTAAAAAAAGATGTCAGACTTCATTGCATCCCAAACTTGGTGTTTATTTAATACATATTACTCAGCCTTTGATATCTGTTAATGGAAAATTGGTGGCTTTATTTCTTATTTAAATTAATTTTGCTTAAAAGCTGTGCTACTTACTAGGTCAGGCATTCCCAACCACGGTCCTCAAGGCCAGGGCCGGCTCTACGATTAGGCAGCTTTAGGCGGCTGCCTAGGGGCGCCAGCAACTGGGGGGCACCACTGAATTCATCTAGGAAAAAACTAAAGTATGTCTCTGTATGCGGGTCAGTAATGAACTTACAGATGGAGGGATGGAAGACAATAAGAAGCTTACAAATATATGTACAGTATCTCTGTGCGTATATATGTACATATACACATACAATTAAAGGGATGTAGTTGGAATCCTGGCTGACGGATTGCTGGAATACTGGTGCCAGAATTCCGACACCTGGCATCCTGAATGTTAATATGCCAGGGGGTTATGGTTAGGCTCGCGGGAGGGCTAGTGTAAGGATAATTTCATTCAAAATGTCGGTATTATGGTGGTCGAGATGCCGCTGTCGGTATTCTGACTGGAGGCATGCTGTACCCAACCCCATATACAGTATTATACAGTATATAAAGAATAGACGGCACACAAGGAACTGTAAAGTGAAAAAAAATTGTGATTTTGTTTACAATATATGTCACTTTAAAAGTCCTTGAGTGTTGTCCCTTTTCTCTGTATATATATTTATATGATGATGCAATTCACCCCAGCCAACCTAGTGGCCACCTGCATCTCCCCTCCAGGAGATGGTGGTGGTTTTGCAGGTTAGGGGGCGCTACCCTGAAGCTTTGCCTAGGGTGCAGAAAGACCTTGCACCGGCCCTGCTCAAGGCACACTAACAGTGCAGGTTTTAGTGATATCCAGGCTGCAGCACAGATGGTTAAATCAAAATAACTGAGGTGCTAAGTAAGTCACCTGTGCTCAAGCCTGGATAGCACTAAAACATGCACTGTTAGTGTGCCTTGAGGACCGTGGTTGGGAATGTCTAGTCTAAACTTATCTTATCGCCATTAGCTGAACAGCCAATCACTTTTTTTCCAACATGGGTCTAAAAATGCTTTCACACTAGAGGCGACGCGGGTCTCACCTGGGAAAAACCCTGGTAGAGAGAAGGTTCATGGACCCGGACTTTGACCCGGGCTGTTTCTGTTCACACATAGTAAAAACCTGAGTTGATGCACGTTCACGGGCAAAAACCCAGGTTTTTGCTGAATGAAAGAATGGGATATGTCAGAAGTGTATCCAGGGTAACTTATACTTTCCAATCTGCCCCTGGTAATTTGCATGGGGTGATTAATTTGTTACAGTGGCATTTGGTGCAAGGTTAAGTATAGAGAGATATGGGAAAAGTTTGAAGTTAGAAATAACTAGCCATAGGTTGTTTCCCACCTGTGTCATAAGGTTTGTAGTTAGTGATTACTATCTTTCTGTTTATGACTCAGACTTAAGTGCAGGAATTTGGAGCTACAGTAGCATGCTCTCTACCCACATGTTCTAATACAGAAAACCACACACCTGTTGCCAGTTTTCCCACAGTCAACATGTACATAACACAACCAGAACCTGTAAGTCATGTATATCACTCACATTCCGCCTCCCACACACAGCTATCAGCCAGTATTACCATTCCTCAGAAACTGAGGAATGGTGTGTGAACTTCCTGCAAGTACATACTGTACCTCCCAACTGTATAGATAGAAGAAAAGGAGTGAAGAACTGCGCTATTCCTGCACACAGCTCCCTCTAGCTGGTTGCTGCTGTATAACACCTTGTGGGTATACTATAGGATCCCACTAAGAACGTAACAGATATGATGGATGCAATGAGACAGAAATGTGAATAAAATCTCAATTTATTTGTATAAATAAATAAATAAATAAAAAACCGCGTGAATTATAAATTCCGGTTTACTGTGTGTTTACTGTGTATTCCTAAAAAATCTCTCTAGTACCGGTACACATGACAAACATAAAACACATGGACAAACATATAAATTGCCTGTGGGCACACTTGATTGCGTTTTACCCCACTGGTGATTGAATATGGAAAATTACTGGTAGTTTTATGACAGTCTCTGTCCAAAGGAAAATGTTTTATTTACGTTTCCTTAATGTGTTAAACACAGTGGCCAAAATTTACTAAGAATTCGAGTTTGTCCAATTAGTGTTTTCTCTGACGTCCTAGTGGATGCTGGGTACTCCGTAAGGACCATGGGGTATAGACGGGCTCCGCAGGAGACTGGGCACTCTTAAAAGAAAGATTAGGTACTATATCTGGTGTGCACTGGCTCCTCCCTCTATGCCCCCCCTCCAGACCTCAGTTAGTATCTGTGCCCGGCCAGAGCTGGATGCACCCTAGGGGCTCTCCTGAGCTTCCTAGAAAAGAAAGTATTTGTTAGGTTTTTTATTTTCAGTGAGATCTGCTGGCAACAGATTCACTGCTACGTGGGACTGAGGGGAGAGAAGCGAACCTACCTGCTTGCAGCTAGCTTGGGCTTCTAAGGCTACTGGACACCATTAGCTCCAGAGGGATCGAACACAGGCCCAGTCCTCGGTCGTCCGGTCCCGGAGCCGCGCCGTCGTCCCCCTTGCAGAGCCAGAAGAACGAAGAGAAGTTGAAAATCGGCGGCTGAAGACTCCGGTCTTCATTAAGGTAGCGCACAGCACTGCAGCTGTGCGCCATTGCTCCCTTAGCACACCACACACTCCGGTCACTAATGGGTGCAGGGCACTGGGGGGGGGGGGGGGGGCGCCCTGGGCAGCAATTAGATTACCTTACTTGGCGAATAAGCACATAATACAGTCTGATAAACTGTATATGTGCATTAACCCCCACCATTAAAGTACATAAAAGGACAGAAGCCCGCCGCTGAGGGGGCCGGGCCTTCTTCCTCAGCACACCGGCGCCATTTTCTTTTCACAGCTCAGCTGGAAGGAAGCTCCCCAGGCTCTCCCCTGCAGTATCCTGGTACACAAAGGGTAAAAAAGAGAGGGGGGGGCACATAAATTTAGGCGCAAAACTGTGTATATAAGCTGCTATAGGGGAAAAATCACTCAGTATAGTGTACATCCCTGTATTATATAGCGCTGTGGTGTGTGCTGGCATACTCTCTCTCTGTCTCTCCAAAGGGCCTGGTGGGGAACTGTCTTCAAATAGAGCATCCCCTGTGTGTGTGGTGTGTCGGTACGCGTGTGTCGACATGTCTGAGGTAAAAGGCTCCTCTAAGGAGGTGATAGAGCGGATAAGTGTGTGGGAGGGTGTCTCCGTCAACAACGCCGACACCTGTTTGGATATGTGTAAGTGCTGAGGTAAAATTATTGCACAAAAGGTTAGGGAACAGAAAGGAAATCTACCCTGGTCTGTCCCTATGTCACAGAGTCCTTCAGAGTCTCTCTATCTTCACTATCCAAAATAACAAAGTATCGACACGGAGTTTAACTCCACTGTCGACTACGATAATGCAAAGTTACAGCCAAGAGGGCTAAAAGATATTCAATATATGATTATTGGAATAAAAGATGATTTGCATATCTCTGATGACTCATCTGTCCCTGACACGAGAGTACACATGTTAAGGGGAAGAATGCTGAGGTAAATTTCCCTCCTCTCATGAGGAAAAAGAGCGGGAATCTCCAGACAAGAGATGGCAGCTTCCCACAAGAGAATTCTCAGGCTGTATCCTTTCCCCACTAGGGCCAGGATGTGTTGAGAATCTTCCCCTAGGGTGTCCTGTTTGCACTAGCTATTCTCAGGGATCCTGCAGATAGCGTGCACATTCTAGTATACTACCCAGACCGGCGATTGTGTCGGCGTGGGTTTATAGCGTTGTGGCAGCGTGGACAGGTACCTTATCAGCAGAGATTGAGACCCTAGTATGCATATAAATATTTTAAGATGCTGTCTTAAGTGATACATATATAATTATAAAGCATGCCCAAAGGGACATGAGTATACTGGGTCCTAGAGACAAAAGCTATGCCGATTTCTGCTTGACGTGTCCTGTAGAATATACATTGGACAGATGATGCCGACTTAAGAGGCATATGGAAGGCTGAGGATTGTGTGGAGAAAGATTCTCGGGCCTGGTCTCCACAGTTATAGCTGGTAATTCTGATATTTTGCCTTATATTCCTGCACAGCCTAGGAAAGCACGACATTATTAAATGCAGCTTTTCGAATAAAGAAACAAGAAAGTCTGAGGTGCGTCCTTTCTTGTCAGAGCCGGGGGCAGAGGAAAGAAGCTGTACAACACAGCTAGTCCCCAGGAACAGAAGTCCTCCCCGGCCTCTACAAAAATCCACCGCATGTCGCTGGAGCTCCACAGGCGGAGCTAGGCCCGGTGGGGACACGCCTTCGTAAGTTCAGCCACAAGTGGGTTCACTCCCTGTTAGATCCCTGGGCAATAGAAATTGTATCGCAGGGATACAGGCTGGACTGTGAGAAGATGCCCCCTCACCGAGGACCCGGCGGGCTTCCCCCCAAGAGAGGGAGCCAGTGTTAACTGCAATTCGTAAATTGTATCTTCAAGAGGTGGTGGTCAAGGGTCCCCTCCTTCAACAAGAGGGTGTTATTATTCAACCATGTTATAATCCCGAAACCAGACGGTTCGGTTAGACCCATATTGAATTAAAATCCCTGAACATATACCTGAAAAGGTTCAGGTTCAAGATGGAATCGCTAAGAGCGGTCATTGCATGCCTGAAATGAATCGGGATATAAGGGATGCATACCTTCGTGTCCCCATTTATCCACCTCATCAGGCGTACCTCAGAATTGCGGTACGGGATTGTCATTACCAATTTCACCAAGGTAATGGCGGATATGATGGTGCTCCTGCGAAAGCAAGGTGTCACTATTATCACATACTTGGATGATCTCCTCATAAAAGCAAGATCAATAGAGCAGTTGCTGGACAGCGTATCACCTTCTCTGGAAGTGAAACGGCAACACGACTGGATTCTATATATTCCAAAGTCGCAGTTGGTTCCTACAGCTCATCTGCCTCGCCTAGGCATGATCCTAGACACAGACCAGAAGAGGGTTTATCTCCCGATAGAGAGAGCTCAGGAGCTCATGACACTGGTCAGGAATCCATTGAAAACCAAAACAGGTGTCAGTGCATCACTGCACTCGAGACTGGGAAGGATGATGGCATCATACGAGGCCATCCCCTTCGGCTGGTTCCATGCAAGGACAATGGAACTTACTGGACAAGTGGTCCGGATCACATCTTCAGATGCATCGGCTAATCACCCTATCCCCCAGGGCCAGGGTGTCTCTACTGTGGTGGCTGCGGAGTGCTCACCTTCTCGAGGGCCGCAGATTCGGCATTCAGGACTGGGTCCTGGTGACCACGGATGCAAGCCTCCGAGGGTGGGGGGCAGTTACACAGGGAAGAAAATTCCAAGGTTTGTGGTCAAGCCAACAGACTTGCCTTCACATCAATATCCTGGAACTAAGAGCCATATACAACGCCCTAAGTCAAGCGGAGTTCCTGCTTCGCGACCAACCGGTTCTGATCCAGTCAGACCGCAGGGGCTCATGTAAACCGCCAGGGCGGCACAAGGAGCAGGGTGGCGAGGGTAGAAGCCACCAGAATTCTTCGCTGGGCGGAGAATCAAGTAAGCGCACTGTCAGCAGTGTTCATTCCGGGAGTGGACACGACCTCCACCCGGGAAAGTGATGACTTCATCAGGAAGTCTTCACGCAGTTTTGCAAATTGATGGAAACTGCCTCAGGTGGACTACATGGCGTCCCACCTCAATAAAAAGATAAAAAAGGTTTTACGCTGGGTCAAGGGACTCTCAGGCGATAGCTGTGGTCGCACTAGTCACACCGTGGGTGTTCCAGTCGGTCTATATATTCCCTCCTCTTCATCTCAGACCCAAGGGCTGAGAATTGTAATAAACGGAGGAGTGTGAACAATATTCTTTGCTCCGGATTGGCCAAGAAGGACTCGGTACCCGGAACTGCAAGAAATGCTCTCAGAGGACCCATGGCCTTTGCCTCTCAGTCAGGACATGTTGCAACAGGGACCCTGTCTGATCCAAGACTTACCGCGGCTGCGTTGGACGGCATGGCTGTTGAACGCCGGATCCTAGCAGAAAAGGGCATTCCGGATGCAGTTATTCCTACGCTGATAAAGGCTAGGAAAGACGTGACAGCAAGACTTTTTCACTGTATATGGCGAAAATAGGTTGCTTGGTGTGTGGCCGGGAAGGCCCTACAGAGGAATTCCAGGGGGGTCGATTCCTTCACTTCCTACAGTCAGGAGTGACTATGGGCCTTAAATTAGGATCCATAAAGGCCAAGATTTCGGCCCTATCCCTTTTTCTCTCAAAAAGAACTGGCTTCACTGCCTGAAGTTCGGACGTTGTTACAGGGGTGCTGCATATTCAGCCCCTTTTGTGCCTCCAGTGGCACCTTGGGATCTTAACGTGTGTTGGATTCCTAAAATCCCACTGGTTTGAGCCACTTAAGACCGTGGAGCTAAAATATCTCACGTGGAAAGTGGTCATGCTTTTGGCCTTAGCTTGGACTAGGCGTGTGTCAGAATTGGGGGCTTTGTCATGTAAAAGCCCATATCTGATCTTCCATATGGAAAGGACAGAATGGAGGACTCGTCCCCAATTTCTCCCTAAGGTGGTATCATCGTTTCATTTGAACCAACCTATTGTGGTGCCTGCGGCTACTAGGGACTTGGAGGATTCCAAGTTGCTGGACGTAGTCCGGGCCCTGAAACTTTATGTTTCCAGGACGGCTAGAGTCAGAAAAACTGACTCGCTATTTATCCAGCATGCACCCAACAAGCTGGGTGCTCCTGCTTCAAAGCAGACTATTGCTCGCTGGATCTGTAGCACCATTCAGCTTGCACATTCTGCGGCTGGACTGCCGCATCCTAAATCAGTAAAAGCCCATTCCACGAGGAAGGTGGGCTCTTCTTGGGCGGCTGCCCGAAGGGTCTCGGCTTTACAACTTTGCCGAGCTGCTACTTGGTCGGGTTCAAACACTTTTGCAAAATTCTACAAGTTTGATACCCTGGCTGAGGAGGACCTTGAGTTTGCTCATTCGGTGCTGCAGAGTCATCCGCACTCTCCCGCCCGTTTGGGAGCTTTGGTATAATCCCCATGGTCCTTACGGAGTACCCAGCATCCACTAGGACGTCAGAGAAAATAAGAATGTACTCACCGGTAATTCTATTTCTCGTAGTCCGTAGTGGATGCTGGGAGCCCGTCCCAAGTGCGGACTCTCTGCAATACATGTATATAGTTATTGCTTACCTAAAGGGTTATTGTATGAGCCATCTGTTGAGAGAGGCTCAGTTATTGTTCATACTGTTAACTGGGTATAGTTATCACGAGTTGTACAGTGTGATTGGTGTGGCTGGTATGAGTCTTACCCTGGATTCCAAATCCTTTCCTAGTAATGTCAGCTCTTCCGGCTACAGTTTCCCTAACTGAGGTCTGGAGGAGGGGCATAGAGGGAGGAGCCAGTGCACACCAGATATAGTACCTAATCTTTCTTTTAAGAGTGCCCAGTCTCCTGCGGAGCCCATCTATACCCCGTGGTCCTTACTGAGTACCCAGCATCCACTACGGACTACGAGAAATAGAATTACCTGTGAGTAAATTCTTATTTTTTTTTCTAAGTCCCAATCCGGGAATTCACTAAGCACCAATCTCGGCAGTGTTTGGACTATTCGTAATGGTTTGATTATCAAAGTTCAGAAATACGAATGAATAGACCATCGGTCAAACACGGCTGTTATTTCATACAATACGGGCATTCACTATTCATTCGTATTTGGGTGTTAGTCTCTGAGTGCTCAAGTGCGGGTCTGTTTTTTTTCGATTAGTTAAAAAAGCAGCACAAAAATAGACCTGCTTTTTCCAGTCGAGTTTGGATAACCATGCACGGATCAGTGAGATCTGTGCATGGTTATCTATGGGAAAGGGTCTGTTTAGTGTTAAAACATAAAAAAAAATTGCGTGGGGTCCCCCCTCCTAAGCATAACCAGCCTCGGGCACTTTGAGCCGGTCCTGGTTGACAAAATATGGGGGGAAAAATGACAGGGTTCCCCCATATTTCATCAACCAGCACTGGGCTCTGCGCCTGGTCCTGGTTCCAAAAATATGGGGGGAAAAAGCGTAGGGGTCCCCCGTATTTTTGAAACCAGCTCCGGGCTCCACTAGCCAGGTACATAATGCCACAGCCGGGGGACACTTTTATACTGGTCCCTGCGGCCCTGGCATTACATACCCAACTAGTCACCCCTGGCCGGGGTACCCTGGAGGAGTGGGAACCCCTTAAATCAAGGGGTCCCCCCCTCCAGCCACCCAAGGGCCAGGGGTGAAGCCCGAGGCTGTCCCCCCCATCCAAGGGCGGCAGATGGGGGGCTGATAGCCATGTTTAAAAAATGTGAATATTGTTTTTAGTAGCAGTACTACAAGTCGCAGCAAGCCTCCCCCGCAAGCTGGTATTTGGAGAACCAGAAGTACCAGCATACGGTTGAAAACCTGGCCCGCTGGTACCTGTAGTACTACTACTAAAAAAATACCCCCCCAAAAAAACGGGACACACACCGTGAAAGTATAAGTTTATTACATACATGCACACCTCCATACTTACATACTTACCTATGTTCCCACGAGGCTCGGTCCTCTTCTCCATGTAGAATCCTTGGGGGACCTGTGAAAAAAATTATACTCACATAATCCAGTGTAGATTGTGTCCAAAATATAATCCACGTACTTGGCAAAACAAAAAAACGGAAACCCGACCACGCACTGAAAGGGGTCCCATGTTTACACATGGGACCCCTTTCCCCGACTGCCAGGACCCCCCCTGACTCCTGTCAAAGAGGGTCCCTTCAGCCAATCAGGGAGCGCCACGTCGTGGCACTCTCCTGATTGGCTGTGTGCTCCTGTAGTGTCTGTGAGGCGGCACACGGCAGAGATACAATGTAGCTCCTATGCGCTCCATTGTAGCCAATGGTGCGAACTTTGCGGTCAGCGGTTGACCGAAAGTAACCTCACCGCTGACCGCAAAGTTCCCACCATTGGCTACAATGGAGTGCATAGGCGCTACATTGTATCTCTGCCGTGTGCCGCCTCACAGACACTACAGGAGCACACAGTCAATCAGGAGAGTGCCACGACGTGGCGCTCCCTGATTGGCTGAAGGGACCCTCTTTGACAGGAGTCAGGGAGGGCCCTGGCAGTCGGGGAAAGGGGTCCCATGTGTAAACATGGGAACCCTTTCAGTGCGTGGTTGGGTTTCCGTTTTTTTGTTTTGCCAAGTACGTGGATTATACTTTGGACACAATTTACACTGGATTATGTGAGTATAATTTTTTCCACAGGTCCCCCAAGGATTCTACATGGAGAAGAGGACCGAGCCTCGTGGGAACATAGGTAAGTATGTATGTATGTATGTATGTATGTATGGAGGTGTGCATGTGTGTAATAAACTTATACTTTCACGGTGTGTGTGTCCTGTTTTTTGGGGGGTATTTTTTTAGTAGTAGTACTACAGGTACCAGCGGGCCAGGTTTTCCACCGCATGCTGGTACTTGTGGTTCTCCAAATACCAGCTTGCGGGGGAGGCTTGCTGCGACTTGTAGTACTGCTACTAAAAACAATATTCACATTTTTTAAACATGGCTATCAGCCCCCCATCCGCCGCCCTTGGATGGGGGGACAGCCTCGGGCTTCACCCCTGGCCCTTGGGTGGCTGGAGGGGGGGGGACACCCTTGATTTAAGGGGTTCCCACTACTCCAGGATACCCGCCAGGGGTGACTAGTAGGGTATGTAATGCCAGGGCCGCAGGGACCAGTATAAAAGTGTCCCCCGGCTGTGGCATTATGTACCTGGCTAGTGGAGCCCGGTGCTGGTTTCAAAAATACGGGGGACCTCTACGCTTTTTGTCCCCCGCAATTTTTGGAACCAGGACCAGGCGCAGAGCCCGGTGCTAGTTGATGAAATATGGGGGAACCCCTGTCATTTTTTTCTCCATATTTTGTCAACCAGGACCGGCTCAAAGAGCCCGAGGCTGGTTGTGCTTAGGAGGGGTGACCCCACGCAATTTTTTGGGGATTTTTTACTACTTAAAACACCTTTTTAAGGTACACAATGAAGCCCTGCATGGATCTCACAGATCCGTCCGGGATTCCTTGTGTTTTGTCAGGCAGTGTTTTACTCATCACTCCCGTAAAACACTGCCTAACATTACGAATCACATCGACATCGGAAACGAATTGGGAAAAGTCGGCAGCTTAGTGAATGATCGTATCAGGATTTAAAAAGTTGCAGTAAAATGCACCCAGGGTCGGATCTAGACTTTTCTTTTAGGGGGGGCGGTTTACGGTTTAATCTTGACCCCTCCCCTCTCCAGTCCCGACTCCTCCCCTCTCTCGTCTTGACTCCACCCCTCTCATCTTGACCCCTCCCATCTTGACTCCTCCCCTCTCCCGTCCAAATTCATCCATCACACAAATAGGTATAATTGCAGGTAAAGGATTTGTTAGTGGATGTTAGGTATAATAATCACTTCTACAACACATCAAAGCAAAGTTGCCCAATATGACATCTATCCAAATCCCTCCTTATGTTCATCATAATGTATGACACGTCATGTACAATTGTGATACCTACAGTATAAAAAGTTATAATCCCCTAATATTGGGGTATAGCAAAAGAAAATTAAATATAAACAAAATGTCTGGAGTAATTATTTGCAGCTATTTCTCATCTTAATATGAGGTACTGATATAGAGACAGTCAATCATCAAGGTTTATATGTCAACGTCGTTATGAAATACAGTATTATCATAAACCTTGATGATTGACTGAATCTATATAAGCGCATTATATTAAAATGAGAAACAGTAACAATGTGATAATACCTATAATTCCTTTCTTTGGGATACTAGCAACTTTTATGGATACAAATGGTAACAACTGGCATTTTATGTGTTACTGAACCAGGAAGGGAAGACACATTATAATACCCTGTTATATTATTATAATAAGGGGAACTGCTGAATAGTACCAAGGGGATTTTAGGCACAGAGTCTTGGGGGGTTAGACCAATTATTTGATAATCCCACACAGTACTCAACACTTGCCAACCCTAATAGATGAATTCCACATTTGTAATTGTCCAATAATGGAGTTTGAGACTAACCAGGATTAAGTGAGAGTACGTAATACTCGCAGGAGTTCACCTGTAGATTAAAATCCCTTTTGCATCTATGTGCCACATAGGTTTGGGAAATCCCCCCACCACCCTTTTTTTTCCAGAAAAATGTTGCAAGTATACCATAGTTATCTGATTGATACAATTAATTTAAGGAATTATAGGTATTATCACATTGTTGTATAGAATTTAGCCAGTGCTACTGCATATGTAGGTTGTTCATAAATATACCACTTCAGATACAGCAGATGTCATACTTCTTATTAGGCTCATTCAGCTATCTCCAATGAAAGGGATAAGCAAATATAGTGAAGTACTGTTTAATAATTGTAAATTTCAGCCAAACCTGAGCCTGCACCAGTGGGAGAACCCAGGACTTGCACTGTTTCAAGTGCATTCTGAACTGCTTAAATAACAGTTCATGTCTAGCTGGAATTGTCAAAATTTGGCCACTTGGAAATACATGTGATCTGTGTGGAGTTTATATGTTTTCGTTTTTCTCATATTAAATCTTACAATTATTAAACAGTGTTTCACTATAATTGCTTATCTCTTACATTTTGGGTATATCTGAATGAGCCTAATAAGAAGTATACTGTGAGATATGACATCTGCTGTATCTGAAGTGGTATATTTATGAATGACCTACATACTGTATGCAGTAGCGCTGGATAACTTCTATTCAACCTTTTTTGGCACATATTTGGTGAAGATGTGAGGATACCTTTAAGTAAAATATTGAGCTCACCGAGCTGCTTTTTTTCTGCTTGTGCGCACTGCTAGGATTGTCTATTTTATAAATCTATTATCAGATTGTTAATGTTTCTCATGTTAATATGAGGTGCTGATATAGAATAAGTCAATCATAATTAATCCAGACATTCTGCTTTAATTTAATATTTTTTTGTTATACCCCAATATTAGGGAATTACAACTTTGTATACTGTAGGTATCACAACTGTACAGGACGTGTCATAAATTATGATGAACATATGGATGGTATAATAGAGGGCCATCAAAATATGGCATTTGTGGCAACAACAGTGACAAGACATTGGGCATAATTCAGACTTGATCGTAGCCGTGCAGCTACGATCAGTTACTCAGACATGCGGGGGGGGGGGGGGGGACCCAGCACAAGGCTAGTCCGCCCCGCATGTCTGACTCCCCACCGTACAAGTTCAAAACCATCGCACAGCGGCAATGCTTTTGTACTTGATGAGTAGCTCCCTACCAGCGCAGCTCCTGCGCACAGGCAGGGAGCTACTAGTCACTGACCGGGTCACAGCGGCTGCGTGTGACGTCACGCAGCAGCCTGCCCCCCGCACGGTCCGGGCACACCTGCGTTGCCTGGACCGCACCCCTAAAAAGGCAGCAAAACGCCACCGGCCCGCACCCTCCTGCCCAGCGTCCGCCTCTGCCTGGCAGGGCTGAGATGGCCGTCGGCTGTCTGGCATGCACCAGCGTATATGTGCAGTTCAAACCTGAACGGCTGCTGTGAGAAAATGCACAGCAGTGATCAGGTGTGAATTAGGCCCCTTGTCTGTAATGACATCAGTTATAAGAGAGTGAGGCTCCCGAGGACGCACCATATCAAGCAATTGAAATATTTCTAGGGATTTGGATAGATGTTATATTGGGGGACTTTGATTTGATGTGTTGTAGAAGTGATTATTATACCAAACACCCACTAACAAATCCTTTACCTGCTTATCTTGCAATATATCCCTACCAGCTATTAGGGTGCCATTTATAATCAAGGGATCTCTCCCACTGATATATAAACTGATGCACATTATAGGACCAATGCTATACAGGAACTTGAAGACGTTAAACTTAATACTCATTTGTGAGGCTATAGTGAGGGCACCTTGTAGGGGAATTACACGGTGAGGACAATTCCGAGTTGATACCTTGTAGAAGGAGTATGGTGTTATGAGAAAGTAACCAAATAGAGGACAGATTAGCATACACCATATTTCTTGTATAGCATTTTTATACACATTTTCTGTACTTTTACACGCATCTCTCTATTATTTTAGTATTTCACTGACAGGACATGATATGTAATGTTTAATATTATGAAATACAAGGAATATTTTAAAACCTATAAGTGCATCTACTACAGACATCCTCTGTTCTACTGTATCGCACATATGTGAGACTCAACCTGTAATACCCTGCCTAGGGAATATGGCAAGAAGATCTCTTACTGGCTGGTTCCTCTGCAACAGGCTGGTAAGATGGTCCCTTTTCCACAGGCTGGTCAATGGCACAGATTGGCAGGAAAGTCCCTCTGGCTGGTCTTTGGGTGCAGGAATGCAGCATGCTCTCAGTGTGGAAAAAAGTAAACACACTATAGTATACTGTTTGTATTAGCCCACTAGCCTGTCTTATAAGTGAAGCCACGCCCCCAACACACAGCCACACTTCCTGGATCTGTTATCAGCAAGGAGACGCTGGGGAGATGAAAGCAGTCTCAATCAACAAACTATGTTGATTGATTAACTGCCGTGCAGGCCAAAAGGGTGAGTGAGGAGGAAGGGGCACCCGCTGTGAGCTGCTGCGACTCACACCACTGACTATAGCTGACTGACTATAGCTGACGGCCAGCTGAGATAGGAAGGGGTTAAGGAGCAGGACTTCACAGACAGATTGTCTGTAGGCAGAAGTGTGCTAGGGGGGGCGATCGCCCCCACCGCCCCCCTCTGTATCCGTGCCTGAATGCACCCGATACCATTCGAGTTTAAACACCCTTCAAAACGGCAAAAACACAAATCTTTGTAAATATACCCCAGTGTCTGGTGATTACCACTAGGAATAACGTCTCTGCAATAATGAGGCTTGTTCCATCACTGCATTCAATTGTCCCAAAAAAGTCAAATTGCTGGTATATAGTCTCTGTATTTGACAGAACTTTTCCCCGTGTTTCTGCTTATATAAGTATATGGGTGGTCTGAGGTGTGCCCTCTGCCTACCGTTACCTCCTCAAATCCAGCTACTTCTGCATGGGTATCCTCGGTTGTGGTGTAGTGGAATAGACTGTGGTCTGCCAGCAGACTCCTGTTGCTTCATGTCTTTGTCCGTTCGGTCACTGGAGCGGGATCGATTACTCCGCAATCAACGTGTTTCGCCTATCAATAGGCTTCCCTAACTCCCCGGTGGTGCCTAAACCTGCCCCCCCTCCCTGTAGCATAACCCTAACGCTCCCCATTTAGTGCCAAACCCTAACTCCCCCTCCCCAGAGCCTAACAGCCTAACCCTAACCTCCCCCCGAGAAGTCCAACCCTAACCCCTCCTCCCCTCAGACTAACCTGCAAATCCCTCCTCCCCCACAGCCTAACCCTAACCCACCCAGGGTGGCGCCTAAACCTAACATTCCTCTCCACCCTCCCGCGTCCCGCCATTAACCCTAACCCACCTGTTATTCTTATGGTTAGGATTCCAGCTGTCGGGATTCCAGCTGTCAGGATTCCAGCTGTCTGGATTACGGCTGTCAGGATTACGGCATCGGTCTCCTGACCCTGTCAGGATTACAGTATCGACATTCTGGCATGTGTCAGGATTCCAGCATCAGTATTCTGACTGCCAGGATCCCAACAGCTATTATCTTTAACCTGCGGCTCTCCAGCTGCTATAGAACCACTGGCTTTTCTATAATGGGTGCAGTGTGTGCGGTGCACATGGGCCCCTGAGTCCAGCGGGGGCTCCCACCGCACATACTGCACCCATTTGTAAAATACTTACCCCTCCGAAGTCCAGCGCTGGCATCCGCAGCGCCGCTAGAACACAGTGAAAATGGCCCAGCGGCCATTTTCATGGTGTTCTGCGCATGCGCAGTAGAGAGATCTCAGGGAAAATGGCCACCGCGCCATTTTCCCGGGGATCTGTGCATGTGCAGTAGAGTCTGAGCCCTCTAGTGCTCAGACTCTATGGCGCTCCGGGCAGAGAGGAGGGGGCCCAATGGAGGAGGCTGAACATGGGCCTCTTCCTCTCTTAAAACACCCCTGTATAGAACTACACATTCCAGCATGCCCTGCCAATGTTTTGCTATTAAGGCATGCTAAAACTAAGGCATTGCATGCTGGGATGTGTAGTTCCACAGAAGCTGGAGGGCCACAGGGTGGAGACCCATGTAACCGCATCCCAATCATAGGAGTCCCGGAAGAAAAGGAACATTTATCTATTGTTGGTGTTTTTAGCTAAAGAATAAAACATGGGTGTTGGTTTAGTTAATGCCAGATTACTGTCTCTTTTATTCTGTTAAGAGGGGGTACACACAGAGAGATCCGTGCTTAAATTGTAAGCAATCTGACTAGAATACTTAGAATTAAGCATGGATCTATCCGTGTGTAGGGTGCCGGCGATAGCGATGCGTGGCCCCGCACATCGCTATCGCCGGCTCTAGATTTGGCATGCATGCATGCCAAATCTAGGCCCTCATTCCGAGTTGTTCGCTCGCAAGCTGCTTTTAGCAGCATTGCACACGCTAAGCCGCCGCCTACTGGGAGTGAATCTTAGCTTAGCAAAATTGCGGACGAAAGATTCTCAAAATTGCGATTAGAAATTTCTAAGCAGTTTCTGAGTAGCTCGACACTTACTCTGCCACTGCGATCAGTTCAGTCAGTTTCGTTCCTGGTTTGACGTCACAAACACACCCAGCGTTCGCCCAGGCACTCCCCTGTTTCTCCAGCCACTCCCGCGTTTTTCCCAGAAATGGCAGCGTTTTTTCACACACTCCCATAAAACGGCCAGTTTCCGCCCAGAAACACCCACTTCCTGTCAATCACATTACGATCACCAGAACGAAGAAAAAAACTCGTAATGCCATGAGTAAAATACCAAACTTCTTCGCAAATTTACTTGGCGCAGTCGCAGTGCGAACATTGCGCATGCGCAATTAGCAGAAAATCGCTGCGATGCAAAGAAAATTACCGAGCGAACAACTCGGAATGAGGGCCTTAGTGAGATCGCTCATTTCACCGCTGGGTGAAATGAGCGCCCCCCCCCCCCCCTGCTGAGAGGGGGGAGAGATGTGTGCTGAGCGGTCTGTGCTATGTCACTCTCTCCCCGTGTGTACGGGACTTTACAATATGCATTTTTTTATTACAGTACATATGTTTTTTTAATAAAAAAGGTTTACAATGATTCCCCTGTCTGAAGGGACTAGAGAATGACTATAAATATCTTTATTCTTAAATACTTAACAAATATTCTTAGAATACAATGTAAAGTTTTGTAAGTGTTCCATTAAAGACATTTTTAGCGGCTATTTCAGAATGCTCTTCTTTAGTAGGACATCCCAATGAATTTATTATATGTACACTAGTGTACTAAAGTCTTGAAGTATTTATGACACTTCAATTGTCTGTTGCCTGAACAGAGAGAAGACATACAGGAATGCGTGTAAAAATTAGAGATGTGCACTTGAAATTTTTCGGGTTTTGTGTTTTGGGTTCGGTTCCGCGGCCGTGTTTTGGGTTCGACCGCGTTTTGGCAAAACCTCACCGAATTTTTTTTGTCGGATTCGGGTGTGTTTTGGATTCGGGTGTTTTTTTCAAAAAACCCTAAAAAACAGCTTAAATCATAGAATTTGGGGGTCATTTTGATCCCAAAGTATTATTAACCTCAATAACCATTATTTCCACTCATTTTCAGTCTATTCTGAATACCTCACAATATTATTTTTAGTCCTAAAATTTGCACAGAGGTCGCTGGATGACTAAGCTAAGCGACCCTAGTGGCCGACACAAACACCCCATCTAGGAGTGGCACTGCAGTGTCACGCAGGATGGCCCTTCCAAAAAACACTCCCCAAACAGCACATGACGCAAAGAAAAAAAGAGGCGCAATGAGGTAGCTGTGTGAGTAAGATAAGCGACCCTAGTGGCCGACACAAACACCGGGCCCATCTAGGAGTGGCACTGCAGTGTCACGCAGGATGGCCCTTCCAAAAAACACTCCCCAAACAGCACATGACGCAAAGAAAAAAAGAGGCGCAATGAGGTAGCTGTGTGAGTAAGATAAGCGACCCTAGTGGCCGACACAAACACCGGGCCCATCTAGGAGTGGCACTGCAGTGTCACGCAGGATGGCCCTTCCAAAAAACACTCCCCAAACAGCACATGACGCAAAGAAAAAAAGAGGCGCAATGAGGTAGCTGTGTGAGTAAGATAAGCGACCCTAGTGGCCGACACAAACACCGGGCCCATCTAGGAGTGGCACTGCAGTGTCACGCAGGATGGCCCTTCCAAAAAACACTCCCCAAACAACACATGACGCAAAGAAAAAAAGAGGCGCAATGAGGTAGCTGTGTGAGTAAGATAAGCGACCCTAGTGGCCGACACAAACACCGGGCCCATCTAGGAGTGGCACTGCAGTGTCACGCAGGATGGCCCTTCCAAAAAACACTCCCCAAACAGCACATGACGCAAAGAAAAAAAGAGGCGCAATGAGGTAGCTGTGTGAGTAAGATAAGCGACCCTAGTGGCCGACACAAACACCGGGCCCATCTAGGAGTGGCACTGCAGTGTCACGCAGGATGGCCCTTCCAAAAAACACTCCCCAAACAGCACATGACGCAAAGAAAAATTAAAGAAAAAAGAGGTGCAAGATGGAATTGTCCTTGGGCCCTCCCACCCACCCTTATGTTGTATAAACAGGACATGCACACTTTAACCAACCCATCATTTAAGTGACAGGGTCTGCCACACGACTGTGACTGAAATGACGGGTTGGTTTGGACCCCCACCAAAAAAGAAGCAATTAATCTCTCCTTGCACAAACTGGCTCTACAGAGGCAAGATGTCCACCTCATCATCATCCTCCGATATATCACCGTGTACATCCCCCTCCTCACAGATTATCAATTCGTCCCCACTGGAATCCACCATCTCACCTCCCTGTGTACTTTGTGGAGGCAATTGCTGCTGGTCAATGTCTCCACGGAGGAATTGATTATAATTAATTTTAATGAACATCATCTTCTCCACATTTTCTGGAAGTAACCTCGTACGCCGATTGCTGACAAGGTGAGCGGCGGCACTAAACACTCTTTCGGAGTACACACTTGTGGGAGGGCAACTTAGGTAGAATAAAGCCAGTTTGTGCAAGGGCCTCCAAATTGCCTCTTTTTCCTGCCAGAATAAGCACGGACTGTGTGACGTGCCTACTTGGATGCGGTCACTCATATAATCCTCCACCATTCTTTCAATGGGGAGAGAATCATATGCAGTGACAGTAGACGACATGTCCGTTATCGTTGACAGGTCCTTCAGTCCGGACCAGATGTCAGCATCAGCAGTCGCTCCAGACTGCCCTGCATCACCGCCAGCGGGTGGGCTCGGAATTCTGAGCCTTTTCCTCGCACCCCCAGTTGCGGGAGAATGTGAAGGAGGAGATGTTGACAGGTCGCGTTCCGCTTGACTTGACAATTTTCTCACCAGCAGGTCTTTGAACCCCAGCAGACTTGTGTCTGCCGGAAAGAGAGATCCAAGGTAGGTTTTAAATCTAGGATCGAGCACGGTGGCCAAAATGTAGTGCTCTGATTTCAACAGATTGACCACCCGTGAATACTTGTTAAGCGAATTAAGGGCTCCATCCACAAGTCCCACATGCCTAGCGGAATCGCTCCGTGTTAGCTCCTCCTTCAATGTCTCCAGCTTCTTCTGCAAAAGCCTGATGAGGGGAATGACCTGACTCAGGCTGGCAGTGTCTGAACTGACTTCACGTGTGGCAAGTTCAAAGGGCAGCAGAACCTTGCACAACGTTGAAATCATTCTCCACTGCGCTTGAGACAGGTGCATTCCACCTCCTATATCGTGCTGAATTGTATAGGCTTGAATGGCCTTTTGCTGCTCCTCCAACCTCTGAAGCATATATAGGGTTGAATTCCACCTCGTTACCACTTCTTGCTTCAGATGATGGCAGGGCAGGTTCAGGCGTTTTTGGTGTTGCTCCAGTCTTCTGTACGTGGTGCCTGTACGCCGAAAGTGTCCCGCAATTCTTCTGGCCACCGACAGCATCTCTTGCACGCCCCTGTCGTTTTTTAAAAAATTCTGCACCACCAAATTCAAGGTATGTGCAAAACATGGGACGTGCTGGAATTTGCCCAGATTTAATGCGCACACAATATTGCTGGCGTTGTCCGATGCCACAAATCCACAGGAGAGTCCAATTGGGGTAAGCCATTCCGCGATGATCTTCCTCAGTTGCCGTAAGAGATTTTCAGCTGTGTGCGTATTCTGGAAACCGGTGATACAAAGCGTAGCCTGCCTAGGAAAGAGTTGGCGTTTGCGAGATGCTGCTACTGGTGCCGCCGCTGCTGTTCTTGCGGCGGGAGTCCATACATCTACCCAGTGGGCTGTCACAGTCATATAGTCCTGACCCTGCCCTGCTCCACTTGTCCACATGTCCGTGGTTAAGTGGACATTGGGTACAGCTGCATTTTTTAGGACACTGGTGACTCTTTTTCTGAGGTCTGTGTACATTTTCGGTATCGCCTGCCTAGAGAAATGGAACCTAGATGGTATTTGGTACCGGGGACACAGTACCTCCAACAAGTCTCTAGTTGGCTCTGCAGTAATGATGGATACCGGAACCACGTTTCTCACCACCCAGGATGCCAAGGCCTCAGTTATCCGCTTTGCAGCAGGATGACTGCTGTGATATTTCATCTTCCTCGCAAAGGACTGTTGGACAGTCAATTGCTTGGTGGAAGTAGTAAAAGTGGGCTTACGAGTACGACTTCCCCTCTGGGATGACCATCGACTCCCAGCAGCAACAACAGCAGCGCCAGCAGCAGTAGGCGTTACACGCAAGGATGCATCGGAGGAATCCCAGGCAGGAGAGGACTCGTCAGAATTGCCAGTGACATGGCCTGCAGGACTATTGGCATTCCTGGGGAAGGAGGAAATTGACACTGAGGGAGTTGGTGGGGTGGTTTGCGTGAGCTTGGTTACAAGAGGAAGGGATTTACTGGTCAGTGGACTGCTTCCGCTGTCGCCCAAAGTTTTTGAACTTGTCACTGACTTATTATGAATGCGCTGCAGGTGACGTATAAGGGAGGATGTTACAAGGTGGTTAACGTCCTTATCCCTACTTATTACAGCTTGACAAAGGCAACACACGGCTTGACAAATGTTGTCCGCATTTCTGTTGAAATACTTCCACACCGAAGAGCTGATTTTTTTGGTATTTTCACCAGGCATGTCAACGGCCATATTCCTCCCACGGACAACAGGTGTCTCCCCGGGTGCCTGACTTAAACAAACCACCTCACCATCAGAATCCTCCTTGTCAATTTCCTCCCCAGCGCCAGCAACACCCATATCCTCCTCATCCTGGTGTACTTCAACACTGACATCTTCAATCTGACTATCAGGAACTGGACTGCGGGTGCTCCTTCCAGCACTTGCAGGGGGCGTGCAAATGGTGGAAGGCGCATGCTCTTCACGTCCAGTGTTGGGAAGGTCAGGCATCGCAACCGACACAATTGGACTCTCCTTGTGGATTTGGGATTTCGAAGAACGCACAGTTCTTTGCGGTGCTTTTGCCAGCTTGAGTCTTTTCATTTTTCTAGCAAGAGGCTGAGTGCTTCCATCCTCATGTGAAGCTGAACCACTAGCCATGAACATAGGCCAGGGCCTCAGCCGTTCCTTGCCACTCCGTGTGGTAAATGGCATATTGGCAAGTTTACGCTTCTCCTCCGACAATTTTATTTTAGATTTTGGAGTCCTTTTTTTACTGATATTTGGTGTTTTGGATTTTACATGCTCTGTACTATGACATTGGGCATCGGCCTTGGCAGACGACGTTGCTGGCATTTCATCGTCTCGGCCATGACTAGTGGCAGCAGCTTCAGCACGAGGTGGAAGTGGATCTTGATCTTTCCCTAATTTTGGAACCTCAACATTTTTGTTCTCCATATTTTAATAGGCACAACTAAAAGGCACCTCAGGTAAACAATGGAGATGGATGGATACTAGTATACTTATGGATGGACGAGCGACTGCCGACACAGAGGTAGCTACAGCCGTGGACTACCGTACTGTGTCTGCTGCTAATATAGACTGGATGATAATGAGATGAAATCAATATATATATAATATCACTAGTACTGCAGCCGGACAGGTAGATATATTTATTATGTAATGACTGATGACGGACCTGCTGGACACTGTCAGCTCAGAAGCACCGCAGCCTGCTACAGTAAGCTACTATAGTAGTATGTATAAAGAAGAAAAAAAAAAAAAAAACCACGGGTAGGTGGTATACAATTATGGATGGACCAGCGACTGCCGACACAGAGGTAGCTACAGCCGTGGACTACCGTACTGTGTCTGCTGCTAATATAGACTGGATGATAATGAGATGAAATCAATATATATATATATAATATCACACTAGTACTGCAGCCGGACAGGTATATAATATATATTTATTCTGTAATGACTGATGACGGACCTGCTGGACACTGTCAGCTCAGCAGCACCGCAGACTGCTACAGTAAGCTACTATAGTAGTATGTATAAAGAAGAAAGAAAAAAAAAAAAAACACGGGTAGGTGGTATACAATTATGGATGGACCAGCGACTGCCGACACAGAGGTAGCTCTAGTCTCACTCTCTCACTCTCTTCTCTATAAACGGAGAGGACGCCAGCCACGTCCTCTCCCTATGAATCTCAATGCACGTGTGAAAATGGCGGCGACGCGCGGCTCCTTATATAGAATCCGAGTCTCGCGATAGAATCCGAGCCTCGCGAGAATCCGACAGCGGGATGATGACGTTCGGGCGCGCTCGGGTTAACCGAGCAAGGCGGGAAGATCCGAGTCGCTCGGCCCCGTGTAAAAAAAACTGAAGTTCGGGCGGGTTCGGATTCCGAGGAACCGAACCCGCTCATCTCTAGTAAAAATGTCTGAAGCAAAAATAGATTCTGTTGTTGTAGGTATTGCAAACTGCATAATAGATTGTGTAGTGTGAAGGTGTAGGAATCCGACACGTACAAAATTAGACATGAGCAATAGATGATGTCATTTCTTACACAAAATCTGCAATACCTAGATCATTTAAAAGTACAGCACGTTTTTAATCTGAATACAGAAATTGCAACACATTGTGTTTGTATGTATGTATATAATAGATAGATGACTGACACCGGGGCAAAAATATAGGAAGGTGTGTGTGCGTGTGGGGAGTCACTCCTCACACAGGAGCTGCCAGGTTTCTGTGACTGTAGATTGTAGATGTGTGCTGCTGGTGCACTATAGGGGTGAGGTGCAGCATTAGCCTTTATATAAATATATATATATATATATAGATACATATATACAGGGCTGCTTCTAGGCAATTTGGCTCCCAGTTTGAGATTTAAAAATGCGCCCCCCCCTCTCCCATTGCCATAAAAAAATGTGTCTCCTCCCCCCCCCCCCCCCCCCCACAAATATATATAAAAAATTTGCTTGTGCCTAAGGTGCGCGTGCTCCCGGAAAGGGGCGTGGCCTTGTTAAAATGGGCGTGGGCTCATTAAAGTGGGCGTGGCCTCATCTGGAAAGACTACCTTACACCCCAGTTTTTGACCCTGCACCAACAGATCACGGCCACCACTGGAGAAAAAAAAATTCTACCATATTAAGCCCCACACAGTAATGCCCCCTGCACCATATTATGCCACACACTGCAATACCCTTGATACATTAAATCACCATTGTACACATTACGGCAGGCAAGAGTCCCCATTTTACACATTACGGCAGGCAACTGTCCCGATTTTACACATTACGGCAGGAAAGTGTTCTCATTTTACACATTACGGCAGGCAAGAGTCCCCATTTTACACATTACGGCAGGCAAGAGTCCCCATTTTACACATTACGGCAGGCAAGTATCCCCATTTTACACATTACGGCAGGCAAGAGTCCCCATTTTACACATTACGGCAGTCAGAGTCCCCTTCTACAAAGAGAGAAAGAAAGAGAGAGAGAGAGTTCTACAATGGCTGTAATGAAGATAACTTTCCCATAAATGATCACATCCACACAGCTCATGGATGACACGCCCATTCAATAGTTATACCAATAAATGGACCCAAACACAATCATTGTTTCCTGATGATTGCATAATATCTTCAGCTTTGAAATACATAACAACAATGGCGGCTCAAGTAGTGGGGGGTGTTTTAGCAGAGGAGGGGGCTCATGTGCATACCCCAGGTGGAAGAGCCGTAACTAGACTTTTTGGTGCCCTATGCCATAAAGAGAATTGACGCCTCATCAAGAGCCATCCACTTGAAACACTATGGAAAGCTTGGCCTGAGCAAGGTTTCTGAACGCAGGGTATCCCATCAGCTGACTCAAAAGAAGAAGGAGGCTCGGGTGAATTGATGTTTTAACATTCTGGCCATGTTCAATGGCAGTCGCTCAAACTCTGTCTGGGAGATCATCAGTGGTGATGAATTCTGGATCTACAATTTCGACCCCGAGACCAAAAAACAGGCAGCCCAGTGGACCCCAGTTGGAGGTGCACTACCACAGAAGTTCAGACATGAGCGTAGCATGGCCAAGCAGATTGTGGCTATTTTTGTGACCAAGACTGGTCATGTAGCTACCGTACTACTCATGCAAGTGCTGGATGCCATTTCCAGGCGCCATCCAAGAACTTGCCCTTGTTGTGCCGTTCTCCATCATGACCATGCACCTTCCCACAGGTCCAGGAAAGTGGTGCATTTTCTGGCCAATAAATGCATCCAGGAGCTTTGTCATCTGCCAGTCAAGATCATGCCCCCTGCAACATCTTTGAGTTCCCACAAATCAAGCGCAAGATGCGTGGGTTTCATTTGAAGTCACCTGATGCTAAAGTGGAAACCTTCTTTCAACATGTAGAAGACATGTCTGCTTTGGACTGGTTCAGCAGCTTCCCCAAGTGGTTGGAGTGCATGCAACTTTGCATAGACTCCTCAGGCGAATACTTTGAAAAAAACGGTAGCTGATGGCTGCTCCAGCTAGCGGGTTCTTCTGTGTGCCATTAGCTGGAGCAGAAAGGTAGCTTTGGAGTGATTGGTCCAGTGGGGTATAATAGGCTAATCAGCCCAGAGCTGGCCCTAACCAATATGATGTCCTAGACAAGAGTTTGGCTGGTGCCCCTAGCACCGCCTCTAGTTTCATCTCAGACCCTGCACCTCTTTCCCAGCATCATCACCCCTCACCCATAGCAGTCCTTATTTTGATGTTCCTACCTCCTATATTTTAAATAGGAACAGTGCGCACATTCGACGCACAGCCCAAAAAGGTGTGTGTTCTTGCTGGAAAGGGGCATGGCCACACAATAGTACCCCCAATTCAAATTACACCACACCGTAGTACAACTTTATTCACATTTTATCAATAGTGTCCCTAATTCACGTTACATCACACAGTAGTACCACTTTACCTTGTATACGTTACTCCTCATAGTAGTGCCCCTTATCCACATTACATCACACTGAATTGCTCCTTATTCACATTACACCACACCATATTGCTCTTTATTCACATTAGACCATAAAGTAGTGCCCTTTCTATATGTTATACCTCACAGTAGAGCACTTTATACACATAATGCCACACATTAGTAATGCATGTATACACATAATACCAAAAAGTAATGACACACATTATTAATGTGCTTGTAAACATAATGCACCTTACACATTATGCCAACCTTTATTAATGCCCTTATACACATAATTCCCCATACACATATGCCGCACATTATTAATGCACTTATACACATAATGACACACATAGTGCCCCTTCAAATTTCCCGCACATTATTAATGCATTTATAAACATGACACACATAATGCCCCTTACACATATGCCGAACACTACTGCACATCCAACCTACCTGTACACAGCACTCACACGCTGCTAACACTGTGACCTCTGCCTCTGCTTGGATACATATGTGTCCTCATACATCTTGCCAGGGGTGTCGGAATGGGGGGCAAGGGGGCAGCTCGCTCCGCCCAAAACATGAGAGAGGCGCCATTTGCATCCACCCGGACACGCACCCACACAAATGTGCTGCCGCCGCCACCAGCTTCAGTGCTGCCCGCGCTGTATTAGCACTAGCTGAGTAGGGCGCCACTTCTAGCCACGATAGAGCCAGCAGCCTGTGTCCCTAACTAATTACAGCACTCACTGAGAGATCACAGTGATCAGTGCTGCTGCAGAGATGCGGCTCTTCCTTGTTCAGTGACTTCAATCTTCAGTGCATATGTAATGAGCGACAGGACGTCATGACGTCACGCCACTCATTACAACATGCGGAAACTGTGCTGGGGCAGGAAGCCACATTAGAGTGGAGAAAGTGCGTTTTATCAGTTGGAACACACTGCCCGCTGGTGCCATCGTATCCCAGGGGCCTCTTATTTAGGAATGGTGCTGGCGCTGAGCCAATATTAAAATCTTTAATCCATTATTGTCACTTTCATGTTGCTCTAATTCATTAATTCATTAACTTCATTGCTCCACACTACAGTCTGTCTAATTTTATTAAGGCAGGCTGCGCAGCATGAGTTCGATACCCCTATTTCCAATGCCCCCTGTGTGCCTCTCACCTGCTCTCTCCCTGTCTCTCCCCTTGTGCGCCTCTCACCTGCTCTCTCCCTGTCTCTCCCCCCGTGCGCCTCTCACCTGCTCTCTCCGTCTCTCCCCCGTGCGCCTCTCACCTGCTCCCTACCTGTCTCTCCCCCCGTGCACCTCTCACCTGCTCTCTCCCTGTCTCTCCCCCGTGCACCTCTCACCTGCTCTCTCCCTGTTTCAACCCCCGTGTGCCTCTCACCTGCTCTCTCCCTGTCTCTCCCCCTGTGCGCCTCTTATTTGCTCTCTCCCTGTCTCTCCCCCGTGCACCTCTCACCTGCTCTCCCTGTCTCTCCCCCTGTGCGACTCTCACCTGCTCTCTCCCTGTCTCTCGCCCTTGAGCAACTCTCACCTGCTCTCTCCCTGTTTCAACCCCCGTGTGCCTCTCACCTGCTCTCTCCCTGTCTCTCCCCCTGTGCGCCTCTCACCTGCTCTCTCCTTCTCTCTCCCTCGTGCACCTCTCACCTGCTCTCCCTGTCTCTCCCCTTTTGCGACTCTCACCTGCTCTCCCTCTGTCTCTCGCCCTCGTGCGCCTCACCTGCTCTCTCCCCCTCTCCCCCCGTGTGCCACTCACCTGCTCTCTCCATAGCTCTCCCTCCTTGCGCCTCTCACCTGCTCTCTCCCAGTCTCTCCCCCCGTGCACCTCTCATCTGCTCTCTCCCTCCGTGCGTCTCTCACCTGCTCTCTCCCTGTGTGCCTCTCACCTGCTCTCTCCCTCCGTGCGCCTCTCACCTGCTCTCTCCCTCCATGCGCCTCTCACCTGTTCTCTCCCTTTCTGTCGCCCATGCGCCTCTCACCTGCTCTCTCCCTGTCTCTCCCCCGTGCACCTCTCACCTGCTCTCCCTCTGTCTCTCGCCCTTGTGTGCCTCTCACCTGCTCTCTCCCTCTCTCCCCCGTGTGCCTCTCACCTGCTTTTTATTGATCCTTGATGAACTCTGGATTGAGGATGATGATTGGTTAATTGGCATAAAATATTGAATAATCACAAGAAGAATTGGGCATCAAAAGCAGATAAAGAGAAGCCAGTCTCCAGCTGCGATGTCTCACACTCGCTCACCTGTCTCTCGGCTTCCCAGCAGCACACTGCTACTTCTACTGCTCGCTGCTCTCACCGGCCAGCGTGACCCTGCGGTTGGCATTTGTTTTCAGCACCTGCTCTGCTCCTCACTCAGCATGAATCCAGCACCACCAGTCCCTTCCATTCGACGACTCCTTCTTCCCACAAGGCTCCTCTACTCCCAGACCACCTTGTCCAATCAGCCATCTGTATCCAGTCCACGTGATCAGACCAGGGTCTACACTTAACTCCTGCTGTGCCAGAGCTTCCCCTTTCTACTGTGGACCTGTAAGTAAACTTTAAAGGGGCACACACACCATTTTTCGGGGTGCCACAATTGAAGAAGGTTAAGGTAGGAATAGGAAATAGCACTGTGACATGGTGGCTGCACCACTTATACCTAAAAGTACAGTATACTCCCATCAAGCTCCAGTCACATACAGTACCCACCCTATTCCCCTATCAACCTGAGTGACATACAGTACCCGCCCTACTAGCCCCAGTAACATACAGTAACCACTCTGCCCCCCCCTGAGCCCCAAAGACATACAATACACCCCCTTCCTGGCCCCAGTGACTTACAGTAACAATCCTACCCTCTTCCTGGTCCCAGTGACTTACAGCAACTACCCTACCCCCTCCCGGCCCTAGTAACATACAGTACCCACTCAACCACCCCTACTCCCAGCCCCAGTGACAGTTCAGAGAGTAGTCTGCAAAGACAGCTGTCATGTTGGATAGGGGGGATTAGTTCCTTGCAAAGCAGTCTTTATGCATTTTACTGTGTGGAATGGCAGATGAAGAAGAGACAGTCGCATGACTGGCATGTGGTGGTGTAGCTAATGGTAATAGTTCTGCTGCAGTGTGAGCTAATTGTCACCCCCTACTCTCTACACATCTGCACTTGTTTAGGGGATTCTAAACCCCAGATAATATCCCACAGATATGTTTGTAACCCTAATCTCCGGGGATAATATGCCAGTATATGTTACACTTAATGTTGTGCCTCCACCCAAATCTTTATCCTATTCACTCACAGGAATTAGGCTCAGGGTTGATTTGGGAATACCCTGTATTAACATGTGTAGATATATATCTATAATAGGTTAAAATAACCCCTCCTGATATTCTATATCTTTTTCTTTACAGGTTTACCTACATATCTTAATGGTCTTCAACTCATCTCCACTCTACGGACAGAGGTAAGTAATGTACTAGACAACATCAGTTATATAGTTTACTTACATATATAAGCAAAACCATTCATGAATAATATTACACTATATTGCATACAAACCCCAACGTGTAGTTAATTCATATTATATGATACACTTGAGATAACATTCTTAATAACCATACTCAGATATGTATATATGTATATACTCATATATTATAACAATTACAATACATAACTCTATCAATACAGAACTACATTTTAGTCCCACATTTACATATAGTCCATAATAGTTATTTGACTCCACCCTTAAACCAGCTGGGTTATCCTCTGTAATCATCCTTTGAGTAAGTAGGTGATTAATTATATATGCATATATAATCTATGGATTTCGGTACAGAGCAAAGTACTTCCTCTGAGTTAATTATGCAGAAACTCTGTAATGAATAAATCTCCTTTAATATTAAATTAATGCAGCTGTTACTCCTCGGAAATAAAGGCTTCTATCCGCTGTGTAGATTGTCAATATGCCTCAATAGTAGTTAACTGGGAGCAGGAGTAAGATTCCTCCACAATAAAAACTTTGTTACTTTTGCTGTAGTATGTATCCATTAAATGCTGCACTGAAATTATACTGCTACAAATAAGGCAACTGTATCCCTTTGGTCTAGTCTGGCAGAATTCCCTTGGTTGAATTACTAGTACAGTGCTTGTCAGTAGTTTAAATCCTCTCAGGCAGTAATCTACTGTATGTCTCTAGTGTATTGCAGCAGAGGTAATGATAGACAGCCAGTGATAGAGTTTAGCTGATAAGGCTTATCTCCACAGTTTACCGAGGTAAGTTTTGTTTTTTTCCACAGCCTGTATTTTATAGTTCACTATTGAAATATAAATAAAACTTGGCTGTAAGCAGGTGGTGAATGATATTTAATAAATAGTACATATAGCTGCCACCACCGAACTGTGTGCCTATATTGGTGTCTATAGTGTAGAGGTGCACAGTATGAATAGAGTTACAGATCTTAGATGTCTTCAGTAAATGCCTCCGGACACTTACTATAGCTCATACAGATATCCCCGCCCACCTGACCTCTCATTGGTGGGCAGTGGAGCCGCTCTAGGATACTTAATAGAGGAGTGCTTGACCTGGAGTTCAGCGCTGCTGCTGCCTTGACTTGAGTGTCTAATCTGTGTCGGCACTTGAGGACCGCTGGGCCACAGATTCTCCCTTGACCGGGTACGTACTTCGGAGGGATGCCTGGCCACACCAGTTAATGTTGTTGTCGGCGGCGGTTACCGCTCCTCCGGCTCTGTGCTCTTCCTGTCTGCCGCAAGCCGCTACAGGTCAGGCCGGTCACCGCTCCCCCCGGCTCTCCTCTCTTCTTGTCTGCTGCAAGCCGCTACGGGTCAGGCCGGTCACCGCTCCCCCGGCTCTCTTCTCTGCACAGTGCTGGCAGCTGGCCGCTGATCGCGCTGGTCTCCGCCTCTCCAGCTCTCTGCTGCTCCGGCTTCTTGTAGATCACAGCTGTTGGCGCTGGTCTCTGCTTCTCCAGCTCTCTGCTGCTCCGGCTTCTTGCAGTCAGCAGCTTGTAACTTCAGTATCTTCAGTGTGCTATCGCTCGTTGGAGAAACCCCTCATCTCCGCTGCGCCGCCAATGTCTACAGCACAGCTCTTTGTGGCGGGCAGGGAGAGGTAGGAGCATCTCCCTCAGAGGCACACACACGAGTCCCACTCAACGCTTTAGCTCCCCTTTTTTATACAGGAGCCCCAGGGGCCACGAGAGCATTCTCAGTCCTCGTGAATACTCTTTTTTTTTTTTTTTTTCCCGCCGACAGCACGAGCTGGTTTAACTGTTCCTCGTGCCCTGCTGCTTACTGATTCACTTCCATAGTCAGAGGTGTCTTTAGACTGTCCACACCGACATCAGATAACAAAGCATAATATATAGTGAACGACGAATGTGGTCATTCCAGTTAATTGGATCACTTATCACCCTTAGTTATTAATTAGTTATTAATAAATAAAATGGTCCTACAAATAACTCATGGCTTCCTCCTATTTACCCCTTCACTGGTAATAATATCATGTTAACATAAAGGACACTATTATATCCACATATGACTAGAGATATCTATACATATCCTTATATAGATGTAGGTCTTTACATCTATCTATACAAACTAGTTCCTGGTATCACCACATTTGGGTTTACAATCATAAGAAAAAGGTTACATGTTGAAACATAAACCTTTTATCAGTGAGTAAACTGCTGTCGCTGAATGTAATCGCAACCAGCAGATCTTCCCTGCTCACACATGTGTCTGCTCAGTGTATAAATTCCCCACCCCTCCCCCAAGCTCCCAAAACATGCAGAACCCCCCTTCCACCTGACCTTCAGGACATACACGAAACACATAGTAGGCGTTGCCCTTTCTGTATACATACTGCATCTGAGCCCTTCATGTGTGCTATACCCGGTCCCCAGACACATTTCTGTACTGGAAGTGGGGTGCTGCAGCTCCTTGCTCACTTCTGGCCAGCAGATGTACCACCTGGGAGCCCTGCAGTTACATCTATGACAGTGGCCCTCGGAAGGTAATTTGGTCCAGCCAGTGGTGTCACAAGGGTGTCACCAGCCAAGAGGTGACACCAAAATGCTGGCTCCTGCTCAATGACAGGAGCTGGGTGCTGCACTATAACATTATGTTCAGCACTCGGCCCCTGTCACTGTGTAGGAGCTAGCACTGCAGCCACAGCACTCCCCGGGTTCAGTCTGCACTTCCCAAACCCCCAGAGTGACTGAAAATGGGAGTCAGTACGTGAAGCCCCACCCCCTCTGCAAAGCCCCACCTGCTCATGTGTTCTGATGGTGTACGCATGCACCAAGAAGTGTATTAGATATATGTTGGCATTTCCTAGGCGATTACAGGACTAATCAGAGGCAGATGTAACATGGTATGGGCATGTTGCTGAAAGAGTTTGTGTACAGAGATGTTGAATTACTCACATTGGAGGCCGTATTCAGACGCATGATCTGTATCAAGCATAAGGCTGGTGAAAGTTTCAATGGTGCAACCGGATAGTGGCATCCAAAGTTACAAAAAGCATGATTGCAGCGTCTATAGACACTAGAAGTGGGCAACTCAGTCCTTTCATATTTGTAGCAACGTTAGACAAAAGTCGCAGATGCAACTGTAGCGCAAGAAATGCTGCAACTGTATCCAACTCAGAATCAGGTAGAAATCAAGCCCCCTCAACAGCCCCTCCCCCATTCCCATTCCATCCCTGCTTATTTCACACCCCTCGTAAGGGTCAGTGCACTGGCAAACCATTTAGAGCTCAGACCAACAGATACAGTACAGAAACAAAATGAAATTTGAAGTAGAATTATCCAGTGCTGCAGCTTCTATAAGTGAAGGAAAATGTGTAGTGGAGACTCAAAAATGAAAAGTCAGAAGCCCCCTTTAGGGGTTGTCACCCGGGCAAAAGGTGACCCTTCCAGAGAACCCACACCAGGCGGAGAGGACAGTGATTGAGGCAGGTCAAAGAAAATGTACAAAAAGAAAACTTACTGTAGTATTTATTTATTAATAGTTTCTTATATAGCGCAGCAAATTCCGTTGCGCTTTACAATTTCAAACAGCAATAACAAACTGGGTGATAACAAACAGTCATAGAGGTAGGAAGGCCCTGCTCGCAAGCTTACAATCTATAGGGAAATAGGCATGTGTACACAAGGAAAGGTGCTATCTATTGCATAGTTGTTCACCAGATTGCAAAGGTTCTTGGAGGGCTGTATGATATAGTCATACAGCAATGATGAACCGGTTTTGAGAGGAAGGGAAAGTGAAGAATGAGAAGACGTGAGGATATGTGTGGACTGTACAGAGTGGATACAATTTGATAAGAAGGTTTATGAAAGTTATGTGGGCGGTTCTGGAATTTGATATGCTTTCCTAAAGAGGTGAGTTTTCAGGGAACGCTTGAAGGTTTGGAGACTAGAGGAGTGGGTGCAGCCCGATGAAATTCCTGCAATCGTGAGTGGGAGCGAGTAATGAGTGTGGATGAGAGACGCAGGTCTTGTGAAGAGCGAAGAGTTCGGGTTGGGAGATATTTTGAGATAAGCGAAGTGATGTACGTTGGTGTAGTTTGGTTAATGGCCTTGTGTGTGAGTAAAAATAAGAATTTACTTACCGATAATTCTATTTCTCGGAGTCCGTAGTGGATGTTGGGGTTCCTGAAAGGACCATGGGGAATAGCGGCTCCGCAGGAGACAGGGCACAAAAAAGTAAAGCTTTAGGATCAGGTGGTGTGCACTGGCTCCTCCCCCTATGACCCTCCTCCAAGCCAGTTAGGTACTGTGCCCGGACGAGCGTACACAATAAGGGAGGAATTTTGAATCCCGGGTAAGACTCATACCAGCCACACCAATCACACCGTACAACTTGTGATCTAAACCCAGTTAACAGTATGATAACAGCGGAGCCTCTGAAAAGATGGCTCACAACAATAATAACCCGATTTTTGTAACTATGTACAAGTATTGCAGATAATCCGCACTTGGGATGGGCGCCCAGCATCCACTACGGACTCCGAGAAATAGAATTATCGGTAAGTAAATTCTTATTTTCTCTATCGTCCTAGTGGATGCTGGGGTTCCTGAAAGGACCATGGGGATTATACCAAAGCTCCCAAACGGGCGGGAGAGTGCGGATGACTCTGCAGCACCGAATGAGAGAACTCCAGGTCCTCTTTTGCCAGGATATCAAATTTGTAGAAATTTACAAACGTGTTCTCCCCTGACCACGTAGCTGCTCGGCAGAGTTGTAATGCCGAGACCTCTCGGGCAGCCGCCCAAGATGAGCCCACCTTCCTTGTGGAATGGGCCTTAACCGATTTAGACTGTGGCAGGCCTGCCTCAGAATGTGCAAGTTGAATTGTGTTACAAATCCAACGAGCAATCGACTGCTTAGAAGCAGGCGCACCCAACTTGTTGGGTGCATACAGTATAAACAGCGAGTCAGATTTTCTGACTCCAGCTGTCCTGGAACATATTTTCAGGGCCCTGACAACTTCTAGCAACTTGGAGTCCTCCAAGTCCCTAGTAGGTGCAAGGCACCACAATAAGCTGGTTCAGGTGAAACACTGACACCACCTTAGGGAGAGAACTGGGGACGAGTCCGCAGCTCTGCCCTGTCCGAATGGACAAACAGATATGGGCTTTTTTGAGAAAAAAACACCAATTTGACACTCGCCTGGTCCAGGCCAGGGCCAAGAGCATGGTCACTTTTTATGTGAGATGCTTCAAATCCACATATTTGACTGGTTTTAAACCAATGTGATTTGAGGAATCCCAGAACTACGTTGAGATCCCACAGTGCCACTGGAGGCACAAAAAAGGGTTTTGTATATGCAATACTCCCTTGACAAACTTCTGGACTTCAGGAACTGAAGCCAATTCTTTCTGGAAGAAAATTTACAGGGCCGAATTTGAACCTTAATGGACCCCAATTTGAGGCCCATAGACACTCCTGTTTGCAGGAAATGCAGGAAACGACCGAGTTGAAATTTCTTTGTGGGGCCTTCCTGGCCTCACACCACGCAACATATTTTCGCCACACGTGGTGATAATGTTGTGCGGTCACCTCCTTTCTGGCTTTGACCAGGGTAGGAATGACCTCTTCCGGAATGCCTTTTTTCCCTTAGGATCCGGCTTTCCATCTCCATGCCGACAAACGCAGCTGCGGTAAGTCTTGGAACAGACATGGTACTTGCTGAAGCAAGTCCCTTCTTAGCGGCAGAGGCCATAAGACCTCTGTAAGCATCTCTTGAAGTTCCGGGTACCAAGTCCTCCTTGGCCAATCCGGAGCCATGAGTATAGTTCTTACTCCTCTACGTCTTATAATTCTCAGCACCTTAGGTATGAGAAGCAGAGGAGGGAACACATACACCGACTGGTACACCCACGGTGTTACCAGAACGTCCACATCTATTGCCTGAGGGTCTCTTGACCTGGCGCAATACCTGTCCCGTTTTTTGTTCAGACGGGACGCCATCATGTCCACCTTTGGTATTTCCCAACGGTTTACAATCATGTGGAAAAAACTTCTCAATGAAGTTTCCACTCTCCCGGGTGGAGGTCGTGCTGAGGAAGTCTGCTTCCCAGTTTCCATTCCCGGGATGAAAAACTGCTGACAGTGTTATCACATGATTTTCCGCCCAGCGAAAAGTCCTTGCAGTTTCTGCCATTGCCCTCCTGCTTCTTGTGTCGCCCTGTCTGTTTACGTGGGCGACTGCCGTGATGTTTTTCCCACTGGATCAATACCGGCTGACCTTGAAGCAGAGGTCTTGCTAAGCTTAGAGCATTATAAATTTACCCTTAGCTCCAGTATATTTATGTGGAGAAAAGTCTCCATACTTGATCACACTCCCTGGAAATTTTTCCCTTGTGTGACTGCTCCCCAGCCTCTCAGGCTGGGCTCCGTGGTTACCAGCATCCAATCCTGAATGCCGAATCTGCGGCCCTCTAGAAGATGAGCACTCTATAACCACCACAGGAGAGACACCCTTGTCCTTGGATATTGGGTTATCCGCTGATGCATCTGAAGATGCGATCCGGACCATTTGTCCAGCAGATCCCACTGAAAAGTTCTTACGTGAAATCTGCCGAATGGAATTGCTTCGTAGGAAGCCACCATTTTTACCAGGACCCTTGTGCAATGATGCACTGTTTTTAGGAGGTTCCTGACTTGCTCGGATAACTCCCTGGCTTTCTCTTCCGGGAGAAACACCTTTTTCTGGACTGTGTCCAGAATCATCCCTAGGCACAGCAGACGTGTCGTCGGGATCAGCTGCGATTTTGGAATATTTAGAATCCACCCGTGCTGATTGTAGCAGTATCCGAGATAGTGCTACTCCGACCTCCAACTGTTCCCTGGACTATGCCCCTATCAGGAGATCGTCCAAGTAAGGGATAATTTAGACGCCTTTTCTTCGAAGAAGAATCATCAATTCGGCCATTACCTTGGTAAAGACCCCGGGGTGCCGTGGACAATCCAAACGGCAGCGTCTGAAACTGATAGTGACAGTTCTGCACCACGAACCTGAGGTACCCTTAGTGAGAAGGGCAAATTTGGGACATAGAGGTAAGCATCCCTGATGTCCCGGGACACTATATAGTCCCCTTCTTCCTGGTTCGTTATCACTGCTCTGAGTGACTTCATCTTAATTTGAACCTTTGTAAGTGTTCAAAAAAAAATTTTTAGAATAAGTCTCACCTAGCCTTCTGGCTTCAGTACCACAATATAGTGTGGAATAATACCCCTTTTCTGTAGTAGGAAGGGTAATTTGTCACCTGCTGGGAATACAGCTTGTGAATTTTTTCCCATACTACCTCCTTGTCGGAGGGAGACTTGGTAAAGCAGACTTCAGGAGCCTGCGAAGGGGAAACGTCTCGACATTCCCATCTGTACCCCCGGGATACTACTTGTAGGATCCAGGGGTCCTGTACGGTCTCAGCGCCATGCTGAGAACTTGTCAGACGCGGTGAAACGCTTCTGTTCCTGGGAATAGGCTGCCTGCTGCAGTCTTCTTCCCTTTCCTCTATCCCTGGGCAGATATGATCTTATAGGGACGAGAGGACTGAGGCTGAAAAGACGGTGTCTTTTTCTGCAGAGATGTGACTTAGGGTAAAAAACGGTGGATTTTCCAGCAGTTGCCGTGACCACCAGGTCCGATGGACCGACCCCAAACAAGTCCTCTTCCTTTATACGGCCATACTGTGCCGTTTGGAATCTGCATCACCTGACCACTGTCGTGTCCATAACATCTTCTGGCAGTTATGGACATCGCGTTTATTCATGATGCCAGAGTGCAAATATCCCTCTGTGCATCTCGCATATATAGAAATGCTCTATAGTCAATAAAATACTGTCCCTGTCAAGGGTATCAATATTTTTAGTCAGGGAATCCGACCAAGCCACCCTAGCTCTGCACATCCAGGCTGAGGCGATCGCTGGCCGCAGTATAACACCAGTATGTGTGTATATACTTTTTATTATATTTTCCAGCCTTGTCAGCTGGTCCTTGAGGACGGCCCTATCTATAGACGGTACCGCCACTTGTTTTGATAAGCGTGTGAGCGCCTTATCCACCTTAAGGGGTGTTTCCCAACGCGCCCTAACTTCTGGCGGGAAAGGGTATACCGCCCATAATTTTCTATCGGGGGGAACCCACGCATCATCACACACTTTATTTAATTTATCTGATTCAGGAAAAACTATGGTAGTTTTTTCACATCCCACATAATACCCTCTTTTGTGGTACTTGTAGTATCAGAAATACGTAACACCTCCTTCATTGCCTTTAACGTGTGGCCCTAATAAGGAATACGTTTGTTTATTCACCGTCGACACTGGATTCAGTGTCCCTGTCTGTGTCTGTGTCGACCGACTAAAGTAAACGGGCGTTTTAAAACCCTTGACGGTGTTTTTGAGACGTCTGGACCGTACTAATTGTTTGTCGGCCGTCTCATGTCGTCAACCGACCTTGCAGCGTGTTGACATTATCACGTAATTTCCTAAATAAGCCATCCATTCCGGTGTCGACTCCCTAGAGAGTGACATCACCATTACAGGCAATTGCTCCGCCTCCTCACCAACATCGTCCTCCTACCTGTCGACACACACGTACCGACACACAGCACACACACAGGGAATGCTCTGATAGAGGACAGGACCCACTAGCCCTTTGGAGAGACAGAGGGAGAGTTTGCCAGCACACACCAAAAACGCTATAATTATATAGGGACAACCTTATATAAGTGTTTTCCCTTATAGCATCTTAATATATATATAAGCATATCGCCAAATTAGTGCCCCCCCTCTCTGTTTTAACCCTGTTTCTGTAGTGCAGTGCAGGGGAGAGCCTGGGAGCCTTCCCTCCAGCCTTTCTGTGAGGGAAAATGGCGCTGTGTGCTGAGGAGATAGGCCCCGCCCCTTTTTCGGCGGCCTCGTCTCCCGCTCTTAACGGATTCTGGCAGGGGTTAAATATCTCCATATAGCCTCCGGAGGCTATATGTGAGGTATTTTTAGCCAAAATAGGTATTCATTTGCCTCCCAGGGCGCCCCCCTCCCAGCGCCCTGCACCCTCAGTGACTGCCGTGTGAAGTGTGCTGAGAGGAAAATGGCGCACAGCTGCAGTGCTGTGCGCTACCTTTAGAAGACTGAGGAGTCTTCTGCCGCCGATTCTGGACCTCTTCTTACTTCAGCATCTGCAAGGGGGCCGGCGGCAAGGCTCCGGTGACCATCCAGGCTGTACCTGTGATCGTCCCTCTGGAGCTGATGTCCAGTAGCCAAGAAGCCAATCCATCCTGCACGCAGGTGAGTTCACTTCTTCTCCCCTAAGTCCCTCGTTGCAGTGATCCTGTTGCCAGCAGGACTCACTGTAAAATAAAAAACCTAAGCTAAACTTTCCTAAGCAGCTCTTTAGGAGAGCCACCTAGATTGCACCCTTCTCGGCCGGGCACAAAAATCTAACTGGCTTGGAGGAGGGTCATAGGGGGAGGAGCCAGTGCACACCACCTGATCCTAAAGCTTTACTTTTTTGTGCCCTGTCTCCTGCGGAGCCGCTATTCCCCATGGTCCTTTCAGGAACCCCAGCATCCACTAGGACGATAGAGAAAGTATTTTATATTGAATGCGGTAGAGTACAGGTAACCAATGGAGGGACTGACAGAGTGGATCTGCAGACGATGAACGTCTAGCGAGGAAGATAAGCCTTACCGCTGCATTCAGAATGGATTGTAGTGGTGAGAGTCTCGTTTTGGGAAGACCAGTTAGGAGACTATTGCTCTCACCCAGAAAGTTTTCAACGGGTGAAACTAATGTACTAAACAAAGGCTTACTGTTTGTGCCTAGTAATGGACCAGACACTATTAACAGTCAGGGGGAAATGTAATAGGGTCCAAAATTGCAGAAGTTTGGGATTTCGACCAAGATTGCCCGTATTTTTAAAGGTTGGTTTTGCTTTATAAATGATTGTAAAAATACGGGCAATCTCTGCCAAAATCTTGCACCACTGCAAATTCGGACCCTATTACATTTCCCCCTAAAGCTGGGTACACACTAGGTGATATATCAGTCGTCAAGTGAAGGGACAATATATTGTGAACCCGTCAGTGGGTGTGTACCCCTAATATGTCTGTGAACAACGTCATTCACAGTCATAACACATCTGCTGTGAAGCACAGCCAATGGCCGATATATCTTCAGATACAGATGATGACACACTATTCAACACAAGTGTGTATACTTACCTGGATCAGCTGCTCAGTCAGTGGGTTCAGGAGGTCTGCTGATGTGTCAGTCAGGTGGGTACCCAGAATAAGATGGATCTATATTGTTTGAGCAGACAACTCCTTCTGAATGAACACTTGGGTCTGAATCTACGCCAGGAATTAGATTGAAAAATGTGCATATTCCTTCAATCAAACCTATGCTGAGTACACAATGGCCTTTCTATCATGCGGTTAACTGAATGGTGTCACAAACCGATCACTCACCTCTGCTGGTTCTGGGGTCCGTCCGTTGCCGGCACGGTTGCTCGCGGTGCTGATGCAGGTTCTGGGAGCCGGGAATGTGGGGACCAAATGGCCAAAGGCACCGCTGTGTGTCTGCAGTATAGGAGGCAGCCATGTTGGAGACCAAATGAGCACCTGAGAGCACTTGTGAAACACCTGTGGGTAAGTTTTAGCCAATCCCGTGCTTATGCTGCCTTTAAGTAGGCTGGGATTATGTTACTCTGAGTCAGTGCTTCGTTGTAGCTACTTGGTACCCTAGCTCTGTGCTCTCTCCGGGGACTTCCATGTGATTCCAGTGGTCCAGATATTGCCTCCGCTCCCAGAAGTCTGCCTGCAGCCTTCACTGCATAAGATCCACCAGCTCCCTGCTGTGCTGTCAGTCAATCGCTCTCCCAGTGGCAACAAGTGGATTTCCAGAGTCTTGTGAGAGGTTACCCTGTCTGCCTGCTTCAATCACACAGCCTTTGGAAGATTCTACTAAATTCAGGTGCTCGTTTAATCAGCTCTGAGTTTAACTCATTCTTCCCCATTGTCGTCTGCTGCAGTTGCACAGTGCTTCAAGTGTTATCTTCACAATTTGCAAGTATTCTATTCAGTAGTGTATTTGCATTGTTGCTGCAATCAAGGACAATTCTTCACAGCCTTCCAGTTTAACCTTTAAGCTTTAGTACAAGTCTCTACAGTTATTCATTTATGTCTACAATATCCAGTTAACACTCCTTACAGTTTGGCACCAGTCATTGCTTCATTTGGACATTTCTTCACAAGCCTGTTTGAACTCAGTTGTATGAACATTTCTTCAATGCATCTTTAAGACTGTTCCTGCTTATCATTATACCATTCATTGCAATTCGTCAGTATATATATGGTGACTAATAATTGTCATTTTACTTCTTACTGGAATTGTTGCCTTTAATAAATATATGAAACAGAACTTTCTTTGTCCTCCCTGCTTTCATCATACCCCAGCACCTACACCTTTGGTTGGTCCAGGGTTAACGGATTCACAAAAACACTCGGCCCTGACAAATGGCTGATATATCTTGGGCATGTTGGTGGGTGTGTACCCCCAACATGTCTGAAAAATATCGTTCACAGACATATTGCGTTGGCCCACAGCACAGCTGATGGGCAGTATATCGGCAGATATATCGGAGCATCGTGCTGTGTTTACATACACTTACTGCAGAGGCTGCCTGTGACTGACACCACAACTGGACAGGAACATGTAAATGCCTACTCAGTTGTGGTATCAGGCACAACACATCAAGCCGATGATCGGTAAAGTGTGTATGCACTTACAGATCGTCAGATAGGTTGGAGGACCGGATGGACGGCCGCTCTGTTTGCCTAGTGTGTACCCTGCTTAAAGGAGAAGATGAGGCCTCAAAAAATCTGAGCAATTATGAAGACATTATAATCTGCCCTGTGGATAAGGGAGAGAGGACTGTGCTACAAATCCAAAATTTATCTCCAGTCATCATATCAAAGGGTGTATGGAACATTGCAAGAAGATCCAACCCCTTTATTCAAAAAGGATTTGGATGATATTTTAAAAGAAGCAGCGGGAAATCAAATCATTACAAATAAAATGGCAGATGCTTTGAGTCAAGGTTTCCTGATCACTCCTTTACTTTACACACTGGCAAAGATGCAGAAAAGATGCAGTTAATCCGCCAGGGTGACCAATTATATCTGCTAGGGGTCTCTATATAGGGAGGCTAGTTACTAAGCCTTGGATGCAGGGCCGGTGCACGGTCTCTCTGCACCCTAGGCAAAGCTTCAACTTGGTGCCCCCTAATCTGCAACCCCCCTGCAGGAGGTGCATCAGGGCTATGAGAAGCGGCAGTGAGAGCGCCCCTCGGGAGCCATAGTTACATCCGCCTGCTATGTGCCTTCACATGACTTGATGTTACACATGTTGGCACAGAGGAAGCGCTGAGGCACCATGTGGTACAGCCTGATAGTGGTGGTTGCACCTGATTAAACCTGCAGCAGCAGCCAGTGCACTGTAAAAGAAGGAGGCCACATACAGAGACATACGTCAGTGTTTTCTTAGATGAATTCAGTGGTGCCCTCCAGGTGCTGGCGCCCCTAAAGCTTCCTAATGGTAGAGCCGGCCCTGCTTGGATGGAGATAATGTGGATGGAGATAAGGTACCAGCCAATCAACTACTGTCATTTTTCACAGCTTGTAACATGACAGTTGGGAGCTGGTTGGCTGGTGCTTTATCTCCGTCCACTTTATCTTCACCCAAGACTTAGTAAATAGACCCCATAGTCTCCAAATATCTTTCAAGCAGATAACCACATTTTAAAAGACGCAACTTCTTTAATTCTCAAACTACAAGAAAGAACACCTTTTTAACCATTCACCATTGTATGTGTACAATTGATGTAGTTAGCCTCTACACAATTATGCTTCATAACCGAGGAGTAGAGGCAACTAGAAGGCTACTAATCAATAAGCCTAATTATGATATTCATTATTTTATCAAGGTTCTAGAACTGACACTATCTATAAACTATTTTTTATTTGATAGCAAATTCTATATCCAATGATTTGAGTGAGCAATGGGCTCCTGTGTAGCCCCAAGCTTTGCCACTGCATTCATGTTTGAGGTGGAGAAAGACCTCTTTTTCACTGGATCGGAGTTAGCCAATAAGATCGCAGGATATACTTGATATATGAATGATATCCTTCTCTTTTGATCTGGATTCATAAGTGAATTAATCTCAATGATATAAGATATTAACATCTCTGACCATGCCATTAAATGTACCTTTGAAATCAGTAACACCCAGTTTAATTTCCTGGTTGTAGCTATCAATCTGAAAGACATTTAATAACTTCTCCTTATTACAAGCCAATGGATTTAAGTACCTTATTGAAGACAAACAGCCATTTCCCAAGTGCTTTCGCAATATCTAAGGATCTATAGTGACTAATATGATGCAATTCAACATAAGGGAAGTACAAAAAAGAGTTCTGGAATTGCCAAAGTCAAGTACTCCCATGACTACCAACAAAGAAAATGTCAAGGGTGGAATCATCTGGGTCAGCGACTACACAACAGCCAGTGCAGTCATTCTTAATGCAGCAAGAACACTGGTGGGAACACACTGTTATAAAAAATGTACAGTATGTAAGGTCTAGCCATGGGCCATGGCAGCAGCACTTTCCCCCCAAGACTTTCCAGATAGTGGGGATGTCCAGCATCAAGGGGGGAGTTAAAAGGAAATAAAATTAAATATTATGAGTACATTATATGATACACCTTCAGAATTTAGGAAACTATATAATTCTTTAGAAAGATATATTTTCTTGCTTATTACACCAACCATATCCCAATCACTATTCACTCAATCTTATATGTCAGCCAAGCAGGCAGACAGAGCATACACTAGATCATCTGCAATCACAGGCTAAGTGGCAAAGTCATTTTCATATATGCAAATTGTTTGGCATCTTATTCATTATGTCTATAAATAGGACCACATGTCCTCAAACAAAACAGGCCCCACGGGTGCGTCGGCCCACTGGGAATCTTCCCTGTAGACCCTATGGCCAATCCGTCTCTGACAGTATGTAACACAGAGACATAGAATTTGACGCCAGATAAGAACCACTTGGGCCATCTAGTCTGCCCATGTACACACACACATGTTCATTTTTGTCAGGAGACAAATAACCTACCAGTATATTTTTGGATTGTTGGAGGAAGCTGAAGTACCCAGAGGGAACCCACGCAGGCATGAGGAGAATATAAAAACTCCACTCAGTTAGGGCCGTGGTGTGAATTAAACCCATGAACTCAGTGCTGTGAGGCAGTAATGCTAACCATTACACCATCCGTACTGCCCTATGTCATTCTAGATGTAATTCATGAAGAAATGATGCAATCATCACAAAAAGTTAAATATAACACCCTGTGTGTGTGTGGGTCCATTTATTGGTATAACTATTGGACGGGAGTGCTGTCCGTGAACTGTGTGGCTATTAAATAACAAGACTGTACTTGTAAAAAATAAACCATACTGTGTGAGTTAAAAGGGAGTGGGGGAACATTGACTTTCAGCTATCCCAAAATAGTTTTGCAAGATTCACCCCTCTCGCACAGAGCGTTTGCTGTCACACAGCAAAGTTGTGTTTTCCTGTGTCTTCAAACTGCTGAGTTCAAAGTTAGAGCAACGTGTTAACATTTTTACTTAAATTGAACAAAACACCCACCGAATCTTTCCAATCAAGACTTATGGGGCAAATTTTATGTCACGGGCATGTGTGTTTGAGTGGCACAAAAGATTTAGTGACTGTTGTGAGGAAGTTGAAGATTTTGGCTGGTATCCTATTAGCAGCGGTTAATTATTACAGCTTCCTATTAGCCCTGGCCACTGGCACTATCTGGCTGATTGGTTTGCTTGCCTTCAAATCCCTGATAAGTGCACCTAAAAAAAAAAAGTGCTGCAAAAATACATTGGTTCGTGGCTTTTTTATGGTCCCTATATATTTTTGGCCAAAAAATGGTGGTTTTTCGCATGAGACAATAGGATAGGAAACTATGAAAAAAACAAAAACAGTTTTTTTTGCGAGGGGGCACCATTGGGGCTAATAGGATACCACCCTATGAACGTCCCAGAAGGCCTTGCAAATGAAAATCAAATGAAAATTGATTAAAAATATGTAGCAATTAATGTACAGGGGCAAACGCAGAATTTCTGGAGGTGGTTATTCTGAATTGTGCATCTCTTCTAGCCAGGACCTATTCCACCCAAGACGACTGCCTAACTTGGCACCTTTCGGAAGTGAAGTATTTAACACCCAAAATGACTGCTCCAACAGAGCATCACGCCTATTGGCTTCTTTTTCTTTTGTTATCCTTTTTTTTTATTTTTTTTATTTTTTATTTTTTTTGCGTGGTTTTCTACTTGCTGTAAAACTACATTCCTATGTAACATATACTGTCTTTGATGCCTGAGTCCTATTGGAGAAATAGCACTATTTAAATAAAATTCTTATTTTTATTATGACACTCCCTAATGCCTAAAGAGGATCATTGTATCTTCATGGCTGTTATTATGTTCTAGTTGTACTAGATCTTTTTTATTTTTTTATTTATTGAGATGCAACCACTCCCCATGTTTGTTGGGTATGCGGTCTATAGACCTACAGTGTCTAGATCACAGGTTCTCAAACTCCGTCCCAGGGACGCCAAACAGTTCCGTTTTCCAGTTCTCCTCACAGAATGGCAAGTGAAATAATCAGCTCCACCTGTGGATCTTTAAAAATGTATAAGTGAGTAACGACTACACCTGTGCACCTGCTGGGTAATCTGGTAAAAGTGAACTGTGTAGGGTCCTGGGGACCAAGCTTGAGAACCACTGGTCTAGAGAGAAAATCATATGGCCGACATGCATAAAGTTGACATGGTCAAAAGGTCAACGTGGTCATTAGGTCGACCTGTAAATGGTCGTCAGTGCTTATAGTCAACAGGTTCAAATGGTCGACATACCAAATATGGACACATATGGTCGACACTGGTTCTTTATTATTATTTAGTTATTTTTCTCAACTTTTTTCATACTTTACCATCTACGTGGACTTTATTATCTGTGTGTTGAGCACAGCCAGGCACCTTGCCCGCAGCAAGGCAAGCAAAGTGAGCCATATAAGGAGACACAGTGCACTTATTGGGGTTCCCAGTGCACTGACGGTGAAAATGACCCCCCCAAAAAATGTTGTCTACCTTTTTCCATGTCAACCTTTTCATGTGCCGACCTTTTGTACCTTTCGACCTGGACAAGAAGCATTTGGTAAGGGACCCATCAAGCTGAGGAGTGGAGGGCTTAAGCTGCTGGGATGGAGCATCTAACATAAGTAATTCAGACTTGATCGTAGATGTGCTAAATTTAGCACATCTATGATCACTTTCACAGACATGCGGGGTGACGCCCAGCACAGGGCTAGTCCACCCCGCATGTCTGGCTCTGCCCCCCCCTCCGCACAGGTACAAAAGCATCACACAGCGGCGATGCTTTTGTACCTGAAGAGTCGCTCCCTACCAGCGCAGCTCCTGCGCGCTGGCAGAGAGCTACCAGTTGCTGTCCGGATCGCATTGGCTGCGTGTGACGTCGCGCAGCTGCCACCTGTTCCCCACATGGTCCGGGCATGCCTGCATTGTTAATCAGGCAGAGGTGATCGCTGGGCTGAGATGCCGATCGCATCTTTGGCATGCGCCGGCGCACTGCATCACCTGTGCATGTGCAGTTCAGACCAGATCGCCTGCTGTGCGAAAACGCACAGCAGCGATCAGGTCTGAATTAGCCCCCTTATGCAATACAGACACTATCATTCTGTCTTCATGTGTATTAGTGACTCATACAGTACCTCCTAACACCAGAAGGTGGTCATGCGGGACCTGGCGCTTCTGAGAAGCACACGCAATCAGAAAAGGGACGGTGACTCATGTGGGGGGCGGGGCCTTGCTGCACGACCCCCCACCCCCGTTCTCGTCATTTTGAGAGTGTGGCCAGTGCTGCCTGAGCAGCTGGGCAGCCCTCCACTTACCTCCCTATCCTGATTAGATGCTTTGCAGAGCATCGGTGATCACAGGTTCTCCTAAGTTGCCCACTGCAGGACAATGTCTACATAGCGGGACTGTCCCGCTGAAACCAGTACAGTTGGGAGGTATGGTGACTACAGTAAGCAGGGGGAGCAGAGCTGTTTCTACAAGCACTGATTAAAGACAGCTGCATTGGTTTAGAAGTTATCGCCTATTCAAACATTCCATATTGGGGGTCATTCCGAGTTGTTCGCTCGTTATTTTTTTCTTGCAACGGAGCGATTAGTCGCTAATGCGCATGCGCAATGTCCGCAGTGCGACTGCGCCAAGTAAATTTGCTATGCATTTAGGAATTTTACTCACGGCATTACGAGGTTTTTTCTTCGTTCTGGTGATCGGAGTGTGATTGACAGGAAGTGGGTGTTTCTGGGCGGAAACTGGCCGTTTTATGGGAGTGTGTGAAAAAACGCTGCCGTTTCTGGGAAAAACGCGGGAGTGGCTGGAGAAACGGGGGAGTGCCTGGGCGAACGCTGGGTGTGTTTGTGACGTCAAACCAGGAACGACAAGCACTGAACTGATCGCAGATGCCAAGTAAGTCTGGAGCTACTCAGAAACTGCTAAGAAGTGTCTATTCTAATCTTTCGTTCGCAATTTTAATAAGCTAAGATTCACTCCCAGTAGGTGGCGGCTTAGCGTGTGCAAAGCTTCTAAAAGCAGCTTGCGAGCGAACAACTCGGAATGACCCCCCTTGTTCACTAACCATGTATAATGTGATGTAATGGGTATAAGGGGTAATGTGAATAATGGACACTACTGTGTGGTGTCATGGGACTTGCTACTATTCTATGGCTATGCCCTTCCTCTCAAAATCACACCCCCCTATTTAAAATATAGTGGGGTGTGATTTTAAAGGGAGAATTTTTTTTATACATATTGTTCCACTACCTTTGAACCAATATTTTGCCTAATTACCGTTGGTTTAACACATAAGATAAGAGAATACAGACTAACCTTAAAGATAATTTCTTGGTAAATAACAGATTTTAAAACTTTTGGTATATTGACCTTTTGGGTGTTTAAATATTACTAATAAAAATTCTTAGTCACCAACAGCTCGCACTAGCAGCAGCCAGTGGTGCCAAAGAGGGGGGGGACGGGGACGCGAGGGGGGTAGCAGGTACTATTTACCACAGCCCAGGCCTGATGGAGGGGCCCAGCGTGGGCCCAAGTCCCATCCCCCCTTGCCTGGTAGCAGCTGCAGCTCGTCTCCTCAGCGTGTGCTGGCTTGCAATGTGGCCAGTGAGGTGCTTAAAGTACTTTTTCTGCATTTTTTCTAATGCCCATTTTCCACCTGAGTACCGGGTCCGATGCGGGATCTTTTACCCGTCTTCAACCCCATACCCTCCAACTGTACCTTTTTGGCCGGTACAGTACCGTTTTTTTAAGGTCTCTACCGGCCAAAAAGGGCTTTGTACCGATTTTTGACTCACTGCATCCCCATTGAAAGTATAGGAAAGGGGGCGTGACCAAGCCCCCTTTAACCGCGACCACGCCCCTTTCCTTGTTTGTACCGGTTTTTACGTGTACAATGTTGGAGAGTATGCAGCCCGTGTCGGCCCCGCCGTTTCCACTGCACTTCGACATGGGTTATTCCTGGGACGGATCTGTTTCCACTTAACCCGGGTAAGCTCTGTAAAAGCCTATTGATGTTACTCATTACTCGGTTCTGAAACATGGGTAATGACCGTTTACGCTACACAATTACCCAGGTCATTACCGTGTTACCGTGTTCAACCCAGGTAGCTACCCGGGTAGGATTCCAGGGTCACTCAACCTGTGTTGAACTGTTTCCATTTTCACTGTTTGCACTGGAAGCCATATTGTTTACAAACGTCCCTGCAGACGATTGCTTGCTCCAGGCTTGCACTGTACCACCACTGTGTTGCTGCATGATACCACTGTGTGAATATCGCTGCATTAACCCTTGCTGTTTTTTATATGTTAAAAAGGCATTCTTTATTGACACAAAGATAGCAAAAAAACATACATAAACATTACATACAAATGCACTGTGTCGCAGCACAGCCAAAACACAATCCACCGCAACAAAATATAATCAGGCAGAAACATTATACAGGTTGAGTATCCCTTATCCAAAATGCTTGGGACCAGACGTATTTTGTATATCGGATTTTTCCGTATTTTGGAATAATTGCATACCATAATGAGATATCATGGTGATGGGACTTAAATCTAAGCACAGAATGCATTTATGTTTCATATACACCTTATACACACAGCCTGAAGGCAATTTTAGCCAATATTTTTTTATAACTTTGTGCATTAAACAAAGTGTGTCTACATTCACACAATTCATTTATGTTTCATATACACCTTATACACACAGCCTAAAGGTCATTTAATACAATATTTTTAATAACTTTGTGTATTAAACAAAGTTTGTGTACATTAAGTCATCAAAAAACAAAGGTTTCACTATCTCACTCTCATTAAAAAAAAGTCCGTATTTCGGAATATTCTGTATTTCGGAATATTTGGATATGGGATACTCAACCTGTAAAACATTACAATATATGACATAAGATATCTTACACTACACATCACGCACTGCACCATTCATTCATTACTTTAACAAAACATCAGTCAATAAGGTCATTGGGTGTGGTGAGAGGAAAAGGGTGACGGAGGGAATCACAAGCCCGAAGCTTTATTTCAAGACAGTCACATAAGGGAGGGGATAATAAATAGAAAGACACAATGTGAAGAAAAGGGATAGGGGCCATATGAATTGAGGATCTTGTAAGGGACATTGGGCAGATGTATTAAGCCTGGAGAAAAAATAAAGCAGTGATAAATGCAAGGTGATAACGCACCAGCCAATCAGCTCCTAACTGTAAATTTACATATTGGAGTTGATTGGCTGGTGCGTTATCACCTTGCATTTATCACTGCTTTATCACTTCTCCAGGCTTAATACATCTGCCTGATTGGGCCTAATTCAGAGTTGATCGCAGCAGCAAATTTGTTAGCTAATGGACAAAACCATGTGCAGTACAGGGGGGGGGGGGGGGGGGGGGGCATATATAACATGTGCAGAGAGAGTTAGATTTGGGTGAGGTGTGTTCAAACTGAAATCTAATTTGCAGTGTAAAAATAAAGCAGCCAGTATTTGCCCTGCACAGAAACAAAATAACCCACCCAAATCTAACTCTCTCTGCAAATGTTATATCTGCCTCCCCTGCAGTGCACATGGGGGGTCATTCCGAGTTGATAGCTGGCTGCCTTCGTTTGCTGTGCAGCGATGAGTCAAAAAAAGTCACTTATGCGCATACGTATGCGGCGCAATGCGCATACGTATGCAGCGCAATGCGCACGCGCGCCGTACTATTGCAATGAACGATGTAGTTTCACACAGGGTCTAGCGAAGCTTTTCAGTCGCACTGGTGGCCACAGAGTGATTGACATGAAGTGGGAGTTTTTGGGTGTCAATTGACCGTTTTCAGGGAGTGTTCAGAAAAATGCAGGTGTGCCAAGAAAAACGCAGGCGTGGCTGGGCGAACGCAGGGCGTGTTTGTGACGTCAAAACAGGAACTGAATAGTCTGAAGTGATCGCAAGCGCTGAGTAGGTTTAGAGCTACTCAGAAACTGCACAAAAAAACTTTGTAGCCACTCTGCGATCCTTTCGTTCGCACTTCTGCTAAGCTAACATATACTCCCAGTGGGCGGCGGCATAGCGTTTGCACGGCTGCTAAAAACTGCTAGCGAGCGATCAACTCAGAATTACCACCATGGTTTTGTCCAACTGCTAACAAATTTGCTGCTGCGATCAACTCTGAATTATCCCCATTGACATTTAAATGATTAATCACGCAGTACCAATACCCTTTCACCATGCTAACCTTAAAACTCTCTTTATTAGAAAGAAACATACCACCCAACGGTCCCGATTTTCGTGGGACAGTCCCGTTTTTTGGGGACTGTCCCAACAGCCGGGGCGCAGTGTCCCGAGGTGCGGGGAGGGTCAGTTGGGGAGCTCCTGTCACTCACTGCTCCTCTTTGCAGAGCAGCGGTGAATAGAGCAGCGTCTATTCACAAGTGGCAGAGGGGGTATGCCAGCAGCTCACAGAGCGCTGGGCATGCCCCCTTCAGTGACGAGCAAGAAAGGCGTGGCTTACAATTGTGGCATCACCGTGAAGCCATGCCCCGCTTGAGGCCACGCCCCTTTTGGCTTCGTCACGCGTGTGTCCCTTTTCATGTAATAGTAAAGTTGGGAAGTATGAAGAAGACATGTTAAATTAGGAGACTGGAGTTGATTTGCAAAGGAAACTGGCACAACGAGAGGTATATGAAATGCAATCTTTCCATTTTACTTGCTTTATTTGTGTACTGTATGTTATGGCATGCACAATAAATTTTAATTTAAGTATATTCCTACAGTACAAAGTCTATTTTTATGACCCCGATGAAGTCTATATACTGCTTAGCTGATACGTGTAGAGTTGGCAAAATTTTCATGCACTGTTACTTTAAGTTTAAGAGATGTGTCAAGCATCTCATTTCTTGGATTGCGCATTTTCCAAAGTTTCATGAGCATCATGTGGGACAGTTAAATAAACTGGGAAGCCTCTTTTAATGCTCAGCACTTTGCTTATATACAGTAGATAAGCTGTTATCTGATTTTAAATATACATTGTCATTTTAATTGGTACGAAACAACATACTTTATTAATACCCCTTCTGACAGAAAAAAACGACCCGTAATTTTCCGGCACGAGCCGGGTTGACCTGGATTGTTTTTCTGTCTGAAAGGGTCAACAGGGGTCAAAAATCCCGGGACTTCTACCCAGGTATTTACCTGGGTTTTCCCTGCTTAGACATGGGTTGCCATCTGTCTGAAAGGGTGCAACCTGGAATTTTGGAGCTGGTAAACGGCTGTGATTGGATGAGCTGACAGGGCACTCGCTGATTGGCTGAGAGGGCAAGTCTCTCTGATTGTATAAGTGGGCGGGATAACTGGCACTGACATCTGAGGTCATCATTGAGCTGCAGATATTGCTGATGAGAGAGACAGCACAGCCAGAAATTGCTCCCGTCTGCTCCTGGCATAAGACTATGCCAGGTAGCACACACAGTGCAAGCTGCAGCACCAGGCTTTCATTTGCCATGTACAGAACGAACTTAGGAACTCCGGTCTACTTAGTAGTAACTAATCGGCCATGGTTAATGCAATGCAGTGAGCAGTCACCAACCACTTTTCATGACCTCATCTCTGTGTGCCCCCCCCCAAAAAAAATAAATAAATAAATAAATATCTATTTCTTATGACATCATATTGTTAGGCTGACCCAGGTTCTGTGTGAAAGGGGTTGATCCAGGGCCGGTTCTACACCTTGTGGTGCCCAGTGCGAAGGTTTCCACTGGCGCCCCCGAGGCAAAACAGGGGCGTGGCTTCATAGGGGAGGGTCGTGGCCACAGTTATGCCCCCAGTAGCTGTGACCACAGATTTGCCCCAAGTAGTTGTGCCCCCCAGTTGATTTTCCCCCAGTAGATTTGCCCCTGTAGCTGTGCCCCATTAGTTGTGCCCCCTGTACTTGTGCCCCCTGTAGATTTGCCCTCAGTAGCTGTGCCCCCAGTAGTTGTGCCCCCAGTAGCTGTTCCCCCTGTAGCAGTGCCCTCTGTAGTTGTGCCCCCTGTAGCTGTGCCCCTTGTAGCAGTGCCCCAGTAGCTGTGCCCCTTGTAGCTGTGCCCCCAGTTGATTTGCCCCCTGTAGCTGTTCCCCCTGTAGCAGTGCCCCCAGTATGTGCCCCCTGTAGTTATGCCCCCTGTAGCTGTGCCCCCTGTATGTGCCCCTTGTTGCTGTGCCCCCTGTATATGCCCCATGTAGTAGCGCTGCTTTGAAACCCTAAAAGAAAAAACACAATACTTACCAGCCTCACTCCTGCTTCCGGACCACTGCTGCTGCTGTCTCCGGGCGCCGGCTCCTCTCTATGGGAGAGACGTCATGACGTCTCTCCATTAGCAGCGCCGCACTGACACTAGGGGTCAATTTTGACCACTAGCGCGAGTCAGCGACGCCGGCTGCAGCAGGTGCACATGGCGCTTGCTACAGCCGGGAAGGAGGGAGGATAATTAGTAGCGGCTCTTGCCACGGCGGCGCCCTCAGGGTAGCGGCGCCCCGGGCAAAAATCCTGTTTGCCCGTGACAAGAGCCGCTACTGGGTTGACCCAGGAATAACTCAGGTTAAATGTGCTGTATGAAAGAGGGTTAGGAGCTTTGACATAGATCCAACCCGGCTTGAAAAATCCAGGTTTTGGGGATATTTCTGTCTGAAAGTGGTATTACTGTTTTCTCTATCTGTGACTCCTGATATGAATATCCCTGAAAGAAAAAAAATCTACTGAGCCTTTCATATACACTGCTATAACTTTTTCTCTCCATTTGTGAGTTTTCACCACTATCTGCACGGTTTAAGCACCAGTTCATGCAGCAATTCTTCACTATATGTGAACCAACCCATCATCTTTCTGCAGAGTTATTATTACGTCTGGAAAAAACAACAGCTATTGTAGCTTGGAAGCCTGTCGTCTCTTTCTCAGAGGAAGTGAGTTCATTCAGTTAACACGTTGCAAGAGATAGACTTGGATGGAAACTCACTGTAGTAAGAGGGTATCTATTGCACTACAACACCAAACACCTACTGATGTGTAAAAGAACATTTTAGACAAAATATAAAGATGGTGCTACTTTTTCTTTGAAAATGAAGCTTGAATTTCAGAATATACAGTATTGAAAAAAATAGGAACAAACAGGACCTTCATGCGATTTGTTTTTTAATGTGACCTATAGTAGAGCTTACGTAAAAGCGTGATCAACACCAGTTTCAACAAATATCTAAAGGGCCCTACAGACACAGCGATACACCGCCGAGCTGCTCGACCGCCGATACGACAGACAGGCGACCCGGCGGCGGGGGGCAATGACAGGGGGAGTGAAGTTTCTTTGCTCCCCCCGTCACCCGGATCCATACAAGTGCAGGCAAATATGGACGAGATCGTCCATATTGGCCTGCATGCACAGCCAACGGGGCACCAGCGATGAACGAGCGTGGGGCCGCGCATCGTTCATCGCTGGTGCCTCCACACTCAATGATATGAACGGTATCTCATTCATTAATGAACGAGATTGTTCACATCTTTGAGGATTATCGCCCAGTGTGTAGGGCCTTTAAGAAGTATTAGCAGCTGAGAATCATTCTATGGTCTACATTTATAATTGTGTACAATAATTGCCATCCTACTATAATTTATTTTTAGATGTTTATAATGTAATATTTTTTCATTTTTAAATTGTTTGATTAAAGGGTCTATTTACCAAGCCTTGGATGGAGATAAAGTGCCAGCCAGTCAGCTCCTAACTGCTATGCTGCAGGTTGTGTTTGAAAAATAACAGGAGCTGATTGGCTGGTACTTTATCTCAGTCCACTTTATCGCCATCAAAGGCTTAGTAAATAGACCCATAAAGACTTAGTAAATAGACCCCTAAATATTACCAAAGAGTAAAAAGAGAGAGTGTTGCATGCAGTATTCACAGTAAAAAAAAATGTGAAGACGGTCAGTATTGGATATAGGGACATTAATTAGAGATGAGCGCCTGAAATTTTTCGGGTTTTGTGTTTTGGTTTTGGGTTCGGTTCCGCGGCCGTGTTTTGGGTTCGAACGCGTTTTGGCAAAACCTCACCGAATTTTTTTTGTCGGATTCGGGTGTGTTTTGGATTCGGGTGTTTTTTTCAAAAAACACTAAAAAACAGCTTAAATCATAGAATTTGGGGGTCATTTTGATCCCAAAGTATTATTAACCTCAAAAACCATAATTTACACTCATTTTCAGTCTATTCTGAATACCTCACACCTCACAATATTATTTTTAGTCCTAAAATTTGCACCGAGGTCGCTGTGTGAGTAAGATAAGCGACCCTAGTGGCCGACACAAACACCGGGCCCATCTAGGAGTGGCACTGCAGTGTCACGCAGGATGTCCCTTCCAAAAAAACCTCCCCAAACAGCACATGACGCAAAGAAAAAAAGAGGCGCAATGAGGTAGCTGTGTGAGTAAGATTAGCGACCCTAGTGGCCGACACAAACACCGGGCCCATCTAGGAGTGGCACTGCAGTGTCACGCAGGATGGCCCTTCCAAAAAACCCTCCCCAAACAGCACATGACGCAAAGAAAAAAAGAGGCGCAATGAGGTAGCTGTGTGAGTAAGATTAGCGACCCTAGTGGCCGACACAAACACCGGGCCCATCTAGGAGTGGCACTGCAGTGTCACGCAGGATGTCCCTTCCAAAAAACCCTCCCCAAACAGCACATGACGCAAAGAAAAAAAGAGGCTTTTTACTGATATTTGGTGTTTTGGATTTGACATGCTCTGTACTATGACATTGGGCATCGGCCTTGGCAGACGACGTTGCTGGCATTTCATCGTCTCGGCCATGACTAGTGGCAGCAGCTTCAGCACGAGGTGGAAGTGGATCTTGATCTTTCCCTAATTTTGGAACCTCAACATTTTTGTTCTCCATATTTTAATAGGCACAACTAAAAGGCACCTCAGGTAAACAATGGAGATGGATGGATTGGATACTAGTATACAATTATGGACGGGCTGCCGAGTGCCGACACAGAGGTAGCCACAGCCGTGAACTACCGCACTGTACTGTGTCTGCTGCTAATATATAGACTGGTTGATAAAGAGATAGTATACTCGTAACTAGTATGTATGTATAAAGAAAGAAAAAAAAACCACGGTTAGGTGGTATATACAATTATGGACGGGCTGCCGAGTGCCGACACAGAGGTAGCCACAGCCGTGAACTACCGCACTGTACTGTGTCTGCTGCTAATATATAGACTGGTTGATAAAGAGATAGTATACTCGTAACTAGTATGTATGTATAAAGAAAGAAAAAAAAACCACGGTTAGGTGGTATATACAATTATGGACGGGCTGCCGAGTGCCGACACAGAGGTAGCCACAGCCGTGAACTACCGCACTGTACTGTGTCTGCTGCTAATATATAGACTGGTTGATAAAGAGATAGTATACTCGTAACTAGTATGTATGTATAAAGAAAGAAAAAAAAACCACGGTTAGGTGGTATATACAATTATGGACGGGCTGCCGAGTGCCGACACAGAGGTAGCCACAGCCGTGAACTACCGCACTGTACTGTGTCTGCTGCTAATATATAGACTGGTTGATAAATAGATAGTATACTCGTAACTAGTATGTATGTATAAAGAAAGAAAAAAAAACCACGGTTAGGTGGTATATACAATTATGGACGGGCTGCCGAGTGCCGACACAGAGGTAGCCACAGCCGTGAACTACCGCACTGTACTGTGTCTGCTGCTAATATATAGACTGGTTGATAAAGAGATAGTATACTCGTAACTAGTATGTATGTATAAAGAAAGAAAAAAAAACCACGGTTAGGTGGTATATACAATTATGGACGGGCTGCCGAGTGCCGACACAGAGGTAGCCACAGCCGTGAACTACCGCACTGTACTGTGTCTGCTGCTAATATATAGACTGGTTGATAAAGAGATAGTATACTCGTAACTAGTATGTATGTATAAAGAAAGAAAAAAAAACCACGGCTAGGTGGTATATACAATTATGGACGGGCTGCCGAGTGCCGACACAGAGGTAGCCACAGCCGTGAACTACCGCACTGTACTGTGTCTGCTGCTAATATAGACTGGTTGATAAAGAGATAGTATACTCGTAACTAGTATGTATGTATAAAGAAAGAAAAAAAAACCACGGTTAGGTGGTATATACAATTATGGATGGGCTGCCGAGTGCCGACACAGAGGTAGCCACAGCCGTGAACTACCGCACTGTACTGTGTCTGCTGCTAATATATAGACTGGTTGATAAAGAGATAGTATACTACTAATATTATATATACTGGTGGTCAGGTCACTGGTCACTAGTCACACTGGCAGTGGCACTCCTGCAGCAAAAGTGTGCACTGTTTAATTTTAATATAATATTATGTACTCCTGGCTCCTGCTATAACCTATAACTGGCACTGCAGTAGTGCTCCCCAGTCTCCCCCACAATTATAAGCTGTGTGAGCTGAGCAGTCAGACAGATATATAATATATAGATGATGCAGCACACTGGCCTGAGCCTGAGCAGTGCACACAGATATGGTATGTGACTGACTGAGTCACTGTGTGTATCGCTTTTTTCAGGCAGAGAACGGATATATTAAATAAACTGCACTGTGTGTCTGGTGGTCACTCACTATATAATATATTATGTACTCCTGGCTCCTGCTATAACCTATAACTGGCACTGCAGTAGTGCTCCCCAGTCTCCCCCACAATTATAAGCTGTGTGAGCTGAGCAGTCAGACAGATATATATAATATTATTATATATAGATAATAGATGATGCAGCACACTGGCCTGATCCTGAGCAGTGCACACAGATATGGTATGTGACTGAGTCACTGTGTGCTGTGTATCGCTTTTTTCAGGCAGAGAACGGATTATAAATAAAACTGGTGGTCACTGGTCACTATCAGCAAAACTCTGCACTGTACTGAGTACTCCTAATGCTCCCCAAAATTAGTAAATCAAGTGTCTCTCTAATCTATTCTAAACGGAGAGGACGCCAGCCACGTCCTCTCCCTATCAATCTCAATGCACGTGTGAAAATGGCGGCGACGCGCGGCTCCTTATATAGAATCCGAGTCTCGCGATAGAATCCGAGCCTCGCGAGAATCCGACAGCGTCATGATGACGTTCGGGCGCGCTCGGGTTAACCGAGCAAGGCGGGAAGATCCGAGTCGCTCGGACCCGTGAAAAAAAACATGAAGTTCTGGCGGGTTCGGATTCAGAGAAACCGAACCCGCTCATCTCTAACATTAATATGGACAAACATTTTCAGGGACAAATTTTTAAGATCTCCCGCTATTCTCGAAATGTAAATACAGTTGGCAAATGTGGTGAAATCCCATTTGCAATGTACAATTATTAGTGCATATCCCATTCTTTGTTACTCATGTTTTAATTTATTGTTATATTTATTTAAACTGTTGGTGTCAGCAGAAGTTCATGTGATGCTGCACTCATGCAGAGCCGGCCCTAACCAATATGATGCCCTAGGCAAGATTTTGGCTGGTGCCCCCTAGCACCGCCACTAGTTCTGCAGGAGATGCCTGGCATGAGTCAGCTGGCAGCTCTGCTAACGTCAGGCGCCTTTTGTTTATGAAAATGCATCTTATTTGCATTGCTATGTGGCTAGGTTGCACAAGCAGCTTCTGCTGATTAAAATGATATGCAGCATGCCTACATTCTGTGTGCGACTGCGGCTGTATCTGCATACGAAATGCTACATTACAGTGATTTCCAGGAATACACTGCAACGTAGCATTTCGTATGCAGATACTGCCGCAGTCACACACAGAATATAGGCATGCCGCATATCATTTTAATCAGCAGAAGCTGCTGGTGCCCCTAAGCATACCAAATGCCCTAGGCAATTGCCTAGTTTGCCAATGCCTAAGGCCGGCTCTGCACTCATGTGACCATTCTGGGCCAAACATATGAAAGCTGGCAGTCTGGTGTGACAGGATGTTTCTCATGGACGCTACATTTACACTTTTACTTGCAATTCCACACCGCATGTGAACTGACATTTTGCAGAATTTGTAATGTTTTACTAGAGAACACAATGGGCCTAATTCAGATCTGATCACAGCAGCAAATGTGTTAGCTAATGGGCAAAACCATGTACAGTGCAGGGGGGAGATGTAACATGTGCAGAGAGAGTTAGATTTGGGTGTGGTGGTCAAACTGAAATCTAAATTGCAGTGAAAAATAAAGCAGCCAGTATTTATCCTGCACAGAAACAATATACCCCACCCAAATCTAACTCTCTCTGCGCGTTATAAATGCCCCCCCCCCCCCCCCACCTGCAGAGCACATGGTTTTGCCCATTAGCTAACAAATTTGCTGCTGCGATCAGATCTGAATTAGGCCCAATATACAGCCGTCTGGGAATAATCATAAGAATATTTTGCAATAATAATAATGAATTTTTCCAGTGACACAAAAAAAAATAGAAAACCCCAAAAATAAATACCCACAAATAGCGATGGTAGAACAATATTGATCATTGTAGCTGTATATAAAATCATACACTAATAATAATTATTATTATTATTATCCTTTATTTATATGGCGCCACAAGGGTTCTGCAGCGCCCATTTACAGAGTACATAAACAAATAATCAAACAGGAAAACAGCAACTTACAGTTGATGACAGTATAGGACAAGTACAGGGTAAATGAACATAGTTACATCAGCAGATGACACTGGAATAAGTATCAGGTGGCAGAAGACTTCTGGATTTGGTGCAGTTGAAAATTATTAAATTAAGAAAAGATAAGCACATGAGGGAAGAGGGCCCTGCTCGTGGGAGCTTACATTCTAAAGGGGAGGGGTAGACAGACAGGGGTGACACAGATGGGGTACATAGAGAGCGTAGAACAGAGGGTTAGGATGAGATTTGGCTGGGTTTTGTGAAGAAGTGGGTCTTGAGAGCCTGTTTGAAGTTTTGTAGAGAGGTGGAGAGTCTGAGGGTGAGAGGTAGGGAATTCCAGAGAAGTGGTGCAGCACGTGAAAAATCTTGGAGGTAGGAGTGGGAGGAAGTAATCCGTAGGCAGGAGAGTCGGCGTGCATTAGCAGAGCGAAGAGGACAGGTGGGAGTGTAAAGGGAGATAAGGTCAGAGATGTAGATGGGAGAGGAGTGGGTGAGGGCTTTGTAAGCAAGTGTGAGAAGATTGAAATGGATTTTGAAAGGGAAGGGGAGCCAGTGAAGGTCTAATAAGATAGACGAGACTGCTTCTTTTGGGTTGACCTTGAAAGAGTCCTAAGTGTTAATTTCTTAATTGCTGATTTAATTTCCTAAGTGCTGGATCCCTTGGGAGTGAAGACTGCCACTATGATGCTTTGCCTATTTTCACGAAGCATGCATCAGGAGTTTATCTTTGGAAATGACCAAGAATATGATCACAAGCAGTTAGATGTGTCAGACTGAACTTATGAACTTGTTCATAGACTATTAAGCGATAACATAAAAGTATAGTCATAGTATATGCATGCCATGATGCTGGAAAAATGCATAGCCATACCATCCGGCAAATAAAGCTCCCAGATTTATCAGGAATGACCTGTGCACTAGATTAACACCACCAATCTAACCCATGAGACTTAATTCTTCTACTAACATCGGAACAAATTCTCAGACAGATATAGCAATAGACCAAAAAATAGTGTATGTATTTTATAAAATAAAAATACAAACTTTTCTGAATTTGATTACACTATAACAACACAAACTTGGCAAGCCACCCTGAGTATCCGACTGTAGGTACAAGTTATCTGATAATTCTCTTTCTGCCAGCTAGACAGTGATCAAGTCCAGATACACCCTACTTTCAGCACACCAAGAAGTATCAGCAATGAGACCTGAACACTACATGGTAGTTGTAGGGTATGCAGATTCTTGTATTGCCAGTTGGAGGATCTAGGGGTGGCTCCAAGTTGGCTCTCAATTTAGATATATATTTGTATGTGCTATTATCATGTAGTATAATAATAGGCAAATATATTACCCAGAGTGGGTGCTATTATCATGTAGTGTTAGGTACCACCAGTATCAGAGAAGCTTTGACGCGGCCTGCTGGCTTAACCATATATTTGCAAATATATGCAACCAAGATCTCTGAATTTTCTATAATCATGTAGTGTTCAAGTCTTATTTCTGATACTTCTCAGGGGTGCTGGGGTAAACGTTTTCACTTTTTTTGGCCTAATATATCTACATGGGTGGATAGGGACTTATGTGTTTATGTACTAAGCCGTGGAGAAAGATAAAGTGGACCAAGTTGAAGTACCAGACAATCGGCTCCTAAATATCATGTCACCGGCTGTGTTTGAAAAATGACAGGAGCTGGTTGGTTGGTTGGTTGGTTGGTACTTATCTCCATCCACTTTTTCTCTCTCTTCAAGGCTTAGTACATAGACCCCTGAGACTCTGCTCCTCTTGTTCCCTGACCCCCTCTTCTCTCTGACTCAGAGAGATGCATCAACCTTTGTTCAGGAAAAAACTGAGCAGTGGACCCCACCCTCAGTTAACCCTTTGTTGTGGTTTAGGGTTACTGGGAGCTCTGTGCTGGCAGGCATTTTCAGTTTTCAGTGACCTACCACTAAAGGCCACAGTGCCAATACCTCCAATGGTAATTGCCACTGTCTGCAGAGGAATATAGGATGTAAAGGGGCTATGACTCCTTCATGGTAATTGTAAATAGTTATCTGTTTCACATGTAACATACAACATTCTGGAAAGAAATCATAGTAATGATATCTAAATATGCACCAAAAATCTGATGTATAGTAGTAATCTAAGTATACCGTCTTTGATGTTGTCCCATCCTAACTTGTATCATTGTTTTAATGCGATAGCACTGTGCAAATATGTGTGTGAGGATCACATTTGTGTTGTAGCTATTGGGAATATTCAATTGCTGACATCTTATTCATCCAGTTGAATTCCCACAAACCCCGCCACACTTTATGGTGGTGGGATCTCACCTAAAAGTGTTCACTACCCCATAGGGTAGCAAGGACTTTTAGGCAAATTGGGATGCCGTTGCTGGAGTTTAAATGCTGCAGCAACGGCAGTTCACCCCCTTCAGTACATTTGAATTTCCTCCTATTATTCCTGCATTAGAATGGACATATTCATAGCTATATACTCTTTTGTTGTTTTGTTTTGCAGGGATCTTGGTGAAATTTGCAAAAGACAATATGGTGGTCCGAAGTTCTGTGTGGAGATACATCTTAGTTACACTAATCTTTATGTTTACTTCTGGATACTTATCCTATAAACACTTTAATAAAGACATCTTAAAATTCCAGGCAAAAAAGAAACCTGTAAATAACTTGACCTATCCAGCCTTCAAACATCCTCTTGCTCCGCCATACCCATATCCCTACCAGTTCCTCATTAACCAGCCGGAGAAGTGCAAGAACCGAAACCCTTTCCTAATTATGCTGGTGATTGGTGAGAACTCGGATATAATATCCAGGCACACTGTACGGGACACATGGGGCAATGAAAGTAATTATGATGTTGATGTGATAAGGATTTTTCTGGTTGGTCTATCTGCAGTTTCAACTGAAAAGGTCCAATCAATGCTTGAGGAGGAAAGTGTAGCCTTTGGTGATATTGTACAACAAGACTTCTTGGACACATACTATAACTTGACTCTAAAATCTGTAATGGGCATGGAATGGGTGGCCAAATTCTGCCCCACTGCCAGTTATGTTGTGAAAATAGACAATGATATGTTCCTCAATGTGGATTATCTGGTCCACCAGCTCCTTCACCCTGAGTTGCCAGTGCGTACAAATTATTTTACAGGGTACATAGTATCCAACACTGGACCTTTGAGGGGCAAAGCCTACAAGTGGTATGTACCTAAGGAAATCTATCCCAATGACACCTACCCACCTTACTGCTCGGGCCCCGGATATGTGTATTCAGTGGACATGGCACAAAAAATTTATGATGTGTCACAAGAAATTAGGATGATCCCAATGGAAGACTCTTTTATGGGAATTTGCTTGTATGAGCTCAAGATCCCTCCCACTCGTCCCCCTCCGAACATATTTAATGGCCACAGGATTAATTATGACCGATGCAAATTTAAACAGCTCATTACAGTTCACCATTATAGCAGGGAAGAGCTGCGAACTGTGTGGAATGACTTTTGGGCTAAGAGATTGTTAGCGTGTTGATTTCAGGAACAGGACCTACCTCATTACTGTATGTCTATAGGTGACTTAAGTCATTTCTGGTAAACATTACAATGAAGTGCACCTAGGAATTCTGGGGGAAAAATGGAGAAATAGGAAAATTAACAAAGTACTCGATGAAGAGACTCTATGCAGTTCATAGTGATGTGGCACAGCATGCATTGAATAAATGATGCTTATTTACATGGTACAGTATGTCCTATATAGTAATTTTAATATGTAAATTATTTATATGAAGATAATTTATTGACTCCGATAGGTGTTAACTTTATTCATTTTATTATAGTAATATATAAATGCTATTACAGGTTGACTCTCCCGTATCCGGAAATTGAATATCCAAAATACTGAGTAATACCCCTTTCACACTGCACAAATAACCCGGTATCAACCCGGCATATTGCCAGGTCGACACGGGTCGGCGTGCGGTGTGAAAGGGGCATAGCCAAAATCGCGGGTCGCCTGACCCGGCAATTCAACCCGGGAATAAAGCAGTGTTATACCCGGATTGAATACCGGGTCAGTGGCTGTGGAAACGGGCTCCCAGGTCGATGCTTCCCGGGACCAGTTTACTACAGCAGGGAGAGGCGGCGCGGAGATGATCTCATCTCCCAGCGCCGCCTCCACCTCCATCCCCTCCGGCGACTCCGCTCCCCGCTGCAATGGCAACCCGCCCGGCATATTGCCGGTTCGGAGAAGTATGCAGCAGCTGCCAATGCCGGATCCCACCCGGGAAGGACCCGTTTCCAATTCCCGTGTGGGATCTGGCATTGGCAGTGTGAAAGGGGTATTAGTGACACCTTTGCTTTCTAATGGTTCAATGTACACAAACTTTGATCCATGCACAAAATGACTATAAATATTGTATAAAATTACCTACAGGCTATATGCATGAGATGTTTATGAAACATAAATGCATTTTGTGTTCCTCCCATACCCAAGATATCCCAATATGGTATGCAAATATACCAAAATATGGAAAAATCCAAAGTCCAAAATACATCTGATGAGTATTTTGCAAATGGGAGACTCAACCTATATACTAAAATATAAATGTCACCATAAAAACTGTATACATTGGTGTTTGTCATTTAGAAAAGGCCAATATATTACAATAAATACAGTATCTGGTAATTCTTCCCCCCCCCCCCCCATTACATTCCAAAAGCAAATGTTAACACTAACGCAATAGCCGCTAAGTAATGTACTATGATTTTTTTGGTTAATCAAAATTCTATGCCTATGCTCTGAAAATTACATTTGTTTATGTTGTTAATTGAAATCATGTCAATTTTACCTCAGTAGCTCATTAGAAGGTTGAGGTAACAAACAACATTAATGATGATCTACTAAACCACTGGTTTGTAAACTCGGTCCTCAAGGACCACTAATGGTTCACATTTTCCAGGTCACCTGGAAGCCATCAGTGTCACATTTTAAAAATCCACAGATGACCTGGAAAACATGAACTGTTAGGGGTCCAAGTTTGGGAACCACTGTCCTAATTCATTTAAATAATGGGTTCCAGTGGCAGTTGCAGAGATGGGGCTGTAAGTGCAAGTGCAGTCTAAAAGTCAAATAAGGAAGCCATGCCAACTGCCACCCCAAGCTCTGCCAAACATCGCTGGGTGGGACTCACTGGTAGTTGATCTACCATCACTAACTGTTACTCCAGGGTCTTTTTTCACCCCATAAGCAATGTCTGTAGAGTAACCCTTCATCTTGTGAGTGTGTGTGTGTGTGTGTGTGTGTGTGTGATTTAGCAATATAACCATCCCAAAGCATTCTTTCTACAATGGAGGTGAAATATTATTTAGATAGTTCTTCCTAACACTGGGCCTGATTCACACAAACCAGATTGTAGGTGCACTGCTCATGTACAGAATGGTTCTAGAGATGCTACACCCAGTGACCCCTAAGCCTCAGCTTTAGAGCCTGTGGCTGTTTTGATGGCGACGACGGGGAACATTTAAAAAAAAAAGGGGCATATTACCTCCATTTTGAAGGCAGGCTGAGGTCTTGGTGTTCATCTTCTGATGCACATTACCTGGCCCTGACAGTGGAGTTCAGTTACACATCCTGAGTAAGCTTAGGTGGTTGCAATGGCGATCCAATGCTACATCTCGGGATGCAGCAATTGGATCTGTGATGCCGGAAGGAAGCAGCTTTTTTCTTCAGATGACTTTTGTGGCATTAACATATTTTGGCATAACTACTCCGTCCAAAGACGCAACAGCAATACTAACTGTGTCCATCTCTGAATCACCCCCAGTGTTGCAGAAGTTTCAACAAATATGTTGCACATGTAGGTTGCTTTACTTTCCCCTTTTTATCCAGTTTCTCTCCAACCAGCTTGATGGGGTTTAAGGGTGGAGACTTTGCCGGTCATTACAAGATGTAAAGCCGGAAATTATGTTTGGGTCATTATCTTGCTGTAGGATGAAACTTTGACCAACTAGATATAGGCCAGAGTGTATTGTATGGCACTGCAAAATGCTGTGATAGCCATTTTGATAAAGAGTGCCAGTCACAAAGACATCACATTTTGATTTATCGGTCCATGAGACTTCTTCCAGTCTTCAGTAGCCCACTGGTGGTGCTATATGATTCTGGCAGACTTCTTGTTCATTGATGCAGAACAGCTGTACGTTTTTAGACCATTACTTGTTCCCTGAAGAAGGCCTGTTTTATAACTGAAACTAACACTATTTTTCAGTATTCAATATCCTAAACTTTTTTTTTAAATCTATTTACTGCTTTCCTTTGTACCATTGCAGGTTTTTCAATGGTCTAAAACATGTCTGTCGAATTTGAACTGGGTTTTCTCTCTATATTTGCACTGATTAATGCATATCTATTGATAGGTGAGTTTGTGGTACCCCCACCCAGATTTTGGTATCCCTTTAAAATATCGGGAGATCTGCAAAGATACTTGGCAGTGTACAGAAATGTGTGTGTATATCTGTTGTTTTGTTATAGAAAACATTCACGGTGATTTAATTATTATGCTGCTTCATTTCATGGACACTCCGGGTGCTGTAGAGGTTAACTGTTTTCCCTCAGTCTGCTCCCATGCAGCAAAATCTTCCTGGTGTGGACTGATTGGCTTGGGAAGCTGGCTACACATGGCCAGCAGGAGGTGATGAATTTTGCAGGAAGAGGCAGGTGTGCAGCCAGTGTGTGGAAAGCAGCAAGCCAAGTTTGGCAGGGGTGCTGAGGAGCACGACCATCTTAACAGCAGTGTAGGCCCCTGGGCAAAGCAATACTCTGGGGCCCCTACCCATTCTCCAGCGTTACTATCATTCACTCAGTATGTAGGACCTGGAGCATTCATTTCTGCTAATTACTCCTTTACTGCACAGGTGGTGGGAGATGGGGTGGGAGGGAGAACACTAAACTGTAGAAGGGGGCATTGGGCTGAATGGAGGTGGCCTGGTACATGATTTCCAAGTGGTTAAATGCAGGTGTGGGGTGGATAGAGGAGTGGGCTTAATATTCATAATTTTCTGGTGGGAGGGCAGCTTCCTTGACTGCAAATATCTCCAGTTCCTGGAAATAGATTTTTTTAGATTTTAATGGAATAAAAAACTAGATAGTCCAACCTTTCAGGCAGTACTGAGGACTTGGGGATCAGAGTTCAGGAGCCAGAGCAATCCACCGATGAAAATATAAAACTGCATACCAGGCGGGACAAGCTGCTGGAAGGCTGATATTTTTGGTTCTCGGCATAGTAGAGAAAAGCTGTCAGTGTCCACCGAAAAGGGAGCGTCCCAGCTTTTGGAGAATACCCTCATAAAATTTCTAAATTAGACAGAATCCAAGATATCTGGCTGGGAAGAGCAATTAACAGGCTTGGATTGGGACCACTGCTTTGAAGTTGGATATCTCCGGTTCCCCAGGGCCGATATTCAAATTCAGGTACCCCTGGAAAGAGGGGACCCTCAGCTATCAACCTAGGGCCCTTACAATCCTGGTGAACTTGGGCAACTGCCCATTGTGCCTATATAAAAAGACGTCCCTGCTGAAGAGCCACATCCAGTAAGTAGGGAACTGCAAGAGGTCTCTCAGGAGCCAGAGCAGCAGGAGAGAGAGGGTGTCTCTCCACAGGCAGCAGGTAAGCAGTGCTGGCAGAGAAGATAAGAGAGCAGGTGAGTGAATGGATAGATTGTTATCTACAGCTGAAGCATTTATCTAAGGAGCTAAGGAGGGAAAAGGTCTGTAAGCACCATTGCACACCATTACCAGTGACCCTTTAAACTCATCATAGACTTCTTTGTCCTGTAGCATTGATGCTATACATTTGCTGCACACAGCTGTGGGACAAAACTGATTAATCCATTTTGTGCTGGCACAGTCTGAGAGAGATTTACCTGTAAGAGACTTAATGATAGATATACAGTCAAGTGTCTGGAAATCGACTAGATGTCCATTTGACTGATTGCAGTCTGCGCACAGTAACCTCTTATGCTGCTCTGATGCAAGGAACATTCTACTAACATTTCTTCTCTTATGTACTATGCCTGCAACAATGTTTTTGTAGCTGCAAACCATGTGTGTGCTTATTGTGATCTTGGCTCTAAGTAATTCATGCTAATTGCAGATAATTCAAGCCATTCAGCATTATATAATATTGTACTCAGCAAGAACTGAATTGTTAAGCTCCTGAAGATATTACCAACTTCATTCTCCCAGTTTATCAGTAACTAATACAAGCTATCTTTTGACTCTCCTCTTAAGAACTCTGCAAGGATAGACACTACAAAGACAGAGCCTGCCTTTAGCCAACCATGCCACCATATGCTGCAAAAAGAGCACTTTCTTTCAAATAGCTGTCAGGGGACAAGAACTTAGCTCTATGCATATACTGTAACTTGACCGCTGCACTCTATGAGCAATCCTAATGCTGTGAGTACTCCCAACTTGTTCTGCAATTGAGTATCTAACAGCAATTGGCCACAACATTTAGGAAATTAATCCTCATGGACTTTTCTATGTGCACCATTTCTACTGCTTCAATTACTGAGTAATATATTGCAGGTGATTAATAGTTTATATGGTATTTACTGAGCAGTAACTTACACGTGGATAATTTATTATAGTTAGTTTGGCTAATCTGAATTTATGTGTTGGGTTTATTGTGACCAATTATTATTACCAAAACTTATGATGTGATAGCTACCAGTATGGGATGATGTACAGCCATTTATCTGTGTAAGAGTTAAATGTTTACTTTAGGAAGAAGTAAGTTTGAGCAGTGTCCCAGAAATAGAACATCAAATTGTTATTTGTATTGTAAAGTGTGAATTTATACCATATGTTAATGGTAACTATGGTTGTGTCTGGTTGGCATATAGTTATAATACCTGTGATGCTTTATACGATTTTAGGAGCCCACCTCCTGAATAAAGTATATTTCTCTTAAACATTACCGTTGTCACTCTTGTCTGTTGGAATATCCTCCTTACCTCTCTGGGACACTACAAGACTTGAGAGAATCAAAGCAGTGTGGAAGAACCCACCCTTATCTGGTAAGGTGCACAACCACTACACCTCACCACGCAACACCTCTAGGGGTATCACATGTTCTACCCTCCATTTTTATACAAATGGAAATGTTTCCTTGTTGCTTCGCAGACTCCATGTTGGTTCCTTCTCTTACCAAGATGGCCATCAAGTATAGAGATGCACATGCGAGGCTCCACCTTGCCACTGTGTAGGAGTGACCTAATTACCTGCATCTCCACTGTTTGATCATCCTGCACCACCACACACTTGTATAATACAGTCACCAGCTGGGAACTACAACAAACCTTGTTCCACTCAAGCACCGCTCCTTACTAACAAGTATATCACAGTAAGTATGGCTGTATAATGGTTATCTTCAATAAACCATTCACTGGATAAGCAACTGGGCTGTCAAACGTGTCATGACATGCCGTTGGTGTGTACATTACTCCACCATACACCTGCACCCATACACACATATCTCTAACAAATGAGACTCAATGATGGGAGGCAGCCTGTCAGTTGGGTGAATGACACAACCCACCTTCTGGCATGTAGCTGAACTCTTACCCTTCCAGAAACAGGGCTAGATTAGGGCTTGTGGAATCTCTTGGGCAACTAAGTCGTTGGGACCCCCAACAATAAAGTTGATGCCCCATCACAACTACTATGCCCCTTACCTTGTACCTAGACTCCCCGGTCTCAGATAGTAGTCCTACTCAATTTTCCCAGTGACTGGTCACCTCCCCCCCACCCCCAAGCACAGCTACCAATGAATCTTTAAAGGCAGCCCTCCTGCTACTGACCTTTTCTTTTGACCAGTCCACTCCTCCATCCTCCAGGACACTAAATGACAAAACAGGCTTTGTGCTTGTGTCTCCAGGGGGTATACAGATGTGTCCTTTTGGTTGATGCCAGTATGTGGCATAGCATAGTGTTTTAAATGCATACGCTATGCATTCACATCAATGGGAGCCGCATGCGTCTGCTGTCCCACTGATGTGAATGGGAGCCCCTAGCTATGTGTATGCTACGGCATGCCACAGTGCATACACATCGCAGTCCCATTACAGTAATTATTCCGCATTATGCAGCAAAACTGTAGCAGGACACATCTCCATGTGCCCCCTATGTGTATATGTGCTTCCCTCTACAGGATCAGACTGGCCCACAGGGGTACAGGGATAACCACTGGTGAGCCCCACTGCCTCAGAGCCCTTCCCATCCTCTAAAGAGCAGGTTCCAGACGGTGCACTTGAATTGTAAATTATGTATAATACATATTATACTGCACAGGACTATGGTGTACTTTCTACAGCGCATTGTGGTTATCAATCTGGTACATTATCATGCATGCACCATTATAGCTTGACCATTACACCAACAGGGACTGTAATGACACTGTATACAAATATATATATATTTATGAGGTTAGGCACTGATGTCGGGCGAGTAGGCCTGGCTCGCAATCTCCGTTCCAGTTCCTCTCAAAGGTACTCAATGGGGTTGAGGTCAGGGCTCTGTGCATGCCAGTCAAGTTCTACCACACCGAACTCAAGCACTTTATAGTCCTTACTTGCAGGCCCGGCGACAGGTGGGGTCAAAGGGACATCTGTATCGGGCCCCCTGGTTCAGAGGGGCCCCAAGGATCAGATACATGAAAAGGGGCTGCAGCGGTTAATCACCACAAAGGATTGCAGATTGCTACAAAGGATCGTAGATTGTTACAAAGGAAATATGATTAACCTCTGCGGCATGTCTGCTCACTCTCATCCACCCGTATATGGCACCCTGTCAGGGGGTCGGGAGCAGCACTTGTAATCAGCTTCATCTCCTGTCCCTCTCCTCCCAAGCTACTCTTCCCTGATGGCTGCCTAAAATCAACTGGCTTTCTGCTGATTACATGCGCGTCATGACGTGATGACATCACATTGTGTACTTTCTCACTGACTATGAGCGCACTGCTCACCATGTGCAGGACGCCAAATCTCCTGAGCTGAGTTAATAACCTCAATTAGCAGAGGGATAGGACCTTTGTAAAAATAATCTTGAAAAAATGCATTTGAGAGGTGATTAGAATGAGACACACTAAAGCATCATCACTTTTCTCATGTGGGGCAATTATTTACTATGAAATAAGCAAGTTATTTTTTGTGGAGATCTGAAAACTGCTTAACAGTGTGGGTGTGTGTGTGTGTATGAATATATATATATATATATATATATATACAGTCAGGTCCATATATACTGGGACATCAACACAAGTCTCATATTTTAGGCTCTATACACCACCACAATGGATTTGAAATGAAACAAACAAGATGTGCTTTTTTTTTTTTAATATTACATTTTTATTGAGTTTTCATACAAATTACAGTTACATTTAGATAGGTAAATAAAATCAAGAGGGGGGAGAAGACACGTACACAACAGAACTAATAAAGACAAGGGGGGGGGGAAGGGTATGTATCAGGGAAATCATAATACAACAATGAAATCAGAGTATAATGAAGGGAAGGAGGTCTGCATCACTTAGCAAGTTAAGGTCCAGTGTGGACCAGAGAGCAAAGCACAGAAAGGTCGGGTAAGTCAGTCGGGGCATCAGCTATACCCATTTGGCCTGATCTCTCCTTATATAGGGACCATTTAAACCATTTCTTACTAATAGAAGTAGTCCCTGAAGAATAATTGCCCTCTGCTGTTTAGAAAACATAATGTTGATGGACTCTATTTTCTATCATCGATAAATTGGGAGTGACCGCCGACTTCCATTTGGAGGCAATGGCGGCCTTTAGAGACAATGAGAATGTGGCCTAAAAGGTATCTATCACAACTAGACATCTCACCATAGTAATAATGAAAGAGTGCCAAGAGGGGGTCAGGTATAAGGACCACTCCTAGTATGTGGGAAATGAAAAGGAACACCTCCTTCCAGAGCGACCGGATTGCCGGACATAGCCAAAAAACATGAAGGATATCTCCCATCATCCCACAATTCCTCCAGCAACTAGAGGAGACATCAGGCCAAATCTTATGCAGACGTTCCGGTGTAAAATATACCCTATGTACCAATTTATAATACATTTCACAATGATTCACACATTTAGAAATTTTAAAGCAAGACTTAAAGGTATCTTTCCAGATATCTTCGGTGAAGACCGCAGGGAGGTCTTTTTCCCATATAGTCTGTGAGGGGAATACTCCATGGCGGGACTCAGTCACAAGATGTTGGTACCATCTGGAGATGCCACCCCTATTACCGCTAGGCACTAGAAGAGACATCAATAATTTAGGGAGACCGGTATGGAGGACTCGGTTGGGAAAGCAGCTTTGAAGCCAATGCCGCATTTGCAGGTATATATGAAAATCTTGTTTAGGTACCTGAAATTGTTCCTGGAGTAAGGAAAAGGAAACCAAAACACCGTCTTGAAGGACATCCTCTAGATGGTGTAAGTGCAAATCTGGGATCAATAGGTCTATAGCATGGAGAGACAGTTGAGGGGAGGGCAGAACGCCAGCAGGGAGAGGTTTAATTACGGTTCTCCATGCAGACAACGTTGCGTGGACCGCAGAACACTCAGCAACTCTAGCAGGGATTGAAATGTTGGGCAACCAGGACAAGTCCGGCAGCATTCTGTTCTAAGGATACCCATGATTTAGCGGTGCCTTGGGTAAACCAATTTCTGGCCAGGGCGAGTAAACAAGCAGTGTGATATCTCTCTAAATCTGGATACGCGACTCCACTGGCACACTTTTGAGCAATTAAAGTGGATTTCGCTATCCTCGGCTTTAAGCCCCCCCCCCCCCCCCCCCATACATACTGTAGTTGGTTAATAAACGATTAAATCTATTACAAATATCTTTAGGGAAGGTCCTGGGGATGGTACAGAAAAGGTACATCAATTTTGGTAAGAGAACCATCTTCGCAGCTGCCACCCGTCCAACCCAGGAAACCACCTGCATCATCCAGTCTTTAATGAACAGTTCAAATGCCCGAAAGAGTAGGTCGTAGTTACACCCCATTAAATCCCGCTCCCTAGATATATGTACACCCAAATATTTAAGCGATCTGAGTTGCCACGCATACTTATAATCATTCTTTAGACGTCTAAGAGCGCTATCAGAAATATTCAGAGGGAGGGCTTCAGTCTTAGTAGTGTTCAGCTTGTAGTAGGAGACCGCTACATAAAAGTCCAGGAGAGAGTGTAAATGTGGTAAAGACGATTCAGGCTCTCTAAGGCATACTAAAATATCCTACCACCGGACCCACAATTGAGTCTAACACCCTAATCCGCTCCGCCAGAGGCTCAACAGCCAGAACAAAGATGAGGGGTGATAATGGGCAACCCTGACGGGTCCCATTAGTAATATTAAATGTAGAGGAGTTGCAACCATTGGTGAAAACTGAAGCCGAGGGCTAGGAGTACTTACCCAAAATGGAGTTGGGTATCCTGCCCGCAAACCCAAAACGGCTCAGGGTAGCCCGTAAATAGTCCCAGTGGAGCCTGTCAAATGCTTTTTCTGCATCCAGAGAAAGGACCAAGAGAGGCTCGCCCCGGACCTGGCAGCGTTCAATCAAATTACCAACCTTACGTGTATTATCTGACGCTTGCCGGCCCAAAACAAAACCCACCTGGTCAGGGTTGATCAAACTAGGTAAGAGAGGGGATATCCTATTCACAACCATCTTAGCAAACAATTTAAGGTCAGTGTTCAGCAATGCTATTAAGCGGTAATTCTGAACCACTGTAGGAGATTTGCCTGGTTTAGGGATGGTAACTATCCGGGCCTCTAACATCTCCTTCGGGAAATATGTGGAGTCAGAGGCTTCATTGAAGACTGACGTTAAAAGTAGGGCAAGGGTTGATTTAAATGTTTTATAAAAGTTAGAGGGGTATCCATTTGGGCCGGGGGCCTTATTTACTGGACAGTAATCTATGGCTGCTTCGACTTCTTCGAGTACCAGGGAGAGCTAAGGGATTCACAAGTCTGAGAATCAATAGTGGGGAGAGACAACCCATCTAAAAACCCAGCAATATCTGCCAAAGTGGGCACAGGGGTACCAGGGTCATCTCTGAGGTTATATAGCTGCAAATAATATTCAGCAAATGCATTAGCTATCTCAACCGGATCGGTTACTTTAACTCCAGTAGATATATGGATAGCATGTATGCGTTCCTTAGCTCTACGCCCCCTCAATTTACGCGCCAGCAAACGTCCCGCTCTATTACCAAGCATATAGTATTTTTGATTAAGCCGCTGCAAATTGGCAAATGTATTCACCTTTTCACGGGCATCAAGGAGTTGCTTAAAGAGGGATTTATTATCGGGGCTAATTTTATGTGCAGATTCCAGTTGGGCAGCCTCTCTTTCGGCCGAGGCGTACCTGTCTCTATACTCACGTTTGAGTCTAGCCGCTATTTGGATTGCAGAGCCTCTAACCACGGCTTTCAGAGAACACCAATGAGTGAAAAACGGATGTATCCTTGGGGCAATTAGTAGCCAGATATAAATCTAGAGATTGCTGGATGGCCTGATGAGCCTCAGGGCGGGCAAGAAGGTACGGACCCAGTCTCCAGGGGCCATGGGGGACCACCCTCTTACTGGTATCCCAAACTACAACAAGTGGCGAGTGATCTGACCAAGACATAGGTAATATGTCCACCTTACTTATAGCCGCTAACGTCCACTTATCTACCAATGCCAAGTCTATTCTAGAGTATGAGCTATGGCCGTGGGAATAGAAAGTGTAATCTCGCTCTGCAGGGTGTTTGGCCCTCCATACATCATACAATAACCAGCCAGTATTTACCCTGCACAGAAACAAAATAACCCACCCAAATCTAACTCTCTGCAAATGTTATATCTGCCCCCCCCTGCAGTGCACATGGTTTTGCCCAACTGCCAATAAATTTGCGCTGTGATCAACTCTGAAATACCCCCATAGGACTGGACCAAGAAGCAGCCCGGGGAGGTGTTGGGATACAGCAAGTTGTCATTCAGCCTTAGCACAGCCGGTTTTGGGTCCCTGGTATTTGGATGGGAGATAGAGAGTGGGCGGGCTTCCATCCATACAGGTCCAGTCCAGGTTTTGGAGCAAGCACTCCCAGCAATTAGGCACACCTGTGACACACTTTTATAAAGCTCGGTAGGGCAAGGGCTCTGGGCTCCTGATGCCAACAAGTGGCCAGGAGATAGACGGCGGGACAGTGGGTTAGAGACAGGGATCCTGAGATTTGTATACATGCAGTTCTTGAACCGGTGCCTGGTTATGGTACTTTGTATACTTTCCATGTTCAAGACCTGTTTACTGTGCTGTGGAAGTAAACAGACTGCTTTTCCCATACAATGGTGTCAGCGTCTTGTCTGGTGGAATGTCGCTTTCTTAATATATATATATATATATATATATATACAGTTGTGCTCATAAGTTTACATACCTTAGCAGAATTTGTGATTTTCTGGCCATTTGTCAGAGAATATGAATGATAACTCACAAACTTTTCTTTCACTCATGGTTAGTGGTTGGGTGAAGACATTTATTGTCATACAAATGTGTTTACTCTTTTTAAATCATAATGACAACAGAAACTACCCAAATGACCCTGATCAAAAGTTTACATACCCCAGTTCTTAATACCGTGTATTGCCGATTAACATCAATGACAGCTTGAAGTCTTTGGGGTGAAAATATTTTATTGTTTGGAAAAGTTGTAATTCAATATTGTGTCTGTAATGAACAATAATACATTGAAAAGGTGTTTATCAACTTTTTTTAATGATAATGAGAATTTAAAATTGTTTTTAGCAATAAAAATAAACAAATGTTTTAAAGAAAAAGGGTGTTTGTGTAAAGTCATCCTCTCTTTATTAGTATCCAAATATAATTATACCATATTGCATCTAATCATCAATTAGGCATAAATATATTAATTTATACTTTAATAAGTGCGCTCCACAGAGATACACATTTTTCTTGGTTTCTATTTAATATTGGTCTCGTTCGACAGGAAATCATCTCTGTGTAGAAGCTTGCCCATCAATTAAAGTGTAGGTTTAAAATAATTATTTTACATTAAAAGGTACAGGTGGTCCAATTTCAGAACGCAAGAAAGGTTTGTTGAGTTTTATACACACATATATATATATATATATATATATATATAGAGAGAGAGAGAGAGAGAGAGAGAGAGAGAGAGAGAGAGAGAGAGCATATAGAGGCGGAAGAACTTAATTTGTAAATAAACTGGGTCCACGCCAGAAAATGCAGCTTTCGAATTTTATTTAATCCTTCTTCAGAAACAAAATCAAGTGCATAATGTGCTCACTTTTATGCCAGCAGTGAAGTGTTCCCCCAGCGCAGCATGTCCGGCGGCAGCGTGGTAGCATAGGGGCAGATTTGTTAAGCTCGGTGAAGTGATAAAGTGGAGTGTGATAAAGGAACAGCCAATCAGATTTTAACTTCTGTGTCACAGGTTGGGTTTGAAAAAGGACAGTTAGGAGCTGACTGGCTGGTCCTTTATCACCTACCACTTTATCACTTCACCGAGCGTAATAAATCTGCCCCATAATATCATCACTATCCGACCCGCTCCCGATGCTGCCGTGTATCCCGGCATTACCATAGTTACATGAAGATAATTGTAATTAAAAGCACCCGAATACCCATTCCACGTATCTATAGAATATGATGCTACAATCAGATGTGCTGCGGGGAACATTTCTTTCATATTATCAACACAGTAACTTAGTAAGTAGCAAAATTAGCAACATTGTAGTTAGATCTTTTTTAAGCACACATGTATTGCAATTAAAGTATCAATACGACATTAGAACTGTAGCAATCCAACACATTTAAAGACCCATAAATATTCACAGCTACATTGTCCAGAGCTTGAAACTAAAAATATAGGTTGATTATAACTGAGGACCAAACTATTAATCGTAATCTTTACAAAAAACAATTAAATGGTAGATGCTCGTTCAGACTAGCTAGAGATATCATATTTAAAGTAAAAATCCACTTTGATTCCAGGCAAAAAAGGGCTTTACCCCTATCGCCCCCTCATTGGGACAATAGTACCTGGTCTATCATTCTGTAAATTACAGTAGTCAGGGGATGTTTCAATTCTTTAAAATGCCGGGCTACCGGCTGATCACAAGGATGCCCTTCCAGTGCTGGCTTAATCGATGGCCGATTGTCATGCTCAGTGTAAGTTGGGGTTCCGACAATCGAGTTTTGGCTGAAGGGACAGCTACCTGTGAGGACAGTAAACAAGGTGGCTGAATGTAATTCCTCCTCATGGGGTAGAAGCAAGACTAAGTGTTAACATTGGCCAGAGGGCATAAAGAAAAGGAGGACTTCGTAGGAAGATAACTGTAGTTTTAATGAATAATCAGGCTGTACACAAATATTGGAGAAATTGAAGAAACTTGAAGAATTAGAGTCTATGGTTAAATGACTTGAAGAGTGAAGCTGAAGAACTCCGGTAAAGAAGAACTGAAGACTTTGTTTTATGATTAAAAGACGAGGCTGAAGAATTTGGACTTTGAAGAAATGACGAATGTAGTATGTGATTGAAAGACGAGGCTGAAGAACTTGGACTTTGAAGAAATGAAGACATCTGCGGGAACCGCCGTTAGCACCTGGAGCTCCTCTATGACCTGGGACCCCGTGAGCTCTTCCACGAGTGGTAACAGACTTAGACAGCAGGACTGCAGCAGCATTTAGGTAACCGATGGATGAGAGCAACCAGGACCGGGGAACCAGAAGTAACCTGGGAGCACAGAGCTAGAGAACCTTTCACAAGGAAGTAACATGAAGCACTGGCACTCTCCCTCTGAGCCAGCTCCCTTTTGTAAGGGGAGAAAACGCAGGATTGGCTGGACACAGATTGGGAACTTCATTGATAATACTCTGGTCTCCAACATGGCTGCCCCCAGCACAGGAGACATACTTAGCTGTTAGCACACAGCTTTAGCCAGCTTCTGTCTCTGACACACTATACTGCGTCACCACTAGAGGACCTTACCGCAGCGATCCTCGCCGCAGCACCCGGCTCTACAGACCCTCGGCCACCGGCTCTTGGAAGCCGCACATCCGTCCAGAAGGACCCACCACCAGCAGCAACCTGCCGACACAGCCGTGCCCACCAGCGGGATGGTAACCAGCGGGAGCAATGGCCGGAGGTAAGGCTCCGGAGCCTGACGCCGATGAGCCGTTATTTGTTCCTTAAATGTTCTTGTCATTTTTCCCTCATAAATCAAACTGCAGGGACAGCGAATCATGTAAATTACAAATTTGCTCGAACATGTAAACACGTGATTGATTCTGAAACATCTCCCCGAATGAGGGTGGTAAAAGGTGTTTACCAGTCTCCATGAAGCCACAGGTTACATACCCAGTACATTTATAATTTCCCGGTTTTCTTGACAGAAAATGACTCACTGGTGCTGAGCCAAGCTTAGTAATGTCCATCTTAACAGCGATATCCTTTATGCTTCTTCCCCCCTCATGTGATGGCATAATTCTAGTTTGGTTGAGAGATTTTAGGCCAGAATCACCACTCACAATGGGCCAAAACCGTTTAGCTGTACTCATTATTTTGTCACTAGCAGTAGTGTATGTATTTATGTAAGGAATTCTCTTGTCCAATCCTTATCCACAGGTCTTCTGTATTAGTGTTTTGCTCCGTGGAATGGCTAACACCCTCCTCTTCACCTGCTGTAATGACGCTGTCAGGAATCGACTTACCACAGCTGCATCTGTCCGTCGGTGCGGTCTCCGTCCGGGGTCCCTACGTCTCGCTGTCACTGGTCTCCCTGTTGCCGGATGCCATCCTGGGCCTGTGGATGCTCCTGTTGTCAGCGGGCGTGCATGCACGCCGCGTTCCCGCCGGGCCGTGGCATGGGCGCCGCCATGACAGTTTTCCTCAGACTGCCGCATCAGCCAATCCGAAGCTTGGCCACACCTCCTCACTTCACGTCCAGCCAATGCCTGCAGACCGGGGGGTATATCAGGAGCAGCAGGGTGAGTCAGCCCTTGTCCAGGACTTCGTTTCACTCCTATGACCTGTGTGTCCGGCTCCGTTCTCCGGTTCCCCTGTGTACCTGTTCTGCTTCCCAGTTAGAACCTGATTCTCTGTGGAACCACAAGCGCCAGCAACCCTGGTACCTCTGGTCAGGATTCACACCTTTACCAACCACAGTGTGCTCCAGCCTCTGCAGTAGAGACTTCCCTCCAGGTGCATCTCGTTATCTCCACCTATTCTTCAGCCTGCAAGCTGCCAGTGTTATCTCCAACTACACTGTGAACATTTATGCTAGTCTCCTGCGACTGCTACCAGCCTTGCTACTTCCACCATCATCCCTGCTGGCTCCACTACTCAAGAACTATCGGTTCCCATACCGACACATCGATCCCCTGATCGATTGTATCCATTATACAAACTTTGCCATAGACTCTCTGCTTCCATGCAGTTCATTCCCATCTGCATCGTTACTGTTATTATTTCTGCTGCCATTTTGTTCCAACTTATTGTTTAATAAAACCACTTTGCGCACATGCGCAGGAATCCAATTCAGCCTCCTCACTTCCTCCACATTACTACCACTGACCCACTAGCGCCCCCTCCGGGGACACAAACTAAACAGAACCTGACAGTAAGACTAAGAAATCTCAATATGTATAGTTTGGAGCAGAGAAGGGAAAGGGGGGACATGATAGAAACTTTCAAATATATCAAGGGTTTTAACAAAGTCCAGTAGGGAAACATTCTCCAAATGAAGAGAAGCAATAGGACACGAGGACATGCACTGAGACTGGAGGGGGGGAGGTTCAGGGGAAATTTGCGGAAAAATTACTTCACAGAAAGGGTAGTGGACAAGTGGAATAGCCTCCCATCGGAGGTGGTAGAGGCTAAGACAGTAGAACAATTTAAACATGCATGGGATAGACATAAGGATATCCTTACAAAGAAATAAGGATCAATTAAGGTTAGAGATTAAAAAAAAAAAGGGGCAGACTAGATGGGCCAAGTGGTTCTTATCTGCCGACAAATTCTATGTTTCTATGTTTCTATGTAAGTCCAGGACCGATGGACTCGGATGGTGGTCAGAGTGTGGGGTCAGGGGCCTTACAAAATCTGGTCTCCCGCTTGGATGGTCAAGAGGCTGCGCAGCAGCAGATGTTCCAGTTACTGCAAGGAATGTCCTCCCGGCTCGATGCACTACAACAATCTCTGCCTAGTGCTCTCACTCCTTCAGTTCCAGTTACCCCCGCTCCTGCAAGTTCAGCGGGTTCTCCTTCACCGGCTGCATCAACTCCAGTGTCACGCTTGCACCTGCCCGTGCCTAGCAAATATGATGGCAGTCCCAAGTTATGTCGCGGGTTTCTTAATCAATGTGAAATCCAGTTTGAGTTGTTATCACACAATTTTCCCATGCCAAGATCCAAGGTTGCTTCTATTATATCACTGCTCTCTGGATCAGCCTTGAGTTGGGTGTCTCCTCTGTGGGAGCGTGCTGATCCTCTTATGAATAACTACACTGAATTTGTGTCAACCTTCAGATGCATCTTTGATGAACCAGGTCGCGCAACATCAGCTTCTGCAGATCTTATCCAACTTCGTCAAGGTACCCGTAGCATGGGTCAATATGTCATCCAGTTTCAGACGTTTGCTGCAGAGATTCAATAGAATAACCAAGCGCTGGTAGCAGCCTTCTGGCATGTACTCTCTGACCGAATTAAAGATGAATTAGCCACCCGTGACATTCCTGAGCAATTATCAGATTTAATTTCTTTATGTATCAAGTTGGACTCTCGCATTCGTGAACGCAACAGTGAGCGTGCTCGTAGTGAGCCCCGCAAGTCGAGAATGGTACCTCCGACACAATTTCAGCCTCCACCTTCTGACGAGCCTATGCAAATGAATAGGTCCCGCTTAACCCCTGAGGAGCGGTCAAGAAGACTTCGAGAGAGACTGTGTCTTTATTGTGCGGCTACAGATCACCAAATCAATTCTTGTACAGCGCGTTCGGGAAACGCCAGATCCTGACTAGCAAAGGAGGAGTCAAGTTGGGATCTTCTAGTCAAGCTCCTTCAAATCAAGACCTTATCCTTCCTGTGACTTTAGAGACTAGGGCAGGACTTCAGTCAGTATCCGCGTTAGTGGACTGTGGAGCAGCCGGAAACTTCATTACCCAAGCTGCAGTTGATAAGTTCCGTCTGCCTATCTGCGAATTCATATATCCAGCCTATATCACTGCAGTGGATGGTAGCCAAATTTCCAAGGGTTCCATCTCTCATCAAACCAAGCCAGTTGTTCTGGGAGTCGGGTTCCTGCATTCGGAATTAATTGAGTTTCTAGTCATCCCTCAGGCAACCCAGGAGATCGTTTTGGGTATGCCCTGGCTCCAGCTACATAATCCGCAGTTTGACTGGTCCACGTTACAGTTGACTTCTTGGGGTTCACACTGCCATCAGTCCTGCCTAGTCCAAGTTCGTCCTGTGAGGTCTTCAGAAGTTAAAATTCAGTCAAGTCTTCCTGTGGCCTACCAAGATTTCTCTGACGTCTTCAGCAAAAAGGCCGCCGATGTTCTGCCGCCCCATAGAGAGTGGGATTGTCCCATTGATCTCATTCCCGGCAAAAAGCCACCTAGAGGGCGTACTTATCCATTATCCGTACCTGAAACCGAGGCAATGAGTGAGTACATCAGGGAGAATTTACAGAAAGGGTATATCCGCCCGTCGTTTTCACCCGCTGGAACGGGTTTTTTCTTTGTTAAAAAGAAAGATGGAGGATTACGTCCATGCATCGATTACCGAGGGCTCAACGATATTACCGTCAAAAACAGCTATCCATTACCTCTCATCACTGAATTATTTGATAGAGTGAAGGGAGCCCGCATCTTCACCAAGTTAGATCTCTGCGGTGCCTACAATCTCATCAGGATCCGAAGTGGTGATGAATGGAAAACTGCCTTTAATACTCGGGATGGTCATTACGAGTACTTAGTAATGCCATTCGGGTTGAGCAATGCCCCAGCAGAGTTTCAGCACTTGTTAACGAAATCTTCCATGATGTCCTGTATAAATATCTCGTAGTCTACCTGGATGATATCCTTATCTTCTCTCAAGATCTCTCCTCACATCGCCTACAAGTTCGTGAGGTCCTCCGACGTCTTCGTGAGAACCGTCTCTACGGCAAGTTGTCTAAATGTACCTTCAAAGTTTCTTCCATACCCTTCCTAGGGTATATAATTTCTGGATCGGATCTCCAGATGGACCCGAGAAAATTAGAAGCTATTGCTAATTGGTCTATTCCGAGTACTCTCTAGTCCATTCAGCGATTCCTGGGATTCGCTAATTATTATAGGAAGTTCATCAGAGGATTCTCAACTCTCATTGCTCCTATTACCAGCCTAACTCGAAAGGGGGCATATCATTCCAACTGGCCAGAAGATGCCTTGGCTGCATTTAAAAAAATCAAGCAGGCTTTTATGTCCGCCCCAGTTCTGTCGCAGCCAGATGTGGACAAGCCATTCGAGTTGGATGTAGATGCGTCTACAGTGGGAGTTGGAGCTGTTCTCTCCCAAATAGGGGTTGATGGGAAGATTCATCCTTGTGGGTTCTTCTCCCGCAAATTCCTTCCTGCGGAAACTAATTATTCCATCGGTGACCAAGAATTACTGGCGATCAAGCTGGCTCTTGAGGAGTGGAGGTATCTCCTGGAAGGGGCAAAATTTCCATTTAACATCTACACGGATCACAAGAACTTACTCTACTTAAAGGCAGCCCAGTGTCTTAATCCTCGCCAGTCCCGGTGGGCTATGTTCTTCTCCCGTTTCAACTTTAAGCTTCATTTCCGCCTCAGAATACCAAAGCTGATGCTCTGTCCCGATCTATGAAATCCGAAGAGGAGACGTTCGATCCAGTTCCACATTCCATTCTGAATCCAGTTGTGTTTGCCTCGTCTCAAGTTACTCCTGTTCCGCCTCCTGGCAAGATTTTTGTTTCTCCTGAGCTTCGTTCCAAGTTGCTGTCTTGGGCTCATCAGTCTAAGTTCACTGGGCATCCTGGTGTCCTAAAGACTTTCAAGTTCCTGTCTGAAACTTACTGGTGGCCGAAAATGAAGGTCGACATCAAGGACTTAGTGGTGTCCTGCCCCGAGTGTGCTCAACACAAGACTCCTCGTCAGTCTCCGGCTGGTCAGTTACAGCCGTTATCAGTACCCAGCCGTCCCTGGTCACACCTGTCCATGGACTTTATTTCTGATCAACCCTCCTCTCAAGGATTCAATACCATCTGGATAGTTGTCGACAGGTTTACCAAAATGGCCCATTTTGTTCCACTCCAGAGTCTTTCTTCTGCTCCGAAACTTGCTCAAGTCTTCCTACGGGAGATTTTTTGTTTACATGGACTGCCTACTGAAATTATATCTGACCGTGGAGTTCAGTTCGTGGCAAGATTTTGGAGAGCCCTTTGTTCTGCCCTGCAAGTCAACCTTAAGTTTTCGTCAGCCTACCACCCTCAGACGAATGGACAGTCGGAAAGGGTGAATCAAGAATTGGAGACCTTCTTGAGACTTTATGTTTCATCTTCCCAAGATGACTGGTTAGACCTGCTTCCATGGGCTGAATTCGCTCACAACTTTCGCTATCATACTGCCACGGAAACCACTCCGTTCTTTGCTGTATATGGACAACATCCTCGTGTCCCAGATTTCCAAGACCTTCCTATCATCGATGTTCCTGCAGCCACTTCTGTTCTAAGTCAGTTTTCATCAACTTGGAGGAAAATTCATGTTTTCCTTAAAAATGCTTCAAGTCGATACAAGTTCTTTGCCGACCGCAAAAGACGTGCAGTTCCCAGCCTAAAACCTAATGATAAAGTTTGGCTTTCCACTGGGAACCTTCGTCTCAGAGTGCCGTCGATGAAGTTTGCACCACGCTTCATTGGTCCTTTTCCTATTGACATAGTCATCAGTCCTGTGGCCTACAAGCTCAAATCGCCTCCTTCTTTACGAATACCTAATGCCTTTCATGTCTCTCTCCTCAGACCTTTGATCCTGAATCGTTTCCAAAGAGCTCTTCCAGTTGGTCCCAAAATACGAACCCAGCGGGGCATTGAGTTCGAAATAGAGAAGATTCTGGATTCCCGTGGCCGGTATGGTCGTCTGCAATATCTCATCGACTGGTCCGGTTATGGTCCTGAGGAGAGGAGTTGGGTAAATGCTACAGATCAGAAAAACACACCCAGACGCGCTGTCACAGCTGCCAGTAGGGATTGTCAGTCCCAATGAAAACTGTAAAAAGTAGATGAAAAACTGGCGCTAGATGTTTCCCCAATAATGAAGACTGTGGATGAATTCTAATAAAATAACATAAATTTATTAATTAACTAGACATCACATGCTAAAAACAGGAAATAATTCCAATATAAACATATAATAAAGGGCATTGATGGAGCTCAGAAATGGTTGGTAATAGCTGCTAGCAAGTGTCCACAAAGGATCCCGGACTGAGAAAGTGCAAAGTTCCCTGGGGAGAGGAAATGTAAACAGCTGGTGTTACCCTTAACGATGGAGACTTCCAGAGATATGTAATTGCCAGCAGGCAAGCTGTGCTGTTCGTGTGAGCACTGGGTCTCTCCAATCGGTGCTGAATAGTTGAAATCCCACAGGAAAAGTTCCAAAATAGTTGGTTCAAAAGTCCATATCTGGATCCGTTTGAAATGCAGGACACTGGTGTGATGGCAGCATGAACACTTAATGCATTTCCCTAGGCTCGGTCACCTAGCTTCATCAGAAGTAAAGCTCACACTACTAAAACCAGCTTCTTGGATGTTAATCTTGAAATAATTAACAATAAAATAGTCACGTCTACATTTAGTAAAGAGACCAACACCAATTCTTATTTACACTTCACTAGTTCACATTTCAAACCATGGAAGCAGAATATCCCTAAGGGACAACTTATTCGTCTCAGGAGAAACTGCTCCAGCTTTACCACCTTTAAGGAACAGGCAGACACCCTTCTCACCTCCTTTAGGGAATGTGGGTACCCTGAAAATATATTACAAAAGGCTCTGTTGGAGGTTTCTGAGTCCGACAGGAATAGCCTTCTACAATATCACTCCAAGAAAGATAAATATTTGGATAATAAGGATAAGAGTTCTGCCTTTATCTGTAAATTTAATAGCTGTGCGGGCCAGATCCGTAGTATATTAAATAGAAATTTTAAAATCTTGAAACAAGACAGTATCCTGTTGGAAACACTCCCCCATGCCCCACAAATAATTTATAGAAAAAACAAGTCTCTAAAAACTCTCTTAGCTCCCAGTCATCTGAAAAAAGTAGAAATTAAAGATACTAATAGTAAACAAAAACTAGGATCTGAGTGGCTGACCAATAAGCCACTGGGCTTCTTTCATTGTGGCAAGAATAATTGCCAAGTCTGCTTACACACACCGAGGAAAACAATGTCGATAGAATTACCAAATAAATCGGGTGTCCACTCCATTAAATCATTTATGAATTGCGATTCCTCATATGTTATCTACCTCCTTTGGTGCAGTTGTCATCTGTATTACGTGGGTCGCACCACCAGAAAATTATGCACCAGGTTCATGGAACACAAAAGAAATATCACTAAAGGTTTCTTACAACACAGTGTGTCCCGTCACTTCTATTCTAAACATCAAAAGGATCCGGGGTGTCTTTCTGTCTTGGCACTGGAACATGTGGCCCCAACTGCAAGGGGGGGGGGATAGATTTTCAATACTATGTAAGAAGGAGATCTACTGGATGCTCCAGTTTAATTCAGTACATCCCACTGGCCTTAATGAGACAATGGAATTGAACGTAGTGGTATAAAAACTTGGAGGAGTCTCAATGAGATTAGGGAACTGACCTTAGGGATGCATAACCATCGACAAGGGTCCCAGTTATGTTTTTTTGATTTTTTTGACTTTTTTGCTTAACCAGTTGTTTATCACTGCCCTTTCCCACGCACCTGGACGGTACAGGTGACAAATCTGTGTCACCTGTGTGTGGTATACGTGGCCTTGGAGGCTTCCACGTTTACCCGTGACGGGACAGTGGTATTCCCTGTCAGCACGTCATGGGTAATCGGTCACCCGGTTATCATCCGAGTGTTCGGGCAACTCCTGCCATCTGGAGTCCCTCCTTGGCTGCGCTGCCACCCTTCTATGGTGGTGGGATTAAGGTCAGGCGACCTTTTGAATGTTTATTTGACTCATGAATCATTACACGCATGAAATCTTCACGTATATATATTTTTTCTTACTTTTGACTGTGATTTGCATCATTATTTATACACACTATATGTGTATTACTTAGTAGTTAAATACAATTTTACCCCTATCCAAATCTGGCAGTATAGGAGGAAGATATATAGAATGTGATGGTATTATTTGATAAGGATTCAAAAATACATGTGAGGGCTCCGTGTGTGATGGTCCTATTTTGCACTTTTATAAAGACTTGTATCATATACAGTCCCCCTTTTTTTTTTTCAGTGACATCTCTAATAAGAATTGCTAATTGTCTGAATTTCTATGCCTTTAATGTCCCAGTGTTATTGCAATTTCTGGTTCTACTATACTAAACAACGTAGTGTACCTTTTTGTGCATGTTTATTTACCCACGATTGGGAATAAACATGCTTTTCTTATGTAACTGCAGTAACTCCGGGTTCCCGGTCATGTGACGGGGGAATGACGTCATCACGCACCGCATTGGTGCGCGCCGGGGTCGCCTAGCAACCAGGGCGCCTCGGATGGGAGACTGTAATTGGTCTACGCCTGCCATGTGACCTGGAAGGATCGTCTAGTGCTCCACGGAGTTACTCCGACGGGTCTATCTCCCCACCTCCGATCGCGGGTAACTATGTGATTAAGATGGGCTGCAGGGATAGCGATACCCCGTAAATGGAGGGAGGGGGGGAATATAAGTGTCTATTATCGATTTAAATATACAAAATCTGACTCCAGATGACTGATCTGCTGGCTGGGGACGAGTCATGTGACCACACTGTCCTTTGACCCCTCTAATCTTGAAAATTTTGGTTGATCTGTTTGTATATGAAATTAATATTAGTATTCTTGTGGGTTTGCCTCCTACTAACTCTTTTATACACTGTAAATAGATGAATTATATTGCATTTCCGTTTTTATTTAAACTGTGGTTAATCGAATGGTATTTTTATCACACCTGCTGGGCATCAGGCTATTAAATGGGGTTTAAATAGATCCCATATTCAGATTGAGCTTTACTTCTGATGAAGCTAGGTGACCGAGCCTAGGGAAACGCGTTAAGTGTTCATGCTGCCATCACACCAGTGTCCTGCATTTCAAACGGATCCAGATATGGACTTTTGAACCAACTATTTTGGAACTTTTCCTGTGGGATTTCAACTATTCAGCACCGATTGGAGAGACCCAGTGCTCACGCGAACAGCACAGCTTGCCTGCTGGCAATTACATATCTCTGGAAGTCTCCATCGTTAAGGGTAACACCAGCTGTTTACATTTCCTCTCCCCAGGGAACTTTGCACATTCTCAGTCCGGGATCCTTTGTGGACACTTGCTAGCAGCTATTACCAACCATTTCTGAGCTCCATCAATGCCCTTTATTATATGTTTATATTGGAATTATTTCCTGTTTTTAGCATGTGATGTCTAGTTAATTAATAAATTTATGTTATTTTATTAGAATTCATCCACAGTCTTCATTATTGGGGAAACATCTAGCGCCAGTTTTTCATCTACTAAATGCTACAGATGTCCATGCTCCAAGGTTGGTCCATGTTTTCCACAGAACTCATCCTTCCAAGCCACGTGGGTGTTCGGTGCCCACCCGTAAAGGAGGGGGTACTGTCAGGAATCGACTTACCACAGCTGCATCTGTCCGTCGGTGCGGTCTCCGTCCGGGGTCCCTACGTCTCGCTGTCACTGGTCTGCCTATCGCTGGATGCCATCCTGGGCCTGTGGACGCTCCTGTTGTCAGCGGGCCGCCGCGTTCCCGCCGGGCCGCGGCATGGGCACCGCCATGACAGTTTTTCTCAGACTGCCGCATCAGCCAATCCGAAGCTTGGCCATACCTCCTCACTTCACGTCCAGCCAATGCCTGCAGACCGGGGGGTATATCAGGAGCAGCAGGGTGAGTCAGCCCTTGTCCAGGACTTCGTGTCACTCCTATGACCTGTGTGTCCGGCTCCATTCTCCGGTTCCCCTGTGTACCTTTTCTGCTTCCCAGTTAGAACCTGATTCTCCGTGGAACCACAAGCGCCAGCAACCCTGGTACCTCCGGTCAGGATTCCACCTTTACCAACCACAGTGTGCTCCAGCCTCTGCAGTAGAGACTTCCCTCCAGGTGCATCTCGTTATCTCCACCTATTCTTCAGCCTGCAAGCTGCCAGTGTTATCTCCAACTACACTGTGAACATTTATGCTAGTCTCCTGCAACTGCTACCAGCCTTGCTACTTCCACCATCATCCCTGCTAGCTCCACTACTCAAGAACTATCGGTTTCCATACCGACACATCGATCCCCTGATCGATTGTATCCATTATACAAACTTTGCCATAGACTCTCTGCTTCCACGCAGTTCATTCCCATCTGCATCGTTACTGTTATTATTTCTGCTGCCGTTTTGTTCCAACTTATTGTTTAATAAAACCACTTTGCGCACATGCGCAGGAATCCAATTCGGCCTCCTCACTTCCTCCACATTACTACCACTGACCCACTAGCGCCCCCTCCGGGGACACAAACTAAACAGAACCTGACAGACGTATAATCATAGCCTTGTAGCAAGATTTTTTTTTTTGTCATGACATCTATTTGAAGGATAGCTTAATCTCTATTGGTACAGATCCTATCAATCCTCAATAATTGAGAGAACGGGACACCCTTTTTCAGGGCAGATGGATGATGGCTGAAAGATAACAGGAGAGTGTTCCGATCTGTATCTTTATGGTACAATGATGTCACTAATCCGCTGGTAGTTTTTCAAATGTTAACATCCAGATAGTTAATATGTGGTTCACTGATTAGGAACGTAAATGTTATGTCCTCATCTGCTTGATTTATGTGCTGTAGCAGATCCTCCAATTGTTGTCTTGGGCCATTCCATAGTAGTAGCACATTATCTATGTACCTTAAAAATAAAATGATGTTCCCAGCACTCATAGTATCAAGAGAAAACAAATCCTTCTCAACTTGGAACATGTAGGTGTTTGCATGAGTGGGGGCCACACAGGACCCCATCGCACACCCCCTTTGCTGCAGGTAATAATGTCCATCAAAGATGAAATAATTCCTCGGTAATGTTAGTTCAAGGAGTTGAAGAAACAGATCAATTTCAGGTCCGTCATATAACACACTGTCTTGTAATAGACATACAGCACTCAGTCCCTTAATGCATCCACAAAAATGTGTGGATGCATTAACTATCTAGTATCCTAGGGTACCTTTATTATACACCTTGCCGAAGCTGCATGAAAATAAGGAAAAACCTCCAGGTTGGCCTATTATATCTGCTCGTGGATCCCTATACTATAATATCTCAAAGTTTCGGGATCATTACCTACAGCCAGTAGTAGAGATGTTTCTGCACACACACAATTAATTAAATGGGAATTTGGAGCAAAAGTTCCATGAGGAACCCCTATAATTTATTGGTAATTACCATTCCTTATGGGGGTGCTACCAACTACAGCTATGGTATATGCAAACAAAAAAAGAGAAGGAAAGGGCTGTACTATCGGTGCACACACAGAGGAGTGATTTAATTATCACTTCTCCTTTAAAATTTAACTTTTATTATTATTATTATCATAAGAATAATATGAAATATCTTTATTTAGACTGCAAGTTGAGGCGAAACATAGAGGTTAAAATTATTGACATAGACAAAACATACAAAAGTGCAATGAAAGTAATAAATGTGAATAAAGATTAAAAATGTGTGTCAGCGTGTTTTATTCTAATGTCCAAACAATATGGTATTTATCCTACGTTGAGCCAGTAATCAATTTTTTCTAATTCATCCACGCTATGTCTACCAATGTCAATCTCACTCTTTAGTAATAAACAATTTTATAGGAACTATATTCCTGTACATTCTCATGGGACATATTAGTGAGACATTGACAGTTGGTATGTATGAATCTTGAATTACTATGGTATAGGCGGTGTATCGGGGAGTATAGGTCTTGGTAATATTGCAATCATAATTTAAAATTGTATGTTAAATTCAGACCAAAACACATAAATCAATTATTGCTGCATCTGATTTAAATATAAGACACTTTAACCACTGTAAATTTATCATGCAGGTCATTTGCAATATTCGATAATCATACTATTGCACTGAGGGATGTTATTATGGTGAATATAGTGAGCGTTATTTATAATTTTATATAATCTACTCTTATTTTATATAATCTACTATAAATACGTAATACACCGTCCAAAAGATATATGTATGTCTCTCCAATAAAGGTGATGCACTAGATCAAATTCAAATGTGTGATGCACCTTAGAGGATATATATCTCTCTTGATATTCAGTGTCAGTACAAGTTTGATATGTGATAGTAATGATAATCTGGTTTTTCACAAAGTTATTATCCTTAGAGGGGAAGCATCCTCATTATTTAGGACTCATGGCACCTTCTCAACTAATCACATTCAGATCCATACGTGTAAAAGCAGATAATACACTTCGGCTTATATATGGTGAAACCTCATTATGAGGTGTATCACTAGATTAATAAATTATGCACCACCCTTAGATATCCAGAGTCTATTAATATAGGAACGGTATTTAATTATTCTGCATATTCATAGATAATATAAGTTTGAGTGTTTATTTCATTCTTATAGCTCGCTATTAACACTTCTCAGCTATATACTCATTAAATAGTTGCAATTATTAATGTTACAACATTTGTTGCAATTATCTGCTGAGTTCCATCCTAGGCATCACACAGCCTGCATGAATTTCTCCTGTGTGTACACTGTGTTTCACTATTAGCACATCTCAGCTGTGTACTCATTAAATAGTTGTAAATATTAATGTTACAACATTTGTTGCAATTATATGCAGAGTTCCATCCTAAACATCACACAGCCTGCATAAATTTCTCCTGTGTATATACAGTGTTTCAGTATTAGGCTAACATTGTTGCCGTCTATTTCTTGGATATAATCAAGAAAGATTAACAGTTGTAGCGTCTATGCATTCATCTGGGTAATATTCAAGGTTGAGGCTGAAACATTTGTTACATCCTTCTAAAATCAGTTCTACCCCAGATGCGTCACAATCATGTGTACTAGTCACATTACTGTAGACTGCAGCTATATAAGATTTTTTGTTTTTATCACCATGTGTTGGTCTAATTCCCTGCCTATTACTCCACACCAATATCTAAATTCAACTATGCATAGTAAAGTGGTAACTGGCTGAACATTAATTTAGTGTTTGGGTATGGACATAGAGGCACGCTGAACACACGCTGCCCACATGCGTGTTCCGCCGTTACTCTGACAGCTTTTTCTGGGCTTGAACCCGAATGCCTCTCTTGGCATATAATTTAAGCTTTCCCCCACTGTCCAATCCACGGGGACCAGCCGGTCACGTGCGGCTGTCAGCCAATCTCAGTCCCGCTCTAATGGTCACATGACTTCTGAAGCCAATAGTAAGGCTTCATCATTGTCATGGCAACGATCACCGTCTACGTAAGAATCCCGGGCGCTGCCGCTCATCGGCGCCCCGTCAGCTGTATGAGTTTAATCGTATTCATGTATTCACTATGTTACATTGTCTCCAAGGTCCTCCCAATAATGTCAGTAGCCTTATTAAGTCAGACAAATAAATTGAGATAGATGTGGTATAATCCCACTACTTGACGTACGTCTTTACCATTCATGTCATTAGGAGTATACATATCCCACACTATACCGTATACACCCTGTACCATGTATGGGGTAAAGTTCTCCAACAAATAGGTGTATCAGTGTTAAATAAATGAATAACAGTTATTTCTCAAGCTTCATAATTGCAGCATGTCATGTGAAGCAAAATAGAAGTATCTGGCTACATGGATCACTGGATCAATTGTAATAGGTGAGTATGTCCATATTAGTGGGAGAATATAGAACTAATTCCCAAAAATAATAACAACTGCAAAAATACAGATATTAATATTAATATAAATATTGAGTACAGAACTAATCCTCAACGTTTGTCACCATTATGGTATAATTGTTATTATTATATCCATGGTAGCATGATTATTTCCTGACAAATTGATAGCTAATCATGTACAGTTTATTGGTTAGGGGGATTTAAAATAAATATATATTGTATCGTTTGGCAGACATTTTATTTGTACATCAGTTATCCGAGTACAAATAATCCGATCATCAATTATCAAAATCTATGTATATGAATGAGGTCTGGTTTATCTTCTCTACCCTTTATTTAATTATTTTAATCACATCTTAATTTGTGAACATAGAAAAAAGAGAAAAAAGGGGGGCGGAGAAAGAAATGTATGTTTATTACTACAATCAGTGTACATGAATCATTCAAATTATTGAGATCATCATTACTGACAATTATAGCCAGCAGAGGTTAGTGAATGAATGTATTGTGACAGTGTGAAGAAGATAAAGTGAAGATTGTTGTGTATTTCCAGTAGCTAAGTACCGTGAGATGGTATAGAGAGGGTACGATTTATCCCCCAAAAGTGAAATAAATAAATGTGTCAACACACTAAGGGCTGCAAAGTAAAAGTGGTGTAGTTTATCCCTTAAAAGTGAAATGAATAAATATATCAGTATATATAATACTGAGCTATTTGTGACTGTGCTCAAAAATCGTGAGAAAAACTTGTCAGGTGGAGGGGGATAAAGAATGTCTTAAAACCCCTGTATATGAAAATATACAAAGAAACACATAATACAAGTGAGAAAAGTGCTGATGAAGAGAGACAGAAAATATTAATAATATAATAATTGATCATTGGAATATCAATAATAACATAATACATGTATAATATGTAGATTATCTAATCATGTGCCTCATATTGAATGTTCTAAAATGATGAAGTAAGGCAGACCTCAGAAGATAAATGATGGATTGATATTCTTCCCAAAATTTGGACTGGATTGGACTCATCATAATTTGCCTGATTAAGTCCCCAAAAAAGATATATAACTGTTGGATTCATTTAATCCATTAGTATATATGCTATCTACACTGGATTGGTTGTGGGGGAAATAGCGTACTGAGCTACCCTTATATAGGTATAATGTACATATGAGCCGGAATACAAAAAAAGCAATATCTTCACAATGATGCCCACTGTTTATGGGGAAAAAAGAATTCAAAATTAACAAATAGAAAAACCGGCGGTGCTCCCTTGAGTTGTAAAGAACAAATCGACTAATATACAAAGAGAAAAGACAACTCCTTTTTATGGGGCACTCTTACTATTAATCTAAAACTTAACTTTTAATGAAATTGGACTCACATTGACATACTGCATAAAACATATATTCAAATGAGACAATTAGTGGTATGACTAGCTACGCCTCCAGAAATATCTCCCTGTGACGTCCTTCTCGCTGTACCGATTAAAATATCCTAATTAACACAAATTGTCCATAATTATTATTAAGTTATACTGCTGTAGATGATTGTTTGTAGGGAAACTGTTCTATGGTCTGCTGCCAGAAACAAAGTTTCAGAGTACAAATGTAGCCATTTATCCTATGTAACATAGGTGATTGGTATCATGGAGCTGATGATAATCCCCAAAGATAACTAGTAGTTCAAACAACTATCACGGTATACATGTAAATAAACATATGCTATGGCTGATTTTTTTGAGTCAGTTGATAGTATACAAATAATATGCAGGTAACCTTAATTGGACAAAATGTAAATATAGAAAAAGAGAAAAGAAAAAATGTCAGAAGGAAGACGGGGAGGAATAGGTGACTAAATGCCTGGTTTCTGCTTTTGGAAATCTGCTAAAAAGCATCGAATTTCCAATGAGAGAACCACCTGGAGCATATGCACCACTCCCAAGACCTGTATCTGCTGTTAACTTTTTCTGCCCAATTAAGGGCAAAGTTAATGAGAGTGCAGGGGAGAGGTCCCTAGCCAGTATATAACACCTGTATTGCTGACTGCTTGTAGGCCCATTAATGAAATAAATAACAACAGTTATTTGAGATATCACCTTGTTATCTAAGTTCACAATTAAGTCTGTGGCATTTCTGAAAGACACTCAAGAAAGAAGAGGCAAAATTCCTTGTATCAAAGATAATGGATGTAAAACATAGCTATTAAATTTGATGGTTTCTATGAAATACAGATTTCATATGCAGTAACGACCAGGATTTCTACTGTCCTCAATCATGTCTATCGACATTGAATTAACGATGAGAGGATCCTTTTGGGTGTTTGTGCAATATGAAAAAAGTGTGCTTCTGCTGTCGGTAACTCAATAGATGAGTTAAGCCGATGAGAGAGCACTGAAATGGAAAGGAGATAAATCATATAATTGACAAGGATGTATCCTTATAAGTGTCTCCACAGCAGATCTTACTACATTATAAGTAGCTTAGTATCTAACCATTACGCCCCTACACAATTTGTACTTCATAATAAATGAACACAAGGTTAATATTCCCGAAAATAGAGGTTAATAGGTTAGAAACACATTTTTTTGTGATGAACTTAGTATAAGCACAATGATAATGTCACAATTGCATCATATTTACAATAAAAATAAATTTTTACATCGTATTTGCAGTAATATCAAAATTGCATAATATTTGCAAACGGCGTCACATATGTACGTCACCAAATTAGCACACTTATAGATTGGAGATTATATTCCCTTATTTCTATCTGCCTTTTTTCATTTCCATTGCATAATTGGGAAATAAAGCACCTAAATTCATGTGCTATTTACTGCTATGAGATATTGAGTAAAGTAAAGATAGTTATTACTTATCTGCTGTATATTCTCCTGGATAAATCATTGGTATGTATATCCTCACATGTGATTACCCGGATTATTATTCCCCCAGTCCAACTCCTTTGTGCGGGATAGATGGAGGCTATCTGACAATCAGGGTATCAGGTATGACCGTCTGTATCTTACCCCTCCATTCCGTTCACATCTATAGGGGCCGCAGGAGTGACCAGGGTGATCGTCGCTCCAACGTATTCACGACGAATTTGATAGCAGCGAATCACTGCTCACAATCAGTCCAAGCAGCATGTAAAGATGCTGCTGACAGCATGCGGCTCACCGCTGACCGCAAGGTTCATGTTGTAAAGCAGCATGTAAGGTCGCTGTTAGCAGCGTGCGGCTCACCGCTAATCACCAAGTCCATGTCGGGTGATAGCATGCAAAGCCGCTGCTAGCAGCGTGTGGCTCACCGCAAAACGCCGGGTCCGTGTGGAGAGGCAGCAGAGGCAGTAAGGTGACGTTCACGTGCGCCGTGTAACCAACGTGCACGTTTCACCTGGGCGGCTTCATCCAGGTGAAGCCGCCCAGGTGAAACGTGCACGTCGGTTACACGGCGCACGTGAACGTCACCTTATTTTGATATTACTACAAATACGATGTAAAAATTTCTTTTTATTGTAAATATGATGCAATTGTGACATTATCATTGTGCTTATACTAAGTTCATCACAAAAAAATGTGTTTCTAACCTATTAACCTCTATTTTCGGGAATATTAACCTTGTGTTCATTTATTATGAAGTACAAATTGTGTAGGGGCGTAATGGTTAGATACTAAGCTACTTATAATGTAGTAAGATCTGTTGTGGAGACACTTATAAGGATACATCCTTGTCAATTATATGATTTATCTCCCTTCTCCTTTCCATTTCAGTGCTCTCTCATCGGCTTAACTCATCTATTGAGTTACCGACAGCAGAAGCACACTTTTTTCATATTGCACAAACACCCAAAAGGATCCTCTCATCGTTAATTCGATGTCGATAGACATGATTGAGGACAGTAGAAATCCTGGTCGTTACTGCATATGAAATCTGTATTTCATAGAAACCATCAAATTTAATAGCTATGTTTTACATCCATTATCTTTGATACAAGGAATTTTTCCTCTTCTTTCTTGAGTGTCTTTCAGAAATGCCACAGACTTAATTGTGAACTTAGATAACAAGGTGATATCTCAAATAACTGTTGTTATTTATTTCATTAATGGGCCTACAAGCAGTCAGCAATACTGGTTTTATATACTGGCTAGGGACCTCTCCCCTGCACTCTCATTAACTTTGCCCTTAATTGGGCAGAAAAAGTTAACAGCAGATACAGGTCTTGGGAGTGGTGCATATGCTCCAGGTGGTTCTCTCATTGGAAATTCGATGCTTTTTAGCAGATTTCCAAAAGCAGAAACCAGGCATTTAGTCACCTATTCCTCCCCGTCTTCCTTCTGACATTTTTTCTTTTCTCTTTTTCTATATTTACATTTTGTCCAATTAAGGTTACCTGCATATTATTTGTATACTATCAACTGACTCAAAAAATCAGCCATAGCATATGTTTATTTACATGTATACCGTGATAGCTGTTTAAACTACCAGTTATCTTTGGGGATTATCATCAGCTCCATGATACCAATCACCTATGTTACATTGGATAAATGGCTACATTTGTACTCTGAAACTTTGTTTCTGGCAGCAGACCATAGAACAGTTTCCCTACAAACAATCATCTACAGCAGTATAACTTAATAATAATTATGGACAATTTGTATTAATTAGGATATTTTAATCGGTACAGCGAGAAGGACGTCACAGGGAGATATTTCTGGAGGCGTAGCTAGTCATACCACTAATTGTCTCATTTGAATATATGTTTTATGTAGTATGTCAATGTGAGTCCAATTTCATTAAAAGTTAAGTTTTAGATTAATAGTAAGAGTGCCCCATAAAAAGGAGTTGTCTTTTCTCTTTGTATATTAGTCGATATATATGCTATCTAACAGGAAAATAATTTTGGTCTCAAATTGAAGTAGTTCCTGATCCAGATCTCCGCCTCGTATTCCCAACTGGATATGCCTCAGACCAAAAGCTTTGAGGCCAGTTCGATCACTATTATGATGGTTGAGAAAATGCCTTGCGACAGGTTGTAGAGTTTTGAAATTGGATGCATCCTTTTTGGTATTACGTATGCTCCCAATATGCTCTAAGATCCTTACCTTTAAGGCTCTAATGGTTTTGCCAATGTACTTTTTGTGGCACGGACACTCCAAATGATAGACAGTTCCAACTGTTGTACATGTAATTTTAGGAGATATTAGCCACTTTTTGCCAAATTTGTCAAAAAAGTGGTCAGTGGAGACCATGTGTATACAAGCCTTGCAGTTACTGCAAGGTGATGACCCTATTGATTTGGTCTTATTTGATGAAGGTTTGGCCAGATGACTATGTACAAGCCGATCTTTTATGCTTCTTGATCTTCTCCAGCTCGCTTGAGGTTTGTTGGGCAAAATTGCAGCCAGGTCGGTATCAGTTTGAAGAATGGGCCAGTGTTTTTGCAAACTGTTGAGAATCCCCTTCCATTGGGAATTGAATGTGCCCATGAATCGTATTGGTTCTTCCCGGAAGGATTTTTGTTTGGGTTTTAGCAGGGTGTCTCGTTCATAAGTACTAACTTCTCTAATTGATCAATTCAGAAGTTTTTTTACTATAACCTCTTGTCAGTAAATGCTCACAAAGTTCATTCTGTCTTACATGGAAGGTCTCTTCATTAGAACAGTTCCTTATAATCCTGAGCAGCTCACCCTTTGGTATTGCTTGAATAGTAGCTGGGAGATGAGAGCTATCTGAATGTAGGATACTATTCGTCGCTGTGGGCTTCCTGTACAGATCAATTGATATATTTCCTTCATCATTGATGGAAATAGAAATATCAAGGAAGTTGATGGAGGTTTGGCTAGCTTCTAAGGTCAATTTTAAATTCAGTTCATTGGTATTCAGGATTTCTATAAATTCTTTCAGTTCTTTTAATGGACCTTCCCATAACATTAATATGTCATCAATGTATCTGAGATATATCAGTATATTGTCCGTATATCTCTCAAGGGTTTCCTGGAACACTACCTCCCTTTCCCACCACCCCAGGTAGAGGTTAGCATAGGTGGGGGCACAAGCCGTCCCCATTGCTGTACCCATTACCTGGAGGTAGTGGTACTCATTACAGGTGAAGTAGTTCTTTAATAGGATAAATTCCAATAATTCGACAATGAAGTCATTTAATTCATTATGGGTTTCCATACTCAAGAAGTATCTTATGGCTTTGACCCCGTTGTTATGAATAATACTAGTATAGAGACTCTCTACGTCTGTTATGCACACCAGTGCCAGCAGGAATGTACTGGTGTCTGAACGGAGAGGGATGCAAAACAAATGAACTCACAGACAGACTGGGGAATATGACATTACATACACAGAAGGTGATAGGGTAACAAAATAAACACAAAGTGAACAGAGAAGCCCAAAGGCTAAGAAACTGGGTGTCTCCCTAGTATTAGGAATGCTCAGATGGAAAGAAGCGAGATGTTGTGATTTAATACGTAGAGAACCCGAAATGCTGTTGCTAAGGGCAACAGCAAAACCCTAAAGGGTTACCAACGGGTGTGGCAGTAAACTCCTTGGTCAGAGATGGAATAATAGACACAAGGAGAGTCTCCACAATCCTAGTCCTCACTTGCAGTGCACTGGTTCAGTTTACTGCCACTAAACTGACACCTGAACACCTTGCACAGTGAGAAAGGATTTTGGCAGGCAAGTCTGAGAATACAGCCGCAAACTTGCTAGGTTCACAGAGTAGCAAAAGAACCCCAGCAGGTTAAACGACTGACTCCAGTCTTACTGCTAGGTCTGGATTGGCAGAGTGTAATACCAAATCCCAAGGCCTATTTGCAGTAAGCAACAAACAAATACAAAGTTTACACAGTACTAGCTAGCTTTCAGGAACTGACTAACCAACAAAGATTCAGCAGCATCTGCCTAACCTGAGAAGAGGGTTTATATAGCAGGTGCTGTCCACGCCCCACTCAGACCTCACAGACTGTGAGCACAAAAACCAGCACCGGATCCCCTGCCGTGCACAGAGCCTGTAACCACTGCACAGCAAAAGACCCGAACCGGAGTATCAGCTACGCTCAGGTTACTCCGCTAGCACTTGTCTCCCGGTTGCCATGACGACGTGGCAGCACAGAGCAGGAGATCCTAACAGTACCCCCCCTCTGACGAGGGGTCAAAGAACCCCTACCACCGGGTTTATCGGGGAACTGCGAGAAGAAAAAGCGTAACAGTCTGGGGGCATGAAGATCACAACTGCGCACCCACGACCGCGCCTCCGAGCCATACCCCTTCCAGTGCACCAAAAATGACAGCCGACCCCGAACCATCTTGGAGTCAAGAATCCTTTCAACAACAAACTCCCTCTGGCCACGTATCAGAAGAGGGGAAGGTCTTCCACTGGAAGAAGGATTACTAATCGCTCGTTTTAAAAGGGAACAATGAAATGTTTTATTGATACCCAAAGAACGGGGTAGATCTAACTGAAATGCCACCGGATTGATAACCCTAGTGATCTTATAAGGACCGATGAACCGGGGGCCTAACTTATGAGATGGCTGTCTCAACTTCAAATTCTTGGTAGACAACCAGACGAAGTCTCCTAATTTGAAGCTGCAGGGTCTTCTCCGCTTATCAAAAACCCTTTTGGTCACTAATGACACCGACACAAGGGCTTTCTTCACTTTCCTCCAAATACCTCTAAGGACTGAAACCACAGAGGAACCACCAGGCGTGGATTCCAGGGGGTCAAAAGAATTGGCCTTAGGATGATGCCCAGTACGGATGGTGTAATGGTTAGCATTACTGCCTCACAGCACTGAGGTCATGGGTTCGATTCCCACCATGGCCCAACTGTGTGGAGTTTGTATATTCTCCCCGTACTTGCGTGGGTTTCCTCCGGGTACTCCGGTTTCCTCCCACAATCCAAAAATATACTGGTAGGTTAATTGGATCCCAACAAAAATTAACCCTAGCGTGAAAGTGTGTGCGTGTACATGTGATATAGATTGTAAGCTCCACTGGGGCAGGGACTGATGTGAATGTCCAAAATATTCTCTGGAAAGCGCTGCGGAATATGTGTGCGCTATATAAATAACTGGTAATAAATAAATAATAAATAATACACACAAAGGAAGGGAGAGATCCCTGTAGCAGAGTGAGCCGCGTTATTATAGGCAAACTCCGCCATGGACAGATGAGCAACCCAGTCAGTCTGACACTTGGAGACATAACACCTGAGGAACTGCTCCAAGGACTGGTTCACCCTTTCAGTCTGCCCATTAGACTGCGGGTGGTAGCCTGACGACAAGCTGACAGAAATCTGGAGATCGGAACAAAATGCCCTCCAGAATTTGTCCACAAACTGGGATCCGCGGTCAGAGACCACATCAAGTGGCAACCCGTGGAGGCGCACAACATGCAGCATAAATAATTCAGACAGGCGTCTGGCCGATGGCAGCCCAACCAATGGAACGAAGTGCGCCATCTTCGAAAACCTGTCAACAACAACCCAGATGGCTGTCATCCCCGAGGATTTGGGCAAGTCCACCACAAAATCCATTGAAATGTGGGTCCATGGCTTAGATGGAATAGAGAGTGGATGTAATGGGCCAACAGGAACCCCTCTAGGAGTCTTATTTCGGGCACAGATGTCACATGCCCGAACCCACTGATCCACATCCCTAGCCACCGAGGGCCACCACACTGCCCTAGATAGCAACTCCCGAGTTCTGGCAATACCCGGGTGACCTGCCGACTTCTTGGCATGGAATTCCAGGAACACTTGCTGTCTTAACCTAGGAGGCACAAACAAAAGACCTACCGGAAGGTCTGGAGGAGCCTGCTCCTGTGCTCTAAGGACTAATGACAAGAGGTCCTGGGTAATGCCCACTTTAATACATGATGGGGACACAATGGGCAATGGCTCCTCGGTGGTCTCCTGGATTGGAGCAAAACTCCGCGAGAGCGCATCAGCCTTGATGTTTTTTGACCCAGGGCGATATGTTATCAAAAAATTAAAGCGAGCAAAAAACAAAGCCCATCGTGCCTGCCTGGCATTGAGGCGCTTCGCTCACTCTAAATATGCCAAATTCTTATGGTCGGTGAGAATTGAGACCACAAACTTAGCCCCCTCAAGCCACTCCTCGAGTGCATCCATAATAGCCAACAATTCCCGGTTACCCACGTCATAATTCATCTCGGCAGGCGAAAATTTACGGGAAAAGTAAGCACAGGGATGAAGGCGATTATCAGACACCCCCATCTGAGAGAGCACTGCCCCAATACCCATCTCAGAGGCATCCACCTCCACCACAAAAGGACGCTCTGGATCTGGGTGTCGCAGCACCTTGGCCGAGACAAATGCCCTTTTGAGACGGGCAAAAGCCGCTTTGGCCTCACAAGACCAGTGAGCAACATCCGCCCCTTTCTTAGTGAGTGCCACCAAGGGCACCACTATAGACGAAAATCCAGCGATAAATCGTCTATAAAAATTTGCAAAGCCCAGAAAACGCTGAAGCGCCTTCAAACTAGTGGGCTGCACCCAATCCAGGACTGCCTGTACCTTGGAACACTCCATTTGGAAACCTTCTGGGGAGATAATATATCCTAGAAATGCGATTTGCTGAACTTCAAATTCGCACTTCTCCAGCTTCGCCCCAAGCCGGTGGTTTCTGATTTTCTGGAGGACTAAGCGTACATGCTTCCGATGTTCCTCCAGGGAATGGGAGAAGATTAGGATGTCATCTAAGTATACAACTAAGAATCTATCCAAATATTCCCTGAGCACATCGTTCATGAAGTCCTGGAAGACTGCCGGGGCATTACAGAGCCCAAAAGGCATCACCAAATATTCATAATGCCCTGAGTGGGTATTAAAGGCAGTCTTCCATTCATCCCCCTCTCTTATTCGGATTAGATTGTACGCACCGCGTAGGTCAATCTTAGAAAAAATGGTGGCAGTACGAAGCTGGTTAAACAAGACCGAAATGAGAGGCAGTGGGTATGAGTTTTTAATCGTGATACGGTTCAATTCCCTGAAGTCGATGCAGGGTCGCAACGAACCATCCTTTTTACCCACGAAGAAGAACCCCGACCCAACTGGAGACTGTGAAGGTCTGATAAATCCCTTAGCCAAGTTCTCCTGAATGTACTCTGCCATAGCCTGAGTCTCAGGACGTGACAGGGAGTACAACCCGCTCTTGGGAAGCTTAGCATTCGGCAACAAATTAATGGCACAGTCATAGGGGCGATGGGGAGGTAGTACCTCTGCAACTCTTTTGGAGAACACGTACGCAAAATCTGCATAACATCCTGGCAATCCTGGCAAACTTAGCTGCGAAAGCCTGACTGGAAGGCTCAAGCAACTCCTGAAACAATCAGTACCCCAACTAAGAATCTCCCCAGAGACCCAGTCAAATTGAGGATTGTGGGCCCTTAACCAGGGTAACCCCAACACCAATGGGGCAAAAGTACAGACAGTCACATAAAAGGACAATTTTTCAGAGTGTGTGGCTCCAATAAACAAAGAAATCTGGCTAGTGCAAGAGGTAATTTTACCCTGGGATAATGGTTCCCCGTTTAACCCACAAATCACAATTTCCGATGCCAAGGGTTCTAAGGGAACAGAGTGTTTCAGGGCGAATTGGCGGTCCATAAAAACCCCGTCGGCCCCACTGTCCACAAAGGCCTCAGTCTTGACAGTTTGAACGAGGATCTTCAAGGTCACCGGAATGATAAAAGTCTTCTTGGGAAATTCTGACTTCTGGCCTGACAGGATATTTCCCATCACCCTCAGGCCCTGAAGTTTTCCGGCTTTTCTAGGCATGATACTACCACATGACCTTTATTCCCACAGTACAAACATAACCCCTGCTGTCTCCTCCGCGTCTTCTCACGCGAGGAGAGGCGGGTAGCCCCAATCTGCATAGGCTCCTCGGAAAATTCCTCAGAGTCTGAGGTTCCCTTGGGAAAGAAGGAAACCTCGGTCTCCCTTTCAAGCCTGCACTCTCTCAGCCGTCTATCCACCCGAATGGATAACTGCATGAGCTGATCCAAGCTATCAGGCAAGGGATATTGTACCAGTTGGTCTTTTAACTGGTTAGAAAGACCTCTTCGGTACTGGTGTCTCAGGGCTGGGTCATTCCACTGGGTATCATGGGCCAACCTCCGAAACTCCGTACAATAAACCTCAACTGGCCTTCGCCCTTGCTTAAGGATCGAAATCTGAGCCTCGGCTGAGGCCGTCTTGTCAGGGTCATCATACAACATGCCCTGTGCAGTAAAAAAAGCATCAACACTTTTAAGCGACGGACAGTCAGGCTGCAACCCATATGCCCAGACCTGTGGGTCTCCTTGTAGCAAGGAAATCACTATGCCCACCCGCTGAATCTCCGACCCAGAAGACTGAGGCCTAAGTTTGAAATATAGCTTGCAGCTCTCCTTGAAACAAAAGAACTGCGAGCGATCTCCAGAAAAACGATCCGGGAGATTTACTTTCGGCTCCTTAACCCCTGAAGGTACTGCTGCTGCGGGAGCTCCGCCAGCGGCCTGCGAGGTGTGCATTTTAATGGACAAATCATTAAATTGTCGAGTCAGGACCTGCACCTGATCGACCACCTGTTGCAAAGTATTTTGAGGGGTATGCTCCATATTCCCACAAAATTTCAACAGGAGTATTGGGCTGCTGAATATGTTATGCACACCAGTGCCAGCAGGAATGTACTGGTGTCTGAACGGAGAGGGATGCAAAACAAATGAACTCACAGACAGACTGGGGAATATGACATTACATACACAGAAGGTGATAGGGTAACAAAATAAACACAAAGTGAACAGAGAAGCCCAAAGGCTAAGAAACTGGGTGTCTCCCTAGTATTAGGAATGCTCAGATGGAAAGAAGCGAGATGTTGTGATTTAATACGTAGAGAACCCGAAATGCTGTTGCTAAGGGCAACAGCAAAACCCTAAAGGGTTACCAACGGGTGTGGCAGTAAACTCCTTGGTCAGAGATGGAATAATAGACACAAGGAGAGTCTCCACAATCCTAGTCCTCACTTGCAGTGCACTGGTTCAGTTTACTGCCACTAAACTGACACCTGAACACCTTGCACAGTGAGAAAGGATTTTGGCAGGCAAGTCTGAGAATACAGCCGCAAACTTGCTAGGTTCACAGAGTAGCAAAAGAACCCCAGCAGGTTAAACGACTGACTCCAGTCTTACTGCTAGGTCTGGATTGGCAGAGTGTAATACCAAATCCCAAGGCCTATTTGCAGTAAGCAACAAACAAATACAAAGTTTACACAGTACTAGCTAGCTTTCAGGAACTGACTAACCAACAAAGATTCAGCAGCATCTGCCTAACCTGAGAAGAGGGTTTATATAGCAGGTGCTGTCCACGCCCCACTCAGACCTCACAGACTGTGAGCACAAAAAACCAGCACCGGATCCCCTGCCGTGCACAGAGCCTGTAACCACTGCACAGCAAAAGACCCGAACCGGAGTATCAGCTACGCTCAGGTTACTCCGCTAGCACTTGTTTCCCGGTTGCCATGACGACGTGGCAGCACAGAGCAGGAGATCCTAACAACGTCACACGTGACTAACCAAACTCCTGGATTGACACTTAGATTGTTTAGTCTGTTTAATACATCCATAGTGTTGCGTATATGGGAGGGTAATGCCACTACATGTTTGCGAAGATGGTAGTCAATAAACGTGCTAGCTTTCTCAGTTAGACTTCCAACTCCTGATAGAATCGGTCTACCAGGAGGTCTGGTCTCATTTTTGTGCACTTTGGGCAATAGATACATAGTAGGAGTTTTAGGTTTAGTTACTGTCAGGAAGTCAAAGTCCTTCTTGTTAATGACTCCATTGTCGAGAGCAGATTGGATCATGATGTTATATTGTCCCAAGAATTTAGTTGTCGGATTGAAACTCAGTCTTTTATAACCATTGACATCATTCAGCTGCCTTGTCAATTCCTCCAAGTACATATTCCTAGGCCACAGGACTAAATTTCCACCCTTGTCAGAGGGTTTGATTATCGTGTCTTTCCATTTAGATATCTCATCTAAGGCAATTCGTTCTGATGTAGTCAAATTATCAGTATAGCATCTATTGTAGAGAAATACATGGTCTAGATCTTTGGAGACTAATTTTTGGAACACCTCTGCTTGGGGGCATAAGCTGATATCAGGGAAGAATTTGGATTTGGCTCTTAGGATTAATTTACTTCTAGTATTATCAGTGAGTGTTTCAACTACGGACGATTCGTTAGATAGTTCTTCTAGGATTTGTAAGGCCATAATATCCTCCATTTCTTCAATATTCCTCAAGTTATCCTTTTTATGTTCTTGGTTCATGAAGAATTTTTTGAGGAGAATTTTTCTAATGAATAATTGCAGGTCAGGTATTTATAGTAGATTATATAAAATAAATAACGGTCACTGTATTCACAATACTAAATTCCCTCAGTGCAATAGTATAATTATCGAATATTGCAAATGACCTGCATGATAAATTTACAGTGGTTAAAGCGTCTTATATTTAAATCAGATGCAGCAATAATTGATTTATGTGTTTTGGTCTGAATTTAACATACAATTTTGAATTATTATTGCAATATTACCAAGACCTATACTCCCCGTTACATCGCCTATACCATAGGAATTCAAGATTCATACATACCAACTGTCAATGTCTCACTAATATGTCCCATGAGAATGTACAGGAATATAGTTCCTATAAAATTGTTTATTACTAAAGAGTGAGATTGACATTGGTAGACATAGCATGGATGAATTAGAAAAAATTGATTACTGGCTCAACGTAGGATAAATACCATATTGTTTGGACATTAGAATAAAGCACGCTGACACACATTTTTAATCTTTATTCACATTTATTACTTTCATTGCACTTTTGTATGTTTTGTCAATGTCAATAATTTTAACCTCTATGTTTCGCCTCAACTTGCAGTCTAAATAAAGATATTTCACATTATTCTTATGATAATAATAATAATAAAAGTTAAGTTTTAAAGAAGTGATAATTAAATCACTCCTCTGTGTGTGCACCGATAGTACAGCCCTTTCCTTCTCTTTTTTTGTTTGCCTACAGCCAGTAGTACAGGCACAGCAACAATTCTTAAGGATACCACAAGCTTTATCCTAAAACTACAATGCCTTGAAAATATCTTGTCCCTGCGATCTTTTGTATTCTAGATGTGGTTAGTTTATATACTAATATTCCGCACTATAAGGGACTGAGTGCTGTATGAAATTGATCTGTTTCTTCAACTCCTTGAACTAACATTACTGAGGAATTAGTTCATCTTTGATGGACAATATTACCTGTAGCGATGGGGTCCTGTGTCATATAAGAGGGAAGAAGCATAAAGGATATTGTTGTTAAGACGGACATTACTAAGCTTGGCTCACCACCAGTGAGTCATTTTCTGTCAAGAAAACCAGGAAATTGTAAATGTACCGGGTGCGTAACCTGTGGCTTCTTGGAGACTGGTAACACCTTTTCCTACCCTCATTCGGGGAGATGTTTCAAAATCATGTATGTATTCAAGAAAATTTGTAATTTACATGATTCGCTGTCCCTGCAGTTTGATTTATGTGGGAAAAACGACAAGAACATTTAAGGAACGAATGACGGGCCATGGTCATCAATTAAGCTAGCACTGGAAGGGCATCCTTGTGATCAGCCTTTAGCCCGGCATTTTAAAGAATTTAAACATCCCCTGACTACTGTAAGACACAGACTGATAGACCATGTACCATGTCCCAAAGAGGGGCTGATAGGGGTAAAGCCCTTCTTAACCTGGAATCAAAGTGGATTTTACTTTAAATACGATATCTCCAGCTGGTCTGAATGAGCATCTACCATTTAATTGTTTTTTGTAAAGATTATGATTAATAGTTTGGTCCTCAGTTATAATCAACCTACATTTTTAGTTTCAAGCTCTGGACAATGTAGCTGTGAATATTTATGTTTTTTTTTTAATTTGTAGTCTGTTTGATTGCTACAGTTCTAATGTCGTATTGATACTTTCATTGCAATACATGTGTGCTTAAATAAGATCTAACTACTAATTTTGCTACTTACTGAGTTACTGTGTTGATATTATGAAATAAATGTTTCCCGGAGCACATCTGATTGTAGCATCATATTGTATAGATTCTTGGAACGGGTATTCAGGTGCTTTTAATTACAATTATTTTCACGTAACTATGGCAATGCCGGGATACACGTCAGTGTGGGGAGTGCGCCGCCACTGGACATACAGTGCTGGGGGAACACTTCACTGCTGGTATAAAGGTGAGCACATTATGCACTGTATTTAGATTCTGAAGGATTAAATAAGATCCGAAAGCTTAATTTTCTGGTGTGGACCCAGTTCATTTACTAATTAAGTCCTTTGAGTGCCGCCTCTGCATGCTATATGTGAGTTCCGTATTTGGACTTGGATACACCGGGACACGTATCTTCTTGGCTTTTGGATTGAGTGCTGGATTCTTTGCACATTATATATACAGTATATATATATATATATATATATATATATACACACACGTATATGTTATGCTGTATCCTGGTAGAAGTTCCCAGTACACTTGCAGATATGTTCACATTAGACAATATGTGCATGGCATATGCCTCCTGCAGACTTATTTAAAAAAATAATACACACCCAGACACATATAGGGCCAGATGTAATGCCTTCCGAGTCGGCTGGAGGTGCGGGTTGCTGGCCGAACTCTGACTTTTTTTAAAGTGGCCGTCATTTACAAGACATGTTTTTGTTGGCGTAATAGCCTGGTCCGAAGGTGTGCTTGATTCCTTGTCGCAGCAGACTAAGTTCAGGTCCACTATTGCTATCAGCACACTGTGACAAAAAGGCAAGCAAAATGTTCCCCTTTTTTAAGCAGATACAGACTGACTCGTAGAAGATACAACACAATTTTATTGTGCTACAATAGAACGGGATTACAGCATCAACAGAAAACAGTGAAGTTCACAAGCAATTTCCTCCCTTAACTTTTATTCAATTATAAGCAGAGAAATGAAATTACCCATAATACAATAAAACTGGTTTTGGCTTAATGACTCTGTAACCTTCCAGTTGTAGCAGTAGGCTATTACCAGGGTGTTTTGCAGCAGGTAGCAAACAGGTGCATTAAATAGAGCAAGCTGGTCTTGGCCTAGTATCTCACTCTATACAAGCTGTCACAGTGAAATATCACACAGGTGAGCTTTGAAGCAGGTAGCAAACAGGTGCATAAACAGAGCAAGCTGGTCTTGGCCTAATATCTCAGTCTCTATACCAGCAATAGTAGTAAATTAGAACACAGATGAGCTTTGAAGCAGGTAGCAGACAGGTGAATAAATAAGCAGGCTGGTCTTGGCTTTAATAACTCAGTCACTATACCAGCTGTCGCAGTGGGATATCATACAGGTGAGCTTTGAAATAAGTAGCAAGCAGATGAATAACAAAGCACGCTGGTCTCGTCCTAATAACTCAGTCCCTATACACCAAATCGACCAATGACTATAAGCAACCTACTGCTTTGACCTTTCACCCTTAGCATCCCCTCGGTCAAAATCATTAGCATAAAACATACCCCTTTACAATCAATTCATCAGCAGAAGACATCCTCTTGCATAAAAACAATGTCAGCGAATAGCACACATTAGCATAAGACATGAAGCATTTTAAGAGCACATCACCACAATCCACTTAACAGTAATACATTTGTTTTAGGTTTTGCAGACTCATTTGCATTGAATAACATATTTCACATTCATCAAGGTACGTTACATCACCGAGGAGTGCCAGGTCACCTGAAGGGGAAGAGATGCGTCACAGGAGAAACTCTTCCTTATAGTGACCTTTGCTGTATGGTAACCTCTGGGAGAGCCTACTTCCCTTACTATTAAACAAACGGGGCTCAGAATGTGTAGAGGCAATTATCCCATATGTATTACCCACAATGAGGAGCCCACTCACAATTTCCTTAACTGGCTCTGTGAGGCACAAGTAACTGAGGGGAGCCTACCCCCTTTCTACTATTAAGATGGGGCACCAGTAACTTAGGGGAGCTTACTACTTTACTACATTTGTTCTGAGGGGCTCCGCATGTAGAGAAGCCTACCCCTCTAAAGTTGCGGGACACTGAGGTGAGAGGAGCCTACCCCCTTATTACAACTAGGATGCGGGCAGTGGTGGATCTAGATTTTACTTTTGGGGGGGAGGGCAGTTTAACAATTATGACTTCTCCCCTCTAATCATAGCCCCTCCCACTTATACCCTCCCATTTTCAATATTGAAGAAGAAAAAATATATATATAAAAATAAATTTTTATATATCTATCAAAGGCTAGGGATCCCATCCGCAAGAATGCTGGCAGGGGGTCGAGGGCTATACCCACTCAAAAAGTGGGAATAGAACCTGTGGTGAGTGCAGCGAGCCACCAAGCCCACTGCATGGGGAGGACAGTGAGCCAGCAAGGGGCTCATTGCGCTCACCCCCATTCAACAGCCAGGATCCTGCTGTCGGTATTGTGACTGGCGGTCTCCTGACCGCTGGTCACACATACCCAACCCAATAAATCTCTCCCTGTGAGCGACACAAGAGAAGTTATCTTTTCAGGGAATTCTCAAAGGCAAAGGTTGGAGTGTACTTGCCACCTGCCCATATAAAGGGAGAGATATATAAATCCTGAGAGAGAGATAAAGTGAAGTTGCCCATAGCAATGAATTGACTTTTGGCTATCATTTATCTGGTCTATAAAATAGCAGTTATGTTCAAGAACTTTACACCACTCCATCCGATGCTTGGCATTGGACTTGGTGATGTGAGGCTTACATGTAGCTGCTCGGCCATAGAAACCCATTCCATTAAGCTACTGCTGCACAGTTTTTGTGCTTACATTAATGCCACTGAAAGTTCAGAACACTTCAGGTATGGAATCCGCAGAGGGTTGGCGACTTTTTCCAGGGACATGCAGTGAGGTAAAAAGCTTAGGAGGCACTGGCTAGAACCAGTGCCAGATTTACACACAATATATGAGGCAAAGGGTGCATGTGGGCATTATACACAGGTGCAGCAGTATAAACTCCTGGAAAGTTAGTGAGTTTTGATCATAGATGTGCGGAAAAGATAGGCACTGGCTCATCTGCCATAGACTTTTTACTCCAGAGTTTTGACTATAAAAATGATTAGAATAATATAAAGATAATATTTCTAACATATTCTTTGTATTTTTCATAGACTTTATATAGTCACAACTAGTGATGAGCGGGTTCGGTTCCTCGAAATCTGAACCCCCCCGAACTTCACCCATTTTACATGGGTCCGAGGCAGCCTCGGATCCTCCCGCCTTGCTCGGTTAACCCGAGTGCCCCCGAACGTCATCATCCCGCTGTCGGATTCTCGCGAGATTCGTATTCTATATAAGGAGCCGCGCGTCGCCGCCATTTTCACTCGTGCATTGGAGAGGATAGGGAGAGGACGTGGCAGCGTTCTCTCAGTTTCTGTGTTCAGTGTGCTGCAAATATCTGTGCTCAGTGTGCTGAAAATATCTACGTTCTCTGCCTGAAAAACGCTCCATATCTGTGCTGCATTGTAGTATACAGTAGGAGGACAGTGCAGAATTTTGCTGACCACCAGTATTATATAGCAGTATGGTACAGTAGTCCACTGCTCTACCTACCTCTGTGTCGTCAAGTATACTATCCATCCATACCTGCGCTGCTTTGTAGTTGTGTGCAGTATTATATAGTAGAAGGACAGTGCAGAATTTTGCTGACCACCAGTATATATATAGCAGTACAGTACAGTAGTCCACTGCTCTACCTACCTCTGTGTCGTCAAGTATACTATCCATCCATACCTGTGCTGCATTTTAGTTGTGCGCAGTATTATATAGTAGGAGGATAGTGCAGAATTTTGCTGACCACTAGTATATATATAGCAGTACGGTGCAGTAGTCCACTGCTCTACCTACCTCTGCTTCGTCAAGTATACTATACATCCATACCTGTGCTGCATTTTAGTTGTGCGCAGTACATATAGTAGGAGGACAGTGCAGAATTTTGCTGACCACTAGTATATATATAGCAGTGTGGTACAGTAGTCCACTGCTCTACCTACCTCTGTGTCGTCAAGTATACTATCCATCCATACCTGTGCTGCATTTTAGTTGTGCGCAGTATTATATAGTAGGAGGACAGTGCAGAATTTTGCTGACCACCAGTATATATATAGCAGTACGGTACAGTAATCCACTGCTCTACCTACCTCTGCTTCGTCAAGTATACTATCCATCCACACCTGTGCTGCATTTTAGTTGTGCGCAGTAATATATAGTAGGAGGACAGTGCAGAATTTTGCTGACCACCAGTATATATATAGCAGTACGGTGCAGTAGGCCATTGCTATTGATATATTACTGGCATATAATTCCATACATTAAAAAATGGAGAACAAAAATGCGGAGGGTAAAATAGTGAAAGATCAAGATCCACTTCCACCTCGTGCTGAAGCTGCTACCAATAGTCATGGCCGAGACGATTCAATGCCATCAACGTCGTCTGCCAAGGCCGATGCCCAATGTCATAGTAGAGAGCATGTAAAATCCAAAAAACAAAAGTTCAGTAAAATGACCCAAAAATCAAAATTAAAAGCGTCTGAGATGAAGCGTAAACTTGCCAATATGCCATTTACGACACGGAGTGGCACGGAACGGCTGAGGCCCTGGCCTATGTTCATGGCTAGTGGTTCAGCTTCACATGATGATGGAAGCACTCATCCTCTCGCTAGAAAAATGAAAAGACTTAAGCTGGCAAAAGCACGCCAAAGAATTGTGCGTTCTTCTAAATCACAAATCCCCAAGGAGAGTCCAATTGTGTCGGTTGCGATGCCTGACCTTCCCAACACTGGACAGGAAGAGGTGGCACCTTCCACCATTTGGACGCCCCCTGCAAGTGCTGGAAGGAGCACCTGCAGTCCAGTTCCTGATAGTGAAATTGAAGATGTCACTGTTGAAGTACACCAGGATGAGGATATGGGTGTTGCTAGCGCTGAGAAGGAAAGTGACAAGGAGGATTCTGATGGTGAGGTGATTTGTTTAAGTCAGGCACCCGGGGAGACACCCGTTGTCCGTGGGACGAATATGGCCATTGACATGCCTGGTCAAATGAAAAAAAAAATCACCTCTTCGGTGTGGAATTATTTTAACAGAAATGCGGACAACAGGTGTCAAGCCATGTGTTGCCTTTGTCAAGCTGTAATAAGTAGGTGTAAGGACGGATTATATGAGTGACAGCATCCAAGTAGGCACGTCAGACAGTCCATACATATACTGGCAGGAAAAAGAGGCAATTAGGAGGCCCTTGCACAAACTGGCTTTATTTTACCTAAGTTGCCCCCCCTCCAGTGTGTACTCCGAAAGAGTTTTTAGTGCAGCCGGTCACCTTGTCAGCGATCGGTGTACGAGGTTACTTCCAGAAAATGTGGAGAAGATGATGTTCATCAAAATTAATTATAATCAATTCCTCCGTGGAGACAATCACCATCAATTGCCTCCAGAAAGTACACAGGGACCTGAGATGGTGGATTCCAGTGGGGACGAATTAATAATCAGTGAGGAGGGGGATGTACACAGTGATAGTGGTGATGAATCGGAGGATGAGGAGAAGGTGGACATCTTGCCTCTGTAGAGCCAGTTTGTGCAAGGAGAGATTGATTGCTTCATTTTTGGTGGGGGCCCAAACCAACCAGTCATTTCAGCCACAGTTGTGTGGCAGACCCTTTGGCTAAAATGATGGGTTTGTTAAAGTGTGCATGTCCTGTTTATACAACATAAGGGTGGGTGGGAGAGCCCACGGACAATTCCATCTTGCACCTCTTTTTTTTAATTATTTATCTCTGCATCATGTGCTGTTTGGGGCTAATTTTTTTAATCTGCCATCCTGTCTGACACTGCAGTGCCACTCCTAGATGGGCCAGGTATTTGTGCCGCCCACTTGGGTCGCTTAGCTTAGTCATCCAGCGACCTCGGTGCAAATTTTAGGACTAAAAATAATATTGTGAGGTGTGAGGTGTTCAGAATAGACTGGAAATGAGTGAAAATTATGGTTATTGAGGTTAATAATACTATGGGATCAAAATTACCCCAAAATTCTATGATTTAAGCTGTTTTTGAGGTTTTTTTTTAAAAAAAACACCCGAATCCAAAACACACCCGAATCCGACAAAAAAATTTCAGGGAGGTTTTGCCAAAACGCGTCCGAATCCAAAACACGGCTGTGGAATCGAATCCAAAACCAAAACAGAAAACCTGAAAAATTTCCAGTGCACATCTCTAGTTACATTATGACCCTTCTTTTCTTTGTTATATAGATCTATATGTGTGTCTATAAATATATATATATATATATATACATATCATACTCACTGATTCCGTGGTAGCTCCCTGGCTCGAGCACCCACGGAACCAGCCACTGCCCCAGTAAAGTTTGGGAGGGCAGGTGCAGGCATCATTAAGTATACCCCCACAGTGGATTGAGTTGCACTGGGGGCTGCGGAAGCGCTTGCATCGATAGCAGTGTAAAAAACCCACCAAAAATGGCCACTGCCGAGGAGACAGACGCTAGAGGTCACATTCCGCAGCCCCCAGCACGTCTCAATCAACTGCAGGGTCTAGCGGTATACTTACTGACGCCTGCACCCACCCTCCTAAACTTTACTGGGGCAGCGGCCAGAAGACCCGTGACAACGCGCATGAAACCCCTGGCAATGAGCATGAGACCCCTGCGAGCATGGAATCCAGAGCATAAAACCCTTGACAACGTGCAGGAAACCCTTGGCAGCAAGCATGAGACCCCAGACAACAGGCAGGTAATTTAAAAGTAATTAGAAGACTTACTGTGTGGCATAATTTGTAAGAGGCATTATTGTGTGTGGGGCATAAAATGGTGTCAAGGCCATAACTGTGAGTGGTATAACGCATAATAGGTGTTACGTTGTGTAGCATAATGTGTAATGGGCATTACAGTGTGTGGCATATTGCGTAATGGGCATTACGGTGTGTTGCAAAATATAATAAACAGTAAGGAAGTAAATTTAATATCACTATTTGAAAATTATAAAGTAATGTTAGTATTAGTAATTTAGAGATGTGCACCGGAAATTTTTCGGGTTTTGTGTTTTGGTTTTGGATTCGGTTCCGCGGCCGTGTTTTTGGATTCGGACGCGTTTTGGCAAAACCTCCCTGAAAATTGTTTGTCGGATTCGGGTGTGTTTTGGATTTGGGTGTTTTTTTTCAAAAACCCCTCAAAAACAGCTTAACTCATATAATTTGGGGGTAATTTTGATCCTATAATATTATTAACCTCAAAAACCATAATTTCCACTAATTTCCAGTCTATTCTGAACACCTCACAATATTATTTTTGGTCCTAAAATTTTCACCGAGGTCGCTGGATGACTAAGCTAAGCGACCCAAGTGGGCGGCACAAACACCTGGCCCATCTAGGAGTGGCACTGCAGTGTCAGGCAGGATGGCACTTAAAAAAATTAGCCCCAAACATCACATGATGCAAAGATAAATAATAAAAAAAGAGGTGCAAGATGGAATTGTCCGTGGACCCTCCCACCCACCCTTATGTTGTATAAACAGAACATGCACACTTTAACAAACCCATAATTTCAGCCACAGGGTCTGCCACACGACTGTGGCTAAAATGACTGGTTGGTTTGGGCCCCCACCAAAAAAAAAAGCAATCAATCTCTCCTTGGTCAAACTGGCTCTACAGAGGCAAGATGTCCACCTCACCATCATCCTCTGATTCCTCACCCCTTTCACTGTGTACATCCCCCTCCTCACAGAGTATTAATTCGATCGCTGACAAGGTGACCGGCTGCACTAAACACTCTTTCGGAGTACACACTGGAGGGGGGGGGGGGGGGGGCAACTTAGGTAAAATAAAGCCAGTTTGTGCAATGGCCTCCAAATTGCCTCTTTTTCCTGCCAGTATACGTATGGACTGTCTGACGTGCCTACTTGGATGCGGTCACTCATATAATCCTCCACCATTCTTTCAATGGTGACAGAATCATATGCAGTGACAGTAGATGACATGTCAGTAATCGTTGGCAGGTCCTTCAATCCGGACCAGATGTTAGCACACGCTCCAGATTGCCCTGCATCACCGCCAGCAGGTGGGCTCGGAATTCTTAGCCTTTTCCTCGCAGCCCCAGTTGCGGGAGAATGTGAAGGAGGAGCTGTTGACGGGTCACGTTCCGCTTGAGTTGACAAGTGTCTCAACAGCAGGTCTTTAAACCTCTGCGGACTTGTGTCTGCCGGAAAGAGAGATACAACGTAGGCTTTAAACCTATGATCAAGAAGATTGACCACCCGTGAATCCTGGTTAAGAGAATGAAGGGCTCCATCCACAAGTCCCACATGCCTAGGGGAATTGCTCCGTTTTAGCTCCTCCTTCAATCTCTCCAGCTGCTTCTGCAAAAGCCTGATGAGGGGAATGACCTGACTCAGGCTGGCAGTGTCTGAACTGACTTCACGTGTGGCAATTTCAAATGGTTGCAGAACCTTGCACAACGTTGAAATCATTCTTCACTGCGCGTGAGTCAGGTGCATTCCCCCTCCTTTGCCTATATCATAGGCGGATGTATAGGCTTGAATGGCCTTTTGCTGCTCCTCCATCCTCTGAAGCATATAGAGGGTTGAATTCCACCTCGTTACCACCTCTTGCTTTAGATGATGGCGGGGCAGGTTCAGGAGTGTTTGCTGGTGTCCAGTCTTTGGCACGTGGTGACTGAATGCCGAAAGTGGCCCACATTTCTTCGGGCCACTGACAGCATCTCTTGCACACCCCTGTCATTTTAAAAAAAATTCTGTACCATCAAATTCAATGTATGTGCAAAACATGGGACGTGCTGGAATTTGCCCAGATGTAATGCACGCACAATATTGGTGGCGTTGTCCGATGTCACAAATCCCCAGGAGAGTCCAATTGGGGTAAGCCATTCTGCGAGGATGTTCCTCAGTTTCCGTAAGAGGTTGTCAGCTGTGTGCCTCTTATGGAAAGCGGTGATACGAGTTGGCGTTTGCGAGATGCTGCTACTGGTGCCACCGCTGCTGTTCTTGCTGCGGGAGTCAATACATCTACCCAGTGGGCTGTCACAGTCATATAGTCCTGAGTCTGCCCTGCTCCACTTGTCCACATGTCCGTGGTTAAGTGGACATTGGGTACAACTGCGTTTTTTAGGACACTGGTGAGTCTTTTTCTGACTTCTGTGTACATTCTCGGTATTGCCTGCCTAGAGAAGTGGAACCTAGATGGTATTTGGTACCGAGGACACACTACCTCAAGAAATTCTCTAATTCCCTGTGAACTAACGCCGGATACCGGACGTACATCTAACACCAACACAGCTGCCAAGGCATGAGTTATCCACTTTGCAACAGGATGACTGCTGTGATATTTAATCTTCCTCGCAAAGGACTGTTGGACAGTCAATTGCTTACTGGAAGTAGTACAAGTGGTCTTCCGACTTCCCCTCTGGGATGATGATCGACTCCCAGCAGCAACAACAGTAGTGCCAGCAGCAGTAGGCGTTACACTCAAGGATTCATCGGAGGAATCCCAGTCAGGAGAGGACTCGTCAGACTTGCCAGTGACATGGCCTGCAGGACTATTGGCGTTCCTGTCTAAGGAGGAAATTGACACTGAGGGAGTTGGTGGTGTGGTTTGCAGGAGCTTGGGTACAAGAGGAAGGGATTTCCCCTGGCAACGAGAATTACATGCCCCTAGGAACGAGCATGACACCCAGAACCAGAGCATGAAAC